>NC_138179.1:51402056-52680302 GCF_964165515.1 Mesoplodon bidens | reverse complement strand
AGAATGAGGAACTGCTTCCTAAAAGGCTTCCAGGTACTGATCTGAGGCAAAGGAAGGAAAGGGTCAACAGCTAGGTAGACCTAGCAGTGGTCTCTCTAGTGATATTCTTACGTAAATAATTTTACATGAGCAAATATGCACAGGAAAAAAACAGACTCTGTGGACAGAAAAAAAAGATCATGCTCACCAACCTATAAATATTTTTTATAGACGTGGAGTTGTATCATAGCTGATGTAAAATATAATAGCTACAGTCTGAAAAACTAATTTTTCTAATATTTAACAACTAATCATTTTTCCCATCATCTGCCTTTATTTCTGTAATTAAAGAACCATTTGTTAATGCTCATTAATAGTTGATTATATGCTTGTATACAGTGTAGATAGCACCACAAATGTACATCAGAGGCTTGATTTAAATTTCATTTGACTTTCATGCGTATCATTTACCAAATATTAATGCACTGAGGATTATCCATATAAAAATTTATATTCTGACCTAAAACTAAAACTTTTTAACCAACCCTTTGAAAATACTAAAAATGTATAAGTGTGACATGAGTAAGATTGTGGTTCTGAACTGGTATTTTTTTTCCTGTGCATACTTGCCCTTGTAAAATTGTTCAGATGTGCCAAATATTCTGTTATGTCAATAGTCTCTCAAATAGATAATGCTTTGCAAATAAACTGATAGTGCTGCGATACAGAACTCAAGTTAAGTAAAACACGTTATTCTCAACTTTAAGAAGCAACACATTTGTTGTGAAGAAATAGTTTCCTGTAGGAATTGCAGTGCTTCACTGTAACGCTGCAAAGAATGTAGCAAAATTTTTAAACAAACCCAAAAGTTAGATTTCACTACATTATTTTGCCCAGAGTAGAGCCAATATTGGATTAGAAAAAGATAACAGTCTTCATCCTGTGGGATTTAGCCAACATTCCCAACTCTTCTATCAAACCTTTAACAGCACCTCTGACGAATTAACCAGCAAAATTAACTAGTTTCCATGTCACTATTTTCTTCACTATCTTTACCATAAAAGCTGAACAAATAAATAGTCAAATGATGAAACACACAGGCAACTCATTCATTAATTTATTCAATAAATATGACTACAGTCCTACTATGTGCTAGGGACCAGGCTGGGTACTAGTTATCACTGGTGATAAAAAGACCCCTACACTTTGGAACTTGACAGTCTAGATGGGGCTACAGGTGTACTAATGACCAAAATAAGCAAGAAACCTAGATAAATAATCTTTAGATAATTAAGAGTTAAGAGTAGAAAATACTGTTATGTGCTATTTCATCAGTGATGCTATTGAAATGTTTTCCATTTCTCTTATTTTAAAAAAGTTTCTTTTATAAACCTACAAATAACCTGATGTGCCAAAAATATTATCTCTAAGAACACTTGTTAATAAGTACAATTTGTGATATGTTGCCAATTCCATTGATATAAGTCAGGAGGTAAGCTGATTTTGAATTTTTGACAATGAGTAAAAAGTACTGCTCCAAAAATGCTTTTATTCTGTTTCATATCCCTTATTAAACACTTAGTTTCTTATATCTCCTAGATGGGACACATATCCAATATAATATGGTATCAACTCCGAATGATTTCGATTTACCCTACACCACTCTGGACTCTAAGAACTTTAATTTTGGATGCAAAAAGCAGATTTCGATTAAGGCTGAAAAAATGATCTCATTCAGGATCACTGTGGGTTAAAATATTTTGATAGATTATATAGCAATAATAATTAATAGAGTTATATATAGATCACTTTTCAAATAATCCACATATAATAGAAATATGATTATTGTTTCATCATTTCATCCTTTTTAAAAAGTGATTCAAAAGGCTTTAGGGTCATCCTTATGATTTCTAATTACTATGAATGTACCAGTTAATGAGAGAGTTGTATTTTTAAAAGGCTTAATAGCAGAGTATACTCTATGTCCTTGTGATGTTTAGAGTCTCTTTTCACAATCATTAATGAATATTTAGCACACCCAAGAAGCATTTCTTGGGCACTTACTACAGGCCAGTTTCTGTGTTAATCACTCAGCTCTTCTCATACATGGTCTAGAACTACAGCTTGAGTCAGCAGCCTATTAATATTGGGTGTCTGATAAAAGATCCACCAATAATCTTTTAGTCCTAAGTAAGTGTAAATATATACATTTATACATTGATGACAAGCTTATAACAGTGTGTTTAAAAAGGTATCACTGGAAACATGTATGCTAATTTTATAGCACCATCTATATATCTTACTGATTGAGAAAGCAAGTTTCCCCTCATATTTGATCCATATTTTAATGGACTAATATGTGATTCTGAAACCTGCTGATGTAAAGATAAGATTTAGCATTAGGTGATATTCTAGCCTAAAAACCAATAACATTCTTTTCCTAAGTTTTCTCTTCCTGTTACACCACTTAAGTACTTTAAAATTTTTCTGAGTTCTAACAAAGAATTGCTATAGCACCAATCCCTTACTCACAAAAATTAATTAAATAAAAGGCATCACAATGAAAATTACTTTCCAGCACCATTTTAAAACCCGAATGCAACAAACTCTGAAGGTCTTTTATGAACCAGAAACTGTTCTTAGCACTGAGCATACAAAAATAAGACACAGTTTCTGCCCTCAGAAGCTTAAAGACCAGTGGGGGAATAAACACTTAAATCAATAAATAATTTCAGTACAATTGGCAGAAGTGTGCACAGTAAGGAAAGGTCCTTAGCCTAACTGGAGGGAGGTGACGGGACTGAGCAGAATGACCACCAGAAAAAGTGGTGACCACTTTTCAAAAAAATGACCACCAGGGAAAGTCACGAGAAGGAGGTCCTTCACAGTGATAATGCCTCAGAAGAGTCTCGAAAGATGAGTAGGCATAACTAGGTAAAGAATGGGGTGAATTTTTTAGCAAAGACATGGAAGTGTGAAATAGCATATTGGATTATAGGAAGCACAAATGGGAATTTTCTAAAATTATGTTCTACCTGGACCCCATGGCCTTTCTGCAGCTTTTGTTCCTTTGAATGTTACCATTTCGACTTTCACATGTTCATAATACAGGGCTAGTAAACTCCACCATCTGGAGGCTACATCTCTGTAAATCCCAACCATCCAGAGCATAGAAAGAAACCCAGAAATGAAAAATGGCTACCACGAAAGCCAGGTGGTGAGAAGCTGACATCAAGAAGGAAACAAAAATTACACAATAACCTGGGAATATTTAGTGTAGGGGCATTCAGCTCTACACAGTTCAAAACCCCGTGAGAAAATACTATAGAACAATACATTACCTGATGGTCAAAATAGTGAGCCTGGGTCACCAAGATAAAGTTTTCTCTTGTGGACCTTGTTTACAAAGCAGGGGGCTGTGTAATAAATACCCTTAGAAAGATTTCTATCCAATATTGTTGAAATAAAAGGTCATATATTAAATGAGAAGTATGCCAATACCTGTAAAATTCATTATTTGTGAACCACCCATTTCTCAACCATATCAGACAGAAGGGATATTATTACAGCACAAATAACAAAATTTAGTAACATAAAGAACCTCTGGATAGAAAATATTTAGGATCACAAATTGTGAGAAAAGAAAAAAATTATAGTTTTTGATTTATTATCTGCATTGCCTTTTCATTTTTACATGACAAGCTTTCTATTTCAAAAGCTTGTTTCATCTGACATCTTCACACATAGAAACTCTCAATAAATGTCTGGTAATGAATGAAAAAAATGAATGAATTTTTAAAAAGGATTTTATATGCTGAAGGAATGACTGACTATATAGCCTCACATTTCACAATAAACTATAGAATATTAATTTGACCCCCAAATTAGGCAGAAAATAAAAGTATTCCATAAAGTGTTCTACTTGCTTATATTGCCAAGAAATGAGAGGTATACACCATAGATCAGATTCTAGATTGAGACCAAAATATCAAGATAATATGAAAGTACTTTATTTAAATATGAAATACATGAGCCAGATTAGCCAATCTCGGGTGGCTATAATGAACCAGATATTTTGCTACATCAGATACTCTGGTCCTCAAGGACCTGATGTTAGAATAGCCAAATTTACATCACTAACCTTTTTGTTAATTTGATTTTTTGATTTAAGTGTTGAAGTTTGCATTAAGCATACCATATAATATCTATCTGTATGGACCTATTAATATAATCTACTGGTCTAAACTCACAACTAATCACTGATCCAATTCTATATTCTACCTCTTTCCATTTATAGTCTGTTCATTCCAAATCAAATTCTACACAAGTTTTCACTCCCTTCTTATTCAGACTTATCTAAAAGCCTTTGTTAGGGCTTTAATATCTTAAATTATGCTACTTAGTTAATAATTTCTGTATTTCACATTAAATAAATGAATTCGGAAGTCTTAACATTTACAGAGAAACATTCCAGTTTCCACTGTCTTACAGTATTCTGTATGTTATTCTTGAGAAGTGAAACGATTAAGACTAGGAAAAAATAGTGTTAAAGTATTGATCTATACCTTCACAAAAACAAAATCAGCAATTCATGAGAATTTTTAAAATTATTTTTTCATACTGTACAGCAACCTAATTTTTTTCCTGTTCTTGGCCAATGAAATCTTTACAGGTTAAAAATTACACATCATAAACCATTTTTCAAATAGTCAAAGTGCAAATTTTTCAGAGTTATTTTTAAACCTTGATCATTTTTAAAAACTTAAAACAGAGAGTTTTGCATAAGAGAAAACACGAAGTATTGTTCAATGATGGTCATTTAAAATTTCCTACATACATACTGTTCATTGACTTATCACTTGGCATTCTACTTAGAGGGAAAAAAATGTACCTAAGGGCCAAGCCAGTTTTAAAAAATTATAAACACACCCGCGTGCAAATTGAGGATTTAAGACCACAGTTTTGCACTCAATTATACTGTGAAACAAAATTTATCTCATGTCCTAAAGTATTCAGTCAAGTTTTAATAACTTCATATACCCTAGAGCTAAAGGTGCCAAAGATCAAGGTTCATTGGCAATAAGAGAGCCTTCGATTATTAGGAAGAAAATGTCCAAGCTATTCGTAATATTTATCAAGTTAACATTTTAATTAGGTGTCAGTATCTCATTTATTAATAGAATGAATACATTTCTCACAAATTCTGATTTTCTGTCACCACCTCCCCCCAACTTGAGATGCGTCTGCCATTTTCAAGGTTTTAGAAACACTTGCTGAAAAGACCACTGGAAAGTTTACAATAGTAGTGTGAAATTTTAATTATCCCAAGGAAGTACATAATGAATAATTTTTAAGAAGCGAGGATAGTTTTATGACTTTCAAAATTAATTCAAATGAAACCATGTGAGCCTGATTTTTGCTTTGAGTAAAGAAGTTATCATTAGAAGATCGAGTTCCAAGGGAACCACAAGCACCAACACTTTAAAATTTACCTTCCCATATGACAGCCTTTACCCTTAGAAGAAAAAAGTCACCTTTCATTCTGAAGAAGTTACTCAGGTTAGCCTAATTCCAACAGACAGTGAAACCATGGACGAAAAAATCATGCAAAAGGATTAGTTATTCCAACTGAGGTTTGCTGCCATTTCAGGGACACCCCATTAAGTACTCTTCCTCTGCAGACTTAGAGTTGACCCCTGACAACCCCTAAGACATAAAATTGTGGAGAAGTTATCACTGCCCAAAGCTGGGGGGTGGGGGAAGGGGAGCAAATGAGAGATGTATGAGAACCGACACGCTTTGCCCTCTGAAATGCCTCATATTTACTTTTGACAAAAGAAATAAATAGAAGCAAAACCGAGATTCAGAAGGAACTCTCTCTGCTGCGTGCACCGGTAGAGCATTTTAAAGACCCTTTAGAAAAGAAGCGGGCTGGAGGCTCACCTTCCATCTCGTCTCCGGGCTGGGCTGGAGCTGCCGGTCTGGCTACCCGGCCTCTCCACGTGCTCCTGCAGTCGCCGGGACGCAGCGCGCAGCTGGCGGGAGATTCCCAGCGCGGGGAGTCCCCGGGATCCGGCCGCCGCTTCGGCGCAGATTGAAAGGGACAGGAGCCGGCGACCGGCCGGTGCGCGGGGTTACAGCGGCGCTGGCTGGCGGCGGCTTTAAAGGACGCTCACCGCGGAGCGCCGGAGGTACCTACCGCGCCTCCAGCCTCCTTTTGAATGTCAAAGCCAAGAACCCCGATAGGATGGAAACGGTGCGACTGTGAATCGTCTCGGAATGTCTATTTTGGAAGGATAATGGATGGGAGAGTAATATCCCACGGCGGGAGGGAGGATCTGGATTGCTTTCTTTCAAGTATAAGTTAAAAGAGGTTTGCCTTAAATTGCGCAAAATCTGGAACTTTTGGTCTAGATTCAGGGATGATAGCCATGAGTGCCATCGATGAGAATTCACTTCATTCGATGTATTATGTTTTACTTCTTCAGTTTTTCATTTCACATAGTAAAAGTTCTTGGTCCAAGTTTTCAGAAAGTTCTAAGACAGTTCCAAAGAATTTTGGCACTTTCATCAACTCAACGTTTTCATTTTTGGAAGCAATTCTCTCACTTTGTTTTCCCTTCTGGGAACTGCTTGGTTTATTTGCCACCACTCAGAAAATACTACACACTCTATTTATGTGTGTTTATTTTCTGTTACCTTGCCTTCCTCCAAATAGGATCTGAAACAGCTTACAAAACTACGTATATAATAAACCAGTGCTAAGGGGTTGGGGTTGGGGAGACACAATAAGAGTAAAATGAACTCAAAGTTGCTAGTACACAGAGTCAACATCTTTTCCCAACACTTTATAGAGGTCAAGCACACACTTGACTATAGGGAAAGGAAAGGGGAAGTGATCACATAATTTTTCAAAAACAGAATTTTTCTTCACACTGAGGTCGAAGGGACATTGTTCAGGTGAGTCCTCATAAAGTTACCCAGTGTGCTGAACTGGACAACATGTAAATGATTCTCAGAAAGACCACTTTCACCCTTGTTAGAAACTTACCTTGTGGATATATATAAATATATTTGAGACTTAAGATTGGGAGTTTGTGCATCAGCAGGCCATATCAGAATAAACCCACACTTACCAGTTAAAGAACGCATGTTGTAATTTTATGAATTTTAGTTTATTTTAAATATGCCTTGGTATAGGAGATATGTATAGATATAGATATAGGTATATACTTTTCAAATGAGTTAATAACTTGTATTGGCTTTAAGATCATGGTACCACGATAGCATCTCTATAGCTTGTATGGGTTGGAGTTCTACAGGATAATATCAATTTCAGAGAAATACTCTAAACACTAGGTCTAATTTTAGTATTGAAAGGGGAAATTTGTTGTTTGTTAGTTTCTAAAAGCAAAAATAGCACATCAAAAGTAGCAGAAGAGGAACTGTAAATTTTCACAGGGATGGTGTAAGGATGAATAGTTATTTGGTTATTAAAGAGTTTTAGAAAACGTTTAGCTTCCATTACAATGTTCTTTATGCTTAGCAGTGGAATGTGTTACTACTTTGTAAATAATTAGTTCAGTATTGAGTATTTCAGACTCAAGAGAATGACACTTAAGGGGATAGATAAAAAGTAAACAGGTAAAATAATTTATGCAGCTATTTTGCCCTCAAGGCGGTGGAGCATAAATCCCCATTCCTTAAGTGTGGGATTCACGTCTGGGAGTTCCCTGGTGGCCTAGTGGTTAGGATTCTGGGCTTTCCCTGCTGTGGCCCGGATTCAATCCCTGGTCGGGGAACTGAGATCCTGCAAGTCACGTGGCGTGGCAAAAAAAAAAAAAAAAGATTAAAAAAAGTGGGATTCACATAGTGACACCCTTCCCAAGAGTACAGTATGAAAAGGGAGAGGGAGGAGAGTAACTTTATATTACAGAAACCAGACAAACACTACCTCAGCCAGGTGATCAAGGTAACATCCACAATGATATAAGGCACGCTGATAGCTTGTACCTTGATACAGTGTGGTGAGTATGGCACTTCACCTCTGTAGTTTTCCACCCATAAACCTGTAGCCCGAGTCTGATAATGAAAGAAGGAAAGCAGAAAAGGTCCAATAGACAGGCCTTTCTGCAAAGTGTCTGACCAGTTAAGGTCAGGTCCATGTCATAAAAAGTGTAATTAACTGTCAAGGTCACCTCAAAACCAAGAACGTCTGAAGAGGAACCTAAGGAGACTTGGTGACGAAATGTAATGTGGGATCCTGATTGGGACCCTGGAGCAGAAACAGGCCATTAGGTAAAAACTAAGGAAATCTGAATCAAGTACGGACTTTATGTAGTAAGCTCTCAGTATTGGTTCATTAACTGTGAGAAATGTACGATAACTAATGTAAGATGTTGATAGTAAGGAACTAGGTGGGTGTACGTGAGAACTCTTTGTACTATCTTCACAGTTTTCCTGACATCTAAAGCTATTCTAAACGAGTGGATAGATACTTTGAACAAGTAACTTCTACTCACTGGGTCAGGTCTCTTCTCATAGCATTCAAAGTTGATCACACAGCGTTTGCAAGGATCAATTACTTATGACTGGGAAGGTAATAAAGCACTGTGGATTTATAATGTACTTTGACTAAACCTGAAATGATAAACTTCCAGGGAATCAGAGATGGTGCCTAAATTTGTCTTCATTATCATCACTTGAAGAAGGGAACAGTTGAGGCTAAACCATGAATCTAGACACGGTAACTGACATGGGTGGATCTGACTCACCGAATCACATTTCATGGCTTATGCTATGTAGGTAAAATTAACAGTGACTAAAACTGAAATCACTGACAAAGGTTGCTCCCGGACCATCTGAGATAGTCCAAGTACTGACTCGGCTCAAAGGAAATAAAACTGAAAACTCTTGATCTCACCCCAAATAATCATTCTGCACCCTGTCTGAACCTTGGGCTCTCTACCCACCAGCCTACTCAAAACCACGACTGAGGGTGTCCCGCTGCTAAGAAACAGACAACACACAGGGCATTCCAGGCCATCAGCTTAGTAGCCAAGAAGGAACCATCAAAGACCCTGGCATGGTCCCCTTCGGAGCTCGCTGATCTTGACTTAGCATCCCTCCCCTCAGGAAAAGCATTTGGGGGTCTCGCCTTTCAATTGGGCCCTTTCTTTAAAGCGGTCTCACTTCACAACCCTGGACACATTTGCAAGCGGGGTCTCTCAACGCCGTGGGATACTCGAAGCTGAAGCTGAAGATTAAACGTTCCTCTAGAGTGTGAAGGCCTTGGAGACGCCTTATTGGTGCACTAGCGGTTCTTCATTTTGTGGGTAGAACACAGTTGGGTGCAAATTGGGTGTTAAGAGTTTGAAAAAGATTGTGCACGGTTTCAGACAGTTCATGAGAAGAAAGGCATAGGAAGTTCCCACGTGGGGCTCTCCGCTTCCTGTGAAGTGTAAATTTTCACAAGCTTCTCCCTCCTCAGGTCCTCATGTAATCGCATTCCCTACCCGCCCTATCCCGCTGGGACCACCATGTTCCTCTCGTCGATCTCTTCAGCCCCTGGACTAAGGAAGTGACCGAAACGCGAAGCCTTGCGTTCTTTTCTTCTACTCTTTTCTTCTCTCAGGGACTGCTCGGAGAAAACCGAGCCACCGACAGCGCGGGGGAACGGCGCCAGACTCGAGGCGCGAAGCGTCAGACCCATCCGCACGACGGCAGCCGCGGGGGGCGGGGCGCTCGCCTCCCGCGCACCTGACCAAGGCCCTGCCCTCTGCCCGCGCCCCGCCCCCAGCCCCGCCCAAGCGCCCAGCTCGGCCTACGCGCGCGAGGCTCCGGTTCACGCGAGCGTTCTCCTGCGCGTCCGTTCCCCCTGTAGCGACGGACGGGTAGGGGAATCGACTCCCGTCGGTTTGCTCCTCTCGGTGGAGGAGAGATGGGGAGGCGTTGCGCTGGGGCTGAGGTAGGAAGGAGCCCGCCCCTCGACGCCTAACCCTCCCGCGACGCTAGAGCCTGAGCCGTGATGCGAGCGTGGGTCCTGCTCTCCGCGGTGCTCTGGTACCTCACAGGAGGTGGGGATCCTCCCGCCAGGTCCCCTGGCCTCTCCCATCTTCTCCGTCCTGCCTCCTCCGCCCCGCCCCGCCCCGCCCCACTCGGAGCCCTGGCTTCTCTTCTACGTAAAAAGTTAGTGGTTTCTCTCCTCCGCAGTTGGATGGCAGCGTAATTCCGAGCGCACTGAGAAAGGCTTCATTTATGGCAAGCCGGGACACCCAGGTAATAAGGACCTCTTCACCCGCAGAGTCTGCCCGGAGAGCCGGGGTTCCGTGGCTCTGCTAAGGTTCTTCCCGAGCAGAGAAATGGAGCAAACGTTTATTGAACGTGTACTGTGTGCTCTGCACTTCCCGAAGGTTGTTGCATCGTTTCATCCTTACAGCGACGCCACTACGCCTCAGTTGTATCACCTTACCTAAAGCTGCATAGCTCGTTAGGAGCTAAGATTCAATTCAGATCTCTTACTCTGATGCCACCTCACTTCCAGGTGTCCCCGCTGCTTTGCAACATGCGAGGCCCCCTGAGAGGAGTGATTTCCGGGGCTGGAAGTCCCTCTGTTTGGAATGCCCTTATCCCTTCCCTTATTAACTAGAACTCCTACATATCCTTTACGGCTCAGCTCAAATGTCATTTGTCACTGTGATGAAACTTTCTCACACTCGCCAAGGAAAATTAGTCACAAGGCTAATTTTAGATAACTTTGGGCCGGTTCATAGCATTGGTCAGCTTTGGAATCTCTCCGTGTTTGGCGGCCCTCCCCTTGCCTGCCACCACCAAATTGTAGGACGGTGTCTTCTTTATATGTTCAGAGCCTGGCATTCAGTAGGCTTTAAAATTAATATCTTGTGGGACTGTATTAGTTCCAAGCACATTGTTGCTGCTTCCATCAAATCCGAAACAGAATAGGCATTGCAGAAAATCTTCCTTGTCTGTCTCATTTAATTATTGTTCCTAACAGAGGAAATTTATAGTTAAATATCATGTTTGCCTTGGGGATGACAATGATCATCTTTAAAATAGTTTTGCAACCAAAAGATCCTTTTCTGATCTTTAATTTCATTCCACTAACCCTTCAAATTTTTTTTATTCTAGTTCTGAATCTGTACATCAAGATGTATCATGTACATTTTAGCAACTAAGACGCGGTGCGGCCAAAATAAATAAATAAACTGATAAATAAATATTTAAAAAATAAAATGTACTGTGTACATTTTTATAAACAACACTATAATATCACAGAAAAAAAAGAAAAAATATTGACTCTGTAGCAGTCTAGAGTTTTAAGATCTATGAGAAGCAGAACGGACTTTAGCATTCCAAATGTTATAATGAAATGCTGATTTTTAAAATAGTGAAATCCAAAAAGAACTAATCAAAGTAACTTTGGGACAAAATGGTAGGAAGTGTGTTTCTTAATTTAATTTTGCTATGTAATGTAGTTATACATTGTTTTATTTTGTCACAGTGAAAGTATACGTAAAATTACATCACAATAGCCCAAACCTTGTCTGTATGGATTTGAAACGCGCTGAAAAAGAAACAGTGGACCCCACCTCCTTATGGGTTGGGCCTAATGAAAAGCCATTAACAGGTAAGTTATTCGATTTTAATATCTTCTTAATGATGCGAACATTTTTTAAGAAAAGCACTGTCATTTATTGGAATGAACAAATTGAAATTTAATTTTAACTACAGATTCACTTACTCCATATTTAGAGAATCATATTATATCTTGGTCTGTGCCTTATTTTCTCCTTAGGCAAAAACTGAAGCAGTAATTTTTTTTTTTTTTTTTTTTTTTTTTTTGCGGTACGCGGGCCTCTCACTGCCGTGGCCTCTCCCGTTGCGGAGCACAGGCTCCGGACGCGCAGGCCCAGCGGCCATGGCTCACGGGCCCAGCCACTCCGCGGCATATGGGATCCTCCCAGACCGGGGCACGAACCCGTATCCCCTGCATCGGCAGGCGGACTCTCAACCACTGCGCCACCAGGGAGGCCCTGAAGCAGTAATTTTTGTACCTTACTTCCCAAAGCTGTATTAGTTCAGAAGTTTTTATAAAACCTAAAATTTATCCTTGCAGCACCTGTGATAGGAGATGAGGTAACTAATATGTAATTTTTCACCATGTTAGGAGGGTATCTTATAATATGAGCATTGTTCATTTCTGTGTTATGTGAAGAAATTGCATAGAACTATAAGGCAGTGTGATCTCACTTACAGAATTACTGGCATAAAGCAATTGAAATTAGATGCCAAGAAATGAATTAAGGAAAACCAAAATATATTTCAAAAGCCTACTTATCTCATGTGGTTTTTCCGTTGAGTAATATGACAGAGTTAAGATTTTGTTGAATTCTTGAAGTTAAAATAGTCCATTAATTTTTAAATTTTTATATTTATTTGTAACCCCAAGTTTACTAAATAATGTTTGAATTGTTACATGTTAAATACCAAGCAATTTACTCTTTCTGCTTAGGAAATAATAAAATAGATATAACTAAAACAGGAAAGCTGATGGTGAAAGACTTTCTGGAGCCTTTGTCTGGACTTTACACATGCACTCTTTCTTATAAGACTGTCAAAGCAGAAACCCAGGAAGAAAAGGTAGTAAAGCAGAGATATGACTTCATGATCTTTGGTAAGAATATAGGCACATTTTAACTTAAACATTTAATATGGATCCGAGTTAAGTATATGGTTTCTTCATTTAGTGAAAATGAGTCTTATATATAATCGTTACGACTTACAGAGTATTTTGGGTGAATTTGACTAGGCAAACTCAGAATAGTGTGTCCTAAATAATCCTCTTTCAGCCTCCCACTTCCCACTCTAGGTATGCAGGCACAATCTACATTATCACAACTTTGCCAAGTAATTTAAAAACTGATGTTTAATTCCATAAAAGCAAATTAATGATCCTTTCCACTGGACTGTGCTGACAGCAACACTTCTGTAAATTAAGACCCTCACCATCAAAATCTTATTTTTTCTTAATACTTTTTACTTATATATATAGCCAGCCCACAGAAACCATACAATCTCTTGTACTGAGTGGGTAACATATCAGATGGAAATAACCTTTTTCATTAAAGTTATTAGTTTTATATCTTTTTGTGAGGACAAACTGTTAAATCATTTTATTAGAAAAAATAAAATACCCCAAAACCCCCCATTTTATTAGATAAATTAAGTTTCTGTGCTGGTTTGCAAGACTGATGGGATTTAATATTACATGTTATTTGGAAATTAATGCTAGGCACAATTGTTTTATTCTCATCTTTTTTAAAGCCTACCGGGAACCTGACTATTCATATCAGATGGCTGTACGTTTTACCACAAAATCTTGTGTAGGAAAGTATAATGATCTGCTTTTTAAAGTGCTGAAGAAAATCTTGGATAATTTAATCTCTGATTTGTCATGCCATATCATAGAACCATCATATAAATGCCATTTTGTTAAAGTCCCAAAACATGGCCTCATTCCTGAGCTATTTATAGCCTTTCAAGGTAAAAAAAGTTTTAATATTTCTTTAATTTTATGTGTTTAATCTTAATTACAAAATGAATTACCATATTATTATAGAAAGCTTATAAATTGTAGGCCTTAAATGTTTGTGAAGCACTAAAGTATGTTGTTGGTCTTAACCTGGTTGTGGTTTTAAAAATTAACACATTATTTGCCTTCAACTATGATATATTGTTGCCTGTCTTTTAGAACTTAATATCATTTTATAAATATGGGCTTTAACTATGCAGCTAATGTTTAACTTATAACTTCTTACAGAATTTTAAATTGTATTTTTGAGAACTTAACAAAAGGGAGAAACCAAACCAAATTTATTACTATTCATTTTAAAGCCTTGTAGTTACCTCCATTAGCCCCCAGATGGAGTGAAATCATAATGTATAAATCATTCAAATTGTGCACCTTTACTTTATTACTAGAATTACATAGATTGAACACATGCACACATGCATACTGAATTCAGCATTTGGAGCTTTATTGGAATGTTTGGAACTTTTTGGAATCTTTCTGTGAAAATGTTATTTTTCTCCCCCCAGTTAATCCTTTTGCACCAGGGTGGAAAGGTAAATGCAATGAGTCTGTTGACTGTGAAGATACCACTAACCATAATATCCTCCAGGTGAGAATTTCAGTGTAAGGGGAAAGTATTTGAATAGTATACAAAGCTATTTAAAAACTGAAATATGAAGTATTATTGATTTTTGGTTTCAGTTTTATAAACTGAGATTGTTGAGATCTTGGCTATTTAAAAACGTTTTGTTCTGGAAGAGTATATCTGGAATGTTATATAGCTCCCCAGGTTAATATTATGTATTTTTCCTATGACAGAAGGATGGATCACTGGTCTTTGTTCTCCAAATGTAACTAAGCAGCAGCTTGAAGAACAACCTTACAATCATGTCAACCTAGGTTAAAACAGTGCTTCTTCCAAAATTGTATCTGTACTGATCAAAATAGTTGCTCTCTCCTCTGCCTCCTTAGAGGCTAAGGACATAGTCTAAAAATCCCTTCACTCTCCTCCTCTATCCCTGAGCGCATACCCTTAATATTGTGCATGGTTTATGGGTTATTATCAGTTATTATTTAAGCCCCATGCTCAAAAAATAAAACAAAATTTACACCATTAGTCTGTAATGCTGATTAGAGAAAAGTTTTGGTTTCCATTTTGCTTGGCTTTTCGGAATTAGAAATAATGATCTCCCGGTTATCTACATATGGAATAGACATGATGCAGATAATTCAGAACAAGTGCTTTTTAACCTCAATTTAGTTTTTCTTAACTGTTGTGCATCATAAAAATTGACAATAACTGGTAAGGTCAAGGCCAAACTAATTTTAGTATTAACATGCAACTTTTCGGGAATTCATCTGTTGTGTAAAGCAATGGCATGTTTGTATTACGTTTCATTGCCTCTGATACAGGAGGAGAAATTTGGTTCATAGTTTAGTCATTGTACTTCTCTCTGGTGTTTTTAAATCTTAGGCAAGAAATCGAATAGAAGAATTTTTCCGGAGCCAAGCATATATTTTCAACTATGACTTTAATAAAACTCTACCAGCTATGCATTTTATGGACCACAGTTTTCAGATAGTACGAATAGATAGCTGTCGTCCAGGCTTTGGAAAAAATGAAGGTCTCCACAGCAATTGCGCTACCTGTTGTGGTAATTATAAAATATAAATATCTAATTATTTAGGTTATATAGTCAGAATTCACTTAGCATAATTCAGTTGAATATTTATAGTGGTTCTCTCTACCAAAAAAATACGTTTAGTTAAAGGGAAGTAAAAATTCAAAGCCCAAATTTCTAAATATAATTATCTTCATGTATATGAATTCTGCTAATGTAATCTTTTGTATTACGAAATATTTCTGTAGTATTTTTTTGGGGGGCAGTGTTGGGTCTTCGTTGCTGCGTGCAGACTTTCTCTAGTTGTGGCGAGTGGGGGCTACTCTTTGTTGCGGTGCGTGGACTTCTCATTGCGGTGGCTTCTCGAGTTGTGGAGCACAGGCTCTAGGCGCGGGCTTCAGTAGTTGTGGTGCATGGGCTCAGTAGTTGTGGCTCGCGGGCTCTAGAGCGCAGGCTCAGTAGTTGTGGCGCACGGACTTAGTTGCTCTGCAGCATGTGGGATCTTCCCAGACCAGGGCTTGAACCCGTGTCCCCGGTATCAGCAGGTGGATTCTTAACCACTGCACCACCAAGGAAGCCCTTCTGACTTAAGCTACTATACTATGAAAGAAAACAAAATGGTCCTACCTAGAAATTGTAAATAGGAACTAGAAAACAAGAAATAGGAACTCATAAATGAAGCAATGCAGAAGATACTGTAAAATGCTGATGCTAAAGGAAAAAGATAAGATTCTAACTTTTTTCTGTCTTTAAGATCATCAGATAACAATGTTTAAAACTTATAAATGGGGAGTTCCCTGGCGGTCCAGTGGTTAGGACTCTGCGCTTTTCACTTCCGTGTCCCTGGGTTCAATCCCTGGTTAGGGAACTAAGATCCTGCAACACGCTCAGTGCAGCCAAGAAAAAAAACCTCATAAATAATCTTCCTCATCTTAACTGGCTGAACATTACTCATAGTATAACAGAGATATAGAATGTCAATGGTGTGACATTAATGGCAATTTGTATTATTGGTATAAGATACCTCTAACTGAAATTATAATAATCTACTCCATTGTGTTTTCCTCTGCAGTGGTTTGTGGTCCTGGGACTTTTAGTCCTGATGTTGATGTTACATGTCAGACCTGCGTCTCTATCGAAATCTACGGAGCTAAATCTTGCCCATGAAACTTCAAACAAAAACTGCAACGTGAAGACTAGGGGTGAAAGCATTGTTACTTGCTTGTGGAGGTGGCGAACATAAGATGATTTGTTCACATCCCAGAGTGTCATAGATAGTTCCAGTAAGTAAGATCAGTAAGACCAAAACATTGGAAAGCATACCTTTTAGAAACCCTAAAAAGATAGTTGACATGGCATTTCTAAGAAGGCATTTAATATCTCCAGTGTGCAAAGGAAGGTGTAAGTATCAGTGGATGAGTTTTACTGAAATATGTTTTGTTGTTTACAATCTGTTTCCATGTACCTAAGACTGTATTAAGGTAAAGAAGAGTAGCAAAGTATAATAAAAACGTTGTACTGTCCATGTATTATTTTGTTTGATATCACTCTTCTATGATATAAAGGCATATATATTACCTTTATAATTAGAACCAAAAAAGTTATCTCTTTTGGTCTCTTTGCTTTCAGTTTGCTTTTAGAATAATAGAATTTATTAGTATAGTTTTAGGTTTAAAGGATAATTGAGCAGATATTATACAGAGTTCCATATACCCACTCCAGCCCACACCCTCATCCCTCCCCAGTTTCCCCTATTATTAACATCTTGCATTAGTGTGATGCATTTGTTACAATTAATGAACCAATGTTGATACATTATTATCAACTATAGTTCATAGTTTATATTAAGGTTCATTCTTTGTATTCTGCAGTTCTGTGGCTTTTGACAACTGCATAATGACATGTGTCCACACTTACAGTTTCATACAGAATAGTTTCACCCCCCTTAAAATGCCCTATGCTTCACCTATTCATCTCTCTCCCTTACCCCAGAGCCATTGACAACCAGTAATCTTTTTACTGTCTCTATAGTTTTGCCTTTTCCAAAGTGTCATAAACTTGGAATTGTACAGTATGTAGACTTTCCAGACTGGCTTCTTTCACTTACCAATATTCATTTAAGCTTCCTCCATGTCTTTTTGTGACTTAATAGATCATTTTTTATTGCTGAATAATATTCCATCATATGGGTGTGTAAAGGACATCTTGGTTGCTTCCAATTTTTGGTGATTATGAATAAAGTTGCTATAAATATTTGTGTACAGGTTTTTGTATGGGCATAAGTTTTCAAATCAATTGTGTAAATACGAAGGAGCATGACTGCTGGATTGTATAGTAAAATTATGTTTAGTTTTGTAAGAAACTGCCAAACTGTGTCCCCAGTTGGTCTACCATTTTATATTCCCACCAGCAATGGATGTGTTTCTTGTTGTTCCTCATCCTCACCAGCTTTTGGTACTTTCAGTGTTTTTGATTTTGGTCCTTCTAATAGGTATATAGTGATATTTCATTGTCATTTTAATTTTAAATCCCCTAATAGCATCTTTTCATATGTTTATTTGTCATGTGTATATCTACTCTTCAGATCTTTCTCCATTTTTTTATTGGATTAGTCATTCTTATTGTTGAGTTCTAAGAGTTCTTTGTATATTTTAGATACAAGTTCTTTATCGGATATGTGTTTTGCAAATATCTTCTCCCATTTTGTGGCTTGTCTCTTCATTCTTCTCACAGTGTCTTTCACTAAGCAGATGTTTTTAATTTTAGTAAAATTCAATTTACCATTTTTTTCCCACGGATCATGCTTTTGGTGTCATACCTAAAAACTCATTACCAAGCCCAAGGTCATCTAGGTTTGCTCCTGTTGTGTTCTAGAAGCTATATAGTTTCATGTTCTACATTTAGTCTAAGATGAATTAGTTTTTGTGAAAAGTATAAGTTGTATGTTTAGATTCTTTCTTTTTTTTTTTTTTTTTTTTTTTTGCATATGGATGGTTCCAGCACCATTTGTTGAAAAGACTATCCTTCCTCCGTTGAATTGCCTTTGCTCCTTTGTCAAAAATCAGTTGACTACATTTGTGTGGGTCTATGTCTGGGTTCTCTATTCTACTCCAATTATCAATTCATGTATTCTTTCATCAATACCATACTGCCTTGATTACTGTATAGTAAGTCTTAAATTTGGTTAGTATCAGTCCCCTGACTTAGTTCTTATTCTTCAGTATTGTGTTAGTTATCCTGGGTCTTTTGCCTTTTCATATAAACTTTAGAATTAGTTTGTTGATAACCACAAAATAACTTGCTGGGAGTTTGGTTTGGAATTGCATTGAATCTATAGGTCAAGTTGGGGAAAATTGACATCTTAACAATTTTGAGTCTTCCTATCCAGGAACATGGAATATCTCTTTATTTAGATTTTCTTTATTTCATCAGAGTTTTGTAGTTTTCCTCATATAGATCTTGTACATATTTTCTTAGATTTATGCCTAAATATTTAATTTTTTGCACAAATGTAAATGGTCTTGTATTTTTAATTTCAAATTCCAAGTGTTTATTGCTAATATTTAGCAAGGCATTTAACTTTTTTTTTAACTTCTTTTTATTGAGGTATAGTTGTTTTACAATGTTGGGTTAGTTTCTACTGTAGTGAAGTGAACTTCCCTGTGCTATACGGCAGGTTCTTATTGTCATCTGTTTTATACATATGAGTGTATATATGTCCATCCCAATCTCCCAATTCATCCCACACCCACCCCCCACCGCTTCCCCCCTTGGTGTCCATATTTATATTAACCTTATATCCTGTGATCTTTCTCTAATTGCTTATTAACTCCAGGAAGTTTTTTGTAAATTCTTTGGGATTTTCTACTTAGACAATCATGTCATCTGCAAACAGAACAGTTTTATTTCTTCCTTCCTAATCTGTATATCTTTTATTTCCTTATCTAGTCTTATTGCATTAGCTGGAACTTACAGTATGATGTTCTGTAAGTTCTCCTCTATTCCTAGTTTGCTGAAAGCTTTTATCATGAATGGGTATTGGATTTTGCCAAGTGCTTTTTCTGCATTTATTGATGTGATCGTGTGATTTTTTTATCTTTCGTGTGTTGATATGATGGGTTACATTAATTGATTTTCAAATGTTGGAACCATCCTTAGATATTCAGAATAAATCCTTTTTAGTCATAGTATATAGTTATTTTTATACATTGTTGGATTTGATTTGCTAATATTCTATTGAGGATTTTTGTATTTACTTCATGAGACATATTAGTTTGTAGTTTTCCCTTCTTACGATATCGTTATCTGGCTTTAGTATTAGGGGTATTTAGTGTTAGTGTTAACATTGTAGGTATGTGTGTCAGTCAGGGTCCAATCAGGAGACAAAAAACACAAAGTAATTTGAACTGGGAAGGTTTAATATAAAGAATTGTCGATCATAACAGGAGTAGAATAACAAGGAATTGGATAGTGAGATATAGAGAACCCTAAAGAGTAGGGGGGTAGCAGATATAAATAACAGCTCCTACCACTGGGACTGAGACAGAGTGTCCGTGAAAGACCCACCAGCTCCAAGGGCTGAGATCTAGACCTTATTGAAGAGGGCACAACCATGGGTCACCGGCTGACAGAAAAGTCACTGAGGCTGGAAATTCACTCTCTGGAACTTTCCAGAGATCTGCCCTCTAGGGTGCCAAGGAAGGCTCTTCCTGGGGAGATTTCTCACTCTGCTACAAAACCACGCAAGGAAGAGGGGTGTTGGTGAAGCTGCTGGCCACCATGCACTTCAGGACATGGAGATATTGCACATGCTGCAGGAGGAGCCTGCCAAGGGAACAACCTGCTGCTTTTTGATGATGTCAGCTCAGCCTGACTTTTCTTCCCCTCTCCTTAGAAAATCCCACAGCATGTAGGCACTGCTCTTGAGTTTATGAATTTCTTTTTTTCCTAAGCCAGAGGTATTTTCTCCTTTTATATTTGTTTTTCATCCCCCAATACCCTTTTACTCTTTAGGTTGCTGCCGTATTTTCATCTTAACTGTTCACCCTTGGCAAGCTTTCTTTACCCCATAGCTCATGCATCTGGTAAATGTTTCTGAGGCCCTTCTTGATTTCCTTCTTCAGTTTCAAAAGCTTCTTCAGTCCCTTGAAAGGAAGAACATAGGTAAATTGGCAGATTAGTATGAGCTTACAGATTAGCCCCTCTGGCACCATAACGAGTTGCGCAGGTCTGAGGGACCCTGAGGTGGCAGAAACACGATTGGTGCCAAAGCGTACTTCCTCCGTGGCAGTGCGTATTTTGGAGACTGCTAGATGTGTGAGTTGAAGTTTGGACAAACAGATATTGTGCTATCACTGGGGGTCATCCCAGGGTAACACATTGATATCTGGTATCAGAATCTGGAAACAAATAGACAGCAGTGAAAGTGTTTGGAAAACAAAGAAGATAAGGAAACAGGAAGCAAAGAGAAAAGAAAGTGGCTTTAACCACCAACCACTGAATAGGAAATGTTGCACACCACTCAGAGGGTAGGTAGAGTGGTGCACCTCACTCAGAGGCACACGTCAGTCCAAACGAGCTTGAAGTCCTTTTCTTGCAGATGTAGGTCACAAAGCTTGGACTGGAGAGCTGTAATTTAGACTCCTGGACCCTACCTCATTTCTTTTTTTCTTTTTTTTTTTTTTTTTGCGGTACGCGGGCCTCTCACCGTTGTGGCCTCTCCCGTTGCGGAGCACGGGCTCCGGACGCGCAGGCTCAGCGGCCATGGCTCACGGGCCCAGCCGCTCCGCGGCATGTGGGATCTTCCCGGACCGGGCCACGAACCTGCGTCCCCTGCATCGGCAGGCGGACTCTCAACCACTCTGCCACCAGGGAAGCCCTGTAAATTGAAACTTTTATCATTGTGAAGTGACCTTCTTTGCCACTAATAATGCCTTATGCCCCAAGTTTATTTTGCCTAATATTAATATAGCTACACCAGTTTCCTCTTGGTCAGTATTTACATAGCTAATATTTGTCCATCACTTTAGTTTCAATATTTTATATTTGTTATTTAGATATGTCTCATAAACAGCAAATAGATAAATTTATCCATTCTGACAATATTGCATTTTTGCTGGTTCATTTAGCCCTGTACATGTAATTTCTGATACATTTGGATTTCATTCCACCATTTTCTTTTAGGCTTTTTATTTGTTTCACCTGTTGTAGGCTTCTCTTTCTCTTGTTTCTTGTATTCTTTTTGTTGATAATCTTTTTATCCCTCTGTTTTTTTCCCTCCCCTAGTCTGTTCCTCTTCTTTTGATGGTTACCTTAAAAATTATAGCTTCCTTACTAAATTATCAAAGTCTAAAATTAAACAGCATCTTTTCTCTTTTCCCAGATAAGATAAAACCCTTTCGAACACTTTAAATTCATGATATTATTTTATTATTGTTATCATGTACTTAACCCCACGGGATGCTATTAATATTGTTTTATTATTTTGATATACAATTACTGTTCATGTAGATGTAACCATATATTTACCAGAGATAATAAATAACCTTGCTTACTACTACTACCAGAAACAAGATTGGCATCACCATTCTTGAATGTTTTTCGCCTATTCCGTATCTAGAAGTTTTTCCTGCTTCATCCAGTCTCAGCCTCTCTCCGTCTTGCTTGTGCTTCTCTCCTTCTCCATCCTCTCTCCTTTCAGTGTTCCTCTTCTCTATCTTAGGAGCAAAACCAATAAACTTCTCAGTTTGTTACCTGCAAGGTAGTTTTCCCTCTTCTCCAAATACCTGTTGACACCCAACTCTAAAGGATCTTATCTATCCCAAGGTGGTTAAACTAGCATTTCTCCAAAATGGTTTCCTTCCCAACAGGGTCTCTGACTCAGACTGGAGAGATCTAGAAACTATCAGAAGGGGGTACTGCTTGAGCTAAGAGTTCTGAAGAATGAGTAAGAGTAGGTGGAATCCCCCACATCCCTCCAGGCTCAAATAATGACTATTCCAACTGTCCCCATTTCAAAGCCATCTCTATCACCAGTTTCAGCTTCTGGAGCAGGAAATGCTTTACAAGACTTACGCAATTAACGTATTGAACTTCACTCTGGAATCGGAAATGTGAGATGAAAAGAGAGAGAAATCAGCAGATCAAATAGGAGCCTCTGGTTTCTAGGTTAGTTTAATCTCGCTTAGACAGGTAGTCCTTTGCTGGCACTCTGAGAGAACAGGAAAAAAAAAAAATTCTTAGTGACAGCTAGTTGAGCCACCCTCATGAAATTCTGGGTGTGTCTCCCAAACTTCCCCCAACTCAAAGGCACTTTTGAAGAAAACAAATGTTTACTGGGCCCTAGTAAAGGAAAGTAAAACTTAAAGTAAACCCTGTTCTCTAGAAATTTTCACATCATTGGAACAGACATATGTATTAATAATTTCAGTACAATATGATGATGCCTTAATAGAAATGTATTCAACATGCTCTGGGCCATACAGAGGAAGAAGTAACCAAATTCATTGGGAAACTAGGATAACTACGAAGGAAGGGATATTTGAGCCTTAACTTAAAAGATGGATAAGGTGGGGGAAGGTAATCCAGGCAGAGGGAGAAAGCAACCTGTATTAAAGCATGTCATTGTAAAGTACATGACATGTTCAAATAAAAGATCAATAGTTCAGCATGGCTGGACTCAGCATTTAAGGAAAAGGGAAAAGGACTGTCAGAGGTAAGAGGGGACCACCCTGTTACCTTTTATTAAACCCTCTCATAGTACCCTGTATTTTTTTTATAACACTTTTCCTACTTTGAACTTCTTGTTCATTGTCTGTTGTTTCACAGTATTCATCCTTAATCCTGGGGAGTCAATAGATACTATCTAAAATTAATAAATCAGGGACTTCCCTGGTTAGTATTTTGCCTTCCAATGCAGGGAGTGCGGGTTTGACCCCTGGTTGGAGAGCTAAGATCCCACATGCCTCTGGGCCAAGAAACCAAAACATAAAACAGAAGCAATATCGTAGCAAGTTCAATAAGGACTTTAAAAATGGTCCACATCAAAAAAAAAATCTAAAAAAAAACAATAAATAAAATAAAATAAATAAATCAAGGGACTTCCCTCATGGTCCAGTGGTAAAGATCCACCTTCCAATGCAGGGGACTCAGGTTCCATCCCTGCTCGGGGAACTAAGATCCCACATGCCGTGGGGCAACCAAGCCCGTGTGCCACAACTACAGAGCCCACGTGCCGTGGAGCCCACACACCACAACTAGATAGGGAAAACCTGCACACCACAACTAAAGAGAAGCCCGCGCGCCACAACGAAAGATCCCGCATGCCTCAAGGAAGATCCTGCGTGCCGCAACTAAGGCCTGATGCAGGGAATTCCCTGGTGGTGCAGTGGTT
Organism: Mesoplodon bidens; assembly: GCF_964165515.1. NCBI lineage: Eukaryota > Metazoa > Chordata > Mammalia > Artiodactyla > Ziphiidae > Mesoplodon > Mesoplodon bidens. The sequence continues at coordinate 52,656,718 of NC_138179.1, read as the reverse complement.
AAGAATCCGCCTGCCAATGCAGGGGACACGGGTTTGATCCCTGGGCCAGGAAGATCCCACATGCCATGGAGCAACTAAGCCCGCGAGCCACAACTACTGAGCCTGCATGCCACAACTACTGGAGCCCACACGCTGCAACTGCTGAGCCTGCGTGCCACAACTACTGAAGCCCACGCACCTAGAGCCCGTGCCCCGCAACAAGAGAAGCCATGGCAAGGAGAAGCCTGCACACTGCAACGAAGAGTAGCCCCCGCTCGCTGCAACTAGAGAAAGCCCACGTGCAGCAACAAAGACCCAACACAGCCAAACAACAAATTTAAAAAATTTTTTAAAAGACCCAATGCAACCAAAAAAAGAAAAAAAACCTTTAAAAAATAAATAAAATAAAATAAAATAAATAAATCAAGAATAAATTTAAGAATATCATGTTTAGTTGTAATAAGACCTAAAACTGTTAATATGGGTGTCTCAAGGAAGTGGGACTAGGTTATAGGGTTCAGGAGTTTGAAAGGAAACTTTTAATTAATTTGTTTATATTCTTCTGTACTGTTCAAATATGTCCTCATGTGCATATATTATGTTTTTAAAGTTTTTATTGAGATAAAAACACAGTAAAGTGTGCAGATCTTAAGTGTTTAGCTTAATAAATGTTTACACATGTAAACGTGGCTACACATCCATGTAACCACTATCCAGATCAAGATATAAAATATGGCCAGTGCCCCAGAAAATTCCCTCATGCCCCTTGCCAGGCAATACTGCACCCACTGAGATAACCACTATTTTTTTTCTTTTTTTTTTTTTCGGCTGCGCTGGGTCTCAGTTGTGGCAGGCAGGCTCCTTAGTTGCGGCTCAAGGGCTCCTTAGCTGTGGCATGTGGACTCCTTATTTATGGCATGTGAACTCTTGGTTGCAGCATGCATGTGGGATCTAGTTCCCTGACCAGGGATCGAACCCGGGCCCCCAGCATTGGGAGCACAGAGGCTTAACTACTGTGCCACCAGGGAAGCCCCAGAGATAACCACTATTCTGACATCTACCACCATCATGTAGTTTTGCTTGTTTTTCACTTCATTTACATGGAGTTATATACTGTGTTTTTTTAAGACTTTTATTGATGTATTGAATATAATACACTTACAGTAACATATACTGATCTGAAATGTTAGCTCAGTGAATCTTGATATATTTCCAGCACTCCAGAAGATTCCCTCATGCCCCTTCCCAGTCACTACTGTCCCCACTAAGATAACCACTGTTTTGACTTCTACCCCTATTGCTTGGTTTTGCCTGTTCTTGAGCCTCATATAAATGGAATCATACAGTATTGTGGTGGCCATGGAGGGTACCACCCGGGTTTTCTTTAGGAGAACCTGCTGTGGGAAGCAGAGTTGACTGAGAACCTCTAGGCTACCCCCCTGTAGATCTGTCTTCTGAGCCCCAGCTCCCCGGGGCTACATCCAGCCAAAAGCCGAGTATGAGGTACTGGAGCCTGGCCCTTCTGCCTGACGGGGAGCCCTCCGGCAGACCACCTTTGCTCAGGTTGGCTTGGCTGAGACCCTCAGACTGTGCTGCCATCTGAGACTCTTTCTACTTAGTCTTTCCCTCCTCCTCTCCATTCCCAAGTTTTAGACCTTCATTGTGATTTGAAGGTTTGCCATGCCGCTTCCTGCTCCCTCCCTTTATTCTTCACGGGCTTTCCCCCTATGAAGTCCCTTGCATATCTGATTCCATTTCGGCACCTACTTCTCGGAGGACCCATGTGTTTTTGTGTTGGCTTCACTTGCTCAGCATTCTGTCTGTGAGAACCATCCATGTTGTTATGTGTAGCAGTAATTTGTTCTCTTTTATTGCATAAGTATACCTCAATATATGTATCCAGACTAATATTATTGGACATTTGAATACTTTTCAGCTTGGGGCTCTTATTTTAACGTTTCTGTACATGCAATCTTATGGTGAACACGTGCATTCATCCCTCTTGGGTATATGCCAAGGAAGTGGAGTTGCTGAGTCCTAGGTATAGGTTTAGCTTTAGTAGATACTGGTAAACAGTTTTCCAAAGTGGTGGACCAAGCTACACTCCGACAGCACTTATGAGAGTTCCTGTTGCATATAATATTTTTACAAATTTAAACGTAAAAGTGACTAGTTCAAAAGATAGATACAAAACAAATGTATGCTGTATCATCCTAGCTTCATGTTTAAGTTACCATTTTTAAAACTGCTCCATAGAAAAAATGTTCACATACCCCCAAATGTTAATAGTGGTTATATTAAAGGGAGAAGGGAGATCACAGGGTACCTTTACCTTTGACTTTGAGAAATATCTGAAATGCTTTACAACAAATATATATTTCTTTTGCTTTTAATTACATTGTCTTGAAAAATGTTACACAGAACTAAAAGGCTTATGGTGAAAACCAGCAGTCTCCTCCTACGCTCCTACGCATCCCTCAGTCCCATGCCTCCTAGCTTGCACTCCTGTAATTGCTTTCTTGCTTCCAAAGATGTGTTGAAATCCCTTATCTGCTGCCTAATTCTCTTTATTCTTGTGGGTTTCTATCTTTTCCATCGCTTTATTGTCATTTAGTGAGATTTCAAGAGGGAGAGGAAATTAATATGATCAATCTGCCACTTTTAATCATACAATCCAGGCTGATTTTTGGACATTATCATGGTGAGTGGGATGTATCAAAAAATAGCGGCTTGTTTCAAAGACATCATTCTGGTGATTGGGAATAGGGATGGTGAGAATGGACTGGGGAGGGGGGCACCCAGAGGCTTGTGGGGAGAATGCTTAAAGAGCTGACAGGAGGGGCTTCCCCCTCCTTCCCTGGTGGCGCAGTGGTTAAGAATCCGCCTGCCAATGCAGGGGACACGGGTTCGAGCCCTGGTCTGGAAAGGTCCCACATGCCGCGGAGCAACTAAGCCCGTGCGCCACAACTACTGAGCCTGTGCCCTAGAGCCCGTGAGCCACAACTACTGAGCCCGTGTGCCACAACTACTGAAGCCTGCACGCCTAGAGCCCGTGCTTCGCAACCAGAGAAGCCACCGCAGTGAGAAGCTCACGCACTGCAACGAAGAGTAGCCCCCGCTCGCCCCAACTAGAGAAAGCCCGCGCACAGCAACGAAGACCCAACGCAGCCAAAAATAAATAATAAATAAATAAATAAATAAATTTATTTTTACAAAAAGAGCTGACATGGTATTAGGAAGACACAGAGGTAGGCTTCTCACCCAGCTGCAGCAGGATGGAGACAACAACGTAGAGGGCACAGAGAGTCCGTGCCTCAGGGTCACAGCCCACATCACGGGGCTGCTCATCCCGGTTCTGTTCCAGGATAGGCTCCACCTGGAAGGAAACCCACCAGACTATAAAATCTAGAAACAAGGACTATACCAGAAATGGCAAATATTTGGTCACACTCCTTAATCCTGAGCCCACGGCAGACGTAGCAATCCACCACGGCACTCTTTCCTGGAGACCCTCAAACTCGCAACATAGTGACAGGCGCTGCTCATCAGTCAAGATGGGGCCAACTGCCCTCCTGGGACTAACAGTTTTCCACCCCCTTTCATGCCCATAGGCAAGCAACAGAGCCTAAAAAGCCCATCCTAAATTGTTCTGGAAACTACATATCCGGGGCATTGCCACAAACCAGCTGCATAGACAGCTGGCAGAGGATTATGAAGTAGGAAGGGACTGGTCACTGGGACTTCTGGATCCTTGAGAGCATGGGCATTCACTTCCACTAGGACCTGGGCCCTCAGCCCAGGCCGTCTTACCTTGTCCTTCAAAAGGGGCAGGGTCCCCTTATCTAGGGCCTCCGCAACAAGCTGCCCCTCCTCAACTCTGGGGGCAAAAAAGAGGGTGGTTGGTAGAGAGGTGAGGCACGTAGTGGCACGGGGCTTCACTGTCTGGTGAGACCTGGGACAAGCATCAGAGGCTCCAGAGAGCCCCCAGGAGTGCTAGATGGAGGTTCTTCCAAAGGGCTCCTGCCTTCCTCTTAGCCTGCAGGAGGTTGTAGGGGAAGAGGAGGCTGTCCCTCAATCCCTGGCCTGGGAAAGATGGCTAGTGTCTGAAGTGTGAAGTTCTATGCCTCACAAAATGTAAAAGGCAGTGTATACCCCCTTCCTCCCAAGATTTGATTCCCCACAGGCCCCTCTGCTTAGCATTTCCTCCACACCAGCTTACATCCAAACCCCTCCTCACCCATCAAGTCATCCAGGAAATCCGAAATGGCTTCTGTGTGCTCCTCTGTCAAGATCCCAGCAGCGTATATACAATGGAATATTACTCAGCCATAAAAAGGAACGAAATTGGGTCATTTGTAGAGACGTGGATGGACCTAGAGACTGTCATACAGAGTGAAGTAAGTCAGAAAGAGAAAAACAAATATCGTATATTAACGCATAAATGTGGAATCTAGAAAAATGGTACAGATGAACCTGTTTGCAAGGCAGAAATCGAGACACAGAGGTAGAGAACAAACATATGGACACCAAGAGGGGAAAGCGGGGGTGGGGGGATGAATTGGGAGATCGGAATTGACATGTATACACTAATATGTATAAAGTAGATAGCCAATAAGAAAACGCTGTATAAAAAAAATAAAATTCATTGTTTCAAAAAAAAAAAAAAAAAGATCCCAGCAGCATTAAAAAGGCTGCATATGACAGAACCTGCTGGGCCGTCCATCTGTAGCTCCCGGAGCGCCGGACCTCAGACACCTAGGACCAGGAGATGGGGGAGACAAGCCCGGTCCCATTATAGCAGGTTGTCTCCCCACTGGCTCCTGCCTCTCTCTGCCCCTGTTCTTCCTTGGGGCTCTTACTCTTCACTCTAGATCCTGCAGCTCTTCATCCTTGCTGAGGCACTTGGTGAAGCAGCTTATCACCTCTTTTCGCTCCTCAGTCGGATCCTGGAGGACTCGCACCATGTCCCGCATCCTCTCCTTCACGCTTGGGAAATCCTCCAAACTCAAGGACTTCCCAGTAGAGGCAGAAATTAAGAACCCCACCCACCCAGCCTAGCAAGCTCCATTACCAAGGCCCGTCAGACCCCATTCTTTATCTATCTTTCTTCTGGAGACCACCTCTCTGTATATTCCCTTCTTCTAGTGTTTTCCTGTTAAAAGGAAGCATCCTTCTTCCCAGACGTCCACCAGCCTTGCCTCCCGCTGAACCCACTTCCACCTCCCCAACTCACCCTCAGTCTTGTACCAACCCCCAATTCTTCTCCATCTGCAGGAAATCAAAGCTTATGTCGTCCTTCCCATTCAAAGTGCAAGCTTTGGGCCCCAGCAGGAGTAGTGAGGATTTAAAGGAAGTTAGAGCAGTGGTTCTCAGCCTTGACTGTGCATGAGAACCCCCTGGGGAGTGCCCAGACCCGATGCCCAGACCAGGCCACACCCCCAGATCACTTAAGTCAGAATTTCTAGAGGTGGGACTCAGGTATCACTACTTTTAAAGTTCCCCCCAGGTGATGTCTACAACCAATGAGAATCACTGTGTTTAGAGGAGACAGATGCATTCTCCAGACTGAAGCTGAAACCTGCTCTGGGCACTGCCCTACCCTTCCCCTCCCAACGAGCTCCACTGCCACACACACATATGCACACACACTCACACACACTCAGCTGCCCCACCTGAGCTGCACTTCTTGAGGCCAGAGGGCTCAAGAGTAAGGAGTGCAGCTACCCTGAACACAGCTGGCTTCCATCCTTACCTAACCTAGATGAACCGCCATCTTTCTCTGCAGAGAGGAAGAATAATCTCAGAGAGTCTTCAGGTCACCTCCACCCACCTGTGGACCTTCTTGTCCCAGCGGTGGAAGTTTTCAATTCTGGACTCTGAGCCCTCACTGCCCATGCCAGGGGGCCTGCATCCTCATCACTGTGTGTAAATGACAAAGCACTATATTTACAGACCCCTTCCTATACCCTCAGAGATAGGCAGGCATAATAGGATTATGCCTAGATGATTGAAGGAGAAATGGAAGCCCAGAGAGGGCCGCTCAGCAAATTTGGATCAGGGCAGGAACTGGAATCTATCCCCTGACTCCTCCGTTATGGCACTTGAGTCTCTTTTGAGCTAGCAAGACCTTGCCAGGACTGAACCTGCAACTTCTACAACTTCCAGAAATGGAAAGTTGTTCCTGATGGAACTTCTGGCATTCGCAACCAAAAGACCCCCAAGAAAGTCCTACATCCTTGCCTGAGCAGATCTGCCTCTACCTATCCTCCCCCACACAACTCTATTTACACATTCCACACAGCTTCACTCTAGAAACAACAGGCATGCTAGAAAAATTGAGTTTCCCCAGAAAAACTGTAAAAGCCCCCTCCCCAGCAATACCGTGGTGGGTAGGGGTAGTTCAAAGGACCCGTACAATTTTACTGTAAGGCTTTCAGTTTTTAATTAAAAAGGAAAAACAAAAGGCATCCACCCTGCTCAGGGAGGGCTAGCCCAGGAGAGCAGTGGGGCCCCTTCCCCCGACCCATCCACACTTTCCGACAATTGCAGCTAGGGATGAAGACACCAATACCAACCACAACATGACTGCTGAGGAGGAAGGCTGCTGATATCCCTCTAAGTCCCTTGGAAGGACCATGCCCTCAGCTATCAGAACTTCTGTGGCACTTGATTGGTGCCACCCTGGTGGGGTGGGCTGGTGGCACTTCCTGTGCAGGAAATGTTCAGCGGGGTGCTTTGATTTCATTGGGCTTCACTTCAGCTCTCTTACCAAGTACTTACCATGTGCTGGGGATAAACAGAGAGGTTAGGAAAGTCAGTCCCTGGTCACAAGTTAGTGCAGTGAGGGGAGGGAACACGGAAACCACTGGCTTGCCGCAAGGCAGAGTGAAACAGGCACAAAGTACAGATTTGAGCGGCACAGTACAGGAAAACAGAGGAGAGTGGCCTCTTGAAACCAGCCAGTTTTGGTCCAAGCCAAAGTAATCAATCACCCTGGAGGACAGCAGGGAAATGAGTGAATTGAGGACCTCAGAAGAAGGGCTCCTGGAGGCTGATCCTGGAAGAATGAGAGGGCTTCCTGAGGGTGGAGGAGAGGAGGGCACGCTTGAGTGAAGGAGTGGGATGGGGAGAGCTGGGAGTAGGGAGTGGGAGGCTGCACCGGCCAGGGGCCCCCCACCTCAGGTGCCCTTGGTGCCCAAAATGAGCTTCTCCCTCTCTCCCTCCCCCTTGCTGCCCGCATCCAGCCTCACTTGTTCTTAAGGGAATCCAGGAATTTCTGGAGAATCCGGGTCTTTGATAACTCAATGCCCTGCTCCGGGGACCTGGAGAATGTTATTCCCACTTCAGGTGTTTTGTCTTTGGGTAATTTCACTGTCAAACTTCCCTTTGACTCTACGCTGTCCATAACTTGGGACTTAACCTCTTGACCTGGAAAGAGAAAGGTAAACGTCACGTTGAGGCTGACCCAGAAAGATCTCTCTCTAGAAAATCCTCCCCGGTGCACCCCGTCCTGGGCTCCCCTCCACGATCCCCTTCCCTTCTGAGGAATTCTTCCAGCTGTGGCTCTCCAGCCAATGCTGTTCTCACCAGAAGTCATCATGCCTGGAGCCCACTCTACCACCTTCTTACCAAATGACCTTGGATAAGTCACATCACCTCTGAATCTGTTTCCTCATCTATAGAAGGAGAATTTTTTTTTTTTTTTTTTTTTGGGCCACGGCCTGCGGCATGTGGGACCTTAGTTCCCTGACCAGGGATCGAACCTGTGCCCCCTGCAATGGAAGCTCGTTGTCTTAACCACTGGACCACCAGGGAAGTCTCTATAGAAGGAGAAATATTAATAGTACTTACTTCCCGTGCTTGAGGAAATTAAATAAATGAATGCAGTTAAGCACTTAACAAAGTGCCTGGCACACATACTAAATGTTCAGTAAATGTGAGCTAGTCCTGTATAACTATTTGAGAGGCTGAAATGAGACAAGGAAAAGTAAAGTGAAAGAATTAGGAGCCCCTGACCTTTGGGAAATAAAAGTTAAGCAGAGTTCAGTCTCTGTGTTTGTGTGCACTGTGCAGGTGTAAAGTGAGGTAAGTCTGGAAAGTTGCCCACCCAAGTGGACTCTGCCCAGCCTTGCATAAGGCCTTGCATAAGGGCGTGGACTCCAAGTCAGTTGCTGCCTTGGAGTTAGTGGAGCATATGTGGAGATGCTGCCAGGCTGAGTGCCCTTCTCTCAGACCTCCCAGTTCTGAGCCTACAGAGCAGGGAGAGCTTCTACTGCTGGATTTTGGGAGCAGGGCCGGATTTACAGAGAAGAAATGCATTTTGAAACTGGTGGAAATATGACAGACCTAGAAAGAGTGCCTGAAATCAGTCCTGTGTGTGGGACGCTAATGTCTCAGGGCCCAATTGTTTCTTGAGTAACGTAAAAGTTTGTGTGTACTTTATCAGAGAGAAAGAAAAATCAAACCTTATGCACACAAAGAATACAGTATGGGGGAATTCCCTGGCAGTCCAGTTGTTAGGACTCTGGGCTTCCACTGCAGGGGGCATGGGTTCAATCCCTGGGTCAGGGAACTAAGATCCTGCAAGCCACGCAGTGCAGCAATCAATCAACCAATCAATAAAACAGTATGGATGAGGGGCAGGGGGAAAGAGTAACTTGACAGTGGAGAAACCTGACAGGCGCTACCTCCGCCAGCTGACCAAGGTCAACGTCAACAGTGATAAGTCATGTTGATAGTACATAACCTTGATATGATGTGATGGGAACACCACTTTACCTCTGCAGTCTTCCTCCCCCAAACCCATGACCTAGGTCTATCCATAAGAAAAAAATCAGACAAATTCCAATCAGAGGGGTGTCCTACAATATGCCTGACTAGTACTGCTCAAAACTGTCAAGGCCATCAAAAACAAGGCAAGTCAAAGAGAAGCCAAAGGAGACATGACAACTACATGTAACATGATGTCCTGGATGGGATCCTGGAACAGAAAAGGGACACTAGATAAAAACTAAGGAAATCTGAATAAAGTATGGACTTTAGTTAATGAAAACAAACAAACAAACAAACAACTATGTACACCACCTACACCATCTAGTTAAAAAAAAATAATCTGTTTGAAAAGGGAGCAGGCCAAGTTGCTGAAAATCAGTTTAAATGACCAGTTCACCTCATTCTTACAGATTTTTTTAGTATGGTTTCATCTCTCCCTCTGAATTTTTTTTTTTTTTTTTTTTTCTTTTTTTTCTTTTGCGGTACACGGGCCTCTCACTGTTGTGGCCTCTCCCGTTGCGGAGCACGGGCTCCGGACGCGCAGGCCCAGCGGCCATGGCTCACGGGCCCAGCCGCTCCGCGGCATGTGGGATCTTCCCAGACCGGGGCACGAACCCGCGTCCCCTGCATCGGCAGGCAGACTCTCAACCACTGCGCCACCAGGGAAGCCCCCTCCCTCTGAATTTTTTTATGCAAACAGATAGACTTTCCCTTAAAGCAAGTTAACTGACTTAGTCAAATTTTTTTTTCCAAAATTAAACTTGCCCCTGCCCCTGGGGAGTAATATGATCATTGCAAAACATCCTAGTCCTGCTTTAAAGTTTTCTTCTGTTTCCAGTGAACTTGTCTTTTTTTTTTTTTTTTTTTTTTTTTTTGAGAATTAGCTTTTAGTAAATTGACTCTTGGCAATTCTCATTTCAGAGAATTGACTCAGAGTCTTTGAAAAAGACTAATCTGAAAAGTTCCTAAAGTCCCTTGCTTACTTAAACCCCACTTGTGGAAAAGCCCACCACCTCAGAGTATTCTGGGCACTGCTCTTGGTCACCTAACAGCAGTACCAGGCACGTGGCAGGTGCTCTAAAACTATATAGTGGTGTTGTTAGAATTCTTTTCCATCTCTTGGTGAGACCCAAATGGGCTTTGGCAGAGATGTCTGAGCTGTAAAACTCCTCACCATGAGGCGTGAGATGCTGCAATAAGTCTCCAAGTGAGGGTTCATCAACACCTATCCTGGGGCTTCTGAAACCCAAGAAACGCCAGGAGTCGCTGAGCTTGGAAGCAGGGGGATGGAACAGACTTCTCTCCTAAGGCCTTTGAGCCCTTAAGGGAGTTCTGCTCACCAGCAACTTCCCATTCAGCCACGATCTCCAGAAACAGGAAGGGATAATAATGATAACCGCCACCAGTAGAATGATTGAGGCGAACTTTTATTGAATGCTCCTTCTTGCATGCACTGTGGTAAATGATTTACGTAATTTATCTCTTTTGATTCTTGCAACAGTCTTCTTGAGTTGACAGATGAGGAAACAAACTTAGATAAAACCACTTGTCCAGAGGTCACCCAGCTGGTAAGTGTGGCAGAGCCAGGTTTCGAAGCCAGATGCCCCCAGTTCTAAAGCCTGAGTCCTTTCCTAACCACTAAGCTAACTGCCTCCATTTAATTATCCACTTAAATGATAAACATTATAAACACATAAGAAGACCTCAGCTAATTTAAAAGTGAATTACTGGGCTTCCCTGGTGGCGCAGTGGTTGAGAGTCCGCCTGCCGATGCAGGGGACACGGGTTCGTGCCCCGGTCTGGGAGGATCCCACATGCTGCGGAGCAGCTGGGCCCGTGAGCCATGGCTGTTGAGCCTGCGCATCCGGAGCCTGTGCTCCGCAACGGGAGAGGCCACAACAGTGAGAGGCCCGCATGCCGCAAAAAAAAAAATAAAATAAAAGTGAATTACTTACAAAGGAAAAAAATAGGAAAGACGACTATTAAAGAAGAGTTTCCAATAAAAATATATTTCCATTTCCCCTATTCCCTTCTCCCCATGCAGCTCTCCCATACATTTCTCAAATTGAGGTGTATGGACGTGTACCTACAAATACCACGGTTTCTTTTTTGACTGGTTGACCTCGTTGATAGCAATGGGGTGTTGACAGTGGAGTAGCATAGGCATGGGCAAAGTCTCTCACCCACCTCATACGGACCTCGGAGCCCAGGAACCAGCTTATCAAACAGCCCTTCACCCTTGTCCATCTCCAGGATGTCCTACAGGGTGAGGTCTCTCTTATCATATTGGTATCCAAAGAAACGTCTCCTCTCCTTCACCAGATAGAAGCAGTGGAATCTGTCAGCATCAGTGAGGCTTCTGACAGCAATCATATCCCCACCAGCGTCCATGCGTTGGGCCACAGCTCTTGCGATTTTCTCAAATACCACGAGCATGGTGCCTGGACCAACTGGGAAAAGGAAGCCCACTGCAGTCTGGGGGAGGGAAATATTGGTTCAGGTTTTTAAATCTTCTACCTTTGGCAGCTTGGGGTCAAGAAAGATCCAAAAGTTCTAGGCCAACCAGAACGGTTTGCCTTCCCTGTTTCCAGAAGGTGTGGTGGTCACTACACAGTAAGTTGGGATGGCCATCACAAATGCTGGATTCTCCTCTGCCCCTTGTGGAACGCTTCTGGAGGAAAGCTGGAGTGGTGATTGCCCAGAAGGAAAGCGAGATCTGTTTTCTGCATGTCCCACAGCAGAGTTGCCCCTTGCTCAGAGGGGCCTGATGGGTGGGGAGGCAGGCCCGCCATCCCCAGCCAGACCCTCACCAGCGCTGATGAAGAGGACCCAGGAAGAGATGAGGGGCATGACTGCCGGACCTCACATTACCAACCCCAACAGAGGACTCGCTTGTCTCTGACTCCTGGGCCTCCCCCCCTTTTCCTGTTCTGCAAGGCAGTTGGATGGTCAGCCATTTCCCAGTGAGATGGTCATAAACTGGCCTCAGAAGGAAACAAAAAAGGTAGTACTCTACCTTTGTACTCAAGAGTGGCTTGGAGCTAGGTGCTCTGGACAGCCCCCCACCCCCAAGTCCTGTCTCCTCAGTTTCTGGTCAACTTCCGAAGGGTCCCCTTATACTTGGTAAAATAAAATGAATCCCAAAACCCCGCCTGGGGCATCTCCCTCCACCCACTCTCCCCTTCACCCTCTCCTGGTCTACTTTTGTCTCCATCTTGCCTGCCCTGTGGGACCCTCCACGGGCCCACCACGGGGCCAGCCTGACACGGCTGCTCCTCCCCCATTTCTATTCAGCAGCAGCTCTTGTGTCCCCACCACGCTGGACCCTTTGGGCTCTCTTTCCTCCAAATCCTTTACTCCTTCCCCTTCCATCATTCTGCATCTCCTTACCTTTCTTCAGGCTCCTTTGTCACCCTCCTGAGGCCAGATCACCCCTCACAGTCTTCCTGGCCGCCTCCCCCTAAGTCCCTTCTGGCCAGCCCAAGCACCTACTCACCCATGCTCCCTTCTCTGCACCTGCCCCCATCATGGTGGCCCACTCTCCACTCACTCCCCACCTAGGAATTCATCTGGGTATATGGAAAGGCTATGCCCAGGGCCCACAGTCCATCTCAGGGGCCACCCACCTCTTTTTTTGTCCTCAGCTACTCACCAAAAATGGAGGTTGTAAGAGTCCCCTCTGTGTAAGATCTCTGCACAGTTCCTGGCCACTGTGTCTCAGGAAATTATAATACGGGAATTGAAAAAAAACAAAACAAAACTGGAAAGCTAAGTGCCCCACCTCTCAGGCTTTTAGATAAGCCACATAATGGCTAGGGTGGAGGCAGACAGGCCAAAGGTAAGAAACCAACCCTTCCCTCCTCCTGGATCCAGGGAGCAGGTGGGAGATAGATGATGATAGATATACACAGATGACACTGCACTGAACGCACCGTGAAGACTCCTCCCTCTCCCGGCCGTGTGAGCCTCAGTAAGTCTTCTTCCCCGCCCACTCATGCTTATGGCGGGGAGAAGGAAGCAGGAAGATTCCTCTGAAGACACAAAGGCCAGGAGGAGATGCAGCCCTCCAAGGCAAGGAAGAGAAGTGAAACAGGGCAGGAATTCAGAGGAAAGGACTGGGCACCCCTTGGGACTCTGGCTTCTATATGAAGCCATTGCTGAACTGACCTCCTCCCTGGCCGTGTCACAAGCTATCCCTCTGCCAGCCCAGGCTGGCTGAAGCCCAGAGGTGTAAGTTCTGTCGGAGGACCAGCCAGGCGAAGTCCCAGAGCCAAATGCTGCTCCCTGGCCGGCTTGCTGCCTCTGCCAGTTCCCCGCCAGCCCTTCCAGCTTGCTCTGCTGAAGGCAGCAGGAAAAGCAGAGGTCCCAGGGGCCCTCCCACCATCCAGGCAGAGGGTCAGACTGATGCTCCACACTGCCCCCTCTCCACCCCCTCCAGGAAGCAGAGGCCAAACTCAGGGGAAATAGGAACACACTGTCCTTTATTTGTGTTTCTCAGAATACTGTACAAAGGGAGTAAAAATCCTATTCACACTTTGCTTAGAAAGATTTTGAGGTCAAAGTTCCTTATGAGACGTGGGGCGGGGGTTGGGGGGACCAGGACACAGAAAACAGGGCCAGTGACGCCACCACCGCCGCTGCCACCGCTCCCTCAGCGCCCTGGCACCCACACCTTCTCAGAAGTAACACGGACCCCAGTCAGGCTGGGGAGGGGAGAAGGCGGCTCCTTCCCGCCCCTGCAGGTCACTCCCGGCGCCTGCCGCTGTCCCGCTTGAGAGGGACCATGCGGGACTCTGCAGCCCACCAAACCCGTTTGGAGGTGGCCTGATGGCCCCAAAGGTGCATGCCACACGAGAGGCCCCGCCCCGGCGCAGTCTGCACAAGGTTACTAGGTGGGGGGCTGCAGAAGAGCCCCACCGTTCATCATTTCTGTCCCATGTCCCCGCGGCCCTCACGCCACTGCAGAGACGGGTGTCAAACTGGACCTGTGCTTAAGATGACGCACAGGCCCCTTCCACCCATCTCCACCCGCTCATGCCAACCCAGGAGCATCAAACCCCTAGCGGCCTCCCTTCCCGTTACCCCCACCATGCTGTGGGTAAGTGACCCTCCAAGCCTGCCCCCTTCCCTGACCACTTCCCCAAGAATGAGGTTGGGCCTGCTCCCCCCTCCACCCCCCGCATCTTACACGAACCCCCGCTGCTCTGCAGCCCGTTCTTTTCAGTCTCAATTCACCCTCCCCACCCCTGCCCCCAGCCCCCTCCCCACCTCCAACAGGACGCTGCAGCCCTGGCCCCCCACCTCTGGGACCAGGCCATGCACACTCAGCCCCACCCCCCACATCTCCTTACCCTCCCCACCCGCACCTAGTACCCCGGGCGGGGGGCGCTGTACGGGAGCTGTCTGACTTGAATTAGACAATTCTCTACCCAGAGGGATGAGGCGCTCTCACACAACTGCTTTCGTATATAGAAGCACACACTAAGTGTCATCCTAAAGACTTAAGAATTAAAGTGAAACAAACTAGAAGCTGTACCGTTCCCTCTGCCCTGCTCACGGGGGTTAAAGTGCTTTAGCAGGCCAAGGAGGCGCAAGCGAGCAGGGGGGCTTCCCTGGCCTCTTGTCCCAACCTCATAGGTCTGTGTTCAGCCCAGGAGCCCAGCCCATTCCAGGAGCACCCCCATGAGGCAAAAGGAAAAGATCAAAAAAATCAGAAGGGGTCAGAGCCCCAGGGGGGCCCACCCCAAACTACTTCAAGTCTGCTACTGCGGGAAGTGAGGGGGAAACTAGGGCCCAGAGGCTCAACCCCCATCTCTGGCGGTACCCAGCGGCTCCTTCTGTCTTCAGCATCACAGCACAGGCTTCCACCCCTCCCCTGCCATCCCAGGCAGGGGACGGGGCTGCACCCTCAGTACTTATTGATTCCAAAAATCCGGACTCCGTGGAGCTGGGGCAGCTTGGGGATGAGCACGCTCATCAAGGACACGGTGTTGAGGATGAAGTGGATCTGGTCGTACTTGGTGTAGAAGCTGGTGAGGAAGTACCTGGGTGGGGAAGGTAGGTTGGGGGCAGGTGTAAGACTCTGTTTGGAAGACGCCTTTCTCCCCCACTCCCCGGTCGGGGGAGGCAGATTCCTGACAGCCGAGGAGTTATGGGAAAGACCCCCCCAGAACAGAAGTAGGGTGGCAAGATCCACACAGCTAAAGAAGCCCCTGCTGACCCAGTCCCCTTGCTCTACCCCAAGCCCATGGGCCAAACTCACTGGAAGGAAGAAAGCCCCAACCGAGGAAAGACGGGACCAGGGAGGCACAACCTGAGCCCAGCGTAAGACCCAGGAACACCCCAACTTTCCTTCCTTTGCTCATTCCTACGCCAAGAGCCACAGCTGGTGAGGGGTTTAAGCCTCGCAGGGCCCCAGGGTCCCCCAGGCCTTGGCCTTCCTGCTGGCATCCCGCTCTCCCCAAGGCACTCACAGCACGATGGGTGTGATGGTCAGGAATTTCCGAGATGCCGTGAACTGGACTCCATAGTCCATCTGCTCCCAGTGGGTTAGCAGCCTCGCCTTGCCCTGGTCTGGGGTCTCAAAGGGGGTCCCCTTCACCGTGTGCAGGAAGATGTACATGCCCTGGAGGGAGGGGCCTTTGTGAGAGGACGCAAAAGGCCAAAGGCCCTCCAGCTCAGATCCTCCACCCCAGTCACAGACGTGGGATCCTGGTGACCTGGAGCCCCCTCCGCTGGGCAGGGGGATGCGGGCTGGAGGTCAGGTGGGAGGAGCTGGGAGCCTGTCCAGAAAATAAGGGGACCCACCGGGTGAGAGGGCAGGCCTGGCATGAGGAGAACTCCCGGGGAGCTGTCAGCCACAGAACCAGCATGGAGACGCCACCCCTCCAGCCCAGGGCTAGGTTCCCTGTGCCTGCCAGCTGGCAGGGGGCAAGCAGACGGGAAGGAACGAGGCCCCTGCTTGCCCACCAGAAGAATACCAGGGAGCAAGCAGGTAGTGAGGGAGCAGAGAGGAGCAAGAGGAAAAGACGCTCTGAGATCCTAACCCGGGAAAGAGGCATTTCGGCCCCAGGCTCGGACCTGGGTCCTCTGGCCTCTTTAGGGCCCTTAGTTCAGCTCTCCGTAGCCCATCTCCCAGGTCCACAAGTCACCCCATCCTAGAGGTGTGGACATATCTGCAGATTTTCTTCCAATAAAGAGCAGTGGGGCAGAAGAAGAGGGTGGGGTCTGGGCCCTGGTGACACATGCCATCAGCACATCACCCCGACGTCTGGCCCACGTCTGGCGGGCTCCCATCCTCCTCAGCCCCGCCAAGGGCAGGCAGCAACAGGTCCTCACCATGTTGTGGATGAGGTTGGTGAGGGTCCACACGACGGGGACGCTCACAAAGGGGATGCTGAGCAGCACGACGTGGAGAAGCCCGATGGCCAGCACGTAGGAAAGCCAGATGCCACGGCTGTTCATCACCCGCGTGTTGGGGTTCACCTCGCTGTGCGCCGTTCCCACATTCATCCTGCTGCCCCTCTCCTGCCACTGCTCTGCAAACAAGCAGCACAGGTGAGACAGGTCACGCCACTTCCCCTGCCCTCTTACACCCTCCGAATCCTGCAGGGAAGGAGGCTCTGCTCTCCCCAAGAACCCCAAGCAGGTCTACCATGTTGACTCTCAAGCGAGGAGGCCAGAGAAAGTCCATGTAGACTTAACTCTATTCATTTCTCACTGCTGGGTTGGGATAAACACCAGGCTGCTCCGCACATAGTCCAATCAGGACAGTGCCCTTCCAGGCACTGGGACTGCCTGGGTAGATAGGTCATCAAGAGGCATCGAGGGCTTCCCTGATGGCGCGGTGGTTGAGAGTCCGCCTGCCGATGCAGGGGACACGGGTTCATGCCCCGGTCCGGGAGGATCCCACATGCCGCGGAGCGGCTGGGCCTGTGAGCCATGGCCGCTGAGCCTGCGCGTCCGGAGCCTGCGCTCCACAACGGGAGAGGCCACGGCGGTGGGAGGTCCGTGTACCGCAAAAAAAAAAAAAAGAGGCATCGAGCCCCAGAGTAAAGAAACCACTGCCCATCCCGCAATCTCACCCTCCAGAGGGCCCCCTTCCCACAAAGCCCAGAGGAGGGGAGAAGAGGCCTGTGCCCTAAGGATCACTCAGCATAACCCCTGCTGGACTCCGTCTTGCTGAGGGTCTGATATAAGACATCTCCACCCCTGAGCCCCTCCCATTAGAAGGAATAAAAGGAGATGAGAACAGTCAGTAGTGGATAAAATATTTGGGGGTCATTGCTTCTACCCATCTCCCCTAATTCTCCAATCCTGGGTCTGACTGGCAGGGTAGAAAGAGAGGGAAAGGGAAGAAAAAAGAAAACAGACTAGAGACAAACTTTGCCCAGACCTGGAAGCTGCCTTCTTGGTGACACAAAACAAGCCATCCAGATGTTTTATCCATTTGGCAGCCACTCAGGCTAACCCTCGTGATGCCACCCATTTTGCTGCCAAACTACCAGGGCCCTTTTCCCCACCAGAGGAGAGGCAAGGAGAAAGAACATAGCCAACATCTACAGCTCCCACGGGTGGCTGGAGCCCACATCAACATACCTCTCCCAGGGATTCAAAACCACACCTGTGGCCTCTCTCCTGTCCCCCCGCTTTTCTCTCTGCCCACCCATCCTCACCTGGGCCTCCTTCCCCAGCACCTGTTTCCAGGTGTAAGTTAGCACCATGCCTTCCCCTGCCCAGCTCTAAGGGCAGAAGCCCTGCAGCAGGAGGAACCAGGAGGGCTGCCCTTGATGCCCATGAAACAATGCAGCCCAGCTGCATTCCTGGATGCAGGTAAGGAGGGGAACGAGCAGCCCCGTGTCCAGAAATCAGCTGTCCCCAGATCCCTGAGGGCCTGTGATCAGCAGGAGGTGGGGACAGATGGCACCTTTGTACTGGCTCTCCTCCTTAGTTGAGGGAAGATCCTGCCTGATAAAGAGCCTAAGGTCATCACCATGATAACAGCCCCATCTTTCCTGGGGATACAGAAAGGGGTCTCAGATGGGGGCATCCTGGAAGTGCCCAGAAGGTCACCTCCCTCACCCTGCTGCAACAAACCCCCTCAGAATCAGCTGCCCTCTATCTCTGGCTAGGATCACAGAGTCTGCACAGGAGCCAATTCTCAAGAATCAGTTCCCTACTTCCAGGATAATGGGAACAGGTTTCCTCCTTTCAGATGGCTCCAAGCTTAAAGACCTCAGGGGAAATGTGACCCACAACACACTTTCCCAACATACAAACATACATGAGATGGCCCAGGGTGCATCCAAAAGTAGCGATGCTCCTGCGGCCCACCAGCTCAACTCATTAGGCTGGATCACTGGGCCTAAGAGAAACGCAAGGAACTAGAAAACCAGGAGTGGCTCAGGTGTTTACCTTCCCAGGGCCTTAGGGCTTCAGTTACCCTAACAGAGCTCCTGGGATACCTACTGCACAAAAGCCTCCACCTGGTGGATAGGGGGGTCGGGGAGCCTGGCTAGGAAGTGAGGGCTCTGAAGGACTTCATTACTGACGAAGGAGAGAGAAAGAATTCCCCAAGTCGACCAGAAACTGCTGCCCCTCCCCACTTCTCCCTAACCTAGACCTACAAGGGTGTAGGAGTAGCTAGACCTCTTGCCCTCCCTAGTGTTTTGTCCGGGAGTGCTAAGAGCCTTGCTGAGTTCCAGATCATCCTACACCCCTTTCTGGCTGTATCAGGGCCTGATGAGTCTAGGAGGAGCCCAGACCTCTGACTTAAATGACGCCCTGGGAAGCTTCTTCCTGAAACCTGAACACTAAGTGCCCTGAGAGCAAAACATCTCAGGAGCCCACCCCCCCAAAACAGCCCCCCCCAAAAAAAGAAAAAAACAGAAGAGGTCAACAAACTAAGAAAAAGACTGGCAGCAAGAAGCACTCTTGAGACTTTTGTGTGACTAAGGGTACATATCACCTCTGCTAGTGAAATAACCAACTGCCCCTGGCCCAGAAGGGGCGAAATGGAGAGAAGAAGCTGTTGGAGTTGAGCAGGCGCACAGCAGCTGAGCCTGAAAAGTTCTGCTGCCACAGCTGGCAGCTGGCAGGTGGCTGCCTGTGTCAGTCCCTGATGTGGTTTCACAACCTGCCTCAAACCAGAGCCTGCAGCAACTTTGTTCTGTTAACTACTTTCTTGCTGGTAACTCTTTGCTACTCCTTCCCTCCCTTCCCCTCTGGCTCTGTATACAAATATCTCCGCCTAGCCGATCTGTCAGACACCTAAGCCGAGGCCACAGTGCCAGCGGCCAGGTGAGCACTTCCTAATCTCTCCCCCAAGTAAGGGCAGCAAATCTTTCGCCTTCTGGGTAGAGGAGCACAAAGCATCCGAGCCTGCAACCTGGACCCCAACGGGGAGTCCCTGGCGGCACGCCACAGTGCCATTTTCATTCCGCCCACCCCGCAACCAGCAGGGCCACAGTCTTTCACCTCGCAGCTCCGGCTCTGCCTCCCGGACTCGGGGTGGCGGTGGGAATGGAAAAACGTCAAGTACAGGAGGGAACCCACACTAGCACGGGGAGAGGGTGAAGCGAGGAGGCGGAGTTCTCACTATTGTTGGGGTTTTCTGAGTGGGACTTCAAGCCGAAGTGGGGGGCCTCCGCTCCGTTCCCCAGCCTGGGACCTCGCACTCGGAGCCTGGCCCGGTCCGGAGCCCCACCCCCACCCCCACGCGTTCACCCAGCCCTGGAAGCGAACAAACCTTTATCCCCGAAGCCCAGCCTCTCCCCGCCCCCCACCCCCAGACCAAGCACTCCTCCTCTACGCCCCATCCCGGGCCTCCCGCCCGCACTTTCCCCTTTGGGCATCCCTTCGACTGATGCACGCCCCCCGCCCCCCGCTCGGCTGATGCACCCCCTCCACCTCCGCTCACTCTGTCCCGGTCCCCTCCAGCCACGGGCGCCTCCCCAGCAGCCCCCACCTCCTTTCCCGTCCCGCCTCTAGCCCCAGGAGGCTCCCGGTTTGGCCACTCCGAGGCCGCCCGTCCGAACTCACCGTGCGCGGCCGGAGCTCGAGGCCCGGGAGGGGTGCCCGGGGGCGAGGGCCGTTGCTGCTCCAGCAGCTGTAATAAGCCGCGGCGGCAGCCACCCCGCTGGCAGCTCCGGCCGAATCAGCGCCCCGCGCCGGCCCCCATTACGTCACCGACCAGCGCCGGCCCGCCCGCCGCCTCCTGGGAGTTGTAGTTTTTTTTTTCTTTTAACCCCTGCTCCAGCCCAGGCCTCGCTGGGGCCGCACGGTAGCAAGAGAAACAAAGATCAGATGGTATCGCTTTGGCGCATAGCAATGCCTGTTTCGGCGTCTGCGCGCTGCATGTGGGGTTTACTCTTGCCCGGTTTTGCTGGCAAGGAAACTTGGAGTTTTAAGGAGCTTGCCACAGCCCCCGGCTGGGTCCCCCCAGAAATTCTGACCTCAAGTCAGAGTTTTTCATCTACACCTCGCTGCCTCTGCCCTGGCCCTGGCCCTCCAGAAATCGACTGGCTCAGCCGGTGCTGGGCCCTCCTGGAAGCGGGTTTTTCACAACCTTGCTTAGGATGAGAGTCTGGAGGGCAGAGAACACAGTCCCCAGCCTGTCTGCTCCTCAGTTACACCTGACCGAGGCTGGCCTGGGCCAGGTCACATCCTCGGCCTCCCCACATTAGAAGTTGGAAGAGGACTTGGGAAGACGACCTGATGAATAGCCAAGACCCTGAGTCCCACCCCGTGGGCAGCTGTTTGGCTTTGGGTGGGAGGCTCTCGGATTTGCACTTTTCACCTCTGCATGCTCTAAAGGCAAGGGCACAGATCTTCCTGTCTGGTAGACTTAGCAGGCACTGCTTCACCAGCGGTGTCACCCTGGGCAAATAACTTGTCTTAATCTCCAATTCCATACCTGTGAAAACCTACCTCCGAGGTTGTGGGAATTCAAAAGAATGTATGTATAGCAACAGTTGCGTGGTAGGAAGCTACTGCTGTAGGAGGTTGAACTAAATGGCTCTTGAGGCCTCCTGGGTCACTCCCACTCTCCCTGTCACCAAGAGTACCTTGTTTGAGGAGTTTCCACTCCCCCAACCCAGGCTCTAAGTCCACTTTATGCACAACAGGGCTGGAATAGCAGGATCAGGTGATGTCATGACACACCAATCTGACTGGCTGTAAACACACACTGAAGGTGAGGGGACAAAAAGGAGAATGCTGGCCCAGCGAACCTGGGGAGCACTCATTTGTGACCTCACCCACCCGTCCCCAAGGCGGCTGCCAGGGAACAGCTGTCCCAAAGCAGGAGTGGGGCCCCCAGAGGCACCTAGTGGGCACCAAGCAGGTGGATATCTGAACCACTCAGAGCAGGAGAAGAGGCAGCTTCTCGAATATTTCCAGGGCCAGTAGCCCAAGAGCACTCAGCCCAAGACCTAAATAGTCACCCCAGAGTCTGAGAAATTTTTGCCTGTGCCTTACAGAAGTTCCTGCTGGTTGGGAGAGGCCGCTTTCCTTACAGTCAGCCTTGTGAAGAAATAAGCAAAAACCGAGTGTTGTCCTTTCCTTAGAAGCCTCCCCGGTATTGAGGCAAAAAAAAAAAAAAAAAAAAAAGTCTCTTATTTTTCCCAAAGTGAGCCTACTTGTCTCCTTCGACTTTTCTCTGGGACTCTTCCGTCTTCCCCGAAGTTGATCAAGCTCTCTGATCTTTGCCAGTTTCCTCACTCTCTGTGAAGTTCAGTGACCCAGACTGGATCCACGTCTCAAATAAGGGTCTGACTAATGCATAGTCTTAACAGAAAGATTATTGGACATGCCATGCCCTATTAATAGCTCCTGTTATCAAGGGTTTGTTTTGTTGGGTTTGTTTTTTTTTCACAACGGGAATGAACAGAGTACTGACTCACTCTAGGTTTGTGGTAAATTGTGGATCACTTTCTGCTTAATTTAGCCTGAGTCCCTGTCATCATCTTTCTCCTCTAGCTCTCTGCCTTCATAATTATCATGTCTTCACCAAACATCCTTCAGCCTTGAATAGGCCTAAGTACTTAGAATGAGTGGCAGCACTCTTGTGTGGCGCTGGGGATGCAGAACCCCTTGGACAAACACTTGGTGATCTGTGCCAAGAGGCTGAACAATTGTTCAGGCCTCAGAGCCATGATTCCATTTCTGGTACCATATTCTAAGGAAGTACGTACCATGCACTATGTGTGGAGATCTTTATTCCAGCATTAGTTATAACAATGGAAAACTGAAAGCAACCCAAATGCCCAAGAAAAAAATAATCATACTATATCCATTGGGTGGCATAGTAGGAAGCCATATAGTAAGCAGTATAGGAAATGTTTGCTAAATTAGGTGAAAAAATCAGGATACAAAATAGCAAGAGCTGGGAGTTCCCTGGCGGCCCAGTGTTTAGGACTTGGGGCTCTCACTGCCATGGGCCCAGGTTCAATCTCTGGTCAGGGAACTAAGATCCTACAAGCCCTGCCCCACAGCATGGACAAAAAAAAAAAAAAATAGCCTGAGCATTCTCAAGGGGTGCAGTCAGCAAAACAAACACAATTCCCTCATTAACAAATAAATTGGAAGAAAAAAAGGAAAGGGAGAGACTTACACTTAAAAGAAATTAAGCAATCTGTCAACCAAAAGCCTTATCTGGGTCCTCATTCAAGCAAACCAACTTTTAAAAATATATATATTTTATTAAATTATTGAGGAAATTTGAATACTAACTATTCAAATTAATGATCTTAATGAAATATACATTTTAAGGCATGATATGGTACTGTGGTAATTTTTCCAATAAAAAACTTCGGGCTTCCCTGGTGGCGCAGTGGTTAAGAGTCCGCCTGCCAGTGCAGAGGACACGGGTTTGAGGCCTGGTCCGGGAAGATCCCACATGCTGTGGAGCAGCTAAGCCCATGAGCCACAACTACTGAGTCCGTGAGCCACAACTACTGAGCCCGCGTGCCGCACTACTGAAACCCCTGTGCTTAGAGCCCGTGCTCCGCAACAAGGGAAGCCACCGCGATGAGAAGCCTGCACATCACAACGAAGAGCGGCGCCCACTCGCCACAACTGGAGAGAGCCTGCGCACAGCAGCGAAGACCCAATGCAGTCAAAAATAAAATAAACACATTAAAAAATAATAATAGGGCCTCCCTGGTGGCGCAGTGGTTGAGAGTCCGCCTGCCGATGCAGGGGATACGGGTTCGTGCCCCGGTCTGGGAGGATCCCATATGCCGCGGAGCGGCTGGGCCCGTGAGCCATGGCCGCTGGGCCTGCGCGTCCGGAGCCTGTGCTCCGCAACGGGAGAGGCCACAACAGTGAGAGGCCCGCATACCACAAAAAGAAAAAAAAAAAAAAATAATAATAATAATAATAATATAATTAATTAATTAATTAATTTAAAAACCTCCTTATCTTTTGGAGATAAATACTAAAATACGTGTGGATGAAATGATATGATGACTGGATTTGCTTCAAAATAATATGGGCTGGGGATGGGAGAAGGGAATAAAAGAAACAAGTTGGGCCATGAGGTGATAATTATTGAAACTGGGGGAGGGGAACATGAGATTCCTTATATTATTTTCTCTGCTTTTTTGTGTTTGAAATTGTCCATAATAAGCTTTTATAAACCTGCATATGCATTAACAATTATGATGAGACAAAATAGAGTAACACTGGTAAGATCCTGGCCCCAGACTGCCAGGGTTCAACTCCCAACTCCTGTAGTTACCAGCTGTGTGACCTTAGGCAAGTCACTGAACCTCTCTGTGCTGCAGTTCCTAAAAATGGAGGATATTGATGATCATGGTGATACCCACCTCATGTTGTTGTGAAGATTAAATGGGTCATTAAGTGTGAAGCATTTAGAACACTTCCTGGCACATAGTGAGTACTCTATATATGTATCAACTTTTGTTAATCTGTTCCACATTTGAGTGATATTTGAGCATCTACTTTACTAGGCTGTGGAAATTCAATAAAATAAAAACAGATCTTGTGTTAGGATGGAGGGGTTGGGAGTGATCTTTTTCATTCTCTAGTTTCAAACTTTGTGTAATGTGAGATTATTCGTTTTAAATTTTTTATGAAAACTGTTTGTGTTTTTAAAACAGAGTGAGTCAACTTTGCAGGCTCTCCCTGCCCTCTGGGAGCTCCTTAGTGTGCTCAAGTAGACGTGTTCCCAGCCTTGGGGTATTTCCATCTGGCAGGGTGGTGTGGCCTCTGCTTGCCATAGATACACTGTGTGGGCCAAGATAGCAAACACGGGCAGGGTAATAAGCTGGGAGTACATTCCTGGGGTGATGGTAGTGGTGGGAAGTGAGGAGGTGGGGCCTCAAGAAACAGACCCCCTTCTTCTGACCCCTGGGGGAATGAATGGCACCCCTCCATTCTTACCACCTCCTACTCCGCTCCAATTCACTCCTACCCTGCCCTCCGGCTCCCCCCACCTCACCTCCCCCCTTCCCGAAGGGGAGGTTTTGAGGTCACACCCAGAGCAAGTGCGAGGAAGCAAGGAGCTGTTTATTTCATTGGCAGTTGCTTTTATTTGGGTGGGGGTACCCTGGGCATGTAGTGGCAGCGGAAGGGAGGGGGCAGTGATGCTGAGCAGAGAGTACTGAGTGAGAGCTACCAAGCTGATGAGAAACAGGAGGAGGTGCCGGGATGGGCAGCATTGCCAGTGGGCACTCCACTCTCCTCCCCTCGCCCAGCCCTGTGTTTAGCTATTTTGGGCCGCAGAGGGAAAGAGCCAAGCCTGCCAGGGCCTCCAGGGCCAGAGCGAAGGCCAGAGAACCAGAACCTCCCTCTGGGAACCAAGAGCAGGCTGTTCTTTAGGGACCCCTCAATCTGCATATCCTCGGATACAGACAATTGAGATTTTCTCTCATGAAATAAAAACAGTTTAGAAAACTGTAAATCTTACAGATCAAAAGGGCAATGGATATAAAAACAGTAGCTTCAGGAAAAGCTCCCCTCGCATCCTTCCAGTCGCATTACTACCCCTAGCAGGCCCCACCTCTTTAGAAATTCTGGGCGGTCACTGCCCCGGATCAGCTTCCTCCTCTTCCTAACACAGCTCCTCCTTCAGGGACAATCACAGCCAACATTATTAGCGTTTGCTGTGTTCCAGGCACTGGGCAAAGGCTTTTACATATGTAAGCTCTCTTAATCTTTAAAACGCCCCTGCAAAGTAGGTATTTTTATTATCTCCACTTTACAAATGAGGAAACTGCCGTACAGTGAGTTTAAATATTTTGCCGTGGGTCACACAACTAGGAGTGGCATTTCTCCCAAAACTCAATCCTGGACACAAACACTCCTCCAACCATGTGTCCCTCATGTTTCCACAGGTGCCTTGTAAAGACTTCTCTCCTGGGCTTCCCTGGTGGCGCAGTGGTCGAGAATCTGCCTGCTAATGCAGGGGACACGGGTTCAAGCCTTGGTCTGGGAGGATCCCACATGCCGCGGAGCAACTGGGCCCGTGAGCCACAACTACTGAGCCTGCGCGTCTGGAGCCTGTGCTCCGTAACAAGAGGCCGCGATAGTGAGAGGCCCGCACACCGCGATGAAGAGTGGCCCCCACTTGCCACAACTAGAGAAAGCCCTCGTACAGAAACGAAGACCCAACCCAGTCAAAAATTTAAAAATAAGTAAGTAAATAAATAAATAATATTTTTAAAAAAAAGACTTCTCTCCTACACTGAGGGTGCTGTATTTAAGTTACCTGTTACACGTCCGCTTCCCCTGGAGGCTGCTTGCTTCATATTTCTTACTCATATCTGCATTTCCTGCATATACTGAGTCTTCAGTAAACATTAGCTGAGGGAGGTAATAGACCCATACATCCCAAACTACAGTCACACCAAGCCCCTAACCAGTCTCAGAACACACCTTACTCTTTCTTGCTCTTGTCTCAGCCTACAATGCCTTTGTCCATCTGGTAGACTCCTACTTGTCCCGCAAGGCCACCCCTCACCTGTCACCTTCTCTGTGAAACCTTCCCCAACTGTCCAAACAGAATCCACTGCTTCTCCTCTAGGCTCCTCTGATGCCTGCAAGTACCTCAACTAGAGCCCACCCCTAGGCTATCAGGGGGCTGTGTTTGTGCTCACATCCATCTTCACCATTGTCTTGGGGCTGTTCTACTTCTCTCTGCATCCCCAATGCCTAAGAAGCCCAGGAGGTGTGTGTTGAACAAATGAGAGAGTACATCGGAGGATGGGAGCAAGAGGTGTATACACCCTTGTCAGTTTCCACAAGGAACAGGAATGGCAGAGGCCTTTGCTGCCCTCCAGCCCACACTGCCTAGGAGACTGGCGTTAGATGGGTCCCTGGCTGACATGATGGGTAAAGTAGCCAGCTCTCCTGCTTTCCTTTTGACCCCCCTCTAACCATGCTGGATCTGGGAGCTTCCAACATCAGGCAGATAGGGTCCTAGAAGCCTGCTGAACTTCCTTCCAAAGTCACATCTTTGGGGCATGGAGTTACTCCCCTTGGAGGAAGGAGTTGTGACTCAGTCCGCCCAGGGTGGGGGCCTGAAGGACCTACTTTCCAGGCCCTGACATGCCTCAGCCTCTTCCCTGTCCCACCATCATAGAAACACTGAACATCAGGCTGGCAGGGATCTCAGAGGCCATGAGGTCCAGAGAATCGAAGGCCCAAGGGAATTAGGAAGGGATGTGCCCAGTGGCACAAACGTCTGATGATCTTGGGCTCCTCCAGGCATAGCTCCTTCAGTCCCATGCTCTGGCGTCTACCCAGGCCCTCATCACCTCCCACCTGGACTGTTGCAGTAACTGGTCTCTCTTCCACCAGTACATCCCCCACACAGCCAGCAACATGATCCAAATATCAAAGGTAATTTTAAAACTCTTCCATCGGGCTTCCCTGGTGGCGCAGAGCCCATGCTCCACAACAGGAGAAGCCACTGCAGTGAGAAGCCTGCACGCAGCAACAAAGACCCAATGCAGCCAAAAATAAATAAATAAATAAATAAATTTATTTAAAAAAAAACCCTTCAATCCATCAGCCATGGAACCAAGTCCTAAATCTTACATGGTGTATAAGACCACAGGGATTGGTCCCTTTCCACTTTAACTGCAGCCTTTGACACCACCCCTTCTGCTCTACTGTCTAGGAGAAGCCAAGCCTTCTCATGCTCCCTTGACCCTGCACATACTCTGCTGCTTCACCTGATGAACTGAGCCTTAAAGACCCAGCTCAAACGCTACTCCTTGGTAAAGCCTTCCCTAATACCCTGGAAAAGTTAGTGTATCAGGTAGGAATGCTCTCAGTTAAAAGCAACAGAAAACCCAAGCAAAGGAATTTTTGTGACCCTAGGTTGCCATCAGAATCTCTTAAGGATCTTTAAAAAGTCCCATCACTGTACACATGCCAGATCAATTTAATCAGAATCTCTGAGGTGGAGCCAGGCATCTGTAATTTTCAAAACCTCCCATATTCGAATGTGCGGCCAAGTTGAGAAGCACTGAATGAAGCAGGAGATTATTTTCCTCACATAGTGAGTCCAGAGGTAGGCGGTTGCCTGTGTCGGTGGAGCGGCTCAGCAATATCCAGGCCAGTGTCTCAGTGATACTGTTCACCTTTCCTTTCGGCTTTGCTGCCTCAAGGTCACAAAAGACTGTAGTTGACCCTTCATGTTCAAAGCCTGAAGAAAGCTGTACGGAGAAGGGGAGGGCCCAAACCATCCTCTTTTATGAGCAAATCAAAGGCTGTCCTAGAAACCCCTCTATCAGACTTCTGTTTAGACGTCATTGACCACAGTGGACCACGCCCAGCTGCCAAGGTGGCTGGGAAAGTGGACGAGATTTCTGACAAACTGAGAGGACCAATCAGCTCTGTCATGAGGGACGGAGCACACTGCTACTCCCAAAACAGTGTGTGTTATCAAGGAAGGAGCTTAGGAATGGATACTGAAGGGTGGCAGAATACACCACCCTAGGGGCTTCCCTGGCGGCACAGTGGTTAAGAAGCCGCCTGACAATGCAGGGGACACGGGTTCGAGCCCTGGTCGGGGAAGACCCCACACCCCGCGGAGCAACTAAACCCGTGCGCTACAACTACTGCAAGCCGCATCTAGAGCCCGTGCTCCACAACAAGAAAAGCCACTGCAGTGGCAAGCCCACACTCAGCAACAAAGAGTAGCCCCCGCTTGCCGTAAATAGAGAAAAGCCCACGTGCAGCAACGAAGACCCAACGCAGCCAAAAGTAAAATAAAATTATAAAAAGAAAAGTACACCACCTCAAAATATGCCACTTGGGCTTAAGGATTATTTTGAGCAGATGCAAGAAGAGCATTCTAATCACCCCTTTTCTTCCAGAAAACAGGAGACCAAACCCCCATGTGAAAGATGCCCTCCCTGTATGGGGAGAAAAGAAACATTCTTCAATGGAGAATCAAAGCCAAGAGAATTCTGTACAAACAGGCCTTGTTAAAATAGTTTTTCCCTTCCTTTAAGCTCCCCATATATTTTAGTCACTTCGCTACAATCACTGCTCTTTTTTCAACCTAGTGTAAAAGTATTAATGCTTTACCATTCCCTAGGTCTTCATTTCCTTATGAGGGCTCCCGTGCCATTAATATAAATTTTAAAAAAAAATTTTTAATTGAAGTATAGTTGATTTTTTTTTTTTTTGGCCACGCCACACACCTTGCAGGATCTGAGTTCCCCGACCAGGGATGGAACCCGGGCCCCCTGCAGTGGAAATGCAGAGTCCTAACCACTGGACCGCCAGGGAAGTCCCATTGAAGTCAAGTTGATTTACAGCATTTCAGGTGCACAGCAAAGTGAATCAATTACACACACAGTAGGACTTTACAGTAGGACCTTGTTGTTTATCTTTTTTGTACATAGTAGTGTGTATCTGTTAATCCCAAATCCCCAATTTATCCCTCCCCCTCCAAGACATATAAATGTGTACGCTTTTCTACTGTTCATCTGTTTTATGGTTTAATATGTTTTAATATGTTTTTAATATGTTTTAATTCCCAGGCCCACCTGAAAAGCCCTAACTGGGTAGAGGTAAAAATGTCGCCCCCCACCACCCACCCCCGACAACACCAGCAGATTCTGCCACAGTGACTTAACCTCTCTCTGGGCTTCACAGCTCTGGGCTTCACACATTGGTTCTGGCAGACTTCACATTAAAGGCACTGTGCAGACGTGTGTCCACACGTCCATGTCTCCCACTAGACTGGAAGTTCTTTTTTATTTTTTTCTTTCAAAATGGCACCATGCTGTTTTATTTCAGCCCTCCAACAACATAAAGAGGTAACAACTTCTGATGCCATGCAACTAACAATAAAGGAACGAAAAAAGTATTTTATTTTATTTTTTTATTGGAGTATAATTGCTTTACAATGTTGTGTTAGTTTCTGCTGTAGAACAAAGTGAATCAGCTATATGTATATATATATATATATCCCCTCCCTCTTGGACCTCCCTCCTCCCACCCCACCCCTCTAGGTCATCACAGAACATCGAGCTGAGCTCCCTGTGCTATACAGCAGCTTCCCACTAGCTATCTATTTTACACATGGTAGTATATATATGTCAATGCTACTCTCTCAATTCATCCCACCCTCACCATCACCCCCTGTGTCCACAAGTCCATTCTCTACATCTGCATCTCTTTTCCTGCCCCGCAAATAAGTTCATCGGTACCATTTTTCTAGGTTCCACATATATGCGTTAATATACGATATTTGTTTTTCTCTTTCTGACTTACTGCACTCTGTATGACAGACTCTAGATTCGTCCACATCACTACAAATGACCCAACTTCGTTCCTTTCTATGGCTGAGTAATAAGGGAACGAAAAAAATATTAACAACAAAAACACAGTCTTTGAAAGGTTGCTTACAGCAGTTGGTTGGCAGCACTGGCAAATATTTCTGGCCAATGGCTTCCAACAAGAGGGGTCTGAACGAACCTCCTCATCTCAGCAAAAGAGCTCCCACATTCTCCCTCGATTTTTTTACACACTCTGCATCACAAGTGCCACACCACTACACTCACCAGACTTTTGTAATTCACATCTTAAAACATGTAACTGCATGTTGTGCGTAATCGCAACAAAAACTGAAAACGAAACAGTGTGGCAGAAAAGTAAACAAATCCAGTGTTTCCAGTAAGGCATCAGGGAATCACTGCTGGCTGCGTCCTTCATTTCACCAGTTTAAAGAAAAGTTTGATTTACATCTCTCAGCAAACCCAACATTCAGAAGCTTAACCAGCAGCCTCAAGTTAAAAGTTTAAAAGACAGTCCTCCTTTCTTTTGGTAAATGGTTCATATACAACATGAAATCAAGCTCTACTTTATTAAAAAAAACTGAGTATTTTTAACAACAAAAATATATATGTTTGTATTTCTCTTTTTTAAAAAGACATTTAATAACAATAAGTCAGAGGACAGGATTTAACCCTCAACTCCCCACCCTGCCAAGCTGTCTACATGGCACAGATACATTAAGGCAAAGGCTCCTGGAGAGGCATGTCCGCCTCGGCAGTGGGCTGGGGACGTGAGGGGAACACACTCCGCTCCTGCAGGGCTCCTTTAGAAAGCCTTCTCCCTCATGTTCACCAAGCCATCCTGCATCCCGAAGTAGACCCTCTCCGCCATGCTGATGAACAGGCCCGTGTCCACCACACCTGGGATCATTTTGATAGCCGTGTTCACTTCACTCCATTTGTGGACCCCGTCAAACTTCCAGTCCAGGATAAAATTCCCATTACAGTAAGTCCCCTACATACGAACCTTCAAGTTGCGAACTTTCAAAGATGCGAACGTGCATTCACATGTCCAATCACGCAAGTTAGTTCATGTGTCTGGCGTACGTTGTCACATGTGTGCATCCTCAGCAAGTTGTTGTACTTTTGTGTACTTTACTGTACAGTACTGTTGCTATGCAACATGAGGAGGTCTTACTAATGAAGACCTGGTGGAATTGGAGGCCCAGAGAAAGGACAAAGAGAGACAAGAGGAAGAAGTAACTAAAGAACCGAAGAGATTCAGGATGCAAGAAATGACAAGGGGATTTTCTCTCTTTAAGGAGGCACTGTTAGTTTTTGAAGCACAGGACGCGAACGTAGAAAGGTTCACGAAGGTTGCAGCTGCCGTTCAGGATGCAAGCCACTGCTACCGTGTCATCTATGATGAGGAAAAAAGAGCTGCTACCCAGACGTCACTGGATCATTTTTTCAAGAGGGTAGATAGAATTGAATCCAGCAAGGAACCAGAACCTGTGCCATCGACATCAGGCATGAGAGAAATGGCAGCTTACCCTCCGTCTCCTACTGCTGACGACCCTTCAGCTCTACCGTTTCCCACCTCCTCTCCCCCTCCTCCAGTCAGTAACTCTTCTCGCCTGTTCACTCGATGCAGCCCCTGTATGCCAGCTGTTGTACTGTACTACTGTACTTTTCAAGGTACTGTACTGTAAGATTAAAAATGTTTTCTTTAATTTTTGTGTTTGTTTTTTATGTATTATTTATATGAAAGGATTATAAACCTATTACAATACAGTACTATATAGCCGATTGTGTTAATTGGTACCTAGGCTAACTTTGTTGGACTTATGAACAAATTGGACATATGAATGAGTACTCAGAACGGAACTCATTCGCATGTAGGGGATTCACTGTTATCCATCACCAAGGGATCTGCCTTGTTGATGGCCATTCGAAGTTCAATCATGCCCCCAAACTTCTGGGTCACAGCTCGGCTCACTGGGACATAGGCCATCAGGATGACCTTGATGGGCGTTCCCCTTGTGCCACTGATTCCCTGAGGTTCTTTGAATCTTTCCTGAAATCGGTGATCACGATGAAGCAACTGGCATTGCTAGCCACAATTTTCTCCTGAGTCAGGCAGCCTCTACTGCCCTTGATGAGATTGAGATCAACATCTTCCTCATCAGCATCATCGACGGTGAGGTCAGTCTCTGGGTGTCGGACCAGGTCACCGAGAGTTCAGCCATACTGCAGGATGAGCTGACGGGCCTGGAAGGAAGTGGGAATACAGACGGGGTTCAGAGTCTCTTGTTTCACCCTTTCAGCTATTTGCTGCACAGCGTGGACAACTGTAGAACCACTCCCAATTTCCAGCACTTGGTTATTCTTCACATGGTTCTCCACCGCTGCGCGGCCTGACAGCTTCTTGGCCTCTTCAGCCTTGGACATGATGGAGGGGGCCAGGCAGATGCTGTTAGCATCCCCGCTGCCAGTACTTGTCTAGACCAGCAGTTCTTAACTCAGGCTGCACATTAGAAATACCTGGGGAGCTTTTTAACATACACCAGCGCCTAGACCCCATCCACAGAGATTTTAACTAAATTGGTCCAGGTAAACCCAAGCATAACTAATTTTAGAAGCTCCCCCAAGTGATTCTAATGTGCAAACTGGGTGATCCACTGGGTTAACCACAGCCATCTGAGACCCTCAGAACAGGGGCTGAATCTCGAGCGCAGTACGACTTATAACATGGGGCTCACGGGAAACCCTCACTGAACGAATGGATGAGTGAATGAATGGCAGGGAAGAACTTCTGCTCCAACCCTGTCAACCCCCAGTCTGCACCGTGCACCGTCCTGAGTGTGGTTCCTCCCTCCTCTCTGTTCTCCCTTCTCTACTGAGTGCTGCACTTAACCACCCTCAGTGGACCACGTCCATGAGCCAGCTGGACCCTCCTAGGTGAGCAGACTTCCTACTTCTCCAGCAGCTGCTGTGCTGGACACCCCAGTCCCACTCTTTCCTGGTAGCTGGCCTAGTCGGAGAAGGAGATAACTCACCTCTTGTGCCTTAGTTAAAGCCCCTGCCCAGTATGACGGGAGAGCAGTGGGAGGGGTAGGCTTCCATGTGCTTCCTCTTCTGCATTCAGGCCCAATCCCAAAATGGACTCCCAAGTATTCAGTGGCAGAGTGCCTGGCCTAACTAACAAGCAACCACAGACAAAATGTTCACTTCTCCTGCCCAGGTGTAAAAAATGTGTCTTATCTGATTCCTTGGACAAACGGGAGTCTGAGAAATGACCCTGTTGATGTCACCAGAATGAGTCAGTGGTAAATACATGCCCAGAGATAACATCATCCAGTATCCTACCCTCTGATTCTGGCTTCCATCTCGCATCTGAAATTGCTCGTTCAAAGGTCACCTACAGGGCCAGCTTCAGCAGCCTGCAACCTGTGCAGTCCCACAGGGCCTCACACCCTGCATTCAGAAGGGCCCTGCACCTGGTTTTACGATGTGCTGTTTGTTGTTGTCGTCTTGAAATTCTTAACAGTTTTGAACAAAGGCGCCCCACATTTTCATTTTGCACTGGGCCCTCACTTCTTGTCCGATCCTGGTCACCCATAGTCTCTTACAAAATCCAGCAAGGTTCTCCTTCTCAGAAAGGTCTCCACAGCGTATGACCTCAGTCTCCTTTGTGCAAATCTCTGTGACACCCAGTCTTCTGTTCCCTTCCTTTACATTAAGAAAGGGTGGTGTTGGGCTTCCCTGGTGGCACAGTGGTTGAGAGTCCACCTGCCGATGCAGGGGACACGGGTTCGTGCCCCGGTCTGGGAAGATCCCGCATGCCGCGGAGCGGCTGGGCCTGTGAGCCATGGCTGCTGGGCCTGCGCGTCCGGAGCCTGTGCTCCGCAACGGGAGAGGCCACAACAGTGAGAGGCCCGCGTACCAAAAAAAAAAAAAAAAAGAAAGGGTGGTGTGATGGGGTGGCATGGCTGCAAATGATGGTAGGGCTCAAAAGGCCCTGGGGAATAAGTCGTACAAGCCCTCCTTGGCTCCCGGGCCTGAAGGAGAGTTAACAGTACCAACTTGGGAGCTCAAGGCCCCAGCAAACGTAAGAGAATCTGAGTCAGCTCCAATCCAGAACAGAAAATCAGCGTGAAAACTTGTAGATGACCGTATTGGACTTCAGAAACCTTGAAGAACCCCTTCCAACTCCTTGAGGGGCCGTCTACCAACAGTGCAGAGAACTAAGGCAGTGCCCCCTGCCAGGCAAGGAGATCGGGCACCCTGTGAGGAGCCAGGAGATGAGGTCCTCTGCAGAGAGAGAGACAAGTTTCCCAAGGAAAAGGCTGAGGAAAGTTTGTTCACCATGGAAGAAGGTGCACGGTAGGAGGGCAGAAGGGGAGTATGGAGCTGAAGGGAGATGAGCTCAGGGGACCGTGGATGTGAGAGGGGGCCCACCCCAGTTCTGCACCCCAGGCCTGCCAAGCAGGGATCCTTCTGCTCAGCCAGGCTCTGGGCACAGGGTAGAGGTTCTAAGAGGCCGAGTTTCAGCCCCGGCTGGGAGAGGAAGGATGGAGGATAGTATGTCAAGGCCTTGGAAGGGGAACCTGAGGCAGGGAATGGAATTGGGGCCCAGTCTTCCCAAGGCAGAGTTCATCAGGGTCTGGGATCTGCCCTCTCTTGGCATCGCCTGGCCAGGCCATGGCTCAGGTATCTGACACCTGGGGCCTGGAGTCACATGCCAGGAAACCCAACACTCTTGGGCCCCAGCCCCCAACTTCCAGCAGCTACAAGCAAGCGTGCAAGGCTTCTGGAGGAGGAAGCGGGTCTCCAGAGCCGAGCAGCAGGGAGGCTACTTCCGGGGGGACGGCAGCACAGGAGAAGGCTCTCCCACCAACAGGGGTGAGAGGCTGGGAGGAGGAAGGAGAGGACAGGGAGGAAGAGTGGGACGGAGAGGAGAAAGCCGGGATGGGCGGGGGGCTGACGTTCCGGGAGAAAGGGTGACCGGGTACAGGAGCCGGGGCCTGAATCACCTAGCCTAGCTGGATGCTGCAAAGCCCTGTTGCTGATCGGGCCCTCTGGTGCCTACCTGGCCTACCTGGCAGCCATCCAGGTAGGCTGGCAGGAAAAGCCTGTATTCCAATGAAGGAAATCAATACATGAGCAGAAGCAGACACTGAGAAGCCCCCAGACCCAGAACGACCAATAGGGCTCTGGACCAAGAGACTTCATAGATTAGCCTTCCAGAATCAAAGAGACTCTAGAAGAGTCTCAGGCCCAGGGGACCCTCTACCCAAAGGGCCCAATAAGGAGTCTTGGACCCCAAAGAAGCAAAAAAACCACCCAGGCCTGAGAGAGCTCCCAAAGGAGAGGCCCCGGCCCAAAAGGAATCCACAGGGGGACTTCAGGAAGAGAATGCTGGCCGTGGGAATGGAATTCTCTTGACCCATTCTTCATTTATGGGGTTTTTTCTTCCCCAGATCCTACTCCACTCCAGGACTATGCCAATCTGTGGCCATGCTCCCACCAGCTGGTCACCTCCTGTCCCTGCTGCTGGTGATAGGCACAGGGGGTACTGTGCCCAGCCCCCGGCTGGCTCCCCAGGGCTGCTACGTGGCAGAAGAAGCTGGGGAGCTGACATTCCGCTGCAGCCAGGCAGGCCTGAGGGCTGTGCCCACCGGCATCCCTAACGACACCCGCAAGCTCTACCTGGATGCCAACTGGCTGGCGTCCGTACCGGCTGGGGCCTTCCAGCACCTGTCTGTCCTGGAGGAGCTGGATCTATCCCATAATGTCCTTGCCCACCTCTCAGGGGCCGCTTTCCAGGGCCTGGAGGGCACGCTGCGCCACCTTGACCTCTCTGCCAACCAGCTGGCCTCGGTGCCCGTGGAGGCCTTTGTGGGGCTGCAGATCCAAGTGAACCTGTCTGCCAACCCGTGGCGCTGCGACTGTGCCCTCCAGGAGGTGCTTCGGCAGGTGAGGCTGGCACCAGGCACTGGGACGGGCATCGTCTGTGGCCCGGGAGCCCGATCAGACCTCGTGGGGCAGGAGTTCCTGCCGCTGGTCGGGGAGGAAGAGCTGTGTGGGACGGGGCGGGGCGGGGCCCGGCACAGCACCGACGTGGCCCTGCTGGTCACCATGGGGGGCTGGCTGGTGCTGGTGGTGGCTTATCTGGCCCAGTACGTGTGGCAGAACCGGGATGGGACCCGACGTCCCCTCAAGCGGGCCCCCGCGCTACCTGTGCACTCTGAGGACTCCTCTACCCTCAGCACAGCGGTCTGATGACCAGGGCTACTCCTCCGGCCCTGCACCCCACACCCCTGCTCCTACGCCCTCTCCTCTCCTCCGACCCCTTCTGCCTCCTCTGCAGCCCCTTCCCATCCCCCAATTCCACCTCCTTCCTCCTCTGTCTCCCCAAAACACCTGATCTCTCTCACTCCACCAACACCATCTTTGGTGCCTGGGAGTTTTGATGCTGACTCTGGGTCTGGATTGTGCTAGACTCAGAGACTCAGAGACCCAGAGCTTCTGAGTCCACAGTGATGGGGGGACCCCAGAACAGAGAATGAAGGTAGACGGTCACGTATGCCAACTTGGAGGTAGGAGCAGGCAGCTAGAGAGCGTGGCGGAGGTGACCTCAAAGCCTGTGCTATATGGATGTTTGAACTGACTGTGCAAGAATGAGGGGGGCTTTGGGCAGAAGAGAAAGGCCCCCAGCTGAAAGCTGGTGGACCAAGATGAAGAAGATGTAAAACAACTTGGAATGTCTGGGCAGCGGCAAGACATATCTGGGGGCTGGAGAAGAGGGCGCGTAGAGGGGCGAGGGGATGGTGGGACCAGGCTGGCAGTGAGGTCAGAAAGGACCCCATGGGCTCTTCCTCTCTTCTCCCGCTGCCTCTGCCGAAAAGCCCCCCTCCCCGCCCCCTGCCCCATGCTTCTTGCCTCTCTCACGGCCCCAGGCTCCTCTCCCTGTACCTTCTATTGTGACCCCCTGGCGTAGGGTTCCCTGCTTCCTTTTCCAGAGATTCCCTATCTCTCTGCTCTCTCCTTTTTACCCAGAAGGGCTTCCTGAACACTTTCCCTTAGGGGAGAAGAAGTTTCTGCTCTGCCTGAGCTGGGGATGAGTCACTAGAGAGCTGGAAGGGAGGTGGGGAGGTTTCCCATCCCCAGAACGTCACTGGACAATTCAATAAAGCCCCTTTATTAATGCCCCGATCTCTTTCTTATCATTCAGTTTATTGAACACATGTGGCCCCGCAGTGAGGCGTGGGAGGGTGTTGAGATCTTCTCCGCTACCTCCACCACCCCTTTGGTGCGGGTGCTCCCGCTGGGCTGGGTGCCAGCTCCTCTCTCCCATGCTACCTCCCAGCTCCTGACACCAGAGTCTGTCTGCCAGGCATGCCAGGGCCTATGCATTAATGATGATGGAATGGAAGAAGGATGGGGAGTGGGAGGGGACATGGAGGGAAGACAACAAGGGAGGAGGGAAGGAGGCAAAGCCCAGGCATCCGCCTCCAGGCTGCTCGGGGTGCCCGGGAAGCACAGGAAGAGGGAGCGGGGACTCTCTGAGCAGTCTGTTCCTGTTCTCAGCGGGAGTCTGAGCAGGGGGTAGGGAGAAACTAGATGTGCCCAAAGTTAGTAACAGAATTCCTGGGCAGAGACCAGGTTGGCTGAAGGAGGGGGCCATATGAGACATCCCTATCACCAAATAGGCTTTTCAAGGGACACAAAGGGGCCAACACTCCCTGTCCCTTGCCCCTGTGAGGGTGATTCATCATGTGGCTTCCATGGAGGAAACAGCCTAGTTTCAGCTTTGGGAAAGCTCTCGGGAACCCTAGTAGAAACTGAAGATAAGAACCACTGAACCAGGGTTCCACCCAACTTATGGCAGAGCCTGGGGCAGACTAGGAGGCCACTCAAGGAGTGGCAAAGAGGAATCCGTCACCCCCCCCTCGTCCCTCCGACCCATCCTGACTTCCCTGCCTCCTTTCCAGCCCTGGCCCCTCCCCTCTCGATCCCTGAGGCTCTTCCCACCACTCCAACGCTGAGCTTCCTCACCTCATCCAGGAATCCTCAACTTGACTCATCTCAGAAGAACATGGGACAGCCCCCCATCTTCTCTTCTCAGGAGACACGGGCCTCCCTCATTTCCAGAGGTGCTCAGGGATGGAGTAAAGAACTTGGATGTGGGAAGTTTCAGGCTGTACCTTTGACCGTCCACCCAGCCACATCCTGGCCTGGGCCTTAGAATCCTGGCCCCATCCCTATCAGACCCTCCATCTCTCCCTCCCCTGCCACTCTCAGAATCTGTCCCACTCTGCTCACCCACCCCCTTCTGGAATCAGGCTGGGACTCATCTCCCTAGGTTCTGGGAAATAGATTGTGGAGATCCATCGGGGTGGGAGGGTGGGGGTCGGGTGGGGCCCCGTGTCCCTATCGTTGATGCCCATTCCTGGAGGCTCATTCAACTCCCTGTCATCCTGAGCAGTGGAGATAGCATCTCTAAGGTCTGCAGAGAGTGGGTTCCCCTACCGTCACCCCTAACCCCAATGCTCAGAGGTAAGTTCAGGATGGGAAAGGATCCAGGGAGGGAAGCTTTGCTTGGAGCCCAGATCAGGAGGGGGCCTGGAGCCCTGGATAATAAACATCCCACCAGTTACATTATGGCTCTCCTCTGGCTCAAATTTCTTTCCCTCTCTGGAGCTAGGACAGGAGGGAAAGGAGAGGGAGGACACGTGGGGCAGAAGATGGGGGTGGGCAGGGTGGGGAGGTGGCAGACAGGTGCTTCACTGGCTCTCCTCCCCAGGGAGAGACCTCTTCACCCGAGCCAGTTGGGGTCTCTGAGGCAGAACTTGGTGCGAAGGGGGTGTCCAACGCAGTAACTTCGGCTCAGCCCATCACAGGAGACTGGGCAAAGTGGGGCCACCACAGACTCAGAGAAGCTCCTGCTAGGACAACAGTTACTGAACCATCAGCACCCTGGCCTCTGGGTTGTGCTTGTTCTCTGGGCAGGCAGGAAGGGGTGGCATAAGTGGTTTCAGCCCCATCCTTATCTCTGCCGGAGACCAGTGATCATAGGACCAGTGTTCCGAGACGCCACGTGGGCCCTGGCAAGGCAGCTGGATGGCCTCGTTTTTGTTGCCTGCTTCTGGCCCCTCTGCCTGGTACAGAGGAAGGGGGGACATGTTATGTCAAGACCAACCTCTCCCATCGGGATGTGCTGGAATCCGCCTGCCAATGCAGGAGACACGGGTTCGAGCCCTGGTCCGGGAAGATCCCACATGACGCGGAGCAGCTAAGCCCATGCGCCACAACTACTGAGCCTGTGCTCTAGAGCCTGTGAGCCACAACTACTGAGCCTGTGCTCTAGAGCCCATGGGCCACAACTACTGAGCCCGCGTGCTACAACTACTGAAGCCCATGCGCCTAGAGCCCGTGCTCTGCCACGAGAGAAGCCACTGCAATGAGAAGCCCGCGCACCGCAACGAAGCGTAGCCCCCGCTCGTGGCAACTAGAGAAAGCCCGTGCGCAGCAACGAAGACCCAACACAGCCAAAAAAAAAAAAAAAGGCTGCCAGCTACCAAGAGAGCCCAGCAACATGCCTGGTCCAGCTCTGATGCAAGAACCCAGGAAGGCAGATCCCGGCTTGTCATCCATGGGCAGCACCCTGGAGCCGGTGGTCTGTGGGTGGGGGTGGGAGGAGAGGAGAGTCCCTCACTCAGCCCTTCCACCACCAGCTTCTGGAGCAGCAGAGAAAGCAGATGCTGCCCTCAGGGAGCCCCAGTCTGAGGAGGAGAGCTATGACCCTATCTCTCAGGGAACCCCCAGACTAATGGAAGAAAGAGGGTCCTTTGTCTTTGGGGAACTCTGATACTGGTGAGACCAAGACATGCCCCAGACACAGAGACTGAAGCACCTACAAAGCCTAGTTATCTACTAAAGGAAGTGGAGAGAGAACAAACCGAGTACAAGGGAGCTGAGGGAGGCAGTTAAGAAGCAGTGCCCCACCCTTCCTGTCCTGGGCTCCTTTGCAGACATTCCAAGTGCAACCCTGAAAGAGGGGTGTCAGTATCAAAACCAGGAGAACCCGGGCAGCTTCTTCCAAGTACCTCCCCCATTAGACTATGAGGAGTCCCAACCAAAAACCGTTTCCCCTCGTTTCTCTGGGGCCCTGTTATCAGCAACCTCGGTTGCCTGTAAGGCATGATTTCCCAAACCAGGAAGGCAGAAAACCAAGCAGACAGAGCTAGGCGTCTGAGCTGCCAAAGCGGATGCCACCACAAGTCCACTGGCTCGTTCAACAAACATTTATTGAGTTACTACTACATACCAGGCGCTGCAGGTTCAAAGATGAGGAAATTGTGGTGCCCATCCTTGGAAGACCTGGCAGTTAGTGATGACAGCCCGGGCGACAGAGGTGTGCGCAGGGGCCACGTGAGCCCAGAAGGGGCATCTAAAGCAAAGGCTCAGGTACTTTGTTCACAGGAGCACTCACTCAGAACCCATTTATTTTGCCTATTTCTTTCAATCGTATTTTACACAGAGTTCTAATAATTTTGGAACTATTGTTTCCTTGATGCAACAGGTTAGAAGCAGTATATTTGAAGTAGGAAAAAAGTTCACTACAGATAGAATAACAGCAGGGTGTATCAACAGCCTGACAGCAGGGAGAGACATTACTATAAGTATTTTTAAGAACTCAAAAAGCAATGCAGGGCTTCCCTGGTGGCGCAGTGGTTGAGAGTCCGCCTGCCAACGCAGGGGACACGGGTTCGTACCCCGGTCTGGGAGGATCCCACATGCTGCAGAGCGGCTGGGCCCGTGAGCCATGGCCACTGAGCCTGAGCTCAGTGCTCCGTAACGGGAGAGGCCACAACAGTGAGAGGCCCGCGTACCACACACACACAAAAAAAGCAATGCAGTAGGGCCCTGTAATGTCTTCTTTTTTAAAATTTATTTTATTGAAGTATAGTTGACTTACAATGTTTTGATAGTTTCTGGTATACAGCAAAGTGATTCAGTTATACATGTATATACATTCTTTTTCGTTTTTAAATATTTATTTACTTATTTATTTGGCTGTGCTGGGTCTTAGTTGCAGCACACGGGATCTTTTTAGTTGCAGCATGCAGGATCTTTAGTTGTGGCATGCAAACTTAGTTGCGGCATGTAAGATCTAGTTCGCTGACCAGGGATGAAAGCCAGGCCCCCTGCATTTGGAGCATGGAGTCTTAGCCACTGGACCACCAAGGAAGTACCTACATTGTTTTCCATATTCTTTGCCATCATGGTTTATTACAGGATACTGAATATAGTTTCCTGTGCTATACAGTAAGTTGTTTATCTATTTTATATATAATAGTTTGCATCTGCTAATCCCAAACTCCTGATGCATCTCTCCCCCACCCCTCCTCCTCCTTGGCAACCACAAGTCTGTTCTCTATGTCTGTGAGTCTGTTTTTGTTTTGGAGATAAGTTCATTTGTGTCATATTTTAGATTCCACATATAAGTGATATCATATGATATTTGTCTTTCTCTTTCTGACTTAGTACAATAATCTCTAGGTCCATCCATTTTGCAGCAAATGGCATTATTTCATTTCATTCTTTTTTATGGCCGAGTACTATTCCACTGTATATATGTACCACATCTTCTTTAGCCATTCATCTATTGATGGACATTGAGGTTGTTTCCATGTCTTGGCTATTGTAAATAGTGCTGCAATAAACATTGGGGTTCATGTATCTCTTCAAATTACAGTTTTCTTCAGGTATATGCCCAGGAGTGGGATTGCAGGATCATATGGCAACTCTATTTTTAGTTTTTTGAGGAACTCCGTACTGTTTTCCATAGTGGTTGCACCAATTTACATGTAGTGTCTTCTAAATGACCCTGTGTGGACAAATTATTCTCCCCGCCTCTAAGGGGCCTATGGATGTTGGCAAAATGCATAATATTAATCTCACTGACTTTGAGTTACCTGCAAAAAAGGTCAAATCTTGGAGTGTCCACTTTCAGGGACAGGGAGCCGGTGATGCATTTGAGAAAGTTTCCCTCCTATCAGGGCAGAAGTAAATAATGCAGAACGACTACTGGAAAAATGCTTGTTCTA
Organism: Mesoplodon bidens; assembly: GCF_964165515.1. NCBI lineage: Eukaryota > Metazoa > Chordata > Mammalia > Artiodactyla > Ziphiidae > Mesoplodon > Mesoplodon bidens. The sequence continues at coordinate 52,615,092 of NC_138179.1, read as the reverse complement.
CCAGGGCTGCCTCCTTGTTCCTTCCTCCACGGGACCAAGATCTGCCCTGAGGCTGTGCAGAGCAGCCCAGTCTCTCCTGGAAACGACAGCCCTTTGAATGGGTGAAGATGGCTCTCCAGCACCTGATTCAGCACATCATGGCCCTTCTCTGTTCTTGTCTCTCTGTCCCCGATTAATGTCCCACAATCACCACCACACCCACACACCTGCCTAGGTCCCTGGAAAATCCAGCTTATCTCCTCCCAGTCACAATACTCATTTCTGCAGTTAAGATGATTACTCTCTTCCTCTTTTAGAATGTTTAAAAAAAAATCAAAAGGGCTTCCCTGGTGGCGCAGTGGTTGAGAGTCCGCCTGCCGATGAAGGGGACGCAGGCTCGTGCCCCGGTCCGGGAGGATCCCACGTGCCGCGGAGCGGCTGGGCCCGTGAGCCATGGTCGCTGAGGCTGCACGTCCGGAGCCTGTGCTCCGCAACGGGAGAGGCCACAACAATGAGAGGACAGCGTACCGCAAAACAAAAACAAAAACTCAAGTCCTCACACTAAAACTAATGTCTGAAGTCAGCACTCAATTTTCATTCATTTTAGGGGTCAGGGCAATTTATCATGCAGAGTCAAGCCATCAGGGAAGGTTCTCTCAAAGGATGTATGGGAACAAGCACAATGGCATGGTGTCTGTCCTGGAGAACAAAGAAAAGACTCCAAGATCACCAAGACTGCAGTCGCAGGGCTCCTGGTGAATATCTCTGTCACAGTCAGCAGCAAATGTCAAAATTCCATGGACATCCAAAACCTCAGCATTGTGAATGATCTGGAAAACCTAAGAAGGGGTGAACTGCTGAGTGAGGTGGGGAGGCAGGTTGAGGATGCCAGGCCAGCCAAGGGGGCTGGCAACAAGGGGCAAGCCCCCGCCCAGAGGGGTTCAGGCTATCAGAGCTGGCAGGGATCTTTACTTTACAAAAAGGCCCAGAGAGGGATGGTGGGTTGTCCAAGATCACACAGGGAGTCAGGGAAGAAGCAAGACTAGAACCCACAGGTCCCCTGTCCCTCTGAGATACACACACACACACACACACACACACACACACACACGCTTCCTTCCAAAGGAATGGGCTGAGGGAAGGGTAGACTTAGGGGTGCCACTGAGGGAGCTGGACATGGATCAGAAGAGAGCCCCACCCACTCAGAGCCAGCTCCACCTCCGCAGCACAAGAAGCTAAGAAGCTTGAGGAGCATGGGGAAAACCTGTCTGTACATGGCAACCGATGCTGTGAGATGCTGAGGGAAGCCACCCTGGAGGAGGGGAGCAAGACTGGAGGGGCCATTCCATCCCCTTCCTCACTGCTGCTGGATTCAGAGTTGGGAACCTCCAAGATGCTTCCCATGCCCCACCCCATCCATACACACGCTTGCCCCCACTCCTTCCCTGCCACAGCCCTTGAATCTCCCCTGCATCCTTGCCCATCATTAGGGCATCCTAATGTACCTCTCTCCCGTCCAGATCTGCTTCTCATCCAGTTCCCCTAATAATGGCGTCTTCATCTTTTATAATACCGCCCTTCTCTTTTCTAAGGACTTTTCCATCTATTATTTCACATGAGATAGGTAGGCTACTTGCTATTGCAATCCCCATCTCACATGTTTAGGAAACTACCTCGGAAAAGTCCATTGGCTCACCAGCTACTCAGTGGGCAATCTGTGAGCAAAACCCAGGCTTTGAGACTCCAGCCGGTGCTTTCCCCTCACAGCTCCAGCCCCTGCCAGAGTTCTCACCTCTCTCTGCCGAGTTCCCCTCTCTTCATTTCTCTTCCATCTTCCCCCACCACCACCTGCCCCTTGACGGCCTGTCTTTCCCCAGGGCTCTCTCAGTCCCAGCACCACCATCAGCCTACCCCAAGCAGTAGTCACTGGGTAGAGCAGGGGGGTGCCCTGGGTGGAAGCTGGGTGAATGTGAAGGACAGGAGGGGTGGCAGACAGCCCAGGGCTGGTCCCCCAGTCTCAGGGCTGAAATCTGGGTGCTGGGGGTCTTCCATTCCTCTTTAGGCTCTGCCCCCCAAACCAACTGATGACCCCAGCCCCTGCCTCAGGCCCTTCCAACCCTTTCTGTGCAGCTCCCTAAAGCATACACCTCTCACCACTCCTCCCCTCTCGGAGACCACACTACGTGGGTATGTGTGATGAGGCGAGCTGGCCAGGAAAGGCAAGGAGGAGCAGGGAGTCAGTGACAGCCAGTGCCCCATTTCTGAGCCCTCACACACATCCTCCCATTCAGGGACCAGAACCTGAAGCTGTTCCCCTCCGAAGGTGAGAGAAGCTGAAGGACTCTTCTTCCCTCCACATCCCATAATGTGATGGGGGCTGGGGAAGGGTGGACAAAGTCTCAGAAGGCGAGAGGGACACAAAGGTCCCCCTTCTCCAGCAAAGGAAAGAAACCGATCAAGTGAGGAATTCAAGCCCAGAACCCTTTCTCAAAACCCTGGGGTGGTGGTGGGTGGGATGCAGAGGGGTCTCTCAGGATGCATTGATGACAGGCATCCCAGCCACGGGTTTCCTGGGCCTTTAAGTGCATCCTCCCCCTGCCCCAGGCTCCACCAGGCTCTTCTAGGCAGGATGAGGCTGAACCCACCCAGGGCTGCACCGGCGGTCAGGAGGACGCCTCTTCCTTTAGGGCTCTCAGTCCTCCTTCTTCGGTCACAGTCACCCGTGCAGTCCCTTTCTCCTCTGCAGGGTCCTCAACGTCCATCAAAAAATACTGTAAGGAGCTGAGCTCCCCCGTCACCCCACACCAGACCCTGCCCTGATCCTCTTTCCCTGGGGAGGGGTACTTGAGGGAGACACAGGACACCAAGCCTCAGAAGGGGGCCTCTGTGCCTGGGGGTGGGGGGAGGGACCCTCTGGGTGAAGTTATGTGAAGGCAGACGGAGCGAGGTAGGGTCCTAGTCACCACTGTCCTCATAGCTCTGTCTGGGCCTGAGCCGGTCCCCCAGGAGCCCACGAGGTTTCGGGAGCTACAGGCTTAGGTGGAGGAGGAGCTCCTGGTGCTGAAGGGCCTGACCCGGAACAGCAGACAGCCGGGCTGAGGGAAAGATTGGCGGATTGGCGCTGCTGGGCCAGGAGCGGAGGCTGCAGGAGCTCTGGGACGCGGCGGGGGCGGGGCCGGGGCGCCTGGGGGCGGGGCCGGGACGGAGTGGGCGGGATTGCGGGAGGCTGGGGGCGGGGTGATGAGGGAGTTCCGGAGCACGCTGGAGTGGTGACTGCAGGACTGAGGGGGCGAGAGTCGGGGCTTAAACGTCTGGTGGGGATCTCTGGGGGCGGGACTAAACTGGTGATGGCTAGACTGTCTGCCGCGGGGGCGGGGCCGGATGGTGAAGGCGGGACTATGGGAGCGAGGGGAGGGGCTTAATATGGCTGGGGGCGGGTGTGGGCGGCCTGGGGCGGGGCTACGGGTTGCAGGGGCCAGATGCAAGTTGGATGGGGCGTGACTGGCCTCCTCCAGGGAGATCTCAGCCAGCAAGTCCAATCGAGGGAGGATTCTTTATGCTAACGGAGAGACTAGGCTCCTGCCCTGAGGGAATCCTCACGCTGAGTGGGGAGACCTGCTCCCTCTCCCTCATGGAGCTCTCTGTCTCACTAACTGCAGGAGTATCTAGCTGATCACTTCCCATCTCTCTGCCAGGTGGATGGGGCCCTGGATCTTAACAAGCCAGAGGTTCTGGGAGTCCGGGGGGCGGGCCCGTTACTCAGCCCTCGAATGACTACAGGAGACTTCTAGCAAACTCAGTTCCATACTGGCTGGATACATCCTCTACGTGCTGGAAGTTCTGAGTGATGAGGGTCGGGAGTGGGGATGGGGTCAGTCTCTGATGTGACTGATGGACCTACTGGGTTGGGCCCAATGGTACCAAGAAGGACCTGCAACATAATTTACGAGTCCCACCGCAAAATGAAAAATACAGGGCTCCTTGTTAAAAATGTATTAAGAAATATTCAAGATGACAACAGCAGAGTGTTAAACCAAGCATGAGACCCAGTGCAACTGCATAGGTTCCATCAAGCCAGCTGTGGTACCAAGCTACAAAGCAGAGTGTCTCAGGGTCCAAACCCAGGTGTCACCTCCGAGGAAAAGGCAGGACGTGCAAGCCCTTCTACCCCATCCACCCACCCATTTTTCCTAAAAGAAAGGGGAATGTATCCTCCTAGGAATCTTCTCTTATCCTCTCCTGGAGGGGGTTGAATCTGCTGCCCCCCAACACACACACACACACACACACACACACACACACACACACACCCCAACTACCAGAGCTGCCTTACAATCCACTGCCCACCAGAGGGAGAGACTGTGCCCCTGTCCCTCACGTGGTCTCCACTCCTTTACCCTCTGCAGAGCTGAGCACAGAGCAACAGCGGCTACTAGCCATGTCCATGGAGAAAGTTCCTTCCCCAACAGACAGAGCTGATGAGGATCTGAGGGTCGCAAGATGGGTGTCAGGCTTGACAACTAGGGTAAAATTGAACACTAGAAACGATGTGGGAGCGCATCCAGCTCCACCCCACCTCTCACTGATGAGCACTCTGGACCAAAGAGCACAAGGTACTTCAGGGCCACACAGCAGGCTCTTGGCAGAGCCCTCTACAGAACTCAGGTTTCCAAATTCTTAACCCATGCCTATTTTTCCTCTGCTCTAGCACTAATGGGCAGAAGGGGTCAAGGATGGGGGCAGGGGCTGAAATTTAAAATTTTACTTCAGGGACTTCCCTGGTGGTCCAGTGGGTAAGACTCCATGCTCTCAATGCAGGGCACCTGTGTTCCATCCCTGGTTGGGGAACTAGATCCCACATGCACGCTGCAACTAAGAAGCCCGCATGCAGCAACAAAGATCCCACGTGGGGGCTTCCCTGGTGGCGCAGTGGTTGAGAATCTGCCTGCCAATGCAGGGGACACGGGTTCGAGCCCTGGTCTGGGAAGATCCCACATGCCGCGGAGCAACTAGGTCTATGAGCCACAACTACGGAGCCTGCGCGTCTGGAGCCTGTGCTCCGCACCAAGAGAGGCCGCGACAGTGAGAGGCCCGCGCACCGCGATGAAGAGTGGCCCCTGCTCGCCGTAACTAGAGAAAGCCCTCGCACAGAAACGAAGACCCAACACAGCCATAAATAAATAAATAAATAAATAAATAAATAAATTTTTTAAAAAACAAGAACAAAAAAAGATCCCACGTGCCGCAACTAAGACCTGGCACGGCCTAAATAAATAAATAAATAATTTTAAAATAAAATAAAATTTTACTGCAGACCACCTCTGAAGTTGGTAGGTCCCCAAATGCAAAGCATCTTGTGATGTTTATTCTCTACTGTGCAGGTGGTGACCATCCTGGACCAAATTTTTCCAGGGGGATGCAGTGCTCTTCTGTCTTCACTTCAAGCTGCTCAGGGGCTTTTAGGGTGAGGAGCTGAAGGTCACCCAGCCCTAGTCGGACTCTGCAGCCTTGACATACAAGGAGATGGACACCATTATACCCGGGACCCCAATGCCTTGTCAACATTCTGCGCCCTCCATGTCATCCTCGCCATATTTCAGGTGTGGCCAACAACACCTGGCTTTCCCCAACCAGAACTGGGGAAAACAGAGTGGGGCTTTGTGCAGGCCTGGGGGAGTTGGTGAAATGGAGAGGAGCTTCGACTCCAAGTTCTCCTGGAAGCAGAGCTTCAAAGGCTCCATCTGGGACCCAGTCTCTTCCACAAGGATCTGGGACCTTTGTCCCATCACGAGGGCCTGGCAGTCACAGCTGAGGAGGAAAGCTTCTCTTTCATCAGCTGTGAGTGGGCAGGAGCTCCAGCACCTGGCACAGCTGCATCTTCAGCCTGACTACGAGTAGGGTGCCTGGCAGCAGAGGGCTGGGGGCAGCGAGGGCTGGCACCTTGTAGTTTGACCTTGAGTTTGACGTACTTCTTCAGTGATTCAGCACAACTTTGAGTAAGTGTCACAAGCCACTGACCAGTGTCTGCCCAGCCAGGATTTTGGAGATGTCTTAGGCTCTAAAGCGGATTTGAGAATTTGGGAAGAACATTTTTTGAGGGGATAAGAAAAGAGTCTTATTTTTACTCCATTCAGAAAAGAAGTATAGTTTATTTATGGAAGTATAGCTCACAATCGGCAGTCTGCACCCCAAAACTTCCAACCTCCCATGAGAGATATAATTTTTTTTTTGGCCTCACATGGGGGATCTTAGTTCCCCGACCAGGGATCGAACCCACTCTCCCTGCTGTGGAAGCGCAGAATCTTAACCACTGGACTGCCAGGGAAGTCCCCCATGAGAAATATAAAACGCAACGCCCTCACTGCACATTCTTCCTGCTTCTCCACCACTCCAGCCTGTCTTCATCCCTAGCTAATCCACCTCTTTTTACTCAACAAAGGTCCGGGAGTATGTCTGTGCAGGGGGTCCCTTCCCCCAAGTGCTCCAGGCTTCCCACACCCTACAAATTGGCTCTGTCTGCTACAGGCACGTTCCTTAAGCTCCTTCCTGCCCTCATAACTCCCAGGGTGTCAGCTTCTTCCCATTCTTGCCAGGATCAGTGCCTTCCACCCTCCTGAACTTCAGTAGCCTACCCCTCTCTCCTTCCTCTTTGGCCCCTTCCTGAGGAGAAAATTAAGAATAATAAAGAAGGACTTCCCTGGCGGTCCAGTGGTTAAGAGTCCACACTTCAAATGCAGGGGGCACAGGTTCGATGCCTGGTTGGGGAACTAGGACAACACATGCCACGCAGCGTGGCCAAAAAATAAAGTAAAATAAAATCTACAACAAAAGGAAGACCCACCCCACCCCCCAAAAGAAGAAAAAAACTATATATAAAAAAAAAGGAGAATAAAGAAGAAAATGGGTAAGTAAATAATGCCCCGTCCCAATGTCTGTGTCTGTCTTCAGAGTCTGCAGTGTACTCTGTGGGTCAGGGTCTTAGAGAACAGGTGGCTGGGGCTTCCTCCCCTAAGTCGATTCCCTTACCAGACCCCCATCTCCTAGCAACCACACACAAATCACAAGATTGGAGCAAACCTCGGGGATGATTACCTCCCTTAACTGACCACCAGAGGGAGATACAGAGCAAAGCCTGTTGCCTGCATCAGCACCATGCACTACCCAGGCTCCTGTTTCAATAAATCACTATTAATTGACGTAAAGAGTACTTACACATTAATCCAACTTAAATTTCCTCCAGCACAATTTGAATTGTGTCCCAGATTTCCCTGAACATAAACAAGGACTCTGAGGAAAAGAAGCTTCTGGACCCTAAAGTGATTCTGTGGCTTATCCCTAAGGACTTTACTGGAGGTTTTCTTGAGGAGCTGGTGCTGAATGGGGTAGAGGGTGACAAAAAGACAGGATATGCTGGGTGGGAGGAACAGCACTGGGACAAGCCTGGCATGGATGTTTTTATTCCAAAAGCACAAGACCTTCCAACCTGATGACCTCACAAGCCCTCATTTCTTCTCTGCACCTTGAACCCTCAAAGGCTCCTGCTTGGAACACCATCATGCAGTTGGGGGAATGGTGTGATGGGGTGAAGGTGGGATGGGAGCAGGACAAGGAGAATAAGGACAGGCCTGGTAGAGTTCAGAGGGAATAAAGGAGGGCAAGAGAAATAAAGAGGCAAGATTTCTAGGTCAGAGGAGAGAAAGCTGGCTTGATGGACTTTCTGGGTCCTCAGGAAGAGCAGAAACAGGTGTGACTTATTTTTTTTAATATTTATTTATTTATTCTTGGCTGTGTTGGGTCTTTTTTTAAAATAAATAAATAAACTTTTTTTTTTTTTTTTTTTGGCTGCATTGGGTCTTTGTTACTGCACGCAGGCTTTCTCTAATTTCAGCAAGCAGGAGCTACTCTTCGTTGCGGTGTGCGGGCTTCTCATTGTGGTGGCTTCTCTTGTTGTGGAGCACGGGCTCTGGGCACGCGGGCTCTAGAGCTCAGGCTCAGTAGTTGTGGCGCACGGGCTTAGTTGCTCCGTGGCACGTGGGATCTTCCCGGACCAGGGCTCGAACCCATGTCCGGCCAGACTCTTAACCACTGCGCCATCAGGGAAGCCCCTGTGTCGGGTCTTAGTTGCAGAACACAGGATCTTTTTGTTGCGGCACTCGGGCTCTCTCGTTGAGGCGCCTGAGCTCAGTAGTTGTGGCACTCAGGCTTCGTTGCCCCATGGCATGTGGCATCTTATGTCCCTGACCAGGGATGAAGCCCTCATCCCCTGTGTTGGAAGGCGGATTCTTAACCAGTGGACCACCAGGTAAGTCCCAGGTGTGACTTCTTGAAATCACTCTTCTCCAAGTCTTTGGAGGATGAGCTGAACTGGAAACCTTGGCTTGCAGTCAGTGGGAGGAAGATAGACACGAGGAAGAAACTCCCAAAAGTCTGGCTGAGGCAACGGTGGGCTGGGAAGAGGGTGGGAAGTGGAGCCGCCTTCTCTGGAGCTGATTAAAGGATGGGAGACTGCACAACCCAGGACCACATTTCTGCATAGATGTGCAATTGTGACAGGAACCGCATGACTAATGGCAGCCTTCCCCCACGCCCAAGCTCCCGTCCCACCGCCTAAGAAGGGATGTTTGTTTAAGGTAATGGTTAGAGCTGTCGAGGGAGGAGGTATTAGGTAGCTGCACAAGACGAGCCCAGGGTGAATGGGAAGGGAAGTGAACCAAAAGATGGGGGCAGGGACCAGAGGCCCAGCAGGGGCAAAGTCTTGTTTTGTTTCAAGACAGGGGAGAGAGATTTGGGAGCAGCTGTCATATTGAATGAGACTTTGGGGACAGAGGAGGAACAGTCAAGTTTTTAGGACTTTCGCTGAGTGTTATGTGGTCTAATCTCCCCCATTCACCACCAGCCCCTCAAGAAAATCTCCAGTAAAGACCTTGGGACTTCCCTGGCGGTCCAGTTGTTGAGTCCGCGCTTCCAACGCAGTGGGGCACGGTTTTGATCCCTGGTTGGGGAATTAAGATCCCGCATGCTGCGCGGTGCCGCCAAAAAAAAGAAGTTCCTAACTTACTGTTCATAGCCTTCAAGGTCACATTTCATTTGTGATGGATGATACTGAGGAGACCCTAAAGGTGAGTGTATGAAGGCTCAGTGGTATTCAGGTTATACATACAGATGTGCAGACACATATCCCAACACCACAGGAGCCTTGCTTGTAAATGTCTTGGTTTGTCATCTAGAGATCTGCCATGTGTATAAAGTCCCCTTTAAAATTCCATCCAGGCAGGGATTTCAGATAAGAGCAAGACCCTGGTAGGGAAGGGTAAATTAGGAGTTTGGGATTAGCAGATACAAACTACTATATATAAAATACATAAACAACAAGGTCTTACTGTATAGCACGGGGAACTATATTCAATATCCTATAATAAACCATAATGGAAAAGAATATGAAAAAGAATATGTACATATATGTATAACTGAATCACTTTGCTGTACACCTGAAACCAACACAACATTGTATTGGGTTGGCCAAAAAGATCATTTGATTTTTTCTGTAAGATGGCTCTAGTAGTGCTTAGCTGTCTTTAACTTCATTCAAAACAACTTTGTTAGATGTATTGTGACAGCTGTTGTATCAGCGTGCATTTAAAAAAAACATCAAAATTGGTGAATTTTTAAAATTATTTACTTGTTTATGGCGCATTGGGTCTTCGTTGCTGTGTGTGGGCTTTCTCTAGTCGTGGCGAGTGGGGGCTTCTCTTGTGGAGCACGGGCTCTAGGCACCCGGGCTTCAGTAGTTGTGATACTTAGGCTCAGTAGTTGTGGCTCGCAGGCTCTAGAGCGCAGGTTCAGTAGTCGTGGCGCACGGGCTTAGTTGCTCCGCGGCATGTGGGATCTTCCCAGCAGGGCTCGAACCTGTGTCCCCTGCATTGGCAGGCAGATTCTTAATCACTGTGCCATCAGGGAAGTCCAAAATTGGTGAATTTTTGTGTGGCCATTTTAATACTGAAGATGGAAGGAAAAAAAGCAACATTTTCTGCATATTATGCTTTATTATTTCAAGAAAGGTAAAAACAACTGAAATGCAAAAAAGATTTGTGCAGTGTATGGACAAGGTGCTGTGACTGATCGAACGTATCAAAAGTGGTTTGCGAAATTTCGTGCTGGAAATTTCTTCTGGACAGTGCTCCAAGGTCAGGCAGACCAGTTGAAGTTGATAGCAATCAAATCGAAGCATTAACTGAGAACAGTCAACGTTATAACACGTGGGAGGTGGCCGACATATTCAAAATACCCAAATCAAGTGTTGAAAGTCATTTGCACCAGCTTGGTTATGTTAATCACTTTGATGTTTGGGTTCCACGTAAGTTAAGCGAAAAAAACCTTCATGACCCTATTTCCTCATGTGATTCTCTACTTAAATGTAACAAAAACATTCTGTTTTTAAAACAAATTGTGACGGGAGATGAAAAGTGGATACTGTACAATAATGTGGAATGGAAGAGATTGTGGGGCAAGCGAAATGAACCACCACCAACCACACCAAAGACCGGTCTTCATCCAAAGAAGGTGAATGTGGTATATATATAGTGGGATTGGAAGGGAGTCCTCTATTATGAGCTCCTTCCAGAAAACCAAACGATTAATTCCAACAAGTACTGCTCCCAATTAGACCAAATGAAAGCAGCACTCGAAAAGTGTCCAGAATTAGTCAACAGAAAATGCATAATCTTCCATCAGTATAATGCAAAACCTCATGTTTCTTTGATGACCAGGCAAAAACTGTTACAGCTTGCCTGGAAGTTCTGATTCATCCACGGTATTCACCAGACATTGCATCTTTGTATTTCCATTTCTCTCAGTCTTTACAAAATTCTCTTAAAGGGAAAAAATTTCAATTCCCTGGAAGACTGTAAAAGGCACCTGGGAATAGTTCTTTGTTCAAAAAGATAAAAAGTTGGGCTTCCCTGGTGGCGCAGTGGTTGAGAGTCCGCCTGCCCATGCAGGGGACACGGGTTCGTGCCCCGGTCTGGGAAGATCCCACATGCTGCGGAGCGGCTAGGCCCGTGAGCCATGGCCGCTGAGCCTGTGCGTCCGGAGCCTGTGCTCTGCAACGGGAGAGGCCACAACAGTGAGAGGCCCGCGTACCGCAAAAAAAAAAAAAAAAAAAAAAAAAAGATAAAAAGTTTTGAGAAGATGGAATTATGAAGTTACCTGAAAAATGGCAGAAGATAGTGGAACAAATCAGTGAGTACGTTGTTCAATAAAGTTCTTGGTGAAAATGAAAAATGTGTCTTTTAGTTTTACTTTAAAAACAAAGGAACTTTTTGGCCAACCCAATAAATCAACTATACTTCAATAAAATGTTTAAAAAACTATACTTCAATTAAAAAAATAATAATAAGAGAGCCGTGAACCAAGATGGTGGAGTAGAAGGACATGCTCTCACTCTCTCTTGTGAGAATACGAACTAGGTGCTGGACAATCATCGACAGGAGGACACTGGAACTCACCAAAAAAGATACCCCACATCCAAAGACAAAGGAGAAGCCACAATGAGACGGTAGGAGGGGCGCAATCACAGTAAAATCAAATCCCATAACTGCTGGGTGGGTGACTCACAGACTGGAGAACACTTATACCACAGAAGTCCACCCACTGGAGTGAAGGTTCTGAGCCCCATGTCAGGCTTCCCAACCTGGGGGTCCAGCAACGGGAGGAGGAATTCCTAGAGAGTCAGATTTTGAAGGCTAGTGGGATTTGATTGCAGGACTTTGACAGGACTGGGGGAAACAGAGACTCCACTGTTGGAGGGCACATACAAAGTAGTGTGCACATTGGGACCTAGGGGAAGGAGCAGTGACCCCAGGGGAGACTGAACCAGACCTACCTGCTAGTGTTGGAGGGTGTCCTGCAGAGGTGGGGGGTGGCTGTGGCTCACCATGGGGACAAGGACACTGGCAGCAAAAGTTCCGGGAAGTACTCCTTGGCGTGAGCCCTCCCAGAGTCCACCATTAGACCCACCAAAGAGCCCAGGTAAGCTCCAGTGTTGGGTTGCCTTGAGCCAAACAACCAACAGGGAGGGAACCCAGCCCCACCCATGAACAGTCAAGTGGATTAAAGTTTTATTGAGCTCTGCCCACCAGAGCAAAAGCCAGCTCTACCCATCACCAGTCCCTCCCATCAGGAAACTTGCACAAGCCTCTTAGATAGCCACATCCACCAGAGGGCAGACAGCAGAAGCAAGAAGAACTACAATCCTGCAGCCTGTGGAACAAAAACCACATTCACAGAAAGATAGACAAGATGAAAAGGCAGAGGGCTAGGTACCAGATGAAGGAACAAGATAAAACCCCAGAAAAACAACTAAATGAAATGGAGATTGGCAACCTTCCAGAAAAAGAATTCAGAATAATGATAGTGAAGATGATCCAGGACCTCAGAAAAAGAATGGAGGCAAAGATCGAGAAGATGCAAGAAATGTTTAACAAAGACCTAGAAGAATTAAAGAACAAACAAACAGAGATGAACAATACAATAACTGAAATGAAAACTACACTAGAAGGAATCAATAGCAGAATAACTGAGGCAGGAGAACGGATAAGTGACCTGGAAGACAGAATGGTGGAATTCACTGCTGCGGAACAGAATAAAGAAAAAAGAATGAAAAGAAATGAAGACAGCCTAAGAGACCTCTGGGACCACATTAAGTGCAACAACATTCACATTATAGGGGTCCCAGAAGGAGAAGAGAGAGAGAAAGGACCAGAGAAAATATTTGAAGAGATTATAGTCAAAAAACGTCCCTAACATGGGAAAGGAAATAGCCACCCAAGTCCAGGAAGAGCAGCAAGTCCCATACAGGATAAACCCAAGGGGAAACATGCCGAGACACATAGTAATCAAACTGGCAAAAATTAAAGACAAAGAAAGCTTATTGAAAGCAGCAAGGGGAAAACGACAAATAACATACAAGGGAACTCCCATAAGGTTAACAGCAGATTTCTCAGCAGAAACTCTACAAGCCAGAAGGGAGTGGCATGATGTACTTAAAGTGATGAAAGGGAAGAACCTACAACCAAGATTACTCTACCCAGCAAGGATCTCATTCAGATTCGATGGAAAAATCAAAAGCTTTACAGACAAGCAAAAGCTAAGAGAATTCAGCACCACCAAACCAGCTCTACAGCAAATGCTAAAGGAACTTCTCTAAGTGGGAAACACAAGAGAAGAAAAAGACCTACAGAAAGAAACCCAAAACAATTAAGAAAACGGTCATAGGAACGTACATATCAATAATTACCTTAAACGTGAATGGATTAAATGCTCTAACCAAAAGACACAGGCTTGCTGAATGGATAGAAAAACAAGACCCATATATATGCTGTCTACAAGAGACCCACTTCAGACCTAGAGACACATACAGACTGAAAGTGAGGGGATGGAAAAAGATATTCCATGCAAATGGGAATCAAAAGAAAGCTGGAGTAGCAAATACTCATATCAGATAAAATAGACTTTAAAATAAAGAATGTTACAAGAGACAAGGAAGGACACTACATAATGATCAAGGGATCAATCCAAGAAGAAGATATAACAATTATAAATATATATGCACCCAACATAGGGGCACATCAATACATAAGGCAACTGCTAACAGCTATAAAAGAGGAAATCGACAGTAACACAATAATAGTGGGGGATTTTAACACCTCACTTACACCAATGGACAGGTCATCCAAAATGAAAATAAATAAGGAAAGAGAAGCTTTAAATGACACAATAGATCAGATAGATTTAGTTGATATTTATAGGACATTCCATCCAAAAACAGCAGATTACACTTTCTTCTCAAGTGTGCATGGAACATTCTCCAGGATAGATCACATCTTGGGTCACAAATCAAGCCTCAGTAAATTTAAGAAAATTGAAATCATATCAAGCAACTTTTCTGACCACAACGCTATGAGATTAGAAATCAATTATAGGGGGGAAAAATGTAAAAAACACAAACACATGGAGGCTAAACAATACGTTACTAAATAACCAAGAGATCACTGAAGATATCAAAGAGGAAATCGAAAAATACCTAGAGACAAATGACAATGAAAACACGACGATCCAAAACCTACGGGATGCAGCAAAAGCAGTTTTAAGAGGGAAGTTTATACCTATACAAGCCTACCTCAAGAAACAAGAAATATCTCAAATAAACAATCTAACCTTACTCCTGAAGGAACTAGAGAAAGAAGAACAAACAAAACCCAAAGTTAGCAGAAGGAAAGAAATCATAAAGATCAGAGCAGAAAAAAATGAAATAGAAACAAGGAAAACAATAGCAAAGATCAATAAAACTAAAAGCTGGTTCTTTGAGAAGATAAACAAAATTGATAAACCATTAACCAGACTCATCAAGAAAAAGAGGGAGAGGACTCAAATCAATAAAATTAGAAATGAAAAAGGAGAAGTTACAACAGACACTGCAGGAATACAAAGCATCCTAAGAGACTACTACAAGCAACTCTATGCCAATAAAATGGGCAACCTGGAAGAAATGGACAAATTCTTAGAAAGGTATAACCTTCCAAGACTGAACCAGGAAGAAATAGAAAATATGAACAGACCAATCACAAGTAATGACATTGAAACTGTGATTAAAAATCTTCCAACAACAAAAGTTCAGGACGAGATGGCTTTACAGGTGAATTCTATCAAACATTTAGAGAAGAGCTAACACCCATCCTTCTCAAACTCTTCCAAAAAATTGCAGAGGAAGGAACACTCCCAAACTCATTCTATGAGGCCACCATCAACCTGATACCAAAACCAAAGATACTACAAAAAAAGAAAATTACGGACCAATATCACTGATGAATATAGATGCAAAAATCCTCAACAAAATACTAGCAAACAGAATCCAACAGCACATTAAAAGGATCATGAACCATGATCAGTGGGATTTATCCCAGGGATACAAGGATTCTTCAATATACGCAAATCAATCAGTGTGATACACCATATTAACAAATTGAAGAATAAAAACCATATGATCATCTCAATAGATGCAGAAAAAGCTTTTGACAAAATTCAACACCCATTTATGATAAAAACTCTCCAGAAAGTGGGCATAGAGGGAAACTACGTCACCATAATAAAGGCCATATATGACAAACCCACAGCAAACATCATTCTCAATGGTGAAAAACTGAAAGCATTTCCTATAAGATCAGGAAGAAGACAAGGTTGCCCACTCTCGCCACTATTATTCAATGTAGTTTTGGAAGTTTTAGCCACAGCAATCAGAGAAGAAAAAGAAATAGAATGAATCCAAATCAGAAAAGAAGAAGTAAAACTGTCATTGTTTGCAGATGACATGATACTATACATAGAGAATCCTAAAGATGCTACCAGAAAACTACTAGAGCTAGTTAATGAATTTGGTAAAGTAGCAGGATACAAAATTTATGCACAGAAATCTCTTGCATTCCTATACACTAATGACGAAAAATCTGAAAGAGAAATTAAGAAAACACTCCCACTTACCACTGCAACAAAAAGAATAAAATACCTAGGAATAAACCTACCTAGGAAGACAAAAGACCTGTATGCAGAAAACTATAAGACACTGATGAAAGAAATTAAAGAGGATACCAACAGATGGAGAGAAATACCATGTTCTTGGCTTGGAAGAATCAATATTGTGAAAATGACTATACTACCCAAAGCAATCTACAGATTCAATGCAACCCCTATCAAATTACCAATTGCATTTTTTACAGAACTAGAACAAAAAATCTTAAACTTTGTATGGAGACACAAAAGACCCCGAATAGCCAAAGCAGTCCTGAGGGAAAAAAAACGGAGCTGGAGGAATCAGACTCCCTGACTTCATATTATACTACAAAGCTACAGTAATCAAGACAATATGGTACTGGAACAAAAACAGAAACATAGATCAATGTAACAAGATAGAAAGCCCAGAGGTAATCCCACACACCTATGGTCAACTAATCTATGACAAAGGAGGCAAGGATATACAATGGAGAAAAGACAGTCTCTTCAATAAGTGGTGCTGGGAAACCTGGACAGCTACATAAAAGAATGAAATTAGAACACTCCCTAACACCATACACAAAAATAAACTCAAAATGGATTAGAACCCTAAATGTAAGACCGGACACTATAAAACTCTTAGAGGAAAACATAGGAAGAACACTCTTTGGCATAAATCACAGCAAGATCTTTTTTTGATCCACCTCCTAGAGTAATGGAAATAAAAACAAAAACAAACAAATGGGACCTAATGAAACTTCAAAGCTTTTGCACAGCAAAGGAAACCATAAACAAGACGAAAAGACAACCCTCAGAATGGGAGAAAATATTTGAAAACGAATCAACGGACAAAGGATTAATCTCCAAAATATATAAGCAGCTCATGCAGCTCAATATTAAAGAAACAAACAACCCAATTCAAAAATGGGCAGAAGACCTAAATAGACATTTCTCCAAAGAAGGCATACAGATGGCCAAGAAGCACATGAAAAGCTGCTCAACATCACTAATTATTAGAGAAATGCAAGTCAAAACTACAATGAGGTATCACCTCACACCAGTTAGAATGGGCGTCATCAGAAAATCTACAAACAACAAATGCTGGAGAGGGTGTGGAGAAAAGGGAACCCTCTTGCACTATTGGTGGGAATGTAAATTGATACAGCCACTATGGAGGACAGTATGGAGGTTCCTTAAAAAACTAAAAATAGAGCTACCATATGATCCAGCAATCCCACTACTGGGCATATACCTAGAGAAAACCATAATTCAAAAAGATACATGCCCCCAGTGTTCATTGCAGCACTATTTACAATAGCCAGGTCATGGAAGCAACCTAAATGCCCATCGACAGATGAATGGATAAAGAAGATGTGGCACATGTGTACAATGGAATATTACTCAGCCATAAAAAGGAACGAAATTGGGTCATTTGTTGAGACGTGGATGAATCTAGAGACTGTCATACAGAGTGAAGTAAGTCAGAAAGAGAAAAACAAATATCGTATATTACCGCATGTATGTGGAACCTAGAAAAATGGTACAGATGAACCGGTTTGCAGGGCAGAAGTTGAGTCACAGATGTAGAGAACAAACGTATGGACACCAAGGGGGGAAAACCGCGGGGGGGTGGGGTTGGTGGTGTGATGAATTGGGCGATTGGGATTGACATGTATACACTGATGTGTATAAAATGGATGACTAATAAGAACCTGCTGTATAAAAAAAAAGCAAAAAAAAAGCACCAAGTCCTAACCACTGGACAACCGGGGAATTCCCAATCATTTTCCCATATATACATATATCAAATCATTACATTGTAGCTTTGGTGGTACAGTGGTTAAGACTTTGTGCTTCCAATGCAGGGGGCACAGGTTCAATATGCGGCCAAAAAAAAAGAAAGAAAAATCATTATGCTGTATACCTAAAAGTAGTACAATATTATATGTCAATTATATCTCAATTTTTAACAATGTTAAAAGTAGCTGGAAATGAGGACCTGGAGCTCAGGAGAGGAGTCAAGGTGAAGATATGTATGTGGTGGTCAGCAACTTAAAGATTTAAACTACAGGAATGACTTAGCTGGTGGCGCAGTGGTTAAGAATCCGCCTGTCAATGCAAGGGACACGGGTTCGATCCCTGGTCCGGGAAGATCCCACATACCGTAGAGCAACTAAGCCTGTGCGCCACAGCTACTGAAGCCCACACGCCTAGAGCCCGCGTTCTGCAACAAGAGAAGTCACTGCAATGAGAAGCCCACTCGCCGCAACTAGAGAAAACGTGCACGCAGCAATGAAGACCCAATGCAGCCAAAAATATAAGTAAATAAATAAATAAATTTATTTAAAAAAAAAAAAGAAGGGGAGGGCCCAGATGAGTAAAAGCTCCGGACGGTTCCCTGATGTTTCTCCTGCCACAGGAAGCTGGCAGCAGAGCGCCCATTCCTGGAGGAGATGCGAGGGCGAGGAGAGAACCTGTACGTGGAGGTGGAGGTGGTACAGACCGCCCAGGAGGTGACTGGCAAGAGCTGGCAAGGCTCCTCCCTCCCATTCTTCGCCCCGCTGGGGCTACAGGTTAGATACACACACACACACACACACACACACACACATATTCAGTTTACCCTCAGAGGCTGCATCACTTAACCCGATCAGTGCCCCCTCAGGATACCGAAAAGGACCCACTTCCTCCCCATTCTCTTCAACGTCCAGACCCCAGTTGGCCAGAAACAAATCATCCCCATGGTCAGTGGTGCCCAGCTGGGTAGAGTCCTGTGCCAGATGCCACGGGGAGCTACCTGAGAAGGGGACACTCTTAGTTGTGGATTTTCCCTCACGATGCTCCCAATCTATAGGAAAGGCATCCTTGTTGTCAGAAAGTTCTCCGTCTCATGCAGGAGACACAGAGGTTAAAGGCCAGAAAATTCAATGTAAATAAGTAGTTCTCTACATACCTATATCTACACTGTATAAATATTCAGGGGATGAGTGGGAACCGGGAGTAGGGAGTAATCATGGAAGGCTTCCCAAAGGAGGTGAGCATGGGACAGATGGCAAAGAGGAAGAAGGAACCAGGGCCTGGATGGAAGCTCTAAAGTGGGACAGGGATGCACAGGCAGGTGATGGAGCCCAGTTCCTTCATGTGCCTGAACCAGGAAGAGAGAAAGAGATCGTTAAAGGGTTGATCAGCGGAAATGAGCAGAAGAGCTCTGAAGCTCACCCCACCAGGTGGAAAGGCGATCAGGGACACCGCTGAAGGGTTCCCAACTTCTGATCTCCCCAAAGGCTCTCGGGCCTGGCCCTCCACTGGTCCCCCACCCCTCACTCCCAATGTCTCATACTTAGGATCTCTGCAGAGTCACAAATCCTCATTGTCTACTTCTAGGGATCCATAAACCACAAGGAGGCTGTTACCATCCCCAAGGGCTGCGTCCTGGCATTTCGAGTGAGACAGCTGATGGTCAAAGGCAAAGATGAGTGGGGTGAGCACATTCTCCCCTCAAGACAAGAATTACCCGCACCACTCCTAAGGCATCCTGGTCCCCTCCCGTGGCAACGCCAGGAAAGGAGTAAAGGAGTGTATTGTATTGTGGTCCAACCGACAGAGACACAACTGCAGAGGCTGCTCTGGAGAGGGAGTGAGGAACACCTGGGTTCTGAGCATCTCCTGAGTGCGAGGCCCTGTGTAGATGGGGGAAGGGAGTACAGGGATGAATGAGCACAGCCTCTGCTCTCAAGAAGTCGGGGGCCACTGGAGGAAACAGGCACACAGACACCAGCACTAGAATGCAAGGTAGAAAAGAGTGGTATCATAGGAAAGGATTTAGAGAGGAAGAAATGATGACTTCCAGCCATAGAGGCGGAGCAGGGGATTAGGTGAGGCATTCGAGGGCAGGGTCCTAGCCCTTAGCAGAGCCCATGGGCTTGAGAGCAGAGAAGAAAATTTGGGACGGCTGTTAAGAGTCCCACTGCCCTCCCCTCTCTTGTTCCTTACAGATATTCCACCCATCTGCAATGATGACATGCAAACCTTCCCTCCCGGAGGTGAGTGAAATTGCTTCCCAGCTCCCCACATCTTTCTCCCTACCCCTGACGTTACCTGCTGAAATCCTGCACCCTCTAATAGGGTATACCATAATCCCCCAAGGAGTCCCCTGGTTTTGTTTCCCAAGGCCCGAAAGATATCTATCCTCAACTTTCGGAAAGGCATATAGAGGCACAGACATTTGCCCATGAGAGACAGAGAAACAGAAAGAGACCGGAAGGCACCATCAGAAGCAGAAATACTGGAGACAGTGTGTGTTCCCAAATTGCGGGGGCGGATGAGCTCTGTGTTTTTATAAAGATCACTGATAAAGCTGCCTTGACAACTGCTCTAGATAAAAAGGCACAAAGAGGTTTTATGCTGACATATGTGCAATGTTTGTCTTCAGAAGAGCCAGAAGAGGAGAAGCTCACCTGTGTTTCCTGTCATTTCACTGCACCTTTCTTGACAGAATTTTAAAACTCCCATCTTTGTCTTCCCTTCTCTCTGGGACTGACAAGGAACAGGGCAGAGCAGATCTCAGCCAACTACCGTCTCTGAAATGTGGCAGGAATTCCAACAGCTTAGGGAAAAGCAGTGGAAGGGGAAAGTCTTTGGACAAGATGCCCAGATGGTCTGATGCCTCCAACTTCTGTCCTCAAGGCCTTAGTAACTATAACCTGTCCTATGCCACCCAGCGCCCGGGGTGGGAGCTGCTGAGTCACAGTGATGCCAGCTTAATCCAGGTGCCCCTTTTCACAATGCATTAGCGTCTGTGCTGCTCCAGTCCTACCTTCCACGAATGGAGCAGGAGCATCCTTAAGGTGGCTGGGATGTCCCAGGAGACAGGATATATTTCCTCATTCAGGTCTCATCCCCTGGGTACGGCTACCGGTTTGGAGGATTGCATTCTAAATGGTTTTGTTTTGTTTTGTTTTTCCCCTCAGTTATCCAGGCATCTGATGTTGGTAAGGAATTTTGTGTTTCTCCCTAGACTTTGGCAGGAAGGCAGTGGAAGTAACCTTGGGGTGAAGGGACGGGAAGACACGTGCTGAGTCCCAGTTGCTGGGGGTTGCAGCCACTTCCAGGAAGCCACTCTTTCCAAAGCAGGCTGGACATATTCCTAGGATGCCAGGCTGCTAGAGGGACAGGCCAAGGTTCAAGCTATCTTTAATCCACCCACATCCCCGGATTTAGACCCACTGCTCTTTGGGTCAGTCCCCTCCTGGTCTTTACTCAGTCACCGAAATTCTTCTTCTTTGTCAGCTAACTCTTGAGAAGGGAAAATAGACCTTCCTTATCAACTCTTAGCTGGGGTCTTAGAGAAAGGGAGGTCAATTGTCTACTGATCCAGGATGGGGCCTGGGATCTCAGGGAGAATGAAAACCTGTCTTGGATGATAATGTGGGTCCTGGCCCACCCCCTCCCGCCACCCCACCCCCAACACCTCAAGTCAAGGCTGGGGGATGACTTCATAACTGTGTTCCTTGGTCAAGCAAAAAGAGAGGAGAGCAAAGCCCGGGGGGCATCAGAGCCTGGGGCCTGAGCAGGGCTGAGTGAAGGAAGCCTGCAGGGAGAGCACCGACTGACCTGATGGGGAGTGTACCACATCTACTGTCCCCACATGGGAGGTACATGAGGACTTCAAGACCCTAAAAGAAGAGGTTTAAAAGGAGACCCGGGGGCTTCCCTGGTGGCGCAGTGGTTGGGAGTCCACCTGCCGATGCAGAGGACACAGGTTCGTGCCCCGGTCTGGGAAGATCCCACATGCCGCGGAGCGGCTGGGCCCGTGAACCATGGCCGCTGAGCCTGCGCGTCGGGAGCCTGTGCTCCGCAACGGGAGAGGCCACAACAGTGAGAGGCCCGCGTACCGCAAAAAAAAAAAAAAAAAGGGAGACCCCGGAAGTGGAGAGGCTGAGCCCAGAAGGGAAGAGCTCCCTGCTCAGCTCCCTCAGCAAACTCTTAGGGAAGAAAAAGGAGCTGGAAGACCTGGAGCAGCTCATGGTGAGGACCCAAGGGAAGGGTGGGAGATGCAGAAGAAGGAAGGCTTTGGGTGGAGGTGTGTGTGGCGATCTGATGGGTCTGGCAGCAGGTGGGAAGTGGCTAGAGGAATCAACAGTGGACGCCTTCCCCAAGGGTGGTCAAGTGTTCCCCAGGCTGCCAGGGTCGCCACTGCTCCCTGTGTCCCTCTGGAGAAGGGCAAACAGTGCAGATTCCCCCAAAGCACATGCTCCCTCCTCATGAACAGAGGGTAGGCTCCCTGCTCCGTTGGAAGGGGGCTGGACCTTTCCTTTCCAGAGTCCAGGGCTCAGACACCAAGGAACCCAGGAGTCCAATACTTTTCAGGGCTTGATACCTTGAAAAAGAAACGAGGAGATGGAGATAGTTAACACATCTCAAGGGAATGCTATGTGCCAGGCACTATGCCCTTTAACTGTGTTATCTTAAATAGTCACCCACCCAACTTTCCCCACAGCTTGAAGGAGCTCTAGACAAAGGACATGAAGTAACCCTGGAGGCACTCCCAAAAGATGTCCTACTCTCAAAGGAGGCTATAGGTGCCGTCCTCTATTTCCTTGGAGCTCTAACAGGTAAGTGGGGAGTGAGGTCTTCATTTATATACCTATTCAGTAGTAGGATGAGTCACTAAATGAATTTCCAGATGAATAAATGAATGAATGAATGAATGAGTAAGTAAGTAAATGTCAAGCAAATTATACTACAGTTAAGTAGTTTATATCTACATTTTCAAAAATTGGTTTTGGGCTTCCCTGGTGGCGCAGTGGTTGAGAGTCCGCCTGCTGATGCAGGGGACACAGGTTCGTGCCCCGGTCCGGGAGGATCCCACATGCCACGGAGCGGCTGGGCCCGTGAGCCATGGCCGCTGAGCCTGTGCGTCCGGAGCCTGTGCTCCGCAACGGGAGAGGCCACAACAGTGAGAGGCCCGCGTACCACAAAAAAAAAAAAAAGAAAAAATTGGTTTCATTCCTAAGGATTCACTTGGTCATCATAGCCTAGTCTTGCTAACAGAGGTTGGGAAATAACCCTAGTTTTATCAGCCATATATTTAAAACTTCTACATATAGCTAAGCTCATCACTTTTATATCGCTATCTCTTAGCTTTAATTTGAGGATAACATCTTCTGATCTTGCCCCTGAATTCTCTTCTTCCCTCTGCAAGAAACATTCCCCCACCTTGAAAAACTCTCTGGACCTTCACGTGTAAGCTGAGGTGTTTGTTCCTTCAAGAAGCCTGCCCTCAAACACCAAGACCAAAGTAGACCCTCAGCTATGACTCCTGTAACAGCCTGATTATAATTGCATGTTACTTTGTCTTCTCCACTAGACTGCAAGTTCCTTGAGTGAAGAGAGGATGATTTTTACCTAACACATCCAGCAAAGGTGCCTGGCCTAGAGCAGGCATTCAACCTTGGATGAATGTATGAATCAATGGATGCCGACATTCTGGAAATACACCCCCTGGGAGCCTGTAGTCCCCTTTGCACCCACACATCTCTTTCTCTGCTTTTCTTCTCCAGAGTTAAGTGAAGCCCAACAGAAGCTGCTGGCACAATCCATGGAGAAAAAGATCTTACCTTTGCAGCTAAAGCTGGTGAGAAAAAATGGCAGATGTCGGGGAGAGTTTGCGAGGGAGTCAGCTAGAACCAGTGGAAAGATACAATTTCGCCTAATGACAGAACTATCCTCCAGGGTCTCTGTCTTATCCCAGGAGCTCATGCCCACTTCTCATTTCTCTCCATGTTTCTTCCTGTTTGCTATTTCACAACTAGAGGGAGAAGAGTGCACTTTGGGGCAACTATCTGGGTTTTTCAACCTGATCCTAGGAGAAGAGACAGAAAACTCTGACTTGGTTTATTCCTAGCCAAGGGATGTGAGCAAATCTTAATGTCTCTAAGTGTGCCTCAATTCACTCCTCTGTCAAAAGGGGCTAAAAACAAATTGCCGCTCATCATGCAGGGTTACTAAAAGGCCCAGACAGAGTTGTCATGTAATGTAACAAAGGGGGTTATAGTAAAAGAACGGTAGCCCTTTTCATGGTTTTTTTGAGTTAGGAAAAAGGAAGAGAGCTTTCTAGTTCTTTCTTTTCCTACTACTTTGGTTCCTTCCAGGTGGAGAGCACAATGGAACAGAATTTCCTCCAGGATAAAGAGGGTGTTTTCCCCCTGCAACCTGAGCTGCTTTCCTCTCTTGGGGAAGAGGAACTGACCCTCACAGAGGCCCTAGTGGGGCTGAGTGGCCTGGAAGTGCAGAGATCGGGCCCCCAGTACACATGGGACGCAGACACCCTTCCCCGCCTCTGTGCCCTTTATGCTGGCCTCTCCCTCCTGCAGCTACTGACCAAGGCCTCCTAACTTGCCTTTTCCATTGGCTTCCTGCTTTCCTAAGGCCTTCCCTACTTTATTGTGTCCTGTCCCGACATGCAAGGGCATTTCGGAGCCAGCAGGCTGAGGATGATGGAAACCTTAGCTGATTACCCAAGATAATCAATTTCCATTTGTCCAACTCTGTATATCCCCCTGCCCCATGGCTCCACAACCCATCTGCCGATGCTTAAATCCTCTAAAAGTGGAAACACTCAAACTTTTAAAACTATGAACCATTTCAGCAAAACCGAAATTAAATAGTTTCCTAGCCCAACCCCTACCCCTTTAGAACCCCCTATCTAATCAAATATCTGAAGACCTCTTTTTCTTTATACATTTTAGGTGTTCATCCATTTGTTTCACTGTTCCACTGTGCTAAATATTTAGTGATGATTATAATCTATGGAGTGTGGCTATGGACGTTTTTCCCCCCATATGATCCAAAT
The DNA here is from genome assembly GCF_964165515.1 of Mesoplodon bidens. Taxonomy (NCBI): domain Eukaryota; kingdom Metazoa; phylum Chordata; class Mammalia; order Artiodactyla; family Ziphiidae; genus Mesoplodon; species Mesoplodon bidens. Next base: position 52,590,716 of record NC_138179.1, on the reverse strand, counting down.
CATAAGACTGAAAATGTTCTCTCAGCTCAGGAAATGGTTTATCCAGTTGTAGATCTTCCAGTGCATCATCTGGGTAAAACCCCTACCGCTTATGATTCCAAAAATCAAGCTTTACTGGAATTGATGAAAAAAGTATTATTTCATCTTGGGTGAAATGCCTTTTGGTGTTTTTCTTTGAAGAACCTATCCTAAGGAAATTTTTTTTTTTTTTTTTTTTTTTTTTTTTGCGGTACGCGGGCCTCTCACTGTTGTGGCCTCTCCCGTTGCAGAGCACAGGCTCTGGAAGTGCAGGCTCAGCGGCCATGGCTCACTGGCCCAGCCGCTCCACGGCATGTGGGATCTTCCCGGACCGGGACACGAACCTATGTCCCCTGCATTGGCAGGCGGACTCTCAACCACTGCGCCACCAGGGAAGCCCCACCTAAGGAAATTCTTAATTTGTGCCAGAAAAAAAAAAAAAACATTATCATACTACGTATAGATTATATGTACATGAATATGTCATGTGGTCCTCAGACCAACTGGCAAGTGCTCAGAGAAGAACTGTGAGGGTGTGGAATATGGAGTCTAGATTCTAAAGTCAGAAGATGGGACTTCCCTGGTGGTCCAGTGGGTAAGACTCCACGCTCCCAATGCAGGGGGCCCGGGTTCGAGCTAAGATCCCACAGGCTGTGCGGCGCGGCCAAAAGAATAATAATAACATTTCTTTAAAAACGCAGATAAGTAAAAATAAATAAATAAACGGTACCCAAGAATTAGACTGATGCAAAACTTTAAAAAAGAAAGTGTGGGACTTCCCTGGTGGCGCAGTGGTTGAGAGTCCGCCTGCCGATGCAGGGGACACGGGTTCGTGCCCCAGTCCGGGAAGATCCCACATGCCGCGGAGTGGCTGGGCCCGTGAGCCATGGCCGCTGAGCCTGTGCGTCCGGAGCCTGTGCTCCACAACGGGAGAGGCCACAACAGTGAGAGGCCCACATACAGCAAAAACAAAAACAAAAAAAAAGAAAGTGTGATATTATCTTCTCATTTCACCTTTCCTTCTTCTGCCCTCAATTAGCGTGGTTGTCATGTGGGTAGGTTTGGCATGTGGAAGGGCTAATACAGACATTCAGTCTCATAAAACTGCTGGGTCCATACCAGCCTCCTCTGCCTAAAGCTGGGTTTTAACATCTTTCACCAATCTCTTATAGAATAGTTTTATGGGTGGAATAATTTCTGCAAGGTTTTTGGCCCCAGGAGTCAGACTCTCCCCCTTCTTAGCCACCCCCTACCCAGGCTACTTCCCTCACTCACCAAGAATTCATGACCCATTGACAAAAGCTTTGCATTAAGCCATCCTCGCCCATTCTGGGGCATCTTCCAAGGCCTCGCTATATTGCTCAAGGACATACTGGGTAGTTATCTGCTGACTTGATTGTTTTTCCCTTGTGATGTAAACTTAACAATGAAGTGAGCTAACACCCTAACTATCCAGAAGGGTAACCTCATAAAGATGAACAACAAAACCTGTCAGTTTTCTTCCTTTACCATTCTCATGCCCACCTTCAGTTATAGATATGGTGTTACAAAGAAGAGATTTTCATGAGTTTATTCCAGTGATGATTCAAAAGTCCTGTTATCCTTCTCCCAGTCCTAGGGGGCAGGGGGACAGTTAGGGAGGAATTGGTCAGGCATTTTTCCCTAAAACTGGAGCATACACTTTTCCATTGAGCAAGTGGCTGTTTAGTGCAAGGAGCTATTCGCTGCAATAGTGTAAAAGGAGGAATACAAAGAATACCCTCTCTCTGTATAACTATAAAGGAGAATATAGCCGAAACATATTCTCTGCCCTCTAGGACCTTACAACAGGGCTAGGTTGTCTTGCAGGGTCTGACCTGGTCTAAAACTTAAAACTTCCATTTATGGAAGAGATAAAAGTTCCAAGATAGGAAGGGAGTTTTTGTTTTGTGTCTTAAGAAATTGGAACCTGTATCCTCCTCCTGCAGAATCGCTGGAGGATTCCTATGAAAAATAAGTGGACAGGGTTTCAGGTCCAATTTCCTTCCCTTGGAGGATTCTTAGGTGCTCCTTAGGTGTACTATTATTCTGTTCCCCCATTTCACTACAGTGTCTGTCTGGATGCATAGAGGCGCCTCAACGTACCCCCTGAAGCCTCTCTCTTTCCTCCGGCCTCACAATACACAGCAGCCCAGAGCAAAGCTTCCAGCAGACTACATTCTGGCGCTGTTTTTTTTTTACCACCCCTCCCCCTGAATGTGCTAGCCCTGGGCCTCACAGAGTGGACCCCTAAATTTTATTAAACTTAAGTAATCACACACAAATGCACTCTGCCCCCATCCGCACTCCCAGGCTGCAGAGATTTTATGCCTTATTTTCAGCACGAGCTAAACTCGGACAAGGAAGTCTGAATCCCATAGGGTTCCTCCTTGTCTTCAGTTTGGTTTTATTTTAAGCCCAACAACCTAGCTCCACATCCCTTTGGGCGGCGGTTGAAGACCAGCCTCGTGGATATCAAAAGTGACCCCTTGCCGGGCGCAAATTGAGCGAGTTTAGGCACGAAACCCGCCCAGCAACTCGTGGCGTCATCACGCCCTGCGTTCCGATAGGCCCTACCCACTCCACGCGGGGTGGGGTGCTCTTAGAGTCCGCGGTAACCCAGTTGGAGCCTGAGGTGACCTCTTGTGGACATATACGGAAATGCACCCGAGAGGCGCAAGAAAAAAAATCAACACACTGGAGCCCTCCAAAGCAAGCCCCGCAAACTCATAAAGGCTCCTCCCCGCTCTTTCTGCGAAGATCCGCCTCCATCCTGCACCTCGGCGGTTGACTTTTTTTCCCCTTTGATGACTCGGCCATCGGCCAGCCCGGCCTGGCGTTTCCCAGAAGGCCCAGCGCCGGGAAGGGGTTTGCAGGTGCTCCGTCATCGTGCGGCCCGACGCGAGTCCGCGCTGGTGTGCAGGCCCGGCTCGGTTCCTGGTCTCCGGTGCGAGGGTTCACGCGAGGCCCCGGCCTCGGTCCCCGGACTAGGCCGCGACCCCGGGCGCCATGAAGCAGGAGGGCTCGGCGCGGCGCCGCGGCGCGGACAAGGCGAAGCCGCCGCCCGGCGGAGGGGAACAAGAACCCCCGCCGCCCCCGGCGCCCCAGGATGTGGAGATGAAAGAGGAGGCGGCGGCGGGTGGCGGATCAACTGGCGAAACCGATGGCAAGGCGGCGGCTGCGGCGGCTGAGCACTCCCAACGAGAGCTGGACACCGTCACCTTGGAGGGTAAGACAGCCCGGGCCGGGGACGTGCCATTATCACGGGTGACAGCGCCGTGGTGATCCACCCTCTCCTTGGGATCCCAGCGCAGCCTCCACCACCTTGACTTGAGGGTTCCTTGGGATCACCCCCAAATGCCTGCCCCCACTACCGTGACACTCCCGACCCCAGCCCGGATAACTGAACATTCTCTCTAGGCTCAGGCCTCCTCCCTTCGCACCCCCCACCCCGCACCGGGGATTGCATCTAGAAGCAGGTCTCACTGGGCCCATAGACTTTCTCTTCTGAGTTCTCTCCTTTCACCTTATTACTCTATTTACATCCCACCGGACTGATTCTAGTGACCCCAGTGCACGATTGATCTCTCTAAAAACCAGTGTCTGTATTTATGTTTGAAAGGGGTCAGAATGACGCCAAATACTGGCCCCTGCATTTTAAGAATGGTTTCTGTTGTCTTAACTACCTTTAGCAAACTCCCCTCAAAGAGCCCTTTCTCCCTAGTATCTTGCTTCCTTGTTGCTGTACTTGAGGTGCCCAAACGATCCCATTGCTCTTTTTCTTTCCCTGCAAGCCCTTACTCCTACTCTGTTTCTAAAGAGTTTAAACACATTACACACTTCACCTTTTTAGGTGTCGGATGTTTGTTTGAGTTCCTCATGTTCACCTTCCACGTAAACTATATACCACTCCCATTTCTTTTCTCCTAGGTGCCTGTTCCCTGTTTCCCATCATCCTCTTGTTCCTCCAAGTTCATATTTCACTTTTCCTGCTTAGAGCATCCTGTCCACATTTGGAGTGGGTAGAGTGAGAGCTTCCCACTGTGACCCTGGTGCTCTTTTCTGGTTCTGGATCACGTAGGACCGGACTGTTTATCGGGTTTTCTCTCTACTTAACTGCACGAGAAACTAGCTCGGAAACATTGAAATAAGCAAAGTTAGGCTCCTGGGTGGTGCTTTGAGGCTGTAATAGTGTTGACTGCCTCAGCTTCTACTCTGAAGTTGGATAGCAGGCTCAGTATCTAATAAAGATCCTTTTACATAAAATAACGATAGTCAACCAGTGGCAAAGGTGCCATTCAGCATTACCTACTGGGTATATACATATGTTTCTTATAAACGTTTTAATATGAGAGGTCTAAAGTAGCAGGGGGAAAAAAAAAACCAACCGTGGTTAACATTATTTCCTCGGAATTTTTGAGCTACTCTCCCATAATTGAGATCAAGTTTATGTATACAGTTTGGAACAAGGCATAACTAAATACAGATGATTTTGTGTGTTTTCATGTAACATGTCCATAAAGCATTCAATGTATTCCAGAGACATTTATTGAATAACTGATATAATGGCTAAGAATGTACGCTCTGGGATTAGTTTCCTTATCTCTATAAATGAAAGTAATAGTACCTACTTAATTGGGTTGTTGTGAAGATTAAAATGTTTACAACTGTGCCTAATACATGATGAAAACATAGTAAAATCCTCCATAAATATTAGCTGTTATTACTATTATATCGTTAATGTGACCCCGGCACCCGATGCTAAAAATACAAAGGTAACTGAGAAACTACCAATTGATTGCATTCCCTTATTTCTGGATATTTAAGTTGTTTCTATTTTTCTCTGTTACAAATAGCTTTGCAGCCGTCATCTCTGTTTCCAAGTTTTTGATCTACCTCTATAATTATTTCTTCATTAGATATCCCTGAATTGAAAGGGTATTTACGTTTGTTTTTAAGGTTTTTGGTAGATACTGTCCAGAAAAACTGAACTGATATACATTATACGAGCAGAGTGTCTTGCTCACCCCTGTACTCTATGTTATCATTTTTAAATACCACTAGAATGGTAATTGAAAAATGTTTTCCCTTGCGGTTATTTGAATACTAGTGAAATATACTTTTCACGTCTGTTATTTGTCGTTCCTCTTTTTGTATTGTCCGTTCATGTTCATTTTTATTTATTTATTTATTTATTTTATTTTTATTTTTTTTTGCTGTAAGCGGGCCTCTCACTACCGTGACCTCTTCTGTTGCGGAGCACAGGCTCCGGATGCGCAGGCTCAGCGGCCATGGCTCATGGGTCCAGCCGCTCTGCGGCATGTGGGATCTTTCCAGACCAGGGCACAAACCCGTGTCCCCTGCATCGGCAGGCGGACTCCCAACCACCGCGCCACCAGGGAAGCCCCATGTTTATTTATTGTAATCCTTTATACAAGCTCCTTGTAGAAAAGGAATATGAATCTCTGGTCACATGTGTTGCAGATAATTTTTCTTCTGTTTACGGTTCTCAGAAGGATTTGAGACGTCTCTTCCTATTTGAAGATATGCTAAATCTCCATGTGTTTTTGGTTTTCATTGTTTTTTTCTTTTTTCTGTCACCCTCTACTCCTTGCCCTACCCCGGCTTTATTTTTCTTTGTCTCTTGGTTATGTCTTAAAATCAATGTATGGCATCCATAACTATTGCTCTTAGGGCAAAAGCGGTGATTGGCCACATCCTGCCATTTGTAAGAGGCTCCCTAGGACTGCTGGGCTGGAGTGGCCGGGGGGTGGGGGGAGTAGGAGTTGGAATTAACATTTTTCTCCCCTCGTCCTCCACAGACATCAAGGAGCACGTGAAACAGCTGGAGAAGGCAGTCTCAGGCAAGGAGCCTCGGTTCGTGCTGCGGGCCCTGCGGATGCTGCCTTCCACATCACGCCGCCTCAACCACTACGTTCTGTACAAGGCTGTGCATGGCTTTTTCACCTCCAACAATGCCACTCGAGACTTCTTGCTACCCTTCCTGGAAGAGGTAAGTGAGTCAGGCCAGCGTGAAGGGTGCAGGCTTGGCTTGACACACACATTCCACCCTGTGTAACTGTTTCCCATCCTGGAGACCTGTCTTGTTACCTGCCATAGCAGAGTCATGAAGCAAGACAGCCCCTCTTGATACTCATTTGCCCTCTAACAAGGCGACCGTCCTTCTGCCCTGTAGAGTCATTCTTTTTTTTTTTTTTTTTTGCGGTACGCAGGCCTCTCACTGCTGTGGTCTCTCCCGTTGCGGAGCACAGGCTCCGGACGCGCAAGCTCAGCGGCCATGGTTCACGGGCCCAGCCGCTCCATGGCATGTGGGATCTTCCCGGACCGGGGCACGAACCCGCGTCCCCTGCATCAGCAGGCGGACTCTCAACCACTGCACCACCAGGGAAGCCTAGAGTCATTCTTCTGAGTCAGGAAGAAGAGCCAGGAATCAGGACCCTTCCAGCCACACTCATTTCCCAGCACCCCCAACAGGGGGCCTATTCCACCGCCTTTTTGCCTCCAAAGCTTCACCATGATGGATGTATAGAACAGTGGTTAAGGGACTTCCCTGGCGGGTCCAGTGGTTAAGATTCCTCGCTTCCATCCCTGATTGGGGCACTAAGATCCCACAGATCCCACGTGCCGCGTGGTCCGGCCAAAAAAAAAAAAAGCAAGAAAAAAAGGAACAAAAGAACAGTGGTTGAGAGCACAGATTTTGGAGGGGGTGTTGAATTTGAATCCAAACGCTACCATTTGGTATCTGTGGGACTTGGGCAAATGACCTAACCTCCTTGGGCCTCATTTTCTTCTCTTGGTAAATGTGATGAACAGATTTGGGGGGGCGAGGAGGAGGGGGAAAGCTCTTAGAACAGGGTGCGGCACAGAGCGCATGTTGATGAAGTTAGTTTGCTGGTGGTTGCGGTCTCCGTGCCAGGAGGAACGTCTCCTTTTCCTTTCTGGCTGTAAAACTCCCCTTATCATCCATGATACAGTTTGGGTCCTGCCCCCTCTCCAACCTCACTGGCCCTTCAGCCACCTTTATCTCCCTAAAATCCTGGATGCTTACAGTCTGTTTCATAGATGTAAAAACTCAAAGAATCCTTGAGGTGGACAGTGAAGACTTTACTGTCTGGGAAAAAGGAAAAGCACCCTCTCCCAACCCCACCTGGAATGTTTTTTAACCTTTACATCTCTAAAGTAACCCACCATGATCGTCTTTTGATCTATTACACATTATTCCAGTTTTGGTGACTAGATCTGAAGGTAAGTACTATGTATATGTCAGTTTCCCCCAAAATTCCTTTGTTCCCACCAAAAAAAAATTTTTTTTGTTTGTTTCATTATTCTTTTTTTTTTTTTTTTTTAATTTTGGCCACGCCGCACGACTTGCAGGACTCAGTTCCCCAACCGGGGACTGAACCCAGGCCACGGCAGTGAAAGCCCAGAATCCCAACCACTAGACCACCAGGGAACACCCTGTCTCATTATTCTTGATCTCATCTCTAGAATTGTATCCCTTTATTAACCCTGCCTGATAGAATTCGCAGTGGTTCCAGGTATGGTGGTTTAATCTCGACTTAGACTATAGGCTCTCTGAGGGGTCCTTACGTCATCCTTTCGGTCCACATTATACTCTGTAAGGATGTTACACTCCTGTAACCCTTTTCTGAATTTATTGTATTGCCAGCCTCCTTGACTGCCTTCAGAAAGAGACTGTCATCTTTATTTCTGTATCCCCAGCACCTAGAAAAATCTTGGCGTGTAGTAGACACTTATTAAATATTTGTTGAAATACATAGTAAGTGCTTAATAAATTCTTGGTTGACTGATCTGACTGAGCTCTTCCACGGTAACTCATGTCCTCTCCAGCCCATGGACACAGAAGCCGATTTGCAGTTCCGTCCCCGAACAGGAAAAGCTGCGTCGGCTCCCCTCCTGCCCGAAGTGGAAGCCTACCTCCAGCTCCTCGTGGTCATCTTCCTGATGAACAGCAAGAGCTACAAAGAGGTAGCCAGGGCCGGTGCGAGTGACTGACGCGCCCCAGGCGGGGTGTGGGCTTAGTGGGGGAGAGTGCCTCTAGTGAAGAAATAGACAATCGCTGGGTTATTAACTGTCCCCCAGGCTCTTCCCCCGTGTGGGAATGCACCCCGCCCCGCATCCGGGGAAGACCCCTCAGCTCCTGCTCAGGCTCTGGGAAAGGGCTGGCAGTGGTCACTCTGTACCCGTCTGTGGCGCGATCCCAGTATGGTGGATGCTTTTGAGAAGAGTAGATCTGGAGACGGAAATACCTGGGTTCAAATCCCATTTGTACCTTAGGCAAATTAATTTCTCCTAGCTGTGTGTAAAATGAGACACACTGCCCACCTTAAAAGATTATTGTTTGTATTAAATAAAATAATATCTTTTAAAAGTACTTAGCACAATGATCTGCACGTGTAAGCATTCACAACATTTTAATAAATGGTAGCTATTATTATGAAACTGGAAGACTCCATTTTGGATACCACTCTTCCACCACGCCTTCCAACCGGGGCCAGCTCCTTTGTCAGGCTTAGCTACTGTCCCAAGAGCACGCCCAAAAAATGACGGGTCTCCTCAGTCCTCTGTTTTGTTTTTTCCTTGCTGTACCACTGGTTGGCTTTTGTTTGGTTGGTTTTTAGAAATAATTCCCTCCCTTGAAAGTGTACAACTCAGTGGTTTTTGGTATATTCACAAGGTTGTGCAACCGCCCTCACTATCGAATTCCAGACCAGTTTAATCACTGCCCCCACCAAAACGCGCCGTACCTATCTGTAGTCACTCCCTGTTCTTCCCTCACCGCAGCCCAGTCATCTATTAATATTTTGTGTCCCGTGGATTTTCCTATTCTGGGCATTTTATCTAAATGGAATTATATAATATGTGCCTTTTGTGTCTGGCTTTTTTCTGTAGCATGATGTTTTCTAAGTTTGTCCATGTTGTGGCATATATCTGTACTCTGTTCTTTTTGTGGCTGAGTAAAATTCCATCATATAGATATACCACATTTTGTTTATCCATTCATTGGGTGATGGGCACTTGGGTTGTTTCCACGTTTTGGTTATTGTGAATAATGCTGATATGAATGTTCGTGTGCAAGCTTTTATGTGAACGTATGTTTCCAGTTCTCTTGGATGTATGCCTAGGAGGGGAATTGCTGGCTCCGTGTTTAACTTTGTGAAACACTGACGCTTGATTCTCTTTTGGCTGCCTCCCCAGGCACAGAAGATCTCTGATGACCTAATGCAGAAGATCAGCACTCAGAACCGCCGGGCCCTGGACCTTGTGGCCGCAAAGTGTTACTATTACCATGCCCGGGTCTATGAGTTCCTGGACAAGCTGGATGTGGTGCGCAGGTACTGTGGCCGGCGGGCTGGCCTGTGGCCCGTGGGGTCAGAGACATGGTCAGGTGCTACCACAGAGCTGTGGACTTGCAGGGGGCCGTGGGCTGGGAGATGTAACGTGCCCAGCAGGAAGTGGGGGTAATAGTTAACACGCCCTGAGCTGTGCGAGGGTTTGAGAGCGAGGCTGAGACTAGATGAGGAAACGGAGACGACCAGTGGCTTGTTAAGTCCTGTCTCCCAGGCTCTTCCCTTCACCACACGTCAGGGGAGGACTCGTTAGTGGGTCAGAGGTACAAGCAGGTTCAGGCTGGAAAACCTTTCACTCCTCTGCTTGAAACCTGCAGTGGCTCCCCGTTTCCCTCAGGGAAAAGCCAAAGCCCTCACGATGTAAGCTTATAAGGCCCCACGGGGTCTGGCCCCCGTTCCTGCCTCCTTGACTTTATTTCCACTGCTCCCCCGACGCTGGCCGCCTCGCTCCATCGCGGGCACGCCAGCGCACTCTTCCCTCGGCCGAGAACGCTCTCCTCCCTGCCTCCTTCAAGCCTCTGCTTAGCTGTTACCTTCTCAGTGAGTCCTACGCTGACTGGGCTATTTAAAGGTGCAACCCCATCCTCCTCTCCTCCTGCGGTTCCCGTCGCACTTACCCTGATTTCGACGTCACCCCACCACCTACCGTTGAGCTGCATGGTACGCTTATTCATCGTGATGGCTGTCACGGTACGCTTACTCATCGTGATGGCTGTCTGTCTCCCCCCACTAGAATGCAGGTCCCCTGAGCAGAGTTCTGTCCTTTTGTGCACCTGGACTAGTGCTTCATTTGTTGAGTATTCAGTGAATAACCAGAAAAGCAGTTTGAATCACTTTTTTAGGAATTGAGAGAGAATGGAGCGGTCAGAGGCAGCTTGAAGAGTTGTCATGTGAAGGCTTTGACCTCCCGTTTCTTTCCTTCTGGAAGCTTCTTGCACGCTCGGCTCCGGACCGCCACCCTGCGGCATGACGCGGACGGGCAGGCCACACTGCTGAACCTCCTGCTGCGGAACTACCTGCACTACAGCTTGTACGACCAGGCCGAGAAGCTGGTGTCCAAGTCTGTGTTCCCCGAGCAGGCCAACAACAATGAGTGGGCAAGGTACCTCTACTATACAGGTGAGCAGGGCCCGCCCCCCAGCCGGAAGGTGTCTCGGGCTCAGTCGGTGCAAATTTGCTAAGAAAGTGGTGCCCTTGGTGCATAAGAGTGCCCATTTGGCACTCTGGTTTGCGGGGGGCCGGAGTTTGGATCACACCATCCTCTTGATCAGTTCTCTTCTTCTCCACACCCAGGGCGCATCAAAGCCATCCAGCTGGAGTACTCAGAGGCCCGGAGGACAATGACCAATGCCCTTCGCAAGGCCCCTCAGCACACAGCTGTCGGCTTCAAACAGACGGTGAGCAGCAGTTCTCACCCTGTTGACCCCCTTACTTGTCTGATACCATGTTAGTGCCGTTTCCCTATCTGAGGAGCCCAGGAGGTCCTTAATCTTCTTACCCTAAAGGTGGCATCGCATGTCTGTTTGCACGTGACACTGTTCAGGGCACGTTAGGCAGACACTACCAGCACCTCTGGCAGTTTATGTTCCCAGTATTCTCCCTGGTACGTAGGTTTACAATATTCCTGATTCCCCAGAACCCCCCTATAGTCATTCCAGGTGAGGGCCTGGATTGTGTTGATAAACCCCAGGCTCTTACCTGGTCCCTCACATGCCCCTTCGGGAGCAGTGTTGTCTGTGGCCAGGGAACCCAGAGCTCTCCCTAAGGCTGGCTGACTCAGGTGGAGGTAAACCTTGGCCGTGGCAAAGCCGTCAGTCACCAGGTAGTTTTTGGAGTGCTGACCTTGACGCTGGGCACTATGAGGGATAGAAGAGAAGAAGAAGAGGTGGTGCTCGCCCTTGGAGAGAGAGCAGGAGCATTGGCTCAGAAGGCTGAGGGCCTGTGCAAAGGCACAGAGCCTGGTAGCCAGGATTAGGACCCAGCTTTCCCAGCTACAAACCTCTGCTCTCACGTTAACACGTCCACCTCCTAGTGCCCTTGAAAGAGAGCAGGGTGAGCACGGGCAGTGACTAGCTCAGTGTGGTGGGAGGTTGCTTTTGTTTCAGTTCAGAAGTTCAGAGAACGGCAGATTCAGTTGTGGTCAAACAGTAATCTTAAATAGTTAAATTTGATCTGGGTTTTGAAAGATGGGTAGAATTTTCATAGAAAGGAATGGCTTTTCCGACACATGGGGTACACTGCACAATGTGAGATTGCTTTTACAACGTAGGACACACACTAAGGCTTCTTCGAAAATTCACTAAAAATACAGGTAATTGACATAAAGGCTGCGTCGTGCACCAGGGAGAGGTCTCGTGGGGTAAAGCAGTGTTTCCAGACCAGATTTTGCTATGGATGGATAAGGTTTCACAGTTTTCTGTGGTGGAGCCAGGTCGCCGGAAGAAGGATCAGAGGGCGCTGGAGTGCGGTCTTTGGCCTGTAGACTGTTGGCCAGGGAGCCAGGAAGGAGGTGGGAGGGTTGCCTGAGAGGGTAAGGGGCAGAGTTGGGGAACTTGCCACCCAGAGAGACTTCAGCAAATGGGCGGTGGGCCAAGGCCTTGAACAAGGTGGGAGGAATGGGATCGAGGGCCCACGTGGAGGAGCCAGCGTTAAGTAGAAACAGGGAGAGTGAGAAAGCATAAAGAGAGACATCGAATTTAACTTGGAGTCCAAAACGGAGCATGTTGACAGTGTATCCATCCGTGGAAAATCCACATTCTCGCCTTGGGTGATCTCATTTGCCTTCATGGCTCAGCTGTGACCTCCATGATGCTTCACCAAAGTCCATTACGAACTGTCTTAATCTGCTCGGGTTGCTATTACAAGACTGGGTGGCTTAAACAATAGAAATTTATTTCATCACAGGTTTGGAGGCAAGAAGTCCAAGATCAGGATGTCAGCATGGCCGGGTTCTTTCGAGGGCTTCTTTTTTTTTTTTTTTGCGGTACACGGGCCTCTCACTGCTGTGACCTGTCCCGCTGCGTAACACAGGCACCGGACGCACAGGCTCAGCGACCATGGCTCACAGGCCCAGCCGCTCCGCGGCATGTGGGATCTTCCCAGACCAGGGCACGAACCCGTGTCCCCTGCATCGGCAGGCGGACTCTCAACCACTGCACCACCAGGGAAGCCCTCGAGGGCTTCTCTTTTGCTTGTAGTTGGCCATCTTCTGACGTCTTCAAATGGTCTCCCCTCTGTGCACGTCTGAATCCTAATCCTTCTTATAAGAACCCCAGTCATATCGAATTAGGGCCCACTCATATGACCTCATTTTACCTTAATTACCTCTTCAACGGCTCTATCTCCAAATCCAGTCACATTCTGAGGTACTAGGGGGTTAGGGCTTCAGCATATGAATTTGGGGGTTCACAGTTCAGCCCACAATACAAGTTCTGACCCCTTTCATGAAGCCAGACCTGCAAATCCGACTTCCCACCACGCATCTCTGTGTAGAGACTGCCTGACTCCTCAGCCTCAGCTTGTCCAGACAGGCCCTTCTGGGCACCCCTCCCCAGTCCTTGCTCCTGCCCTCCTGATCCAGATAGGAGCCTCCGGGCCATCTTGGACTCCTCCCCCCGCACCCCGCCCCCCACCATCGCTGAGTCGTCTGTTGATTTGCCTCCATGGCTTTTGTATTGATCTCTCTGATGTTACCAGTGCCCTTGTTCAAGCCACTGACCCTGCTGGTGGCCATCCTCCCCTCCACCAGCCCAGCTTCCGCACAGCTGCCTAACTAAGCGGAGCTCCGGGCCCGTCTGCCTGGCCCAGGAAGCTCGCATTTCTCCCCATTGCCTGCCCAGTAGAGTATTCTAAGTCTTGTGAAGTAGGCAAGCCAGGTATTGTTGTTGTTATGCCCATTTTAGGGAGGTGGAAACCAAAGACTCAGTTGCTCGGCGTTTCCTAGCTGGCAAGTACAGGCTAGCTAGTTCTGTCTCCAAACTCAGAACTCAGCCTGGCATTCAAAACCGCATGTCCCCGGACGGGCCCCGCTCATCTCTCCAGGTGGCCCCACACACACCCCCTCCAGGATGCCGGCCTCTTCTCCAACCTGTTCCCTGGGCTGAAACGTCCTCCCTCCTTTTCTGCTTCATCAGAATCTTTAAGGCATGTGTTAACTTCTGCCGTCGGCATGGCTTTGCCCTCACTCGTGGGGTACGCCAAGAGCCAAGGGACAGGGCAGCCTCGTGGGTGTGTGTGGAGGAGCTTAGGGTCCTTGCCCAGGGGTGGGCACCATCAGCCACCACCTGTTTTAACCCCTTGCCTCCATCGTGACACTTGCTGTCACGTGGTTTAGCTGTCTGTGCTCCTGTCCCTCCTGCCTGGTGGGAGGCTCCGTAACTGCTGGGCATCATCCCTCCACCGTAGTCGTCCTTGCACGGTGCTGCATCCACGGGAGGCGCCGTTCAGAAGTACCCACAGTGGTATTTGGAGGAGGAGGGGCCCCATTTTCCAGCCAGCCGGCTCGCTCGCTGAGGTTCTGCAGGCCCTTCCCTGAGCTTCTGGCTCTACCCAGATAACTAATTTTACACGTAGTTCACCTCCCCACCAGCATCTTCGGCTGTGACTCACATTCCACTGCCTGGGCCTCTCGGCCCCACTTCCTCACCATTTCTGAGCCATAGAACCTACCCATCTGCCTGTCCTTTAGAACTTTGCCGTTTCAGGGCGCTGTGCACCGATTGGCCAGATGAAATGCAGCTGAGGGCCTGGTGTGGCCAAAGGGTCAGAAGCTCACAAGGCCTGTCTCCCAAGGCAGAGCTTCAATTCCATGCCCAGCACAGCTTCAGGATTTTTTCCCTCTCCCTGTGGGCCTGGTCCCAGTGCCACGTTCCCTCTTTCCCTGTGTGTCTGGCTGAGTTGAAGCCCCATTTCGTTCTCTTCTCCCACCCGGCGGGGCTCCCTGCCCACTGTGTTCCTGTGTCACACTCTGCCAGGTGCACAAGCTTCTGATCGTGGTGGAGCTGCTGCTGGGGGAGATCCCGGACCGGCTGCAGTTCCGTCAACCGTCCCTCAAGCGCTCACTCATGCCTTACTTCCTTCTGACCCAGGGTAAGGGCTGGTCCCCTCCCAGAGCTTGCTGGACCCCTGGCACTGTGGCCCCTTTTTTGTGTGCACCCTGTGCAGCGTCTGATCCACTCCTCTCCCCACTGCAGCTGTCAGGACGGGAAACCTGGCCAAGTTCAACCAGGTCCTGGATCAGTTTGGGGAGAAGTTTCAGGCAGATGGGACCTACACCCTCATCATCCGACTACGACACAACGTCATCAAGACAGGTGTGGAGCAGGGTCTGAGGGGCCCCTGGCAGAGCAGGACCCGGACTGGGCTTCTCCGGGGGCAGGGACAACCCTGTGGGCGCCCGGGCGGGTGAAGGGTCTGTGCCCACCCCATCTTCCCCACCGCACCTTCCTCTCCCAGGTGTGCGCATGATCAGCCTCTCCTATTCCCGAATCTCCCTGGCGGACATCGCCCAGAAGCTGCAGCTGGATAGCCCAGAGGATGCAGAGTTCATTGTTGCCAAGGTGGGCCTGGCTCAGGGACCGCGGTTGTCACCTTGCTGCCTTATTTCAGGGATGGGGGTGGGAGGAGGTTGACCAAGGAGGGGAATGGCTAAAGCAGTGGCCTAGTCTTCAGGGAGTGCCCGTCTTGCAGTGAAGCCAGGAAGTTGCCGTAGAGAGAGAGAGGGTGCGTGTACGCAAGTGAGTGTGTGAGAGATCAGGAGGACAAAGAGGTGGGACAAGATGTTCTAGGACTTGGAAGATGGACTTTCTGGTGACTCTTCCTCCCGTTTGGGGCCTGCAGGCCATCCGGGATGGCGTCATTGAGGCCAGCATTAACCACGAGAAGGGCTACGTCCAGTCCAAGGAGATGATTGACATCTATTCCACCCGTGAGCCCCAGCTCGCCTTCCACCAGCGCATCTCCTTCTGCCTGGATATTCACAACATGTCTGTCAAGGTGCGGAGCCCTGGGCTGCAGAGGCGATGCTGGGCAGCAACATGCCTCCCTCCACGCCCACGGGTTCCTCAGGGAAGACTGGCTTGGTTTGGGGCGCAGTTCCCAGACGATCTCTGTAAAATCACTGGGGGTCCAGAAGGGGCAAAGGACTTTGCTTGTGGGACCACAACACCTTCCCTTTGCTCTTCAGGGGTCTGGTTGCCAGGGAGGATCAGACAGGGATTCAGAGTGCAGTGTTCTGGATTTGGTTCCAAGTTTGAGTCATTTACCTTCTCTGAGCCTGTTTCTCCTTCTGTGAAGCTGATAATGAGGTATTACCTGCCCTGCCTGCTTCGCAGGGTTGACGGGATTACATGAAATCACTGTCTTGGGGGCACTTAGCGAAGTCTGAACTGTGTAAAAGGTAGGGCTGCCATCTCCTTCCACAAAAGGCTCTTAAGCTCTTGCCCTGTGTCAGGAGCTGGGTTAAGTGCTGGTACTGTTGGGCTGCCGATTTTTTTCCTGCTCTCTTCCCCCAGGAAACCAGGGCTATAGCTTCACTTAAAACCAGGCAAACGCTGTGCTCTGCTAGACAGGAAAGGCCCTTTGTGATCTGGTCCCCTGCGTCCCTGGCCTGCCCCCCCAGGACCTCTCCGCCGACCCCTCCCCTCCACCCCAGTTGGCCCCACTGAACTCAGGCCGGGCCCGCTCACACCCTGGATCCTCTGCCTGCAGCGCCTTTCCTCCACCCCACAGCCCGTCCATTCTTCCTCTTCCTTCTCACTGCCAGTCCCTCTCCCGGCCCGATCAAGAGGGTCGATCATTTATACCTCTGGCTTCTCCTAATTCTCCATCTTCAGCACTTATCCCGTGGTGTTGTAGTAATGAATTAGTCTCCATGCCTGGCTCCCCCACTGGACTGAGCTAGGGAGTGATCACCTGTCCCACGCATACCCTGGCGCCTGGCACGCGGGAGCACGACGAGCGGGTGTTACATTGATGCCTCCTCTTCACCTTGTTCCTCTCTCTGTTGTGCTTCAGGCCATGAGGTTTCCTCCCAAATCGTACAACAAGGACTTGGAGTCTGCGGAGGTAAGCTGCCCTGTGCTTTGGGTAAGACTGAAAGATCAGACTTCCCTATAGAAAGGGGAGAGGGGAGGTTTCTGGAAGGGCTGGGGCAACTCCGAAGCTTGGGCAGTCTCTGGCCCTGGGTGGAGACGGAGTGAGAGAGCCCGACCTGGCCTCAGCAGCCCGGCCCTCGCCCCCTCTTTCCCCAGGAGCGGCGGGAGCGGGAGCAGCAGGATTTGGAGTTTGCCAAGGAGATGGCGGAAGACGATGATGACAGCTTTCCTTGAGCTGGGGGGCTGGGGAGGGGTGGGTGAGTGGGGACTGGCTCTTTATCCTTCCCCGTTGGGGGTCCCCTGCCCAGGGAACCGGCCCCTTTTCCCACACGCTGCACACAGACTGCATATGTGCAGGGGGTGAGGCGTGCAGGGAGCCAGTCAGCCCCACCTCATCCCAGGGCCCCTCCCCAGCCAGTGACGTAGCACACGTGGGCAGGAGGGCGAGCAGGCAGCCTCCCCAGGGCAGGGTCCTGGCTAGCAGTGTGGGCAGCAGGATGGGAGGGACTAGCCCTGTGCTCTCCTCCAGGGAGGAGGGCACTGGAATTGGGACGTGTTAGGTTGTATGTTTTTTGAAGCTTCAGTTGTGATTTTTAAACAATAAAAAGTTCTCCAGGACTCTTTGTGCATCAGTTAATTACTCTTATCTCACTCTCACATGTGCAACTGTTAACAGGCCCAGATCTTTTTCTGGCCTGGGAGTGCTAACCCCAGGCATGACCCGAGGACCCGAAGCAGCTGTAGATGAAGAGGAGGCCGAGGGCTGGGTGGAGAGACTCTGGGCTGGGATCAGAGGGCCTGGGTTTACTCTTTCATAGCTAACTGGCTCTCGAATAACTGGCAGCTCTCCAAATTTCTCAGGCTCCTTTCCCATATCTGCCAAATAAATGATTAGACTCAGTGACCTCCTGGCTCCAAACCTGGGAATCTAGGCTTCCAATGGATCAAACACAAGGTGCGAGTCTGACCCTCAGGTGAGGTTCGCAGGGGAGAGGAGGGTCTCCAGCAAGGCTGCAGCGGGTGGAGAGCAGGGTTCTGCCCAGTGGGCCTTAGGGAGTGGGGGCTGGGCTCCTTCCTGAGAGCAGAGCGGGAGTCAGGCGAGAGGGGCTCCCTGTGGACCCCCAGCCCACCTCCTCCAGCTGCACGTGGTGGGAAAATGCACCTGCCAGGGTCTCTGTAAGTCTCCCAGCCGCTGCCAGCGGCGCTCCCCACAGTGGGTCCTTCGCGTCACTGATGCTCTCTGGTTGGCACCTGGGGCGTCGCCGTACACGCGCCCTTCGTTCCTGCTGAGCGAGCTCTGCTATCAGAACGATGCCGCGTGGGTCTCTGCCTCTCCTCAGCTGCATTCCCTCTCCTGGCCAGCTCTCGCTCTGCTGATTGCCACACATCTTCCAGGCATCCTGCCTCACAGTGATTCAACTCCCTGGCGTCTGAACCACTCACTGGATGATCAGATTCTCTTAGGAGGTTGTCGCTGTGAAAGCCTTATCCTCCCAACTAGATGATAACTTCTTAAAGCGCGTGAGGCACTTCTGTCCCCCCAGGGCCTTGCCCAGTACCTGGCACGCCGAGCTGGTTAACGTCTTGTTTGTTAGGAAAGGTACACCATGTGTGCATCACCAGCTGCTGATTTTCATACCCCGATAGCCCTAACTTGAGCAAAGGCATGTTCTAGACTGGCCTTGCTTTGGTTTCTGATCCCACCGCAGCCTTGGTCACCTGATGTGGTTTTCCCACTTCCTTTAAGCTGCTGCCAGGTAGTGAAACTTTTTTTTTTTTTTTTTTTTTTTTGGCTGCATTGGGTCTTCATTGTGGCGCGAGCTTTCTCTAGTTGCAGCGAGCCGGGGCTACTCTTCGTTGTGGTGCGCGGGCTTCTCGTTGCGGTGGCTTCTCTTGTTGCGGAGCACGGGCTCTAGGTGCGTGGGCTTCAGTAGCTGTGGCACATGGGCTCAATAGTTGTGGCTCACGGGCTCTAGAGCGCAGGCTCAGTCGTTGTGGCGCACGGGCTTAGCTGCTCCGCGGCATGTGGGACCTTCCCGGACCAGGGCTCAAACCCATGTCCCCTGCATTAGCAGGCAGATTCTAAACCACTGCACCACCATGGAAGTACCTAGTGAAACTCTTGAAACTCTGCTTTGTGAAACGGCACGTTTTTTCCCAAGCTCCCCCTTTGATCTTTGTGGAAGATGTTATTATTCCAGCATCCAAACTTTCCATTATTTTTTTTAAAGGATTCAATCTTTTCCCCATTTTACAGATCAATTCAAAAATCTAATAGATCTTTTTTTAAATTTTATTTATTTATTTTTGGCTGTGTTGGGTCTTCGTTTCTGTGCGAGGGCTTTCTCTAGTTGCGGCGAGCGGGGGTCACTCTTCATCGCGGTGCGCAGGCCTCTCACTATCGCGGCCTCTCTTGTTGCGGAGCACAGGCTCCAGACGCGCAGGCTCACTAGTTGTGGCTCACGGGCCTAGTTGCTCCACGGTATGTGGGATCTTCCCAGACCGGGACTCGAACCCATGTCCCCTCCATTGGCAGGCAGATTCTCAACCACTGCACCACCAGGAAAGCCCCTAATAGGAGATCTTTAATTCCCTTCCAGGAAGGATGGGGACTAACGGTGAGCACCCCTCTGTGCCCCTTCCGGGGTGTGAGGACAGGCTTAGGTGGGATGTGAACACTGGCCTACGTGATACCAAGTTCAGGTCATGTTCTGTAGGCTGTGCAGCCTTCTCCCAGCCTCAGTCTGTGGCTCTGTTATCTGGTTGGTTGGTTTGTTGGTTGGTTGGTTTTTGTCCCTACATGGCTGTCCTTCTGGCCCATGACCACTTTACCTGACCTCTAAAATGACTTTCTTTTTGAGTGTGTGATAATTAGTTGTAATTATTATTATTCCCAATGACACATCTTAAAGTCAGCACCCAGCCCAAAGTGCCCCATACCCTTTCCTGGTTGGTAATGGATTGGAGAGTCTATCATCCTGTTACACAGAGTTGGGGTCATTTGTCATGATTTCCTGGTTCTCAACCACCTTGAGTCTATAGACCATTTTTCTGTCTGCTCACGGTCTGGAAGTTTCTTGTAATTCATCGCCACTGGCTTAGCTTTCTTTTCCTGGAGAAGTTCAGTGTCATCTTTATGCTTGGAGAGTTCCCTGTGTTCTCTACCTTCCAGGTTTGTTTTTTAATTAGAAAACTACAGAGAAGGACAAAGAATAACATAAGAAACACCCATGTACTTTCCACCCAATTTTAATAAATATCAACCTTTTGTTATCGTGTCAAGTTTTTTCATGCAAGATAAAACATGACACATAAGTTAAAAGCCCATTTTCCTTCCCCAGGCCTCCTCCCTCCCTCCCTAAAGGCAGCCACTCTGATGAATTCAGTGGGTATCCTTCCAGTTTATGTTTATATACTTTTACTACAAAATATAGTATTGTCTTGAGTTTTTAAATCTTTGTAAATGATGTGTCACATGAAAGTAAGTTCCTTTCACTCAGTATGGGTTTTGAGATGTAATCATGTTTAAACCCATGCCCAGCACTGTTCTAGGGACTAAGAATACAACTGAATAAAACAAACTGCTTTCCTCGTGGATTTTCTATTGTGGAAGGGTGGAGAGGCACATGTGGTATGAATGGGCCACAATTTATTTGTTTATTAATTTATTGGTGGCCATTGGTTTACTGTTATAAACAACAGTGCAGAGGACATCTCTGTATGTCCCCTTGTACATATGTCCTGTGTACTAGTTTGCGAACTTTTCTTAAAGGGCCAGATGGTACGTTTTTTAGGCTTGTGAGCCATATGCTCTGTCACAACTACGCACTTCCGCCCTTCTTGAAAGGGGCCTTACATAAACAAAATGTAAACAAATTATTTATGAACACTGGCTTTTCATGATTTTTACCTGTGATAAAATGTTCTTTTGGGGCTTCCCTGGCAGTCCAGTGGTTAAGACTCCGTGCTTCCACTGCAGGGGGGCGAGGTCCCTGGTCAGGGAACTAAGACCTCGCATGCTGCGCAATGCAGCCAAAGAAAAAAAATCTTCTGATTTTTTTCCAACCACTTAAAACATGTAAAACCGATTCTTAACTCAGGGTGTACCTATCTTGGCCCACAGGCCAAGTCTGCAACAAAGGCATTACGCCGGAGCCTTTATAAGGCCACTCCAAGCCCAGTTCCAGATGCAAACGGAGTGGAAGCCGCTCACCCGCTCTGGCCATTGAGAAATAACTGGGAAAGACTTTAGGAAGCTGGAAGGATGAATAACAGCTTGGGGGGGTGGGGTGTCTCTGGAGCCAGGACCTTTGCCAGATCATTTCAGTCTGGCTCAGCCCGCATGTGTCAGGACTGGTAACCGGGCTTTCTCTCTGCCCGGTCTTTATTCTCTCATGGGTGGGGCTGAAGTCTGGATTGAGCCATCATCCAAGAAGTACATACAGCTCTCTGAACAGGGAGACAGTGTAATAGGAAGGACGGGGGCTTGGGAAGGCTGATCACAAATCCTTGCCCTGCCCCCGACTCATTCTGTGATCTTGGGCCTTTCGGTTCTCTGAGGCTGTCCCTTGTCTATAATGGGAATAATCCACACGTGGTTGATAGGATGAAAGACAAAAGTGTAATGGAAAGTGCCTGGCATATAAGAGGTGTCCGGTAACTGCCAGCCAATGTTCGGATTTTCTCTCTATGGAATGGAGGCCAGAACACCTCCCTGGTCAGGCAGTTCACTTCCTCTGGAAGTAGCCCACCCCATCCTCCAGCACCTCTGGCGGTTAGAAAGCTCTCTCCTTGAGCTGAAAGCTGGCTAGCTGGGCTTCCACTCCCTGTGCCACTTCTAGCCCTTGAGACCACACAACAACCTCTCCTCTTGACCAGACAAAATGGCCTGTTTTCTTCAAGTCATAATCGCAAGTCCTTTCACCATTCTGGCCACCCTTGTTAGAAGTAGCATTTTCTGAGCCAAACCTCTGACACACTTGGACTGTAAGTGAAAATTAAAGTTTGGGTCTAGAGCTGGCCTGGTTATGGTTGAGGAGGGCCAAACATTGGTCAAGAGATTCAATGGTGGGCACTTCCCTGGTGGTCCAGTGGTTAAGGATCCGCCTTCCAATGCAGGGGACGGGGGTTTGATCCCTGGTCAGGGAACTAAGATCCTACATGCTGTGGGGCAACTCAGCCCTCTCCCTCTAGAGCCCGCACACCACACCAAAATACCCCGCGTGCCACAAGGAAGATTTCGTGTGCCACAACTAAGACCCGACGCAGCCAAATGAATAAATAACTTTTATGTAAATAATGAATGAATGAAAGAGTTTCAATGGTTAAGAGTTTAAGACTCTGGCACAGTGCAGACCTTGGCTCTGCTAATTTTGGGCAAGCCAACCTCTCCAAGTTCAGATTCATCTTCTGTAAAAGGGGAAATGGTTCTGGTACCTTCCTCATAGGCTTATTGAAAGCAGTGCATTTGCCAATGTACAGGGCATGCTCTGCACAACATCTGGGGCGGGCTGGGTCCTCTGGAGGTTCTTAGGGGGAAGGAGAGGAGGCATGTTTGTGAGAACCTCTGCCATCCCCCCACAGTTCTGTTAAACCCACCCCTCTCCTCCCATGGAGGTGGGCGCAGAACTGGGCTTAATAGGAGCATGGTGGCCAGTTGCCTGGCCTAAGGTGGAGCTGGGGGCCAGGGCTGTCCGGCAGGACCAGGGACCAGAGGCAGGATGGGAATTGATTAGCAGGTGAAGGCCCTGCCAGCTGTGGCCACCAGGGGGCACCCCCGCCCCAGAGATGGCCTGGCCCAGTCAGACACACCCACTCCTCATCCGAAGAGACTGTTGTGGCCCGTCCTGGGGTAGGACAACGTTCTGTTGGGACAGAACATGACAGTCTTGGGTGCGGTTGGTCAGACTTCCCCAGGCAGGCCCCCATGGCCTGTGGAAAACTCTCAGGCCCAAGGCAGAGGTCGGGATTATAACTCTGACTCTGCTACCCCTGACCTTGGGCAAGCCTCTTCCCTCACTGGCCCTGTTCACAGGGTTGGAACAGACTCCGAAGTCCCTTCCAGCGCTAACAGTACGTGGTTCTCGGGTTTGAAGCCGGGTGGTTTCTTCTTTCTCACCCTAGCGCTTCTCCACTCAGGGCAGCACACTCATGCCCGCTGGCCGTGAACCTGGCCAGGGAAGCCACCTGTCCCAGACCCTCAACTCCAAAGCGCTGCGACACTAGGGGGGAGGGGTAGTGCGGGCGGGGGTGAGGAGGAAGGACAAGGTCAGGTGAACCTGAACCGAGAGCCTCAGTGGGTCTTACTTCATTCGGCACAGACATCCGGTTTCCTCTGGTCTCTGCCAGGATTCCGGGGGCTTAAAGGAATGAGTCATGGGGGGGATTGGGGAGTTCCCAGCTAATCAGTTCGGGACAGGAACCAGGATGATGCCTCTCAACATGTGGGGTGGGGACAGGAGGCAAGACCCCAATGTTCCTATCTCAGGCCTCTGGCCCCTCAAGAGGGCACTCAGAGAGGCAGCCTCTGGGAACTGGGGGGGATAGAAATAGGGCAACTAGTTTCTTCCTTCTCAGAATTGGGGGCCTCGGGACCAGGTGGCTTGAGAATCCCAAGGGAGAGTGGCAAATGGGGCTGACCCAGGAGATGTGCCAGGAGAGAGCGGGAGGGAGGGCCCCAAGGCCTAGGCTTGCCTCTTCCCTGGGGTCAACCAGACTCCAGCCTCCCCGGCTTTTATCATTTTATCATTGGCTCAGCTTTTGTTCAGCGGTTCAGTTCAAACACTCTGGGGCAATTCAGACCTGGGTGGGGCTGAGGGGAGGAAGGGAGTTTGAGGGGGGCAAGACGTCAAAGAAGAATCAGAGATTCCACAATTTCACAAAACTTTCGCAAACACTTTTTTTGTCCCAACCCCCCTGCACTGTCCTGGACACCAAATTTGCATAAATCTTGGGAAGTTATTACTAAGCGTTAGTCGCAGCACCAGGTAATTTCCTCCCAGGCCTCCATGGGCTTGTGTATAAAGGCCCCTGGACCTGGTCCCTGACAGAACCCAGAACCTACAGACCCATCCAGACCCCTGACTGAACCTGCTGCCCAGAGCCCCATGAAGCTGATGGGTGAGTGTCCGGGCCCCAGGAGGGGAGAGCTGCGGGGTCGGAGTGGCAGAGGGCAGGGTCCCTGGGCTCCCAGAGAGGTCTGCACGTCTCCTGAGCCCCTGTCTGCTCCCAGCCCTGCAGCTGCTGCTCTGGCACAGTGCACTCTGGACGGTGCAAGAAGCCACATCCCTCGGCCCTGCCAGCTCCCTGCCCCAGAGCTTCCTGCTTAAGTGCTTAGAGCAAGTGAGGAAAATCCAGGCTGATGGCGCTGAGCTGCAGGAGAGGCTGGTGAGTGAGGGCAGCCTGCGGAGGGACAGGGAGGGGACAGAGATACTGCAGCGTCGGGCAGGGAGGAAAGAAGGTGCGCGGGGCAGAGCTGAGGGGAGAGAGAGAAGCAGAGGGAAGCAAGGGGAACCGTGGGGAAGGGATGTGGGATGGGAGAGGAGAGACTCAGGGGAAATGGGAGGAGATTAGGAGAGGCCGAGCCCTGGGCGGCTGGTGCAAAACTGGGGGAAGAACCTCCAGGGGACAGTGCTGGGAGGGGCTGCCTGGGGGCTTGGACGGAGGAACGGGGCTGAGGAGCCTGGCGGGACGTGGAGGGAGGGGAAGATGTGGATGTGGAGAGATGGGGGCACTGGGGAAGGAGGAGCCGCCCGGCTCTGCCAGCCCCCTCACTCAGCATCCTTCCCATCCCCAGTGCACCACCCACAAGCTGTGCCACCCTGAAGAGCTGGTGCTGCTTGGGCACTCTCTGGGCATCCCCCAGGCTTCTCTGAGTAGCTGCTCCAGCCAGGCCCTGCAGCTGGTGAGTGTCCGGAAGGGAGAAGGGAGATGAGGGGACGGGCAGGGAAGGATGACCTGGAAGGCTCCCCAGTCCTCCAGGCTCCATGCTGGGGCCCTGAGGGGAGCAGCCCAGGCAGCGTCCCCTGACTTTCCTATCCCATCTCCCAGACAGGCTGCCTGAGCCAACTGCATGGCGGCCTCTTCCTCTACCAGGGCCTCCTGCAGGCCCTGGCGGGGATCTCCCCGGAGTTGGCCCCCACCTTGGACATACTGCAGCTGGACGTCACCGACTTTGCCACCAACATCTGGCTGCAGGTGAGTCTCTTTGGGAGCAGCAAGCGTTAGGGCCCCGGACCAAGCTGGTCCCCAAAGGTGGTGCTGCCAGCCTGGGGACCCCGGAGTTCTCTACGGCTGGGGCAGGAACATTCTCGGTGGGCTGGATGTAGGAAGCTACCACCTCATCCCAGGACCCTCCCCCATTCCCCCTAGTTGAGGGCATGAGGCGGGGTCACTGGACCTTAAAGAGACCTGGGTTCGGTCCTGGCCCCACCATGGACCCTGGATCGTCCACAGCCCATCAGCCCTTCGTCTTTCCTCCCTGTGCTGACTTACACACTCAGCAGGGCCTGATTGCTGACCTCATCTTCCCCCACAGATGGAAGACCTGGGGGTGGCCCCTGCCGTGCAGCCCACCCAGGGCCCCATGCCGACCTTCACCTCGGCCTTCCAGCGCCGGGCAGGAGGGGTCCTGGTTGCTTCCAAGCTGCAGAGCTTCCTGGAGCTCGCGTACCGTGTCCTGCGCTACCTGGCCGAGCCCTGAGCAAAGCCCCCCCCATCCAGTGTATTTATCTCTATTTAATATTTATGCTTATTTAAACCTAATATTTAAAGATGGGGAAGACAGAAAGGAGCCCCAGACTCCTGGATCCTTCCCTCCACCTCCAAGTTTCATTCTCCCGCCTATAGCAGGGAGAAAAACTCCCGTCTTCCCGTTCCCTGGACTGGGAGGGAGTTGGTAAATACCAAGTATTACTTCCTGTGACTGCTCCCTGCCTGGCTCCGTGGTGGGCTCTGCGGAGAGCCACAGCGAATCCCTACCCTGAGGGTGCCTACCTCGGGGCCTTTGGAATCATCGGGAAGTCTCCCATGTGGGAGATGAGACAGCCCTGTTTAATATTTAAACAGCAGTGTTCCCCAACTGGGTCCTTGCACCCCTGGCTCTGGCCTGACTTGGCTGTTTCCCTCGAGTCCCCTTTGCTACGGGCACGAAGCCCATCAGAGGCAGCCGGAGCCAGGACGCTTGACCCTGGGGTCCCACGAATTTGCTGAGGAATCGTTTTAAGATTTTTTTCGGGCACGTTTTGACTCCTTGTGTGGGGAGCCCAGGCATCCATCAGCGACGCCTCTTGTTTTTCTGGATGCGCTATAGGCACCATCAGGCTAGTGGCGCCTGCCCCACCCCGCCGGGGTCAGGGTCGGGATTCTGACTCCTTTTCAGGCTGGGCAGTCATGTCTCTGCCTTGCTGGGTGGGACTGGGAATGTGGAAGGGAAAAGATGAGGGGGCTCGTGTGACGGGGTGTGAGAGGGACGCTCGACTGTTCACCTTCCCCCTCGGCCCCCACTTTCTCATTGTAGCCAAACTTCACGATAATAAAGTGTTTGTCTCCAGTAAATGTCCTTCCTCCTTCTTGCGTCCAGCTGGTGCCTGGCCAGGGGTCGCGGGCGGGGAGTTGAATGGAGGGCGAGGCCCGAAGGAGGGGAAGAGGAGGTGCACCCACTGGGTGCAGACACTGGGCCGGGTGCTAGGACACGGCAGTGAACAAGGCGGGCGTGGTCCCTGCCCTCGTGGAGCCACGGCCTAGCAGGGAGGACGGAAGGTAGATGGGTCACCCGTACCGGGAGAGGAGAGAGTAGGGTTGGGAGAGGGGGACTGGGGGGCTCAACAGTCCAGACACAGGTGGACACAGGCCCAAAGTGAGGGCTGCAGTTCACCATCTTCCACAAACCTTCACCCATCCATGCTCACAGCTGCCCACAAAGATAGAATTATGAAGGGCCTTTTACAGATTAGGAAGCTGAGGTCAAGGTGACAGCTTGGCTTGGACCCCACATTCCAGGCTCTGCACTTCTGTCCCTCGTCAAGCGCTGCCTCTGATCTGGCGGGGAGCCCGCAGCCTTCCTACCTGTCTCGGGCCTCACGGGCTGAAGAGGCCTGAGCTCACACCTGGGGAGACCGGAGGGGCCGCTTCACAGCACAGGTTCAAGACAAACCTCTCTGTGCTCTCAGCTGAAGACGCACATATGCTTCCAGGCTGCCACCACCAGACCAAGGACATCCAGGCGGCCAAGCAGTCCCCAGGTCCCCTCCCAAGACTTTCCCATCCTCAACTCCTGAGTCACTTCCCACTTCCCTTCCCCATCTGATTCCTCAGAAGGAGGGTCATGCTGAGTGGGGCTAGAACCCCCAGCTGCACGGCTCAGGGGCCCCCCTCTCCAGTGGGTCCTGAAGAAACGGGGCTTGGAGACAAGCAGGCAAAGGAGGGTTAAACAGAGTTCCTGCCTTTGTCCCCCCCTCATCCGTCAGCCCCTCACCCCTCATACCCCCAGTCGTCCTCTTCTGGAGAGGAAAGATCCAACTCCGGGCCAGTCAGACTCTGGGTGGGGCTTGGCCGGGCTGGGGAACATCAGAACAGGACACCCTACCCCAGCACCAGCGGGGCCTTTAGCCAAAACCTCTCCCTTTTCAGAGTAAGTCTGACTTTGCGAGGTGGGGGGAAGCGGCAGGCGGGTATGAGGAAGGGAAGCTGCGCCCACCGCCCCGCCCCGCCCCTACCGAGTGGGGGACCCTGAGCCCAGCCCTCCTCTGCGCACCCTCCTGCTTCCTCCACCAGGGACTGCACGGGTCCAAGGCGGAGCCAGCGTTCCCCACCCCCTCGGACACAGGCACCGAGGGATCCATGAGGTCTTTATTTACAAGCCAGCCGAGGTGAACACACCCGTGTAAAAAGAGATAATATACATATATACACATATACACACATACCCTGCACCTGTAAAGTTCCCCGGAGGTAAATCCACTCCTGGGGAGGCGCGCACAGGGGTCGGGCGGGAGGGCTGCAGTGAGACCGCCCGGAGTCAAGGAACCAGGCTGCTCACACGCATCAGGTGCTGGCAGGGGGAAAGGAAATTATGAAAGAAACTGGGAGCCGTCTTAGAGGTCAGAAGTCAGGAACAGGGGAAAGATCTGGAAACCGACAGAGGGCGGTTACATCATGTGGATATGAGCAATGATGTCTCATCTTTGCACACGTCCTTTTCTGAGGCGCCCGGGGCTGGGACCCTCCCTGCCAGCCCCTGCGGTCACTCCAAGCCCCTCAGAGGGCGGCAATGGCTTTGGCGGCCACCTGGCGGCCCAGGGGCAGGCTGAGGTCCGTGATGGCCAGAACCACCTTGGGGCTGGACATGGCTGACACCTTCACCAGTTCCGATACCTGTCAGACAGACAGACAGCTGCTCAGCAAGGTAATGGTGGGTGTGACGTCCAGGAGGAAGGAGCCCTCCCTCCTGGCCGCCGGACCCCAAGCTCTCCTGCGACGTGCTGCCCCGCTCTGAGCTGGAGGGTGGGCCAGCGGCCCGGGGCGCGGCACTCACGGTGGTAAAGGGCATGAACTGCAGGATGCTACCTCGGCCGCCCTGTTCCAGGCAGTCCACGCAGCCCTCCATGAACCACTGCGCAAACTGCGTGTGGGGCCCGGCGGTCCGAGAGCCCAGGATGGAGGAAATGAGCAGGAACAGGTTGGCTGTGAGGAAAGGGTGGCGGGGGGAAGGAGAAGAACTCCATGAGAAGGGTTTGGGAAGAGGTCAGATTCTGGGAGAAGAAAGAAGTGCTAAGGGTGTCCCCCCACATGGGGACATCAAAAAGAGAAGGTACAAAGGAAAGCTGGGGGCGAGCCAGAGAGGGACGAGACAGGGGCCTGGGGGAGACAGGAGAGCTGGCAATCAGGGGGGAAGGAGGGCAGAGGGGAGGAGGGTGGGGAGCGGGGCTGGGAGGCCTCACCCAGGACTCGGTTCAGCGGGTCTCTCATGTTAACCGTGTGAAGCTGGGAAGCTGACAGGTTGCTGCTCATGGACCGGTCCGCTGTGGGGCAAGCGAGGGGCACTGAGCAAACGGCCTCCTGCGTTCCGAAGTGCCGCCCACGGGAGCCCTCACTGTCGGGGGTGGAGGGCCCGGCCGGGGAAGATGCTTGGGTCCAGTCACACGGGTCCCAAATACAGGCTTCCCCACAAGCAGGTAAGAGAGAAGAACTACCATCCGGTCAGCACCGCCAGGTGCCAATCTGAGGGCTGCATGTGGCTGAAACCGCTAATCCTCACGTCTCCATTTTACAGACCAGGAAGCTGAGACTAAGATTTGCTAAGTAACTAGCCAAAGGTCATAGCATCTTTCCTCTGTTCAAGTACACCATTGGTCCCCTAGTCCCTAAAAGACCTCAGGGAAACTTCTAGGCTCAGGAGAAATCTCTGGAAACAGGAAAAATTAAATGCCACGGTAGAGCCCTTAGCAGGGAGAGGCGATGACATCTAGGGAAGCAGGTGGAGTTGGGGTGCTCTCCAGGCAGGAGGAGTGGGGCGCAGTCCCAAGTACCAGCCCAGGCCTGCTCCAGGTCTCGGGGCCTGCACTAGGGGAAGGAAGGTCAGAGCCGTGAGTCGGTGGCACAGACTGTGCCCAAGGCAGTGAACTCACTGCCATGAGGAGTGGGGAAGGGTCAACTAGGCACCCCGGGCTGGGATGGGATCTGGGCAGAAGAGCCTCAGCCCTGAGGGAGTGATCCACAGCAACCTTTGGTCGCTCGAGGATAGGAAACAGAGCAGCTGCAGGGGACAGACTGGGGCAGACTCCTCCCACAGCCTCTCTGACCAGCCAGCGAGATGCAGAGCAGCTGTCAGGAGTGAGTTCCCGGGAGAGGAGACAGCCCGCCCGGCCCCTGTCCACACACTCACTGGGACTCGAGAGGATATTTGCATCTTCCTCGTTGGAGCTCAGCAGTCGCATCAGCTTCGAGGGCTGCATGTCATCCAAGGGGAAGAGGCTGATGTAATCCTGGGGGGCAGGAGAGCCACTGTTACCCACAGCCGCATCCCCTGATCTTCCAGGCCTGGAGCTCAGTTCGGAGTCAAGCCCCCATGGGCCGCAGGCAGCATCTCCAGGGGGTCAGCTTCCGTCTCCTCGCCCCTCCCACTACCCTAGGGAGAGACCCTCCCACACAGTCACCCCTGACACAGTGGCCCAGAGGCAGGGACCATGCCTGGCTGCCTGTGCCCGGGAAGGCGCCTCTTACCAGAAGAGGCTCAGTGAACATCTGCTGAACAAGCACAAGGGCAATGAACGGGGGAAGGGGCCCCTATCCTACCTCGATGTCTTCGCGCTGCCTCTTCTTTTGGCGGGAGGACGCCTGCCCCTTGTGGGAAGAGTAGGAACTCAGGGCACACCAGACGGCCAGCCTGGCAAAGGGGTCCAGGAAAAGGGGGTAAAATCAAAGAGGCCCCAACGCGGTTTCTGTGCCCATGCTGATCAGGCCCCACCCGACAGGGCTTCCCCACAGCGCAGCTTCCTGGGTGGCCCAGGCAGGGTGCCCCACTCCAGGCTGGGGGGACTTAAGGCTCTCCACAAAATCCTACTTGGCGAGAGCAGTGCCAGGGGGGTCCATGAGGCTGTGCCACTTGGA
The DNA here is from genome assembly GCF_964165515.1 of Mesoplodon bidens. Classification (NCBI taxonomy): domain Eukaryota; kingdom Metazoa; phylum Chordata; class Mammalia; order Artiodactyla; family Ziphiidae; genus Mesoplodon; species Mesoplodon bidens. The sequence goes on along the minus strand of NC_138179.1, from coordinate 52,560,586 downwards.
GGAGTCGGTGAGCAGGCCAGGCAGGATGTGGCCCAGCAGGACCAGGGTCACTTGCTGCATGTCCAGACAGAAGATGGAATAGAGCAGCTCCACCGCCCGCAGCGTGTGCTCCTTCCGCGTCTCCTTCAACAGCTCCTGGAAGGACGGGGCAGAGGAGGACCGAGGAGCTGAGGGCCCTCAACGTGGGCAATGACGTCCTGCAACTCCCTTCAGACCCCAGGAGCTCCCGAGGCGAGGACCGGCCTCTGGAGTCCAAGGAATCTTCTCTGCATTCAGTGGGCCTCGCAGAGAAGCCCAGCCGACTGGGCTGGGGGTTGGGAAGCCAGAGGACCAGACCACGCTTGGTCCTGTCAGGCGTTTTCTCAGCTGTCTCCGGTGGTCTGAGGACGCCTGTTCCCCCCAGCCCACCCCCACCCCCGACCCCAGACCCCAGTACCTTAATCAGGTTGTTGCAGAACCAGTAGACGCCTCCCATGTGCAGCAGGGTGTCAAAGATGTGGATGGAGCGACTGTCCACCCATCCCTTCTCCAGCACCTTAGCAAATATGTCCGTCAACACCTCCTTGATGGGTCGCTTGGGGGGCAGCAGGTTCCAGTAGGGCATGGTGTCCATGCCCGTGGATGGGAACTTGATCTGTGTGGCCGTCTGCTGCAGCACGTCCGCACACATATGCTCCAGGATGGAGCTCATGATCACCACCCTGATGGGGGGAGGGAAGCGGGAGGGCCTGTGGTTCAGGCAGCAGCAGGTTCAATAGCTGGGGTGGGGGCAGGAACAGGCAGGCCCAACTCTTCCCAGGACTCGGGTTACGGAATTAGCCCCATTCTATGCTGAGGGAGGAGACAAGGGGAAGTTGCAAACCCCTAGGAGACCTGACCCAACGAGTCCTGCTCCGGGACCGGCCTACGGGGGGCGGGGGCACTTGCCTCCCCCAGGTCATTCTAGCAATATATTCATTCATACTTTCTCTCACTCTCTCTCTCCAACTTCCTCCATCCCCCAGGCCTGGGCCCTGACAATCCTCTGGCATAAATAAATACAATCACTTCCGTCTAGGCTGAGTGCTTGTGGGGGTTCCCCACCCAGCCTTGGCCTCCTCCCAAAGTAACTGTTACTTCCAGGACAGGGGCCCAAGGGCTGCCCCACAAGACTTTTCCCGGCTGTTGGTAGCTGGGCAAATATAAGTGTACATCCAGGAATTTTCTCATGAAGAGTCTTTGACAGTGAATGCAGGCCTGGGCCTGAGCGCTAACCGTTCGGGGAACACTGGGGGGCTCTGGGAAAGTCACTATGACTTTCACGGCCACTATTTCCACCTGCCTGATGGAGCCACAGATTTCCCAGGTAGGAGTCAGGGTGCTTAGAATGGATTATGTCACAGAAAACAGTCCATGACTTTTGGGGGAGGATGATGAGGGAGGGGAGGAATAGAGGAGATGGGATTTTACCGATGCTCCCAACCTCATTTCAGCTCAGTGTTGCCACTTCTCTTAAAAGACACCCTGATGGCTACCTTGTGGGTCATCACTCATAACTCATCGCTTGGTGCATGCCCACGTTCATAGCAGCACTATTCACAAAAGCCAAGAAGTGAAGGAAACCCACGTGTCCATCAACCAAGGGAAAGATAAGCAAAATGTAGTATATACATACGATCCAGCCTTAAAAAGGAAGGAAATTCTGACACATGCAATGACATGGTTGAACCTTGGGGACATTACACAAAGTGAGATATGCCCGCCACAAAAAGACAAACACTACATGACTCCACTTACATGGGTACCTAAAGAAGTCAAATTCATAGAAACAGAAAGTAGGATGGTGGTTGCCAGGGGCTGGGGGAAGGACAGGAAGGGGTGCTGTTTAACGGGTCCAGGTTCAGATTTACAAGGTGAAAAAGTTCTGCATATCTGTTTCACAACAGTGTGAATATACTTAACACACTACTGAACTGTACCCTTAAAAATGGTTAAGGTGGGGCTTCCCTGGTGGCGCAGTGGTTGAGAGTCCGCCTGCCGATACAGGGGACACGGGTTCGTGCCCCGGTCCGGGAAGATCCCACGTGCCGCGGAGCGGCTGGGCCCGTGAGCCGTGGCCGCTGAGCCTGCGCGTCCGGAGCCTGTGCTCCGCAACGGGAGAGGCCACAACTGTGAGAGGCCCACGTACCGCAAAAAAAAAAAAAAACTGGTTAAGGTGGTAAACTTTATGTTATGTATTTTTAACTTCTTTTTTTCTTTTTCTTTTCCCTACGGTACACGGGCCTCTCACTGTTGTGGCCTCTCCCGTTGCGGAACACAGGCTCCGGACGTGCAGGCTCAGCGGCCACGGCTCACGGGCCCAGCCGCTCCGCGGCACGCGGGATCTTCCCGGACCGGGGCACGAACCCGCGTCCCCTGCATCGGCAGGAGGACTCTCAACCACTGCGCCACCAGGGAAGCCCCCCGTATTTTTTTAAAAAGCTTATGGGATGGGCAAATGAACCAACACCACTGAACTCAACACAGCTGAAGTCGCTAGGGAGGTCCTCCAAGTCCCTGAAAAGCCCAGGCAGGAAAATGGCACAGAAGATAGCTGGGCCTGAAGGGGCAGGGTAGGGAGGGGGTGGGCAGGCCCAAGGCCTGTAAAATCTACAGATGGGCTCACAGTTCCTTAAGAATGACGGAGCTAAGATAACCATTCCGTTCTGGCAAGCCAGCTGCCCAGGACTCGAGCTCCTTGAGGGCAGGAATCAATGCCACGTGGGGTCTGTAGCTCTGTCGCACACATAGCGGGTGCTGGATAATAACACTCCCGGCACAGAGACACACACTAAGCGTTGCTGAGTCAGTGAGTGAAGACGTGATTGAGAGCGTGAGTGAGTGAGGAAGAGAGCGAGCAGGTGAGCGGCATGTTCGGGAAGGTAAGAGAAGAGGAAGAGAGAGGTTCCTGGAGGCGCTGGCTTCTCAGGACAGACCTGCAGAGTTCCAGAAGGGAGGGGATGGGCCGCTGACCTCTCGTTGTAGAACTGCAAGGTGTTCTCGCTGTACAGCGGCCCTGCCAGCTGGCGGATCATCTGCAGCGACTTCTCACGCTCGTCCAGCCCCAGCATCCGCACGTGGGCCACAAGCCAGGCCACAGCACACACTGCCAGGCTGCACACCTTCCCCTTGATGTTATCGGTGATTTTCTGGGGCGGGGGGAGGGTGATGGGTTCACCCTCTCCCCTTCCCTGGCCACCACTTGCCCCAGCCTCCGTGGGCAGCTCAGCGCGGCAGTGGGATCCAGGGCCATGTTCCACGCCTCTTTTCACCACAAGTCTGATTTTCCCCAAGTTCCCTGCGGGGGAGGGAGCAGCTAAGACTATGACTACAAGAAAGATCAAGAGCCACACGCAGGCTCCTGGATTAAGGGCCTTTTCGTTCTTATGAAATCTAACAAGCTACCAAAGACTGCCTCTGTGTCTCAGGGAAGAGAGAAGGCTGCTGGAATGGTGGGGCTACCTGGATGGACTCAAAGGCCAGCACCCCATTCTCCCAGGCATTGAGGATTTCCAAGATGGCCGCCGAAATGTTGAGACAGGCCTCGTGCCACTTCATCTGCCTACAAGAGGGTGGGAATGGGAGAAAAGTCACCACTGGGGGGCGTGGGACGGGCTGAGGGAGAGGGTCTGGGCCCTACCCGCACCACCACCCTTGGAGTGGGCGCCCAGGCCACTGACACCAGCTTTATCTCCGAGGAGTTGTTGAGCAGAGCCACCAGGGACTCCACTTTGGTGGAGTCGGGCCGGAAGCAGGGATGGTCAGGGTTCAGGATTTTTCCCTCCTCGGGCATGCAGGTCTGCATCCAGGTCTCAAAGAAGAACACCTCTCCTCCCGTGTTTGACTCGGACAGGATCACCTGAGAAAGGAGGGCGTGGGGAGGTGCAGCACACTGCACCTCGTTTCCTGCCCAGTGGCTCCCCCGCTCCCAGCCTGAAGAACTGGGGACAAATTGGTCTGAGGGAGAAAGACGGGGGCTATGCTGCCACCTAGTGGTGGGTGTGGAACTGAGGGATTCAGGACATGACAAGGGGGCATCTATTGACTTGGGGCGGGGGCATCTGATTTCTGCAGCCAGGAGAACTAACTGGCTTGGGACATTGACGGGGGTGGGGTAGGGGGGGTGTGAGGCAGGGAGAGTTATTGGCTGTTACCTTCCCCTTCGTCCCAGGTGCCCCAATCGTGACTGCTCCCCGTCACTCACCTCTGAGCCATAGGTCTGGGCCACGTGGCACAGCATGAGAAAGGAGATGTCAAAGAGCAAGGCTCGAACTGAGGCCGCCTTGGCTGTGAAGGATGAAAAGGCTGACCCCCAGCCTAGGGCAGGGGCCCAAAGGCCTTGTCTGGGTCGGGAGGGGCTCAGGATCTGCCTCAAGGAAGGTCAGGGACCGAGGGGCTCCTTCAAAGCTCTGAGGCTCAGAATCCTTTTCTTGAGTCTCAGTTGGAACATCATCCCTTCCTTGGAACCAGACTCCTGAACCCTCCTTTCCCCCAACACCTGACCAAATCGTAATGCGGGATGGAGAGAGACAAAGGGTGGTTTGGGAAGAATGCTTTTTCCAGCATGACCCTCTTTCAAGGCTCCCCAAAAGCTTCAGTCAGTCACCCCTGGGGGAGAACACAGCCTCCCCAGGATGAGCAAAAGCGTCCCCTTCCCTCCCCTGTTCTCTGCCTCCACACCCCTCCTTCAGCACCAGTGGGTCTGGGGGTGTGTGGAGCTGACTTACTGCTTTCTTCACTGCGGTGTGTCGTGAATTCGTTCAAACTGCAGAAGGAATGGAGACAGGTCGCATCAACCAGGGCAAGGGCTGGGCAGCGGCTGGGGTCAGGGGCTCCGCCCACTCAGAGAGGCGGTCACTAGCGCCTGAATTATGGGTTCAACTTAAAAGGAACACCATTGTTACAGAAACAAGAACTCTTTCTATTTTTAAAAGATTTCCAAGGCCTAGAGAATGGCTCGCTGAATGGAATAACATTCTATACATCAAATTCCAGGTCAATCCAAAAAGTCAGCAGAATTTGAGTCCCTTATTAGTAAGTGGGTATGAACACAATCCCTTCACATCTGCTGTTCAACACCTCGTCACCTTGCCAAACACCTCCACTCCATCCTCAGCTGAAGAGAAAACGGCACTTCCTGTCCAGAGAATGGGCCCTTCCCTCAGGTCTCCAGCTGGGATGCTCTGCCTTGGCATCTCTGGGGAGACTCAGACCCCAGTGCCTCACCCTTATTCTGCCACCTCTTCCTTTGTTTTTTGCTTTCTTTCTTTTTAATATTTATTTATTTATATTTGGCTGTGCCGGGTCTTAGTCGCGGCACACGGGATCTTCACTGCAGCATGCGGGATCTTTCAGTTGTGGCATGTGAACTCTTAGTTGTGGCATGTGAACTCTTAGTTGCAGCATGTGAACTCTTAGTTGTGGCATGTGAACTCTTAGTTGTGGCATGTGTGATCTAGTTCCCTGACAAGGGATCGAACCTGGGCCCCCTCCATTGGGAGCACAGAGTCTTAGCCACTGGGCCACCAGGGACGTCCCCACCTCCTCCTTCACACATGCCTCCCAGACCCTGGTCAGGGGCTCAGGCTTCCTTACTTGATGAATTTCCGGGCAAAGGACTTAAGCTTCCCAGTGGCCGCAGCAGCAGCCAGCAGCAAGTCCAGGCTCTTCCCAGACAGCATGTGGCCCAGGACTCCTAGCAGCCCCTCCGGGGACTTGGAGTGGTCTGCATCCATTGTCTGGGGACAAGACAGGAAATCAAGTCCTGAAGAACACTGAAGACCCCCCCAGATACAGCCTAGCCACAGTTTCTCTCTCTGCATGTCTCCATTAAACGGGATACCAGGACCTGCCATTTAATCGACATCTGACTCCAATCTGGAAATCCGTTCCTTAAATTCTCTGCTCTCCGATCCATTCCTCTCGACTAAACTGGGACGATGGTGCTGGAGTCAGGATGGGCGAGGTCTCTGCTGTGCGATTCAGTGCTGTTTCCACACCCACCACAGCGCCTGGCTGACCAGTGAAGCTCAACAAACTCTTGTTTCCAGGGGCGCTTCCCTCACCTTCCCCCTTTCTCTTATTTCCAAAGTAACCAGAAGAGAGAGAGGTCCGTGGCCTATTTACTTATCTGGAAGAAGAGGGAAACTGGAAAGAGGGAAGGTGTGCCCCTGGTGGCAAGGGAACAGCACACTCACTTTGAGGATGTTGGTGACGGTGGGCTCCGCGCGGAGGATCAGCCCGGGGTTGGGCTGGATGTTGGCATTTTCATCTGATTTCAGCTGGGGTGCGTGCTCCCGGTCTGCTTTGCTGTGTCCACAAGAGAAGGTAAGGGAACAGAGATGAATTCCTGACACGCTCCTTAGTCCAGGCCCAGAAGCAGAGGCACAGAGAAGGCGCGAAGCACATAAGCACCAGGGGGCTCGGGGGATGCTTATGAAAGTGCATCCAGTATCGCAATTGCTTCAAATCGTCTCTAGTCATTACATCTGTTTAGAAAGTCATTTAAGACTGAAGGAAGTTTTACAATTTCTACTTCGATCACAAAGGAGGGCGAGAGTTAAAGCCCTAACAGTGCAAAACCCTGGTCTGGAGAAATCAGTGTCTCCTGTCCCTGGTAACCCTAGGTGTGGTTCCCGTCACCCACACTCAAACCCTCTCGACAGGAGGGAAAAGGCACCCAGCAGCCCAGTCTGGACATGAGGCGGGTGGTCAAGGGGCCCTTGGGCCAGCCCGGGAGCTCATCCTTACCGCTTGGCCATGAGGTTGTTCGTACTGGCTTCAGACAGAAGCCCCTGCTTGCTACATTCTTGGAGTAGGAAATTTGTACAGTCACAGCTGTGAGGGAAAAAGATGATGGGGGGCCTAGGCATACTGCAGGGGTTACTGAGGGGGAGCCGTGAGGCCCTGCCCAACATCCCCCCTCCTTTAGGGTGAAGGACATTTTGAGTGCCTGAGGGAAGGCAGAGGGGCTTGGGCACTCGGCAACCACGGGGCCGCAGCCTCCTGCCCCTGCCGAGGGGAGGAACAAGGAGCCGGTCCCCTGGTGCTGATCTGGCACAAGGAGCAGGGGAAGAGCCGTAACTCCTTCCAGTTCAGCGAGGTGAGCCGGGGACCTCATACTTGCAGCGCTGGTCAGCTTTGTCCAGCAAGGGTGTGAGCTTCAGCAGGAACTCAAAAGCAGAATTGACATCCTCAGTAAAGTCCTGCGAAGAGACAGAAACTGCCATCTGGCTTCCAGGTCCTCCGCTCCACCCACGGCCCGTGATGTGGGCTCACAAAGGCACCCTGCTGGGTACAACAGCCTACAGGTCGGCCGTGCCCACTGCTGGCTTCCAGCGACTGGACGAGGACAGTATGGGGCATCACTGCTCCCTGCCATCTCGGCCCTGGTCATCTCGGGCACCCTTGCCTCCGGAGCAGCCTGGCTGCCTTCTGTGCGTGGATGCCCACAGATGCTCAGGGGATAACCCCCCCTTCCAGCCCTCCCCAGCACAAGAACGCACTACCGCCCAGGGAGGGCCAAGTGACCCTTCCCTTGCCCTTGTTTCTCCAGAGCTGTAACAAGGATTCACCTGTTCCCATGCCAACTCCCCATCTCATTTCTTTAACTTACCTTGTCCCCATGGGAGTATTTCTTCAACTTCACCAAAACCTGTGGAATCTAGAGGGTGAGGCAGGGGGAAAAACAGGAAGCTCAATCTCTTCTCTCTTTCACCCAGAACGAAAGGCATCCCTTCCGTCCCCCTGCTCTGGGTTGAGACAGGAACACTCCTGCCCTGGATGTGAAAAGCACTCGAAGAGCCAAATGAGAAAGCTGACGTCTACCCACGCGCCCGCTGCCCTCAGCCTGCAGGGCCCAGGAACCCCTCACTGCCGTGGCTCAACAAGGAAATGCTCTAAGTGAAAGTGGGCTCCTGGAGCTGCCCCGTGCCAACATGGCTGATAACCAAGCTCCCAGCACCTGTGGGCCAAGACATGGCAGAGGCCTGCCAAGCAGGCTGAACAGCCTGGGACCTTCAGGGAAAATCAGGGCAACTTGTGCTGGGGGACCTGGCAAGCTGGGCATGAAGTCAGTGGGGAGAAATGCGGGGCAAAGGGCCAGGGTGTCTCCGCTCTTCCTGAGAACCATTCTGAGACTGGCTCTCTGTGGCTCCCACGTCCCAGGTACCTTGAGGAAAGTGAAAGCTGTCCACTTGAGCTCCCCCGTGCCCTCAGGAGACTCGATGAGGCCCACGAAGCAGGCTTTCCAGATCTCCAGGACAAAGAGCGGGGTGGGGATATGCTGTGGGAAGACCCAAGGGAGAGCATAAGAGGGCGCCCACCCCCCTCCCGTCTCCTGAGCCCCGGGGGTCAGTGGGTCACAGGACGGCAGCACAGGCACCTCCCCGACTCTTGTGCAAGGACCAGGGACAGCAGGTGACACGGCAGAACCATTCCACCTGACAGAACCATGCACGTTCCACCACGAAGTAGGAGAAACCCTATTTCTCCCTTGAAAGACCAGAAGAATCCTCCCTGCCGCCCCGGGGACAGAGAAGCAGCCCTGGCCTCCCACCTGCATGCGTTTCACCATCATCAGCTGCTCCACCAGCGGCTGTGTCTCGCCGGTCAGGTTCATGGTGCCCTCAAGCAGTACCACCGCGTGGACTGTGGGGAAGCCAGTCTTGTGCAGCTGCTCAGAGTGCACAGACAGCATGGTGGGGATGCTGAGGGGACACAGAGGGGACAGTGTGTGGGGGGTGAGGGAGAGTCAGAGAGGGGGTGAGAGCAGAGAGGTCAGGGCCCGAGGCCACGTCTTCCCTCCCGTACCCGGGCCTTTCCGCTCTCCCTTCACCGGATCACCCTGGGAGCAGGTACCTCCTAATGAGCGCGCCACACTGCTCAGCCTGGCTCCGGAGCTGCGGGTTGCTGAGGTTGGCCAGGGTCTCCCCAAGCTTCAAGAGACAATGCTCGATAGCAGTCCAGGAGGCTGGCAGAGAAAAGAAAACGCAGAGAATCACGGGGAGCAGAGAGAGAGAGAGAGACTGGCCCCAAACGCCTTGACCTGGCGCCCCCTGGGCCCACAAAAACCACGCAGGGAGGCTTCCCCCGAGGATGGCCTGGAGGCTAGGGGCCTGAGGGCAGCATGCACTGTTTCCAGAAGGGGGGTGAGCACCACTGATGAAGCCGCTAGAAACGATTCCCAGAAGCCCGATTCCTTAGGGGTCGCCCACAGCTGACTTCAGAAACTAGGTACGGCAGAAGACAGGCAGTGACAGAGAAAGGCCCAGGGGGCTTGCAGTCCAGTGGCCAGAACAGGGAGGTGACCACAGATCATTTCGAGAGTGGGCCAGCCTTGCAAGCGGCCACCGCTCTCCACCCCAGCCAAGCTGGATTCCTAAACAGCCTTCTGTGCTCACCCGCTCCCTGTCTGGGCCTTTGCTCTCGCTGTCCTCCCCTCTGCAAAGCCCCTCCTACTCACCTTCTCCCCTCACACTCTCACTGTCCTGCGAGTCTATGTTCAAGACCCAGCTCCTTTAACAACTTACCCAACTGGTCCAACCCACTGACCTCTTACTCCTAAATGCCTGAACTCATGGTCTATACCACAGAGTTGGGCACTTCTAAATCACTTATCCTAGTTACACTTCCAGAGGGTCAAGTGATGAATAACGGCACCAACTAGCCCATTAACCTCCACGTAGCAGAGGGGAAAAAAAACACAAAAAGATAAGACCTGAGATCCAATCAAATTAAGTTAAAAATTCATTCATGTTTCAGCCAATAAACATTTGTCAAGCGCTCAAAATAGACAAACTGTCAACACAGCCCATTTTTACACAGTGATCATCTTTCTGGACTTTTCATAGCCCATAACCATATTCTGAGAAGTAATAAATATACTAATCCTATAACAAGGTCTTCAACCAGGTCCTAAAGACCTGGGTGTCACCCATTCCAGCATTCTCGTTACAGGAGAACAAGAGATCCTTAGGTAGTCCCAAGCCTCATCAGCAAGACCGTGGCCTTCAGGCCCCATGTCCAGAAATACCCGTCTCCCTCCCACCAGGTGATCTGTCTGATCCCGGGCTCTGGAGGGTTCCAACATTTAATATCTGCACTTGAGTCGAGAGGTGTATAGCTCAACAGGCCTGGCAGCAGGCAGGCACTGCATTTAAAGGGATGTTTTAGGCAGCACTCAAACACAAAAGTTATTTGCTTTCAGATGAGTAACATGGAGACAAACACAGCGAATGGATGGTGTGCTTGTCTTGTCCTCTCGTTTTTTCCATGTATATTATGTACTAGCCTTGCTCCCCACTAGCATGTACACTTGTTGAGGGCAGGGACCCTGCCACATGCCCGTTCGGTAGCCCCCCGCCCCCACCCCCAGCACCTGGCACAGTGCTGGGCATACAATAATGCTCAGTAAATACCTGTTGGTTGATTGGCTCGGGTGCCACCCTGCCCAAGTCCCTGGGATGTATGCAATGCTTATGGGGAGAAAAAAAAGGAAGTGGGATGATTTCAGATCCTCCTGGAAAAAAGTGGGATGGCATCCTGCCTCTCCCCTCTCAATTAAAGAACCGGCTATGGGAGCAGTGACGGGTGGGGCTCAGGGAACCAGGGGACATACAGGCCTCCTCTAGTTTGGCGATGTGGAGCAGGGCCCGGTTCTTGGTGCTGCTGAGGGTCTTCTCCAGGCGCTGCAGGCACATGGCAAGCTGCTTCTCACCAGCCGCTGGGGTGCCGGCCTCCAGCCCCTCCCGGAGCCGCTCTGCAGAGGCTGCGGTGCAGCGCAGCAGCCAGTGGAGGGCGCTGAGAAGGGCCCGGCACAGCCCGATGCACTCCTCCGCTTTGCCGTGACAGCTACCGGGAAAGGATGCAAACTCTGTCTTTGATCCAAAGGCTGAAATCCGACCCACACCCGTGTTCCCCAGAGTGCCTGGCGCTCCCTTACTAGGGAAGAAAGTTGGGAAGCTTGCAAAGTCCTGGGGAAGACTGCCCTGCTGGCTTTCACTGGATAAGATTTCAAATGAGCTACTCTAAACAGAGAAGAGGCACTTTAGTCCTAAGGGAGTAAGTAGAAAAGGATGCGGATGGGCGGGTGCAGACAAGCAGGTGGGAAGAAGTGTGGGAACCGACAGAGGTGGCCTGAGCCCGTATGCCGGGAGCTTCTCCTTTACGCTAAGATCATGCTGGAAGGCGGTGAGCTCCTCATCCCCGCCATTACCTCAGTCGGTCACAAAACATGTCCATGATATCCAGCAAAGCCTGGACACACAGGTCCCGGGAAAAGTCATCAAACTGTGGAGAGAACAGTGGCGATGCGACGGGGTGTCCCAGTCACACCCCAGTCTCAAACATGAGGCAGCTGGCGCATTCAGGAGTCCTGCTCATCTTTCCTCCAACCCCAGGTTTCAGACTCGGCAGCCTTTCAACATTGGAAATGCGCTCCTGATGGCCAGTGCCCACTTCCTAGGATCCCCCTCCCTCTAATGGAAGGCAGCCGTGCCAGCCAGAGGCATGCTGTGCTGCCTGCCCAGCCACAGAGGTCACTCGATCAGAGCAGTCAAGGAGGTGGGGCCCCATCTGTCACTACCGTATCTCTGTCCCTCCATCCCCCATTCTAGCCTGTGAGTGGCTATGGTCATACCTTACTGATAGCTGTGAGGACGGAGGAGTAGGACACCATCTGGAGGGAAGGAAGAAAGATAAAGTTCAGACAACTGGTGTCTGAGAGGAACAAAACAGACACTTAAAGTTGCTCCTAAAATCTCAACCCCTTCAAGAGGCCTTCCACAAGCCCAGAGGCCGTAACACCAGGCACTGTGTCCATCCCTGCTTCCATCAAACTATGATTGACAGCACCAGCATAAACCCACTAAGAAGATGATTTGGGGGCTTCCCTGGTGGTGCGGTGGTTGAGAGTCCGCCTGCCGATGCAGTGGACGCGGGTTCGTGCCCCGGTCCGGGAGGATCCCACATGCCGCGGAGCGGCTGGGCCCGTGAGCCATGGCCGCTGAGCCTGTGCGTCCGGAGCCTGTGCTCCGTAGAGGGAGGGGCCACAACAGTGAGAGGCACGCGTACCGCCAAAAAAAAAGAGGATGATTTGGGGGTATTCAAAGGGGCCACACACTGTCCACCGTATAGTACAAGGTTTGACTGCTGGTGGGCAGAAGAATGGACATGAGTGAGGTCATGTTACTCTCCTCCTGCAACTCCTACCAAGGGTGATTTTATCTGGACAAGAACTGGAGACATACGACCTGTTCCTGCAATGAATAGGTGGTAACTCCACTTTGAAATAGGAAGGGAATTTCAATACACACACTCATTCTCTAAGATACCTCCAGGACACCACCCAAAGCTGAAATCCTTTCTCGGTGCTCCAAGTAATCCCCTTAGACCCATCATTACACAGTGGGTACCTGCTGCCCCCACCAAACTAGGAGCTCCTTGAAGACAAGGGTGCTTAGGGAAGGTGGGAGGGAGACGCAAGAGGGAGGAGATATGGGGATATATGTATACATATAGCTGATTCACTTTGTTATACAGCAGAAACTAACACACCATTGTAAAGCAATTACACTCCAATAAAGATGTTAAAAAAAAAAAAAAGACAAGGGTGCTTTTACTCAGTGACCACCATCAACTTGTTAATGTTTGTAGAATGAATCAGTAAAACACACCTTTTGATCAATATTTCTCAAAGTAGCTTCCAAAGCTGCACTGTCCGACAGGGAAGCCACTAGCCCCATATGGCTGTTTAAGTTTAAACTAAAGTTAAATAACATTAAAAATTCAATTCCTTAGTCATAGTAACCACATTTCAGGTGCTCAACAGCCACATGGGGCTAGTGGCTGCTGTACTGGACAGCACAGATATAGAACATTTTTATCACTATAGAAAGTTCTATTGGGGGATGCTGTTCCAAAGGGTCCTCAAGATGTTAAAAACTTTTACACATGCACACACATACACAGAGCTTCTGTGTGATATGAATTTGAGAAACCCTGAAATAAACATGTACAAAGAGCTTTTTTTAAGGGTTCTTTTAGTAAAGAGATTTCTTTAGTATAGGACTGCTCTTGCCCATAATAATATACTTGTTTACAATGAGACTCTCTGAGATCACTGGAGATGAAGCAAGCAATATTTTTCCAATTTATCTGACCAAGGAATCTCACTTAACTAGTATCTGCAAAACACATTTTGCAAAATGCCATCTGAACAGCAAGATCCCTGAGACAGAAGTAGTGTTAAATTTATATGTTTCCCTAGAACCTAGTCTGGGGCCTACCACATAGTAGGACTGCTTTGATTTGATGAATTCTAGTAACTAGCATTCTGAAAAAATTTTACCTTAAACACAAATTTCTATTAGTAGAACCTATTATCACCATTATAAGATTGGAGATGTAGTTCAAAAGAAATAATCTGTCCTGAATGAAATCAAACCTTACAGAGAGCTTTTAAGTTGTCATATTTTAAAAAAATAATTATAGCATGCTGATCAAACATGAATAATACTATAGAAAATAGTTACAACTCTATACTCAAAATCAGTGGCAAAATATACCAAAATAAAAAGCAGAATACAATGCCAGAAACTGTCAGGATAATCACCTGCCTCATAGGTTGTCTTCACTAGAGGAAAAGAAATTTCCAAAGATTTAAAAAGAAACCTAGGGCTTCCCTGGTGGCGCAGTGGTTAAGAATCCACCTGCCAATGCAGGGGACACGGGTTCGAGCCCTGGTCCAGGAAGATCTCACATGCTGCGGAGCAACTAAGCCCGTGCACCACAACAACTGAGCCTACGCTCTAGCGCCCGCGAGCCACAACTACTGAAGCCTGTGCACCTAGAGCCCGTGCTCCGCAGCAGGAGAAGCCACTGCAATGAGAAGCCCGTGCACCGCAAGGAAGAGTAGCCCCCGCTCACCGCAACTAGAGAAAGCCCGCGCGCAGCAACGAAGACCCAACGCAGCCAAAAACAATAAATAAATTTTAAAAAAAGAAGAAGAAAGCTAAGTCACCCTCAATGACTCAGTATGGCAAATTTTACATGCTTGGCAATGCCTTCCATGTATAATTTCTCCCTCACATGAACAGGCTGCTCTCTGTTCAGACATTTTTTAACCAGTATTCTTGGATAAAGAGGAACAAAACACACAGAGGACTTAAATACACAATTAGCGTTTAGTGCCACTCTCAGCGGGTCATGCTGTGAAGCACTAGCTGGTGTCTGACAGGGACCAGAAAGTTGGGAGCCTGCCTGGCAGGATGACCATAACATTCCAGGCGAGTGTTTGTTTATTAATAACTGATGTCCCCATAGCAAGAGCTTGGAAGTGAACTGAACCTTGTTGGATACCAACCGGAAGGGGGAGCTGGATGTTTCCACTAGAAACTGACCCCAAACTACCACAAGAGGAAGCCCCAATTCTGTATGTTCTAAGGGATGCTGTGAGTTACCATGAATTTATCGTCTCCAAATTCAGAATTGTGTTCAGTGAATTTCTGCTAACAGTATCAATAAAGCCCCCTACTCTAAAGACCAAAAATACTTTCCACATGGTGAACTGTTTTTCACAGCAGGACTTATAACTTATCTCAGTCCTACTGTATCGATCAACGTAGAAGCTCTAAACTACCACCAGCCCCCGAGGCTGGAGCCCACTGACGCAGCCCAGGGCCCACCTGGCCAGCCCAGAGAGACCCTGCAGCTGCTCTCTAATCTCCCTTCTCTTCTTCATATTCGACGCCTTCAACTACTCCTAAGTGCCCTCTACGCGCACAGCACTGGACCAAAGAGCCTCTTGACTCGGAGGGAAGAATACATTACTACTTTTGCATACAGCACGTTACAAGTCATGGAGGTCCTGACTCGGAGGGAAGAATACATTACTAATCTTGCATACAGCACGTTACAAGTCAGGGAGGTCTTGCAAATATATTTATTTCTCACTCACTGGTACTTCAGCCTCTGCCTCTCTCCTGCCTTTGCCACCAGTCTACGCATCTCAAGATGCTTCTCTTCTTAAAAGAAACTCCCGCAGGCCCTATACTTCCAATTAACCACCACGCTCTCCTCACCGTCACAGGAGTTCTCTGCACTCCACCTCCCCACCTTCCATTCACAGTGCGACCCACTCCAATCACTTCTGTCCTTCCCACCGCATGAAATCTCTCATTAAGCTCATCAACAAACTTGTTAAACCCCATGGACACTTCTCAGTTCTGATCTCGCTGACCTCTCAGCAGCATCTCACACCAGGAAACACCTCCTCATCCTTCGGTCCTCTCCTCCCTGGGCTTTTCTTTTTTTGGGCCACGCCTTGAGGCATGCTGAATCTTAGTTCCCCCACCAGGGATCGAACCCCGGCCCCTGCATTGGAAGCACGGAGTCTTAACCACTGGACTGCCAGGGAAGTCCCCCCTGGGCTTTTCTTGATACCACACTCCCTTGTCTTCCTTCTCTCCTCATTGGC
Organism: Mesoplodon bidens; assembly: GCF_964165515.1. Taxonomy (NCBI): domain Eukaryota; kingdom Metazoa; phylum Chordata; class Mammalia; order Artiodactyla; family Ziphiidae; genus Mesoplodon; species Mesoplodon bidens. The sequence goes on along the minus strand of NC_138179.1, from coordinate 52,545,093 downwards.
CCCTTCTTTTCAGACTCCTATGAGGAATTCTTTTCCTATGTGTGTTCCCTAAATGTGACTGGTTCCTTAGAAACATGGCTTGGGTCACTTCTTTGCTCCGTCTGCACGCTCTCTCTGGGTAAATCTCATCCGTGCCCATAGCTTCAATTACCACCTGCGGCTGACAACTCCTAAACCGTAGCTCCAGCCCTGACCTCTCCTCCTGAGTCCCAGACATCGATGTTCTACTGCCTACTGAGTGTCTTCTCTTTGACAGCCCACACAGGCGCTTTCCACGAAACAAGGCCAGAATCAAACAAGGCATCTCCACCCCTCACCTGCAATGCTAACAACAGTCCTGCTCTTCTCCCACCGTCTCCTTACGATCCCATCAGCCATCCAGATGTCCAAACCAGACACCTAGACACTGGCCTTGACGTCTCCCTCTCCCTCACACCTTTCATCCAGGTAACCACCAAGTCCTCGCCATGCCACTTCCTAATTTGTTCTTGAATTCATCTTTTTTTTTCTGCTGCCGCTTCTCAAGTTTATGTTAGTATCATCTCCTACCTGAATCACTGCAACAGCCGAAATCAGGGGCTGGAAAACAACAGCTCACAAGCTAAATCTGGCTCATCACCTTTTTTGTAAATAAAGCTGCATCAGGACACAGCCATGTGCACTTACTTCTAGATCGCCTACACATTATAGGCCTGCTAACAGAGACCATACAGTCTGCTAAGCTGAAAGCATTTACTATCTGGTCCTTTACAGAAAAACTGTCTCCCTGCTTTCTGTCTTACCTCCCTCCAACTCATTCTTCAAATTGCAAACAGAGTGATCTTTCTAAAATTGATCCACAAATCCCACAAATCCACAAAGTCAAGGAAACCCCAATCAAAATGCAAAAGGCCTTTTTAAGGAACTTAAGTTGAGTCTAAAATCTGTCTGGAAAAGAAAATGCCTGAAAATAGCCAAGAAATTTTTGAAAAATAAAACAACTAAGGGAACACTTCCCTAACAAGATATCAAACATACTATAAAGGTATAGTAATTAAAACAGTAAAGTACTGGTACAAGAAAAGACAAATATGTCAATGAAATATACTAGAATGTCAAGAAATAGATTAGACCCTAGTCTGTAAGAGAATTTAAGATATGACAAAGAATGGCCTATTCAATAAAGGCAGTTGAGCCAATTGTCCATCTATTTGGAAAAATAAATAAATTTGGATCTCTTCCTCACACCAGAATAAGTTTTAAATGGATTAAACAAAGTGAAGTGTTGGCAGAAATTAAAGACTATACTTTGATCCTTGGAGCAGGGAAGCCCTTATGCAAGACAAAAGCCATATAGAGGAAAAAATGGTTAAATCTGACAACAAATACATATTTAAAATTCTGGGGAGGGACCTCCCTGGTGGTCCAATGGTCAAGAATCCGCCTTCCGATGCAGGGGATGCAGGTTTGATCCCTGGTCGGGGAACTAAGATCCCACATACCACGGGGCAACTAAGGCCGTGCGCTCTAGAGCCCGTGAGCCTGAACTAGAGAGAAGTCCACGCCCACAACGAAGATCCTGTGTGCCGCAGCTAAGACCCAATGCAGCCAAATAAATAAATATTTTAAAAATTAATAATAAAATAAAATTCTGGGGAATTCCCTGGTAGTCCAGTGGTTAGGACTCCATGCTTTCACTGCCGAGGGCCTGGGTTCAATGCCTGGTTGGGTAACTAAGATCCTGCAAGGCACACGGTGCAGCCAAAATAAATAAATAAGATTCTGCATGCTAAAAAAATAAAATGATAAAGTAAAAAAGTGATAGAAAATTTAAAACATAAAAAAAAGACAATGATTACAAGATAGAATACACTAAAAGACTTAAAAATCAGTAAGAATTCTTGGAGTGATGAAAATGTTCTAAATTGACTGTGGTGATGGTTGCACAATTCTAAATATACTAAAAACCAGTGAATTGTACACCTTAAATGGGTAAACTGTATGGTATGTGATTTATATCTCAAATAAAGCTGTTACTACAAAATTTAAGAAAACAAACTAATGACAGAAAAATGGGCAAATGATATTCATAAGTAATTCACACAATATACACAGAGAGCCAATAAACATATGAAAAAATATGCTCAATATCACAATCATGGAAATACATCTTATAACATGTTGTAATTTTTTGCCTCTCTAGAAAATCATCTTAAAAGATTCAACCTTGGCAAAGGTGTGGGGAAATACTATCAAGAACTATGGGGCAGGTGTAAACTGATACAATCCTTTTTTTGAGGGCAATCTGCAGGATCTACTGTAATTTAATATGTGGGCACTCTTCAAATCAGCAATTCCATTTCTAGGAATCTATCCTAGGGAAATAGTCCCAGATATGCAGAGGCAAGTACAAGAATGTTCAGTGAAACCTTGACTCTAACAGTAAAAAATTTAAAACAACTTAAATTACACTACATATGGAACATTAGGCAGCAGTTAAAAAGAAAAAGGTAGGGACTTCCCTGGTGGCACAGTGGTTGAGAGTCTGCCTGCCGATGCAGTGGATGCGGATTCGTGCCCCGGTCTGGGAGGATCCCGCATGCCGCGGAGCGGCTGGGCCCGTGAGCCATGGCTGCTGAGCCTGTGCGTCCGGAGCCTGTGCTCCGCAACAGGAGGGGCCACAGCAGTGAGGGGCCCACGTACCACAAAAAAAAAAAAAAAAAAAAAAGGTAGGGGCTTCCCTGGTGGCACAGGGGTTAAGAATCCACCTGCCAATGCAGGGGACATGGGTTCGAGCCCTGGTCCAGGAAGATTCCACATGCCGCAGAGCAACTAAGCCCATGTGCCACAACTACTGAGCCTGTGCTCTAGAGCCCACGCACCACAACTACTGAAGCCCGTGAGCCTAGAGCCCATGCTCCACAACGAGAAGCCACCACAGTTGAGAAGCCCGTGCACTGCAACAAAGAGTAGCCCCCACTAGCCACAACTAGAGAAAGCCGGCACACAGCAATGAAGACCCAACGCAGCCAAAAATAAATTAATAAATAATAAATAAATTTATTTTAAAAAAAGAACAAGGTAGATGAATATGTGCCAACACAGAAAGCAGACTTGATGCCAAGAGGAAAAAGGAAGCATAAGAACTATGAGCCAGCTGAGGAATACTACTCAGCTTTTTTTTTTTTTTAAGATTTATTATTTATTTATTTATATTTATTTTTGGCTGCGTCGGGTCTTAGTTGCGGCACACGGGATCCTTATTGAGGCATGCAGGATCTTCTGTTGCGGGTGCGCGGGCTTCTCTCTAGTTGCGGTGTGTGGGTTTTCTCTTTAGTTGTGGCACACAGGCTCCAGGGCGCGTGGGCTCTGTAGTTGTGGCATGCGGGTTCCAGAGACCGTGGACTCTGTAGTTTGCAGCATGCAGGCTCTCTAGTTGAGGCATGCGAGCTCAGTAGTTGTGGCATGCGGGCTTAGTTGCCCCGCAGCTTGTGGGATCTTAGTTCCCTGAACAGGGATCAAACCCATGTCCCCTACATTGTAAGGTGGATTCTTTACTGCTGGACCACCAGGGAAGTCACTACTCAGCAATTAAAAAAAAAGAATGAAGGGCTTCCCTGGTGGCACAGTGGTTAAGAATCCGCCTGCCAATGCAGGGGACACTTGATGCCAAGTGTCAAAGAATATCCACATTTATCTGAAAAGCTTATTAAAGTGTTCTCCCCTTTTCAAACTAAATACCTGATGTGTGAGGCCAGATTTCCTTCATATACTTCAGCTGAAACAGCCTACTGCAACAACTGAATGCAGAAGCAGCTATGAGAATTCAGCTGTATTCTATTAAGCCAAATTAAAGAGATTTGCAAAAATGTAAAACGATGCCACTTTCCTCACTAATTTTTTTTGTTTGTTTGGTAAAATATGGTTATTTTTCATTAAAATCTTACTTATATTAATATATAATGGGTTTACTTTTTATTATTTTTAAATACATAGTTTTTACATTTCTCAGCTTTCATTTTTAAAGTGGTAAATATGAATAGATTTAATACGCCTAAACAAAAGCTCTGTAGGAGACTCAATTTTTAAGAATACAAAATGTCCTGAGACCAAAACTGCTACTCTAGCCATACCACATTATTTTCCGTTCCTAAACATCATGTGATGTTTGTCTCCCAGCCGTTGCATATGCTTTTCTCTCTGCTTTGTACACGCTCCTCAATCTGCCTGGCTAACTCCCACTCAACACTCACGTCTTGGTTTAAACATCACTTCCTACCCGGTTGCTCAGACTGGATTAGGTATCCCTCCTATGTACTCCCATAGTACTCTGTCCGAGGCTATATCATAGTCCCATCCTGTGACTGACTGCTTATTTACATGCCTGTATTACCCACTATATTCCTTGAGTGCTTGGATTAGACCTTGTTCACAGCTAAATCCCCAGAGCCTATGGCACCGTCTGGCACATACAAGCATCTGTGAATATTTACTGATAGACTAAGTTAATGTAATATTCATCATAACCAATGAAGTATTATTAGTTTCACAAGAAAACCGAGGCTCAGAGAAATGATGTGTTCAAACAAATTCACCTAGAGAGTGTGAGCTGACAACTGTATTCCAAGTCTTCTACCTTCAAACCCTCATTCTCTGGCACAGGTGGAAGAGTTTACCTGGGAACTAATGGCATACTTCAGGTAGGACAGGATGAGAGGATTGGGGGAAGGTCCGATCATGGCCTGCTCCAGTAGTGCTTCTGCAAGGGGAATAACAAAGGAAGACTGAGTGGTTACAGCACTTCTGGGTTTAGCCCTCCCATCCTTCCTTCCTACTTCACTAGAGACCTGCTAGGTTGAGAATGTCCCAGGTGGCTCCTTTGGGAAAGAATTTCTTCATGTTGATCGCCCACTGGTAGTCACTCCACCGCTCCTTCCAAGCTTGCAAAATGGCTTGCTTCAGGTTCACCACCTTCATGATTTTACTCTGAGGAGGCGGGGCCGGTGGCGGTCAGCCTTGAGGTGAAGTCGAGCTAGAGAAGGGGCGAGGGGATCCTGAGGAAAAGAACGGGGGGCGGGGGGGGTGGTGCAGCACAGAGTTAAATGGAATGGAGAAGATACAGAGAGATTAAAGGGAGGCAGAACTAGAATGGGAAAAAGGAGAAAGGGGCAAAGTAGGGATCCTGTCAGGTTTTTCCCTCCTGAATCAACTTTCTCTAAAGTGGAGCACTAAGAAGAGGGTGTCAAAGGGGCTTAATACGAAGAATAAATGGGTAGCAAGGGGTTAAGCCAGTTCCGGTTGCCTAAATACGCCCTTAGCTCTGGCTGCGTCCCTCAGCCACTACCACCCCAAATCCAGATTCCCCCCCCACATTCCCTCCACCTTCCCCAACCCTAAAACTATAATTCCCTCTTTCCTTTTCATCCACCACCTCCCCAAATTTAAGCCTACCGGATAATCCAGTCCTAGATCCTAGGTACCGCCATTTTGGCACTTATCAAAGAGCTAATTTTCTATTGGCTGGGAGTAACAAACATGAACCAGTAGGTATGCAGCAAGAGACCGCTCATGCCACGATGTCTTCTGGGAATTGTAGTTCCTTGGACTCCGCTAGCGAGGACGCTAAGCGAGGAACACGAGAGACGAAGCTGGTCAGCTCGCATTGTTTCTCTCCTTTAGGGAAAGACTACTAGGAGCTGAGGCATCGCAAAGACTCGGGGGGCTTAGGGAGAAAGGCTCTCGAAAGGTCTCCCGCTATCAGGCATCGTCCAGTGACGTCACTGTCGACCGAGCATTTAAATCGCTTTCCGACACCCTTCCATTACCCGTAGTTAGTAGGCACACCAAAGGTGTGGCATACGTTCAGCAATAGGTTTTCTCTTTCCTGGCCTCTTTTTGTTCTCCTAAACCCCTGAATCTACCTGAGTTCTTCTCATTTCCACACCTGTATTCCAGAAGTGACATTGAGTCTCTGTCAGTTGTACACACCTCACCCACTACTTCACCCCCAAATCTGGAAGTCCTCTCAGAATCTCTTGGCCCAGAATACTGCTTGACTACAGGGAGACGTAAGGAGGAAACTGAGGTTTAGGATATAGAAAATAAGGAAAGTTTGAGAAACTGTTATAGTCAAGAGGGCCTAAGGAGACACGATGACTAAATGTAACTTGGTATCCTGGATGTGATCCTGAAACAGAAGAACATTAGGTGAAAACTAAGCAATCTGAATAAAGCATGGACTTTCGTTAATAAAAATGTATCAATATTGGTTCATTAATTGTAACATGTACCATACTAATGTAAGAGGTTAAAGGCGGGGGGGTACATAAGGACCCTCTACTATCTTCAAATTTTTTCCTATAAATCTAAAACTATTCTTCAAAGAAATGTTTATTAAAAACAATATGATGTCTCGCTTTATCCTATGGAACCATATTGTAGATAATTATGTCCAGTGTTTGGGGTATTAGCCCTTCTTCCTCCCTTCCCCGCCGTGAGAAGCCAAAAGCAAATGCTACCCACCTCTGACTCCAACATCTGGGCCTCATCTGAGCTTCCCTACACACAGCCCTCATCCCTGTCCTGTCCCGTGGACAGGTCGTCGCTAACGTTTACAACCAGAACAACATGGAAGCCTCCAGCCAGTGTCCTGCTACCCTTATTTTCAGCCCCCCATCTCCCATACTGTGAGGAGCCTCATATCCCCATCCATGAGTCCAAGCTCCATCCATATTTCCCAATAACCATTCTTTGGTCATCCTTTCAGTGGCAAAATCAGTTCTCAGAGGGATGACTCTGGAAGAGCAGTCCACTAAGGCCCTGGAAGCAAACATGAGACCCTCAGGGCAGAGAATAACAGGATCCTGGGTATCTGGAGCATAGTCTAAACAAGGAGACAAGAACTCCTGTTCTGAAGAGGAGAGTGCACCTGGAGGAGAGCCAGATCACATCCCTCTAAGGTCATGACTGCCTATGGCCTTCCTCCATCCCCATAACCCACCCACAACCCCTTCCATTCTGCTCCCTTTAGTGCCTGCCCGAGTGACACCACGGGGGAATAATGTTTATACAAAACAGCTGCTAAATATGTGTGGCCAAAGCTTACAAAGCAGGAAGGAGGGAGAACCCAGACTCTTCACACTTAACCTCCAAACTGCCCCCAGCCACACACACACACACGCACACACACTGGAGACAGCCACAGACCCTTTTCTCAGCAGTCCCTCCTTCCCTTCTTCTCCCAGGGCCCTCACTCTACCTTTGCTTGCTTCCCTCCTCTCATCTCTTTGCTGTTACTGCAGCTTAGGGCTCCCCACCTTGACCCATTCCTGGATCCTGCAGCTCCTTCCCCATCCCTCAGAGCCCAAACTGCCCTCTTGGAGAAAAACTGTCAACTTTGTTACTGCTCCTGACTTAGTAGGTATTTGGTCCAGTCCACATGGGAGTGGAGAATGTTTGGGCCCTGAGGATAGTGATAGTCTGAACACAAATCATCCCCGTCTGTCCGGAAGCTGGCAGATCTCCAGGGGGGCGCCTCCTCCCCACTTTACAGTGGCAGGGAGGTGGCTTCTGTGGTGAAACAGTCTGCCTTCCCTATCCACCACCTGTCACCAGCAGCCCTTTCTCTTGGCTTGGCAGGGTTTCCCCAAGGACTGGACTCCTAAGGGTGTAAAAGAACTCCCTTATTATTATTATGGTTTTTTTTGGGGGGGCGCCGTGCCGCATGGCTTGTGGGATCTTAGTTCCCCAACCAGGGATTGAACCTGGGCCCTTGGCAGTGAAAGCGTGGAGTCCTAACCACTGGACCACCAGGGAATTCCCTAAAAGGGCTTCCTTAGTTCTGGGCAAGGGCTCTTTCCAATTTCTCTACTTTGTCCTGACTCTCTAGTCTGTCAATTTCAGAGACAGCCTTTCTGTACACCACTGCTTCCCTCCAGACCAGAATAGCTTCCTAGGACTCATAAGCTCTTGGCTTGCCCTCCACGAGGACAGGACTCCACGATAATCCTCCTGTGAGTGAGAGAAGAGATGCCAACACCCCCTTTGTGTGTAGAAGGAAACCCGCCCCCCACATAGCCCCTCTCACACATCCCTCCTACTTATTCCACTTTCCTTGGCTATCCTTTCCTTCTCCCTCAGCACTGATACAGACTGGGCTCCACTTCTGCTCTCTTAGCCCTGAGCCCCAAGCTCTTCATCTTGTTGCCTGGTCTGGCTGGGGAAGGGGTCTGGCTGGAGAAGTGGGGCAGATAGAAGCCAGCCAGGCAGAGTGACATGGCGACACTGGAGCAGTAGCAGAAAAGGAACTAGGTCAGAGTGAGGACTTGGGGTGGGGTAAGAGGCTGTGAGGAATTGGGGTTTTGGTAACCAAGGACATGGAAACATTCCTCACCTAGGCTGTAAAGAAGTATAAGGAAAAGTGGCAAGTCTAGACCCAGAAACACTGAAATACTTGGTAAGCAGACAACGCACAAAGAGTTTCATCTTCCCTTCTCTCTATAGGGTAACTGACTCGTTTCCCTCCTCTAACTGGAACATTCTCCTTTGGATGCTTGCCTGGGTCCCCCCACTAAGGGGAGTTAATTGGCAGCAGGTGGGTGGGAAAGAAAGAGAGTTGTTCCCACACACTCATACACAGCTGGCTCCAAACCAGTTCCCTCCCCCCACCAGTCCCCACCTCAGAATCCCTGCTCTCTGTCTATCTGGGGAAGAGGAAGATGGGGAGAAGGCTACAAGGTGGTTCCAGGGACAGCTCCGGGATGCCCACAGTTCCATCTCTGTCTTCCCACTGCCCCCAGGAAAGGTCCAGAAAGAGACCAGCCAGGACAGTGAAAGGCAGAATTTGAACCAATCCTTGGAGTTGTTTCCTCCCTAACACCCTGAAGGATGCCTTCTCTCTCCACACCCTCCAGCGCGGAGAAAAGAGTGCTGTGGGGGCTTCCCTGGTGGCGCAGTGGTTAAGAATCTGCCTGCCAATGCAGGGGACGTGGGTTCGTGCCCCGGTCCGGGAAGATCCCACATGCTGCGGAGCGGCTGGGCCCGTGAGCCATGGCCACTGAGCCTGCGCGTCCGGAGCCTGTGCTCCACAACGGGAGAGGCCACAACAGTGAGAGGCAAAGAAAAGTGCTGTGACTGCTCCTTCCTCCGGGCCCTGAGAGCCACTGTGTACTCTTGGCCTCCACATCCACCTGTCCCATCTCTCCTTTAACTGAAGGGGGAGGGCTGCAGTGTGGTAGGTAAAGGAGACTGCCCCCTACCCCTCCCCTCCTCTCTCCTCCTGGCAAAGCAGGACGAAAGGGATTCGCATGGCAGAGAAACCAGAAGCTGGGCAAGTTTAGGGGATCCAATACCTGGCATGTATTAAATGTTCAAAAACAAGTGTCAAAGGAATGAATAAAAGTAGGAGAAACTCTGAAAGACAACCTGGAGAAGGTGTCAGCTTGTTTTTCCACTTCTATCCTCAGATACCAAAAGCAAGGCTCAGCCAGGCCCGAGTCCCTTTGCTGATTCTTTTTTTGTGACCCATAACCAGGGCACGTGATGGGACAAATGTGGTCGATAGGGGGGTATTAAGTGGCCACTTTACTCTTAGCAGGACAACTGTTTGCTAATTTCCCAGTCTCTCATCTCTGCCAGCCACTTGATCCCCAATTCCCATAAACTGACCCCCCTTTCTTTCCTCCATTTCCACCACCTTTCCTTGATTAAAAAATTGGTAAGAGGGAGAAATACCTGGGTTTTAAGTTCTCTTAGTTGGTGACACCTCAGTTTCCTCTGTTTTCCAGAGTCTTTCCAGAACTCCCCAATAAGTGCGGCTGTGTCTGCAGAGTTAAGTGGTGTCTGCTGGACACCTCATCACTTGCTGACATCACCCAGAGCCCAGGAGGTCAAGATGAGATGGGGAGAGGAATTACTGAGGCCCAGGCCACTGAGCTAGTTCCAGGACAGGCTGGCAGAGGGCTTGTCCCCTGTTCCCCCAAACTGTTTGGGGCTTCTTGGCAGGGGTGGAGAAAGCTATGTGGGGTCTTGGCTTCCTGGCGTTTGGGGAAGCTATTCAGAAAGCAATCTGGATCCCCTGGTTTCTAGGGGTGGGACCCTTGAGAAATCTTGGGGTGCTTCCTAGCAACAGTCTGGGAGGGAGAGAAGGAAAGGGAAGGAAGAGAGGGAGGGGCCTGGGCATAGCTGTTCCAATGGGAGCTCAGAGAACAGGCTGTTCTTGCTGCCTCCTTGGCAACCAAAATCTAAGAGGGAGGGGGCCGTCAGATGTATCCCCTTGCGGGCTCTCTATCCATCCTCACTCATGCCCCACCATTCTGTTCTCCCCTTGGACTCAGCACTGAAGCAGGGGTGGCGGGGATGGTAGGAGCAGCCCGGTAGAGGTTTCATGGCCAGGAGGGAACATGAGTTGGGGATGAAATGACCATGAGGCGAGCTATAAGTTTCAAGAAATAGGGGTAGGCAGGGTGAGTGCGGTGGGAAGGGGGGTGATGCAACACAGGGCCAGGGGCTATAAGCACAGACTTGGGCTGGATCCTGGCATCTGGCAAGATGCCTGCTTTGGAGGCAGTATGCCCTGCACTTTGTCCTTGCCCAGGTCTGTTACCAGCCCACATCTGGAGCCAAGGAAAGCGAGAGAGGTAAGGAGAAGATAAGAATGGTGAACTTTTGGGGTTTCCCTGGTGGCGCAGTGGTTGGGAGTCCGCCTGCCGATGCAGGGGACACGGGTTCGTGCCCCGGTCCGGGAGGATCCCACGTGCCACCGAGCATCTAGGCCCGTGAGCCATGGCCGCTGAGCCTGCGTGTCCGGAGCCTGTGCTCCGCAACGGGAGAGGCCGCAGCAGTGAGAGGCCCGCGTACCGCAAAAAAAAAAAAAAGAATGGTGAACTTTCATCTTTGAGTTCAAGGTGCTCACTCTGGCCCTGAGGAAAAAAGATGGATCAGGAGACACTTCATTTTCTATGGCTTTGGGTCTAGGATTTCAAAAAGTCTCCCTCATCCAATAACTTTAGGGCCTTTCATTAAAAAGATGTGGTGGGGAAGCCAGAATGGAGGGGAGACAAAAACCATAGCACTTTCACCTTCTCGCTCTGGACTCCATCGCCCTGCCCTACCTAATCCAGATTGCTGCTAGACTTTTCCACTGCCTCCCGCTTCTGGCTGATGGATGCAGAGGATACATGTACCTCATCTCATAAATGTATCTTATGTACTGATATTTTCTCCTAACTCCTTGGGCAGCCCAATCCCAAGGGACTATCTCCATACATGGTACAGCCTGCACCCTAAGCACTGCACACCGCAGCCCTGCCCTGCGCCCCCCCCCACCCAATCAGCCAAACCCGATCACTGAGGAGGTGGCATTGATTGGCAGACAGCCACCATCACTGCACCTCCCCCTGCATGCTGCCCCGACCCTGTGTGATCAGCTTCCTGCCCCATATTGCAGCTGTTGCATGTCCACCGTCAGCCCAGGCTGAACCCACAGGTTCATTTACTGCATGCTGACACTGCACGCTGCAGCCCCAATTCCCCACTGCAGGCTCCCTTCCCCCACTGCAAACCCCTCATCACCACCACTCCACTCTGCATCCCATGCGTTTCTCATCCCCTTGATTCCAGGGGGTCCCAAGAGAGTCACTCTCCCCTCCCCCATGCATTGCAAACCCCAATACCCCCTAAAAGAAGTGGCTCCAACAGAGCTGAGGATGCAGGTGGCTGAGACTAAGAAGACCAAGGGCAGCCCGATTCAGATAGGCTGGTGGTCAGAACCCCGACTTTGACAAGTGATTCAGTACAAACTGGGCAACTGGTAGAACAGCTCCCCTTAACGCACACACATACACATCCACACACACACACACACACACACCTCTCCAAGAGCAGACCGTGGAGACAGGGCCCCGCCCTGGGAGCCGTGGGAAGGCTATGGCCTTGGTAAGGTTATGGTAAAAACTGAGCTAATGACAGCAGGTGAACCAGAGGGGTCGGGTCGGGGGGGTGCTGGGGTAATTAGGGCTCTGCCTGGCGCTGGGAGATCCTGAGATGAAAGGATCTGGCGTCACTGGGTTGGTTTTATGTCCATGAATGCAGGTGTGTGTGTGTGCATGAGGGGTGGGGCTGGCATGATGGAGTCCTCTCCTTTGGGGAAGGGGATCCATCTTTACACAGCACACCCTCCTCCTTAGACTGGCCCTGTACATTTGGATTGGGGGGGGCAAACATGGGCGGAAAAACCACCTCTGTGAAGCTGAGAGTTGATGGGGTAGGGCAAGCCTTACCCCCTCCCCAGCTCGGCAAGAGGACCAGATTGTTGAGGAAATGACTGGTGACGGTGAATAGAAAAAGCCTATACTGGAGGAGGGTGACATTTGAAAGAGGAGGCAGTGGATCAGGTAATGATGTTAGAAATGAGCCTGCAAGGGAGGTAATGGGGAAGCATACCTCCAAAAGGATTAAAAACACAGGATGATTGAAGTTAAAAGGACCTCAGGGGTAACCGTGCACAATCGTCGAATTTTAAGGTTGAGGAAGCTCTACCTACAGCGGTGGTGATTTGTTCAAGGTCACACAGTGAGTTACTGGCAGAGAAGGGACCCGAACTCAAAACAGACTCTAAACCTCCTGGGGTTTGGTATTTAGACCCCCCCCCACTCCTAAGGTGCAGGCGGCTCGCCGATAAGCCCTTCTCCATCCCCGTGGTGCATCTCCCCCAACCCTGCAATTCTTCCAGCAAGGGAAGGCTATTTTCTAAATGACATCTCTTCCAAAATATGTCACCAAGTACCACTCCCGCCGGAGACGCCTGGAGTGGGGCGGGCAAGTGCGGGCGGGGCGGGGGCAGAGGCGGCCGAGGGGCGGCTGGCCGGGGTCCCGGGGCGCGGCGGGGGGCGGGGGGCGGGAAGCGGGGGCTGGCGGCAGCGGCGGCGGCGGCGGCTAGGCGGCCTGCAGGGAGCAGCCGAGAGCCGGCCGGGCGCGCAGAGCCCGAGCCCCAGCCAGAGCGGGGCGGGGGAGGGAGGAGCCAAGAGCGGCCGCCGCCTCTGCCGGAGGAGCCGCGGGGCCGCCACACTCGCCCCCCGCCCCCCCGCGCTCACTCGCACTCACACCCGGGCGCAGGAGGCGGGCGGCCCGGGCCCCACCGGCCCCCCATGGACGCCCCCGGCACGGGGCGCTGAGACCCCCGCGTCGCTGCCCAGCCCTGTCCAGCGCGCCACGCCGAGGTAAGGGGGAGGGAGCGAGGGGGCATTAATATGCAAATGCATCGCGATTGATTATGCAAAGCCGCGGGGCTCTCTGGCCAGCTCCCAGGCGGGCTGGGGGCGCCTGAGGGGTACCCGCTGCCAGCCTCAGCTTTCCCGGACGCCCCGGTGACCCTGTCACTGGCCGGGAGCTTGCAACTTACGCCCTGGGGAAGAGAGGCGTTGCTGGGAGGTCGGTGGGCCCCGGGGTTCGCCGGCGGAGATGGCGTCCGGGCCTCCCCCTCGAGGGCCCGCCCGGCCTCTGTCCGGCCCGTCCGCTGCGCATTCCCGGGCCCGGCCCCGCTGCCGGCCGCCGGAGCTCCCCCACGCCGCGCCGCGGTTTGTTTACGGTGCGCCGGAGGCCTGCCCCCCCAGCTCCCACCCCTAGCCTCCCAGGCCGAGGCCGAGTGGCCTTTGCAAAGCTGCCTCCAGCTGCGGAGGGCGGTAGGAGTGGGGTGGGGGGTGGGCTTGCACTGGCCCCGGGAGGAGGAAGTCCCCCCCGCCTTCACCCGCCTCCCCAATTGAACATGGCTCTCTGGTTGCAACACTCCTAATTGCAAAAACGCGACTAGTTGTGGGGGGGTGTGCGGGGCGGGGGGTGTATCTGAGGGTTCCTAGATGATTAGGGGAGTTGCAGGCTAGGGCGGTTAGGGAAGAGAGGGAGGAATGGACCCGTGTTGTGTGTGCCACCCGCTTCCCTCCCCTTGCAACGTGTCTCTGGTGCCCCTTCTCTGCCTGGGGCCTTCCCTAGTCCAGTGTGAAGGAAAAGCCTGCGGGGTGGGGGATGATAGGGGCAATGGAGAGAGCCACGCGTTTCCAGGGGTGGAGGTCGCAGAAGGAAAGTCAGTGAGATGGGAGCCCACCTCTCAGTGCTGGCTCTGGCCCCAGGAGGGGGAAGGGATGAAGGGGGCTGTTGTCCAAGATGAGGGGGGAAGCAAACATGACATGCAGACACACAGATAGGCCCACATAGACAGCCACATGCACACCCAGGGACACCCAGGCGGATTCAAGGACAGGAGCTGCTGGACACACCCACATGGGGACAAGGGAAGAGGCTGGCTGCCGCTGCACAGGGGAGCTCAGAGGGGTGAGACACACCCACGGGAGACCAAGAGCAGGGAGACCAACTCATGCACATACCCATGCACAGGGTCGCACGGACATGCTGTCACCCACACAGAAAAAGTCACTATCGCACGCCTGCATGAACACAGAGCAATTGCACACAGCCGCACATTACAAAAGACCCTGTCACTCACAGGCACACACGTGCTCGCATGAGCCCAGTCACACAGGCATCATCTCCTTGCCGTAACAGTCGCTGTCACTCAGTCAAACGCAAATGCAGTTACACATCAACACACGGATACAACTTAGCAACAAGTATTTTCCTGGACTCTTACTGTGGCTCTCTGGGGTTCTGTAGACCACAAAACCCCTGCTCCCATAATGGTGTAATGCATGCATTCACGATAATATTTTCCGTCTCTTTCGCTTGTCATACCCCCCCTCCCCCAGATGGTGAGCTCCTTGAGACCTGGGAGAATCCCTGGAATTGCTCTGGATCCCACCCAGAGCCTAGCATGGGAAGTACTCTGTAAACACTTGTTAATTGATTGACTGTGGGAACTCTGGACACAGGTACACTCATTTGCACACAGTCCCAGGGACTCAGGTGCAGACGGCACTTACAGGGCTCAGGACCACACAGTCACAGGTCTACAATTCTGGATGCACACAGTGTAGCTGTGCAGTCAGGCACACCCCTAGATGCACATACAGTCTTAGACTTTGCCCCTCAAGCTTCCTCCTGTCTTCTTTTTTGAGGGACAGAGAACTCAGAGCAAAGAGAGTAGGGGGTCGGGGAGTTCTAAGGGCTGAGCCATGGACCTGAAGCAGTCAGTGTTCAGTGACTTCAGGAGCTGGGATGATCCTGGCTGCTGGGGGGAGGGGGGTCTTGGGGAGACCTGGCTCCTAGGAAGCAGCCTCTATCCCCACTTCAAAAGCAAATTAGGAACCTAGCCGCCCCTGCTGGGGTTGTTTGAGCCCTTCCTGGGGATGCTTACGGGCCCCCCGCTGAGTTCCTGCCTCCCACCGTGAGTCTGGCCCCTTTACCCACCTCTGCCCTCCTGTCTAAACTTGGAAGCCTCCCGTAGGAGGCAGTATGTTGGTGAGTGTCTGGGTGAGTGATGTGTATTTTTGACTTGGAATTTCGCTCCAACGCTCTGTCTGCGCTGTGTCTCCTCCCTCCTCGTTTCTCTGCTGGTCTGTAACTCTCACCTGTCCCTGACCCCATCGACCCCTGTTCTGGTCTCCGTTTCTGCCACAGCCTCCTTTCTCAGAGCTGGGAACCGGTGGTGATGTTCTTCATTCTTCTCCAGTTGTTAGTACTCAAACCCCGCCCCTCGGCCCGCCTGCCCTGCCTCTGGGGTCAGCGGGAGGTTGGGGTGGGGGGCAGGGGGCTCAGCTGGCTGCTCAGGACATCCTGCGCTTCCTCAGTGCTGCAGCTGCGGCCAGCGAGTTTGGGGGGCTGGGAGTGGGGGGGAGAAGGAAAGGGGGTCGGCCACTGCCCATGCTGACCTCTCAGGCTGGCAGGCTCAGCCAGGGGACACCAGCTGGGTGGAAGGCCTGGGTGTGCAGGCCATGGCTAGCTAGCTCCCAAACAGGCCGGTGAGGGGGCTCCCTCCACACTGACCCGCTGGAAAATAATCGCCCCCCAGGGGCAGTGGCAGGAGTTGGCAGGACCCGGCTGAGCTGGGTCTTTGGCAGGACTCACAGTGGCCTTTCTCCACACCCCTGGCAGCTGAGACCCACCTCAGAGACGCCCAACAGCTGTGCCTGCTTTGCCCAGCCTCAGAGCCTGGTTCTGAGGGTACAGCTGCCCAGACTTTGTGTGGGGCTGTGTGAGGCCCTCTCCCATGGGCTGGCCCTCCGGCCCAGAGTGGCAAGTCTTCCAGAGAGGGAGTTTGAGCAGGGGGCATCTACCATTTCTGGCCATGCTCCCCTCTAGCTGTGGCCTAGACCATGGATGAGGAGGCACTGGTAGGGATTCTACCATAGAGAATCCATGGCTGCTACTGAAAGGGAAACTGAGGCTGGGTCACAGGGAACACATAGCTGGATGAAAGAACAAGATATTGTTCCTCTAGCAGGTGATATGCTGTAATGGTTAAAAGCAGGGATATATATTGAGGATGTTAATACCTACCTCATTCAGCTTTTTGAGGATTAGAGGAGCCAGAATATGTAAAATGCTTTAACAAGTACCTGGTGCATAACAAGCACTGTATGTGTTAGCTGTTACAACGAGGAAGTCTGTAGGTCACTTCTTGGAGAAGCTTGGTGGAGAACTGGATCTCCTAGACATCACAGGAATGGGATGGGGATGGGGGGTGGTAGGGATAGTGGGTCCCTAATCTCCAGCCTCCTCATCCTCTATGTCCCCTCTCTCTCCCCCATGAGTTTGTGCAGCCTGGAGCCCCTCTGCCTTGCCCTCCTCTGATCCTCACCTTTTAGCTCCTTCTTAAAAGGAGCTCTTGATATCTCATCCTGGGACACACCTCCCCAGTTAGGGGCAAATGCATGAATGTTTGGGCATCACTGCATCTCTGGTTAGGACAAGTCTGAGCACTGGGAATGGGGGAGAGAAAAAACAAGGAAAGCAGGCTCTCTCCGTACCCCCGCTCCTTTCTTATGAGTAGAGTATGGCACCCTTCCTCTCTCCTGGGGACCCAGCATCTCAGCTACCGACCATTGATCAATCAACCAGGACCCAGCCCGGGCTGACAGATTCCCCACCCCTGCATGGAGGGGGGATTAGTGTGGAGGATGGTGGCAGTGAATGAGGAGGGTGTTAGGCGTGGCACCTCGAGATCCAGGGTCTGTCCTGGGTTGCCACCTTTCCTCTGTGCGTCTGGTGATAAGCCTACTCCAGAGGCTCTCCCAGATCCCTTTTATGTAGCTCCCCCAGGACAGTGGTGGGGATATGCCTTGTGGTGGGCCACTGGGGCGCCTCTGGAGTAGGGAGCTAATCTCAACCCTGGTTCTCATGGCTGTAAAGGTGCTTGGGGGACTTTTGTGCCTCTTGGGGAGGGAGGCAAGTGTGACCATGGTGGGAAGAGCGCTGGCTGGGAGTTGGAGGCTGGGTTTTCACCATTTGCCAGTTGCTGACTCTGGGCCTAGGTTTTCATAATCTGGAGACAATGATGCCCACCTCACGCAGAGTGAAGGTAAATAACATACTGTGGGGTGACACCTGTGGTCAGTCGCTATTGCATCCTGGCACGGCAGACAACGCCTGTGGATTCTCCTCTCTTCCCAAGGCCTGGAACGCTCCAGGGTGCGGATACACACGCTGGTTGGAACCAGAGACAGTTCTCAGTCTCTCACAGAGGCATCTGGGGCTGGTGGAGGGAGGGGAGCATGTGGTTTTCAGGCATATGGTGTTGCCTGCCTTCCTCCCTGGCAGGCCGAGGCTGGGGCACCAAAGGGGACCTCCCCCTTGCATGCCGTTGTGTGAGGTGGTCCAGAGGGAGGGGTCAGAAGTTCTCTGGGTAGACAAGGGGAGCAACATGGAACTTACTGGTGCCCAGAAAATGCTATCCTTGGTCCCCTGCTTTGGAGGTGGGCACCCAGCACTGGGGACTGGGGTTAAAGGTTAGGGCCAAAAGCACAGCACACCTCCAGCAGTGGCAAAGAGCAGCGTAATTGGACCCAGCCCCCAGCCCTCGTCTTCCTCCTCTCTTACTCTTGTCAGGAAGACATGAGCTCTTGGCTCCTAGAGCCTTAGCTGCCTGTTTCATTTTCTCTTTTACCCAGGCTCGTGGGGCGTGGGCGAGGGAAGGGGAACGGGACCTGAGGCTTTGGTGGCTATCAGCGTCTTTGTACACATCAGTGAGTGGGTGTGTTGTGCGCGCAATCCATGTATGCGTGTTTTGTGCATGTGTGGGCTGGGGAGGGCTCTGAATATCTGCTGGAATGGGAACCCAGAACCCGAGGCTCTGCGCATGCGGGGTGAGTGTGTGTGTCTGCACGTGTCCGTGTGTGTGCGGGAGACTCAGCTGCATTTACTTGCTCTCTCTTGCCTGCTCTCTCTCCCTTGCTCACTCGTATGCGTTCTCCTCCCTCTCTCTCTCCCTCTCTCTCTCCCTCTCTCTCTCTCTCTCTCTCTCTCCCTCCCCCTCTCCCTCTCTCCCTCCCTCCCTCCCTCCCTCTCCCTCTCCCTCCCTCCCTCTCCCTCCCTCCCTCTCCCTCCCTCCCTCCCTCCCTCCCTCTCTCCCTCCCTCCCTCTCTCCCTCTCTCCCTCTCTCCCTCTCTCCCTCTCTCTCTCTCTCTCTCTCTCTCTCTCTCTCTCTCTCTCACACACACACACACAATTTTCAATCTCTCTCTCTCTCCCCTCTCCTCCTCCCTCTCTCTCTCCCCATTGCCTCCCTCCCTCTCCCGGCTTCTCTCTCCCCCCTTCTCTCTTCGTCCCTCTCCCCTGCCTCCCCGCCTCGGCCAGTTCTGCTTGGGTGGGGGCTATCTCCCGCCTCTCTGGGGTGCCTGGGAGAACATCCCTGCTTTTCTTTTCCCCTCCACCATTCCCTTCCCTCCTGGGCGTGCTCCCCAGGGCTTGCAGACTCCTCTCTGCAGCCTCCTCCTTGGAAGAGGGGAGTGGGAAAGGGAGGACCCCAAGCCCTGTGCCCCTGATGCCATCTGCAGTGAGCGCCTTGGCCCTGTGACATTCATGCCTCCAGCCTTCAGCTGCCCCACCTCCCAGCTCCGATTACCCGCTGGCTGCTGGGGGGAGGGCAGGGAGAGTATGCCCAGCTTGTGGGTGCTCCTAACTCTGCCTTCTTGGCTATTTGGATCTCCCCGTCCATTTCTGGGGGGAGCTGGGGCAGGGGGCACGAAGTTCTGTGGGTGGACAGGGAAGGGGCTGAGCTCTTGAGCATGGATGTGGGCACAACCATCGTCAGTAGGCGTGGGGGTGTGTGGAGGTGAGCCCTAGACGTGGGCGCCCACCTTAATGCCTGACACTGGAGCTGGCCTGGGGCGGGAGGAGGGACAGGAGAGCAGCAGGTGGGTGAGGTTACGGTGGGGTTGGGCGGGAAGCACAGTCTTTGATGTTAAGACTGGGCATCTGGCCCAAGTCAAGGCTACTGTTTATGTCTTTCTGTCTGTGACCTGCAGGGGGGAATTTCCTGTTATATTCTTTTGGAGGAGAGGATCCTTTTGTTTAAGTAACCTATCTCCCCCTTATATTATATCCCCCAACCCCATCTCCCATCCTCGAGCCTCCAAGGCCCCACAGTGGCTAGGAGATCAGACGTAAGGGTCACTGCCCTTAAGCTCCAGAATCCCATCTCATGGGGGCCCAGCGAGCGCCCACCGGAGAGTGCCGCCTCACCCCCTGCCCCCCCGCCCCCCCCCGCCGCGCTTGCCAAGCTGGTGCCTCTGTCTGTGTACTCCTCTGCCATGTCACACCTGCCAAGTAGTACCTCCCTCCCCGCCCTCACTCCTCCTCTCTCTCCTGGCACTAGGATAACAGGGAGATGGGTGGGGCCGTCCCCTCCAGTCCACACCTGAGAATAGAACGGGGGGGGGATCTGGGAGAGGGGGAAGGGGTCCCGGCCCCGAGAGGCATCTCTCCTCAACCCGGGTGCCTGTGTCGCTGCCACAGCCTCCAGCACCTCCAGACTCCCCGGGGCTGTCGGTGTTTGTGGCTGTCCACGGGAGCCCACGCTGGCACAGGCGGCAGTGTCTGCACACAGATGCCTGTGTGTGCCTGTGCATGCCCGTGTGTGTGTGTGTGTGTGTGTGTGTGTGTGTGTGTGTGTGTTTGGGCTACAGTGGCCACCTGGCCACCCTTCTTGGCCCCCATGGTGTGGAGTCAGGGCGTCAGTGCCAGATAATTGGGAGTGGGGGAGAAGTACCTCCCCCCACCCTAGCAGCAGGCAAAGGGGAAGGGGAGAGGGAGGTGTGAATCTCCCCACAGCACTATTAATAGCCCACATGCCAGGCCACCAAGAACCAGCTGTCACCGTGGAAACCATTTCTCTTCTCCCCTCCCCCCGGCCTCCATGAGGTGGGACTTAGGCGGGGCGTGAAGCACCCCCCCCCATCTTGCTTTGTTACCTTTCTGCCTTTGTCTCTCCTTCCCTTCCCGGCCCTCTTTTCTCCCTCACCCTGCTCTCTCCACTCCCATCTCCTTGCGCCTTTCTTCCACTCCCTTGACTCCACTGCCATCCCCGCCTCCACCCCCACCCCTGCCCATCTCTTTGTTCTTGCGTCTCCTCATCCGTCCTCCCCTCTTCCCCCATCGTCCCTTTCACCTCTCTGCTTCTTCTCTTTCTCCCATTTTCTCAGCCCCCCTCTCTATATGTGCGTCTCTCCCTCTGTGGTTGACAAGGAGGAGGGCTGGGCTTTCCTTAGACCATTAAGGACAAAGTTCACGGGCCCTGACAGGTGGGGCCAAAGCCAAGAGCAGACACTCAGGAGAGTGGTGGGTACAGAATTGGGGGCTGGATTCTGAGGCAGAGAGTCCCCTCTGGCAGCCCTAGGAGTCCTTCCGGGGAGTCCCTTGGGTCCACAGGACTGCGGAGTGGGACAGTCCAGCAGCGGGAACATGGCATGGTGCCCATGGATGCCGCATTGGCCTCTTGTCTCAGTCCCCCCATTGCAGAAGCACTTAAGCTTAATGAAATGCTTCCCCCTCCGCAGGCACCTTGCCCACACTGCCACCAGGCATCTCTTATCTGACAAAGAGGGAGTGGGTGGCCAGGCCAGCCAACAGGTGGGCCTTGCCTGCCGGCTGTCCAGCCTAGTCTCAGAGCCCCATAGCTCCAGCCCTCTGCCTCTTGGGGGGATGCTGAGCCTCTTCCTCTGCAGGGAATGTGCCAGGCAGGCACTGGGGGAATTGAGCAGGACTCCAGGAGGAGGGGAGAGAGGCTGCCCATCAGCATGGGTATCTCTGCCCCGCCCCGCTGGCCCACTGACTTTTCTCTGCCCGCAGCTAACACACGCTCGTGTGCTATGTGCCTCCCCGCATGCTGGGTCCTCTGCCTGCCCTGTCGCCTCAGAGGCCCAGGTATGTCCCCAGAGAGACGACAAGGACTCCCCAGGGGTTCCAGCCTCTTGCTAGGTGCCAGGCAAGGGTGCCCTAAGCAGTGAGGGCAGGACCTTGCTTCTCTGCCCACCACCAGGGGCTCAGTGGAGCCTGGGCGGCATCAGGCACCGTTCGGCTCAGCATAGAGGTGGGGCAAAGTGGGGGGCCTCCTCCCTCCACCCCCCACAGCAGGCACGTGCAAGCCCTTGGCAGTGCCCAGCCACATTTGGAGTTAAGGCCAGACTGGGTTGGGGGAAGGGAAAATAAACATGGTGGCTTAGGTTGGCACTGCCCCAGGTGTGCCCTGTAGCAACTGGCAGTGGCAGGAGTCGGGGGGAGGGGTCCTCCAGAGCTATGGCCTGGGGCAGGAGCTGCCCAGGCCATGCGCTGCCATCGGTGCTCCCTGCCTGGTCTGGCCCGTAGCCGCTGATACCCATTCCCACACACCCCGGTTCCCTTCACCTGCCTCCGGGGCCTGCTCGCAGGGCTGCCCCTCTCTCAGCATGCCCACTCCTGTGCCCGCCTCCTCCCCTCCCTGGGGGCACTCGGGCCTCAGGCTGGCGAGTGGATTTTTCCAGCTTCTGTAAACAAGTGGTGGCAGTATGCCAGGTGGGCAGGAGACGGGCGGGGGCAGCACCGCAGCCAGGGTGTGCCAAGCACCGAGGCACAGTCTTGGGGGGAGGGGGAGACAGGGAGACACCCAGACCCAGAGAGAGAGAGAGAGAGAGACATTCAGATGCAGACAGACGGACCCAAGGAAGCTTCACTGGGCACAGATAGAAGTGGAAACAGAGGCGACAGAAAATAGCCCTCTATTGTCCAGCCCAAGGCCCAGGCCTGCCTCGGCCCCCAGGCCCTCACTGCTCTGGCTGAGAGCAGCAGGCCCCTATGCCCGGGCTCTGGGCATCCCCACCCACTCCTTCTCCCCCCATCTCCACCCCTTAGGGCTGGCTACGCCATTATAAATTTATAACAGGAATTTCTCCGCAAGCCAAGAAAAACTTGACCTACTTTCTTGACGGCTCCCTGGGCTAAGGCTCCCTGCTCGCACCCCTCCACCCCATGTCTCCTGTCCAGCCCCAGTGCCCATTTCTGGTCTGCGGGGGCAAAGAAAGCGGAGTAGGCCACCCTTCAGTACTACTGCCCTGCTCCCCAGGATGGGGACTTGCCTGAGTGCAGAGGCCCTGTCCCGTGGTCCAGCCCTGTCCTACCCTGCCCAATGGCCTGACTTATCTCTCCTTTCCCCTCCCACCCTGGCTCCTTATCAGTTTCTGGGGGTGGGGCCGGGGGGCCCAGGGGCAAGGGCTCCCGTACAGCAGCCACTCGATGGAGGTTGTGTGCGGAGAGCTGCACCTTTTGTCCCCTCTCACGTGCCCACACCTGCCTTGTGTGTGCAGACACGGAGCCTCGGGTCTGCAGTCTGGGGTCAGCGGAGCAGCGTGGGGGGAATGGTTGGCCCAGGTTGGCACTGCCCTGGCCCCCAGGTAGCAGGACAAGGCAAGCATTGGAGGCAGGCTGCTTACTAGCTGTGCCAACTCGAGTGAGTGATCAAGCTTTCTGAGGCTTTGTTTCCTCACCTGTGCAGTTCTGATACCGGAGGGCCTATATTCTCTATTCCATTAACGCGGGTTAGTTTCCTTTCCCCTCCTCTTGCCGTCCTGGTGGGTGGCAGCTCAGCGAAACCAACGGGGAAGTCTGGTCCTCAGACTGCGAAGTGTGATTCGGGACCTTGTATGGGAAGCTCCTTGGGGGGCCGGGACTGGGGAGTCGTAACTGAGCCAGCAGCCGGGGAGGTTGTCTCCCTCCTATTTGCAATGTCCCTCTCCATGAAGGCACCCATGTGGGCATTCAGGATCCCTGCGTGCTGCCCCCACAAACCATACTTCCTTCACCAGTACCCCCCATGCCTGGGCTGAAGCTGCTATCTCTGGTGGCCTCTTGCCCTGTAACACTGATGAGTTTTAGGGAAACTGGGGGGTGGTAACAATAGCTGATGGTTAATAGACCCATATTGAGTGCCAGGCACTTGACTGAATGTGAGGAACTGAGACAAGGTACAGGGATGACCTCATTCTTTCCCTCCATCCCTTTCCATGTCTGGGGATCAGGATGTGGATCTCCAGTCTTGCCTGCTGTCTGTTGATCTGAAGGGTTGTCCCGGTCCTCTCCCTGTGCCTGCCCTCCATGACTACCACCATCTCGTTATGAGCCCCAAAATGTTGGCACCAAAGGAATCCTATTCACCTAGCCCCACCATGGCGCCACCTTATCCCTGCCTCTTTCCTCTCTCTGCAGGGACCTCCGGACAGGACAAGATTCCGAAGCTACTCCCCCAGCCCAGGACCCCCCCACAGACCCGGCTTCCCCCCCAACCCCACTACCTGCCACTCCCTGGCCCCTCTCACCGCCCGCCCCCCTTGGGGCGCAGGGCATGGTGTGAAAGGCCAAGTGCTGAGGCGGGCACCATGGGTGCTGGGCCCTAGGGCCTGGGTGGCGGGGGGTGGGCGGCCTGTGGGCGTGCCGGGGGGGCCAGTGTGCCCACCCCAGTCTCTTGGCGTGCTGGAGGGCATCCTGGATGGAATTAAAGTGAATGGAACAGAAGCCAAGCAAGGTGGAGTGTGGGTCAGACCCAGAGGAGAACAGGTAATGGGTCTGGCAACTAGGTCATGCCAACTCCTAGGCAACAGGAAGGGTCACCTGGCTGGGCCCGAGAGAGTGGAGCTTTAAGCACCTCTGGGGGGACGGGCATGAGGCCAACAAGCCTGCTGCCTACCTTTGCCCAGGAGATGAGGTCATGTTCCCATGCGGCAAGGAATTAGGCACCCCAATGGAAAGATGCCCATTTTGAAAGGGGAGGTGATGCAGAGCAGAGTAATTACAGGCAGCAGGCACGTGGCCCCTCCCTTGACAGTGCTGGGGGTCTCAAATGCCCCCCAGTGTCCCCTCAGCCACCCTCACCTGAGCATGTGGAATCCAAGCCTTGCCATTTCCCTCCTCTCCCTACCAGCTTGTTCACTTCTGACCACCAGCGTGTGGTCCAGAAGCCATGGTGCATGTGACATGACATTTCAGGGCACGTGCACCAGTAGCTGTTGGTCACAGCTCACGCTTATATTTGGAACCTATTGGGAGCCTCACAAGCTCTTCCTTGTTCATGGGCAAGGGCGGGCATTGCCATGGGGCTCCTCCCAGGAAGTGAAAGTGAATGCCAGCTATGAAGGTTTTGCTCCCACGTGGAGGAGGCATCAGCCCTGCACACACAACTGGGGATGAGTTACCTATGATCTGCATTGTGCTTCAGGAGCCCAGAGGGTCTCTGCTTCTCCCGTCGGCTCCAAGTGGCACAGAGCTCAGTCTCAGTTGGCGTGGTGCCCTGGGAGCTGGGTACAGCCTGTGCCTATGGCCAGAGAGAGGGTGGGGGAGGGGGTGCTCTGGGGAGTAGTGTGGCCGTTGCCTAGGAGACCAGATCCTGAGCCAGGAGGCCGGAGGCCTGGCCCGGCAAAGCCCTGGGGCCCAAGACTGGGTCCCTGGAGGGGTAGAGGAAGTGGATGGGGCTGGCAGCTGGGTAGGGCAGTGGGGGTATTCCCCCCCCACGCCAATCCCCACCCCAGGGGGCTCTGGAAAAGATTTAGCCTGTCATTGCGTAGCTCTCACTTACAGCCTCTGTACCTCCCTGCCCAGACTTCTGTGGATCTGGGAAAGTCTGCTGCTAACTCTGAGAAAGGCGGGAATGCCAGTTCCTGGTCCCCTAGGACTGCAGCCCCTCCCCTGTCTGCCTCCCCTCCCCCATGTCCCTGCGCCACCTTGTGGCTGTTCCTGGGACTGCACCCAGAGGCTGTGAGTCTAGTTAATTGCTGAAGACGGCCAGCTCAACTGGGGCCTAGGTGGCCTGGGAGTTCCCCCCACACCCACCCCTCCAGAGGCAGGAGGGAGATCCGACCCTCGAACTGTTGTAGACATCAGACAGGGGTAATCCCCAGGGCGTGTGGAACACAGAGTTGTCTGTGGCTGTGACCCTGGCCAAGGTCACTGTGTCAGTGTGTTGGGAGCCGCATCAGGCCCCAGGCGGGTGTGGGGTGGGGGGAGGACCCTGCAACATGCCACACACAGGGTGGGTGTGGGAGGTTATACAATCCGTGCATGCATGTAGAAAGCTTATGTAACCTGTGTGTGCCGAGGTTATGTAACATGTATGTGGAGAGGCTGGCAACATATGTGTGCAGTGGCTGAGGGTTATAATACCTTGCTTGGAGGGGCCCAGCGTCCTTGTCCTGGCTCTGACTCCAGCCACAGTGTCACCAGGCATAAGGGGGGCCTAGGTTTGCTGCTCTGTTAAAGGGAGGCCATGGACTGGGCGGCTCTGGGAGTCCCATCCTTTTTTCATATTCTTGGGTCTAGGTTCTAGTGGTCCACTGTGGTTATTTATTTTATTTTTATTTTTATTTTTTAATTTTTGGCTGGTGTTGGGTCTTCGTTGCTGCACGTGGGCTTTCTCTAGTTGTGGCGAGCGGGGGCTACTCTTCGTCGCGGTGCGTGGACTTCTCATTGCGGTGGCTTCTCTTGTTGCAGAGCACGGGCTCTAGGCGTGCGGGCTTCAGTAGTTGTAGCACGCGGGCTCAGTAGTTGCAGCATGTGGGCTCAGTAGCTGTGGCAGGCACGCGGGCTTCCGTAGTTGTGGCTCGCGGGCTCTAGAGCGCAGGCTCAGTAGTTGTGGTGCACGGGCTTAGTTGCTCCACGGCATGTGAGATCTTCCCGGACCAGAGCTCGAACCCGTGTCCCCTGCGTTGGCAGGCGGACTTCTAACCACTGCACCACCAGGGAAGTCCCACTGTGGTTATTTAGCGTGTGTGTATGACCTGGAAATCAAGTCACATGTTCACTGGGGGGAGGGGCATGGTATTATTAGGTGCCCGTCTAGAGGGTTGTGTAACATGTGGGCATATCCTAGAGGTCATATAACACATTTGAGAAAGCCTTGAAAGTTGCATAGATATAGATAGTAGAGCCTGCTGCTTATTTACCGTGCTTGGGTTTATACTGAAGGCAGCATAGTTGTTCGTGCGTGCTGGTCTTATGTTGCACATATTTGTGTGTATTCTAAAGGTTATATAGCTTTAAGCACGTCCTAAAGATTCTTTCTGCGTATGTGTCATGTACTGAAGGCTTAAATATGTGGCTATCTTATAGATTATGGGCGTGCTCGTGTGTGTGTGTGTGTGTGTATGTTGGGGCCCTAGAACATGCTTGTGCCCCAGCCAAGCCCTTTATCTCTCTCCCCAAAGCTTCCAGATAGCTGGACCCTTCTCAGTTTTGTCAGTTGACCTGGGGGTGGGAGGTAGGATGAGGACACAAGAAGGAGGGAGTCAGGCCTGGGGGATGACTTCAGCCTATTGGATGAGAAGGGGGGCTGCCCAAGGACTGCTCTCTGATTCGGCCCACTTTGCCCCCATCCAGTGCCAGGTCACCAGATGGAAAGCGAAAAAGAAAGAACGGCCAATGTTCCCTGAAACCCAGCATGTCAGGTGAGCCTGGCTGCGTGTTCCCTTCCTTCCCACCCTCAACCCGACAGAGCCAGGCCCGGACACTTCCAGGGCCTGCGCCTATACCAGCAGTTCCTGTGTCCCATGGGGAGAACCTCCTGGAGAGTGTGGGATGGACTTGTCTGGGGTGAGAGGGGTCATGTGGGGCACGCTCCAGCCTTTGAGGATGGATTAGGTCAGGAAGGGCCTCTTCCCTTCCCCCATAACCCCCTTGCCCGAGGTCCCCAAGATGAGCTGCTCTGACATTTGCTTCTCCTTCTCCCGTATCCCCTGCCCTGGCATGCAGCAAGAGAAAAGCCCTGAATGGGGCAGTCAGAAGAACTGGAGTCTCCGTATTCTTAGGGAAGGGGATGGACAAGGTGACCTCTGATGTGTCTCCAGGATTATACCTGGAGACAGAGAACCCTTCAGGGAGGTTGGGCTAGGGGATGGGCCAGGACGGAAAAGCTGGGGGATGGAGAAAGTGTAGGAGCCTCTCTGCTGGGGACCCAAGCCATGCCTGCCTGCCTGCCTCCCTTCCTCCCTCCCAGGGTATATCCCTAGTTACCTGGACAAAGACGAGCAGTGTGTCGTGTGTGGGGACAAGGCAACCGGTTATCACTACCGCTGCATCACTTGTGAGGGCTGCAAGGTATGGACCAGCCAGCTCCTGCCCCTCCCCCACCACCTGAGCGCCGCTCCCCCCCGCCCCGCCGCCATCACATTCCCTTTAAGTCCCTCAGCACCTGGCACAACAGACAGCTCTATAAACATGTAAGCTAAAGCCCACCTGTTATATCCTCATTTCTCTTCTCTTATTCATTCATTCATTCGTTCATTCATTTGTTCATTCATAATCCCTGCTCTGCCACTCATAGGTAGGATGCCTAATCTCTCTGAGCCTCAGTTTCTTCATCTATAAAATGGGGACAAACATACTACCTACTTCATAGAGTTGCTAGAAGAATAAAATGAGATAATGCACATAGAGTACCTAAAACAGTGCCAAGTACAAAAGAAGCGCTCAGTCAATGTCTGCTTTCATCCATCCATTCAGTGTATTAAGTGTGAGATGTGCAGTATGTGCCCTTCCCTCAAGTTGCTCACAGCCTACCAGAGAAAGACTGACATCAGTTAAACAACATCAGTGTTTCTCAAAATGTAGTTCCTGGACCACCTGCAGTACTTGTTAAGTGCAGAGCCCAAGGCCTCATCCCAGTCCTACTCAATCAGAATGTTTTGTGGTGGAATCTGCCTTGGATTGCTTCCACTGCACCTGAAAGGGTGAGAACCAGTGCTGGGGGGCATGGCAGAGCCCAGAGAAGAGGATGGTAGAGTCTCCCTGGGCAGAGGGGGTCTATGACTTGGGGAGGCTTAATTAGATCTCACTTTGGACATTTCAGCCTACATGGTTTTCCCAGGATCATCACTTCCTGACAACGTAAGACCTTTCAAGAAACAGAAAGCTTTAAGAATTATGTCAGGGCTTCAGGTTCCTCTCTTTCCTGGTGTCAATCAGACCAAGACCACCAGGGATATAGAGTCCCCTAGCAGTGTTCCTGCAAGCAATGCCAGCAGTGTAATATAGAACAAGGAACCTCACCCTCAAGGACATCTGAGTCCCAGCAGGGCATCCCGAAAGGACAGGGATGCCTTCCCACTCCTAGAGAGCCTGATGTTGTAGGTCTAGCGTGAGGCCCAAGAGTCTGTTTCTTTTTTTTTTTTCTTCGGCACGCGGGCCTCTCACCACCGCGGCCTCTCCCGCTGCGGAGCACAGGCTCCGGACGTGCAGGCTCAGCGGCCATGGCTCACGGGCCCAGCTGCTCCGCGGCACATGGGATCCTCCCGGACCGGGGCACGAACCCGTGTCCCCTGCATCGGCAGGCGGACTCACAACAACTGTGCCACCAGGGAAGCCCGAGAGTCTGTATTTTTGATGGCTACCCAAGGTGATTTTAATTGCACCCTAAAATCTGAGAGCTCAGACCTTGTGTCTTATACCTCAGGTCCAGTTCTGAGTCTCTGCTGCCCATTTAGCCATATGACTTTGAGCAAAGTACTTAATCTCTCCAAGCTGCAGTTTCTTAGTCGGCAAAATGGAGATAATAACATTTCCTACCTCATGGGGTTGACATGAGTGTTAAATGTGATGATACAGGAAATAAAAGGCTTATAAGTGCCCGACACATAGTAAGTATGCAACAGACATCAGCTCTTCATATTATTACTGCCATCTTGAGTCTTGAGGTTTTTCCTTTAAAGCAAAGACTAAATTCTCTATATAAAATTGAAAATATTCTCTTCATGCTAGTAGGGTTCATACCCAATGCCTTTTCTTGACCTTTTGACCTCCCGCCCCCCATTTCATGAATTCCACCTGCATGGGCAACAGGCAGCATGTATGAGAATGGTTTTGGGGCCAGTGTTGTTTTTAGAGTCGTTTAACAAGATGGAAAATCAGGTATTAATTGGTGTCCAAAGCGGCTATTCCTTCAGGCCTCTTAGCACCTCACACCATCCCAGGCTCAAATCTCCTAACTGTGGTCACCATCCTTAACTCTGCCACCACCACTACCCATGTACCCCGGTCCCTAGGCAGCTGGGGGGCTGAGGATGTGTATTTCTAAGTCCTGGCAGAGCCCGGTGATGCTGGGCTTGCTGTGTCGAGAGGATGCCAGGTTCCCTCACTAGTTCCCCAGCCCGCCCCCCACCCCCACCCCAGAGAACTGCACGGTTGATTCATGAAGGGAGGATTGTGATCACAACATGCTCCGTCTCCCTGCCCTCCCCCACCTCCAGGGCTTCTTTCGCCGCACAATCCAGAAGAACCTCCACCCCACCTACTCGTGCAAATATGACAGCTGTTGTGTCATTGACAAGATCACCCGCAATCAGTGCCAGCTGTGCCGCTTCAAGAAGTGCATCGCTGTGGGCATGGCCATGGACTGTAAGGGGATGGGTTGGGGAAGCGGGCCAGGCAGCTGTGAGGGGGGGGGAGGTGCGTTCAGCCATGGCAGCTCCCTTCCAGGTACCCACAGGGCAGAGGGACAGTCTGGGTCAGGCTGGTGGCAGAATGAATGTTCAGAATCTTGGTCCCTGCTGCCCTCATCCCCGAAGAAAAGGAAACAGGATCCCTCTCTGGGCTCTGGGCATGGGCCCCAGTGCCTACCTGCCTTTCACCACTCCAGGGCCTTAGAGTTGCTGGGTAGAAATAAGTCCTGAGTACCCGCCCCAGAGCACGGTGTCTCTGACTACTAGAGAAGGCACCCCACTTCTGGGTGAGAGAGGGCACTTTTCATTAGCTAGGGATTGGATGGCACAGTCTTCTAGTAACTACTCTCACCAAAACCCTTTAGATCAGAACCTGGAATTCCTCTGGGTCAGCCCAAATTGGCATTGATGTGGTCCCAGTGATCATTCAGGATCCAGGTTGTGCCATCCGACTGCTAGGTGATTTGGGAAGTCACCTAGCCTCTCTTGGCCTACTGGGAAGAGTAGTTTCTGAGTGGGTTACGGAGTGTGCCATGCAAAGGGCATCGCATCTGTCTGTTGTTGACAGTGGTTCTAGATGATTCGAAGCGGGTGGCCAAACGCAAGCTGATTGAGCAGAACCGGGAGCGGCGACGGAAGGAGGAGATGATCCGATCACTGCAGCAGCGACCAGAGCCCACTCCCGAAGAGTGGGACCTGATCCACGTTGCCACGGAGGCCCATCGCAGCACAAATGCCCAGGGCAGCCATTGGAAACAGAGGCGGAAATTCCTGGTAAGGAGAGAGGGAGCGCGGGGGAGCGGCAGCCAGGTAGCCAGGAGAGGAGAGTGAACTCAGAGTCTTGCCTCCTCTAGAAAGCCACCTTAGTTTAGTCTGACCCAAGGCTGATAGTCTCCGCAACTTGACAGTGCTGATTCATACACCTGTGTATGTGTCGCTGCTATCAGGGTCCTGCCTTTTCCATCTGACTGGGAGCTCCATGAGGGCAGGGCCTTGCCCTCCTCATCGAATTTCCAGTGAACGGAGGTGAGCTCTCCTCTTTTTCCTGCCCACAGTGACTGGGAGGAAGGGTGAGGACACAGTCATGGAACAGTATTTGGGGGTACCTCTTGGTTGCTGGGCATTGTTTTAGGCCCTGGCAAAACTGAGTGCCAAGTAAATGGTCAGCTTGGGAGGAGATGGATAGTTGGTTGTGTATGGTGGGGAAGGCAGAAAACTCCTGGTGGAGTGTGTCAGCGTGTGGAACAGTACGCTCTTAGGAGCACCGGCTCTGAGACCAAGCACGTGTGTGTGTAACTTGTCGGGGATCAGACTGCCCGGGTTCAAATCCTGGTTCTACCACTTACTAGCCACATGACCTTGGGCTTATTACTTAGCTGCAGTCTGTCTCAGTTTCCTCATCTGTGGAATGATGATAAGTATAACATCAACTAATGGTGATAAGTCGTGGTGAGGAAGGATTAAATGAGATAGTATGTGTAAAACACATGGCTTAATGCCTAGTTACATGTTAAATATTCAGTAAATCTAGCTTCTATTGTTATGACATTACCTCTACTGCTATTATGATCCTTGTGATTATTAGCCAACTTGGAGCTCTGGCGCTGGTGTATTCTCTGCCCCAAGATGGGAGAAGCTTTAGGCCTGGGTTGGGACACAGCTGTCCCCGGGTGCTAGGGGCCCCGCCTCCCCAAGCTGCCTTGGAGCTCCCCCTGGTGGGCAGGGAGCCTCGGTGAGAGGTTGAAAGGGGTCTGCAGCCCCAGCTGACCCCCATCTCTCCCTCTAGCCGGATGACATTGGCCAGTCACCCATCGTCTCCATGCCGGACGGAGACAAGGTGGACCTTGAGGCCTTCAGCGAGTTTACCAAGATCATCACCCCGGCCATCACCCGCGTGGTGGACTTTGCCAAAAAACTGCCCATGTTCTCTGAGGTGAGTGGCAGATGGGAGGGGAGACACGTTACCACGCTGGAGGGAGACCTCGGGCTGCTCCCCAGGTCACCCAGTCCCAGCTTGTGCTCATCTGAAGCTCTCTGGATGGGGAGCAATTCCTGTAGGTCAACACACCCAACACACACACACGCACACACACGCACAGGGTGAGCTGATCCCTAAAGAACCAACAGGCTCCACGGGCCCAGCCTCCCCAGCCCGTCCCTTCCTGTCTACCCCGAAGTCTACGCAGCCATCCTGACTCTGGAAGTTCTCCTTACTTTAAAGAGCACTAACTCTGGGAACAGGCTGCCCTACGTGGCCTGACTCCCTGTACCTCCCTTTGCTCGTCTGCGGTGGGCGTGGAGGTACTGACGGGACCTAACTCAGAGGCATAGTTGGGAGGCTTAATGAAACAGGGCAGATCCATCGCACATTGCAAGCGAGCTGTTCAGAGCACACGTTCCTGGCCGGTGGTGGCCTTGCGGCTCCCAGGGGGCACCCGCGGGAGGGCGTGCTTTTGGGGAGGGGCCTGCTGAGCATCCCTGTGGTTCTGCAGCTGCCTTGCGAAGACCAGATCATCCTCCTGAAGGGGTGCTGCATGGAGATCATGTCCCTGCGGGCGGCTGTCCGCTATGACCCCGAGAGCGACACCCTGACACTGAGCGGGGAGATGGCTGTCAAGCGGGAGCAGCTCAAGAATGGCGGCCTGGGTGTCGTCTCCGATGCCATCTTTGAACTGGGCAAGTCACTCTCTGCCTTTAACTTGGATGACACGGAAGTGGCTCTGCTGCAGGCTGTGCTGCTAATGTCAACAGGTACCGAGGCCTGGCTGGGAGGGCTCGGGAGCTTCCAGGGGCCCAGAGTTTGGCTGGGCCCTGGGCCTGTCACGCTCCTTCTTTAACCCCATGGTCTCTCTGCTCCACAAAGCTACCTCTCTGTCCCCAGGCCCACCCTTGGTCCCCGGTCCCCTGCCCTGTCACCCGTCCGCCCTCCATTCTGATATCCAGGCCCATCTCTTACCTCCCGGTCCCTCCTCTACTCGTATCCTGGCTTCATTTGTTCTCTCGGCCCCCAGCTGCTCTCTGTCTCCCCCAGACCCCTTGGTTCCCCATCCCCTACTCTGTGCCCATCCACCTCCTCTCCCCCATCCCTCCTCTGTTCTCAGTCCCCCTTTCTTGCCCCCAACTCCCTCTGGATCGCTCTCCCCACCCCATCTCTCTGCCCGCGAGTCCTGCCCTGCCTCCAGGTCTCCTCTCTTTCCAGGCCCACCTCTTGCCCTCTGTCCCCTTTACCTGCCCCTCCACCCCCTGGCCCCCTCCCTCTGCCCTGCGGTTGCCCCTCCACTTGCCCAGAGCGTGTTTTTCTTCCCTCTCCCCCAGCCTCTCCGCCTCTGCCCCCCTCCGCCCACTCACCCGCCTGCCCCTCCTTCCCCGCAGACCGCTCGGGCCTGCTGTGTGTGGACAAGATCGAGAAGAGTCAGGAGGCGTACCTGCTGGCGTTCGAGCACTACGTCAACCACCGCAAACACAACATTCCGCACTTCTGGCCCAAGCTGCTGATGAAGGTGACTGACCTCCGCATGATCGGGGCCTGCCACGCCAGCCGCTTCCTCCACATGAAAGTCGAGTGCCCCACCGAACTCTTCCCCCCACTCTTCCTCGAGGTCTTTGAGGATCAGGAAGTCTAAAGCCTCAGGCGGCCAGAGGGTGTGCGGAGCTGGTGGGGAGGAGCCTGGAGAGAACGGGCAGAGCTGGGGGCTGAGGGAGACCCCCACACCTCTTCTCTCCTCCCTCTCGTCCTTGGATAGATTCAGCTCCCCCCACGCACACACACCCCCCGCATTGCCCCGTCCCTCCTCAGAACCTCCAGCCCTGGGGCAGGGCAAACAAATGAACTTGCTATGAAAAGGACAGTGTGGGAGGCGGGGGGGTCCGGGGCCGGGGGGGACCGTGTCCTGCAGTTCCCAGGACCCCGTCCTCCGAGAAGGTAGGAGAAGGGAGGGAGAGCTAAGAGGGGACAAGCCATCTTGACCGTAGGGGATGGAGGAATGTGGGATGGGGGAAGATGCCCTCAACTCACCCCCTACACACACGCAAGAGAGAGCCCCCCGCCCAGTCTCTTGGCCTAGGTTCCCCCTCCAGGCTAAGGGCCTCTCTGCTTCCCCAGATGCCTGGGTGCAAAGAAAGGCTTGGCTTGGCCCCTCCCCTGGAGGTTAAAAATTACAGTCATTCTAACTGCACTTTGGAAACCAGGCACGGAGAGAAGATAAATGAAGTACTAGACAGAGGAAAAAAAGAGAAAAAAAGAGAGAGCGAGCGATTGATAGAGAGATGATATTAAGTTATTAACTGAGGCTGGCCAGAGGGGAGGACCCCCCCCAACCCCCGAGCACTTTGAGAGCTGCCCCTCCTCCCCCCAAATCAGAGAGAACTGCCCCCCGCACCAGGTCCCCAGGGGTAGGGCTGCCGATCAGAGCTGTGAGTTAATACAACAGGGTCCTGGCCACCCCCCCTTGCCTTGCCCCCCCCGTGCCCCTTTGGCACCCCCGCGCCAGTACTCCCTCTGCTCTCTGCCACTCGTGCCCGCTGAGTTCCATCTACCTCTCATGCTGGATGCCAACTGGCCCCTCACCAGCCTGCCCTGCTGCCCGCACAGCTCCCCTTTCAAGTGCCCAGCCCCAGGGGCCTCTCCCTGTGCCCCCCACCAGCTCCTTCCGCATCGTGGCACCCACACAGGAAAAACTGTGGCTCAAGGTCCCGCCCTCCTCACATCCTGCAGTATTAGCTACGATCCAGATGCTGCTGCCCTGGGGTGGGGGGGTGTGCGTGAGCTTCTCCCAGAGCCTCCACCCCCTTAGGCTCCTGTTGCCATCTGTCTGCTGGGCTCTCTCGAACCCCTGCCCTCCTCCTTTCCACTCGATGCACTATCCCAGACTCTGGGCAGGCAGGCACCGGAATGGGGGTGCTTAGAAAAATGGCACTTAGTCGAAGCCCCGGGGGAGGGGGTGGTTGGTGCTCCTCCTTTTTTCTTTGAAGCTCTTTAGGCCAGCCGCCCCTGTGCCCCTGGAACCCCTTTCCCCTCTTCTTTTCTCTAATTCAGGGACTTTGGCTTGAGCCACCTCCCACCCTCCTGGTGAGGAGTGCTCTGTTGGTCTGCACTTGGGTGAGCTGCCCTCCTCCTCCTCCCTTTGGCTATCGCCCACTCCGCAGGGGAGAGAGGGAGGGAGGAGGTAGCCCTCTGAGGGTGGGGGGAGGGGAGGGGGGGAGGGACGGAGCAGACCAGAGGGCCCTGGGCTCAGGGCTGCATGTCGGCAGGGATGGATGGGTGGACACAGATGCCCCCGGAAGCCATGGGGAATGGGGCAGGGGGCGGGGGGAGGGGTGCCAGGGCTTCCTGCGCTTTGCACTATTGGGGCAAAAATGTCTTAAGCAGTGGGGAACCTGCCACCCCACCCTGACCCTCAGCCTGCCACAGCCCCCTTCTCACACACACGCACACACACAGACACACACAGACACACACACACACACACACACACACACACGGGAAGGCAATGCTATGCTGCCCATCAGGGCATGTCCTTCCCCCACTGTTCAGGTGTTCCGACAGGGCTGGAGGGCCTAGAAGAGCATCTGCTATCACCTGTGCATGTGCCTGCCCAGCCCCCCTTGGGCTCGTGGGCTGCCCGTGCTGTCCTTGTCCGTCTCTACCCTCTCTCTCTCCTGGGGTACTGATTCCTGTATTACTCCAGTCCCATGGATAAGCCCTCTTGTACCCTCCTCCCACCCCCTGGGGGCCCAGTGGAATTCCTGACCTGTCTGCCGTCTCTCCATCCCTCCATCCCCACGTCCACCCCTCCGTTCCTGTTCTCAGCCATGCCCATGGTGGAGAAAAGGCCTTCAAGAGGCTTGGCCTCTTACAGGCCCTTGGGAATCCCCCCTCCCCGTCCCCAATCATATGAGCTGTGATCCCCCACTCCTCCCCGTAACCCCTCCCCCTCCCCCCACTCTCAGTGACGTGGGGTGTATGTGTGCGTTTCTCTGTGTGAATGTGTGAGCAAGTACACGTGGTGGGGGAGGAGCCGGGGGGACTCAGGAGCGCCACGCACCTGCTCTAGAGAGGCAGCTGTCCCAGTCCCTGCTTTGGAAGTGAGGGACAGGGCCCTCTCCTGGGGGCCATTGGTGCTAATGAGGGGGATGGCCTTGATGTGGGTGCTTAGCATGCCTCCCCCAGTATTGGCCCGGGGCACTAGGGCAGGCACAGTGGGGCAGCAGGTGCAGTGTTGGTGGGAGGAGGGTGCCAGGCCAGGACAAGGGGGTGCCAGAGCCATGACCACTACCCCGCCCCCACCACCCGCCTCTCCATCTCAGTATTCCCCCTCCCATCACTCATAACACACATACCTCATCCAGCCTCCTCCCTGCTCAGACTTGGGGAGGGTGGGGGTGGAGGAGCCCCTACCCCTTCCCCTGGTGGCGGGTCTACAGGGCTGGGAGAGGGCAGGGCGTGTGACACAGACACCGTCCATAAGGGGGACAGTAATTCCTGCCCTGGGAACTCCTGGGTGGGAGGAGGGGGACACTTCCTTGCAGGCGCTACTGAATGTATGAGAAGCTGGTGCTGGGGTGGGGGGAGGGGGGCTGTGGCCAGAAACAGGGAAGGAGGTAGGTCCCTTCCCCAGGGAGGGGTGGGGCCAGTAGGGGTGACTTGGGGGGCTCCTACTCCTGCCCCACGTTGACAATCAGTATGTCTGTTATGTGCGATTTTTCACCCCGTTGTGTTCTGGGTCAGGATTTTAAAGAAAGATATTTTTATGGTAATTGTTGCTCGTCTATTTTACTATATATTTATGTAATAAATATATGATGAAAATAATCCCCTTGGGCACCCCCCCCCTTAGACTTGTGTGCTGTTTCCCTGTATCCTCCCATCTGCTGGCCAGAGGACCCACCCCACAAACTGACCAGGTGGAGAGGTGTGCCCCCAGCCTTGGCCACGTTTCCGCCCCGCCCCCCAGAACGAGCACACACCACAGAAGCCAGCTCAGCTGTGAACTACTGGATTTGAGACAGGAATAGAACAAATCGGGGGGCTAGAGAGTCAGAGGGGGGAGAGAGTGGTTTAAATAGGGGGAGGCAGGGGAGTTCAGTGATGGGGGAGGGAGGCAGGTATTTACAAGAAGGCTCGGGGGGCCAGAGGCTCATCTTGGAATATTTTATAACAATATAAATAAGATTCTGGTTTGCTTTTCCTTTTCGTCTCGTAAAGGAGAGAGAAGTGCAGAGTTCGATTCTGTACAAGGGGGCAGCGGCGGAAGGCCGGCCGGGCGGGTCACTGGGCGTCCACCCGGAAGGACAGCAGCTTCTCGGAATGCATGTTGTTCAGGGTCCGCAGGTCCGGCAGCTTGAGCAGCAGCTTGGTGAAGCGGGAAGTCTCCGAGGGCCGGTTCTTCAGCACCAGAGCCCGAAGAGCCCGCAGCAGCGTCTCCTGGAGCTGCTCCACCGAAGCGGAATTCTCCATGCCCGAGCGGTCTGTGGGGAAGACGACGGCAGTGAGGCAGGCTCCCTGAGCTCCTCGGACGAGGAGGACCCGGAGGCCTGCGAGGACGCGGCGGCGGCCATGCAGCCTCTCCCCGAAGCCCCTCAGAGGGCCGATGGGGAAGGAGGAGGAGGGGGAACATGACTCCCTCTCCTAGGCCTCCGACCCAAGAGCAGGAGGTGCCTGCGACCTGGGAGCCCAGGCTCAGCAGGGCTGGCCCCCCTCCCACCCCACCAGGCCGCTCTACTTCCCCCGAACAGGCCAAACACGCCCAGGCTCCCTTGCGTTTTGTTCTGTAGTTCCCTCTGCCTGGGATGCCCTTCCCCCTCTCTGCCTGGCAGTCTCTTTACTTGTCCTTTGAGGCCCCACTCAAGTGTCACCTCCTTCCCCAGCTCCCCAGGCAGAAATAGTTGTGTGTGCTTCCAAAGCCCTTGGTTCATGCTTCTACTGTGACACTTATCTCACTGTTTTATAATTAGTCGGGCATGAGTCTGTCTCCTGAGCTAGACTGTGTCTGAATCATGTCTGTATCTCCAGTGCCCGGGTGCAGGGCCTGGCCTAGAGTAGGTACTCCATAAAAGGTGTGTTGAACCGAACTGCGTCCGCCTCCTCCCGGGGTCAGGCTCAGGCGAGAGCCCGACCTACCTGCTGAGACGAGCACCACCGCGGTGAAGAGGCCCAGCTCCTCCTCGGTAAGCGCCAGGGAGCTGAGCTTCTCGCTGAAATCGAACATGGCGTTGAGCAGGTCTCCCATGCCCATAGCGCCGAGCTCCTGCAGGCTGTAGGTGGTGCGGCTCAGAAACATCACTGTCTGGTCCTTCACGTTGAACAGCGACGCAAAGCGTACCATCAGCACCTAAAGTGGGGACAGTCATCCTGGGTGGAATGGGAGGAGCAATTGCCAAGTTGCCCCTAAAGTTTTTTGGGTTTTTTTTTTTTTTTGCGGTACTTTTTTTTTTTGCGGTACGCGTGCCTCTCCCGTTGCGGAGCACAGGCTCCGGATGCGCAGGCTCAGCGGCCATGGCTCACGGGCCCAGCCGCTCCGCGGCATGTGGGATCTTCCCGGACCGGGGCACGAACCCGCGTCCCGTGCATCGGCAGGCGGACTCTCAACCACTGCACCACCAGGGAAGCCCTCCCCTAAAGTTTTG
This sequence comes from Mesoplodon bidens, assembly GCF_964165515.1. Classification (NCBI taxonomy): domain Eukaryota; kingdom Metazoa; phylum Chordata; class Mammalia; order Artiodactyla; family Ziphiidae; genus Mesoplodon; species Mesoplodon bidens. The sequence continues at coordinate 52,506,652 of NC_138179.1, read as the reverse complement.
TGAAAGGGTTACTGGTGCTGCCTTAGATTTCTCAGTCAAGACTGGGGCTAGTTTCTGAGTGAGCAATGGTGGTGGGGGGGTGCCAGGTGTTAGGATGGGGAACATCCCACTGGCTTTGGAATCCAGCCTGAATCTGGGTCTCAACCTTGTCACTCCCTGTGACCTTGGGCAAGGCGCTTCACCAAAGTGAATTTGCTCATGCCTAGAACGGAAATAGCGCTGTACCCTAAAGTGTTATTTTAGGGTAAATGGGATGTAACTAGACCCCAGCTGAGACGATAGAAGTCCCAGCCGTCCGGAGGCAGGACTGGGAGGGATTCTGCCCTTTCTTTCATATGTCAGGAGTAAGGTTTCAGAGCCCCTGCCCACCCCAGACACCCTTTCTGCTGGATCCTTCCCAAGGTCAAGAGCAGGGAGCACAAAGGGTCACTCACCTCAAAGGTGCCAGCCTTAAGCAGGGTGACCTGGTCGTGCTGAGAAAGGTCACGGAAGCCAGGGATGTGCTTGGCAAACTCTACCACCTCCCTCACAGCGGGCGTGAAGCTCATGGAGAAATCCTCCCAGATCTCCTGCACAGTTCGCCCACTGCGTCCGTGCGGGTACATGTTCATGGGACATGCCTGGAAGAGGAAAGAATTTGGGGAGGGGAGTATCACTGAGGCTGCCTCAGGTAGGCTTCCCCAGCAGTGCTGGGCCCCAGATTCTGCTTGGGTTAGAGTTGTGGCCTTGGAGGATGGGTCTTTCAGGTAAAGTAGCAATCAGGTGCCAGGTGGAGCTCAGGGATTCCCAGGCAGAGCCCTTCCTGCAGGGCTGAGCATCCTCCCTGCACCTAGCCTTCAGGCACACCCAGCGGCCCTGTGCTAAATCCAGTCTCCCCAGTCCCCTGCCCACTTCACCCACAGTGCCCTCACCAGCAGAACGTTCTTGGAGTTGCCCTGCCGCAGACTGTTGGCAGGTGCTTCGCCTTCTGGGGCTGGGTACACGTGGGTGGGGCACAGATGGTGCCCATTGCTGTTTGGCTGGTGGCAGCTGTGATGGGCAGGGCCAGGGGGCCAGGTGGGAGGGTAAGAGGAGGGAGCCTGGCGTAAACTGTTCAGGGCCTCATTATGACGCTGGGCGGCCATGATGTTGTTGTCATTGGGGGCAGGCGGGCAGCCCTGACTTTCCCAGTGATGTGGGGTGGTGGCTGGAGGGTTGCCCGAGACATGGTTGGCATTTAAGTTGCCAGGTGAGGTGCCCAGCTTGTCATGGGCGTAGGTGAAGATCTCTCGGTGGGCCCGGGCTACCTGGGATATTACATCCTCCACTGTGGGCTCAGGACTTGGGGATCGGGGAGGCGTCAGCTGTTGTGGGAACTGGGAGAAGCCCACCAAGGGTGAGGGGGCAGGGGCTGGGGGTGGTGAGGGGCCCATGGGGCTTGGGGTGGGGTGCTGGGTGGGCGGGGTCTCCAGCGGGCACTGGCTGCTTAGCTGGTTGTTGGCCAGGTTCATGGCACTCTGCATCTCAGCCAGCATCCGCTGCTTCTCTCGTTTGGGGATGCGCCCAAAACGCACAGCTGTGACAGGATGAGAGCAGTGTCAGGAAGTTCTAATACACACTCACATGCTTCTCTTCCTTCCTCCTGAAAGGGAAAGCCCCTTAGGGCTTGGGGTTCCACATAAAACCCACAAGGCCACACCCATCGAGGGGGTTTTCCAAGTAGAAATTACGGTAAGAGGTGACCAGAGGGACTAATGGGAAAGATGTGTGTGTTTACCTGAGACCCAATGAAATGTGGGCATCCTCTATGCAAATGAGATGCCTAGTGTTGGGCCTTTTGAAGGGAGGGATTAATTCAGAAGCTTCCGAGTGGAAGAAAGGGGGAGGGTGAGGGGAAGCTCGTGGGCACGGTGCAGCCTCACCATCTCGAGACATGCCCACGGAGAGACACTTCTTGAAGCGACACTGCTGGCAGCGGTTACGATTGATGCGGACGATGGAGCAGTTCTCATTTTTCAGACACCTCTTGTACTGGATGTTCTGCTGGATGCTCCGACGGAAAAAGCCCTGTGGAGCAGGGGCAGCTAGTGAGCATCTCCGTCTAGGCCAGGCCTATGTGTCCTGTGGGAGAGGGTCACCTGCCCCTACCCCCACCCTGCCTCACCTTGCAGCCCTCACAGGCATGCACGCCATAGTGGAAGCCCGAGGCCACGTCTCCACACACCTTACACAGTAGCACCATGCCATTCAGCTCTGCGGGAAGAGAGGGGCAGTGGGTGAACAGGGCAGGTTTCTGAGTGGCCAGAGAGCTGGAGGTTTTCTGAGCTGGAGATTGGGCGGGGGGACGGGGCGGGGGGGAAACTGAGGAGGAGCTTCAGTATCTAGGGGGCACTCGAATGAGCAGACAGGGCTGACAGCAGCTGATGCAACTCTAGGAGAAATCCCTGAGGCCAGCGTAGGTCCTGGGAATAACGGTGTCACGTGAATGTCAACTCCCCACCTCAGCCTGGACACCTTCCCTTCCCCCCAAATCGGCTGGAAATTTACTCACTGGTGATGTTGCTGGTGCTCTTGCTGGGGGACACTCGGTTGCTGTCTTCCAGGGCCACTTGTAGACCCCTGGGGGGGCTCCCGTTATAGAAGGAGGAGGATGACGACAACGAGGAAGATGAAGAAGAAGGGGAACCATCGTCACCCAAGCTGGGTGGAGTGCTCCCAAAGGAGCGAGCTGGGTCCTGGGTGAGGGAGCCAGTGGGTGATGGTGGGAAGTAGGTGGGACAGCCTTGGGTCAGGGACTGGAAGCTGCCATTCGAGCTGTCACTGTAGAGGGACTCGGGGCTGGTGCGGTTTGGGGAGGAGCCGCTGGAGCCGATGTAGGTGATGACGCCACCTGGCAGGAGAACCCAAGGGAAAGGCGTGTCAACCGCCATATATCTTTGGTCCTAGGTCACCACTCTGCCCATCCCTCACCTGCCTCCCAAAACACTGTTGGATACTCAGAAGTTAACCATGTGAAACACCTAATCTTGGCGTCCCCAGAAGAGCCACAATAAGCAACTCCCCAACACATACCAGACATGGCCAACCAGCCACCGCAACTCTTGGCAGGTACATTCAGCTTCTGCCTGGCGTGTGAGGTACCTCTCTAGAGGCATGACCTCTGTGATGCTCTGTGAGTATCTCACATATGTACCAACCCCCCACCCCCCACCCTGGATGCCTTCCTTTAGAATATCAACCGCAGCTAATGACTTAATTGTCAGCAGCTGACCTCGGGATGGGATGAGCAGCTGAAAACCATTCATAATGCCCAGGCTTCAAAAAAGAAAAAAAAAAAAAAACCAGCTGCTGATTTTAATACCAAGACCATTCCAGAGATGAGACCATTGAGGGGCAGCTAGCCAACAGTGAGGAGAGTGCGGGTCTTACAAGGGCAAAACAATCACAGTCCCTCAAAACTGGAAGACGTATTCTCCAAAGGTACTGTTCCCTTGGCCTCCAAGATCAAGAGTCAGAGTGGACTCTATTCCTGCATCCAGGAAGGGCTTAACAGTATGAGTTGCAGGAGTTGGAAGTGAAGGACAAACTGTCCAGCCTAAGGCTTTGGAATTCCCCCTTCTAGATCTCTCTGCCTGGTGACAATGACCTTGGCTCTCTGGCCATTCAGGGACTTTGGCCCTCTAGTTATATTGCCAACCAGGTGGCTGTGTTCCCATTGCATTAGCAGGAGGAGAAGGTGACCTGCCTGCCACACCTTTGCCAAGTACCTCGCATGGCCTACCATGGATGGGGTGGGAGGAGGGAGGATCCCAGGACACGTGTGAGCCGACACAGGGCATGCCACTGTGTCTACAGAGGCACATGTGTTGCTCACCCACTGACACACACTAAGCTGGGCAGAGCAACCCTAAAATAGCTCAAGGTTGGTCAGGGTGAACCGAGTTCCCTGTAAAATAATTGCACAATAGATCAGCTCCTACAGTTTCAGGGCTGAGGTGGGGGAATGGGATATTTATTTGGTGGTAAATGAACCTGACCCAGTTCAGCCATCCCCCAAAGAGAAGTAAGACTCATCCGAAGAGACTTCCACCTGGAAGTGTGGGGCACACTCAAAAGAATCTAGTTTTAGATCTGGATCTATCACCACCAACTTGATTTGTGACCCAGAGGAAATCAACCCCCTCTCTGGGTCCCAGTTTCCCTTTCTGTGGAAAAAAAAAAAAAAAAAAAAGATGAAAGAGACTTAATATCCTTTCAGCTATGTTTGTGGGATGTAGTTGTTTTGCGGGAAGCCCTTAGGAGACAAACTGCTTCTTGTTTGGTGGGAGTAGGCGTAAGACAGTGTTTGCAGGACTAAGAAACGAGATGCTTGGGGAACAGAAAGAATTTGTCATGTGGAGAAGCTGAGTCTAAAGGCAGTACGGTGACGTAGGTGCAAGGAGAATAAAGAGGAAAAGAGTGAGGAGAAGGGTGGCTAGATGTGAGGTCCCCTTGAGGAGTGTAAACATGAGGCCACGAGAGGTCAGGGATGGCTCTGTCTTACTCTGCATCTGGTTATGGGGAAGGAGGAGGGGGCCGGGCAGGCGGACAGGAAAAGGAGGCAGGCGGGGCGGTGAGTCAGCCCAGCTTCACCCAGATCTCGGCGGGGCGGGGCGGGAGCCGGGCCCTCAGCCGGCCTCACGTCCCGGCTCCACGTGTGCCTCTTGCACGTGGCTCCCCAACGAGGAACCCCAGAACCCGAAGTTCCGCCCTCTCCGCTTCCCGTCAATCGGGAGCAGCAGCCCCGCCCCCCGTCCCACCCCTCCTCGGCGTCCGGGGTCCCAGTCTAGGGCTGGGCCCCTCACGCCAGCTGGGTCAGGACTACTAAGGGGAGGAGAGAAGGGTACACGCGTTGCCGGGGCAACGGGGGGCGGAGCTCATTATGTAACGGGGCCGGGAGGCAACCACCAATGGAGTGGCGGCCACGGCTTCTGCAGAATGAAAACAAACGCAGCACGTGGGCCCGGCTCCGCAGCCATGTGAGCGCTCCGGGCTGCCGGGGCGCTCTGGGTGTCCTTCCTGGGGCAGGGCACCACTCGTGGGGCTCCTCAAGTGCCGCTCCCTACTGAGGATTCACCAGTGAGATCCGACCCATTCCCCCAGCCCCTCCTGCCTGGAACTCAGATCGCCCCACTGCTTCTCGAGTTCCCTCGAGCCTGCAGGAACTAAGGGAAGAGGAAGATTGGAAGGAGGGGGTCCTCCTTCCGAGAAGTCCAGGCATGCCACAGCTGCAGGGGGTGGACAGATGGGGGCGTTTCGGGGCACTGCTCCAAAACTCCCAGTTCCTGTAAACTGTTCATCTCACCACACGTACCCGCTCTCCATTTCCTCCTTCCCCGCGATCCGAGTCCTTCAGGCTAAAGAGAGGGGCTCTGAGGGGTGATGGTGGGGCGCCTCCGGGCGCATTCCCAGGCCGAACAACCCGCTCTGGAAATCCCAGCCTATGGCCCCCATCACGCTAGCAAATCCCCAGGCCGAGGGAGTCTCCAGTCCCTTACAAAGTTCCTTACAAAGGCGTAGATGGAGGAGAGGAGACAGTGACAGAGAAAGAAGGATGGTAGCAAAGGAATCTTAGTACCTGTGTTGTTGTTGGAGTCCAGGGTCGTCATGTCTTCACCAGCTGACAGCGGTCATTCAAACTGGACCTTGACACAAACTGGAGATTACAATTGCCGCTGTCGCCCCCTGGGAACTGACCGAGGACGGGGAGTGGACCCCGCAGCTCACGATAAGGATCCTAGGCACCCTGCAGCAAGGTCTTGGGGTGGCCGACTGCAGCCCTGCAGAAGGGTAGGACGCTGAGGCAACGGAGGTCTGCTTTGCATGGGAAAAGCAAGAGAGTGTGGGGGAAGGGGGCGGAGGGAATCAGCCTGCAGTAGTTCTGGCTAGAAGGTAGCAAGGAGGGTCGGGTCTCTGCAGTGCCCGGGGTGCCACTGCCTGAAGGCTCCGCAGCGCTGCAGGGTAGGGAATCTGGAGCTCCCGGTGCAAAAGTCCCAGAGGGAGAGAGGTTGCAGTCAGGAAGTAAGTACGTGATGGGAGAAACGGGGCACCGAGGCGCAAAGAAGCGAGACGTGTGCCCTGCTACGTTCCCTCGGCAGCAGTATTTCACTCTGCCAATCTCAGCGGCCTTTTGCCCCAGCCTTTTTCTCTGGGACAGAGGGCTCTGCGCAGGCGCCAGCAACCCAGGGTTCCCGGGCCGCACGCGGCACTGGAGCAGGTACCATGTGATCCCAGGGAGCGCCTCGTGCCCCAGTGACACACTTTTCCAGCAGCAGGCACGTTGAGTTCCGTGCGCCTGCGTAAAGCCAAGGCGGTCGGGATATGTAGTCCATTGGCAAAGTGGGCGGACTGCGTATATTTCCCCGTTTCTGCCTCGCAAAAGCTCTTGCTGGAACCGGGGAGGAGCTGAGAGCCTTGTGGGGTGGAGTGCGCTGAGTGTCAGGGTGGCGTGTTTGGAAAGCCTGTATGGCAGAGGCATGTGAATTCCTGGGGAGGGGCTGGCAAGCTTGGCCGCTCCCTGGGAGATCAAAGCTAACAGCCCCTTTCTGCAAACCTTGCAAACGTGAGGGCTTCACGTGATTGCAGGACTGACTTCGCCTTGAGGTTACTGGTGACACGAGAGAGATGACAAGTAGGAATATCCCCTCGGTCAGGAGCTTAAGCTGAACTTCTGCTGCAGAGCCAAGTCCTGAGATGGAAAGGAAATGTGGCCCCTGTTCCATTCTACTCCCCTAGGGAAAGGAGTTGCCATGGGGGGGGCGTGGTGAGGATGTCCCTGGGGACTCCCTGTTTGCGTGTATGACACCACCCCACCCACTGAAGGTGACTTTGGGGTGAGTCATTTCCCTTTGTCTAGGAAATAAAAAGGACAAGGGAGGAGAACCTTGTGGTGAAAGTGCTTTGAAGTCCTAAAGGGGCCAGAGGTGAGGCGGGGCTTGGGGGCAGAGTGACACCCCCATCCCCACCCTCAGTGCTTCAGGTAGAAGGGAACACAAAGGCCATCTTAACCCTCCCTCCTTTACTGACGAGGAAAATGAGTCTTAGAAGAAGTGATTGGCCCAAGGTCAGGCATCCATTGCTAGTTTCATTTGACCACCATCAAGGAGGTGGGCAGCCATGGAAGTGGAACGCTGAACAGGGGTTAGAAACAGCCAGCATCTCCCTTCAGAGGAGCAACTCTGCTCCCTTGGCGAAAAAGGGTCTCCAGTCAAGGTCTATCCTGTTTTGGGGGGGGGGGTTGGCCTCGCTGTGTGGCTTGTGGGATTCCCCAAACAGGGATTGAACGCGGGCCTTCAGCAGTGAGAGCTGGGAGTCCTAACCACTGGGCTGCCAGGTATTCCCCGAGGTCTATTCCGTTTGAGGACTCGGGTTGCGGGGAGAGCTGCGAGCCTCTCGAAGCAGCCAAGTGAACCTGGGCCACCTGCTGCTTCCTGCTAGTCCCTCCTCAGTCCCACTGCTCCTAGGGAGGGTTTTTGTGTTGTCTTTTTTTTTTTTTCTACACAGGAAGCCCTTCTCCACTTGTTCACAGATAGCTCCTGGGACAGCACTGATGGATGCCTGGAAACAGCTACCGAAAAAGTAAAGAAAAGGAGGCGTGTGGACACCAAGGAAGGAGTAAGCTGGGTGGTGAGGAAGTAAGCAGAGAGGACTGTGAAGATGACTGAAGGGGAGGCGGCTGGGCATCTGGCCTCACCACTCGCTGACCCTCTGACTCCCAGGGGAAGACACATGGGCTCCCTAGAATGGCCTGGGCTTTAGTTTTGTTCCCTTGCCCCCAAGGACAGTGGGAGAGAGAGGGTAGTGGGCTCTTCCCTGGCCTGCCCTGGCCCCTTGGCCCAGAGCTGGGAAGCTGCAGCAGAGCGTGGGAGGACCTGGGAGGGGCTAGGGCAAACAAGGAAAGAGGCTTTTCAGGAAAACTTGGTTCTGAACTCAGCCTCCACCCCCTCTCCCTCCTCCTGCTGGGCTCTAGAGGGAAAACTGGGAGGTGAGCTGCCATGTCCGGTGCTGCATGCTCTCTGCGCCCTTCCTGAGTCTCCATCAGAGCCAGGGCCAGGGCCAGAGCCCAAGCCCAGGGACCTGCCAGGGCTCGACTCAAAATCAAGGACCTTGGTGTGACCTCTAGCTCCCCACCAGCCCAGCACCCCCGTCAGCACACTCCCTTTAGTTGCCCTGTTTGGCAACTACAGTTCTGCTTGCTGCTGTGGTCACCCTGCCCACCCCTTGTTCTACTTACTGGTGTTTATCCCAATTCGGGGAGGGCAGGGGTCAAGACTCCCTCCCTGAGTTAACAGCCAGTGAGAGGGAGGAGGAAGCAGAGGCAGCCAGAGCTGAAATGCAGTCAGCCTGACTCTTGGCAAGAAGCTGGGTTGTTTTGCAGTCTGTGTGAGGTACGAAGGCGGAGGCTGGGAGGGAGGAGGCAAAGGAGGGGGGTTACTTCTGGGCCCTCCTTCCTCTGCACTTCTTATAGGGCCCCTCCTTTGCTCCCTGACAAAGAAGTAACTTTGGGATCTTCCTTCTACAACTGGAGAGAAGGATACAGAATAATGACGAGGCAGGACTCTCCCTTGGCTCCAGAAGCTTCTGTCTATCCATCCTGCTCCTCTCTGTCAACAGCTGCTGGGAGAAGGACAGAGACTATGGGACTCAGAGCCACCAAATGGAGGGAGAAAAGGCTGGGTTGTCTGGCCTTTGGGGACCTGGAATAGAATCTAGCTTTGGCCTCTCTATGACCTCAATCTTGACCTAAGACAACAGGTGTATCTCAGCACGGCCTCCCACCCCTCCTGCCAGCTGGACATTCCAGTTCACTTCTCTACACACACACACACACACACACACACACACACATACACACACACACCTGTGCATGCTCACGCACCATATCTCCCACAGCGAAATTCAGCCCAAGAACAACTTGGACCCTTAATAAACAGTGCCCAGATAGAACCATGGGGAACGGATGCATATCCAAGACCCAGCACAGCAAAGCACACCTGGCTCCATGTTGCCCACACGTCTGCTGAGATTCCTCAGAGTCTGGGATTCTAGACTGACCTCACCATTTAGGGGCCGGATGGAATCCTGTGTGTGTGTATATGTTTCCAACTATGTCTTAAATTCTCTTGAATTTCTTTGGTCTGGGGAGGACAGCAGAGATAGGGTAGAGGAAGAGAAGAGAGTGAGAGCTCCAAGCTCTGGCCAGAGTGTGACCATAGGATTATGAACGAGAGACTGCATGTGTGAGTGTGTAAGTGTGAATGGCAAGAATGTGTGTGGATGTGTGTGTTTGATCCAAGACCTATTTTCCTCATCAGTAGGGTGCTCTGGGTAACAAGGCAACACCCTGTGCAAATCCTGGGTGGCCTAAATCTTGGGCTGACTGCTTGACTGACGGACTGACTGGGGTGGGTCCTTGCTGGAAACCAGGTCAGCCTTCAGTAGGTGCCTTCCTTCCCTGCTCCTTTCTCACAGAACGAACCACTGCCCCAGGAAAATAACCTGCCTGCCCAGGTGATGCAGACCCAGGACAGAAACGCTGGGAATGCCCCAGACCCAGGCAGCAAGCCCTGTGCCTGGGAGAGACTCATTCCCAGCCCTCCTAGATCCTTTTTCTGTTCTCTGAAAGACCAGCCAGCTTTCCCTAACCCACCAAAAGCTTTGATGTCTTGGGGAGAATTTCAGGAGAATTAAGTAGGAGGGTTAAAGTCCGAATTAATTTTTTCTCTGGAGGTGATAGAAAAAGGGAGGGTGAGGTATGATCCAAGCCTGGGTTCCACGGATGTGTTTTGTCTCAGATTCTATCTTTACCTCACTACTCCTTTTTCCAAGGAAAGGAAGTAATAAATATGTATTAAGTACCAACTGTATGCCAGGTACTGGGCTAAGTGTGTTACACACATTATTTCATTGAATGTCCACGACAGCCCTATGCTGTAAGTCTCATTCTTAGTTTATTTATTTTTAAAATTTATTTAGTTTTGGCTGCGTTGGGTCTTTGTTGCTGCACGCGGGTTTTCTCTAATTGCTTGAGAGAATGATTACTCTGGGTGGAATGTCTCAGCTGCAAGCTCATCCTGGTGTTTCCTAAGCAACGATGGTGCTGGAAATGAGGTGTGTCACCACGAAGGGGAAGCCTGAAGTACCCCTTGCTCCTGTCTCCACAAGTACCTTAGTTTCCCGGAACCTCTAACTCCACCCTCATTTCTTCTTCCCTTAAACTCCTCCCTCTCCCACTCCTACATTCCCCTCCTCTGCTTAGGTAGAAGGGGGCCAGATTAGGGTGCAAACAAACGCACAAAAAACCAAACTTCCACATACATTGCTACAGAAGTGAGTAACTTAAGCAGGCATCCGAACTCTCTTCTCTGACCCCGTGACTCTGGGATATGTAGCTGGTGATGAAGGGAGAGGGACACATGGGTCTGGTCCCCTTAAAGGGCCATGGTGCTTCCTTCCATAGGTCTGGGCCCCTTAAAGGGCCATGGTGTATCAAGAATGGATTGGTTGGGGAAAAAAATGGGAATTCCCTGGCGGTCCAGTGGTTAGGACTTGGTGCTTTCACTGCCAGGGCCCTGGTCGGGGAACTAAGATCCCACAAGCTGCGCGGTGCAGCCAAAAAAAAAAAAAAAAAAAAAGGATTGGTTGGGTGGTGTGGTCTCCATCTTGCTGCAAGGCACCCTCGGTGGGGGCCACATGAATCGGGGCTGCATGGATGCCCCCCTCCTGTGGGAGCCTTGTGCATGCAGACCCTTTGGTGAGAACCACATCTACATGGACCCCTTGGTAGGAACCAATCAATACGGATCCATTGCCAGTAATGACCTGTTACATACTTGCTTACATTTATAATTCATTTAGTCGATTGACTTTTCCAGTGAACCAAAGTTCTCCTTCCTTGTTAACACTTCAAATACAAGTTTCAATTAAAAATATTAAAAATAAAAAAGAATGGATTGGTTAAATGAGAGTACGGAAGACCACCAAGGACAGACACAAGTTGTATAAAAAGCCATAAGGAGGGACTTCCCTGGTGGCGCAGTGGTTAAGAATCTGCCTGCCAATGCAGGGAACACAGGTTCGAGCCCTGGTGTGGGAGGATCCCACATGCCACGGAGCAACTAAACCCGTGCGCCACAACTACTGAGCCCGTGCACCTAGAGCCCGTGCTCCGCGACAAAAGAAGCCACCTCAATGAGAAGCACACACACCGCAACGAAGAATAGCCCCCACTCTCTGCAACTAGAGAAAGCCAGCATGCAGCAACGAAGACCCAATGCAGCCAAAAATAAATAATAAAGTAAATTTATATTTTTAAAAAAAAGCCATAAGGAAACAACATTCTTCTTCCCCATTTACCTGCTTGAGAGATGAGCATTTCTGAAAACAGCCCTCTGAAAACCACCCACCATCCTGGGTCAGTGCTTCTTCAGCAGATGCTTTGGGGAATCCTCCTTTGGGTTCCCCTCTCTGAGCCCAGGATCCCAGCAAAATCACAGGATCAAGGAGGTGACATGGACTGCCCTTGGCAGGAGAAAACTAAGCTCCAGAGTGCCCACTTTCTGGCACAGTTTCCTCCTCCCGGATTGGGGGGCAGTGACATCCAGCACATGCTATGCCAAGGCCATCCTGTCCAACCTTTGCTATGCTGCTGCTGGAGCCCACGGGTGGTGTCATCTTCCAGGTCCCTGCACCTGCCCCTTGGCTGTCCTTGAGCCTCTGTAGGACTAAGATGCAGGGGAATGTATGGGGAGTGGTGAGGCTGGGATACCTGTGTGCCTGCCCCCATCGCCATCCCTTACCCCAAGCTCCATCTCAAACCCCCTCCGTGTCCAACATCTCCTCATTCCTTGGGCCTCTGCAGATCTCCATGCAGCTGCCTGGGGAGGCCGGAGGCTCATGCCAGTCCTCGTGAGCAGGATGGACCTTGGAGGAGCTGCGGCCTGGGCAGGAATTAGGGGCTGTGTGTAGCTTCTGGGAGGCTTACATAAACACTGGCTGGGATGGGGAGGGAAAGAGGGATGCAACGGGTTGCCCAGGAAAAAAGCAACCCCGCCCCCCCCGCCAGCTCAGTCTGAGTGGAAAGAAGGAACTAGGCTGATTTTTCCCACCTCCCATCCCTCTCCCCTGGTCTGCAGCTGTTAGTTGGGCTGGAAAGACTGCAGTATGTTGGGGGAGGGGATCAGGGGAAGGAGAGAGGGAGGATGCGACTTCACAAATTTGGGATCCCTCCCCTTTTTCTAAATTGGGGGTGGGGGTGGGGACAAGCAATTTGCCAGAGGTTTTCAATGCCGCGGGAAGGAGCTTTGGCTCATTAGAATGCGCAGTTTGTACCCTGAAAAAAAAATCTGTACTGGTTGCAAAAATGCAGACGCGTGTAGGGGCCCAGTGGAGAATTAAAAAAAAAAAAAAAAAAAAGCGCTAGCTCTGCAATGCAGGATCTGCGAAGTTTTGGTGCGGTGAGGAAATGTGGGTCGTGCTCCTTTCATTTGCTTGTTCCTGCTAACCTACTGTCCGCCTGACTCCAGCACAGTCTCACATCCCAGCAAGAGGCACTGCTGCTCAGAAACAGGGTCACGGGTGGGGGGCCAGAGCAGAGGGCTGGGAGCGGGGGTCTGGGGTTAGAGTGCTGACAGAGGTCTCTAAGGGGCTGGGAGGGCCAGATGGATGAGAGGGGACACTTCCATGAGGGATGGAGGCTGAGCTTGTCTCTCGCGGTGCAAGCAAGAGTTTGTTCTCCAGCTGGACAGAGTTTGTGTTCTTCCAGATCTCTCCCCCCCATCCCCACCCCATCCCTCAGCTCTTCCCTGTCCCCAGTTGGCAGAGGGATTTTGCCCTTCCTGTCCACTAACCCCACAGACCACTGCTGCAGAAAGAATCCTTGCTTCCAGTCCCTGACCCCACAAATCCCTGAACACTCCTGGTTCTAATCCTGGACCGGGCACTCACTGCATCTCTGTGCGGCATCCTCCTTCCTAGAAAGAGGGGACCAGGCGGCCTGATTTGGGGAGCCCAGGCTGCAGGGAAACCAAGTCTTGGCTCTGGGCTGCCATTAGCACATCAGTTGGAGGACTGGGGCTGGCATTCTGTGCTCTTGGCTTGGGGACACCCTTTGTTCATTTGGGGCTTAGGGCTCTGGGTTGTGTAAATGCCAAGGGGCTGCCTGGGAGGAGAATATGCCTGGGGAAGCCATGTTCCTTTCCTGGGTGTTTCCTCCCCTGGTGGCTTGGGAGAGACGGAGGAGACAGAAGCAGGATAAAGAGCCAGGAGACAGGGGGAAGGGAGCCCAGCGCCCTTTCACTCCTTCCCCATCTTTCCTCCTGTTTCTCCAGCCGGTGGAGGACAGGGCCGAGTGTGTGTGTTTGTGCCGGCTCGAGGCTCACGCGGGCTGCTGGGGTCACATGGCCCGGGCATGTGCAGCCTGCTCCATTTCTACCACAACAACTCGCTCATAAACAGCCCGGCTGCTGCGGCGGTGGCGGTGCAGACATGTGCAAGCGAGGGGGTGGGGCACGTGGCCCTGCCCGAGCCAAGGGAAGGCGCTCGCTCAGCACGGCCTCTCCCCTCCCCATGCTGGCGCTGCCTCGCCACAGGAAATTCCTAGTGCTCCGTTGCTGCTGCAAAACATGTTTTGGGAAGTGACTTTAAATAAGGATGGAGTCGATGGACTATTTAAAAAGAGAACGTCTAATCAATCGGAGACCGACTTCTGCTCACCCTTGCCCTATCTGGGATCCCTGGAGGCGTTGGGGTGGAGGACTGAGCAGGAGTCACGTGTTCCCAATTCTCACCTGTTTCTTCCTCCTAAACTATATGACATTGGAATGAACCAGGTCCCCATGGTGAGCACTGGGGTGAGGGGCTGTGGTTCCCTAAGACAGCGATTCTCAGGATTAGTGGAGGGGTCAGCATCACCCAGGCACCTGTTAGAAATGCAAATTTTCAGGCTCCATCCCAGGCCCATTGAATGAGAAACTCTGGTGGTAGAGCCCAGCAATGAGTTTCACCCAGCTCTGCAGGCAATTCTGATGCAGGAGAACCACTTCTCTGGGTCTCTGTTCCCTAGCAATCAGTCCTGTAGGAGAATCTAGCCCAGGATCTGGAGAGGGTCTACCTTCTCCTTTTGTGCTTTTTCATCTCAAAGTTTAGCCAGAGAGCATAACCAGATTCAGTTTGACTCAGTGTAAAAAGCATTTATTGAGTGCCTACTGTGTGCAGGGATTCTGGGAATGAGAGCAAGTGAGTAGTGGGAGGATAAGTAGCTGAGACGTGAGAGGGGAGGGTAAGGTTTGAAGGGAAGAATGAGGGGAAGAGAATGCTAAGACTGATTATTTATCCTTTCTCCATCTTCCTGTCCTGAGACTCCTACAGAACAAGTGATTGTGTTTCAAATTGTTTTGAGTCTGGAGGTAGAAATTGGTCCCTTGTCTATTTTTCCTGGCCATGAGGACCCCAAGCTCATTACAGCCATAGGTCCTTGACACCCCATGCAAAACCAAGACAGTGGGCTTCCCTGGTGGCGCAGTGGTTGAGAGTCCGCCTGCCGATGCAGGGGACGCAGGTTCGTGCCCCTGTCCGGGAAGATCCCACATGCCGCAGAGCGGCTGGGCCCGTGAGCTATGGCCGCTGAGCCTGCGCGTCTGGAGCCTGTGATCCGCAACGGGAGAGGCCACAACAGAGAGAGGCCCACGTACCGCAAAAAAAAAAAACAAAAACCAAGACAGTATGAGCACCATGCATGCACACAAAAACACACACTCCTTGGGATCTTGTGGGGTAGGGATAGGGAGAGTCAAGAAAAGAAATGAGGTCCCAGAGGGTTGGAAGTACCCTGGGCAAAATGAGTTTAACAGATAACAAGCAGGAAGAGTCTTTCAATGGGGCGGGTGGGGACAACCCTGGCCTACTCTAGCTTCCTGAGACACAGAAACTGTGACCAGAGGAAGCAGAGGGTCTCTGAGGCAAGTCACAAAGGCTCCAGAGAATGAAATCTAAGCCTTGAAAGCAAGGCGACTGGAGAATGGGGGATGGACAGTAGATCAGAAGGGTTCTCTTACACAGGCAAACAGAGCAAGGGTGGGGCATGGGAGGGAAAGCCAGGGAGGGGGCCGTGCTCAGCCCCTCTCCTCTCCCTTTCCCTCCTCCATCCCACGCAGCCTCTTAGGAGCAGAGGGCCCATCACTGTCTCAGGTGCGACCAGTTGACTCCTGGCCTCTCCGTGCTTCATTTTTTGAGGAATGCTTTCCTCTGTTACTCACAGAGCCCTTTCTCTCACTTCTCTGCAAGGTTTCCTCTCTGTGCCTGAAAGGCTCTGCGCTCAAGGAGCAAACAGCCCCGCAGGCTCAGCTGCAGTGACCTACATCGGCTCTCCTCTAGGCCCTGGGTGTGGGGGGCTGAGATTTCAAGATAGGAACTTGGGAATCTGGCACAGGTCTACAGATGATGACTTCAGGGAGACAGTCTGCAAAATCTGCACCGAGGGACCGCGAGGCAGGGGATGCCACAGGACTGAGTTCTCACTTTGCCATTTGTGGACAGTATCAGAAGACTCTCCAACCCCCGCAATGCAAAAACATTTCTGAGCAGTGACCCCTTGGAGAGGAGGCAGAGGCCTCTGACAGGCCTGGTCTCTATTCATTCGATTTGGGAGTCGTTTCTGCCCGTTCCCCATTCTCGCGGAACCCATCCCAGTCGGCTACAGCTGGGTGGAAAGATTTCCTTGGCCTTGATGTAGACCAACAAGTTCAGATTTCAGTTGATTTATTTCAGGAACATGGAGAGTGAGTAGAGGTAGTCAGATACGCAGAAATTCACTCCCAAGCTTTACTACGGAGAGACGTACTTCCTTAGACCCAAGGGTTCTGAGGAGGATCCAGAAGGAGCCCCAGGGCCAAATGACCATTTACAAAACCCTTACCTTCAGGACCCTGGCAGCTGAACCTCTCCTTCCAGCTACATGCCTTCTGGAACAGGGAAGGCAGGTTCTGTAATAGGTTTTTTCCACCTCTCTCACTATAAACCAGTGTTTAGGATGCCCACCGTCTCCATATTGTGGATGTTTTGCCCTGGCAAGGAAATCCTATTGTGGGGGTAGGAAATTAGGTGATGGTGACAGAGAATGATAGATGAGCCTTTTGCTTGGGGCGGGTGGGGGTGGGGCTGGGGGGAGAGGGAGGGAGAGAGAGACACGGAGAGAGCGCGCGAAAGCAGGCTATGCAGGATTGGGTGGCTCTCCTGTCCAAAGGGCTTCCCCTTGGCCAAGCCCCACCCCAAAGCCCAGGAAGTCCAGAGCTTGGCACCCAGCCAGGGTGAGAGCATTCCTCAGGACTATGACAGGCTGTGGGGGATGGTGGTGGTGTTCCTACCACAAGGATGGGGGAGGGGGAGGAAACGCGCAGGGGAGGAAATGACCTCGGAGGGTAAGAGGTGGGGAACTAGTCCCAGTCCCACGAGAGAAGGGCTGAGGCTGGATGTCTTCCCAACGGCCATGCGAAGGGTCTGCAGCTTCAGAGCAAATGACCCCTAAGTCACCTCTCTGCTCAGGGTCACCACTGACGTCCCAAACTGTCCTCTGGAGGCTCTCTCTCTCTCTCTCCCCGCCCCCCCGTCCCCGTCCCCGTCCCCGTCCCCGTCCCCGTCCCTAACTCTGGGACTGTGGTTGAGCTCGGGAGCCCCCGAGTGGCGAGAATCTAGAACTGCAGCTGGGCTGGGGGAGGAGCCCATCGGGTCTCCCTCTGTCTCTCCACCAGGGCCCCTCCCTTTTCCTCCACTAGACCCAGGACTCTGGAAATAGCACCTGGTAATGGGAGCGCTGACAGATGCTGAGTTATAGGAGAGCAAGTGTCCCTAGTCCTTAACGTTCTCGCTTGATTGCTTTGGAGCTGTTTCCCTTGAAAATAGGTGCCTTAGGACTCCTCCCATTCCCTTCGACACATCTCTCTTTAACATGCCCCTGGGTGGCGTGCTTGTTGGCTACAATGGAAGTCCCCTTGTTTGCGCCCCAAGATTTGTAGTTCTTGGGCTATCTACTATTCATGACCTCTGTGACTTTGGAGGAACAAATGGCACCCAACTCTTCTGAGTATAAATTTACCCTTCCTTCTCTGATCACTACCTGATGTACAACCCTTTCTCCTAGTCAGCCTCCAACCACGTAACTTCCGTCACCCCGATTCCCTACCCCATCTCTCAACACCACATCTCACGTGGGGAAAAGGAGTGGGGCGGGAAATGGACAAAGCCCCGGTCAGAATTTTTCCCAAGGAAAACAGTTCCTCTGTTTAGCTTCACTTAACCTGTTTTCTAGCTTTTCCTCTTTAGTCCCCTTGCTCTGCATCAAGCCTTCCCACTGGACTAAGTTTTGCTGTCCTGCCCTCTCCTCCTTCCTCCACCATGATCTCCCAGGGCTCTTCCCATCTAGGACAAATGTTCCCAACGTTGAGAGAGGAGTGTTCTCCATTCTGGAAGTAACTTGCAGCTTGAGGAAACTGAGCCCAGAGAGGAAGCACTGTTTCCAGTGTCGTTGGGGAAGGAGAGGTGACGGAGGAGGCAAGAAGCAGAACGCTCACCCTAGGAGAGGCCACGTTCCCATCATCCCGTCCGTAACTGAAGAACTCGGGTGGTATTCGGGGGTCTCAGAGAGCTCTGCCAGCATCATGCAGAACTCTAGGGGGATGGAGTAGAGGTAACCAGCGTTGCAGCTAGGATTAAAACTCCACCCAACTCCACCTCCAAAGCAGTTTTTTTCCCCTAATTAATTAATTAATTTATTTTTGGGTGTGTTGGGTCTTCGTTGCTGCACGGGGGCTTTCTCTAGTTGGGGTGTGCGGGCTTCTCGCCGCGGTGGCTTCTCTTTTTGCAGAGCACGGGCTCTAAGCACACGGGCTTCAGTAGTTGTGGCACGCAGGCTCACGCAGGCTCAGTGGTTGTGGCGCATGGGCTTAGTTGCTCTGCGGCATGTGGGATCTTCCTGGACCAGGGCTCGAACCCTTGTCCCCTGCATTGGCAGGCGGATTCTTAACCACTGAGCCACCAGGGAAGCCCCCAAAGCAGTTTTTTTAAATGATATCCTTCCTCTTGAATTTGCCTCATCTTTTTTTTTTTTTTTTTTGCAAAACAGCATGTTTATGAAAACTCATTTGATCCATTTTGTGACGACACTTGAAATAGATTTACTAATTAAGACAACCAACACTCTGCTTTTACTTTTATTTGCATTTATTTTTTGCAGCATTTATTCCCGGGCCATAAGTTTTTGTTTCTTCAATTTCTTCTGGGATATCTTTTTCTTCTGGGCAACCTCCTCTTCTGGTTTAGGAGCAATCTGTTCTTTTTCAGTATGGATCATCTCAGTGTGGCAGGGAGAGCTCATGTATGGGTTGATCCGACCATGAGCTCTGTAAGTCCTGAGCCGCATCTTGGGGGCTTTGTTCACCTGGATATGCTCAATGACCAGGGAATCTACATCTAAGCCCTTAAGTTCAGCATTACTCTCTGCATTTTTGAGCATGTGCAGTAAAAATTCAGCACTCTTTTTGGGCCACCGACCCTGCGTCCAGCCCCACTGTTTGGCCTGGGCACACCTACCAACTCCACCACTGTAACGACGGAATGGCACACATTGCTTCTTTAAGGTGACATCCTTCAGATACTTGGTGGCTTTTCGGATATGCATACCCTTAATGGCCTGGGCAGTTTCACGAGTGTTCTTAAAGCGAACACGAAGATTTGAACCTCTTGACTTGCATGATTTTGTGGAGTTTTCTGGGTCGAGTGAATAGCGAACCATTTTTAGAGGTCACCTCAGGCCGCTTACCGGAAAAGCTGCCTCATCTTTTAATTGTATGATCCTTAAAGTTATTAACCAGGGAGTTATGGTTTTGAAATCATTTTAAGCAGAGGCAGTCACGTTCCCCTATTGTACTCCAGTCCTCCGTCAACTTTCCTCTCCTCCCCAGGCTGCTGCTCCACATTCACCCTGAAGGGGGCACTTTTGTTCAGTCGTTAGTTGGTGCCAGCGAAAAAGGACCCCAAGAAGGAAATATAACAATTGGTCACGTGTTGGGGGTGGGGTCCTCGCAGAGGTTGCTGGGCCAGGGAAGGGAGGTCCACGTGGAGTGGGCGGAACTCGCTGAAAGTTTTGGCGGGGCTGGCAAAACGAGAAAAATAGACGAATTTGAGTTGTGATTTTATTAAAAAAAAAAAAAAAGAAAGGCAGCAGGGAGGGTGTGTCCTGCGGAGAGGCCCCCGCGGAGGGGAGAAGGGGAGCGGCAAACGAGTATCCTGCTCGCGGAGGCCTGGAACGCAGGGCAGGGTTTTTGCCAGAAAGCTCTGAGCCGGGGCAGGGCTTCAGAGGCGGAAACCTTTGTGGCTCCATGCTGGTTCCCCATCCCCCATCCTCCCAAAAAAGGGAAAGGTGGCCTCTCCACCCGTGGTCTCATTTCGGTGCCATGTGGAGCTGGGTTAATGCCAGCCACGCAACCCGTCTTCATTTACCTTTCCAAGAGCCTCAGGAAGCCGCCCAGATGAGTACTCTGTCTCCGGGAAGAAGCCAAAACAAGTCTCTTTTTACTATACCTAGTTCGGCCCCACTCTTAGTAGGAAAACACAGCTTCATACGGTCTTAAAGATGATCTATTTCAATTTTCTTTTTGGTCTGGGGAAACCAAGACCCAGACTGTTAAAAGGGTTTGCTACATGCTCTTTCCAAACTATAGGCATTCCCTTCAAAGAATGTAGGTCATAGAAACGGAATTCTGTCATTCCAAAAAGTCTTAGAGGAATGGTGAAAGTGTTGGCTTCAACTCCATCCATACACTTAGCCAGAGGGCAAATGGGAATGGTCATTATCCCGTTAGGGATGAAACAGAGATTTGTTTAGGGACTTGATTTATGAGTCCTATAGTTTTCCTAAGGCTCCTTCTCAGCCAGTAGGTCCACTTTCTCCCTCTTGTCCTTTACTCTTTGATATCTCACGTCCTCATATATGTCCTAGTTCAGGGATTATCACAGTTTAGAACATAATGGTTTGGAAGCAAGAATTCTCTTTCCTTTTTAGAGAGCTTCTCTTCCCAGGTTTCAGTTTTCTGGTGGTCTGTCCATCTCATCCTGTGAATTGAGATCAAGAAGATCAGACCTCAAATCCAAAATTCCAGCCTTTTCGCTTTGGGGGAGAAAAGCATGTTTACTTAGTCTGGAGCAGTGAAATCCTAGACTTTGGATTTCAGAGCTGTAAAGTTTTCAGGAAAAATAATTGTGGGGGACTGATGTAAGCTTTTTATTTTGCCAAGTAAGGACATTAAAAAACTACCCACCACCGATTGCTGTGTGCTATCACTATCATTTCACGAAAGTACATTTTAACATACACAAAATAGGAAGTATGTGACCTCTGAGTAAATGACAGTATTAAGCCACCCTGCATTAATTTACATGGGTGCATTTATTTGTAGACTTTTAAATGATGACCATTCTGACTGGTGTGAGGTGGTACCTCATTGTAGTTTTGATTTGCATTTCTCTAATAATTAAGCTAAGTTTTTTTGTGTATGTGTGTGTGTGTGTGTGTGTGTGTGTGTTGTTATTTATTTATTTATTTATCTTTGGCCACGCCCAGAGGCTTGAGGGAATCTTAGTTCCCTGACCAGGCATTGGAAGTGCAGACTCTTAACCATTGGACCACCAGGGAAGTCCCACTATTTTTAAATAGTTGAAAATCTAAAATAATATTTCATGAAACATGAAAACATATGAAATTTAAACTTCAGTGTTCCTAAATAACATTTTATAAAATGGTGGGAATGTAATCGCTGGTTGCAGCCTCACCCCAGAGCCTTTGCTTTCAAACAATGAGTCTGCCACCTGTCATTCCCTCTAAATCCCCGTACCACTGGTACCTTAGATTAACCACTCATCATCAGCCACCACTCATTCATTTACACATTGTCTTTTGTGCTACGGTGGCAGAGTTGAATAGTGCAAGAGACTCTATGGCTGTCAAAGCCTAAAATACTTACTATGTGGCTCTTGAAGAATAGGTCCTGGTATAGACTCCAAAGCAGTGTTTTTCAAATTTGAGGTGCATCAGAATCACCTAGAGCACTTGATAAAACACAAAACTGCTTGAGTCCCACTGCAGAGTTTCTGATTCATTAGGTCTAGAGTGGGGCCTGAGAATCTGCATTTCTAACAAGTTCCTAGATGATGCTGATGATGCCAGTCCAGGACCACACTTTGTCTAGTGAGGAAAAAAACATATGCAGTTTGTTCATGGAATTGCCATCTGCCTGACCTTAGAAATCTTGACCACAAAGTCCTCCTTCTCCCTCACCCCCTCCTCACACTTTCTACTGATCAAGAAATTCTGCAAATTACTAATAATGTGATAACTACACTCTCAAGCCTTAGATTAGCCATTCATCATCTCTCACCTGGACTAACAGCCTGCAAGTTGGCCTCCTGCCTTCCGTGCAAAGATACATTGAAGTTAGCTTTCAAAAACACATATCTGATCATTCCACACTTTGGTGGAAATCCTTCGATGTTTCACCTTGGCTGATAAATTAGTTGTCCCTCAGTATCTGAGGGAGACTGGTTCCAAGACCCTGCTCAGGATACCAAAATCCTCGAATGCTCAAGTCCCTTATATAAAATGGCGTATATTTGCATATAGCTGACGCACATCCTCTAAATCATCTCTAGGTTACTTGTAGTAACTAACACAATGTAAATGCTATGTAAATCATTGTCGGGCTTGCGGCAAATTCAAGTTTTCCTTCTTGGAACTTTCTGGAATTTTTTTTCCTGAATATTTTCTTTTTTTTTAATGGTCAGCTTTTTAAATTAAATTATTTATTTATTTATTTTTGGCTGCGTTGGGTCTTCATTGCTGCGCACAGGCTTTCTCTAGTTGCGGCAAGCAGGGGCTACTCTTTGTTGCAGTGCGCAGTCTTCTCATTGCGGTGGCTTCTCTTGTGGCAGAGCATGGGCTCTAGGCGCACAGGCTTCAGTAGTTGTGGCACGCGGGCTCAGTAGTTGTGGCTCGTGGGCTTAGTTGCTCCCCGGAGTGTGGGATCTTCCCGGACCAGGGCTCAAACCTGTGTCCCCTGCATTGGCAGGCAGATTCTTAAGCACTGCGCCACCAGGGAAGTCCCTTCCTGAATATTTTCAATTTGCAGTTGGTTGCATCTGCAGATGTGGAACCTGTGCATATGGAGGGTTGACTGTATTCACTTCTTAACTGGGCCTTCAGACCTTAACAGTCTGGTCTCAACACACCTTGCTTGCTTTATCCCCTGTACTCCCCAGTATCCAAGCTAAAGTCCAGCCAACTTCTCCTATTTACTCCAAAACATCCTTTTATCCCATGCCTAGGCAATGTTCTCACCTCTGTCTGAAATGTCCTCCTATGGCCTCAAACTTTAAGACCCACTTCAGTTGTCACTTCCTCAATTCCCTCTAGATAGTATGTTCTACCTTCTCTGTGCTTCTCGACAACTTTATTTTTCCCTAGGTTTCACTAATTTTTACACTCTATTAATGTTACAAGACTGTCACTCTCAGCCAAGCTAAAGGTCAAGGGTACATGCTTTCTCTTAATATAAACAGCTCATTTACTCATTCAATGAATATTTATTAACTGCCTACTTTGTGCCAGGTATGGTTCTAGGGGCTAAGGATACAGCAGTGAACAAAACACAAAGTTCACATTCTAGTGTGAGAAGGCAATAAACAAGGTCAATTTCATCTTAGATGGTAATAAGTATATGAAAAATATAAAGCAGGAAAGGCAAGGGAGGGTATTTGGAAGAGGTTGTGCGTTTACACAGGGTAGCCAGAGAGGAAGGCATGATGAAAAGATGATATTCAGTAAAGAGCTGAAGGAGATGAGAGAGGAAGGTATGTGACTACCTGAAGAAAGAGTGACCCAGGTGGAGGGAACAGCAAGTGAAAGGACCTGAGCAGACACATGTTGGGTGTGTTTGAAGGACAGCAAAGAGGCAAGTGTGGCAGGAGGCGGGTGAGTAAGGGGGAGAGTAGTCGGAGCCAAAGTCAGAGAGCAGTCCCGGGGGCCAGATCCTGCAAGCCACAATGACGATTTTGTTTTTACTCCAAGTAAGATGGGAAGTCATGAGAGGGTTCTGAGCCTGCTCAAGAACATGCTCCGCCTCATATCTTATCAGAATCACGATGGCTGCTGTGTTGAGAACAGGCTTAAGTGGGGGAAGGCAAAGCTTGAAACTGAGGGACTAATTACAAGGTTACTGCAATAAAAAAGTGAGATACGATTATGGCACAGACTATGACTCAAGGTGCAAGTTGTGGAGATGCTGCAAAGGTGTGTGACTCTGGATATATATATATATTGAAGGGCAATGGGATTGAAGACTGATTGGATGTAGAGTGAGAGAGAAAGAGAGGAAGGCTGTAGAAGAAGCAGGATTTGGGTGAGGGAAATTCAGGAGTGTGATTTTAGACGTACGTTTGAAATGCCTGTTACACATCCAAGTGGATATGTCTCCTAGGCAGCTGAATATGATTCTGGAGTGAGAGGATGATCCCAGAAGAAGATATAAATTTAGGAGTTGCCAGTATAGAGATGGTACTGAAAGTCTCGACACTGAAAAAGATCACCACTATTCTATATGCCTCCTCCCACACACCTCCTTCGCTGGTATCCCTAACTCCAGTACTCCCCTTGCAGATCTGAGGCCATACAGTCTGGTAGAAGAGGGCTGGGGCTCCCTTGGCTTCTTAGCATATTCGCACCCATTTATTTAAAATTTCCAGTGTTTTGGGGAGGTTTTCACATTAGACCAAAGAATGTTAGTCATCTCCATCTCCATATAGACTGGAAAAAAAAAAAACACCCCACCTCAACACACAAAAAATACAATCAATTAAAACTATTTAAAAGTTTTTCCCGGAGAAATTCTGTGAGGACTTGTTGGCTAAAGTTGCCTGTAAGTTAAGACAGACAGACACACAAACTGAACACTGAAGAGAGCGGACAAAGTGCTCAGCATAGGAGAGTACCCTAAAGTATTCCTATTCCCGGTAAAGGTAAAGGTCCCTTCCGAGACTTCCTTTGCCTCAATCCTTCATGAAGCCCCAGAAGATGCTAGAAGTGACTTAAGAAGCCTGGGGAGATGGCCGTTGGGAAAGAACCGTCGGTCGTTGGCAATGCTTCATTCCAGGGAGGTGGCGGCAACAACTCCCTAGGCAGCAGACATCATGGATTTTCCTCCCTCGGGGAACCAGAGCTCCCCTCCGTTTCTGGCCTGGATCCCTTAGAGACAAAGAACTTCATTCTCTCCCATACCAGTGTGGGGCTGCTGGGGAGTGCTGGGGGTGGAGGGTTAGAATTCTATGCCCAGGAAACACCCATAGGCTCCAACAGGAGCCTGCATCCTGACTGGTCCGGGAGGCGTGCGGGGCCGCTGGGCCCCTCCGGCGAGGGCCAGGCCGGTTGCCAAGGTGCCCGGGGAAGGGGGTAATCCAGCGCAGGCCGGGTACGTGGACCGCTCGGTACACTTCCACGGAGGGCGCATCTGCCTCCCGAAGACCCCTTCCTTCCTCCCAACTCCATTCTCTCACGCTCCTCTCTCCCGAGGAGCCTCCGCATTCGCCTTCTACCCGTCATGGCCCCAGCCTTTTCTTCACTCCTCCTGACCCTCCCCCGGCTCGCCCCTCCCCCGGCAGCCCACCTTCACCCCGCCGCTCCGCGGGCTCCTCGGTCCTCGCCCCTCATCCCCGGCCTCCCCTCGCCGGCCCCCCGCGCCCGGGGCCCCCGCGGCCCCTCGCCCGCCCTCCTCGAGGCGGCGGCGGCCCCTTTCACAATAGCGCGGCCCGCCTCCCTCCTCTCAGCTCCCGGTTCGCTCCCGCCCGCTTCCCTCCCGGCGCATGCGCCCACCGGTCGGCGGCGGCTGCGGCGGTGGCGGCTCCGAGCGGCTCCGTTTTTTTTTAAAGGGAAACGCTGAGGCGCCGGGGGTGACTGTGGGGGAGGGGGACCCCGAGCCCGGAGACCCGCGGGGGAGGCGACAGACCCCCTCCCAGAGTAGGAGGGCTTTGGGCGGACCCATCCCTCCCACCCCCTCCTGAGGAGGAGGGGGGGGAAAATGGAGGCTCGGGGCGGCTGAGGCGAGCTCCGGGGCGGGGGGCCGGGGCGGGGAAGGGGGTGTGTGGGGTGGGGAGACGAGGCGGGCCCGGCCGGGCCAGGGGGGGCCGAAGCGAGCTCCGGGGATGAGCTCGGGGGCGGCTGGGTGCGAGCTCCTGCCTCTGAGGCGAAGGCGGCGGCGGCGGCAGCAGAGGCGGCGGCGAGGCCCCCATGGGCCGGCGGCGGGCCTCAGCCGCGGCCTCCACTTCTCCGCACGCCGGCGGGATGGCGCCCGGGCCCCGGAGGAGCCGCGCTAGCCAAGGCCTGCTGCCGCGCTGCTGAGACGAGCCCGCCAAACTCCCCTCCCCCTCCTCCGTCCTCGACCCCCCGCACCTCACCCCTTCCCCACCCCCTCCTCCGTTTCGGTCCCCGGCGCTGCTCCGGACCACTATGACCATGAGATCCGCAGTGTTCAAGGCGGCCGCGGCCCCTGCCGGCGGCAACCCTGAGCAGCGACTGGACTACGAGCGAGCTGCGGCGCTGGGCGGGCCCGAGGACGAGCCCGGGGCGGCCGAAGCCCACTTCCTCCCCCGGCACCGTAAGCTCAAGGAGCCGGGGCCTCCGCTGGCCTCCTCCCAGGGCGGGAGCCCTGCGCCCTCCCCGGCCGGCTGCGGCGGCAAGGGCCGGGGCTTGTTACTCCCGGCCGGGGCGGCCCCCGGGCAGCAGGAAGAGAGCTGGGGCGGCTCGGTGCCCTTGCCCTGTCCGCCCCCGGCCACCAAACAAGCTGGCACTGGGGGGGAGCCAGCGGCAGCCGGAGCCGGCTGCAGTCCCCGACCCAAGTATCAGGCGGTGCTGCCCATTCAGACGGGCTCTCTCGTGGCGGCGGCCAAAGAGCCTACGCCCTGGGCTGGGGACAAGGGTGGGGCGGCTCCCCCAGGTGCCACCGCCTCGGACCCGGCGGGACCCCCACCACTACCTCTGCCCGGGCCGCCACCCCTCGCGCCCACCGCCGCCGCCGGGACCCTGGCGGCCAGCGAGGGCCGATGGAAGAGTACGAGGAAGAGCCCTCTCGGGGGTGGCGGCGGCTCGGGAGCCTCCAGTCAGGCCGCCTGCCTCAAACAGATCCTTCTGCTGCAATTGGACCTCATCGAACAGCAGCAGCAGCAGCTGCAGGCCAAGGAGAAGGAGATCGAGGAGCTGAAGTCAGAGAGAGACACGGTACGGGAGGGGTTAATCTGCGTTCGGGACGAAGAGCGAGTTGTGCGCATGCTCGGGGGAAGGGGGCTGTAGGAGGTTAAGGTATCCCTGGGTTAGGGGTAAGGAGGTTGGCCACCAGCGAAAGGAGTCTAATTAGCTGCCGGGTCCTTGGGAGCCAGGCCCACAGACACGTTGGGTTGGAGGGAGGGGTTAAAGGGCAACCTCCCAGGGGGAGGGGGAGGGGAGGTTTCAGGTGCCAAAGGGTTAATTTAAAATGACAGCCTCAGACGTGTGGGAAAGACGTTTAGAGTGGGAAAAAAACCTGATTTGTGCGGGGTTGAAAAATGAAAAGGTGGGATACATATGCGGTGGCTTTATGGAAGGGGTTAACTTAAAGAGCTGTGCGTTAGAAATGTATTCTGGAGGAGAGGGCCATAGCAGCTGTTGCTCTAAGCCCTGCTGCAGCATCTTTAGACAGAGTAGTAGGCCTTTTCATTGGCAGAGGGGTCGAGGTGATTCACAGTGGAACCCTATTACAGCTTTTTAGAATGATATTAGGAGGATCATCACCTTGGATTTCAGACCGTTTTTCATAGGAATCTGCGTTATAAAACATGACCTGCTGACCAGCTCCCTTGTATGAGCATGGTGTTTAGAGGCTGGAAGGTTTTTAAGGCATCAGGGGAAATTAAGCTTATTACATGTATTAAGTAGACCGAAATTGTTTCCCCTATATTAGCATCTTAAGGTAGTAGGGAAGTCATTTATTATTTCTTTGTACTTCTGAGGAGCACGACTGTATAGGGTTGTTTTTACTGCAGCAGTAGTTAAGGGCACCTTAG
The DNA here is from genome assembly GCF_964165515.1 of Mesoplodon bidens. Taxonomy (NCBI): domain Eukaryota; kingdom Metazoa; phylum Chordata; class Mammalia; order Artiodactyla; family Ziphiidae; genus Mesoplodon; species Mesoplodon bidens. The sequence goes on along the minus strand of NC_138179.1, from coordinate 52,479,505 downwards.
GTGTTAAAACATATTCCTCCAGATACCAGGAAAGCTGTGGTGGTGGGATATTACCGTGCCGGCATACCTTACAGCTGCCTAAAAATAAACATGGTTTCTACAATTGTTGTGTTCAGGCTGCAGCAGTCTCTCTCTCTCTCTCTCTCTCTCTCTCTCTCTCTCTCTCTCTCTCTCTCTCTCTCTCTCCCCCTCTCTCTCTCCCTCCCTCCCTCCCTCCCTCTCTCCCTCTCCCTCTCCCTCTCCGGCGTTGTGTGCGCCAAGGGCTGAGCAGGAGAGCACAGGGCTGTTCATTTTGTTTGCTTTCCAAATGAATCTCTCCAGGCAGCGACTGTTTTATTGGAGAATGCATTCTGCAAGGTGGAATGGGAGCTGGGGCCGGTCTCATTAAAATATCTCATGGTGTTGATTTGTGGAAGTTACTCAACATGGAGGTGGCACTGCTCAGCTACTGTACTGCAGTCTAGGGGTGTGATGGTACTGTAATTACAACACATCGTGTCCTTATTTGGGGGGGGGAGGCGGGAAGAGAACGACCAGTGAAGGAGAAGAAATCAAGGAAATGTCACCCACAAACCGTGTTTAAGTAATGTTAAGGCTGTGGATCAAAACAGAAGGAGATGAAATGACAATGTGGCTGACAGGGGGGCTCTCTGCTGACTGTGGAGGTTTCTGTTCAGTACCTGAGGTAATGGCCCCTTTGCAGACTTTCCTAGGCAGGAAAAGCGGGGTGAGTTAAGGATAGAGTGTCAGTCTGAACTTGGCATTCATTGCCTCTGTTGTGTATTGCAGTCTTAGCGATGCTTAAGCTTGTTTCTCTTATTCCAGTTGTTGTTTGGCCTCTCATGAAATCTATGCAGCTAAGTGGATGTAATGAATTCAACATTAATATCACTGTCTAACCCAAATAAAATTCTTATTATAGGGTGTAAGTAGCACATTTGGCATCTTTTCTCAGCACATTTTAATGTGAACTTTTCAATGATAATAGACTTCCATTTTCTGTTTATGTGGTCCTCCCTTTAACTAGAATTAAAAGATTTTTTCAATATTCAGACAAATAGGTATAATTTTTTTGTTATCTCAGATGCAAAGCAATATGTATATTTGATGATTGATGGGATTTATGGGTACTGGTTCTTTTATAATTCTTCCAAATTGAGTGTTCATTATTTAGGTGGCACCTCCCCACCCCCACCCCACCCGCCTTCAAATAAAACTGCAATCCCTAGTGGCACTGTGACTGTGTGAGCTTTTAATTCCTTCTCAATGTACTGTCTGGACTTTGTCCTTGTGTATAGTGTTTTGGAGTGGAAGTAGACAGGATAGTGTTTGGAGAACCTTAGGGCCTCCTAAAAGAACATTAAGGTTAATTCTGGAAACTCCCAAACTGACTTGGAGCCACATGGTTAGCAGTAGCAGAGGCCATGCCATTTAAAAGGCATGTTGTGGCCCCTCCCAGTGAAGAGGATTTTCTTTCAGAAGAATGAAGTACAAATTCCCCCATGCCCCTCCCCAACTAGTTTAGCCCCTAAAATTAAGCAGTGTACCTTGTCTTCTCTATTGTGTTTAAGAAAATCTATTCAGATTAATGTCTGCCTGTTAAAAATAAGTTGAATTGCTATGGTTCATGGAAAGAGGCAGAAGACCATACTGATTCACAAATGGGGCTAAGCACCCGTGTTTAATTTTTTTGTTTTTTAAGTCTGCATTTTGCCATTCTCTCTTTTAGCTCCTTGCTCGGATTGAACGTATGGAAAGGCGGATGCAGCTGGTAAAGAAGGATAACGAGAAGGAAAGGCACAAGCTGTTTCAGGGCTATGAAACTGAAGAGAGAGAGGAAACGGAGATATCCGAGAAAATTAAACTGGAGTGCCAGCCGGAGCTTTCCGAGACATCCCAGACTCTGCCTTCCAAGCCCTTCTCCTGTGGGCGGAGTGGAAAGGGACACAAAAGGTGTGCTGATAACTTTGTTACACTGTCTGGACGTGAGGTCACTTGTTTCCAGTGACTGAGAGTAAGGGATTAGGACCTATGAATTTGTTTTAATAGAACTATGTCTTGAATCATGAGGTCTTCTGTGCTGAGAAACTGTCTTGAAACGTTCCTGCGCAGACTATGTACGTCTGTTAGGAACATTTTGGTCACAATAGTAACTACAGAATGCAGAGTACATCATAAAGAGAATGGGCAACAAATGTGACAGCTGAGTTTCTTAAAGAAAACTATAGCCCTTCACTTCAAGTTAGGAAGTGTTAAATTCCTTCATTGCATCAGGCACTGGTAGACATTAAAATGTAAGCTCTAAGTGTCCTTGGACTCAAAGAGATTAGTCTAGCTATAAGGATGGCATAAGTTTTGAAAACTCAGAATTCAACTGCAATAAAATATGCAGATAGACAACAGTGATACAAACTATTCAGAGATTAAAGATTATTGTGCGTTAAAATAGTGAAACTTTAAGGAGGAGATGGATCTTGAAAAAGAAGTATAGAATTTAGATTGGTAAAAAGGAGAGGAGATGGCATTCTAGAAGTGTGTGTGTGTGTGTGTGTGTGTGTGTAGACTGGTGGGAGAAAGAGAGCCAGAAGATAGCAAGAAAAAAGAAATAGCAATTGTAATTAACATGGTGTAGGTTTTGGGGGGTAGGAATAAGAGACTGGTCTCTGGTTGACAGGAATGAAACAGGCCACAAAGTAGAGGCCTCTAATGTTAGCTAAAGGATCTTGAATAAAATAGGAACCTTTTTAGATTTAGTAGGCAGTAGAGGTTCTTGAGCATGGAAACTCACTTGTTCAACAAACATTTACTAAGGGCCTATTATATATACTGTTAAGCATGAGGCTGTTCCTGCTCATGACAGCCAAAGGAACCCAGATATTTAGATACTTGAATACTGGTTATTGTGAAGCAAGCTAGTCCTCTTGCCCCAAAATGTAATCAAATTAGATTTTATTCAAGAGTCAATAAATTCCATACTGTTTTCTTCCCTATCTAATAGGAAATCCCCATTTGGAAGTACAGAAAGAAAGATTCCTGTTAAAAAGCTGGCTCCTGAATTTTCAAAAGTCAAAACAAAAACTCCTAAGCACTCTCCTGTTAAAGAGGAACCCTGTGGTTCCTTATCTGAAACTGTTTGTAAACGTGAATTGAGGAGCCAGGAAACTCCAGAAAAGCCCCGGTCTTCAGTGGACACCCCGCCAAGACTCTCGACTCCCCAGAAGGGACCCAGCACCCATCCCAAGGAGAAAGCCTTCTCAAGTGAGATAGAAGATTTGCCGTACCTTTCCACCACAGAAATGTATTTGTGTCGTTGGCACCAGCCTCCCCCATCACCGTTACCATTACGGGAATCCTCTCCAAAGAAGGAGGAGACTGTAGCAAGTAAGGCATAGAGAACACTTGCTCTTATACCCTAGTGGTGGCGGTCAAGCTAACAAGTGTGAAAATGCCTTTGGCATTTTTAAAAAAGTGCAATCAATAAAGCAGAGTTCTGTCAAGAATGAGTAAGTTAACAGCCAGAGACAGACACTGTGCAGGCATTGCAAATAGATGGAATTACAGCAAAATGTGCTCAATGTATTTGCCTGCTTACAACACTGGGAGATGTGTTTGCCAGTAAGTTGCTCATCACAAGAGCACCAGACTTGGGGGTGTAATCTCCGGCAACTTGCATGCCCTCTGAAAGAAGGGTTTTCTGTGCTGTGAAATGCATAGAACTTATACTTTGCCATGCACGACTGTTCCTGCAATTGATATTGTGTGAAACCTGGGAGGGTGGTCTTTGGGTGTTCTCAGGGGCCAATGGTAATTTTTGGGTTGGGGAGCCAGCTTGGGGTGGGGAATTTCACCTGGGCCTCCGCTCTTTAACTATATAAACATTTATCTGTATCTCTATGTCCCGGTCTGGGGGGCAGGAGGAATCTGCCAAAGACCAACAGTCTTACTTTACCTTACGATACTTCACAAAGGTTCTAAATGTGAAGAGTTTACTTGGATTGCAGTAGCCCATTGGTTGTTCATATATTTAAATAAAATGGTCTACAAACTATTTTTCAAACAATAAGGACTATCTTGGGATATCTGAGCTGCTTGGGATGGGTGTGGGGTATGGGACCTTGGTCTTCATTCCCTTTTTTTTCTTCATGGCTTCCACACAGAGATGCTCCCCTATCTCCTACATCAACCAGTAACTGGAATGTGCCTTCAATCGTGTAATGTTAGTCTGTGACAGTCACAGCGGGTGCTCCGGGGTGATGGTGGGGAAGCCTTGGATAGAGTCACAGCCCTGAGTTTCTGATGCTGTGTCTTGCCCTAGTAGGGATGGGGATGGGAATCCATTCCAGTAAGACAAGAGCATTCTCCAGGCTTTGTTTGGCTGTTCTGGTGACAAAATTAAGTGGGGAAGATAGATTACTCTTCTTAATTATCTAAAATTCATTAGGCCTTACACTTGAGTACATGAGATAGACCAGGACCCTGATCTAGGTTCAGGTTTTTTGTTGGTTCAGTCAGTTGAACAGGTTCATCCTTAATGGTTAACCTTCTTGCTGCCATGGCAATGCTGTGTAACAAGAGAAACCGTGAAGCAATTTCCCATCCGGGATTGGGAAATGGCTTAGTCCGGAGCTATTCTGTGTGACTGGCTATTTTTGAAAACCCTTTCTGCCCTAGTACAGAAAATTCCAAACACCTCTAATATTGTGGGCCTAGCAGTACAGAAAGAGTCTGATTGGGGGGAATCCCAGTCCTTTGAGGACCCTGAGTTGTGAATAAACGTGTGAATCCTTATTCTTGATGCCCCTATCTCAAGAGGAAGTCTCAATGGCTTGTTCTAAGGAAGCCAAAGTCTTTGTGCATGTTGTTCAGGCTGGACCAGCAAGGTAGTTTGTTTGGAGGGAGGAGGGAGCTGTTTAAGAAGACTACATATGTAAGTTTTGAGAACACTGATCTTTTATTTGAAAAATAGGGTCAACTTTTACTCACCTGCCATGTTCTGAGTTTAAGGTTTGATATCCTTGGCCATCAACTGTTGCAGGGAAACCACCCTAAATAATGAAGAAAAGAAGTCGTCTCAGTGTAAAAAAAAAAGTGGTGGGCTTATTTTCTTTTCTTTTGTCTGTTGTTCCCTCTTCCCCTCCCCCAGAGAGAAATTCTCAAAAGAACAACTCAAAAAACCAAAATGGCTTCCTAGTGAGAACTTCAGTGATGATCCTTTCCTCCATTTTGGGTATGGGCTTTTTTTCTTTTTACACTGAGGTGATTCTTCTTTCCTGCATTATTTAGGGTGTCTGATGCCATCAAGTGTTGCAGGAGAAACTTCAGTCTTGGCTGGTGAGTAGAATAGGAATTGTGCTGGCTGGGCCTGGGGTGGGGGCTGGTGGGATGGTGGATGGTTGGGAGCTGCATTCCCCATCAGTTGGATGGGGGAGAGTGAGATTCCTTGGTGTATGATTACACTGTAGACTTCAAAATGACTACAAATTTCAGTTGTTTTTCAGGAACTGCAATAGCATCCATTATGTGAATTGTCAGGTATTGGTTTAGGGTTTTTTGTGATCCTGTGTTTGGCAGACTGCAATGGCATTTTAGGTTCTTTTTAATACCATAGCAAGGACACTGAATATGGCTTCAGGTGAGGCCATAGAATGGATTCCTATCACGTGGTAACTTTGTCTTATCTGGGGGAGATCTCTTGTCCTAGTGAATAGTAGGTTGTGTGACCTTGGATTTAAGGGTGGTTCCACCCCTCCTCCCTTTCTTTTTCTTTTTCTTTTTTCTTTCCAGTTCCTTCTTGGAGGGACCACTCAGTAGAGCCTCTAAGGGACCCAAATCCTTCAGACCTTTTGGAGGTAGGTACCTAAGACCTGTCAGTAGAAGGGAGTGAGAGACAAATAGAAATGGGGCTGTTACTTGAGTATGTCATTGTAACTGTATGGATGGGTTAAATAGAACTTTGAAGCAAGAGGTAACTTGAGAGATTATCTAGTCCAACTCCTTTGTTGTATATATGAGAAAACTGAGGTCCAGAGTGGCTAAGTGATTTATTAAAAAATAAATAACTAGGGAATGTTCAAAACAAAGCTAGATTTCATGCTAAGTAGAAAAGTTAGTGTGTACCACTCAGCAACAGAATTATATATTCCAACCTCATTTGACTCTTAAAAGTTGGATACTTACTTTAAACTCAGACTCTTATAAAGTATAGAGGTAGGGAAGGTTTGTGGCAGTCTCAGGGGTTGTTTCAGTTTGATGTGACTTTCACCTTGGAAAATGATAGAAAGGATTTTGGAATATGGAGATTCTACAGGGTAGGGGTGGGGAAAGGAGTATGTGTTTCGTTGATTTTGTTACCAGGAGGTTCCTATGCTATCCATAGAACTCACAGACTCAGGTGGGACCTGAAGGTGAAAGATTTTGCATTCCTGGAAGCTGGAAATGAGTATACATGTGTCACATGGTGATAAGTAGCTTATCAGCTGCTATTCTTTACACAGAACCTGGATGACAGTGTGTTTTCGAAGCGGCATGCAAAACTGGAGCTGGATGAGAAGAGAAGGAAAAGGTGAGGCTAGAGATGTCCATTCTGGAGACAACTGAGCCCTATAGGACCCTGACCTCTCTTATCTATGCTGCGGGGAGCCCTGGAGCTCTTAATACTTTTCAATTACTGGCTTCCCAATTGGTTGAGTATCAAGAGTTTGAAGTGGTTGTTGTTATACACGTTTGGCCTCTTTTTCTTCTGGGGAACACCAACACGTGATCTAGACTGCCAGACCTATACAGCTCTTCCCTAACCAAGCAGGCGGTTCTCTTTACCCCCCTACCCCTCCCCACCCCCATCCCCCATCTAGAAGACCCAGCAGAGATCTCCCTAGCATCTGGATTGTGTGAGTTGCCTTTATAGAGCTGGTTTTCAGTAATGTTGGGTTTGTTTGTTTTGTTTGTCTGGTTTGTTTTTCCCAGATGGGATATTCAGAGGATCAGGGAACAAAGAATTTTACAGCGACTGCAGCTCAGAATGTATAAAAAGAAAGGAATTCAGGAATCTGAGCCCGAGGTTACCTCATTTTTCCCTGAGCCAGATGATGGTAAGTTTTGTTTATCTAAAAGAGTACAGGGCTCCAGGATACAACTCGCTCTGAATGAATGCAGTATTTTGGAACAGGTATAGTTGCTAGACTGTTTCCATCTGTGTCCCTAACAAGGTCCCATTTGGCTTTCTTCCGTAGTTGAAAGTTTGATGATTACCCCCTTCTTGCCTGTTGTAGCATTTGGACGACCGTTACCAAAACTAACTCCACAGTAAGTGTAAAGTTTTTTTTCCCCTCCTCTCTCAGGTAGTAGTCTGTGCTTCACCTCCCTTCCAGACTTCATGAAAGCCTAGATATAAGGTGGAATCGCTTGCTTAGGGATAGCCATGGCTCTTTGACAGAAGTGAGGCTGCCTGGGCCACTAGTTTTTACAGTGATAAGATTCCCAAGCCAGGAATTAGGAGGATTGCTTTTTGAATTAGAAATAGATTATTCAGTCACTTTAATAGCACACCGTTGCTCTGGCTTTGAGGCAGGAAAGACACTCTAAACTTGGGACTTGGGAGTCAGGGCTCTAGGAGTGGTGAAGGGCGTAGTGTCTTCTTCTGAGTTAGTCTCATGTCCATACTGAGTTTCTTCTAGTCTTGCAGGTTGATTTCCGTATCCTTTTTTGCCAGGAATTTTGAGCTGCCCTGGTTGGATGAGCGTAGCCGATGCAGGTTGGAGATCCAAAAGAAGCAAACACCTCATCGGACATGTAGGAAATAGCTGTGCTGGCAAGAACCTTCTGTCTTCAGATAGTTGTAGCATGCCATTCCCAGAGAGTGGCAGAGACCTGTATATGTGACCGATGTCCTCATGTATGTTATCATTCGCTGGTAATGCCCTTCCATACTCCCCTGATCTTGGTTTTGTTTTCATCACTCTGATTTCACAAATACTCTTTCACTGGGCTAATTGTGAATTATGGAGGGTGATTGGGATTTCTTTTCCCTTTTTGGGGAAATGAACTCTCAAGCTAAATCTATAGGATGGCAGATTTGGAAGCTTCAGGGGTCTGCTTCTCTACATTTGCCTGTGTTAAAAGAGTGAAAGGGCTCTCTTCATTAGACTTTTGGAAGATGAAGCAACCCCTGCCTTTAGAGCTGTGCCTGCATGGCACTCTTCTTGCCCTGGCATACCCTTCCTTATAGTGTGAGTATAGTGGTTTTTACCCGAAAACAAAACAAAACAAACAACCTCACCATGAGCTTAAGGACCAGATGAGGAATAACAAGTGACGTGATGAAGCAAGTCATCTTCACAGGGTAGAAAAGAGGTTGGAGAGTTGGTAGATAAGTATCTGAGAAGACAGTTCTCTTAAAACTATCCTGTGATATAGCCATGTGGGAAGGGATGTTTGGCTGTGGTTATTTTCTTAGTTAAGGGATAACTGAATTTCTTCCCCCACCCCTCAAAGAATAAAATCTTCTGAAAAGAGAATGAGGACGGTAAGTTTGGGACCAGTGATGGCTCTGAACAAAAGCCGTTGGTGTTTGGGGATGGCATGCCAGATCCTGTATAGGTGTCTTTGTGTCACGTCACTTCTCCAGTATTCCTTAGTTGGGTTTTATCCTTTTAGCTGAGCTCTTGGTGGTGGGATAGAGATTTAGGGAGGGTGGGGGTGTATGTGGAAATATGTGCTTCTTTTGGCTGGCAAATGTCTACATCTTGAAACAAACAGATGTACCTAATGAGCTTCTCCGTTCATTTTGTAAAAATAGATTTGTACGTGTACCATCTTAGTTCCCCTCTCCCACCCACCTCCCACCCCACCCCCATTTTGTTAAAAGAATTTCAGGACAGCACTCCAGGCCACTTTGGTCTCAGTGTAAGATCCCTGTAACTATCTGGAAGGAAAATAGAGCCAAGACCTCTGGTCTTAAATATATAGGAATTGCCTTTCTTTAGTCTTCAGGACTATTGTATGAAAACAAGTAGGGGTCTAATCTCCTAGAAGGTAGGGGCTTTTATCCTTGAAGAGAATATGTCCCCAGATTATTAGCACTTTTAGAGGAGAAGCCAAGGTATGTAGGGTGTGTGGCCGGCCCATCAGTGGAGCATGAGAGAATGGGATACCATTGTGGGAAGGGAAGAAAAAAGTTCCTCAGGGGCCTCCCACTGCTAAAGCTTTTTGTGAGATGTTGATCTGTGCTCCCTGAGTTTGACTTTTAAAGGAATTACTCCGGCAGCACATGTAGTATTCTTGGATGATCTTGCTGCTCTTATTTCTCCTTTGTGTGTGTATGTGTGGCTATGGGTTTTCATATGTAACTCCATCTGCTTAGGAGAGTGGGCTCTCCACAAGGGAACCTGCTGTGAACTTCATTGCAGCAAGAATGTAGAGAGAAATAGGACTTATTCCACTAGGGGCTCTCATCTCACACCTTAAGGAGAGGAAGGAGATTTCTAGAAAAACTGGGCCAGATTTTCTTTGTTCTCCATCATTTTAATATGGCAAGCTGTTTGGCTTTCCTACTCTGACCTATGTTATGTTCCTTTATAATGTGCCCAAGAAGAAAAAGACCAGTCAGTGTCTCTTTTATTCCTTGATTCCTCTCAGTTTCTTCTTGATTTTCAGCATTTGTCAGACTCCTAATTTGGCTATGCATTAGCAAATTTAGCCTTTATGTTTGTGCCTGTCCAGCAGACTCCCCAGATTTTGAACTTGAGTTAGACTAAGAGGAATCCATGGGTGCTATCTGGCCAGACTTAAGTGGATTCTATTTCCTTGGTTTTCCCTCTACCTAGGACCTCTTATTTTATTGTCCCCTCTTCTAGTTCAATTCTCCTTTGATTTGGATATGTTGAAGTTTTGTTGAGAAGGAGGTTGGAGAGTAGATTAGCAAAGTTCCAAGAGCAAAATCACAGTGTGTTGAAGTGTGGGGGGGAAATTAGTCTTATTTTTTCCCTACATGGGATACAACACTGTGAAATTCAATCTTCAACTGAAGGACCTGCAGTTCTCCTAAAACACAGTTCTTTCTTTCCTTAACAAAGTTTAAGCTAGTGTTAATAAATTAAAAAGAGAAATTGCTTGTCTGTCCACTTCAGCTTTGTTTTATGCCCATTTCATATTGTTGTCTGTGTTGTAATTCATACTTTTGATACCATTTCTGATGTGTAAAATTGGTTGTCTTGTAAATATCTTATAAAGAGTTCAATTGTAAATAAACTATTGTGGCTGTTAATTTTGAACTTCTGCTTCAATTTATTAGATTTATTGGGAAGCATTAAACAATTCTGCTTGTATATTTTAAAAGACTAGAAAAAGAAATCCATTTTCACAAAATAGAAAAACGCCATTTTCCCTTTTATATGAGATATTAACTTCCATTTGTGTATGAACACAATGTATGTTTCATCCCTCTTTGTCCCGTGTTCTTTCTTACACATAATTGGCAACTTTAAAAACAAGAGATGATAGGATACTTGGTGCCTGGTGTCTAAATTAGTAAAACCTCAGTTGGAAAGACCTTAGAGGTCATCTAGTCTGACTCCAATACATGATTTCCCTTTGACAACATTCCAGACAAATGAAGTCCAGCTTCTCCTTTAACACTTTGTTTTCTCCTATACATTTTTTTTCTAAATGTTAGAAAATTCTTCCTCGTTGACAAAATCAACTTCTTGTAACTCGAGCCCACTGGTTCTTGCTTTGCCTTCCACAGTGATGAAAAAATATCAATTCCTCCTTTCCTCGTAGTCCCTCAAATAGTTAAAGTTTGCTGTGGCAATCCCAATCTTCATGGTTAACATTCAGAGATTTTACAATTGTTCCTCAAAAGAAAGGATCTTGAATGTTTCAGTTCTCTGGATGAGTGAACAATTTGCTCATGTCCATTTAAAAATTGAATCCAGGGGCTTCCCTGGTGGTGCAGGGGTTAAGAATCCGCCTGCCAACGCAGGGGACTCGGGTTTGAGCCCTGGTCTGGTAAAATCCCACATGCCGCGGAGCAGCTAAGCCCGTGCGCCACAACTACTGAGCCTGCGCCCTAGAGCTGGCGAGCCACAACTACTGAGCCCGCGCACCTAGAGCCCGTGCTCCACAACAAGAGAAGCCACCGCAATGAGAAGCTCGCAAACCGCAATGAAGAGTAGCCCCCACTCGCCGCATCTAGGGAAAGCCCACGCGCAGCAACAAAGACCCAACGCAGCCAAAGATAAATAAATTAATTTTTTAAAAAATTGAATCCAGACCAAACAACTGAATGGCAAAGTGGCAGACTATCACTTTCCTTATTTAGACACTAAACTTGGCAGCTTTACTATATCAATTTACTTTGAGATAGATAGGATTCTCTGGGTTCTTTTTTTTTCTCTTTCTGTTAACACTTATTAGATCACACATCCTCCATTTTGAACTCAGGCAGTTGGTTTCCGGAGCTGTATTTACAAGTTGTCACATTTGACCACTTGTTTAACCAGTTGAGATCTGTTTAGATCCTGATTATATCTCTGAAGGCATTCAGAATACCTTCTAGTTTCATATTGTCTATAAATTTGATAAACATTAGTATCCTTAACCATAGCATTTGTAAAAGCATTACACAGGACAGAATCCTGTGCTGATAGTGACCTTTCTCTGGTGTGTATTATTAAAATGTGTACTGGCTTACGCTTCTTATATGTTTTTATTATGGTACAAAACAAATATACCGATTTTTTTCATTGCTGAAAAATGTGCTGCCAAAATCTCAGCATTCCCTCATCTACCCGTCTGGCATGCCCTTAACAAGAAGGAAATCATGTCAGGATATTGAACCAAATGCCCGTTCCTATGATCATCTTTTTTTAAATCGGTTCTCAAATCTTGGTAAGATTACCATCATACCAGCCTGCACTTTGGGAGAGGTGATGGCTGGGGTGGGAAGACACGTGAAGAGGGAAGAGTAAATAAGAATACAGGGAAGACACTGTAGTGCTGCAACACTAAATCCTCGGGCTTCACTACGGACAACTGGTTTCTCCTCCACCCTTTAGCTTAAAATGGGCTGGTGTAACAAATCTGATGCAGCACAACAGCTTCAGAGGTTTCCCTTGATTCGTGATTTTACCAAGCAAACGAATTCAATCAAACGATCTGCTTCAAACGTAGGTAGAAACGAAAAAGAAAATCATGAAACAACTCCAATGCCGCAGTGAAGCTGTGACAGGTCAACGATATCCACTCGGAAAGCCCAAGATGGCCGGGCGTGGAGCCGAAGGAGGCTGCCCGAGTGCAACTCCCCCCTTGCCCGGTGCCCTACCGGAGGAAGTCAGGGGCCGCGCCACGCCCCCTCACGTCACCGGCTTACGCAATCCCGCTCGCCGGCAAACTTGCCGCAGCCCGCCAGCCCCGCCCCCAGCCCCTCCCACTGAAGAGCCGGGCGACCAGCGCCGCAAGTGAAGCATGCTGGGACCAGGTCTCGAGCCTCCCGGCAGCCCCTGCGACGGGCGGGGAACGTCAGGAGCTGGCCGGCGGCGGCCGTTTTCCGTAAGATGGCGGACCGGCGGCGGCAGCGCGCTTCGCAGGACACCGAGGACGAAGAATCTGGTGCTTCCGGCTCAGACAGCGGCGGTTCCCCGGCGCGGGGCGGCGGGAGCTGTGGCGGTAGCGCTGGAGGCGGCGGCAGTGGCTCTCTGCTTTCCCAGCGCGGAGGCCGAGCCGGGGCCCTTCATCTGCGGCGGGTGGAGAGCGGGGGCGCCAAGAGCGCTGAGGAGTCGGAGTGTGTGAGTGCGCGCGGGCGGGGCGGGCCGGCGGGGCGGGCCGGCGGGCGGGCGGGCGGGGTGTGGGTGAAGATGGGAGGCTGGGAGTTGACGGTAGATGCTGAGGCGTAACGTGTTCGAGAAGGGAGCCATCCCAGTGCGGTTTGCCTCCGGAGCCCCAAGCGAGGAGGAGCGGTTTGTGGGGGGAGGGCAGAGCTTCTGCGGATGGGAAGTGGATGTTTATTCAGAAATTGGGACTGGAGGTGAATAGACGGGACCTCCCTCGGATGCTGCTTGTTAAAGACGTACCTTTCCTCGTCTCCCTTTCCAACCATTTTGTGTCCAGTTTTCAGCTCTCACCCTCTGGAAATCACAGAACTAACCCATGTCTTTTCCTTTCCTTCAGGAGAGTGAAGATGGCATCGAGGGGGATGGTGAGTAGCATCCTGACGGAGTTGTTTGCCCATAAACTCGGGTCAGCTCTTTCCAGCAATTGACATCCCCTCCGACTGTAAGGATTTGGGGGAGGGTGCCACAAAGTGGCTCTTTGTAGCGTAGAGCTTAAAAGCGATGCGTTTTAGCAGTATGATCTTGGGAAAGTCAAAGTCCCTCTTGGAACCTGTTTTCAATCCGTATATGGGGACTGTCATTTTACCTTCCTCCTAGGTTGAAGTCAGAATTCAATGAGAGCTTTAGCTTGATCCGCAACAGGCAGTCGGGAGATGTACTTACAATGATCTGTGTTGCATTTTTGTTCTTCCCATGTTTCTGTTTTCTTTCAGCTGTTCTCTCGGATTATGAAAGTGCAGAGAACTCAGAAGTGAGTGGGATAGTTTCTTTTTCCGACGGTGAAGGTTGGAAAGTGTGTTTTAAACACTGTACACACCTGTGGTTCGAAAGGACCATCACCTACTTGTTACTCCTCTTGTGCATTCTTCATCTGTGCTTCTGAAAACTATTAGAAAGGGTCTTGTTCAGTTATAGGGAGGGAAGCTTGGTGTAAGCCTCTTCAGGCCACGTGTGTTACACTGTTCATAGCTGGCTTTTCACCCTGTCTAAAGGAAATAAGGTTCTAAATAAGAGAATGAGAACATTCTGAAACCCTTTACAGGTTGTTTGACACTCCATTTCAAGATGCCTAGGTAGTGAAGCCAGCCAGGTGGATATTTTTTCTGAGTATATCTGAAGACCTTAAAAGGGTAGGATTCTGAGCGGTTTGTGTCAGAAACATTTCTCAGTTTATGGATAAGGTTTTCTGTCTTTAGCAGAAAGTTTCCCTAAGCCAAACGTTTGTGAACTTACTTGTTTTGATTGGATAAACTACTAGAGACGCCATCAGAATGGCTATTTGTTTCCTGGAGTTGTTGAACAGAGCCCTGAGCTATAAGGAGGAATTGGATTGTGGATCAAAGGTTCATTCTATAAATTTTATAGAACTGTTGCTACGTATTAGACTTTCCATTAAGCCCTGGAGATGCAACAGATACCACAAAGTTCCTATCTTTAGGAACCTTACAACTTAGTAAGGAAGTCAGACAAACATTGAGGCAATCATAGGACTTGGTGACAACTGCTAGGGAATGGGGTTAAGTAGGGTGTTAATGGCCGGGTACTGAGTCCGTCTTAGGCAGTCAGAGGAGAATGAATTGGAGTTAGCCAGGCAAGCCATGTTCTAGGCAGAGGGAACAACCGCTACAAAAGCCCAGAGACAGGAGAGAAGATTAAATATTTGGAAGCTTGAAAGTAGTTTGGTGTGGCTGGAACATTGTGGGGACAGGATGGATACAAGAAATAAGGGCATATTAGTGAGTAGGGGCCAGATCATGCAGGGATTACTTGTGCCTTCTCTTTATTAAGTGCCTGCTCAGTGCCAGGAGCTGTACCAGGCACTGGAATAAAAGACAGGCATGGTTCTGCCCTCATGGAACTTCGCAGTACATTCCAGGTCAGAGGGGGAAAATGTAGACAGTTAACTAAGTAATTACAGTAATGTTTGGTAAATGCCATGGTATTGGAAGCATAGTGTGCTTTGGGAGCACACAGCAGGGACAACTAACTGGGTTTAGGGTGTTTGGAAATGTTTACAGGAGCGAATGTTCAAACAGAGACCTGAAGGGTGAGTAGGAGTTAGCCAGGTAGAATTTTCTAAGCAGAGGGAACAGTGTGGAAAGAAGGTCTAGAAGGGATGGACTGCGTGGTGAGTTGGAGGATATGAAAGGTTTAGTACGACTGATGGTGAGGATGAATCTCAGTCCAAATTTTAAAGTACTTTATAAGCCAGGTTGAAAACTATTTGGATTTTATTCTAAGGAAGTAAAAAAGTGTACCAGGGTTTTAAACAAGAGTGTGATATGGGTTATGAATTAGACTTAAATTTTAAAGCAGTGTTTGTCAGATCCAGGGAACACCTACATGAAAAAATCCTACTGAAACAATCTTGCAGAGGGAGGGAAGACTCAGACATTTGTATGTTAACAAGATCCCAGGTTGAGTCACAGTAATATTTTAGAATTATTATTTTTATAACCATTATTTTGTGTGCAGTGGGGAGAGTTGATCTGAAGGGAGCAAGATTAGAGACAGAAAAGCTAGTTAAGAAAGCTACTGTGGAAGTTTAGGAAAGTAGTAAGTGTGGCATGGAGTGGAGTGGTGGCAGTGAAAATAGAAGTGGACAGCACTGACAGTTATTTAGGCTATGGATGGACAGAATGTGGTGATTGATGAGATGATTTATTTTCTTTGAAGTCAATGGTAAAGTTATCTGCAAAGAGTAAAAAGGAGATCAGAGGTTTTGGAGTGAGGAATGTTTGCAGTAGTCACTAGAGAACAGAAACATCAGAAGGACTGCCAGGCAGTATGGAGTGTTCAGTGAGGTTTGGTGATTGTGACTTTATAGGAGTTTACCATTCTGTGTATAAATGAGTTTGGATGTTACTCTAACAGCAAAGAAAGAAAGGCTGTTGGAGGCTTCAGTGTGGAGGATGAATTGTGGATGAGGCAAGACTGGAGACAGAGGTGTTAAAAGATGATGAGGATAGTCCAAGGAGCATGATGGTGCCCTCAAGAAGGGGCATGGCCGTGGCACTGGCAAGACACAGATTTGAGAGAGATTTCGGTGATACTAACAGAACGTCTTGATGGATTGAATGTGGAGCCTGAATTAAGGAGGAGTCAAAGGGATGCCCAGGTTGATGAATGGTGTTATTCACTAAGAAACGGACCACAGGGGGAGGAGATTTCAGGAAGGACAGTGTTGGGTTAAGTTTTGGATGTTTTGAGATTGAGGAACATGTGGGACTTTGATATGGCAATATCTAGTATATATTGTCTGAAATGTAAGAGAGAGGTGTAGTTCTGTTCTGTCAGATAGGGTAGTCACCAGCCAAATGTGGCTATTTAAATTAATTAAACTTAAAAGTTCAGCTCCTCAGTTGCAGTAGCTACATTTTAAGTACTCAGTAGCCACGTGTGCATAGATAAAAACAGTTCCATCATCCCAGAAAGATCTGTTGGACAGCACTTGTCTAGATTAGAGAAGTAGACTTGATATCTTGCCTTTCATTGTAATCTGTTACTTGCTTGAATTTTTTGTTGATTACTAACTGTATATACCTAGATGCTACACTTTAGTCTTGCCTATTTCTTAAATTTTGATCTATCTCTTAGTCTACAGTTTAGTTTTTCATCCCTTTCTTTTCTTTACAGTGTATCCATTGAAAAGATTTTGATGGTCATTCATAGTACAACTCAGCATGCTCTCTCTGTCCTTTGTATTTCTTGCAAATTGTCTTTCCATGATATCCTTGGAAAAATACCAGTGTGACCCAAAGCTTTTATCTTGCACCGGACTGACTGATGAACACCTGATTTTCTTTCCCTTATAAGCCACTTGCTGTTTTTGTCTAGATATTCCCAGTATATTTTCTTTAAGGTCCAATAAATTTATTAGAATTTGTCCTGGAGTTGGTCATTCTGGATCAGTGTTCATAGGTATGAGATGTGCTCTTCAGTATGTCATGGAACTTCTATCCCAATATTCTTTTCCTGTCTTCAGTGTCTGACCCTTTCTCTGAAATCCTTTATATCTGTTTCTTCATTTTCTGTTGATTTTTAAATATTTTCTTCCTTTTCACTTTTAATTTCTCATAAAGCATTATTGTTATGTTCATCCACGCTTGTTTGTGTTCCTTCTAGTTTTAGACTTTGTATTTGAAATGAATTTTTTTTTTTTAATTTCTAATATCTTCCTTTGAATGAATGAGTTCTTTCATTCCATTTTTGGATTTTTCTAGTTCTGACTGATGTTCTTTCATGCCTTATATTAATGTCTTTTTTGCTCATTTTGAAATAGAAGTTACAATTTTGATATGATATGCATGTCTTTTTGGCATGCTTTCATTGTAGGAATGCTATTCTACTTATTTTTTTTCCTCATAGCAAGTTTATGTGGGATTTGATCTCTGTATTTTTCCTTTGTTGATTTTAAAAATTAGTTTTCCTGATCTTTTCGAAGGAAGTACGGCTCAGAGTAACTTTTTCTAACTTCGTAGAGCTCCCTCTTCAGTTGTTTTTCTGTAGTGTTAAAAAAAATATATGATGGCTTGCTTTCTGAAATTTTCTGCTTTTGTTCCCTTCTCTAACTTGTTTTGGACCTTCTCTTTCCTTCATTCCTTTTATCCCTCTTCTACTGAATTTGATTCTCTTCTCAACAGTTTTTTGTTTGTTTGTTTGTTTTTTGAGGTACGCGGGCCTCTCACTGTTGTGGCCTCTCCCACTGCAGAGCACAGGCTCCGGACGCGCAGGCTCAGCGGCCATGGCTCACGGGCCCATCTGCTCCGCGGCATGTGGGATCTTCCCGGACCGGGGCACGAACCCGTGTGCCCTGCGTCGGCAGGCAGACTCTCAACCACTGCGCCACCAGGGAAGCCCTTCTCAACAGTTTTATCTTCAGTGTGTTACTCTCCTAGAGGGGAGCCCTGGCAGCCAGATTGGTTTTAAGATTTCAGAAGGGTTAGACTCCTCTAACCCTTTCAGACCTTCTGACTGCAGGACCCTTAAACACACATTCTATTGGACACAGTAAAACCCCTTCTGGTTTCAACTGTTATTCTCAGTTTTGCTTTCTATTGACTACCTATTGACTAGTTCAGGGTTCTCCTGTTTTCAGGTCCATTTAGTGCTCTCTGCTTTTTCCAGCACTGATACCAATCTGATGCAGGTCTTGTGGCTGTTGATGCTTTGCTCTTATGTGCTTATATTTTGGGTCCTGGGGGATAGCTTGTAACCTAGTTTTGTGGTAAATGTTATCCAGACGGCTTTGATCTTGCTCCCATTTCATGTGGAGATTTGAAGAGATCCAAAACTGCGCCGCTGCCATTTCCCCAGAATCCTCCAAGGAAATGTTTTAAAGAAATTAGCCTGTGAAGGGGAGGCTAGAGAGCTGGTAGCCGGAAAGAAGGCTGTAACGTCAAGAGAGGGTTCGGTGTTATCTTTTAAGTTGGAGAATAAAGTATGGCTAAAGGTGGAAGAAATCAGTAGAAAGGGGGAGAAAAGGGAGGGGATAGGTAATGCATCTATTGGTGTCCTTGACTGAGTACATGAGAAGAAATAGGAAACAGACAAGAAAAACATCTTCCATTGTAATTATAGAGAAGTGGGAAGGAAAGGTATATGGGGAGGAAGCTGGTGTGCCCTTTGTTTTGTTTTCCTTGTGAAATAGAAGGAAAAACGTAAAGAATGGTTGTTGGTGGAAGGGCAGTGTAGGAATTGTGAGACTAAAGGAAGTTTGAGTAGTTGAGGTTGGAGGTGGCACTGATGGGTGAAGTTGTATGATTTTTTTTTTTTTTTAACTCCCTTTAGTGATGATCAGAAGTCTGGTTGTAAGCTTAGAAAAAGCAGACAGTTAGTTGATCCAGTCTTGGGCACATGGGAGTAGGGGACTTGAGGGAATTACTAGTAGTGATTGAAATGAAGGGGTCACAGAGTTGAGAGAGGAAAGTGAATGTGGGAAAGGACTGATCGGTAGGGAAAAGGTAGAAATGTCAAGGGAGTGGATGACTTAAGAAATTGGAGACTAGAGAGTAAAGGAGTGACTGGGGAAGAACAGGAATAACAGGCAGGGTATTTTTTTTTAACAGCTTTATTGAAATATAATTTATGTGCCATTCAACTTACCCCTTTAAAGTGTACAGTTCTGTCGTTTTTAGTATGTACAGTTATGTGTGACCATTACCACAGTCAGTTTCAGAACATTTTCATCACTTCAAAAGGAAATTCTGGGGACTTCCCTGATAGTGCAGTGGTTAAGAATCTGTCTACCAATGCAGGGGACATGGGTTTGATCCCTGGTCCGGGAAGATCCCACATGCCACGGAGCAGCTAAGCCCGTGTGCCACAACTACTGAGCCTGCGCTCTAGAGCCCGCGAGCCACAACTACTGAGCCTGCGCGCCTCAGCTACTGAAGCCCACGCACCTAGAGCCTGTGCTGACCAAGAGAAGCTACCACAGTGAGAAGCCCACGCACTGTAATGAAGAGTAGCCCTTGCTCGCCACAGAGAAAGCCGCGTGCAGCAACAAAGACCCAACGCAGCCAAAAAATAAATAAATTTTTTAAAAAAAAGGTCCACATCAAAAAAATCTTAAAAAAAAAAAAGAAATTCTGTACCCTTTAGCTGTCACTTGCCCCCCACAGTTCCTGCATCCTCATTCGCTCCAGCCCTAAACAACCACAAATCTACTTTCTGTGTCTAGAGATTTCCCTATTCTGGCCTTCTATATGAATGGAATCATATTATATGGCAACATAATATAATATGACTGGCTTCTTTCACTTAGCATAATGTTTCCAAGGTTTTCATCCAAGTTGTAGCATGTATCAGTACTTCATTCCTTTTTTTTTTTGGCTGCGTTGGCTGTTAGTTGCGGCGGCATGCAGGGTCTCCATTGAGGCGTGTGGGATTTTTCTTTGCAGTGTGCGGGCTTCTCTCTAGTTGTGGTGTGCAGATTTTCTCTCTAGTTGTGGCATGTGGGCTCCGTAGTTTGTGGCACGCAGACACTCTTGTTGAGGCGCGCCGGCTTAGTTGCCCTGTGGTATGTGGGATCTTAGTTCCCTGACCAGGGATCAAACCCATGTCCCCTACATTGGGAGGCAGATTCTTTACCACTGGACCACCAGGGAAGTCCCCTGTACTTCATTCCTTTTTATGGCTGAATAATACTACATTGTATGGATATACCACATTTTGTTTATCCATCCGTTGATGGCCCCTTGAGTTTCTGTTTTTTTGTTATTATGAATAATACTGCTGTAAACATTAGTGTACAAGTTTTTGTGTGGTTGTATGTTTTCATATCTCTTGGTTCTGTACCTAGGAATGGAGTTGCTGAGTCATGTGGTAACTGTTTAATTGTTTGAGGAATTGTCAAACTGTTTTCCAAAGCAGCTGCACCATTTTACATTCTCAGTAGCAATGTATGAGAATTCCAGTTTCTCCACATTCTCAACAGCACTTATTATTGCCTTGATTTTTTGATTCCAGCCATCCTAGTTAAGTATGAAATGGTATCTCATTTTGATTTGTATTTCCCTGATGAGTAATGATGTTGAGCATTTTTTCTTGTGTTTATTGGCTATTCGTGTATCTTCCTAGAAGAAGTGGCTATTCAGATACCTTGTCCTTTTTTTAATTGGGTTTTCTTTTATCATTGAGTTGTAAGAGTTCTTTATATATTCTAGATATGTTTCTTATCAGATATATGATTTACAAATACTTTTTCCCATTCTGTGTGTTGTCTTTTCACTTTCTTGATGATATAAGGTTTCAATGTTGATGAAGTCCAATATATCTGTTTTTTCTTTTGTTGCTTGTGTGTTTGGTGTCATATCAAAGAAGCTTTTGCTGAATCCATGCCAAATGCAAAGTCATGTTTTCTTCTAAGAACTTCATAGTTTTGACTCTTATATTTTAGGTCTTTGATCCATTTTGAATTAATTTTTGTATAAGGGGTTAGGTAAGAGTCTAACTTCATTCTTTTCCATGTGGCTTTTTTTTTTCAATAAATTTATTTATTTATATATGTATTTTTGGCTGCGTTGGGTGTTTGTTGCTGCCCACGGGCTTTCTCTAGTTGTGGCGAGCGCAGGCTACTCTTCGTTGCGGTGCGCGGGCTTCTCATTGTGGTGGCTTCTCTTGTTGCGGAGCACGGGCTCTAGGCGCATGGGCTTCAGTAGTTGTGGCTCGCGGGCTCTAGAGTGCAGGCTCAGTAGTTGTGGCACACGGGCTTAGTTGCTCCAGGGCACGTGGGATCTTCCCGGACCAGGGCTCGAACCCGTGCCCCCTGCACTGGCAGGCAGATGCTTAACCACTGCGCCACCAAGGAAGTCCCCCATGTGGCAGTTTTGATCAAAGTCTGGGGTGTTTAAATTTAAGATTTTTAAAAGTAGATCAAGTTTACTTTAAAAAAAATGTATATAGCAGTTCCAGGTAAGACTGGTCTGAAGTGTGTACATGGAAGTGGATGACCAAAGTGGAGGTGAAAACTGTGAGCTCCTTGCCACAGTCTTCAAATTAATGACAAGGTGGGCCCAGGCAGAGGCATAGAGGTACAGGTTTCCCCCTTGGTCTGATAGAGCGTCCCTGTAAGCTGAAATGGCTTAAAGCAAAGAAGCAATTACCTTAGGACACATCTTGCCAAGGGGTGCACAGAATAAATCTACATAAAGCACGGATGCTCACAGACGCAGTTCAAAGCTGTGGTAGCTTGATGCTGAGAGGCTGAGTGTAGTTCCCAGGGCAGGAGCTTGGTGGTGCCACTATTTCTGCTTGGGGTGTGGAGCTGCCAATATGACAGCTCGCTGCAAAACACTGAGTACAATTTTCACTTCTGCCTTTTTTCTTAAAACAAAAATTATCTTCAAGTTTCTTTCAGTTTGTGAAAATAAGTGCTACTGTAGGTCTTTCATAAAAGTGAAGTGGTGTAATCCGAACTTTCGAGAAGCAGGGTATATAGCTAGGTGATAGGAGCCTCAGAGAAGCAGCAGTTTAAAATGAGGTGGAGTTGGGATTAGCACATACAAACTGGTGTATATAGAATGGATAAACAACAAGATCTTACTGTATAGCACAGGGAACTATATTCAGTATCCTGTGATAAACCATAATGGAAAACAATAGGAAAAAGAATGTTTATATATGTATAACTGAGTCACTTTGCTGTACAGCAGTAATTAGCACATTATAATTCAACTATTCTTCAATAAGTAATAAATTAAAAACAATAAAAATTAAAAAATATTTTAAATGAGGCAGATGAGTTAGATCTGGAAGAGACATTGAGAATGAGGAAGATACCAGGTCGACCTCTTACTCTGAAATATGTGGGGAATGGAAAAATGAGCTAAAACCTTTGCATGAGAATTCTGCCAGGGAAGCAGTTGCTTCAGTGGAGAGCTAGGCTTTAGGGTTGGGAAGGGTGTTCACTGAATGGGAGAGTCAGCAGTAGGGGAAAGGGTTTTGATGTCAGCCCGCAGCTGAAGAAGCTTGACTCAAGGGTAGCACCTTGGCTTCCATTACACCAGACTTTGATGCTAATTTGGAGTCTCCTCAGCACTGTGCTATTTGTATCTTTCTGTCCTGCCCTGGAAACAAAATTAGTTTCTCATTTGGAATAAAAGAGTTGCCTCATTTGACATTCCACCACAGACTAAGAGGGGATAGAGCGTAAAACAAAGTTCTCTCATTAATCATGCTGATACTATTTTAAGGTGTTTGAATTCAGTCAGTGTTGGGGCGGGGGGGAGTAGTGAATTAAGGTCACATACACACCAAGGAAGACTTTTTTTTTTTTAAGATGAAATCTTTATTATTATTATTGTTATGTTTAAAATATTTATTTATTTGCTGCGCCAGGTCTTAGTTGTGGCATGTGGGATTTAGTTCCCTGACCAGGACTCGAACCTGGGCCCCCTGCATTGGGAATGCGGAGTCTTAGCCACTGGACCACCAGGGAGGTCCCCCAAGCAAGATTCTTGCAATTTCTGCTACAGAACCTGCAGGGAACATAGGACCAAGGAAAGAACTGAATGATTACCACCCGCCTGTTCCCAACTCAAGAGGAGAGAAAACTTCTTGTGATTGAGGGGAAATGGAAAGAATCAAGGGTACTTGGTTGTTAAGAAGCTGTAGGTAAAGGCGTGGTTCTCATAGTGTGGGCGTGGTGAAGCAGTCTCCCTGAACTCTCTGTTTTCATAGCAGTGTCACCTTTCTGGGACTCCTAACCCAAAACACTTCGAGACCGAAACGCCCTGATGCTGAGCAGGGAATAAAGGGGAAGGGGAATTAATTGACTTGTCTGGGCCAGTCAGGCAATCTCAGCCCTATTTGAAAAAAGGTCAAAAACTTACAGCTTGAGAGCTTCTTGTTTCGTCAGGAATCTCAGTGAGTATCTTTGATCAGATTCCTGAGGCCATCCTGGACCTGGAGTCAGGAGAGGGTCTGGTACAGGTTGAGTGTCAGACCCAGTAGGAGAATAAGAGACCAGTGTTCATGAATCTACCAGGGGGGCGGAGGTATATTGGTACCCTTACATGTTAACCCAGCAGTGGGGACTAAACCACCTTCCCTTGAATCCATTTCTTTGTGTCCTCATAGGTCTCTAAACCTACCTCCCCTGGCCTATAGCCCTGCCTCCTTAGGTCCAAATCTTGGAATGACAAGGATATGAGAGTAACTTTAGTCTAAAGCCAGCCCCCTTAGCAGGAGCCTTAGCTGCTCCCTTTCCCTACGTAGAACTAGCTACACCTCTGTTGCCTAACCCTTTCTAGTGGCCCCTATTTAAAGGATGCCCTAAGGGACCCTTCTTTGTATGGGCAGACCTAACACTTCTATGTCACAAGCAGGATTATCCGGTTGTTTTGTTTGTTTGTTTATTTTTTGCAGTATGCGGGCCTCTCACTGTTGCGGCCTCTCCCGTTGTGGAGCGGGACGCACAGGCTTAGCGGCCATGGCTCACGGGCTCAGCTGCTCCTAGGCACATGGGATCTTCCCGGACCGGGGCACGAACCCGTGTCCCCTGCATCTGCAGGCGGACTCTCAACCACTGCGCCACCAGGGAGGCCCCTGTTTGTTTGTTGTTTTTTTTTTTTTTTTTTTTTTTTTTTTGCGGTACACGGGCCTCTCACTGCCGTGGCCCCTCCCATTGCGGAGCACAGGCTCCGGACGCGCAGGCCCAGCGGCCATGGCTCACCACGGGCCCAGTCGCTCCGCGGCATGTGGGATCCTCCCAGACCGGGGCACGAACCCGTGTCCCCTGCATCTGCAGGCGGACTCTCAACCACTGCGCCACCAGGGAAGCCCTTGTTTGTTGTTTTAATTGAAGTATAATTGATTGGATTATCCAGTCTTGCTGTGCTAAGAGAGGGAAGAAAGTGGAGAGGAGAGAGACCATTTGGGCTTTAATTTTTTTCATTTCTCAGGTGCAGTGATTGTACAAGTTCTTCTAAAGTTTTCCAAGTCATAATTTTATAATTTTATCATTCTGGACAGAGTTGTTGGCTAAGGGGCTCTCATGCTACAGAAAATTTAGTATTTATATCATAGACATAAAAAATGTAAGCCGCTATTTCCCAACTTGAGAGTAATAGTGCCTTGGGAAATCATGGAGTTATTATAAAGGGTTGCAAATGCATTAGCTGTGTTCTCATCTGTAGACCAAATCGACATCTCCCACCTTTATGTACTACTATTATTGAATATATATATGAATTAGTAAATTATAAATGTATTTAAAAGTATTATTGAACGTGTAGCAGTTGTTTGTCATTACGTGTTTTCTCAACTTGTGGATACTATACTGAGCTATTGTCTCACGGGGATCCATGAAAATTTTAGATCCTAAAAACGGGTTCACACAATCTAAAAGGTTGGGAATCTCTGTTCTAAGCCATTTTGAGATGAGAGAATTAACAACTTGAGTTAGAGTGTAGTTCTTAGGCACTGCATGTTTAAGAGACGATTCATTGAGAGGGAGAGAAATTATCAACAAAGATAAAGCTCCTTCTGTATGCTAGACACTTAAAGCCTCCCATCCATATCCCCTGGGTTTCTTCCCCAGAGGCTGCCACTGTTTTTTGTTTTTGTTTTTTTTTCCCCCAGTTTTATTAAGGTATAATTTGACATATAGCACTGTGTAAGTTGAAGGTGTACAGCATAATGATTTGACATCATGAAATGATTATCACAATAAGCTTAGTGAATGAAAGAGGCTGCTGCTGGAAAACTTACAGGAGACTATATAAACACACATATATTTTGGCCACACTGCACGGCTTGTGGGATCTCAGTTCCCTGACCAGGGATTGAACCCAGGCCCTTGGCAGTGAAAGCATGAGCATGGAGTCCTAACCACTGGACCGCTGGGGAATTCCCTGTATATATATATTTTTAATGTGCTTTTAATTTTTTTAACAATGTTTCTGTTCTCTAGAAATTTTAGTAAGAATATTGATGTGTTTGCTTTTAATTCGTTAGAAAATGTTTTCCTAAAGAATGGAAAATTTTTTAAAAAATGGAAAATTTTAAAATACACCATTCAGATCTTATCTCCACAGCTGACAGGGAAACTTTTTTCAGGGTGATGAAGGGGAGTACAGTGAAGAGGAAAACTCCAAAGTGGAGCTGAAATCAGAAGCCAATGATGCTGCTAATTCTTCAGCAAAAGACGAGAAGGGGGAAGAAAAGCCTGATACCAAAGGCACTGTGACTGGAGAGAGGCAAAGTGGGGATGGACAGGTTAGTACCCACCAAAGGCCTCCATTTGGGTTCTGGAATAGGAGCTCTTAACCTTGGAGTGAGTAAGGAGTCCTTTATCTGTCCGATAGGAGAGCACAGAGCCTGTGGAGAACAAAGTTGGTAAAAAAGGCCCTAAGCATCTGGATGATGATGAAGATCGGAAGAACCCAGCATACATACCCCGGAAAGGGCTCTTTTTTGAGCATGATCTTCGAGGGCAGACTCAGGAGGAGGAAGTCAGGTAACAGCCACTTGCTACTGCTCTGTAGTATGTTAGTATGTATTTAGTGCTTACTATTGAAATATATGCCAGGCACTTTACTGAGTGTTTTACTTGTATTATCTCATTTACTGTTCACAGCATTTTAAGGTAAGTACTGTGATTATCCCTCTTGTACAAATGAGGAAAGTAAGGCTTAGAATATTTAGTAACTCTTGGTGGAGGAGCTGGGATCCAGACCCACACTTCCACTGCCTTCTTTAATCTGAGGCTCAACACCTCTGGGATTTGAAATACTTGCATAGGTGGGCCTTATAGGAGAGAGATGTTTCCAGAGTGCTGAGTAGTTTGAAGTGAAGTCTCTCCTCATTTCTATTCCTGTTACATTTGAGCCCTGCAGGCCCTGAGGTGCTGTGATTCACTCTTGCTTTTGGAAGGCCTGTTTTGTATAGCCTGTCGGGGAAGATGGAGAGAATACCTGAGCTCCTACTGTTTCCCTGCCCAACCCTGTTTATTTCATGAACATCTTTACTTGGCAGAATCTGCCAACCTAAGACACTTTTCCCTGGTTTCAACCAGACCCAAGGGACGTCAGCGAAAGCTGTGGAAGGATGAGGGTCGCTGGGAGCATGACAAGTTTCGGGAAGATGAACAGGCTCCAAAGTCCCGACAGGAGCTCATTGCTCTTTATGGCTATGACATCCGCTCAGCTCACAATCCTGATGACATCAAACCCCGAAGAATCCGGAAACCCAGGTGAGGAAATTTTGGAGCCTACGCTGTTGATATTTACAGGAGAAAATCTCTGCTTTTTAAAATGCTGTTCTGGCCCGTAATTGGGTGAGGAATATGGGAAGTCTCCCTGACCCTCAGTTTATGTCTCTAGTGGTCCCTTTTGTTATTTCTCTGTTCCATTTGTTCAGGTTTGGGAGTCCTCCACAAAGAGATCCAAACTGGATTGGGGAGCGGCCAAATAAGTCCCATCGCCACCAGGGTCCTGGGGGCACCTTACCACCAAGGACATTTATCAACAGGAATGCTGCAGGTACTGGCCGCATGTCTGCTGCCAGGAATTACTCTCGATCTGGAGGCTTCAAGGAAGGTTGTGCTGGTTTTAGGCCTGTGGAAGCTGGTGGGCAGCATGCTGGCCGGTCTGGTGAGACTGTTAAACATGAGACTAGTTACCGGTCACGGCGCCTGGAGCAGACTCCAGTAAGGGATCCATCTCCAGAAGCAGATGCTCAAGTGCTTGGCAGTCCTGAGAAGGAAGAGGCAGCCCCAGAGATACCAAATCCTGCTCCTGACACTGCACCACCAGCTCCTGACAGGCCTATTGAGAAGAAATCCTATTCCCGGGCAAGAAGAACCAGGGTCAAAGCTGGAGATGCAGTCAAGGTTGCAGAGGAGGTGCCCCCTCCACCCGAAGGGCTCACCCCAGCACCTCCAGTCCCAGAAACTACGCCGCCTCCGCCTGCTAAGACTGGGAACTGGGAGGCTCCAGTGGATTCTACTACAGGTGGACTTGAACAAGATGTGGCACAACTAAATATAACAGAACAGAATTGGAGCCCAGGGCAGCCTTCATTCCTGCAATCACGTGAGCTTCGGGGTAGGTACCTTAGGGATAGTGACTCACTTTTTCCCCTTTGTATCATTGGACTTAGGGGCATGGGACTTATGTCTCTCAGGGATGTGGTGTCTGACAATATCTTCATTAACTGCAAGAAACAGATGGATTCATAGGTATATTCATTCAAAAACCTCAGCAGTTTTATCTGTTGCGCAAGACTACCCACTACTTTGCTTACTATTAACTGACAGTCATCAATACTGAGCTCCTGAGTACAGAATCCGTTACCAGTCGCTGTAGAAAAAGTGGAAGAAGGCAGTGTTCTTATTATTTGAACTAATAAGTGAACTAATGGTTAAATGTTTCAAGGCAGAAACTGCATTTGAATTTGGATGAGTATCTCCTAATCTTTTTGAAAGGAAAACCTCTCTAATTTCCTCAGTCTTCTAGAGCCAGGCTGCCCAGTAGAACTTTCTGTACTGATGGTGCTTTTGAATACTTATAATATGGCCAGAGTGACTGAGAAACTGAAGTTTTAATTTTAATTAATTGAAATTTAAATAACCACATGTGGCTAGTGGATATCCTGTTGGACAACATAGTGCTAGTGACTAGGACCTATCTACCACCCCTCCCCCCCATCCTTTTTTTCTTCCTCCAGTCAGATAGATCAGAGGATCTTTTCCTTAGTTTCTGAAATCTAATTCGAACTCAAAGATTGGAAATCCTCATTTGGACTGGCAATTTCTGCATTCTTATCTGGTGTGCGTAATTTTTGAACACCGAAAACCAGGGTAGCCTAAACTGGACCTGGAGCTGATCTTTGGATAGAGGAGTACACTCTCCTACCAATGCCTTATTACCATTGGAAGACAGTCTCTAGAACATTCCCTTTTGTCCTGAGTCATCTTCAGCCAGAGGGGAATCTCTTCCTATACTTCTAGCCCAGACCTCTGTGGCCAGGAATAATCAGGTAGATTTAGAACATCCTCCCCTCTCTAGTTGTTGCTCAGAGACTTCAGGGCTGAGATTTTTCAATATGTTTGATAATGTAATATGCTAATTTTAACCTCCCAGGGATTCTGTGCAGGGAAATACTTGATGGGAAAATTTTGAACTTGCATTTTCTGAATTGCATTACTGAAGTAATTTTTTTTTCATGTTCAGAGGTTTTATTGCTATATTAAGGTGGCAGGCAGTGGGGGCAAATTTCCAAATGCTGGAGTTGACAGGAAGCAGAGATAGTTTAAAAGGAATTTTGTTAGCTTAAAGGAAGAAAGCCATTCCCCATGTTGGGATTCTTCAGCCTGTCACTTTCTTGATGGTATCTTGAGTCCCATTCACATCTGTCTGCTCTGCAGCAGTGACTTTTTTGGTGTATTACAGGTATGCCCAACCACATACACATGGGAGCAGGACCTCCACCTCAGTTTAACCGGATGGAAGAACTGGTACAGAAGGGGAAAAGGGTCACATGTAGGGGGTTGCATGTCACAGCTCGTTCACTGTTTAAACTAAGTCAGTTTTCGCATGTTTCCCTTTTAATTTGGGTCTCCCGAAATGTAGGGTACGGGGTTTGGGTCTAGATCTTGATGCTTTTCATTGGTTTTTCAATTCTTTTTGCAAATACTGTTTTTTAACACTGCCATGTACCAAGTAAGTGTTTTGCAGTACCTAAAGGAGGGTGGGACATGATACGAGAGTCAGCCTTTTGGAGTCTTCTTGCTCAGACCTCTTTCTTTATTTCAGGGTGTCCAGGGTGGGCGAGCCAAACGCTATTCATCTCAACGGCAAAGACCTGTGCCGGAGCCCCCTGCCCCTCCTGTGCACATCAGTATCATGGAGGGACATTACTATGATCCATGTGAGTTTATTTTTATTGTTGGAGTATCTTTCTTGGCAGGGTGAAGTGAACTAAGACCAGCCACCGGCCTCCTGAATTTCCCTTCTGACCTCTCCTTGTGGTTAACAAACATTCTGTGGTTGCTGTTTTTTTCACATAGAAATGAGAACATCTTTTCAAAGGGCTTGGGGGACAAGGAGACTTGTCCGTGTGATGTGAAGAGTGAGGGTTTCTGAGAGTCCCACTGTGGTATCTTGCAGTGCAGTTCCAGGGACCAGTCTACACCCATGGCGACGGCCCTGCCCCACTGCCTCCTCAGGGCGTGATTGTGCAGCCAGAAATGCACCTTCCCCACCCAGGTAAGCTTTGCGCCTCTGCTTGTACGCTTCCAGTACGTGAGGATATGTGTTGGGGGCTTCACAAACCCCATCCTCTTGAGCTCTGTGCTGCTTGCTAATGAAGCTGGCCACTTTGGCTGCTTGGGCAACAAACTCCTCTTGGGTCCATCCTGAGGACTTCCATCCTAAGCAGTCCAGCCAGGCCATCCCATGGAAATGGTGTTACCTTTTATTTCAGTGTTTGTTTTCTTCTTGTCCAGGTTTACATCCCCACCAGACACCGGCGCCTCTGCCCAATCCAGGCCTCTATCCCCCACCAGTGTCCATGGCTCCAGGACAGCCACCACCTCAGCAGTTGCTTGCTCCTACCTACTTTTCTGCTCCAGGCGTCATGAACTTTGGTAATCCCAGTTACCCTTATGCTCCAGGGGCACTGCCTCCCCCCCCACCGCCTCATCTATATCCTAACACGCAGGTGAGATGGCTAATGAGATTTTCCTAAGTACACATCCTTTACATCAGAGAGGAATATAGTATGAGGAGAATGCTCAAGGAATTGGAGAGAACATTTCAATGCCACTGATTTGCATGTGGTGTCAGGACGCCTCTTGGTGGTCAGGAGCTAGAAATGCAGCTTATGTGATGCCCATCATCTGTTTATTCTCTTCCATTTCTTTAATGGTGTTTCATTCAAGTGTTTTAGTATGTCTTAGGTGGGCATGTCTGCTATTTATTCAACTGCATAATGAAGCTGTATTCTACTTACCAGCCCTACCCCTCCCTGTACTGTTTAACTCCCAGAAGGTTGACACCATGTGCTATCTGGAGTGTCACCACTGAGCTCAGTCTCTTCGATTTGTCAGCTGATGGTAGGAATTAGAGAAAGCTGGGTAGTACTTTGAAGAAGTAAGAACCATATTAGGACATATTAAGGCAGAAATGAATAATTATTTTAAAGGGGGGCAGCTTAGAGATTTAAAAAATTATAAATTCCCCGATGCTCTTATTTTTGTGCCTGAATAATGTTTCCTGTTTATCATTGTTTGGATGAATTAATTCCTTTTTCTTCTCCTTGCTTATTGGGGTCCAAGGCCCCATCGCAGGTATATGGAGGAGTGACCTACTATAACCCCGCCCAGCAGCAGGTGCAGCCAAAGCCCTCCCCACCCCGGAGGACTCCCCAACCAGTCACCATCAAGCCCCCACCACCTGAGGTATGAGAGCGCCTAGGGAAGGAGCTCTAAACAAGGGATGTTTAGGGCACATCCGACCTCAGTGGGCTTTCCTTTTCTTCAGATTTCCCCCCTTTTCTGGGTGTGTTTCTATGGAAATTGGTCTTTTTTTTTTAATAATAATGACCTGATAACAAATTCCAACTTTATTTCAGGTTGTAAGCAGGGGTTCCAGTTAATATGAATTTCTGAATATTTTAAATCTAACATCGTATAAAAGTAAGTGTACAACTCAATATGACTCAGAACATTCTTAAAACTAATGCTTATGCTTGCTTGCTTAACAGTCACCTAATTAATGCTCTAAGTTGTAATCATGGGATATCTCAGAGGGAGGCTTAGAGGAGTCCCAAAATTTGCCAGTTTCTTTGTTTTATGAATGCACTGAGCAGGGTTGAGTAAAAACCACTGTTAATTTGGTAGCATTTTATTTGGGAAGCTGGAAGGAAAAAACGCAGGAGGTCATTCCTTATTAAGGAAAGGGGAAATCTAAATTTGAGGTGTTGCAGCAGAGCCAATTCTAAAGGTCGTGGAGGGGAAAGACCATGGGGGTTTTGTTGTTTTGTTTTGTTTTAGGGATATTACTTTAATATACATTATTTAGAAATGTGGCTTTTTGAAAGTAGCTTATAAATGCCCAAAAGGTCCACTAACACTTTGGTGGTTCTTCCCTTTTTCTCACCCCTGTCAGGACAGCAGAGGTGAGAACCCAGGATAGAAAACAACCGGCTGTCTACTACCAGGAGGGCTTCGAAGATATAGGATGGTTCGTACCAGCAAGCAGCTGAATGGGGGGAACCCCTGCCTTCCTCTGAGGATATAGGCTCTGTTGGAGAAAGGGAGAAACAAGTGGACTTCCTCCCGTTTTCAGTCTTTCTTTGAGTTGGCTGTGCTCAGAGGAGCAGAGATCCAGACAGCCCAGGCTTCTGAGGCCACATCTAGGAGCCCACAGCGTTTGCTCTCCTTCACTTTCTCCTGGGAAATTCAAGCATCTGCTGCTCCCAGGGAAGCTCCATCCTGTTGTGTTTTCTAAGATGTTCGTTTTTAAAGCCTGGCTTGCTATTCTTAAATTAATATTCCTTTAAAATCCGCCCCCCCACTTCTCTCTGCCTTTAAATGAAACAAGTTCATTCTCTGGTTTGCTATCTTCTCCGGGTTCCCTTTTGGCTCTTCCCTGCATCCCAGATAATTGAGACCTTACCAGCCAGTCTTCCCCCACCAAGTCTACAAA
Organism: Mesoplodon bidens; assembly: GCF_964165515.1. NCBI lineage: Eukaryota > Metazoa > Chordata > Mammalia > Artiodactyla > Ziphiidae > Mesoplodon > Mesoplodon bidens. Next base: position 52,447,524 of record NC_138179.1, on the reverse strand, counting down.
GAGCTGGCCTTTCATTTTTGGTTGGCCTTTGTTATTGTATACTCGGACTCTCTTAACTCTTCTAACCCTATGGAAACATAGCTGTCTGCACAGAGTGTCCCGTTGTGGAGAAGATCTCAAAGTGTGTGGTAGGAGTCCTTCTTGACTTTGGTTTTTAGAATTCTGGGCCTCCATCAGTCTATGTACTCTGGTAGACTTCAGTTCTCTACTAAGGGCAAAGTCTCAACAGTGGGGAGAGATGGCAAACTAGATGCTTTAGTGAGAAAGGGAGGGTGGAGTGAGACCCTTTGCACCTTAGGGGTGTGTATTCACACAGTCCTCAGGGCTCAGTCTTGGAGGTAAGTGGAATTAGAGGGCTCTGCTTTTCTTTACATCCTTTCTACCACACCCCTTCCAGTTGCTGTGGACCAATGCATCTCTCTAGAGGCAGATATCACCCAGCCAGCGGTCTTCCCTGTCCTTCGCAATTGCTCTTCTCCATGTCTTTCCTGCTACAAGTGTTTTAGATGTTACTACCTTGTTTTCCCTAAGTTTTGCTCCTGTCCTTGCAGACAGAGGACACCACACCTGGGCCTAAAGCCTAAGGAAGCCGGTCACTTTTCAGGGCAAGGGCTCCTCCCTCCTTTCCTTCTTATCTATGGCGCTGAACCACTCCCCTGCCGCCTCTTTGGAAGAGATTCCTGTTACTGCAGCACTTGTGACTGCCAGGGGTAACTTGGCCATTGTCCCTGTCCTTCTACAGAACCTGAGGGAGAAGGTGGCAGCTGTGTCTCTCCCCAAGTAATGTCACTAATTCTGTTCCTTCTCTTCAGCAGCTGGCTTAACCACTCTGAGTCACAGGGGTGGGAGGGGAAAGAGGCACTCAAGCTGTAACCCCCAAGGAGGAAACAACTAAGAGATTGTTTCAGGGGTGGCTGATGGTTGTGCCTTTTGTAGGCTGTTCCCTTTGCCTTAAACCTGAAGATGTCTCCTCAAGCCAGTGGGCCACAGCCCAGATTCCCAGACCTTAAGACACTGTGACAGTTGTCTGTGTTGGTCCACTGTGTTTTGTTGCAAGAGTTTCTCCATGTATATTGTTCTTGTTTGTTACTGTTTTAAAGGGTGCACATATGTGATTGGCATTGTGACTTGGAGAAAATAAAATTTAGACATGTAAACTTGGCTCCTTTGCCAGTGTTTTGCATGAGTCTTGACTTGGGAGGGAGGGAAGGGGACCCCCTGATCCCCTAGAGTCACAGTCCCAGCTTGAGCCAACTCAGAATTGTGAAATGGAAGCCCAGAGAGGTGAGGACCCCTATGAGGCCACAAGTGACTGTACTCCCTATTAATTTTCTTAACCCCATTGCCACATAGACACCAGGATGTGCAGTCTCTTAGATTGGAAGCGCAAGGGACAAAAACTAGTGAGATGTTGTTTTACCTACACGAACAGCTAGTAACCCTCATGCCTGCCTTTGTGCTTGGCAAGTAAGTTTCCCAGGGTGATGCCCCACATGTCAATACAACTGTACCAGATCTTGGATGAGGGGAAGATGCAAATAGCTAGCTGTCCTCTTGAAAATTTGCGCTGGCACTGAAGTATCAAGGACCACAGTCTAAGAGAGAGGCTCCCATCAGTACAAGTAAAGAAGAGGGGCAATTGAAAGGCCAACTCTGGCCCATGCTCCCAGTTACCTAGGCCACTGGGTAGCTAGCTTTGAGTGGACTATTTCCTCCTCCAGATCCTCCAGATCCTCGGTGGTGTGGAAGTCGACTACAGAGGCTACCCCTGGTGTGGGGAAGCGGTTGGCTTCAGTGTGGAGCTGGCAGCATCTGTCCTTGGGTCCCACACGCCTTCACGTCTGTACACTGGGGACGTGGGCATCGCGGTGCATCTCAAGGTGACCGTTGGGACCCCCTCCTGTACCCTTCGGCGCCGCTGCCACAGCCGGAGAGCCGTGGGCTCTTCTGACCCTCAGCCCTAATTCCTCTTCGATTCGTGTCAGTTTACTTACCTTCTCCCCTGCAGAGTGATGGGTAACTATGGGCCTGATCTCTTGGGGTCATCCAAAGAATGCCAGCCAGCCTTGGGGGTGTCTTGCTGGCAGGAGGAATGAGCATGATATTGCCCCCTCACCCCTGCCTCTTGATTCTCCAGTCCTGCAGTTAGAGCCCATTGCTCTCTCTGTTGCCCTGGTAACCAGCTCAGCAAGAAGAAACTCAAGCTCAGCAAAGCCCCCAGGTTCTCTGCCCTCCCGGCCTGCCTCTCAGTGGGCAGAAAGAAGGCGAGTGTTAAGGGGCAGACGGATCAGCCTTAGGTAACCCTGCCCTATCCCCTTCCAGAAGTCCATGGGCTGGGTTCTCACAGTTTTTTGCCTCCGTCTCCTCACAGGTGTTAATATACCACCCTCTCTCCCTCTATTTCTTCATGGAGTGTAGATGCCCTGCCAACAATCCTCCCCACAAGGTCGACGCACAGGCCTTGTGGGAGACTCAGAAGAGCCAAGGACGTAGAATCCCCAAGTTGTCTCCCAGCATCTGCAGCCCACTTAGGTTGGGTTGTCCCTCTAGGGCAGTGAGTTTCAACCCTAGCTATATGAATCACTTGGGGATCTTTTAAAAAAATACCATAAACCTTGGCCCTACCTCAGAGATCTGATTTAATTGATTTGAGGTGTGGCCTGGGGAACAGTATTTTTGAAAAGTTCCCTGGATTACAGTGTGCAATTGGGGTGAGAACCACTGCTGTTCTAGGAGGACCATAACTCGATGCTGGTTTTCCTCTCTGATTCAAGGTCTTGAACTTAGTCTATGTCTGACATCCTTGAGTAGTTGGAGGGTGCTGAGGTCCTGTTTCCCCACATTCCAGTTTCCAGAAGTCTCTTTGACCCTTTTATTTGCAGCCCCTACACCCTCCACACTGCCCAATTCTTCCCCCTTCCTAGCCGACAATCCCAAATCCTGCCCAGAGAGGACGTTACCAAGGCAACCAGTTTAATCTGGTAACTGTGGCATGTGCTGGGAGTGGAGCCCTCCCCTCTTCTTACTTGGTTCATAAAATGCCTGGGGAGCGCCAAGCCACTCCAGCCAGTTTCCCCTCTTAACCCCAGGGATATTAGGGTATCCAATAAAGTGGGTCCAGGAAACTGATACTTTGATCTTTATTCTAGCTTCTTAGCCAAAACTGTGCTCTCTCTTTTTTTTTCCTGTTCCTTTTTGCAAATCCACAAACAGATGGGTGTGCAAAGCTTTATTTCTGTGAACACATGCTCTTGTACACGTAGGACCAGATAAGCACACACAGTGACACATGTGTAATACACACCCTATTCAGTTCTACCACCACTCCCAGCCTTTAGCATTCCTGTCCCTGCCTGGTCCGTGCACGGTAAACAGAGGTGGGGCACTGTCCAAGGAGCCTCGACCCGTCTGTTGCCTGGTGCTACTCTCCCACCTTGTTACCTTAACCTTGTGCTTACACTGCGCGTGTCTCTATACACCCCTCCTCCTGGGACAGTGTACCCTTAGGGACAGAATGCTCTGGGCCTAGGATCAGAATAAGGATTATTTGGAGTGCAAATTCGGTACCACTTTCCCCACTCCATGGTTATGTCACCTCTGGAGGGGCTCTCTATGCCTGATGCTGTTGGATGGCAGTTCTAGAGCTTGTCACCCATCTCCAGGGCTCTGCTTTCTCCTGCTGCCAGTAGGCTCAGGTGCCCTTGTGCCCCTGGTCTCCTCCTCCACCTGCCTACCATCTCTTCTCTTCACCCTAATTAGACCTGCCACAACCTGCTGCTCCCTGCCCGGCTCCTACCTGCCTGCCAGTACCTGCCTCTCATAGGCCAGGCCCTCACCACCTATGGTGCCCTACCAGAAAGGGCAGATAGGTACCGCCCCCAGTTCCAATGCCAATCCACCCGAGGCCTTCCCATCCCTTCTTACAGAAGCAAGGTAAAGACCACATATTCCAGTGAGTATGGCAGCAGAGCACACAATCGAGATCGAGACTGACGGACACCCAATCAGCAATTTTTGTAGGCCTCACCTGAATACAGGTAGGTGAGTCAAGGTTCAGCCTGGTTCTTTGCAATGATACCAAGAGTCCTCGTAAGCCTCGAGCCAGGAACCCCCTCTCCATTGGTAAATTACTCCCTCACCCTTGTCCTTAATGTCTGCGTCTGCTCTGAACCCAATGCCAGTCAGCCCTTACTGCTTTCCTCGCGGTCAGCCCCAAGTTGAAGCCTGGCGCGGCCCAGGGGGCGGGTCCATCTAGGGTAGGGGAGGGGACTGGGCGGGGACTGGAGGAGGGGGCGCGGTCTCAGTTCTGCCACCTTCCTCCGGGCCGGGAGCGCAGCCGCCGCCGCCGCCGCCGCCGCCGCCGCCGCCGCCGCCGCCGCCGCCGCCGCCGCCGCCGCCGCTGCGTCCTCTCAGCCTTGCACTCCGCCCGCTGCCTCCGCCGCCGCAGCCCGGCCCAGGAGCGCAGAGCCTTGGGCACCGGCCCCGCAGCCTAACCACCCTTCGGGCCGCGTGCGCTGCGGCCAGCATGGGGGGCCACTAAGAGCGGGCACTCCTTCCCTCTGGCACCTCCCCCGGTCCCTGGCCACTGGACTCCGGCCAGGGCACCTCGGGCACCTCTGGCCCCCAGTCCGGCGCCTGGCACGGCCCTCCGCTCTGACCCTCTGGCTCTGAGCACCGTGTCCCCACCCCCCCGCCTGTGCCTGGGACACCTGGGTCCCCCGGCGGCCCCGAACAGAGGGGCGGGGGGGGGGCATGAAGCCGCTGGAGAAATTTCTGAAGAAGCAGACGTCGCAGCTGGCGGGGCGAACGGTGGCGGGAGGTCCCGGCGGGGGTCCGGGGAGCTGCGGCGGGCCTGGAGGGGGTGGGGGACCTGGCGGGGGCGGCGGTCTAGCTGGGGGACCGCGGCCGCTGCAGCGGCGTCAGAGCGTGTCTCGTCTACTGCTCCCAGCTTTCCTCCGGGAGCCCCTCGCCGAGCCGGGTCTGGAGCCGCCCCCAGAGGAGGACGGAGGAGAGCCGGCGGGGGTCGCGGAGGATCTCGGCAGCGGGGGGCCCTGTTGGCTGCAGCTGGAGGAGGTGCCGGGGCCCGGGCCTCTCGGGGGAGGGGGTCCCCTGCGCTCCCCTTCCTCATACTCCTCAGACGAGCTGTCCCCGGGCGAGCCTCTGACTTCCCCACCCTGGGCCCCCCTGGGCGCCCCCGAGCGGCCGGAGCATCTTCTGAACCGGGTTCTGGAGCGGCTGGCCGGAGGGGCCACCAGGGACAGCGCCGCCTCAGGTAAGGGGTGGCTGGCTCATCCATCCCGGAGTAGGGGGTTGCCACCTGGTTCCTCTTCCTTTGCCCTTGGACGGTGGGTGGGGGTTGCCCTATGCCGAGCCTCGGCGTGGCGGGGGCGGGGGGGTTGAGTGGTCAGCTGGGGGCCTATGGGAGGAACAGACCTTTCTGCAGCAGAGAAGTGGCAGTGCCACCTTCCTCCCTATAGCAGCCTCATCCACGGCTGCAGAAGAAGCTGACCCCCTTTCTCTCCTTAAGCCACCCTTCCTCTCACCTGGACATTTCATCTAGACCCTCATGGGTCCCTGATGCTGACTACCTCCTTCTGTGGCCCAAAATTAAGGCCTGATACACTAAGATGGAAGCCGCCCAGACCAGTCAGTGCAGCCCCCTAGAGGTGGCCAAGCCCCACAAGACCTTCCAGGAGTCCCCGATTCCATTTAGAAGCCCCAGAGCAGAGGGCTGGCCCACTCAGTGGGGCAGTGCCAGACAGGCACACGGCCCAAGCTGCCTTTTGGGCTCCGGCAAAGGGATGCATTGTCCTTAGCAGCTTGGGGGGAGGGAGGTATTCTAGTTGGGGGCTGACTCAGAAGATATTTGTTGGGGGAGAGGCAGCTAGGCAGACATCAGGGCCCTGCAGCATCCCGGGGGGTCTGAACCTCTCTGACTCCCACCCTTCCGGTGGCAGGCCTCAGCACATGGCCTCTTTAAAAAATAACCGCACCCTGAGAGGCTTATTCCCTGAATGATGATGCTATTTTGCCACTCCCCACCAGCACCCCTACTAAGGGGATTCTGAGGAAACTGAGGCCTCAGATTGCTGGTTAGTGGCTGAGGTAGAAGACCGGAGGGTCTTTAGGGCTAGCTCTCGGCATTTCACTAAGCCCAGCAGGGTCTGAGGATTGGGAGCTCTGGTTGAGGGCCTAAAGATGGGGTTTCATGCTTTACTCCCAGACCTTTGCAGAGAGTCCTAACCCAGGTGTGTGGAATGGGGCTCCACTCCCCTAGATTTTTCTCAACACCCAGCTACTCTCCTTGGCTCAGGTTGTAGTTGCCCTGGGGAGCTGACACCTTTTGGATTTAATTAGAAAAATATCAGACACACACAGCTCTCTTAACCATAACTTCCCGCCTACACCACACACCCTATGTCTCTATGACACATTCCCTGGGGAGGCTGTACATTGGCCCAGAGCCTGCCTTGGAAGAGACAGACGCCAAACTGTAGCCCCCATAGCAGCATCTCCCCCACTCTGCCCCCATGTTCCTCTTCCTTTGCTCTGTTTAGCTCTCCTGTGAGATAAAGAGTAGAGGAAAGATTTTGGGCATCCCTATTCCTCGTCGCCAGCCCTGGAGCTGAGGGTCAGGGCTGGGGGGCTCAGACTCACTTTAAAAACTGGGCAGAGAGGAAAAGGGAAAAACTGTCTTTCCCCTTCCGCAGGGGCGGGGGCCTGGTGCCACAGACGCTGCTCAGTCTCCCCCGGGGAAGGACTCTTGAACTGCTTGTCACCGTATTATCTGGACTGGCAGGCTGGATCCCCAGATTAACTGCTTTGGGGAACCCCAAAGCAGTCCCAGAGTGAATGAGAATCAGCTTAACCTGCCACTCTGATATTCTCCAATATAACCAATGTTCTTAAGCCATCTCGGTTCCCTCCCAGGGCGTGTGGGCGGAGGGGGCTTACAGAAGGTACCCCAAACTAACCAAAGGCTCTCAAACGGCGAAGCAGCCCCACCTGCCCACTGCACTCTGACGCTCTGCTCGCCTCAGGCATGGTGAGAAAAGAACAAAGACTCAGGAGTCTGGGTTCTTCCTCCAGCTCCAGGCAGGTCCCTCCCAGCTCTGGGCCTCAGTTTCTCATTTGTGAAATGAAGTAGTTGAAGTAGGGGATCTTGTGTTCATTCTCCGGCTCCACCTTCATGGCTGGACTTGGAGGCCAGGGGATGGTGAGCCGGGGGCCATCAGAAGCCTTGGTTTTGCCCTGGGACAGTACCTGGGGACCTGGCCCTAACCTGTCCTGGTGAGGACACCTGGCTCCCTCCCCGAACCCTGCCTGTCTGTGTGTGCCAGGCTGCCCTGCCCCACCCCAGGGCTGGCTGCAAGTCAGGGCGACCTTGTACCTGGCTGACTGGCTGAGCCAGGCCCAGATGGGGATGTGGAGGGGGAAAGGGTGGTGTAAGGAACCACTCCCCTCCACCCTTCCATCATTAACTCTTCCATCCCTGGGCATCCGGAGGACACAGGCTTTCTATTTAAAGGCTTTGGGATCAAAGAGATGGCAGTTGCTCCCTCTCCCTTTGAATGGGGCTGGTTCTCACCTGCCTAGTTGGAACTCAGATCTGTTAGGTAGGGAGTGAGGAGGGGCGGAGGAACACACATACACACACACACACACACACACACACACGCGCGCGCGCACACACACACACACACACACACACGCTGACCCTAACCTCTGTGCTTAAAAGTTCTCTTTGTCTAGAGACACTTCTGGGGGCTACCTCTTCCTCTTTTTTTCAGGCAGATCTCAAGCTTGGTGTCTTAACTGACCAGCTTCCCACACACATTGGAGAGAAGTGGGCGTGGCCATGCAAGCACGCCCCCTCCTTCTCTCCAGCCGCCTTGGCAGCTGGCAACCCCACTCCCGCAGGGGCTGCCCAGAACCTTCACATGTGTGTGTGTGCGCGCACGTGTGTGTGCAGAGCGTGACTGGGCAGGTGGCTGGGGCTCCAGCCTGGCTAAAGAGAATTTGCCCTCGGAGGCAAGAGAGGGGGCGGTGAGTGTCAAATTGGGTCCTGGAAGTGCCCTCCCGACATCAGTGGTGGCAATTGCTCTCTACAGATATCCTGCTGGATGACATCGTCCTCACCCATTCTCTCTTCCTTCCCACGGAGAAGTTTCTGCAGGAGCTACACCAGTAATATCCTTTTGTGGAGTTTGCAAAAGGGGAGGTCAGGAGGGAGCCACCCCCCTCACCCGACATGTGATGTGAGGGTCTAAGCTCTTCCCTAGAAAACACACCTGGGTTTCAATTCCAGGTTATTCATTCACTCACCAGCTGTGTGACCTTGGGCAGCTCACCTAACCTCCTGGGGCCTCAGTTTCCTCTTCTGTAAAACAGGGGTAAATAGCACCTGCCCTGCCTCTCTATGGGGCTGCTGTGGAGACCATTCTGACAGCAGATGTGGGAGTGCTCTGGAGACTGCAGAGCCCTGTATAGATGTAAGGTGTTATTACTCTATGAAGAGTGCCTCTCTCCCCACTGAATTATTGCTCTAAACATCTGGTTGCCCAGTGAGTTATTACAGGGTCTGATGTAAACATCAGGTCATGGCCGTGCTTCAGTAGGGTCTACTAGAGACAAGCCACTGGCTGGGCTGTTCATAGGGCCTCTCACCAAGTTATTCTCGGACCTAATTGTAAACGTCAGACCAGTGAGTAGAATATCATAGGCTCTCTTAGAAACACCAGGCCTTACACTGAAGTATGGTCAGGCTTGTGCTTAGCACCATTGGCCTTTATCAGCCTGCTGTATGCTCCAGGCTGTGGGCTGATCAGGGGTTGGGTGGGTCCAGGCAGAGTAGCTGCTAGTGAATTTTCTCAGGTGAAATTCAAACAGGCAGGGGCAGGAGCTGGATGTGGTCAAGTGAGTGCCATCCCTACCTACTCTGGCAAAAACCTGGGCTGGGGCATGAGGTGGTCTTGGTTCCAAGGGCCCTTGGAGCCCCTTTCTCCGTGGCCCCAAACCTAGAGAATTTTTAGGGGTAGCCTTGCCTCCCATTGCCTCCCATACCCCTTTCCCGCGTCCTCAGGTCTGCCTGCCCAGGGCTTTTTCTTAACTTAGGGGTCAGCTTTGTTTGGGCAGGAGGCATGGAGGGCCCCGAGGGGCTTGGCCGGAAGCAGGCCTGTCTAGCCATGCTCCTTCATTTCTTGGACACCTACCAGGGGCTGCTGCAGGAGGAAGAGGGGGCTGGCCGCATCATCAAGGTGGGCCTGGGATGAGAAGGTGGGTGAGCAGGCTGTTTGCTCTGGAAGGGGGCCCCTTTGAAGGAACCATACTTCTCAAGCTGGGTACCTGGAAGGAAATGATGCCAGTGAGCCTTAGCATGTACGGTTCTTCTGTGCTCGAAGGCATGGAGACCCTGCCCCGCCCTTGCAGAGAGTGATGCTTGAGACCCCTGCCCTCACCTTCTCTCTCCTCATCTCTGCAGGATCTGTACCTGCTGATTATGAAGGATGAGTCCCTTTACCAGGACCTGCGAGAGGACACACTGAGGCTGCACCAGCTTGTGGAAACAGTGGAGCTAAAGTGAGGGGAATAGGCTGGGGGAGGGGACAGGAAAGAAATCCCCCTTGTTCCTCTATTACAGGGCTGGGTGCCTGTGGCCTTTGGGCTCCAAGATGCTTTTATTTCATTCCCTTTCTCTTACTGGAGAGTAGCACAAAGCACTGTCTCCAGTCATTTTTGGGGTCCATTCTCCCATCCATTTATTTGTCAATCCAATGGTGTACTGATAAATATTGAACAATCAGCTCTTCAGGAAAAAGAGCCCTGGTTTATAGCTTTTGCTGATTCCCATGGTGTAAATTCTCTCACTGTGGTTGATTCCACGCTACCAGTATGACATCACTGAATGTGAAGTTGGGAACAGATGTGCCGTAGCAGGCCATTAGGTACTATCTTCACCATATAAGTCCAACAGACGTTTGGATTTGTTTATTAACCTGAAGAGCATAGATAAGAGTGAAAGGTAGTGAAACAACTAGGAAACTACTTTTTGGGTAATAATTTGGCCGTAAGTTTATAAAACATATATATATATATATATGTTTATATATAATTATATATTTTATATATATGTAAGTTTACATATCTATGTATAATTAATTTTTGAATGGCTATGTTTAAAACCAGTTGGCAAAACTCCCCCAAATTTAACCATCTGCTTTCATGAACCAATGTGAGCTGGCTTCAGGACACTACTGCATCCATCCCTCCATCTTTTCAGCCCTTTCAGCTTCTCTCTGCTCCATCCCACCATCATAACCCTCATTTAGGCGTCATTATCTCTCACCTGGATTATCGCCACAGCCTCCCATCCAGGGCTTCAGCTTATGGTTTTGCGTCTTTCTTATGCTGACCCCAGAGAGAGCTTTCAAACTTGACAACATTGTGCTTCCGTTCCAAAAATATCCACAGCCCCCCATTGCCTACAAGATAAAGTTGCAACATCCTAGACTCTCTCTTTCTGCCTCCTGGTCATCCTTCCCATCTCATCTCCCACAACCCCCTTCACCCGTGACACTCCCTATACGCCCCACCATTCCATGAACACCTTTGTGTTCCCAACTTCCTGCTGTCATTTATGTGGTTCACCCCAGCGTGCCCTCCTCCCACCCCCTTCTCTTCCTGTTGTCCTTCAAGGTCCACGTCAAATGCCATCCTCCCAGTGAAGGCATCTTTTAGCAGTAGCTGTCCCTCCCCCATACCAACGTAACTCTTCTCGTACCTTTATTATATCGCCTAACACCTCCTGCCTCGTGTTAGATGTAGCTGTATGCACGTCTGTCTCCCTCCCAGACTGTGAAGTTCTTTTTTTTTTTTTAATTTATTTTATTCTTGGCCGCGTTGGGTCTTCATTGCTGCGCGCGGGCTTTCTCTAGTTGCAGCGAGCGGGGGCTGCTCTTTGTTGAGGTGCATGAGCCTCTCATTGCAGTGGCTTCTCTTGTTGCAGAGCACAGGCTCTAGGCGCACGGGCTTCAGTAGTTGTGGCACACGGGCTCAGCAGTTGTGGCTCGTAGGCTCTAGAGTGCAGCCTCAGTAGTTGTGGAGCACAGGCTTAGTTGCTCTGTGGCATGTGAGATCTTCCCGGACCAGGGCTTGAACCGTGTTCCCTGCACTGGCAGACGGATTCTTAACCACTGCACCACTGGGGAAGTCCCCCAGACTGTGAAGTTCTTGTTGGCAAAATTCAGCAAACAGCTGATGACCTACACCTACCATGTGCCAGGCAGTGTGCTAGACCTGTAGGATGAAAATAAAATTCAGTCAGCTCTCAATCTTGTAAAAGAGATAAGACATTAGCCCAATGTCCTACAGCTATTAAGACAAAATGGTGACCTCTCCTGGTGGGTGGGATGGATAGAGAAGAATTCACGGAAGAGGTGGCATTTGATTTGGGTCATTCAGACAGTTGTCCCATGCTGGCCATTGTCCTCTCTTCTTACCCCCTTCACCACTCTCTGAACCTGATGCCGGGGCATCCTTGACCAGTTCTGATATCCCCGATGGATGTTGCCTGCCTTGCATGCAGTATGCCTGGCAGGACTTCCTGATGCCCAGCTGTGTCCACACCAGGATCCCGGACGAGAGCCAGCTGCCCAGCAAGCAGGTGAAGCCACTCTTCCGCCACTTCCGTCGGATAGACTCCTGTCTGCAGACCCGCGTGGCCTTCCGGGGCTCCGATGAGAGTGAGTGTGGACCGTAGGAGGGGCAGGGCTTCCTTAGTGGCTCCAGGGGCCCTGAGGGGTCTCCGGATCTCGGGCACCCTCTGTGGAGTCTCCCTGTGTCATAGGACCAGTCCTTTGCACAGCATATTTTTCAGAGGCCAACCAATTTCAGGTTGGGGTGGGGTGGGGAACAGGGGTGCCCAGGAGGGAACTGTGCTGATGCTGCCGTTCTGCCCACTGGTGAAAATCCACCTCCCGGTCTCTATCCAGTCTTCTGCCGGGTCTATATGCCTGACCACTCCTACGTGACCATACGCAGCCGCCTCTCAGCATCTGTGCAGGACATTCTGGGCTCTGTGACGGAGAAATTGCAGTACTCAGAGGAGCCTGCGGGGCGTGAGGATTCCCTCATCCTGGTAGCTGTGGCCTCCTCAGGAGGTGAGGGTCGGAAGGAGCTGGGCTGGGGAGCGGGGGGCACAAGAAAAGAAACTCACAAGCCCAGTGCCTTGGGGCAGGAGTAAAGACTGAATTCTAGGCCCTGGCTGCTACTCCAAGTGTGGTCCTGGGACCAGACACATGAGCATCACCTGGGAGCTTGCTAAAAATGCAGTATCTCAGACCCCACTCCAGACCTGCAGAATCAGAATGTGCGTTTTAACAAGATCCCCGGTTGATTCCTATGCACGTTAAAGTTGGGGAAGCAGTGGTCCAGGACACTTGGATGCTCCCCTGGGTGCTTGCCTCTTACTCACATTGGGATCTTGTCCTTTAACTTCCACGAGCATCTAAGGATGCTACGTTTTTGAGGCCAAAGACACAGGGTGGGCCTCCAATCCCGGTAGGAAGGCAAAAGCCCTGCAATGTAGTCATAGCCTTATTTTCCTCTAATTCAGAAAAAAAAATTCCTGCTTTCCCAGTGTCACAGGGATGATAGACTAAGAGAAGAGCTATAAAGAAGGTTGGGAGCCAAAAGGAGGTTATAAATGCAAGAGAACTCATTTTTTGAAAAATGTCAGATAAATATGGCATAATCTGGTGATGATATGAGTGAGTCCTGTTAGTCTAGAACATGTCTGGGCAGGATTAGGAGTTTCTGGAGGGGACAGCGGTGGTGGCTGGGGTGTGTGAGGGTACAGGGGCCGGGGCTGAGGCAAGGCAGCTCGTTCTCCTGCAGAGAAGGTCCTTCTCCAGCCGACGGAAGACTGTGTCTTCACCACGCTGGGCATCAACAGCCACCTGTTCGCCTGTACCCGAGACAGCTATGAGGCCCTGGTAAGAACTCCTTCACAAGCCTTGGCTGAGAGGGAGGGCTGAGAGGGGCCGGGAGCAGAAATTCAGAAGCCCAGCCCCATGTCCCTGCCTGCCACCAGGTGCCCCTCCCCGAGGAGATCCAGGTCTCCCCTGGAGACACAGAGATCCACCGAGGGGAGCCTGAGGACGTCGCCAACCATCTTACTGCCTTCCACTGGGAGCTGTTCCGCTGTGTGCACGAGGTGGGGATTGAGGCCGGAGCTGGGCTGAGGGTCCGGAGGGACGGAGGGAGGCAGCCTCTGGGCTGAAAGTTCTGGTTAGGAACGCTCCCTTGCAGCATGCCCCGGGGCAATGTGCCACCAGAACCTCTCTAAGCCTTTGTTCCCTTTATCTTAAAAAAAAAAAAAAAAAAAAAAAAAGCAAAGAGAGAGGAAACACCCTGCCTTACCCGCCCCCCTCCCTGGGTGGTTGAGGATCCAATTGCTGCTTACACAGAACCTGACCCACGGTTAGAATTTGTAAAATATTCACTATTAGAAAATAAGGTAAGGACAGTAATGTCGATCAGATGGTTCAGGCGCCTGGCGCCGGGTAAGTGTTCAGTAGATGGTAGAGCGTTAATAACGTTGGTTGTCTTTTCTCCACCCTCTCCGTTGCATCCTGTCCTGTCCCGGTTTCCTTCTATTTTCCACCCCTCCCGCCCCCGTCCTCCTGCCTTACCCTGCTCACCGCGCCTCGACGGCCCTCTTCCCACCCGCACTCTCCACGCCCTGGCGGCCCCTCCTGCCACCGCGGGTGCAGCTGGAGTTCGTGGACTACGTGTTCCACGGGGAGCGCGGCCGCCGGGAAACGGCCAACCTGGAGCTGTTGCTGCAGCGCTGCAGCGAGGTCACGCACTGGGTGGCCACCGAGGTGCTGCTCTGCGAGGCCCCGGGCAAGCGCGCGCAGCTGCTCAAGAAGTTCATCAAGATCGCGGCCATGTGAGTGCGGCGGCCGCGGAGGGGGAGGCCACGGCCAGCCGCCCCCCGCCCCCCGCTGACCCCGCCTCCTGCCCCCGCAGCTGCAAGCAGAACCAGGACCTGCTGTCCTTCTATGCCTTGGTCATGGGGCTGGACAACGCCGCGGTCAGCCGCCTGAGGCTCACCTGGGAGGTGATGAGACCTCTTCCCTTTCCTCTCCTCCCACCTGTGCTGGCCCACCTCGGGGGTCTTGGCCTCCACCCTCAGTCTTGACATCCCGGGCTCACCCCAAAGCGGCCTCCCGGGACCGCTGCTCGCCTCTGGGGAGCCTTTGTGCCGATTGGAAGGAGGCGCCCTCTTCTGGCAAATACAGCCCCGGGGCACACAGCAGGGCTGAGGGACCCGGTTCCAGGGCAGATTAGTAGAGGCGGATTCCCCTGGGGGTGGGGGGGGTGGGGTGGGAGGGGGCAGTCCCGGCCAGGTCGCAGCCTTGGCTCTTGGATTTCAGACAGCACCCAGTGAGGCCTTGTACGTGGCACGTGCAGCTGCAGAGGCCTCCATTTCTCCAGAATAACTCATTCCTCTGGGCCGCTTCAAGCTCCCCAGACCCAGCCCAGGGCTGGTTCTACTTCCCCGCCGGCCAGCTTCCCAGCCCCCTGGGAGACACTCAGGCCCTTTCCCCCTCTAACACCTGGGGATTAGTCAGGAGATCCCATGAAACCCAAGGAGCTCCGGACTCTGACTGACATCTCTTCTTCCTTCAAACTGCAGAAGCTGCCAGGGAAATTCAAGAACTTGTTCCGCAAATTTGAGAACCTGACAGTGAGTGGGTTTGGCTCTTGTATCTGCCCCTGGACTGGCACCCCAGAGAATTTCTGTGCCCATAAACCTTTTACCTCAAGCTTCCCTTTCAAGGTTTTTAGTGCCTGGGTCCCCCCACCCCTGGCCGCCCTTGCCCACCACGCTGGGAGGGAAGATGGGAGGATTGCTGCTCTGTTATCCCTGGGGGAGAGGGGAGAGCAGTTGAGCCCCAAGCAAGACGCCCAAACACACCCCTATCTGATTGGAGATATTTCTAGGGCCGGGGCTGAGGGAGGGAGTGGGGGATGACTTTGGGGTACACTGGGCCTGTCTGTCCCTTTATCCCTCTTCTGTGGCATGCTAGGACCCCTGCAGGAACCACAAAAGCTACCGAGAAGTGATCTCCAAGATGAAACCCCCTGTGATTCCTTTCGTGCCTCTGATCCTCAAAGGTAAGAGTCACTTCCAAGCTACGTTCTTCTCTCCACACCCTCCATGCCCCATTCTGACCCTGCGTCCCCTCTGAACTCAGCTCTGTGTGTGCCCACCTAGAGAGGAGTGGCCCCAGATGGAGTGCGGTCGGGGGGAGGGGAAAGGCCCTTCGGACCTCCTCTCTTACCCATTTGCTTCTCTCCCCATCCCTAGACCTGACTTTCCTGCACGAGGGGAGTAAGACCCTTGTAGATGGTTTGGTGAACATTGAGAAGCTGGTGAGTGGCACTGCCAACCTCAGTCCCATGAGTGGGGGAGGGCTGGCATCCTCACCCTCTCCTGGAATCCCCCCTAAAGGCGACAGCCTTCCTCATGGCGCCCAGCTTGCCTGACAGACTCCTGTCTCCCTGGGGGTGTCACTGTGACAACCTGCCCACGGGTGGTAAGACTGACAGGCAGCTCGGGGTGGGGGGGCAACTCTGCCTTCCCCTCACCTGGCACCCTATTGTACCCCTTCTTTGGTCCTTTAGAGACCCTCCAGAGCTGGGGACTGGAGGGAGTTAAACCAAGAGAGTTGGAGATTGGAGGAGGGAGAGCGTTAGAAGGGGGAGCATCTTTCTGTGCCCTTTTCAGGACTCATTCCTTGTCATCTCCCAGCATTCAGTGGCCGAAAAAGTGAGGACCGTCCGCAAATACCGGAGCCGGCCCCTTTGTGAGTAACCCGCGGCGTTTTGAGAGCGTTGCAGGTAGAGCTTTGACTGAGCCGGGAGGGTTCCTGGGAGAAGTCCCCACTCAAATGTTTATTTCCTTAGATGGGTCATTCCTCCATTCTCTCCCTGGCCTGCCCGGGGGCCCTCCTGCCCAACACCTGTCCCAATCCACACCTTCTCCTCTGGCTGGTATGTGTGTAGAGGAAGAAGGGTGGCCAGCACCCTGACTGCCTCCCTGTCCTCACACCCCCAGGCCTTGACATGGAGGCCTCCCCACATCACCTGCAGACCAAGGCCTACGTGCGCCAGTTCCAGGTCATCGACAACCAGAACCTCCTTTTCGAGCTCTCCTACAAGCTGGAGGCCAATAGTCAGTAAGAACGGAGGTTCTGGCTGGCCTTTCACCAGGGTCCTCGGGCACCTGGCCCTCAAGCACTTTGCACGACGTCCCAACCCACGGCTGACCTCTGTCCCCGGGAGCAGGAAAGGGTTGGGTGGACTTAGCCCTGGACTCATAAGCCTGTTCCTCCTGCTGAAGTCCTCTCCGCCTCGCTCCTTCAAGCCCAGACCACACTCTGCTGGTGCCTGCCCTCCCAGGGAAGGTGGGCAGAGGGCTCCTTCCCCAGCCCCTCCCACAGAGGTCTGTTCCGGAGATGCGGTTCCCAGCCTCCTCTTCCCAAGCAGGCAGGAAAGCTGCCCCCCTTCCCATCTCGCAGGCTGGAGTTACGGGAGGGATTGGCGTCCTTCCTCTCCACCGCCTGCCAGGCTTCTCCATGGTCTCGCTGTGACCCCCTAGCTGGACCCCCGAATATTATATTTACCTTGTGTCCGTGTGGGTGTGTGCGTGCGTGTGGGTGTGGGTGTGTGCGCCCCCTCTGAAGGAGCAGGAGTGCGTCTAGTAGTTGAGGGAGGGTGTTGTGTGTGCCGGGGAGGGGGTCCTTCTGTTTGGTGCTACCCTTGTCTACTCTGCCACTGGGACAGTGGGGGGTGCTTTCGCCGCCCCACCACTCCCTGCCCAGCTCCTCTGCTGCCCTGCATGTCCAGGCTTGTGGGTGAAGCTGCTCGGGAGGGCAAGGAGAAGCGGCAGACGGGAGGGTTACCCATCAGCCCTTAGGATTTCCCCCCCTCAGGCCTCCCAAAGGTCCCTGGGTGGGCTCCCATGAGAGGGTAAAAGATGCTCAGGGAAACACTGGCCTAAGCTGCCTATTGGACCCTCCGTCTGCACTGCAGTGGGGTGAGGTGTGGCAGCGTCAGGGTTGGGGTGCCTGCTGTCCATACTCCTGCTGTTAGGGTGTCTCACTGCTAAGCAGGGAGTTGTCATCTCCCTTCTGGCTCTTCTGGGGGATACCAACACATGGTCTCATCGTCCTCCCTGTCTTGACTCCCCCTTGGTCCTACCCATCAGAGCTGGGGGGGGTGGAACCCTGTACCTGGGGCAGGCAGCCCCCCAACGTGGGGAAGGAAACGGCAGAGACTGGACAGGCAAAACCGGGCTCTGGCGACGCCTTTATTACCTGTCCGTCTCCCCTCCGTCTCGCATCACGGGCCTCCAGGGCTGAGAGGTGCAGGGCTCCCGGCAGCTACGGTGTGAGGTTTCCCGGTGCAGCCTCGCCCTCCTTTCTGGCACCACCTCTTTCCCTTCCGAAGGGGCAGCGGCCACAGCAGCCACAGCAGCTGCCGTTCCTGTTCTGAGTGTATATATTTTTTACCAAAAGCTCGGGTATTGTACATTTATTTTTTAAAACTCAAAGAGGGAAAGAGCCTTGTATCATATGTACACAGTGTATCATAGGTTATGTTGTACAGTCCCTTTTATACAGCGGTCTGTCTTGCTCCTGCCCCCCCACCACATGTCTATAGACGCCCCACCCCCAGCACATTCACAGGCGCTGTGTCCCGCCCCCTCCAGCCCTCACAGACGGGGACGTCTGTCTGTCCACTCCTCCCTGCTCCTGCTGAGGTGCCCTCCTCTCCCTGCAGCCTCCCTTCCTCCCGTTCCTCCCGACCCCCCTCAGCAGCCTTGTCACTCCAGCTCTCCTCCTCCTCCCCAAACCCTGGGGCCCACTGGTCCAGTCTCGGCTGCCGCCTGCCCCTAGCCTGGACGCCTGCCCTGCTGCTGCCCAGGGGCCTCCGGGATGCCTTCCTGTGCCCCACAGCTTTACCAGAGTGAAACGTGTGTACTGTACGCGCTCGGTTGTCATTGCAGAAACCTCCCGGTGGAGTAAAAGCTGATAAAAGTCTATGAATCAACCCGCCTGCTGTTCTCCATTCTGTTTCTTTGAGCCTGGGGAAGGAAAGGCCGAGGGAGGGGAGAGGGAACCACCTCTCGGGGCTCTGGGCTGTTCTGGAGTGGGTGAGAGGAAAAGGCGCTAACCTTGGGAGGAATGCCACCTAGCGCCTGGGACTTGCAAGAGTGAATGTTTTCGTTCTTCCGCGTTCCAGGTGCCATGGAAATGTGACCCCATTTAATTCTACACTGTGAGGTGGAAGCTGGAAGCTGGGCAGTCCCAGCATAAGGTCCAAGTTACAGGGCGAGCGAGGGGGCAGAACGGGGCCCCTAACCCAGATCTGTCCACTGTAGACAGCATGCACGTTCTCTAGCCCAGGGGTCCTCAACCCCCAGGCGGCGGACCGGTGGTGGTCCGCGGCCTGTTGGGAACCGGGCTGCACAGCAGGAGGTGAGCGGTGGGCGAGCTAGCGAAGCTTCATCTGCCGCTCCCCATCACTTGCATTACCGCCTGAACCATACCACCCCCCTTCCATGGAAAAATTGTCTTCCACGAAACCGGTCCCGGGTGCCAAATAGGTTGGGGACCACTGCTCTAGCCGCTACCCAGACAGCATGCACTCTGCACACAACCAGTACCTACCAGTTATACTAAGATGTGGAGAATCTAGAGCCTCTAATGAGAGCCTGAGCTCCACGAGACATCATATACTCAAAGAGCTACACGTGAGCCCTTGACCGTCCCTCATCCTGCGTCAGTTACTCCCTCAGTCTTCTGCATCTCAGAAAATGGTCCTCTCATCCACCCAAGTTTTCCAGGCAAGAATCTTAGACTCACCCTCGATGCCTCTTTCCCTCATCCCTCACTCATGTCATCGGCCCGGCCCGGCGGCTACAACTCCAGAACACAACCTGATCAGTCCACTTCTCTACGATTTCTCTATTACCACCCAGTCCAGACACTTTCATGTCTTCCCTGGACGACTGCACTAGCCTCCGACCTGGGCTCTCGGTTTCCTCTCTCCAACCTGCTCTTAACCCCACCAGCTGGGTCTCCACCCTGCAGCCAAGGCGCTCTTTTACAAACCTAAATCAGATAATGTATGGCTAAACTTAAAGAGCAGCGATACCAGGTGTCAGTGAGGATGCGGAGCAACTGGCACTTTTATACATTGCTGGCGGGAGTCTAAATTGGTACAACCAGTTTGGAATACTGTTTGGTCATATCTACTAAAATTAAATGTACACCACACCTGTGACCTAGCATTTCCATTCCTAGGTGTATATTCATGATAAAGAAGTTGGAAAAAACCCAAGTATCCTTCAACAGGTGAATGGACAAATCAATTGTAGTATATTCTTATAATGGAATATTACATAGCAATAAAAAGGAACAAATGACTACTACCTGTGTAAATGAATCTCATAGACATAATAATGAGTAAACAAAGCCAGACATATAGACTACACACTGTATAATTCTGTTTAGAGAAGTTAAAAGACAGGCAAAATTATGGGGACTGGAGTGAAAATAGTGGTTACTCATGGGGTGGGAGAGAGTACTGAAGGGGTGTGAAGAAGCCCTCTGTGGTGATAATAGTGTTCTGTGTCAGGGACTTCCCTGGTGGTCCAGTGGTTAAGGATCCGCCTTCCAAT
Organism: Mesoplodon bidens; assembly: GCF_964165515.1. Classification (NCBI taxonomy): domain Eukaryota; kingdom Metazoa; phylum Chordata; class Mammalia; order Artiodactyla; family Ziphiidae; genus Mesoplodon; species Mesoplodon bidens. The sequence goes on along the minus strand of NC_138179.1, from coordinate 52,427,768 downwards.
GCAGGGGATGAGGGTTCGATCCCTGGTGAGGGAACTAAGATCCCACATATTCTGCGGGCCAACTAAGCCCTTGTGCCACAACTAGAGAGCCCGCGTGCTGCAACTAAGACTCGACACAGCCAGATAAATTAATAAATTAATTTAAAAAAATATGCCCTGGGAAATTCCCTGGTTTAAAAAAAAAGTTCTGTATTTTTTTTTTTTTTTTGCGGTACGCGGGCCTCCCACCGTTGCGGCCTCTCCCGTTGCGGAGCACAGGCTCCGGACGCGCAGGCTCAGCGGCCATGGCTCACAGGCCTAACCACTCCGCGGCATGTGGGATCTTCCCGGACCGGGGCACGAACCCGTGTCCCCTGCATCGGCAGGCGGACTCACAACCACTGCGCCACCAGGGAAGCCCTGTATTTTTTTTTTATTGAATCATAGTTGATTTACAATGTCGTGTTTAGTTTCAGGTGTACAGCAAAGTGATTCAGTTATATATATACACACATACATATATACATATACATATATGTACGTATACATATGTATATATATATGTGTATATATATATATATATATACTTTTCCATTATAGGTTATTAAAGATATTGAATATAGTTCCTTGTGCTATACTGTAGGTCCTTGTTGTTTATCTATTTTATATATAGTAGTGTATATCTGTTAATCCCAAACTCCTACTTTATTTCTCCCCCACTTTCCCCCTTGGTAGCCATAAGTTTGTTTTCTATGTCTGTGAGTCTATTTTTGTTTCGTAAATAAGTTGCTTTGTATCATTTTTTTAGATTCTACATATAAGTGATATCATATGATATTTGTCTTTGTCTAACTTACTTCACTTAGTATGATAATCTCAGGTCCATCCATGTTGCTGCAAATGGCAATATTTCATTATTTTTTTATGGCTGAGTAGTATTCCATTGTATATATGTACCACATCTTCTTTATCCATTCATCGGTTGATGGACATTTAGGTTGCTTCTATGTCTTGGCTACTGCAAATAGTGCTGCTATGAGCATAATGTTCTGCATCTTGACCTGGATGTGGTTACACCTGTGTGTGTGTGTGTGTGTGTGTCCATTGAGATTTATACATTTCACTGTAATGTTACAGTTCAACTAAAACAATTCCGATTATTATAACGCTCCTCTGTTTTTGATAACACTTAGATGAAAAATCAAAATTCTCTCTCTCTGATCTCACCTCCTCTCCCTTCTCTCACTCATCCCACTCCAGCCACGCTGACTGCCTTACTGTTCCTAAAACACATAACACTCATTCTTGTCTCAGGGATTTTACCTTTGCTCTCCCCTGAGCCTTTCCTGACTATTCTGATCCCACCCCCGCACACCCCCCACTCTCTCTCCCCTAATCCTCCTGTGTTTTCTTCAAGGCTCTCATTGCTACCTGACGTCATCTACTCTTCTTTGTGTATTTGCTCCTCCAGCCCCCAGAATGTTAGCTCCATGAGTCTCTCTTGTTCACTCTTCAGAACCTAGAACAGTACTTGGCACCAAGAAGACACTCAATATGTATTTGCTGAATGAGTAAATTAGGTTGTTTGAAATAGGAGCCGTAAGAGGGGGACAAGACACAGGATGATAAATGCTCTAGGAGTTCAGCCAAGGAGATTCACTACTCGTCTGGGGATAGGGGGGTGGGGGACAATAAGAGAAAACTCCTTGGGGGACTTCCCTGGCGGTCCAGTGGTTAAGACTCCATGCTTCCAGGGACTTCCCTGGTGGCACAGTGGTTATGAATCCGCCAGCCAATGCAGGGGACACGGGTTCGAGCCCTGGCCCTGGAAGATCCCACATGCCGCAGAGCAACTAAGCCCGTGCGCCACAACTACTGAGCCTGCGCTCTAGAGCCCGTGAGCCACAATTACTGAAGCCCGCGTGCCTAGAGCCCGTGCTCCACAACAAGAGAAGCCACCGCAATGAGAAGCCCGCGCACCGCAACGAAGAGTAGCCCCCGCTCACCACAACTAGAGAAAGCCCGTGCACAGCAACGAAGACCCAGTGCAACCAAAATAAAAAACAGACTCCGTGCTTCCAATGCAGGGGGTGTGGGTTCAATCCCTGGTCTGAGCACTAAGATCCCACATGCTGTGGGGTGTGGCCAAAAAGTACACACACACACACACACACACAAAAAAAAAAACAGAGAGAGAAAACTTCTTGAGAGAGATGACCCAGTCCTTGAAGCAGGCAAAGGGTTTGATGGGCAAAGTGTGGACATGGGAGCATCATTGCTCAGCGCTGAGAGCTGCCCCTCATGACACGAGGTGGTCAGAGAGCCCTGTGGGCTGTATGGGGAGAGGATGAGCTTACTTAATAATGTTTCACCTCCTAGGCTGGCTTAGCAGTGAAAAAAAAGTGGAAATAATTTAGCGTGTAATAAATAAGATGTAATAAGATGCTCTCTGGATCTGGTGTACAGTGAAGAATTTAAGCAGTGCCCCTTGAATCCACTAGGTGTCGCCACCAAGATTATGTCTCACCACGCTTGGGAATAGGGAGGAGGCCTGGGACGGGGAGAGCTGGGTAGAATCTTGAATCTCTCAGAGGGTCTATCTCCAGGCATGAGAAATTTGACCAGAATAAACCATATCTTTCATTCCCTGCCTTTCTACTGGCTCTTTCCCATTACGCGTTTAAACCCCTCTCAACTCTCCATTTTTACAAACTTTTTTTTTGTGTGTGGGGGATCTCAGTTCCCTGACCAGGGATTGGACTCAGGCCACGGCAGTGAAAGTCCAGAATCCTAACCACTAGGCCACCAGGGAACTCCCTACAAACGCTTTCCTTCACCCGACATACCCGCTCTAGCTTCTGTACCCCCTTACTTCCAGTTCTAGGCCAAAGTTCCTGAAAGGGTTTTCTCTACCTCCTCATGTCCCATTCATTCCTTTTTTACTTTGCCTTGTTTCCCCAACTTTTCATCATGAAAGATTTCAAACACAGAAAAGTTGAAAGATTAGTACAATGAATACTTAGATCTTTCTAGACTCTATGATTAACATTTTGCTAAATTTGCTTTTTTTCTGTCCACACACACACACATTTTCTTTTGCCAAAGCTACTTGAAAGTAAGTTGCAAACATTAATATCATTTCATTCCTAAAAGCCTCAGCAGAAATCTCCTAAGAATAAGGATGTTCCCTTACAGGTCTACCACACCATTATCACACCTAAGAAAATCAACAGTTGTTCCATGATATCAGCTAATATTCAGTCTATATTTAATTTTCCCAGGTTGCCTCAAAAATATCTTTAAGAAAACTTTAAAAAATCCGGATTTAATCAAGGTCCATGCGTTGCATTCGGCTGTTATATTTCTTTAGCCTCTTAATCTAGAACAGCTTCTTTTCTTTTCGATGACAATGACTTTTCAAAGTCTAGGACAGATGTCTTGTAAATTCTTGACTTGTCTGATTGTTTCCCCATGCTCTTGTTTACTTGCATCTCCATCCCCTCTATAGAGTATAAGCTATTAGTTCTGTCTAGAGAGGAGTGTCCAATACAAATATAATGTGAGCCATATCTGTAATTAAAATTTTTCTAGTAGTCACATTAAAGAAGAAACAAGTAAGTTAATACTTTATTTAACTCAATATATCCAAAATAATATCATTTCAACATGTAATCAATATAAAAATATTGAGACATTTTACATTCTTTTTTTTGTATTAAGTCACTGAAATCTGGTATGCATGTTATACCCACAGCATATGTCAATTCAGACTAATAACTTTTTAAAAATTTATTTTTTATTGACGTATAGTTGATTTACAATGTTGTGTTAATTTCTGCTGTGCAGCAAAGTAACTCAGTTATACACATATATACGTTCTTTTTTTAAATAAATTTATATATTTATTTATTTTCTTTTTTGGCTGTGTTGGGTCTTCGTTGCTGTGCGCGGGCTCTCTCCAGTTTCGGCGAGCGGGGGCTACTCTTGGTTGCGGTGTGTGGGCTTCTCATTGCGGTGGCTTCTCTTGTTGCGGAGCACGGGCTTCAGTAGTTGTGGCACGTGGGCTCAGTAGTTGTGACACATGGGCTTAGTTGCTCCGCGGCATGTGGGATCTTCCTGGACCAGGGCTCGAACCCATGTCCCCTGCATTGGCAGGCGGACTCTTAACCACTACGCCACCAGGGAAGCCCTACGTTTTTTTTTTTTTTTTGCGGTACGCGGGCCTCTCACTGTTGTGGCCTCTCCCGTTGCGGAGCACAGGCTCTGGACGCGCAGGCTCAGCGGCCATGGCTCACGGGCCCAGCCGCTCCGCGGCATGTGGGATCTTCCTGGACCGGGGCACAAACCCGTGTCCCCTGCATCGGCTGGCGGACTCTCAACCACTGCGCCACCAGGGAAGCCCATGTGTCTTTTTTTTTTAACTACGCTATTATATTTATTTTATTTTATTATTTTAATTTTGGTTGCCCTGGGTCTGTTGCAACACGTGGGCTTCTCTAGCTGTGGTGCACGGGCTCAGTAGTTGTGGCGTGTGGGCTTAGTTGCCCCGCGGCATGTGGGATCTTAGTTCCCTGACCAGGGATCAAACCCGTGTTCCCTGCATTGGAAGGTGGATTCTTAACCACGGGACCACCAGGGAAGTCCCTGTATGTATGTGCTTTTGGACAAGATAGTTAACTTTCCTGTGTCTCAGTTTCTTTATCTGTAAAATGGAGGTAACAATACCTACTTCAGAAAGTTATCGTGAGGATAAATGAGTTATGACATGTGAAGTTATGACAGTGCCTGGCGCATGGCAAGTATTGATAAATGTCAGATGTTATGATTACTTCTTCGATCAAATTTCTTGCCTCTCCCATAAGTTCCTGCTCTAACTACATCAAAATGCTTTCAGTTTTTGGAATGGGCCATGATTCTTCCTGTTTTGTTTGTATCCTCCCTCTGCCCTGGAATGCTTTTCCTTACCCTCTGTGCCTGGCCAATTCCTATTTACCCATCAGGTCTCACTCAGATACTACTTTCTTTATGAAGCCTACACCTATTTCTCCAAGTCTAGGTGAGATGTTCCTGTATTGCACCCCAGCGGATGCTCTTATCATGGAGTAATGTGATAAAAAATGGAGGGCTTCCATTAGCTATGGTGGGCAAGGAAGGAATGCCCTCTGAGGAGGGGACATTTGAGCTAAAGCCTGAAAAATGAGGAACAGGCAGAGCTCAACCAACACAAAGGCCTGGAGGAAGCACTTGGTGCGTTGCAGCGCTAGAAAGCGGGTCTGGGGACTTCCCTGGTGGTGCAATGGATAAGAATCCACCTGCCAATGCAGGGGACATGGGTTTGAGCCCTGGTCCGGGAAGATCCCACATATCGCGGAGCAACTGGGCCTGTGAGCCACAACTACTGAACCTGCATGCCACAACTACTGAAGCCCTCGCACCTAGAGCCCGTGCTCCACAGCAAGAGAAGCCCCCACTCGCCGCAACTAGAGAAAGCCTGCGCACAGCAACAGAGACCCAACACAGCCAAAAATTAATTAATTCATTAATTAAAAAAAAAAAGACGTGGGTCTGCACAGTGTATAGTGAGCGAGGAGGGGACAGAATGGAGATGAGGTGAAGAGCTGGGAGTTTAAATCTACCGTGTGTCCCTGGTCCAGTCACCCCGCCTTCAGGCATATAGGACTACATACCTGAAAATCTTTATCTCTGCACCTACTGATCCCTATGCCTGGAATGTGTTCCCCACCTTCTCTGATTAGCAATAAAATTCTACTTCTCCTTCAGGCTGAGTTCAAACCATTTATGAAATCTTCTCCCATTCTTTAGCAGAAAATAAGCACTCCCTTGTCTGAGGTCTCACAGCCCATATGTCCCCATGGTACTCATCACATGCTGACTTGTATCTCAGCCAGCTGTTTACATGCCAGTCTGCCCACCACCCAGTGAGTTCCCTGAGGGCAGAGGCTCTGTCTTCATCACCACTGTAGCCATCGTCTGATGCCTAGCTCAGTGCCTGGTCCACAGCAGGCACTCAGTGAATGTTGTGACATTTACTTGACTAGTGGGTGGTGCAGAACAGAAAAAAAAACAAAAATAATAATGACGTATGGTTTATCACGTGCTTTCCTATTCATTACCTCATTTGAGCCTTCCAACAACCCTATGAAACAGCTGGGACAGGCATTATTATGTAGACCCATTTTACAGATAGGGTAGCTGCGGCCCAAGGCCACGCAGTAAGTAGTGAGAACTAAGTCCCAATTCTATCCCCTTACTTCGGATTCAGCGGAAATAAGGATGATGGAGAGACCCAAAGGACATTGTGAAGATATAAGACAATGGGGTTGACTGCAACGTAAAAGCATTTTTGTGGGTGGACTAGGGAGGGATCCTTAGTCAGCTGGGACCGAGTTAACAGCAGCCCCACCAGGGAGGGCACAGGATTCCTCTCCCTGACCGAAGCAGCTGGGAGTCCGCAGCACCAACCCCCAGCTCTGGAAACTGAGGAAGCCCAGGCCCGGTAAAGAGGAGACGGATGTTCACAGGTGTTCGAGTCAGGCAGCTAAGATGCCGTTAAGGATAACTTGTTAACAAGGCCTGCCTCTGTTGCCGTGACAACCGGAGCTTGACTACTGAGCCCTTGCAAGGTTGACTGGGGCGGGTTCTTCGTTAACTCGAAATTAGGAAAGGACATTTATGGGGGGGGGGGTGTGCGCGCAAAAAAAAAAAAAAAAAGATGAAAAAGATATTCAAAAAGATGTTCAGCTCAGTGATTCTCCACCTCCGCAACATGTTAGAACCACTTTCGCAATTTTAAAAGTTCCGATGCCTAGCCATACACAAGACCAATTAAATCAGAATCTCTGGGGTTGGAACTCAAGTATCACTATTTAGTCAAGTCTTACCAGGTGATTCTAATCGCAGCCAAAGTTGCGCTCCCTGCTTTTAGCTGCTAAACCAAATTCCTGCGACCTTCTCCAGATGGCGGCCACCCGCCCACTTCCGCCTTTACGTGCCCTGGCAAGGGGCGGGCTTTCCAGGGGCGCATGCGTGTAGCATCTCTTCGCGCTCTGCTCCCTCCTCCTTTTTCCCCCTCCTCCATTTTGTTCGCGGACGCTGGGGACAGTGGGAGCAGATCCATTTCCGGGTTGGCAAAAGGGGCGGCGGCGGCGAGAAAGGGAGCTTGCCGGGGGGCGAGCAGGACGGGACGGAGCCGGAGCGGAGGTGGCGGAGGATTCGCTCCCGGAGCCGCTGTGCCCAGGTCGGGAAGAGGCCGGGGAGGGTGGGTCCGTCGCTGAAATGACCTGAGGACCTGAATGGGAGGGAGAGCCGGGGGAGGGGCGATTGGGGCGGGGCTTGAGGAGAGAGGGGGACTTTGGAGGAGGGGCCTGTGGGAGAGAGGGGTCCTGGGGGCGGGACCTGAGGGGAGGGCGAGTGGGGGCTGGGTCTGAAGAACCTGGAGAAGTGGGGCGTGGGGAATCTAAGTAGGGAGGAGTGGTCGGGAATTGGTGTGGGGCGAGCGCTGACTGTGAAAAGGGGAGAAAGGTTATTGAGAGTAAGGGATCCTGAGGGTTGGGTAAGGTGAGTAAGACGACAACTCAGGGTGAGGAACGAGGTAACCGTGCGCAAAAAGGGAGACGGGGAGGGAGGACCTGTTGGGAACAGGTAATTAACAGGATGCTCCGGGTGAGGAGGCCGCCGTGACGTTTTGGGAGTTGATGAGTGAAAACCAGTGGTTGAAGGGGTAACTGAGGAAATTGCTTACACTAGAGGGAATCTGGAGAACGTTAGTTGAAAAGGAATCAGATTTGAGTTAAAGGTTGGATTGAGAAACGTTGGGGTTCGCATGGGATCAACCTGCAGTTGAGGGTTCAGGTTGGAGTGATGTGAAGTCTTAGTTCTGGGCACCTCCAGGATCCACCTCCTTTTTCATGGTGTTATTTTTGCCCTATGTTTGTTTCTGAATGACTTATGGCATGTTTTGGGTGACTTTTTTCTCCTTTTACAAACCAGAACAGAACCTCAGGGAACAAGGACTCCTAAGGATTTACTAAGTAACTTTGAGGCAAATCATTAAACTGTCTCATTTTTTCCCCTTGGAAATGTAGGTTTGATCCCTCTCTGCTTCTAAAAGATTGTGTTAACCAAATGGGATCTTTAAAGTGGTTGCAAAGAAGTGATCCCCGAAAATTGGATTGAGATATTGATATTTAGAAGACATGTCTTTCCCAGTTTCTTCCTCTCAGCCTTGCACATTTGTGTGTGTGTGTGTGTGCCAGGGAAGAGTTGGTTTTGATTTGATACATGTCCAATTTTTAAACTTTTCTCAGTGTCAACTTTTAGTAGCCACAAATTTCATATTGTTGTGTTACATTATATTGGCTGCCATCAAGACCGAGATGGGGAAGTTAGAATTGGGAATAAATAAGGTTGGTTGATGGAGAATGTGGCAGAATGCAGTATTTTATTTCTATTTTATTGTCTTTGAGAATTCACTGAAAAATAGTGTTGTAGACAGTTGAGCCTTTTGCTTTGGTCCAGTCACTTTGGCCCTTTTTGCCAGTTGTTGGGGAAGCAGTGCGCTCGTGGACAATTTTAGCTTCTTTATTCTTAATCCTTTAGCATCTTGACTGTTCTAGCTTTTTCTTTGGGCATAATACTCTATAAACACTTTGGCCTTAGGTGAATTTGTTTAGCTTAGGAGTGTTCCTGAAGGTCTTGGCGTTTCTGAAGTCTGATGTGGATTTGCTTAAGACGGGGCAGGTTCTAACTCACACTTGATATCAGAGTAGTGTTTACCTTCGTTGGTACTGATTAGTTAGGTGATGTCAGCACAAAGGTGAAATGCAGAGGAAAGTGGAAGGTGTTGAGAACTGTGCAGTCTTCTGGCTTTACTGATGGCTTTTAAGAAGGGAAGGAACGAGTCCCGTTTCTTTTGAAGAGAAAATTCTCGGATGTTCTTTCTTGACTTCTTGGGCTCTTTGATTGAGAGAGTAACCTGGTGGACTTGAACCTGTGTTCCTATTGTTCGGAAGTAATTCTGAAAACCGTGGGCTGCTGATTCAGGCTGTTTCAGCAACCCAACCCCAGGAAGAACTGCAGGTGTGAAGGGTATACAGGTGGTCCCTGACTTACCGTGGTTCGATTAAAGATTTTTCAACTTCACAGTGGTGTGTGAGTGATATGCATTCAGTGGAAGATGTACTTCAAATTTTTAATTTTTTTTTTTTTTCCCGGTGCGCGGGCCTCTCACTGTTGTGGCCTCTCCCGCTGCGGAGCACAGGCTCCGGACGCGCAGGCTCAGCGGCCACGGCTCACGGGCCCAGCCGCTCCGCGGCATGTGGGATCTTCCCGGACCGGGGCACGAACCCGCGTCCCCTGCATCGGCAGGCGGACTCTCAACCACTGCGCCACCAGGGAAGCCCCGAATTTTAAGTTTTGATCTTTCCCTGATTTGGCACCATACTCTCTTGTGGTGCTGAGCAGAGGCAGACAGCCGCAGCTCCCAGTCAGCCACACCAACTGATACACTTACAACCATTCTGTGCCCATACAACCATTCTGTCTTTCAGTACAGTATTCAGTAAATGATGTGAGATATTCAACACTTATATATTATAAGATAGGCTTTGTATTAGATGATTTTGCCCCACTGTAGGCTAATGTAAGTGTTCTGAGCGCATTTAAGGTAGGCTAGGCTAAGCTATGATGTTCCGTAGGTTAGGTGTATTAAATGTCTTTTCGAATTAACAGTGTTTTCAGTTTACAGTGGGTTTATCAGGATGTAACCCACCTGTACACTTATTTGGGGGTAAAAACTTGCTTAATATTTTGCTGTCATTTCAACCTACAGTGTGTCTTTTTGGTTTGCTTTTAAGGTATTGAAATAAGTTGTGGAGGCTCAGAGCTCTGGGCAGACTTTTGGTACAGCCTGCTTCTTTCACAGAATGGTTTTCCATTTTTCCTCTCCTGTCATGCGTTTCCATTGCTCTACTGGAGCCAGTCCCAAGTGGAAAACGGCAAATTGCACACTTTCTTCCTCCTTTTCAGTCTCTGGTGGACATCTTGTCTGTGTCACAGTTTGATACCACCAAATTGAAAGGATTTTTGACCGCTTCAGATGGGGAGGGTGGGCAGAAGCTGAGCTGGGTTTGCTGGGCCAGAGAATGGCCTCTGTCAAAGCAAAGAATAGTTGCAGAAACACAAACCAGGACCTTGAAGCTGTGACTAACGTTTTGGCAACATGCTTCCCTTTGCCAAGTAACTTCTTTTCTTCTTGAGTGTGATTGTTGATCTCCTTCTCAAAGTAGGCTCTTGTTGCTACTGTTCTTTACACAGCTCCCGAGCAGAAGTTGGCAGAGTTCCGGTTGACTGTCTCTTGAGGGATGTGGCCCGGATTAGAGTGGATGGGGTGTTTCATGTCAAAGTGAGGTTTATTGGCAGATCCTGAGAGCTGCTCTGCAAGGAAATGGAGGCGGTACTCTTTACTGAATGTCCTTACACGCCTTCATGTTTCTCCTAAATTCAAATCTGTTACTTATTCATCTGGTGATTAAATGCAGAATCATTGCCTTTGCCTAGCTTTGAAAGTCCAAGGCATTGCGGAAGAGAGAAGGAGTGTTTCCCACTTTTTTTTTCTGCCTCACTCTCACTCCCAAGCCTTTTGAGCCTGGGGAGCCACAGGCTAAACTCACGAGCACGTCTTGGTATTATTATCGAGGGGTATTTGAAAATGCTGAATAGAACTTTATGGAGAAAAACAATGTGAGTAGGGAAAGAAGGTGATACATTTGCTAATGTCTGTGTCAGTCTTAGATCTCTTAATATTTTGGCTTACCATGCCTGTGGAGGCAAATAGGTTATCAAATAGGGGAGCCAGGAATTGGCTTCTAACTTGCCATTTAGGCTTGGCAAAGTTACAACAATTTAGTATGACTACATTGAAAACTTTTTTTTTTTTTTGAAGATTGGGGATAGAAGTTTATTTATTTATTTATTTATTTTTGCTGTGTTGGGTCTTCGTTTCTGTGCGAGGGCTTTCTCCAGTTGTGGCAAGCGGGGGCCACTCTTCATTGCGGTGCGCGGGCCTCTCACTATCGCGGCCTCTCTTGTTGCGGAGCACAGGCTCCAGACGCGCAGGCTCAGCGGCCATGGCTCACGGGCCCAGTTGCTCCGCGGCATGTGGGATCCTCCCAGACCAGGGCTCGAACCCGTGTCCCCTGCATTAGCAGGCAGATTCTCAACCACTGCGCCACCAGGGAAGCCCTACACTAAATACTTAATGCTACTTAGTAAGTGTCCTTTTCAATGTGTTCTACTTAGTGAATACCCCGCTTTTAAAAAAAATATTTATCTATTTATTTGGTTGTCCCGGGTCTTAGTTGCTGCATGTGGGCTTCTTAGTTGTGGCATGCGAACTGTTAGTTGCTCCACAGCATGTGGGATCTAGTTCCCTGGCCAGGGATCGAACTCGGACCCCCTGCATTGGGAGCGCGGAGTCTTAGCCACTGCGCCACCAGGGAAGTCCCTACCCTTTTGTTTTTCAGGGGATAATTATTTGAAGATAAACTGTGTCTCCATTAGGTCTTGGAATGGATTATGAAGATCATTTCTTGCAGTGTGTGACAGTGGCCCTTGTAACATTGGAGATAACCCCAAAACAAATCCTCTTCTTGGTGGCCCTGGATTCACCTTTCTCTTGTCATCGTTAGTCCAGAGTATTCTGTTCCTGATATGCAGGTTCAGAGCCAAAGCTTTTGACTCTGGTCCAGGGCTTTGATTGTGGCAACAAATATGATTATTGGAGTTGTGTTCAGCCTAGTCTCAGGTCTTTCTTTCCTGAAGCGCGTCTTGAAGTTTGGCACATCTGTATATCCAAGGAACATGTGTAGATGTCCGCCCCATTTTAATAATTGGTTTTCAAAAAACTTTTAGTTTCTTAAACTTCGTGGATTCATATTAAGCTCCATTTAGATTGAGGCCCCTGAGGGAAAGTAATTTGTTTTTAGTTGGTATTTATGATAATTCTTTGGTACAAATTCATAAACTGGCTTTCTGTGCTTATAGAAATGCTGAATCCAATAATCCCTTTTTTTTTCCTCCCAATAATCCCTCTGACTGTGAAACATTCTCCATAAGTCCAGATTGGAACAACTGGTTGTTTAAAAAAGAAAAAAAGGCACTTTCTAAAGTGGTACAGTCTACTATGGGACAAGCTGCTGAGATTTGTAGCTAGTGAGTTTTCCTTCTTTCTACTTCTACCTTCCCTGTGCTCAGATGTAGGCAGGGTGTTTGTCATCAAAGATCCAGGTATGAGATTAATTTAAACTCTTGCTATCACTGTCTTATAGGGACAGGACTGTCTTTAACAAATATTATTCTTTTTTAAAGTACTTTATTTATTTATTTGGCTGCGCCAGGTCTTCATTGCAGCACACGGGATCTTCGTTACTGCGTGTGGGCTCTTTAGTTGCAGCATTCGAACTGTTGGTTGCGGCATGCATTTTGGATCTAGTTCCCTGACCAGGAATTGAACCTGGGTCCCCTGCATTGGGAGCATGGAGTCTTAGCCACAGGACCACCAGGGAAGTCCTCACAAATATTATTCTTTTAAATAGATAATACACTCACGTGGCCCAAAATTTGAAAGGTAAACAAAACAGTATACAGTCAGTCGTCTGCCCTCCACCCTTGTCTACTCTTCATTCCAGTTTGTCTTCCCAGAGTCAGCTAATATTATCAGTTTCTTGAGATCCTTCCCAGACATACTGTACATGTAAAGCAAATACATACATTTCTTGCTTTTTTTTTTTTTTTTTTTGCGGAACGCGGGCCTCTCACTGTTGTGGCCTCTCCCGTTGCGGAGCACAGGCTCCGGACGCGCAGGCTCAGCGGCCATGGCTCACGGGCCCAGCCGCTCCGCGGCATGTGGGATCTTCCCAGACTGGGGCACGAACCCGTGTCCCCTGCATTGGCAGGCAGACTCTCAACCACTGCGCCACCAGGGAAGCCCCATTTCTTGCATTTTTTTAAACGAGTGTAGCACACTGCTAATTCTGTCTGCAGTTTTTAAGAAACTTATTTTGACCATCATTCCACATGAGCAGTAAAGAGAGTGGGCACCTGCCCTATCCTGGTAGATATTTAATGTTTCCAGTCTTTTGCTGTTACAAACTGTGCTCCAGTGAATAACTATATGTATTTGGTCCTTTGCATGTGTGACTATATCTGTAGGGTAAATTATAAATAGAATTGCTGAAGCTGCTTTTTTTGGGCCCTGTCATTCACTTATGTGACAATTTTTGAGCTCCTGCTGTGTGCCAAGTACTGTGGTAGGTGCTGGAGATACAGCAGTGAACAAAACTGACTCAGACCTTGCACTCATGCGGTTATGGTCTAGTGGGGGAAACATCCATTAAACAAATAATTAATTACTCTTGCTATAAGTGCTGTGGAGAGAGCTAATGGGAAGCCTAACCCTGGTTCATTGGGAAGGCAGGCACTCAGGGAAGGTCCCTGAGGAATTGACTTCTAAAGCTGAAACCTAAAGGATGAGGGGAGGAAATGGCATAGGTGAAGGTCCTGAGGAGGGAAAGAACTTGGCCGTTTTGAAGAATTGAAGGAAGCTCCAGTGTGTCTGGAGCTTAGGGAGTGAGAAGTAGAGAGATAGGAGGCAAGGCTTCAGAGAGTGTAAGCTCTCCAAAGATACAGATAAATGGCATAGTGAATTTTGAGCTCAACCTTTACAGTAGACACTTTTTCCTGCCACTTCTTTCCACATGTAGTAGTTGACCAGTGTTGATGCTGAAACCATCAATATCATAAAGAAGTATGATGCCTGTACAGTGGAACTTGTTTTCTAAAAACTTTCCTGGGTAAAGCCTATTCTTTCAATCTTGATTTCTTTTAGGTCCTGCAAATTAAACTTGCGTGGCTGGATTAGGACTTAAAATTTTGGGCTCTCGAGAACTGGTTTGGAGATTGTTGGGGAGCAATTCTTATATGGGGGATGATGGGATTGTTAGTTTGCCAGACCTGCTTATTTAGGAAACAGAAAACCTCTTCACTTCTGGAGACTATTGACTGTTTTTTTGGGGTTTTTTTTGTTTGTTTGTTTGTTTGTTTGTTTTTTTTGCGGTACGCGGGCCTCTCACTGCTGTGGCCTCTCTCATTGCGGAGCACAGGCTCAGCGGCCATGGCCCACGGGCCCAGCCGCTCCGCGGCATGTGGGATCTTCCCAGACCGGGGCACGAACCCGCGTCCCCTGCATCGGCAGGCGGACTTTCAACCACTGCGCCACCAGGGAAGCCCTGACTGTTTTTTTTGTAAGCCTCATGGGGCTGGAGAGAGAACACAGATGTTCTTATTGTGAACTACTGAATATAATTTGTCATACCCATCATCTAGGCCATATGTCTTAACATGATGCCTACGACTTATTGGACATGCAAATGAATCAGTAGCTCAAGGGCCATTATAACTCTGAATACATGAAAACATTTTTATCTGCTATATCTGCTGTATATATATTTTTTGTTTGTTTTTTGGGTTTTTTTTTTGCTGTACGTGGGCCTCTCACTGTTGTGGCCTCTCCCGTTGCGGAGCACAGGCTCCAGACGCGCAGGCTCAGTGGCCATGGCTCACGGGCCCAGCCGCTCCGTGGCATGTAGGATCTTCCTGGACCGGGGCACGAACCCGTGTCCCCTGCATCAGCAGGCGGACTCTCAACCACTGCACCACCAGGGAAGCCCTGCTGTATATTTTATATTGGTGTTTGTTCAGGAATCACAGTACTCTTCCCCAAAGCCCAGGTGGTCCTGTTTGATTTAGTACCTTTCTTGTGTAATTGGATCAGCTTGCCCTGTTTTCATAGCTCAAAGTAGACTCTTGGTTTAGCAGACCATCACTAGTGATCAAGGAATGAAAATGTGCAAATTTTTCTAGCATTTCAGCAAGGAGCATATATGTATCTGATGGCTTAAGGGTGTTACAGCGAAAGAGACTCTTCAGTGAAAGTCATAGCTTTGTTATAAGATTATCTGTGGTGAGTTGGGACTTAATATATTATCTTTGAAATGAGGCATGACACTTCTCTCCATGTTGAGTCTGGATCAACGTTTTATGGAGCATCTGCTTAAATTTTCTTTCAGGCCTTTTTTAAAAAAATTAATTTATTTTTGGCTGTGTTGGGTCTTCATTGCTGCATGCGGGCTTTCTCTAGTTGTGGCGAATGGGGGCTACTCTATTGTTTGCAGGCTTCTCATTATGGTGGCTTCTCTGGTTGCAGAGCACAGGCTCTAGGCGCGCGGGCTTCAGTAGTTGCGGCACATGGGCTCAGTAGTTGTGGTTCGCGGGCCCTAGAGCACAGGCTCAGTAGTTGTGGTGCATGGGCTTAGTTGCTCCACAGCATGTGGGATCTTCCTGGGCTCGAACCCGTGTCGCCTGCATTGGCAGGCGGATTCTTAACCACTGCGCCACCAGGGAAGCCCAGGCCTTTTCTTAATGGAGACTGTCATCACTGATTTTCCTTACTTCTGACTGTTCTGTGTATAAGCTTTCTACTTTTATGTTTGGGGTGTGCAAATGAAGGAAGGCACACAGAAGTTGAGGGCTGGTACTATGAGATGGCCAACCTAGAGTGAGAAGAGCTGTTTTTTGTCGTCAGTGACTAGGTTTCAGCCTACCTGGTAACAGTCTTTTAATCTCATTAACAGTTTCTTAGAACTTCTAAAGATATTTTGACAACAGATGGTTATTTTTGTTTTTCAATTAGTTGCATTAAATTGAGGAGAAGACCTTTTAAAAAGGGGGCTAAGGTAATTGATTTTAAGATTTATCCCTCTATTTTTGTGCTTACCTTTGCAGTTAAATTTTGGTCACGAATTCTCATAGTGGCCTGGAAGTTCCTCCCATATTTGACCTGTGGTGCAGTGAACTCTGGGGTGGTGAACATTGTTTGGTTACACTCAGGCTGTGCCAGAGATTCGGGTTGCATTAGGCAGCCTGCTTCCATTACAGTTGAGTGAGACACGGGTTATTTTGGTTTGTTTGGGATTTTCTACTCTCTTTAACTGCATTGGTAACAGATCCAGTACTGACCTCATTTTTTGAAATTTTGGTCAGTCTGAAGCTTGGTTTTGCTTATACGGTATTAGATTTTTTTGATTTTTAGTAATTAAATTTAAAAAATCAATATAGTAAGAATACATCATTTAAAGAGTCAAATAGTACTATAAGTCTTACAATTTAAAAAGCTGCTCCATTTCTCCTTATTTGTCCTCAATCACTTTGAATACTTCTGGTATTTTTTTCCTGATGTATATTACCTTCATGTTTCTACATAGTATACTCACACTGTTATGTCTTGGTTTTTTAATTCTTAGATATTATCTATTGAATTTCTACTGTGGACACTGAACTTTGCATTCTTATGCTGCTTTTCAATTTTGCATTCTTACGCTGCTTTTCACGCTCAACCCTTCCTGCTATCTGCCTAATAGAGATATATCACAATCTTAATTAAATCAATATTTTGTATATTTTTGTGTTATATATCAGGATTCAAATAGAAAAACCAACCATTCTTGATATTTCACAGATTACCAAATCATTGGAAGGCCAGGGGAGCATAGGTCAGGGAAAGCCACTTGCGGGGATTGTAAGAAACTGCAGCCATTAATAATCTTGGCTGCCTTAAACACCAAAGCAGGCAATTTACAGAATATTGAAAACTGCTGCAAACCACATGTCTGTCATCTGTTGGAGGCCACACACCTGCTCATTGCTCCTGGAAGGTCAGTAATAGCATCTACCTTCCTTCCATCTTCCAGATCTTGAGTGAATGAGTTGTGTCAGTGGAATTTAAACCACAGCCCCGTTGACAGGGGATTCTAGGAAAAGTAGTTCCCAGACCTCCAGCCTCCCTCCTCTCCCATGAATCCAGAAGGGAGAAGATGTGACTGTTATCAAAAGAAGGGAAAAAAAAGGGCTTCCGTGGTGGCGCAGTGGCTGAGAGTCCCCCTGCCGATGCAGGGGTCGCAGGTTCGTGCCCCGGTCCGGGAAGATCCCACATGCCGCAGAGCGGCTGGGCCCGTGAGCCATGGCCGCTGAGCCTGCGCGTCCGGAGCCTGTGCTCCGCAATGGGAGAGGCCACAACAGTGAGAGGCCCGCGTACTGCAAAAAAAAAAAAAAAGAAGGAAAAAAAAAAGCATCCAGTATATTGACTGTGTACTATGATTATATTTCCTTCTTTATACTTTTTTTCCCTAAGTATAATAATTGCCTTTTTTCTTTCTTTTTTTTTTTTGCTTGATTTTCTGAGTGTCAATCATTAATTCGTCCCTAAACTCGGATGAAAGTTTCTCTTTTCAGTACACTCGAACACGTTAGTAGAATCTCTTCCGGGTTTATGAAAAAAGGTCTATAGGAGGGGGTGCATTTTTTGAGGTCTTGCATGTCTGAATCATCTCTTTTCTACCCTCACGCTGGTTGGTAGTGTGATTAGATGTAAAATATTATGTTGGGGATCATATTTCTTTGGAAATTTTAAGCCTTTGTGGTTTTCTAACTTTCAAAAATCATATTGTGAAGTTTGATGCTATTCTGATTCTAGATTCTTTGTGTGGGATCTGTTTTTTCTCTGAGAGATTTTAGCGTCTTGTCTTTACCTGCACCCCCTGGAAGACTCTGCAGCGGAAGCGCAGAGTCTGAATCACTGGACTGCCAAGGAAGTCCCATTTAGGGTCTTGTCTTTATCCCTGGTATTCTGAAATGCAGTGATGTGCCTTGGGATGGTTATTAGAATTCATCATGCTTGGGAATTCCCTGGTGGTCCAGTGGTTAGGACTCCACGCTTCCACTGCTGGGGGCCCAGGTTTGATCCCTGGCCAGGGAACTAAGATCCCACAAGCCCAGTGGTGCGGCCAAAAAAAAAAAAATCATCATGGTTGACCTTCAGTGGGTGTTTTCAGTCTGCAACTTATTTCCATCTGTCTTGGGAAGTTTTCTTGTATTAACATCTTTTATAATATATTCTCTCTCTGATAATTATTTCTCTCTTCTCTCTTTCTGGGAACCCCTTTCTGGGAATCCAGATGGTGAAACTCCTAGAATGGCCCTGTAATTCTTTTTCCCTTGTGAATTTTTTTTTTCATTCAATTTTCAGATAGCCTTAGTTTTTTCTTCCAACTCTTCTATTGTATTTTTAATATTTGCTATCGATTAAAAAATTATTTATTTATTGGCTGCGTTGGGTCTTTGTTGCTGCATGCGGGCTTTCTCTAGTTGCGGTGGCGAGTGGGGGCTACTCTTGGTTGCGGTGGCGAGTGGGGGCTACTCTTGGTTGCGGTGTCCGGGCTTCTCATTGTGGTGGCTTCTCTTGTTGTGAAGCACGGGCTCTAGGTGCACGGGCTTCAGTAGTTGTAGCACACGGGCTCAGTAGTTGTGGCTCGCAGGCTCAGTAGTTGTGGTACGCGGGCTTAGTTGGTCCACAACATGTGGGATCTTCCCGGACCAGGGCCCAAACCCCTGTCCCTTGCATTGGCAGGTGGATTCTTAACCACTGCACCACCAGGGAAGTCCTTGCTATCAGTTTTTTTAATTTCCAGGAAATTTCTTTGGAATTTTATATATAAATATTTTTGCATGTTGTCAGGAATTGTGTTTTGTTTGCTTTGATTCCTGTCTTTCATGTTAGAGGTTTTCTTGAAATGTCTGATAATTCTTGGCTATCTATGTCTATTCATTTTTAAGGATGAGGCACTAAAAAGCTGAGTGTGGAGCCCTGGCTCGTCAAGTGGTGGGCACCATTTTAGGGTGAATTGGCACTGGTCACTTTCCTCAGAGAGGGCTGCTCCAGTCTTCTGCCTAGAGAGTATAAGCCCAGCAGCAGGTGTTTTTGGAGCCAAGTGGGAGAAGAGAGCTGGGGATGGGGGAAGAGGTCTCATTGTTGAGTACAAATTAGACTTTCACTTGATCCCTCTGTTTTCATTATGGCTCTGCTACCCTTAGCTGTGACTGGTCCCTTGGTTCAAGAGGCCCTCTGGTTCAACTTCTCTCATCTTCTGCCAGGCATCATGGGGGGAGGGGACAGAGAGGATGGAAGAATCTTATTTCTTATACAGACTTTCAACCAATTCTGTTTTAGCCCCTCCTACACTCCTTTATCCAGAGGTATTAGGTGCCTCCAATTTCTGAGCCTTTTCTGAGATTCTGTGGTAGGAACCTGCTTGCTTCTTACTGCTGCAAGCATTTAGCTTTTTCCTTTCTGTGAAGTTATTTATCACTAGTGCATCTGCTTTCCAGCTTCCAAAATTTTGTTGACATCTCTCTTTTTTTTTTTTTTTTTTTTGCTGTACGCGGGCCTCTCACTGCTGTGGCCTCTCCCGTTGTGGAGCACAGGCTCCGGACACACAGGCTCCGCGGCCATGGCTCGCGGGCCCAGCCGCTGCGCGGCATGTGGGATCTTCCGGGATAGGGGCACGAACCCGTGTCCCCTGCATCGGCAGGCGGACTCTCAACCACTGCGCCACCAGGGAAGCCCGACATCTCTCTTTATGTTGTCTCCTTTCCCGTTTTTT
Organism: Mesoplodon bidens; assembly: GCF_964165515.1. NCBI lineage: Eukaryota > Metazoa > Chordata > Mammalia > Artiodactyla > Ziphiidae > Mesoplodon > Mesoplodon bidens. The sequence goes on along the minus strand of NC_138179.1, from coordinate 52,408,215 downwards.
TTTTTCTTTTTTGAAGTTTATGCCTTAAAAAATTCCTTTGCTTGGGCTTCCCTGGTGGCGCAGTGGATGAGAGTCCGCCCGCCGATGCAGGGGACACGGGTTCCTGCCCCGGTCTGGGAAGATCCCACATGCCGCGCGGAGCGGCTGGGCCCGTGATCCATGGCCGCTGAGCCTGCGCGTCCGGAGCCTGTGCTCCGCAGCGGGAGAGGCCACAACAGTGAGAGGCCCGCGTACCGCAAAAAAAAAAAAAAAAAAAAAAAAAAAATCCCTTTGCTGTAATTTTGATGGTGTTTATGTGTGATAAATGCACAGACATATTCATGTTTAACCAGCGTATTCATCACCTTTTCTTCACTGAAACCCATTCAGATAGCAGTTGATTGCTAATGCTCCTTTAGAGCACTGTTTTCCAGACTTCCCTAACACCAAGAATACTTAAGGTGCTCATTGAAAATACAGATTCCCAGATCTCTCTCCTGCCAAATTTCTGATTTTAGTAGGTCTGGATTAGGGCCCAGCAATCTTTTTTGTGTTTGATTTTTAAACAAATGCCCTAGGATGTGTCTTATCTTCAGACAAGTTTGGAAGCTCTGTTTTAGAAGGATCTTCTAAACCATTTATTGCTATCTTAAGTTGCTTTTGTATTCCGACTATGTTTTAGTCTGTCTAGCTTTGGTCTGGATTTCTAAATTAGAATGTGTGTCCTTCATCTGATTAACTCCTCTCTTCTGTAGTTAAATGCTGGCTAATGGTAATAACTTTGGCCTTGTATGACTCCATTTTTTTAGCCAACATTTGTAAACCCACTGGTTCCTGGGATATGTGGGTGGGGAGGAAATATTAGTTATGAACATTGAGCTTCTCTGCATCATTTCACTATCCAAATCCAGGAATCTGTTTTTTGTATTTGAAATGGAAAATTGACTCAGGCTTTAAAAACAAATATACTAATTATCTGCCTTAGATTTATGCAGCATCATTTTTGGAGATGTTAAAGCACTGTGATTTGAAGTTTGTTTTTAACTTTGACAATATGAGAGGGCACATTCTCTTCTTTTTGTGTTGTAGACCCCTAGGCCTTGGAAGGAAAAACAGTTATCTTTTATTGTTGGTATGTAAAACACCTAGAAATGAGGTGTTTGCCGCTGCTCCTTGGTTGCTGTGAGTCGCCTGGAGATCAGGAGCTAAATAGTACCTGTCCTAGCTATGTTGTAGAGGCCAAGTGTAGTACCCTAGTACTCAGGTGTTGGAAGTCTTGCTGTTATTAGCTAAAATGCAGCCTGAGGAAGCCATGTCGGCTCTGACATAGATTTACATTCTAAGATGAACAGCTCTATCAAAACAGCTCTAGTAGAATTTTACAGGTTTCATTGAAACAGTTTAGCTGAATGAAGTCACAAAAAGTGCTAAATCTAAAGTGTTATTGTCTTGGGAGTTCCCTGGTGGCTTAGTGGTTAGGATTCCAGGCTTTCACTGCCATGGCCTGGGTTCAGTCCCTGCTCGGGGAACTGAGATCTCGCACGCCGCACGGCCAAAAAATAAAACTAAAGTGTTATTGTGTCATTGACTATGAATCACTGGCTATGTTTTGAAGCACTGCAGCACTCTGAACTATTACTGATTTACTGCAGTTGACTATTTTCTATATATGTTCCCCCACCTTCCCAATACTTCAGTGCTTTCAGGATAGTAGGATTTTCTCTTTGCTTTGAGGGCTGTGGTAGGGGCCAGGGATGTTTGGTGAGGTCATTCCCTGATCTCTGTTTAGGACGATTTTCAGGTACTATGTTTACAGTTGCTCTTGCATTAGTTATCTCTAGCCGTCTTTTTAATGAAGCCGTTTTTCACAGATGTGGTTATTTGATTGCACACAAGAGTAGACTTCTCATTGATTTGTGATCATTTTAGATGAGAGGACTTGGCTGCTGGGTTGCCCTGTAACTGGGAATCATAACCTGTGGTACCTAATATTTACCACATCAAGTCGTCTATGAGTATGTAGGCTTCTGAGTTTATGTTTTTCGGGCTTTTGAAAAATAATCTGAGACAAGAGGAAAGAGTCATATTAGGGGGAAAAGCTGCGTTTGGGGATGTATACTTATGCTCTTATTAGGAAAATTATATTTGAAAGGATTTCATCATATGATTTCATCATATCTTTCTTTTGCCTCTATCCTTTTCTCTTCTAGGGTTGTGTTCTGCTTGTAACAGTGAAAAATCATTGAGGTAAAGAGTAAAACATCCAGGTTTAGTTGTAGAAGTCTAGGACTTTCAGTTTGAATTATCATGGTGTGCGTGTGATTTTTTAAAAATTAGTTTACTTATTATTTATTTTTGGCTGCGTTGGGTCTTTGTCGCTGCGCGTGGGCTTTCTCTGCTTGCGGCGAGTGGGGGCCACTCTTCGTTGCGGTGCGCGGGCTTCTCATTGCAGTGGCTTCTCTTGTTGTGGAGCACGAGCTCTAGGCGCGCGGGCTTCAGTAGTTGTGGCTCGCGGGCTCGGTAGTTGTGGCACGCGGGCTCTAGAGCACAGGCTCAGTAATTGTGGCTCACAGGTCCAGTTGCTCCGCAACATGTGGGATCTTCCCGGACCAGGGCTCGAACCCGTGTCCCCTGCATTGGCAGGCGGATTCTTAACCTCTGTGCCACCAGGGAGGTCCCTTTGTGATTTTTTAAAAAATTACTTGTTGGATCAATCAGATTTGCTGCAGAGTTGAATTTCCATGATGGAATATGCGTGCAGTTGGAAAAGTGATTTTTTTTCCCTTCATGGAGTAACCTTGGAATTTTAATTAATTCCATTTCTACATGTGATAGAAATCTGTTTCACCAGGTTTGACTGAATTGAATTTCAAGGGGGAGGGAGCACCTTTTCCATTGAGAGACGAGGGCTGTAGATTATTTTCAGACTATATAAAGCTTTTTTGTGGGGGGGAAGGGTGGTAAAATATGAATAACAAGAATGTTACTCTAGTCTGTTTCCTTGTATTTTAGAGAAACCAAAAATGCTTTAGTGGAAACTCTCTGCTGTATTCTGTCCTAGAACGCGTGGAGGCGTGTTCATAGTTCAGTGTTGACATCAGTTCCTCTGTAATTATAGGAACCTGTTTGGCTCCTGCTGGTCGTTAGTCTCCTGCAGTGGCATGCGAATACTCTTAGGCAGTAGCCCCTGGCTGTTCTCCCATGTGGGGTTCTGTGACTTAGGAACTGGATGCCATTATGCCACTGTGGTAACGAGCCCCTCCTTCCCCATACTGTGCTGCTTTTCAGGAGCAAGGTTGACGGGCAGGTGGACAGGTAGGCAGACTGCCATCAGGGGACTTTTAACCCTGGAAGGCTTCCAGTTAGTACCTAGGTCCCTAGCTGTACTCAAGCCAACGAGAGATGAGGTACAGTCTGTGGGATTAGTGAACGAGATAACTGATGGAACTTGTTTACTTTGGGTGTGAAGCTGTTGGTTTGTTTAGACTTCTTTGGTATAATAGGCATATTGGATGGAGAAGGATACTACTTTTGGGTTTGGAGGATGGCCTACAGAGGCCTCAGATTTCATCTCCTCTCACTCTTCACCTCACCCTGTTCTAGTTACTCTGGCTTTTTCACTAGTTCTCTAACATATCAAGCTCATTACTACCTCAGGGTTTTTTTTCCCTTTGATGTTTGTGAATTCTTTTTGGAATGCTCTTTCCCCAGATGTTTCTAGGGCTTGGCTGTTCATGCAGAGACTTCTTTGGAGAGCCAGCCCCCGGCCCCCAGACCTCTCCTCATCTAAGAGAACACTATACCCTACTCCTGCACTCTCCCTTTATGATTCTCTTTTTTTCATTCTTTTTGTCAGTAATGGAAATGTTGAGATTATATTTGTTTCCTTGTTTATCTTTTCCTCTAGAATATAGGCCCGAAGATTGTAAAAAATTGTCTAGTTCAGCCTCTAGAACAGGGTTTATCAACCTCAGCATTATTGACATTTTTGGACGGGAAAACTCTTTGTTGTGGGAGGTTGCCCTGTGCACTGTAGAGTGTTTAGCAGCATGCTTGTTTTCTGTCTCCTAGATGCCCGCAGCACCTCCTAGTCATGACAGTCAAAAATGTCTCCAGACATTGCCAGCTGTCTCCTGGGGGACAAAATCACCCCGCTTGGGAACCATTGTTATAGAACAATGCCTTGGCACCTAGTGGGTGCTCAGTAAATGTTTGTTATATGACAGATGGATTAATGAATGAATAAATTCAGCAAGTTAAGCAAGTTAAGATTTTTTGGAACACTGAACTACACATGTGTATATAGCCTTGTGTTTCTTCCTTACCTCTTTTCTTGTCTTTTCCATTTCTGGCACATTGATCCATCCTTCACTGCTTTTTTCCTTCAACTCAGACTTGCTTGCTCTTTCAGACAATGCTACTTTTAAATTTGGTTCGGTTCAACAAGTGACAGATGAGCCCCTACTCTGTGCTGTAAAATAATAGGAAAGAGCTATAGAAGGATACGGTGCTGTCTGTGCTTAAGAGCTCATTGGGTAAAATGGACACAGATACATGAAATGTTCCTCTAAAGTTTCTTAGTTCAGGGTAATGTCTAAACTGGTACCAGGGCCATTATAGGGTTCTTTGAGGAATAGTTGTTAAATGAAACGCTTATCAGAATGGGGTGATTGCTGTTGAATTTCGAATCCAGTTTTAACAAAAACCTACCCATTCAGGGAATTCCTTGGTGGTCCAGTGGTTAGGACTCTGCACTCTCACTGCCAAGGGCCCAGCTTCGATCCCTGGTCGGGGAACTAAGATCCTGCATGCCGCACGGTGTGGCCAAAAAAAACCTACCTAATCATTTTCTACTTATTTTCATTGTTGCAGTTACCCTTGGTTTCTTGCTATTGATTCTGTGAGTAACATGGTTGAGAAATATGAAAAATGGGCTTGCTCATTTTGCACTTGTTTGATGGGAATGTTTCTAGGGTTGGTTATTTTGGTAGTGAACAGCTGATTCATCAATGGTTCTTTTTTTTTAATATCCGTAAAACCTTTTTTAAAAAATTATTTATTTACTTATTTATATTTATTTTGGCTGCGCCGGGTCTTAGTTGCAGCACATGGGATCTTCGTTGTGGCATGTGGACTTCTTTAGTTGTGGCATTTGGACTTCTGAGTTGCGGCATGTGGACTCCTAGTTGCGGCATGCATATGGGATGTAGTTCCCCGACCAGGGATTGAACCCAGGCCCCCTGCATTGGGAGCTTGGAGTCTTACCCACTGGACCACCAGGGAAGTCCCATCAGTGAGTTTTTAAACGAACGTCCTTGCTTGGAAAATCTTGCCACCTCTATCCACCTGGTATGAAAATTCACCAAACAAAAACCCCATTGTCTGTTATGTGACTTTTCTTTGTCCTAGAGCAACTGATTTTTCTCTTTCTGCTGACTATTTATGTTCCATTTCTCATACTGTGAGAGAGGTGTTTTGTTTTGTTTGTTTGTTTGTTTGTTTGTTTTTTGAACTATGGGGTCAGAAGAATTCCATTGGGGGAACATTTGGAACCTTTTCCTCTTGAAGACACAACTGTCTTCTCTTTAGATGATCTGGAGACAGAGTAAGTAGACAGAGCTAAATGCTCTTTCAGTGAGAATCTTGAAACGTCTCTTTTAACTGTTTCTCTGGTTCTTTATATTACGAAGGGGTTTAATATGATATTAAAGAATTGAACATGTATTTAACAAAGGAGAGAGAGTTTTCTTGTTGACATCCCAAATGCCTATCCATATGACTGAGTCTTGTAAGATAGAACTAAGGCCCTTGAGACTTTGCTGAGGGAGATGGCCTACTTAAAAATGTTCAAGGTCAGGGGGGTTTTTTTGTTTTTCTTTTTCCCCCTGTGGGATTTTGTTGGGTACTTTGGTACAAAAACTGTAATTTACTCTGTAATCAAAGCTGAGATCAAAGGAGAGTGCTGTTACCTGAGGTCACTCAGCATGAAAGTGGATGTCATTAAGATTTAGATTTAAAATAAAAATTTTTTTCTTTGTAAAATAACTTGGTATTGAAACCTGAGTTTTATAACAGCAGAATACCATTTGAGTGAAGCCCTCAAATTGTAATGGTAAGTGGAATACCTCTTAGATCTTTTAAAATATATGATAAAAAGCAACAACTAAATTGGATGCTTCATTTAATCAAATGTAAAAGGAAGTCGTTTCTGTCTTTGTCCTCAGGAGGTTTCCTGCTCCTAAAGTGTAGGAATATTTGAAAATTGAATAGAAAAATAGGTTTTGTCTTCTGAGGAATAGAAGAAAGCACTTTTTTTTTTTTTTTGCATTACGTGGGCCTCTCACTGTTGTGGCCTCTCCCGTTGCGGAGCACTGGCTCCGGACGCGCAGGCTCAGCGGCCATGGCTCACGGGCCCAGCTGCTCCGCGGCATGTGGGATCCTCCCGGACCAGGGCACGAACCCGTGTCCCCCGCATCGGCTGGCGGACTCGCAACCACTGCGCCACCAGGGAAGCCCAGAAAGCACTTTTTAAAAGTGCATTGCTTGAGTTTTATGGAGACTTATCTCTGAATTCTGTGATAAATTTGACATTAAGAAGACTTGAAATAATGCTCTCTGATCTTTATTTCAGAGAAACTGACTCCTGAGGATGTGAAAAGCTATCATGGTTTTTAAGTGGAAAGGCTTAAGAAGGGAATGAGAATTTTTCTGAAAATCAGGGACTCTGAAGAACACAGATGGTGAGGTTTGTAGTTCTAATTTAATAGATCAGAAAGGAAAGACTTAATTCCATGATGAACCCTCTTTTTTCCTTTTTTTAGTTTAATCTCAGGTTTAACTTCAGGGATGTTAGATTCTTTTTTTAAAAAATAAATTTATTTATTTTATTTATTTTTATTTTTGGCTGTGTTGGGTCTTCGTTGCTGCGCATGGGCTTCTTCTAGTTGCGGCGATCGGGGGCTACTCTTCATTGCTGTGCGCGGGCTTCTCATTGTGGTGGCTTCTCTTGTTGCAGAGCATGGGCTCTAGGTGCGTGGGCTTCAGTAGTTGTGGCACGTGGGCTCAGTAGTTGTGGCTCGCGGGCCCTAGAGCGCAGGCTCAGTAGTTGTGGCACACGGGCTTAGTTGCTCTGCGGCATGTGGGATCTTCCCAGACCAGGGCTTAAACCTGTGTCCCCTGCACTGGCAGGTGGATTCTTAACTACTGCACCACCAAGGAAGCCCACTTCATTTGTTCTTAACCGAAAGCAGTTCTCAAAGCAGACCCTCTGCATTGGGTTAGTGCTTGTAGTGCCGATCCTGAATTGGTTTGAATAAAGCTTCTTTTAGGGAACCTTCAGGGCAAGGAAAGTTGTGTTAATTTAAATAAATTGGTTTGCCCTTGGAAAATATATAGAGAGATCTGTTTGTATTCCATCACTAAGATAGGAATTTGGAGTGGGTTAAGTTTTCATTTAGGAAAAATAGTAGAAAATTGCTAAACCCAACCAACTTGCAGGGGAGATTTTTTTCATAGTGATTGGTGAAATAGAAAGGGATCAGGAGACCAGAGTTTGAGTCCTAACTCTGCAGTTTACTCCTGAGTGATCTGGGGGGTCACGCTTAGCTCAGTCAGTCTGCCTCTCTCCCTAGTGTGCATACACGTAACCCCACTCCTCGAGCTTCAGAGTCCTCACCTGTAAAATGGGAGTGAGAATACTCTACTGTAGTGTATCATTGTTTGCTCAGTGTCCCTGGTAGGAGGGTGTCATGCCTGCAGTCTTTGTGGAGACAGAAGAAAAGTTGAGAGCCACTGCTGGTAGTCAACCATGGTGCTGGTAGTGATTTTTTTTTTTTTTTTTCGGTATGCGGGCCTCTCACTGTTGTGGCCTCTCCCGTTGCGGAGCACAGGCTCCGGACACGCAGGCCCAGTGGCCATGGCTCACGGGCCCAGCCGCTCCGCGGCATGTGGGATCTTCCCGGACCTGGGCACGAACCCGTGTCCCCTGCATCGGCAGGCGGACTCTGAACCACTGCGCCACCAGAGAAGCCTCTGAGCCTATTTTAAGAAGGCATCTTTAACTGCATAATGTATTAGTGGTCTTCTGCAGTGGGTGACTTTAAAAAAAGATTTGCCTTGCTGGAGAACTACTGCCTTTGCCTAATAAATGACTCTAACTGTCAGACTTATGTTTGTCCCTTTAGGTCATTTCTTACTCCGTAGCATGTAGATTGGGTCAACTGTGGATCTGGAAAGAACTAGGGACTTGTCTGAATCTCTTTTCCGGGTCATTCTAGGAGACCATTTCAACTGTGGCAATGGCCAAAGTAGGTAGAACTGGAAACCCAGAAAAGGTGGGAACTGAAGTGACTGGAATTAGTTGAAAATGTTTGTTTCTGAATAAACTACTATTTTCCTTATTCTTGGGCTGCTAGCTTTAAGACTGCTATGGGGACTTGAGTGGAATGGTCCTAGTGAACCCACAGAATTTAATAGAAGAAAGTTTTTTTCTTCTTCTCCACGTGTTTCTTTCACTTTAACACCCCCCCACGCCCCGAGATAGATGTTCTGCTTATGAGGATTTACTATTTTGATCAGTTTTTCAAGCCTAGTATGTTAGATTCCTGGCAAAGAAAGACTAGACTTAATTTTGAAACCAGAAATGAGAAGGTATTTCCCTTAGAGGGGAGTCAGCTGCTCGTTCCTTGAAGTGAGTTCAGACATCATTCCCTGTGGGAACCACCTAGCCAAAGTACTGTCCAGTTCTTTGTGACTGGAGCAAAAAGCTCTGTTGGCAGCCAGCCTAGAGTGGCATTCCACTGGAAGGAGCTGGGATTTTGAAGATGTTAACGGTCGTGTTTTTGATCAAATTTACTACCTACAAAGGTCCTTGGTCTTATAGAACCTTTGGAATATTTGCCCTTTTATCATTCTCAGGGCACTGAGAGAAGTGTTTAAGTGGTTACTTCTTTATTCACAGAGAGATTTTGATCACCCATGTAAAGAGTTTAGAACCAAACCTCTGCAGTTATTTGGCTTTGACTTTTGTGGGTTCAAGAAGTGGGATTTCCTTGGGGTGACTTTTGGGGGGTATTGTTCTTGAGTTTTAGTTTTATCCTTGCCCCCTGCTTCAATGTCTTATGAAGACGAAAGTTCCCTGGCTTTAGTCTCATTTGTGAAATGAGGATCACTTACAGACTGTAATAAGGAGACAGCTGTATACTTTTTGAGTGTTAAGTATTAAGCCACTGATAACTGGATAAATTCTCACGTGGTATTTACGCTCTTATCAGATTCCAGTGATGTGACTATACCAGGGGTCAGTAAACTGTGGCCCATGAGTCAGATCTGGCCCATGGTCTGTTTTGTATGGCCCAATGACTAAGAATGGTTTTTACAACTTTCCTTAATAAGTTTATTTATTTATTTTTATTTTATTTATTTATTTTTGGCTGCATTGGGTCTTCGTTACTGCACGTGGGCTTACTCTAGTCGTGGTGAGCAGGGGTTGCTCTTTGTTGTGGTGTGTGGGCTTCTCATTGCGGTGGCTTTGTTGTGGAGTTTGAGCTGTAGGCATACTGGCTTCTGTAGTTGTGGTGCACGGGCTTCAGTAGTTGTGGCGCATGGGCTCAGTAGTTGTGGCTCGCGGGCTCTAGAGCGCAGGCTCAGTAGTTGTGGCTCACGGGCTTAGTTGCTCCGTGGCATGTGGGATCTTCCTGGACCAGGGATGGAACCCGTGTCCCCTGCATTGGCAGGCGGATTCTTAACCACTGCGCCACCAAGGAAGTCCCGGTTTTTACGTTTTTTAAATGTAAAAATCAAGGGAATGAGAACACAAGCCACAGACTAAGAGAAAATATTTGCAAAAGATACATCTGATAAAGGACTGTTACCTAAAATGTACAAAGAACTCTTAAAACTCAACAATAAGAAAACAAACAACCCGATTAAAAAGTGAGCAAGAGACCTGAACACACACCTCGCCAAAGAAGATATATAGGGACTTCCCTGGTGGTCCAGTGGTTAAAACTCTGCGCTCCCAATGTAGAGGACCCGGGTTCGATCCCTGTTCGGGGAGTTAAGATCCCACATGCCGCAACTAAGCCTGCGTGCCTCAGTGCAGCCAAAATAAATAAATTAATTAATTTCAAAAAAAGAAGATATATAGATGGCAAGTCAGCATATGAAAATATTCCAACATCATATGTCATTTAGGAATTGCAAATTAAAACAACAGGATACTACTACACACCTGTTGGAATGACCAAAATCCAGAATGCTGGCGAGGATGTGGAGCAGTAGGAACTCTAATTCATTGCTGGTGAGAATGCGAATTGGTACAGCCATTGCGGAAGGTCTTCTGGCAGTTTATTCCAGAACATACTCTTACCATATGGTCCATCGGTCATGCTCCTTGATGTTTACCCAAATGAGTCCAAAACTTATGTCCTCACAAAAACCTGCACAAGGATGTTTATATCAGCGTTATTCATAATTGCTAAAACTTGGAAACATCCCAGATGTCCTTCAGGAGGTGAATGGATAAACAAACTGTGTGGTACATCCAGACAGTGGAATGTTATTCAGTGCTAAAAAGAAATGAGCTATCAAGCCATGAAAAGACGTGGAGGAAACTTAAATGCATATTACCAAGTGAAAGAAGCCAATCAGAAAAGGGTACTGTATGATTCCAACTATACAACATTCTGGAAAAGGCAAAACTATGGAGACATTAAAACGCTCAGTGGTTGCCAGGGGTTCAGGGGTGGGGGCCAGGGAGGGATGAATAGATACAGCATAAGAGATTCTTAGGACAGTGAAACGATTCTATATGATACGACATTGGTGGAGAGTTGTCTGTCGTTAGACATTTGTCCAAACCCATGGAATGTACAACACCAAGAGTGAACCCTAATGTAAACTGTGGATTTCGGGTGATAACGAGGTGTCAGTGTAGGTTCATCAATTGTGACAAATGTATCACTGCAGGGTATAGATAGTGGGGGACTTTGTGTGTTGGGAGGGACAGGGGTTTTAGGGGGACTCTGTACTTTCTGCTCAGTTTTGCTGTGAACCTAAAACTGCTCTAAGAAATAAAGTTTATTAATTTAAAAGGTTGTCAAAACAAAACAGAAGAATAATGTGCGACAGAGGCCATATGGGGTTTACAAAGCCTAAAGTATTTTTTTTAATCTGGCCTTTTACAGAAAAGATTTACCGAGCCCTGGACTATATCACAGTGCGACTAGGAGATGAGTGCCTAGTTTCTCTCTGGTGTCATGCTCAGTCCTCTGGTTCTCCTGGTCCTCAGTGTCTCTCATGGCAAAGTTGTTCTCATGAATTTATTTCTGTTTCACTTGCAGGTATATGAGTGACCTAAAGCTGCAGATTAAAAAGGAAAGAGAGCAGTGCCAACTGCAAACAGGGCAAGGATGCCAATTCCTCCTCCCCCTCCACCACCCCCCGGTCCTCCTCCACCTCCCACTTCTAATCAGGTAGGTAGTCCATCCACCTGGCTATCTCAAGACCTGAATGGATACTTAGGGCTTCCTGGTATAAGACATAGTGTACTCAAAGACATGTGGTGTAGGAAGATGGAGAATAAATAAGTAAAGTCTGTCTTCCTCAATTCGTTCTGATTCCTGAGAAGTCCTCTTAGGACCATAATGGCTTGTCTTGGTTTTTTTTATCCTGGTTCAGTCTAAATGGAGATTTGGGCAGGTGGCATCAGAGTAGGAACTAGTGTGTCTTCCCTAAAACTATTGTAGTATAAAGGTCAATGTGTCCTTTCCCTGCATCTTTGAGAAAAGGGATGGCAATTCCTAGTTGTTGTTTCTTGCTGCCATTTCATTTCCTTCTTTTCTACTCCAAATCAGTTCACTTTAAAGTCAAGTCCATCAGGTCTAAAAGTCCCCGTGCCCCATATCAAGAAAGAAAGGAGTTAATGGAATTAGGAAGAAGACTAAAGGTTCAGTAATGGGAAGAAAAAAAAAAGCAATGTGGCTTCTGAACCAAGGAGACAGCCACTTTTACTATGTCTGAGTTGTGATACCTGGAGTCACATGAGAAAGAAGGAAGCAACCTGGGTGATTCGTCTCGTGTGTGTGTGTGTGTGTGTGTGTGTTGTGTGTGTTGTGTGTGTTGGGTGTTTAACAGATGAGAAATTGTTCCCTAAAAGAGGAAAGGTGACTTAACCTAGCTAATTTGTTTCAGAACTAGGACTAGAGTTCAGGTCTGCCAACTTCTGGTTTTTTTCCTGTAATTTTTGGGGTGTGGTGGGAGCTGAGGCTGGAGGTGTAGGTGGGGGGTTTGGAGTTTTCTCTTGGTCGTGATGGGGAGATGCTGAAGTCTCTTCAGCCGCAGGAGGAACCTGCTTGGGTTTATATTAGGAAAGTTACTCTTCACAGTGTGGACGGTAGGTTGGGAGTTGAGACTACAGACAGGGAGGTTGAGACTGGAGACAGAAGCCTGTGGCAATTGAAAATGAGAGTCTGGACCAAAGCAGTGAGGATGGAGAGTGGAGACAAGAGACAATGACAAAGTAAAATCTTAAGAGTCTGATGACAGATGGAAGAGTGAAGAAGAGGAAGGAGATTGGAATGACTCTAGTTGGGGGATTGATTGAATGCTGGTGCTATTTACAAGAGAAACAGGTTTGTGGGGGAGGATATGAGCTCAATTTTGGACACGCTTAGTGATATTTTTCTCTTTACAAAAGTAATATGTCAAGAAATTTATGAACTGTGGTTAAGCAAAAAGGAGCAGTTACCCATAATCCAACCATTCATAACAGTTTTGTGTCTAGCCTTCCCCTCCCTCCTTCCTCCTTTTGTATCTGTCTACCTTTTTAAAAATAATCATTTATTAATTTATTTATTACTTTATTTATTTTTGGCTGCATTGGGTCTTTGTTGCTGCACACGGGCTTTCTCTAGTTGCAGTGAGTGGGGGCTACTCTTCGTTGCGGTGCGCGGCTTCTCATTTTGGTGGCTTCTCTTGTTGTGGAGCATGGGCTCTAGGCACGTGGGCTTCAGTAGTTGTGACGCGTGGGCTCAGTCGTTGTGGTTCGCGGGCTCTAGAATGCAGGCTCAGTAGCGTGACGCATGGGCTTAGTTGCTCCGCGGCATGTGGGATCTTCCCAGACCAGGACTCGAACCCGTGACCCCTGCATTGGCAGGCAGATTCCTGACCACTGCGCCACCAGGGAAGCCCGTCTACCTTTTTTTTTTTAAAAAAAGGCTGTGCTTTATATACATACTGATTTCTGATTGGCTCTTCTTCCTCATTAATACATCATGAATGGCTTGTCATGTCATTAAATGTTTAGTGATATCATTAAAAATTTTTTTACTGCACTAAAGATCCAGAAAAAACTAGAGAACACCAATAAACATAGAAAATGTTAATCTATAGTTAACCTTTGTTAACATTTTGTATGTTTATTGTAGGTGAACTAGAAAATACAGATAAACATAAATAATTATTACCCCAGATTAACTTTTGCTAGTATCGGTGTATATCCTTCTAGAAATTTTCTGTATGTGTGTACCTTTTTTTTCTTCACAATATAAGCTGGCTACTACTTATTGAACTCTTACTATACACCAGGCACTGTGCTAAGCTCTTAAAAAGTGTTGTCATTTAATTCTCAAAACTACGCTATGAGATAGGTCCTGTTATGACTCCTGTTGAAAACTGGAATCATGCTATATATTGTTCTATAATATTTTTTGCTTGATTGTGTCAGATATTTATTTCCATGAAAAGATGCTTATTACTCCTACATCTTTAAGAGCTTAACTGGCATCCCACTGTATGATTATACCTTCGTTGTTCTTTTCGGTTGACCTTTTAGATTACTTCAGCTTTATGCTATTATAAACTGTTTTTTGCTATTATTATCGTCTTTGGGCACGTCTCCAATTATTTTCTTAAAGTTAATTTCTGGAAGTAGAATTCTTGTGCTAGACTTTTAAAAGGTGTTTGATACATAAATTACTTTCTAGAAAAATCATACCAATCTGTCCTACCACAGGTAGTAGAAAAGAGTACCTGTTTTCCTGGATCCTTAAGATCACCATAGGGCAGTTTTTTATTCTATACATTGTTTTGAACATCTTCAGTGTGCCAGGCACTGTACAGGCAGTGGTCCCTGCCTTCACAAAGCTAGCAGTCTCTTTGTAATTTTAACCTTTACCAGTATCATAGGTAGATAATGATAGTTTTACACTACATTTTTTTTTATTATAGTTGATTTTTTTTTCGTATTTGTTGGCTCTTTTGACTTCTTTTTTGTGGTATGCGGGCCTCTCACTGTTGTGGCCTCTCCCGTTGCGGAGCACAGGCTCTGGACGTGCAGGCTCAGCAGCCATGGCTCACGGGTCCAGCCGCTTCACGGCATGTGGGATCTTCCTGGACCGGGGCACGAACCCGTGTCCCCTGCATCGGCAGGCGGACTCTCAACCATTGCGCCACCAGGGAAGCCCTCTTTTGACTTTTTTATGCAGTGTTGTTCATATCTTTTGCTTATTATCCCACTGATTTCTAAGTCATCTTTATATGTTAATGCTCTATAGATTTAGGCCACTACCTTTCTATCTATCATATGTTACATTTGTCACTGACAATTTTTCTTCCAGTGTGTCATCTGCTTATTTACTTATATTCCTAAGTAAATAAGTTGTAATAAGCAAATCTGTCGATCTTTTCCTGTATTTTGGTTGTCTTGATTAGCAAGTCCTTCCCATTTCCTATATTTTTGCATATAGTACTTCTGTGGTTTTATTTTTTTACACTTAAATTTTATAATTCAGCTAGAATTTATTTGAGAGTAAAGTGCTACGGTAGGTATTTAACTTTATCATTTTTTTCTAAAAATTAACCACTTGTCGGACTTCCCTGGCGGTCCAGTGGTTAAGACTCCACACTTCCGCTGCAGGCGTGTGTGCGATCCCTAGTTGGGGAAGTAAGATCCTACATGCCTCCCGGCATGGCCCAAAACATTAACCACTTGTTATTAACACCTTGTATTTAATAATCTATCCTTTCTGCACTGAAGAAATATACTTTTATTATTTCTATATAGACCTGGGCCTGCTTTATGGATTTTCTGTTTTGTTCCATTTATCTAGCTGTCTGTCCCTATGCTCCTGTTGTTGTTGGTCATAGGAATATTTCAGGATTTAAACAAGATAGTGAAAGTAATGTGCTTATTATTAGCACAACGCCTGGGATATAGTGGGGACTCAATAAACGTTTGCCTTGGTGGTGATGCTACAAATAAAGTGTCCGACACACAAGCCTAGCACATAGGTGCTCAGTAAGTATTGGTGCAGGCCTCTTGTCAGAAGCTTCTGAACAGGAGGAAGACCTATACCCTTCACAGAAGGTACAGCATGAGAGAAAGGTCTAAAGAGGAGGATAATGGACATTGATACTGTCGTTTGGCACATGTATCTTACTAGGTTAGACAAGCATCTCGTGGAATCCAGTTTGGCTTAAGGCATTTATCCCGAGCTTGTGATGAAGGGGATATTGAGGGTGAACTTATGTTTCCCTCTTCCTTCAGGCCAACACTGAGCTGCCCAAGCTGAGTAGAGATGAGCAGCGGGGTCGAGGTGCTCTCTTACAGGACATCTGCAAAGGGACCAAGCTGAAGAAGGTGACCAACATTAATGATCGGAGTGCTCCCATCCTCGAGAGTGAGTCTGAGCTTCATCTCCTGATGAACCGCTGGGATCCCAGGGTTGACTCGGGGACTAGGCTTGGCTGTCTTTTTTTTTTTTTTTTTTTTGCGGTACACGGGCCTCTCACTGTTGCGCCCTCTCCCGTTGTGGAGCACAGGCTCCGAACGCGCAGGCTCAGCGGCCATGGCTCACGGGCCCAGCTGCTCCACGGGACATGGGATCCTCCCGGACCGGGGCATGAACCTGCGTCCCCTGCATCGACAGGCGGACTCTCAAACCACTGCGCCACCAGGGAAGCCCTTGGCTGTCATTTTTATTGTTGGGTCGTGAGTGGGAGAGTTTTGTTTTTTTTTGTTTTTTTTTGCAGTACACGGGACTCTCACTGTTGTGGCCTCTCCTGCCGCGGAGCACAGGCTCCGGACGTGCAGGCCCAGTGGCCATGGCTCACTGGCCCAGCCACTCCGCAGCATGTGAGATCTTCCCAGACTGGGGCATGAACCCGTGTCCCCTGCATCGGCAGGCGGACTCTCAACCACTGCGCCACCAGGGAAGCCCAGTGGGAGAGTTTTGTCTTGGGATGTTCTTTGGCTGTCTTCTCATCTGTTCATTTGAATACCTTAGAAATTTCTTTTTGACCTTTGAGAAGCATTCTCGGGGTCTTAAGCCTCCCATCTCCTACTATAACTAGTGCTTGTTAGGGCATATCCTTGGCTTTTCTCTGAGAAGACCACCACAGTCCTAAAAGCCTGTAAGCTGAAGCCAACGATGATTTTATAATTGCTACAAGTGTTCATTCTGAAAGGCCTCTGGGGGTTTTCTCACACCTGGGTCCCTGAGCCATTAAGCCCCCTCACCATCTGGGACTTGGAGAGGAAAGCCTCGAGAACTCTGTTGAACAGGTCTTCATCCTGGTTACCGCTGTGCCCTAAATAAAGGAAGACTGGCTCCTCGTTCCTTTTGTTTTCTCTCTTTCATCACAGCACAGAGTTTCATCCCCACACCTACATGAAGCTGTGGAGCAGAGAAGCCCAGCTTTCTATTTCAGTGGAAAGGCAAAAGCAGTATCGGTTTGTTTGCAAATTAAAGCCCAGGTAGAGGAGGGGTTTCTCCTCAGGATTGACTTGGTCACCAGCCTCAGAGCATATGAAATGAAAATCCTAATGGTGTGCTTTCCAGAACCCAAAGGAAGCAGTGGTGGTTATGGCTCTGGAGCAGCTGCCCTGCAGCCCAAGGGAGGTCTCTTCCAAGGAGGAGTGCCAAAGCTCCGCCCTGTGGGAGCCAAGGACGGCTCAGGTATGTGATAAGTACTTCCTTAGGATATTTCCCAAGCGCGTTCATTTCTGACTGGTCCCAGGTGGGCCCCCTGGGGTTGAGGAGTGTGGTAGAGATGGGAAGGAGGAGTGGGGGCAGGGCAGGGGTTATAAAGTAGAATAAAGCAAACGCTGGGGGTAAATAAGAGTGCGTTCAACTTGCATCAGTAGTATTTGTTAATGGGCCCTGAGCCTGGAACCAGGTGAAAACCCAGAATCGCACAGGTATTTGCCCTGCTGCCGTGCAGGTTGCACTAAGGAGGCGGGGTGACGTGGAGATACCCAGCAACATAGGTCCAGCTCCGCTGACCCTGTGCTGTCTGGTGTATTTGTAGAGAACCTAGCCGGCAAGCCAGCCCTACAAGTCCCCAGTTCTCGAGCTGTTGCCCCAAGGCCTCCGGGGTCTACAGCCAGCGGGCGTCCTCAGGATGATACAGACAGCAACCGAGCCTCACTCCCAGAACTGCCCCGGACGCAGAGACCCTCGTTACCGGACCTCTCTCGGCCTAACACCACCAGCAGTACAGGCATGAAGCACAGCTCCTCCGCCCCTCCTCCGCCTCCCCCAGGGCGGCGTGCCAACGCCCCCCCTACGCCTCTGCCTGTGCACAGCAGCAAAGCCGCAGCCTACAACAGAGAGAAGCCCCTGCCACCCACACCTGGACAGAGGCTTCACCTTGGTCGAGAGGGACCTCCCGCTCCACCCCCAGTCAAGCCGCCTCCTTCCCCTGTGAATATCAGAACAGGACCAGGCGGCCAGTCTCCAGCTCCTCCGCCGCCGCCTTACCGCCAGCCTCCCGGGGTCCCCAATGGACCCTCCAGTCCCACTAACGAGTCAGCCCCTGAGCTGCCACAGAGACACAATTCTTTGCATAGGAAGACGCCAGGGCCTGTCAGAGGCCTAGCGCCTCCTCCACCCACCTCAGCCTCCCCTTCTTTGCAGAGTAATAGGCCACCTCCCCCAGCCCGAGACCCTCCCAGTCGGGGAGCAGGTAAGTGCCTGGAAGCACCTGATTTTTCCTACCATACTGAGACTGAGTTTATCCTTCCTCTTCACCCTCTTCCCCAAAGCTGTCCTTCAGTGCTTGAAGTGAATACTCATTCAACAGGTTTATTGAATGCCTTTTTACGTGTCAGACTCTGTTGTTAGGAAAACAGCAGTAAATAAAAAAGACAAAAAATCCTGTTCTCCTGGACAGTTAACAAATTAATTAGTAAAATATATATATATATATATATATATATATATGTACATAGTATATAGATGCTGTAGAGAAATACAAAGCAGAGAAAGGGAATGGGATATACTGGAGTGGGGATGAGGTAATATTTTAAATTACAGGGGTGAGGGTAGGGATGGGGTCAGGGAAGGCCTTACTGATAAAGTGACAGTTTGCAAATACCTGAAGGAAGTGAGGGAGTACGCTACGCAGGCATTGAGGGCAGCAAATGCAAAGACCCTGAGACACTGGGGACAACAGGGAGACCATTGTGGCAAGACCAGAATGCGTGAGGGGAAGAGCGGCAGGACGTGGAGGTCAGAAAGCCAGGTGCAACGGGAGGACATCGGAGGACTTGTGAAGACTTTGGGTTTTACTCTGTGTGAGATGGGGAGCCACTGGCGGGGCGCGGGGGGTTGGAACACAGAAGTAGCTTTGATTTACCTTTTGAAAAGGCAGATGGCTGTGTTATTGAGAACCCACCACAGGAGGACAAAGGGGCCAAAGGAGACCACTTAGGGGGCTAGTGCAATAATCTGAGTAGATGGATAGGAGGATCACAGCAGGTTTGGGGGAAGGTGGGTGTTCAGTTTTGGATGTCAAGTTTGAGGTGCCTGTTAGACATCCAAGAGGAAATAACCGATTATCGATTGACTCTCAGACTCTGAAGTTCAGGGGAGTGGTCTTGGCTAGAGAGAGAAATTTGAAGGATATTGAGAACCACATGCTGGGGTGAGATCACCTGGGGAGTGAGTATAGAGAAGAGGAGAGGTCCGAGGCCTGAGGCCTTCCTACATGACAGGCGAGAGTGATGAGAGTACTAAGCAGAGAAAACTGAGAAAGGGCCTCTAGTGAGGAAGAAAGGAGGAATGCCAAGAGAGTAATGGAGAAAGTCCAGGATAGAGTGAGTGAGCAACTGTGGCCTGTTCTGCAGGTGGGTCAGGTAAGTTGAAGACTGAGAATGACATTGGTCTCAGCAACGTGGGAGTCATTTGGGGGACCCCCAAACTACCCTTCTAAGTAGTTTCAGTGGAGTGCTGGAGGGAGCGTGAGGGTGAAAGTCTAATTGGGGTGGGTTCAAGCATGTAGGAATAAGAGAGGACTTGATGAAGATAGCAACAGAGAAACTCTAGGGAGTTTGCTGTAAAGGGGAGTTGGGGGTACAGGTATGTGGAATGGGTGCTCGAGGAGGATGAGAGATTGAGGGTTGGTTCCCCCCGCCCCGCCCCACCCCACCCAAGACGGAAGATATTTCAGCATCTGTTTGTGCGCTGATGGAATGATCCAGTAGAGAGGAGGAAATTGCCTGGATAGTGTCCTTGGGGAGGCAAGAAGGAATGGAACCTGATCCCCAGGTCAAGGGTTGGCCTTAGATAAGAACACAGTTCTTTGTGGTGACGGGAGGGAAGGCAGAGCATATAGGCAAAGAAGCAAGTAGGTAGGTGGGTGTAGCGGTAGGAGCATGTGGAAAGTTTCTTCTAAAATTTTTTTTAAATAAATGTATTTATTTATTTATTTATTTATGGCTGCGTTGGGTCTTCGTTGCTGCGCGCGGGCTTTCTCTAGTTGCGTGGAGCGAGGTCTACTCTTCCTTGCGGTGCACGGGCTTCTCATCGCAGTGACTTCTCTTGTTGCGGAGCACGGGCTCTAGGCACGTGGGCTTCAGTAGTTGTGGCACACAGGCTCAGTAGTTGTGACTCGCGGGCTCTAGAGCGCAGGCTCAGTAGTTGTGGCACATGGGCTTAGCTGCTCCGCAGCATGTGGGATCTTCCCGGCCCAGGGCTCGAACTCGTGTCCCCTGCATTGGCAGGCAGATTCTTTAACCACTGTGCCACCAGGGAAGCCCCTTTTTTTGTTTTTTTTTTTTTTTGCTTCTATATTCTGGGTGAAATTGAAAGCAAGGACATACGCTGTGAATGAGGGTAAGGAAATAGAGGGAGATTTGAGGAGAGAGGAAAGAGGGCACAAAATGGCCATCTGGGCGTGCAGGAGAATGAGTGGAGGAGAGAAGTGTGCTAGGATGACCAGCATCACGGAAGGCGCGCTCGAGCTTAGGGGCCACACACTTCAAGTGAGATTCCTCAGCTCGGTGTGTGTTCAGCTGTGCCTCTGCAGGTACTGAGTTGGAGGAGAGTTGTATTTCACCAGGTTAGCGTGTTTTAGGCACGTGCGACTGTAACGGAGAGCAGGGCAAGGGAGTTACGGGCGTGTGTAAGGGAGTGCTCGTAACAAGGGACCATGGTCCTGAACTGGGTAAGGAGGGAATTAAGGAACCTTCAAAAAGGTGGGAGAGGTTGTGTCATCCTACAAAATAGCCTGACTGAAAGTAGAGAGTGAACGAGGCCATGCTGGGGCCTTCTCAGACCCAGGAATTTTGGCTCCTGTATTCTCTTGTTTCACTGGGCTTTGAGCCGCAGCCTCCACAAATGGCTTTTGAACTTTGATTTTAAACAGTCCCTGCAGGTATAGATGAGATCATCGATTAAGCAGGTATGTCATCGGGAAGCATGTATTAAAGGCCCATAAACTGGTACTGCTGCTTGATTAGGTCCAGAGACTTGTATTCTAGGAGCTGGCGGTAACATCAGGCGGTCACACGGGAGCCTGGTATGTGGCCGACCCTGTATTTCCCTGGCTGTAGCCATAAGGATGTAGTCCTAACGTGACCTTTGACTCTACAAAGTTTAGGTTAAAAAGAAAAAATTTTTTTTAACTTAGGGATTTTTTAAAATGACCCTTTATCTGAGCAGAGCCCATATCTTTCTGAAGCCAACCAGGAATAGAAGCGGAGAAAAATGTAATTTCTGTGGGTTGAACTGAGTCGTTTTAAATGCCTGCAGACTTCTTGCTTCCCACTTCTCAGTTCTTTTTTTGTGATTTCTTTAGAAAAATGTGAAGTTATGAGCCTTGTTCTTCTGTCTACAGCCATCACCAACTTCGAGGCCTGACATAGGCCTCAGCCTGCTTTCTGTATCAGTAACCAGAGCAGCAGTTCTCAAGAGTGACACTCTGAAAAAAAATTGAGATACTTTAGTCAGAGATCTTTCAAGTATTGGCTCCACTTGTTCTGTGACATTGGGCAGATGACTCTGATTCTCTGAGTTTGTTTCCTCGTCCAGAAAATGGTGTTCACAGTACTTTTCAGAGGTGGTTATAAAGAAAATAATGTGTAAAAGCGCTTTATAAACTGTGGTGTGCTGACGAATTTAGTGGTTTTATGCAGAGGACTTCTAGGCAGTTTTCATGGTCTTATCTCTGTTAATAAATCATATGGTGTGATAACATGGGATAATTTACTTTTGTTTCTTTATGAATTATTTACATTTGAATGAGTATGTAGTCTTTTACCCTCCCCAGGGTGCTCAGAGACCGAAAAGTCCCTTATTATTGGTCCATAAGGTTTGTTTTCTGAATTTTTCCTTTGCAGAGTAAAACACTATTAAAAAATATATATATATATATACACACATATATATATATATTTATTTATTTATTTTATTTTGGCTGTGCTGGGTCTTAGTTGCGGCATGAGGGATCTAGTTCCTTGACCAGAGATCAAACCCAGTCCCCCTGCATTGGGAGCACGGAGTCTTAACCACTGGACCACCAGGGAAGTCCCTAAAACACTATTTTTTTAAGAGAATTTTTTTCTTTTTAAAAGAGTTGAGGATGGAGTGGGAGGTTGGGTTTAGCAGATGTAAGTGATTATATATAGAATGAATAAACAACAAGGTCCTACTGTATAGCACAGGGAACTATATTCAATATCCTACGATAAACCATAATGGAAAACAATATAAAAAAAGAGTATGTATAACTGAATCACTTTGCTGTACAGCAGAAAGTAACGCAACACTGTAAATCAACTATACTTCAATTAAAAAAAATAACATCATGCTTTCTTTAATACAGGTTTATCTTGGATTACAGAAGTCAGTCTTCCTACCCCAGGGTTTCTTTTGCACACTGCTTGTTTCTTGGGGTCCTTGGGTTCTGGCTCTGTCACTTGAAAGTCTTAAAACTGGATGTGACAAAGAGCTCAGAAACTTCTTAGAGATGGCAGAATCTGGTCAGGATGACCGGCCCTGAGGGAGGGTGCTGAGGGAGCCCAGCAGGTAGCTCTTGGTCCTGCTCCGTTTTGCCCATCCAGGGTGGCCCTCATCACTGCCTCCCGCTCAGAGTCTAGCTGGTGTCCTTTTGAGCCTGACGGACCCTCTACCTTACTCTCCCTGGTCCCGCCCTCACAGTAGATGCAGACTCTCAGGGCCCTGAGAAATCTGAGTTTTAGGGAAATATTTTGAGGATGACCTGAAAGAGCTTCGGTTTGGGCAGATTTGGAGTGAAAACAAGGTTCAGGGATCTGCTGGGAGGAGTTAAGGAGATTTCTCTTTAATTATGACCTCTAATGTCCCCGTCCATACTTATACAGACCTTGGAGAGTGAGGGAGAGTTGACATTCTGAGTGTGTTTTATGGGAAGCTAAAACTAACATTTACTGGGCCTATGGTGCCAGACTTCTTGTCTCTAAGCATCATCCCAGGGACTTCCCTGGTAGTCCAGCGGTTAAGACTCCACGCTCCCAGTGCAGGGGGCCCAGATTCTATCCCTGGTCAGAGAACTAGATCCCTCATGGCACAACTAAGAGTCTGCATGCCACAACTATAAGATCCCACACGCCACAGCGAAGATCCCTTGTGCTGCAACTAAAGACCCGGTGCAGCCAAATAAATATTTAATAAAAACAAAAACAAAACAAAATCATCCCATTACTGTTTCATTCTTAACTATGGTTACTCTATAGAAATTCTGACAGTAATTCAGGAGGAATGATATATACTCTTATTACTAAGACAGTGTTGTCTGTTAAGCCGTGTAGTCTCCATGTACTGTTTGGTAACATGGCCCAGGTACCAAAAGACACATTGCCATCTCACTGGGTTATACATTTGTTCGGGAGATATTTAATACTTGAGGTTGTTGTGAAAAGCATTGTGTAGCAGTTTTCTTACTATGGAAGAGCAGACGTATGCTGGGTCTGTTAGATCTGTGACCTTAGACAAATAGCCTGAGTCCCAGTTTCCTCATTTGTGAAATGGGGATAATGTCTCATACTTGTGCAGGGGTGGCTACAAGAATTTTTAAAGATTTAATGCATATAAAGTGCCCGGGACAGTGCCTGGAACATGATGGATATCAAATAAATGGTAGCTGCTAGTATTCTTAGTGCAAAGCATAGAAATAATCTAACTTAAACACATTCGAACCTATTCCAGTGATGTCCAGCATGCTTTTTTTTTTTTTTGCGCGGTACGCGGGCCTCTCACTGTTGCGGCCTCTCCCGTTGCGGAGCACAGGCTCCGGACGCGCAGGCTCAGCGGCCACGGCTCACGGGCCCAGCCGCTCTGCGGTATGTGGGATCCTCCCCCCCGTACCCGTGGTCCCCTGCATCGGCAGGCGGACTCTCAACCACTGCGCCACCAGGGAAGCCCCAGCATGCTTTTTATTTATTTATTTTTATTTATTGGCTGCGTTGGGTCTTCATTGCTGCACGCAGGCTTTCTCTTAGTTGCGGCGAGCAGCGGCTACTCTTCTTTGCGGTGCTCGGGCTTTTCCTTGCAGTGGCTTCTCTTGTGGAGTACAGGCTCTAGGCGTGCGGACTTCAGTAGTTGTGGCACGTGAGCTCAGTAGTTGTGGCTCGTGGGCTCTAGAGCACAGGCTCAGTAGTTGTGGCACATGGGCTTAGTTGCTCCGCGGCATGTGGGATCTTCCTGGACCAGGGCTCGAACCCATGTCCCCTGCACTGGCAGGTGGATTCTTAACCACTACGCCACCAGGGAAGTCCCCCAACGTGCTTTTTTTTTAAAATTTATTTATTTTTGGCTGCATTGGGTCTTCGTTGCTGCGCGTGGGCTTTCTCTAGTTGTGGCAAGTGGGGGCTACTCTTCGTTGTGGTGCACGGGCTTCTTATTGCGGTGGCTTCTCTTGTTGCAGAGCACAGGCTCTAGGCACGCGGGCTCCGTAGTTGTGGCTCGTGGGCTCTAGAGCGCAGACTCATAGTTGTGGCACCCGGGCTTAGTTGCTCCGCGGCATGTGGGATCTCTCCCCGGACCAGGGCTCGAACCTGTGTCCCCTGCATTGGCAGGCAGATTCTTAACCACTGTGCCACCAGGAAATTCCCCCCCCAACATGCTTTTGACATACCTTATGCTTGGTGGCAAATTTTGTCTTTTTTTTTTTTTTTGCGGTACGCGGGCCTCTCACTGTTGTGGCCTCTCCCGCTGCGGAGCACAGGCTCCGGACGCGCAGGCTCAGCGGCCATGGCTCACGGGCCCAGCCACTCCGCGGCTTGTGTGATCTTCCCGGACCAGGGCTCGAACCCGTGTCCTCTGCACTGGCAGGCAGATTCTTAACCACTGCGCCACCGGGGAATTCCCCCCAACATGCTTTTGACATTACCTTATGCTTGGTGGCAAATTTTGTCTTTTAAGGTGAATTTGATTTTCGAAAATGGCCAGAAATCAGAGTCCGACGTCGGTATGACTTTCTTTGGTGGTGATGCAACCTCAGACATGAGCGGTGACCGTCATATGGTTATATTTACGGGTCTGTCTGGCAACCCGGGTTTGGAGGCAATTCCAAAAGAGGTGTTCCCGATTTCTTTTGAGCAATGAGTCTATCATTGGAAACATGTAACTTCTGCAGATGAAATTATTATACATAATTTGAACATCACTCAGTCCGTACTACTAAGTGTTAGAATAAGTGACATAACCTGTAAATGCTGTGGGAGAGCAAAGGAGGGAATCAGATTAGAGTGGATTGCTTTGGAAAAGCCTTGAGAAGATGGGACTTGAGTTGAACCTTAAAGAAAAGTAGGATTTGATAGTAAGGGATGAGGGGTGGTATTTCTGAATATTTTGGGGGAGTCACAAGAGCAAAGCATATGGAATTTGGTTTATTTAGCACGTATTGATTGAAGACCTACCATGTGCCGAGCTTGGGAACTCAGATGAACGGACACTGCTCTGACTTTAAGAAATATACAGTACCCTCGGCAAGAAGCACGTGTAATACAACATAGTAGTGGTAGAGAGAGACAGAGTGGACAGGCAGGACAGAAGAGTGGTACCTAATCCAGTGTAGGAATCGAGGAAGAAAAGAAGGTGCGATCAGGCTGACTGATGTGGTAGGGTACTGTGTAAGAAAGGAAAAGGATTGGGTGAGACCCAGTCAGTGTGGAAGCTAAGCATTTGAAACTTCACGATATGGGAAATGCAAAGCCCTTGGAAAAGTTTGAGCTAGTATTTTGGGGAGATTAGTGAGTTGGTGGTATGCAGAATGGATTGAAAGGCTAAGAGATTAGAAGCAAGGAAAACATTTGAGAGGCTTTTCTCAGTAGAACAAGATAAAAATGAGAAAGCCCTGACTTAGAATTGTGGAGGAAGGCATGTGAAAGCAGAGAAAAAAATCATCAAGGATAAGTGGAATTCTTGACTGACTTGTCACGGGAAATGAAAAAGGGTCATAAATTTATTCTGAACTTCGGTATTGAGAAGAATGGTGATGTTGTTAAAGAAATAGGGATGAGGGGAGGGTGAGTATGATATTTAACATGATGCCCAGTGGTTCACAGGGTCTGGTTCTTTGGGAAAGCACCGAGCACTCTTTTGGCCCATGCCTCTCAAATCCCTCCGTCCATCACCGTCTCTACGTCCAAACCTAACTGCTTTGAACTTTAATTGCAGCTCCTCCACCCCCGCCACCCATGATCCGAAATGGTGCCAGGGATGCCCCCCCTCCCCCACCACCGTACCGAATGCATGGGTCAGAACCCCTGAGCCGAGGAAGGCCCCCACCTCCGCCCTCAAGGACGCCAGCTGGGCCCCCCCCGCCGCCTCCACCCCCCCTGAGGAATGGCCACAGAGATTCTATTACCACCGTCCCATCTTTCTTGGGTGAGTAGCAATAGCTGTTTTAGTCTCATAGTTCCAGCGGTGACTTCACTAATTCCAGTGGCCGCTGTAGAGTGGCAGTGGTTGCTTGGTGTCCTCTGTTCACTGCAGTTCCTCTCCTGACCTTCGCTCAGACTCCTGGGTCCCATCCATGGCCATCTCCTTCCTTAGGCAAATTCTAGGCACGATTCCTTTGGAATAGATGGGAGTAAAATCAGCAGGTGTTTTGCTAACTCTAAAGCCAATCTCTTGCTCCCCAAGGCTCATTATTTGTGGTTAGCTTTCAGGTCAAAGACTGGATCCTCTTCAGGATTATTTTATTTATTTATTTATCTTTTGCGGTACGCGGGCCTCTCACTGTTGTGGCCTCTCCCGTTGCGGAGCACAGGCTCCGGACGCGCAGGCTCAGCGGCCATGGCTCACGGGCCCAGCCGCTCCGTGGCATGTGGGATCTTCCCGGACCGGGGCACGAACCCGTGTCCCCTGCATCGGCAGGCGGACTCTCAACCACTGCGCCACCAGGGAAGCCCTCTTCAGGATTATTGAGACAGGAATTACGTATCCTCCTAGGAAGAAGAGCTCCTTTCTGGACCTTTGAAAACAAAACAACACTGTGTACACAACTTTTATCTAGTAATCCAAAGCCACTGACTAGTTGTGTTACTTTGAAGAAGTCACTTCAGTTTTTTGGACCTCACTTCCCTTATCTGTGAAACAAGGAGACTGACTAGCTCAAGAGTGTATCGGATTAACTTTTCCAAGTTTATAAATGAATCTTAGACCCCACCTAAGAGATTCTAATTCATTAGGTCTGGGATGGAGCACCAAGTAAAGATTGTCCAGCAGGTATTGTTACACCCTCTGTTGAGGAAGTCTGGAAGGATCTGCACGGTCCCTTTTAGCCTGAACACTGTAGATTCTTTAATGGTTGACCCTTCTCTGGCCCTGCTCTAGTCTGTTCCTGTTAAGTGGACCAGTATTTTTGCTTGGAGGATATGCCCTTTGGAATGTGATCGAGCCACACCCATAGAACATTTGAGCCTTCTTGTAGAGGGGCCATGGAAAGTGGGAGTGGGAGCCATGACATGGCCATCCCGACTGTGTTGTAGAGCTCAGTGAGGGGAGCCTGGGCCAAAAGGGAATCTTCTGGTCAGATCGTTCCCTAGCTGGTGGCATATAGTCCCATTTTAGATTAATTTCTACCAATTTGTGGATTCAGTTCAGTTGGTTTCCCATAGTGATAGTCTCTAACATGCCTATGTTACCGAAACACCGAACTATATTTCCTTCTCCTGCCGTGCAAACAGCTGGGCTCCTTTCCTGGTATGTGCCCGGTTTGGGGTGGAAGGATTTAAAGAACCAGTTCAAAGGCTCATTCCTTAACGTAAAGAGCCTTTGAACACACTCTGTGTGTACGAGGCGCGGAGAGTAATGCTGTTGCTGCCCTCACGAACCTTGCTTTAGAGGGCAAGGCAGGCCCTCATGGTACACGAGGAAGCCCAGGAGACTAGTATGGGGAGGGTCCGAAGTGGCAGAGAGGTGTGGGAGCATGAGGAGGGGTGATGTGAATGAATATTGTTCCTTTTGCAGATGATTTTGAGTCAAAGTATTCTTTCCATCCAGTAGAAGACTTTCCTGCTCCAGAAGAATATAAACACTTTCAGAGAATATATCCCAGCAAAACAAACCGAGGTGAGAGAAGAGAATCATGGAAGGTCTTCCATAATTGCATAAGCTGTAGCATCGGTGTGTGCTTTTCTTAGCTTAATATTTGCTTCTCCTTGTCTGCATTTTCTTAAAGAGACAACGAAGCCTTGTCCCAGATTTTAAAGGTTAGCTTGAAGAGCCTGTCTGTCTCTCATTTTAGGAATGTTTGGGTTATTCAGGGTCTGGTGGGTGACCTCGCGTATGTGGTTTTTATTTATTTTTTTCAGCTGCCCGTGGAGCCCCACCTCTGCCACCCATTCTCAGGTGAAGCCTGGCTTGGTCCTGTTCCTCAGGAAAAGGATGGACCCTCTCCTCTTCTCAGATGGTCCCTTCCATTCTCCCTGAAACCTGCATGACAGCTCCTAACGTGTTTCTCCAGTGCAACCAACCTCGAGACTCCAAGCGTCCACCCAGCTCACCTCCATCTATGCATCTCGTCTCTGGACTTGGTGACCGGACTCTTTACATTGACAGTAGGGTCTCAAACCCTGCATCCATCCCTCCTCTTGCAAGCCCTGCTGGCCAGATGAGGAAAAAGATTCCGTGTCTCCTGCTTTCCTCTGGGGAAAGGTGCCTTGTTGTGATGAATGAACTCATTGTCGGGGCGGGGTGGAGAGTGGTACTCCTACCTTCTCCTACCCACTGTGGGGGGAGCTTGGTGGGTATATTATATTTCATCATTTTAGGAGGCTGGCATGGCCAGGACTTCTGGGGGTGGGCATTTTTAGTGAAATGGGAAAGGAGTTTGCAGAGAAGTGATCTGTTTTAAAGGTCAAGTTTAGAGCATGGGCAAGGAAATGGGTCTGCTTTATTTTTCGGGGTATTTTGGTTTTGCCCTCACCCCACCCCACGCTCATACCCAGAAGTAGGTTGGATATAAACACTAAATACTAATCAGTTGAACTAAACATCTACTAAAAAGAGAGGGTGAAGTAAACTGGGGGTCCTTTTAGAGCTAGTCAGTTCCTCTGCGGCACAGGGACCAGGAGCCATGTGAGCCCTCTGGGGCTCCCTGCTCCGTTTCTTCAGGTGCTGAGGCTGAGGGATGTTTTTCCTCCTCTCACCACCTATCCCCTCAAGAGAAAAGTCCCTTTCATTCATTCATTATGAATTCAGAAACCCCCAAAACCTCTAGTGAGAGATAGGAAGATAGGACCTTGGCCTTGGCCTTAACCTTGACCTTGAGGCTGCCTCAGTCTTCTCTGCTTGGCCCTGAAGGCCACTGGCCCTTGCAGCCCTGTTCAAAAACTTCAACCCCTGATGGGTGCTCCAGGATGACGAAGAAGGGAAGGGTGAAGCACCTTGTGGAAGGGACCAGCTCTGCGGGCTGTGAATGGCTTTAACTGAGGCCCGCTCGTTGTGAAGTTCATAGCCCGTCTAAGTGAGCAGGCTCTTCCTGTTCAACCCCAAGACTGCAGGGGTTAACACAGCAGAGTAGAGAAGGGTGAGGAAGCTTATGGGGGTAGTCAAAGATTCCTCTGCCAAAAGCACAAAGACTTTGGTGCGGTGTGCCTCAGTCCAGTTGATCTTCCCTGGCAGCCAGCAACATGTTGTTTCGTCTTCCAGGTCCTAGTTAAAGAGCACAGAGAAAATGGAGGTTCCCAATCTAGGTAGGAACTGAGCTTGGATCATGGTGTAGGGACTTCCCCTTCTCCAACAGCATGATGGAGCTCCTGGGCTCCACATCCAGCTGGTTTGGTTTGCTAAAGCTCTTGTCAAGTGCAGAGGCTGCTCAGAGCTTGAAGTGAGAGCAAAGGAGCTTTCATCAGATACATCACAGGATTAAACTGCCCTAGCGACCTTTCCTATCTGTTGGATCACAGACGAAGGATCTGTACATGGTGCCCAGTGAAACCCAAGTCTTCCCAGTGCTAGATGAAAGAGCTCTCGACTTGGGTTATTTATCTGGGGTCTGCGATCCTTTGCCATCCCCTGGACCATATTGACTGTTGGGGCAAACCATGATTAGGTCTGTGACCACGCTTTTTCTAATCATTCTTTATTTATCATTCTTATTTTCAAATCTGTTAGCAGTTACCTCCCGGCAGTATCCCCCCAGCATCCTGAAGCCAGTGGAGCTTAGAGAGAGGATGCTAGTGGAGGGAAAAGGAGAAAGTACAAGACTTGATACTGCAGCAGAGTTCTGGGGTAGATGCTGACCCCAGTTACTGAACTTGGACTGTGAAGTCTTCCCATTTATTTTTGAAATGGGAGTTGATGCCTTTTGTACAATGTTATCAAAGCGTATCTCTTTTCCCCTCACTACTCAAACATAGAGCATTGAACTGAGCATCACACGTAAAAGCCAAACCCCAGCTTTTCATTGGGGCCACTGTCTTCCTCCCGTATGACCTGCCCCTCATATTCCCCAGCATTTGGACTGTGTCACGTGGGTATTGACTGTATTTTCATTTTCTTGGCCTCATGGAAAAAGGCTTGGGGCTAGATGTAGTCAGATGGATTTTCTTCTTCAGAGCATGTTGATGACACAGTACCTATTTAAATGTCTTTGCCTTATACCTTATTTGGTCCCTGTGTTAATAACAGATTTATTATCATGTATATTTACTATTGATGAATGGGAATGTGAGCCTCATAGTTATTGATCTATTTTGTATGCTGTAAAAAGCTTGTAATATAGGTTTGAGGTGGGCTGGCTACAAGAGCACTAAAACTTCTCACCTTTTAAACTGCTCTTTTTATCTGCTTGTGGGAATGTCATCTCTTCAGCGGAAGATTGGGTGGTCTCATGTTGAGGCTGTTGCCCAGTCCCATTAACCCCCTTATCCCTTCCCAGAAGGAAGAGACATTGCCCAACTAGGCATCAGGAAGCTGTGTTAAAAGCCCTTGTGTGGGTTTGGTTTTATGATGTTTTTCTCGGGTGGGAAAAACTTCATAGTTGTTTCTTACCGCCCTTTCTGGGAAGCAGGCCAGTGGTCTGCAGGTTTTTAAATGAGCTAGATGCCCCTCTCCACCTCTCCTCTGGTCCCCAGACCTGGATCGTAGCACTGTGGTGCTCCAGGTGTGGTTTGCTCTATCGGGGGGTGGGGGGGGGTTTCCTCCAGCTGCAGAGGCCCAGCGTTTTCCCAGCTGGGCCTGCAGAGCGAGAGCACTTAGGGGCTATCCCACCCAACGGACAGGAGGCTCCTGTCTCCAGAAATTCATCCCAGCCCTCCGAACTGGCAAAGGCAAGGAGACTAGCCACTGACCATTGCCCTGGGGGCATCCCCTCACCCCATAGCTTCCCCTCTTGAAACCTAAATTTACCTCCAGGGAGAGGTGAGATAAAATTGTAAATAGACTTGCTACAGAGCAACTCAGGGTTGGGGTGTGTTTTAATTCTCCTGATCACTTGAAATAATCTGTAGGCTGAGTGCTTATGGGAGTGGGGGTGAAGTGTGACTCCAGGGTCCTTCCCTTCTGCAAAGCTCTGGGGGTGGAGTAGCGGGCATCTGAGGCCCTTTGATGGCACTACACTGAGCTGTCTGTTCTTCTGGAAACCCAACCTACAATCTACTGCAAATCAGATGCCTCACATTCCAGTTGTAGTCTTTCCCTGTTGAATCTCAGCCCCTGGCTGTGCGTGGTCAAGGTGGCTTTCTGTGAGCCACCCTAATTTAGGGAATGGGAGGCACTACAACTCTGCCTTCAAGACTCGTCTCTTAAAAGCAAAAAGAAGCAAAACTACAACCACCTTCAAAATACATACAAAGAAAAAAGGATAATTTTAATCGAAGGGTTTGATTCCATTCAACTCCACATTCATTGTGCCTTTACTTGTGTTAGATTTCTGTGCTTTCTTCCTCTCTCCCTCTTTGAAGCAATTAAAATCTTCCTTGATAACTGCTGTTTCCTTCTTTCTACTCTCGTCTGGCAACTTAGTGGGTTCCCTCTCTAATTGTCTTAAATCTCATTCCACTGGTGGCAGAGGGGCCGAGCCTTCTTTTCTCACGTCTAACCCTTGTCCTTTTGCACGGCGACCAGCATGGGAGCCATCGTCAACACTGAATAAAAGACTAGAGTGACGTGTGTGAAGAGTGTATGTATGTATGTGTGCGTCCATCTTTGTCTGCGTGTGGATTGGTTTCTTTTCTTCTAAAAACTAATTTATTGTATGATTTATTTTGGAGTTGTTTCTGATTACAGTGCTCCCTCTCCCAATTAGCATTGATTTCTTTACCCCCTTCTACAGTGTATAATCCGGTCTCAGGTTGGTTTCTTTGGTACATTTCTTTCTTCTGGATGCCGTGCAGTTTAATTAAACCTTGCTTAAAAACAAAAGCAAAAAACCTGAAAACTGTGTAGTCTTGTCTGGAATACCACCACAGGTGGTGGCCTAGAGGGGAGAAAATCTGTTGCCTCCGGTTAGGGTAGTGGTTTGACTCCAGATCCCCCTGAGAAAGTAGAAATACTAACTTGGGCAGAAGCATCTGCAGCTTCCTGAGAGTTTTCTCTCCTCCTCTCCTGCTGTGTTTTGAAAATCACAGTTCCAGTTAGCCAGGCTGACTGGGTGATTCTGATAGAGTTGGTCATTATTTATATTTGCCACCTAACCTCCCCTTTGCCCATGATTCCAGGGAACTCAGGAGACCCACTGGCCTTGTGTCCTTTCCTTATATCCCTAGTGCTTCTTTCCACCTGTGTGTGTGGTAGATTCTCACACTGAAGTGTGAAGAAAAGGTGAGGTCAGAACACACAGACTGTGTCTGTTTTTATGTGGGTGTTGCCTTTTTTTCCTCACTGCTTAAGTTGAAATCTTAGCTGGCTTTCTTGAACTTTGACTATAGACGTCAGAATTGAACCAGACACTCTCTGCTTACTGTGGTCAGCTGACATAATCACCACTAAGATTTAATGAGCTTAACCTACACTTTCATCAGTAGCAAAGGTCTTGCAATTATTTCCCGTACTGGTTCATAATAGGTGTGTGTATGAGTCACTCTCACACAGTTTGATATAAAAACCTATGAGGGTGCGGGAGCGAGGGGAAAAAAGGGCCTCCTTTCATTTTCATCCATATTTGCCAGGTTGGCTGAATTCCTGATTCTTTGACCCATCATTGTTATTAATATGATTAATAAACTACCTATTTATTGATTTAATTGTTCCTCCTGTGACTTTGAATAGCCCTCAAATAGAGCTTGCCTAAATGACCCTCAACTTCCTAACCCTGTAAGCTTTCTCTGTCCTGTTGGGATGGTATTGCTAGTCTGTGTTTGTGTGCACGTGCCCGACAATGCACACGAGCACGCGCACAGACACATAAGGATGCCGGACAGGTTCTTCCTGTGTCATTTCGTTCCTTCCCCCATGACACCGTGTATGGATTAGCAAGTGATAAGGACACTAGTTTGCCCACTTTAATTATTACCAAGACATAGCTGCTTATGGTGAATGTGCCTCTTAAGTATTTTCTGGCCCAGCCCAGCCACTAACTGCAACTTACTGCAAGGAAGCTACCTGTCTCTGACTTCCTATTACTTACTCTGCAGACAGAGGTAAGAGAACTAAAATGTCAACCTCTGGATCCTAACCACCCCAGAGGATAACTATGGGGAAATGCTTCGTCTTTGACATCACTGGAGCCCAGTCTGGATTGTTTTTACACATAATTGAATTCATTCTCCACTCCTAGGTTTAGGGCTGTGAGATTTAAAGGACTGTATGCTGTCTGACCACAAAAAATGTTCAAGCAAAAGATGGATATCCTCCTGGCAGGAATGTCCTTTCCATTCATTCAGCAAGCATTGATTGCGTATTTTACTCTGTGCCAGGCACCGACAATATGAAGACGAATAGGACATGGTCTTTGCCTCCAAGGAGCTCAGAGTCTAGCAGAAGACTTCAGGACAGCCACCAAGGGAAACCTTTGCGGGGCATTAAAGGCTTTATGGTGATTAGCCAGGGCAGGAGGATGGTGACTGGCATTCCAGACGTAGGAAACAGCAAGGACAAGGCACAGAAGCGAGAAACAGTATGATGGTATGCTCATCATGTTATTGGAGTAGTGAAAAGAGAAAACTTCAATTAGGTAACATTTTAGAGAACTTTCAATCTGGACATTCTGTGATTCTCTGCCTGCTTCCACAATAGTTACTTATTCCTGTAGGCTTTTCTTGGACCGGTGCTATATTTCCTGGTGAATGCTTTCATAGGCTCCAATATGCACGTTAAGTACTCATGGCTTCCTCTGCCCCCTGTGTCCCACTGTAACTGAGGTAGTTGTTCACCACCATCCCTTAAAAGCTGGCTGGGCACTTGTTACCATTTCTGGTTATGAAGGACAAGTTTTAGGTGCCCAAGTTATAAAAGTAAATATGAAGAGTGAAAGTTGCTTCTTTCTAGGTTCTGTTCCCCTGTTAAGAGATCAGAAATACCAGCTGGTAAAAAAGTCTCCATTCTGTGGTAACACTTCCTCCATTCGTGGCAGCCTACGCTCTTCACTCTTGTAGTTTTCAGCTCCTAGAAAGCCTTCCCCAGATGTGCTCCTTCGCCATCTCTCCCACTAAAACCTGCATCTGTCTATTCCCCCTCGGTATGTTTAAGTGGTCAGGAGTTTGATCTCCTGTCAGACCCCCTGAGTTTGAATTCCAGTTCTTCCACTTACTAGTTGTGGGACCTTGGGCAGATTTACTGAACCTCTCTATTTCAGTCTTCTCATTTGTGAAATGGAAATAATTCCAACTTCATGGGGGTGCCTGTGGGAATTAATAAGGTGATATAGGTAAAATACCAGAGCTCCGTGCCTGGCACACACACAAGCACTCAGTATTGGCTTTTATCTCCTATATGAATGAACTACAATTAAGTTGATTGTAATATTGTTTCCCTATTTCTCGGCTTGCTCTATTTCATTTGATACTGAAGGATGACAGATACATGCCTACCATCACCTAGAATTGGGTTTGGGTTTTTAGTGGAACCTGGGTTATTAGCATTGGAAGCTGGCCTGTAAATTACTGCTCTAATTTGTATTTTTCATTAAAAGCTCAGATTGCCACTCCATCTGTAGTGGTCTTCTCTGGCCCTGAAATCCTTGTATTTAGCCATAAAAAAAATATTTTAAAATTAAGGGGCCATAAGTCTCTCCACTCCCCACATTGTGTGGATTAATGGGATTAATGATAGGAAGGTGCACAGAATATCGTATTCTTATCTTTAACAAAATAAAAGCAAAGGCCTGGCCCTTTTTCTCACCCTTGAAACACAAATCAGGGAGATACTGTGATGAAGTGCAGTGTATTTATGTATGTATGTAGAACTTTACAAAGAAACATTGCTTTTGGTGTCAGGAAATGGTCCTAGGCCCTTCGAGGCCACCAAAATTCTGTGACCTCTAACTAACCCTCGGCACATTTGCTTTGTGTCTTGCAGTGTTGAGCATTAGATATGTAAAGCGCCTAGCATCATACCTCGCACCTAGAACCGCCCAAATAATGGTAGGTGTTATGTAGTAGCTCTCTGAAAATCTAGCCCATTAGGGTAAGGAAAAAATGGGTACGTGCAGCAGTGAGAAGGGGTATTGAAGGAAGGGCGTGGGAATACAGTCGCGAGCGGCAAAGACTACAGCTCCCGCCGGGCCTCACTCAGTCGGCCCCGGCGCAAGCGCGCGTCTTTCCGCCGAGGCCCCGGATGTAGACTGCCCCTACGGCTCGGTGGGCGTGGCCTCACGGTGGCGCTGAGACCTGAGGCTCTCTTACTGGTTGTGCGCCTTCCCGCTTGATTGGTTGTGAAGGAGGGGGCTGGGGCCAAGGCGTGCGGCGCTCTGGCGACAGCCAATCAGAAACGTGGCCGGGCTTTGGCGGGAGGCGGGAAAGCTGCGGCTGTGCAGATTTGGCGCGAGCGAGTCTGGGCTTTCCGGCTGACGGTGTGGGTTTTGTGCAGGATCCTGTCGTGGGCAGTCCCTTTAGTCTTCTGCGGGAGACGTGAGAAGGCGCCGGCACTGAGGTGACGCAGCACTGTGAAGTGGAAAGGAGAAGAGGCCCGGGTCCTGGGGGGCGGCGGATTTGGGTGAGGGGCTAGGGCGAGGACCGCGGGTTCCGTAAGAGGAGGAGAGCTCAGACCGCGGGAGGGTGAGAAGGTCGGGGTAGGGAAGGGAGACGTGCGCCCTCGGAGTGCTCTGGCAGTTGTGCTGAGTGCGGCAGGAGGGAGACGTTCTCCGAACATCTGGGGCTATGCGGGGCCGAGAGTTGGGTAGAGCGGGGATTGAGTGCGGAGTGAGGGCTTGGGGAAGCCTGTAAATGTGGGAGGCTGCTGGGCTAAGCTGGTGTTAACGATGTACCCCGTGCCTGGAGCCAGGGGAGTAGAAGTACTATGGACGCCAATTAAGATCAACTTGTTATTGCACGTCTCGAGTGGTTAAAAATTTGGGCTCTGGAGCCAGAATGCCTGGTCTTATATCCCGCTTTGCTGTGACGTTGGGCCTCTCTGCCTCTTTTTTTATCAGTAAGATAAGGATAATAGTACCTACCTCTAAGGTGGTTGTAAAACTTAAAGGAGTTAATACCTAAAATGTTTATGACAGCCTTTTACGCGTCGTAGGTGGTGTTCGCTATTGTTGCATAGATTCGGATATGAAGCAGAATTAAATGCTAAAATATTGTTACAACATAATCTACTTATGAAATGAATTTCGATCTTCTGTATAAGTTACATGTTATTTGTTTTTTCTTCACTTTTACATATTGACTGGCTGTCCTGTTCTCTTTTTTGTACACAGCTGTGTTGCCATCATGCCTCAAACCCGCTCCCAGTCACAGGCTGCGATCAGTTTTCCAAAAAAGAAACAGCCTCGGACATTGGACAGATCTAAAAACTCCAGTGACACCAAACTAGAACTGACAAAAGTCCAGGCCATACGCCGTTCTCCTCGTGCAAAAATTCTGCCTCTTAGCCCCAGAAAACGTCTGGGTAAGCTAGCCATTATTTGAGTACAACTTTTTGACTGGTAGCTCTCGACCTCTCTTTCTCAATAATAAGATGCCTTTGAAACAGCTTTCTGAGTTCAGTTAAGACCACTCAGTTCCCTTTGGTTATTTTCAGAATGGTTGCTACGTACTTACTGAACTTCAGAGTTAAGCTACTTATTGAGATCACTTTCTGAACTACCTAATAGGTCTTATCTTCAGTTCCTTAGTACTGAACTTGGTTCTGTCAGTGTTTTAAACGACCTTGCAGTTAGTTATATAGTATTTTGAAACTTGCCTCGTTAGTTGTGAAATTAGTAAAAACAGGTGACAATTCTTGTTTTAGAACAGTGGTTGGTAATCCTTTCTTTTTCTTTCCTTTTTTTTAAAAATTATTTTTTGTTTGTTTTTTCCTTTCTTGTTTTAAATCATCTGTTTTTAATGAGGGGTGATTTGGTAGGATCTGGAGACATTTTTAGTTGTCATAACTGAGGGGGTGATACTGACATAGTGAATAAAGGCTGGGAATGCTGCTCAATATTCTGCAGTGCACAGGACAGTCCCCCACAATGAAAAATCACTTGGTCCAAGATATCAATGGTGCCAAGGTTGGGAAACCCTGTTTTAGAGCAATCCTAGAATTTCATCCCATTAAAAATAGTAAGACTCAGTGGTGCCATCTGGTGGCCACTATTTGCTTCTGGATGAGAGGCATTTTATTTTGGTGGTTCTGACCATGATAGAAATTCATCCCCCTTTTTGGGGGGGGCGGTGCAGAGATCTTTCCAAGTCCTTTTACTGTCCACTGCTATGAATGACCACATTTTGATTTTAATGTTTCAGGTGACGACAACCTGTGTAACACTCCCCGTTTACCTCCCTGTTCTCCACCAAAGCAAAGCAAGAAAGAAAATGGTCCCCCTCACTCACGTACATCCAAGGGGCGCAGATTGGTATTTGACAATCAGCTGACAACTGAATCTCCTAGCAAAAGAGAACAAGCCAGAGTTCACCAAAACAAAATACGTTCCTCGGTTCCAAAAGGTCAAGACATCGCAACAAATTCTGAGCAGAGATGTTCACTGGAGAAAGAATCTGCATGTCTGAGACTTCTCAAGCAAGAAGGTTGGTTCTTACATGGCAGCTGTTAGTGCAGCCTCGTAAACAAGGCTGGTGGTTCCAACTGAAACCTGGTGGGTCTTCTCAGTCACCTCTGTTGTGTCTAATTGTCCTTTCATGTCTGGCACAGGCACTTGCTACCAGCAAGCAAAGCAGGTCCTGACTACAGCTGTCCCAGATCAGCTGCCTGCCAGGGAAAAGGAGATGGATGTGATCAGGAATTTCCTGAGGGAGCACATCTGTGGGAAGAAAGCTGGAAGTCTTTATCTTTCTGGTGCTCCTGGAACTGGAAAAACTGCCTGCTTAAGCCGAATTCTGCAAGACCTCAAGGTACATTGAGAGTCTGAATTATGATGCTCTTGCCAAAATGACACTTGGTTATCAAGGGTTAAGAAAAAGTAGGAGTGCTTAGGGGACTGCAGTTTTCCCCAAAATAAGACATTTTTAATTTCACTGTCTAAATCTTTCCAAATGAAAGTGGACCTTATTCTCTTGTATGCTGTTAACTCTTCAAAGACACTTCAGGTTCCATCAAACCTTTATCTGAGGCCAAAATAACTCGCATGTTTGCATTTTTCTAGAAGGAACTGAAAAGCTTTAAAACTATCATGCTGAATTGCATGTCCTTGAGGAGTGCCCAGGCTGTATTCCCAGCCATTGCTCAGGAGATTTGTCAGGAAGAAGTATCCAGGCCAGCTGGGAAGGACATAATGAGGAAACTGGAAAACCATATGACTGCGGAGAAGGGCCCCATGATGTAAGCACTGCTCTGCTGCATGTTGCTCTGTGAAAATCTTCAGGATCCATTGCCCACAAACTCACATTCTTGTCTCTTGAATTTATCAGTTTGCTCATAAAAAGAACATTTCCTGTATTTTCTCTCTGAGGGGTAGTTACATAAGCTTAAAGGGAGAGAAAAAAGAAAAAACAAAAACCTTCTAATTTTAAATTGGGGGAAAATGTTTTTAAACTAATTACTTGAAAAACCTGTATGTTACTTTCTGGTGATGATGGGGGTATCATCATAACAGTGACTGGAGGTGGGACAGATTATGATCTTCAAACTGGTCTTCGCTGTAGGAATGTGACCTAGCATCAGCCCGGATCAAACAGATTGGAGAGTTAAGGTGAACGTGGATACTAATTGTTTCTCTTTTTTTGTAGTGTGTTGGTGTTGGACGAGATGGATCAGCTGGACAGCAGAGGGCAGGATGTATTGTACACACTGTTTGAATGGCCATGGCTAAGCAATTCTCAGTTGGTGCTGATTGGTTAGTGCTCTGTTGTTGATGTTACATGGTGGTTCTAAAGACCTCTTTTTAATCTCTTCAGTTTATTCATCACGTATTTTGTTTTGTTTTGTTTTTTAGCTGTGCCATGCAGCTTGCGGGATCTTAGTTCCCCGACCAGGGATTTAACCTGGGCCCCAGCAGTGAAAATGCTGAGTCCTAACCACTGGACCA
This sequence comes from Mesoplodon bidens, assembly GCF_964165515.1. NCBI lineage: Eukaryota > Metazoa > Chordata > Mammalia > Artiodactyla > Ziphiidae > Mesoplodon > Mesoplodon bidens. The sequence goes on along the minus strand of NC_138179.1, from coordinate 52,368,894 downwards.
CCAGGGAATTCCCTTATCAACTATTATTTGATCTTACACTAGCTTTCTGCTTTCTTACCAAAATAAGAAAGTTACTATAAAATAATAGGAACCTTAATCTAAGTCAAATCAAGTTTGTTAACTCTGGATAGAAATGACATAACGCTGCATTTCAGAGACAGTTGATTTGGGGAGTATCTGATCCTGCTTATAATTGAGCAATTCTAAACCTAACTTGAAAAGAGCATTCTTCGATGATTGTACACATCTTATCTAATGGGTATTGAGGGTGGGGGGCGGGGGAAAGTACGAAGCAACAGTTGGAATGCTGGATTATAACTGGAAGTTTTATTCAGTTTTTTGGTGGGTGTTTTTTTAATATTTATTTATTTGGCTGCGCTGGGTCTTAGTTGCAGCGTGCGGGATCTAGTTCCCTGACCAAGGATCGAACCCGGGCCCCCTGCATTGGGAGCGTGGAGTCTTAACCACTGGACCACCAGGGAAGTCCCTTATTCAGCTTTCAGAGGGTTTAGTTTTCCTTTTACGATGATTTGACCAATGATGCTTAGTGTTATTTATCTCCTCCTCAGGTATTGCTAATACCCTGGATCTCACATACAGAATTCTGCCAAGGCTTCAAGCTAGAGAAAAATGTAAGCCACAGCTCTTGAACTTCCCACCTTATACCAAAAATCAGATAGCCACTATCCTGCAGGATCGACTTAATCACGTGAGTGCCAAGCATTGTACCAAGCTGAGTGTTCCTTGTATCACCTGTGAAGATGGTTCAAAAATATTTTGCTTTGATTGCATTACTAAACAGGGAGTTCCTATAGCCCATTCATTTTTATATGAATTTCTACTCTTGGCTCCATTTTAGATGCCTTAGTGTTGGAGTAAAAAGAGTTAGAGGAGTCACCCAAATGCTTCTCTAATGGCCTTTTAAAATAGGACCTATGGGGACTTCCCTGGTGGCGCAGTGGTTAAGAATCCACCTGCCAATGCAGGGAACACGGGTTCGAGCCCTGGTCTGGGAAGATCCCACATGCCGCGGAGCAACTAAGCCCGAGCGCCACAACTACTGAGCCTATGCTCTAGAGCCCGCGAGCCACAACTACTGAGCCCACGTGCTGCAACTACTGAAGCGTGAGTGCCTAGAGCCCGTGCTCCACAACAAGAGAAGCCACCGCACTGAGAAGCCCGCCCACCGCAACGAAGAGTATCCCCCGCTCGCAGAAACTATAGAAAGCCTGCGAGCAGCAATGAAGACCCAACACAGCCCTAAATAAATAAATAAATCTATAAAATAGGACCTATGAAAATACTTTCTCTATTGAAAATGACCAAATAGATTTTAGCTTAGTTTAGTTTTGCTAATTTAAGTTTCAATTGCTTTTTTTTCCCTTTGTGAACCTCTATCACATTCCTGCAAAATGCTTAAATGTATGAAATCCCCATTTACTTCTAAGCAGAAAAGGCATCTTAGACCCTAAAGGTTGGTCAATCAAGTCTGGGACCTAAATTGCAGAGGGGAAGTCTTATAGTTCAAACTGTCATCTTCTATGTCTTGTTCAAAGGCGTCTAAAGATCAGGTCCTGGACAACGCTGCCATTCAGTTCTGTGCCCGCAAAGTCTCTGCTGTTTCGGGAGATGTTCGCAAAGCGCTAGATGTTTGCAGGTGAGTTATGGCACTGTTGGCTACTTTTATTTAAAAAAAAGAAATGCTGTTAATTGTCTCATGCAACTCAAGTGAATGTGGCTTAAGAGGCTCCATTCTGCCACTTTTTACGCTCAGAAAGGAGGACTTGTTTCTCAGTGGGGAGCTCTGCATTTCCACCGTGTTAATGTCTGAAACATTATCAGTCCATTACCTACAGAGGGAGAAACAAATGAGATGTTGCTGGCACTCCCTGTGGTGATTATAGATTGGTTAATTACATTTGTATTAAAAAAGACTCCAGTTTACTTTTCCATTAGTTGGTCTCAAGCAGGTTTATTTATGGACCTGAACCATCTTTGCCTTTAGACTTTTTTTCCCTTCCTTTGCTTTTGTGAGCACCCCTTCCTCCAGTTGGTGGTCCCCCACAGTTGTACTCCAGACCTCTCTCTCCCTTCCCGTCCCCCGGCCCCTCCTGCTGGGGAAAGCCTCTGTGCTGACTGATGAAATTTCTTCCTTCCCAGTAGGGACACTTGGTCCATTAAAATGATACTTGCTGTGTTGGCCCGCTGGTCCAACTTCCCCCTACTGCGATGCAGAAGATCCAGGTCTGGCTTAGGGCTTCCTGTGGGCAAAGTACTTTGGAGAGAGCAGTGGGAGAGTAAGCTCTTCCTATTGCTAGATGGTGTGATCCTGGATTTGAAAGTTTCCCCTAGTCAGCAAACTACTTGGGTCATATGAACAAGAGTCAAGTAGGCCAGTGTGGTTTTAGCCTACACATATCCTGTGTATAGATAACTGAGGACTCTCCTCTTAGGTCTGGTGTGTATGGGTGGTACTGGCTCTCTTAGTCAAGCACCCACACTGTGTGTCCTCTCTCCCATCCATGACGGGCTTTCCCTGTCCAAAATGTTATCATTGGCTCAGTGTACGATGACTTACTCAGCCTCTGAAATAGGAAACCATGTAGTGTTGAAGTTTCTCAGATTCCCTGGTCCATGAATTATTTCAAGGCAATTAAGTCCCCTGGAGCTGAGACATAACCCAGTTTTGTCTGGGGGCTTTAAAATTATAAAACATGTTGCTTTTTGTTAATGTGCCTGTTTTTGAGCTTGGTGGTTTGGTGTGGTGTTTGGTTTGGCTCAGCCTAAATTAATTTTAGAAATATTTTTTTTTTTTACAGGAGAGCTATTGAAATTGTAGAGTCGGATGTCAAAAGCCAGACTATCCTCAAACCACTGTCTGAATGTGAGTAGTTTATCTCCTTTTTGTCTTCCTTTATAATTGGAAGCTTAACTTCTCTGAGGAAAGAGAGAGCTGAAATGAGCAGAGTTAAATCCACACTCACCCATTTGTGTACGGGTGTCGTGTTTTTCATCAGTTTCATCCACTTTATTTCCATCTTGCCTGCCAGTACTATAATCCATGTGTTACTGGAAATGAGTTCTCCAGGGTGTTACATGAATGGTTGGGACAGAGTCAGTTTTCTTTCCAAGCTCTAGGAATGAAAACTAGACAGTAAGGTTGGATCAGCTTCTCTCTGGGTACTTACGTTGAGTGCACTTTAGGTCTCAACATAGGTGAAAGCAAAGCCTGGGAAGTAAGAGAGTCAGACGGGAAAGAATTGAGTTCAACTTGAGATATCGCAAGCCTTTAAAGAAGTCTAGGAGGATGGAGGTACAAAGATAGTATTGCTACAGTAAAATGCAGCCTTTTACAAAAATGACAAAATTAATTTTCCTTTCCCTCAGCCTTGTTCTCTTAGCTATGGCAGATGTAAAATGGCCATGAACTACATATCTTGTGTTTAATATCCACTCTTAATCTTTAGAAACAGGACAGTCTGATTTGATTGTTTCTTCCTTCACTCCTGCACTGGTTGAGTGTTACTAAAATCTTTTCTAGCACCATAGTTCCACAGAAAACTTTTTTTCATCAACTTGTTGAAAGAAAATTAATAAAAATATTTCAGAATTAGCCAAACTTAGTGCTTAGACTGATAGCAGGTAATATTTGCCAATGCATAGACTAGATACTGGTTTCTCTTCAACTTTTCACACTTTCCTTTTTTCCCTTACCACTAACATTTAGGCTTGTCAGTGGACCCTGTGAGCACCGCCCGCACACACACAACTAAAAGGGGTTGTGAATTCCTGTTATAAATTATTAATCTAATTCCTGTCTTTTGACCTCTGTAGGTGTGGTTAGCTTTTAATAGCTCTAGAAAGCTATAGGGAGACTGACTTGAAATAAATATAAGAAGACACTTTCCATAAATAGCACTAACTGGGCTTCTTTGACACAGTGTGGGTACCCCAGTGTTGAAGATACTCAGACACAAGCTGGATAGGTGACCACTTTTTTTTTTTTTTTTTTTTTTTTTTTGCGGTACGCAGGCCTCTCACTGTTGTGGCCTCTCCCGTTGCGGAGCACAGGCTCCGGACGCGCAGGCTCAGCGGCCATGGCTCACGGGCCCAGCTGCTCCGCAGCATGTGGGATCTTCCCGGACCGGGGCATGAACCCACGTCCCCTGCATCAGCAGGCGGACTCTCAACCACTGCGCCACCAGGGAAGCCCGGTGACCACTTTTTGGGATTGTTTTGAAGAGACTCAGCTTTTGGTAGGGAGTGAGACTAGACCTCTAAATTCCTCTCAACTTTAAGATTCTGCTTGTTTGATCGCTGATCTCCAGTTTCTCCATGACAATTAGTCCTCGGTAGCATCCCATTTGTGATCATGAAATAGAAGCAAACTCTTGTGAGACAGCTGACTTGGTCTCAGGAAGTAACTTTAGGCAAAGGTTGTTACAGAGCAAATTGCTCCTCTGTCTTGCGATTCCTGCGTCCAAACAATGAGGCCACAATCCTCCGAAGCTTGTTGGCAGTTTCCCAACCTCCAGACTCTGAGATGGTGCTATCTGCTAAGATATCCAGTGACATTTTCTCAAGTGTTGCTCTCCTGGAGATCAGCTTGGGCAAATGAACCCAACCTCAAAGGTCATTTGGGGAGGCTATCTAGAGGACTCAGGTAGGATTGTCCACGTTTAGCCACTCTTTTTTTTTTTTTTTTTTTTGATGTGGACCATTTTTAAAGTCTTTATTGAATTTGTTACAATATTGCTTCTGTTTTATGTTTTGGGTTTTTGGCCGTGAGGCATGTGGGATCTTAGTTCCCCAACCAGGGATTGAACACGCACCCCCTGTATTGGAAGGTGAAGGCTTAACCACTGGACCACCAGGGGAGTCCCCTAGCCACTCATTTGATTTGAAATATTAGGTTAATTTTTTGAGCCTTTAAAAATGATCAAGGACTTCCCTGGTGGCACAGTGGTTAAGCATCTGCCTGCCAATGCAGGGGACACGGGTTCACGCCCTGGTCCGGGAAGGATCCCACATGCCGCGGAGCAACTAAGCCCATGTGCCACAACTACTGAGCCTGTGCTCTAGAGCCCGCGAGCCACAACTATGGAAACCCGTGTGCCTAGAGCCCGTGCTCTGCAACAAGAGAAGCCACCATAATGAGAGACGCCCGCACCACAATGAAGAGTAGCCCCCGCTCACCGCAACGAGGAAAATCCTGCACGCAGCAACAAAGACCCAATGCAGCCAAAAATAAATAAATGAATTAAAAAAAAAAAAGACCAGGCCCAGCCATCTTTGTTTCAAGGTTCTATCCTTCTTTGCCTTTGAGATATTAGGAACCTTCCAAGGCTGAGTACATTGGTTCTCTCTCTGGTCCTTATTCTTTCATGAGGTGGATTTCGTCGCTCTGACATTAAATTGCACTCTACAGGATAAAATAGCTCACCGTTCTGCCCAGAAAAAGGATAACTCTACTTTCCAAGTCATGTCACACTTTGGCATCTTTCTAAGGATCACATTTTGTCTCATCCTTTGGCTTCCAGTTACAGAATTGGAACTTCTGCTTTGCTCTTGAATTTCCTTCTGCTAAAACTTAATATCATCTGTCTCAATACCCACAATATTTAAAAAATCTAATTAAGCTTGATTTATTTACTTTATAGGTAAATCACCCTCTGAGTCACTGGTTCCCAAGCGGGTTGGTGTTGCTCACATATCACAAGTCATTTCAGAAGTTGATGGAAACAGAATGACTTTGAGCCAAGAAGGAGCACAAGATTCCTTCCCTCTTCAGCAGAAGATCTTGGTCTGCTCTTTGCTGCTCTTGACCAGGCAGTTGAAAATCAAAGAGGTCACTCTGGGGAAGGTTAGTTGGGAATCTCAGCAGATGGAGCTGGGGTGGAGATGAGAATCTGCTTTGCAGAGCAGATATTTTCCAAAAGGCCTATCACGCTCCAGCTGATGTGAATTAAAAATGGATTTTAACAGTAAGAATAAGTACTGGTATCATGTAAAAGGCAGCTGACTTTATTTCCCTTGGGTTGTGGTTGAGACTTTACCATTAATCTTCTCCGCTTTATTTCTGCCTCTCCCTATGAAATATATAAAGCCCCTTTCTTGCATTACAGTATAGATAGGTTTTTGGCAGTATCTCCAAAATGCCTTCTCAAGGATTTCATTGAAAAGGGAGAGAATTAGGGTATTCAGATAACTATTTTGCAAACCCAGATTCACATTCTTTTAAAAGATTACAGGGTTACAAGAGATATGACTTTTAAGCAACATTTGTTCTCCCTTGTTTCCTCTCAGTTATATGAAGCCTATAGTAACGTCTGTCGCAAACAGCAGGTGGCAGCTGTGGACCAGTCAGAGTGTTTGTCACTTTCAGGGCTCTTGGAGGCCAGAGGCATTTTCCGATTGAAGAAAAACAAGGAAATGCGCTTCGCAAAGGTACAACGAACTGCTACTTTGTGACATTGCTTTTAACTGTCCTGCTTTGGCGAGCTTATCTTTTGCTAAAGTAAAGGTGTAAAAATGACCACAATTAGATAAACAATTTTTTTGTTAGGTAGGGTTTAAGGTGTGTGAAGATAGGGCTGTAGTATGAATGAGATTTTTTTTTTTTTCGGGCTATTGCAAAAGCAGTGTTTAACTTGTTGCCTCTTGTGAGAAAAGTTTAACACGGTAGAATTTTGTGTAATAAAAACTGCTTTTGTGAGTTCTCCACCATGAAAAGTCCTTTTCTGTCCTTTGCAGGTGTCTCTGAAGATTGAAGAGAAGGAAATAGAGCATGCTCTGAAAGACAAAGCTTTAGTTGGAAATATCTTAGCTACTGGATTGCCTTAAATTCTTTTCTTTTATACTAATACTCCGCCTAAATGTATCTGGCTGGCATTTGGAGAGGGATGGAATCTTCACTTTATTACTTTATACACTTAGGTCTGAAAGCAAACACGACCTTTTTTACTTAAAACTGATAAAATTTAAGCTATAAATTTTGTGAATATTAGCACAGAATTATATATCTTTGGGTCTTATTATGTTTATGCATTAAAAACTACCAAGTAGACCCTTTTTAATTACATTCACTGCCTCTACCTCTAGTGTGCCTCTAACCAACATGCTTGCAAGTATACAGACTTAGGCTGTGGGAAGTTTATATATTTATCTCTGTTTCCTCAAACATTGGTGTATTTTAAAGAATTTTTGGACTAGAGGAAGAAGAATGAAAAGGGGGATGATGCAGGAAAATAAGTCCACGTGGAGATCTGGAGGACACTTTGATCAAAGAATGTCCTTCTGTTTGGAGTATACTGTGTTCATGTTGCAGATACTTCCACGTTGTGACATTTTAAAGACTCACTGAGTGTCTTGGGCACTCCCAAGCTTGTGGAGGTGGTAAGGAGAATGTGACTACAGATTGTGAATATATTTATTTTCAAGTTGCATTCTTTGTCTTCTTAAGCAATCACATTTCAGGAGAGCTCAAACTTTCAGAAGGCAATGTGAAAATTGTGAAAATCCTCCCCAAACTGTCCCACTGTCCTAGCTGCCCTCAGATGAAGCCACTTGTTTCAAGATGCCTTCGTTTGGGGCTGGATTTTCAATGACACCTCATTTTCCCAGTCTCCCAGATAAATGTATCCATATGGTTACTCAAGTCTCCCCTTTTATGTGGGTTTGGTTTCCAGTGGCATTAAATGGCAATTTGTGACGGGGACACCAGAGGGCACCATTATAACACTGACTGCCTTGAAAGTGCAGGCATAGGGCTGGGGTAGTTTTGAGAGAAGGGGAAAAGAGAAACTTAAGTTTGCTTCATTTGGGAGGTTGCTGTACTTTTATAACTCGAGCAAATGCTTGGAATGCAAACCATGTGCGCTATGAATGGCCTGAGAGCCAGTGACCAAGTCTGCTGCTCCCTGAGCTCTCCTGCCTCCTCCCGCCCTCCCGACATGGCTTGGGTTTGAGAACTTGATACGTGTACAAATGATCTGTTGGCCGCTGTTTCGTTCATGCTGCCCACTGTATCCTTGCAATGTGATCTGGGCTACGGCAGGTGGTATGGGATAGAAGGGCACACAGAGAGAGCCCTCTGAAATGAACACTACCCACCGGTGTGTGTAGCAGCGCATAGTCTATGGACAGGAGTCTGACTGTCTCACCGTCACACTCCTTTACCAGAGCGTTCATTCCCTCTGAGAGCAATTTGGGAGGGGAGGACACAGTTCTATACCTAGAAGCTTGGAAAGTGTCTGGGGCTATAAGGGTTAACCAGCATAATTGCAGAGATTGTCCGAAGGCTGATGGAAAGCAGAGACTGAATGGGATTGAGAACAGATGCGAGGCTTGATTTAAATTACATTTTATTGGATGCTGCAGCCTTAAGAGACGTGACTGCTTTACAGTTTGTTTCCACACTGTGGGCAGCTGCTGTCTGTTCTGTGTCCACAGTAGGATCCTGCCCAAAAAGGAGCAGCCTCCCCACCTCGTTGTGTTGGAGGCTTGGCGCCTTCCTCTTAACTGCAGGGCTGGAGTCAGGAACATGGCTTGCCTCGCAGTGGGGCTGCTATGCATCCTCCATGGCTCTGAGCCAAGATCGCGTTTGCAGATTCAAAGGGGCCAAATTCCTTTCCCCCCCTACCTCCTTTCTCTTCCTTTCCCCTGGTATTTGGAAATCAGGTTTTCTGTGTACTGGTGTGTTAGTTTCCTTTCCTTCGGTTCTCCCCACACTGTCAATTTCTAGGTCATTGATGCTCTTAAGACTTCAGCAGTTGGAACAGGGTTGGTTCTGTCAGTGATGCGTGAAGCTGACTTAGAGTCCCTGCTTGGCTTCCGCTGCCCTTGTGGGAGCAACACCTGATGCATGTTTGTCAGCGAGGTCTTCAGTGTGATTCAGACAGCTGGAGCAGACTGAGAGGGGGAAGAAAGTTCTTTTCTCACTGAAGCTGACAGCTCTGGGAAGGTGGTGGGATTTTTAAGGGGCTGGGCTGAGCCTGTGGTTACTTGTTTTTTGCCAGGAGCATAGGCTGTTTCGCAGGGAGTAGTGGCAGAGATGCTGACCTACATTCTTCCTCTTGAAGGTGGTGGGCTGTGTGTCTGTATCCTGGTTTATTTATTTTTCTTCACAGTAGCAGATGAAGCTTCCATAGAGTGTTGGTGGGTATTGCCATGGAACGCACACAGACACAATAAAATTGGCGTGAGTTTCAACCCCAGAGCTGCAACTGACATTTCTGGCTCAGTGAAGACCTGCCTGTGGCTGGATGACGGGCAAGAGAGTGTGAGGTCCAAGCCATCCAGAGATCCAGAAAGTCGGCAGAGCTCTCTGTCTCTTCCCCTTCATTGCTCCCTGCCTTTATTCAGTGTCCTTTTAAGATGCAGCAGTAAGAACTGGGAAGGAGGAAAGAGATACGACTTGGGGCTTTTAAAAAATATCTGTGGAGAGGTTACCTTGACTACGGAGGGGGACCAAAAGAGAGCCGAGATGGAGGTTTTACTTATGTTTGTATCTGTCCCCAGCACTTTGTACAGTGCCTGAGACCTGGGAGGTATTCCATAAACTTTTCTTTTTTAATTAATTAATTTATTTATTTATTTTTGGCTGTGTTGGGTCTTCGTTTCTGTGCGAGGGCTTTCTCTACTTGCGGCAAGTGGGGGCCACTCTTCATCGCAGTGCGCGGGCCTCTCACTATCGCGGCCTCTCTTATTGCGGAGCACAGGCTCCAGATGCACAGGCTCAGTAGTTGTGCCTCATGGGCCTAGCCGCTCCGCGGCACGTGGGATCTTCCCAGACCAGGGCTTGAACCCTGTCCCCTGCATTGGCAGGCGGATTCTCAACCACTGCGCCACCAGGGAAGCCCTCCCTAAACTTGAGTGAACAGATACGTGACCGAGTGAGGTGCTGCCTCTCCCTCCGTCTTAGAGACAGTTCTAATCTGGAGGCAGACATTGCTCGTGCTTTTGCACCTAGGTGGAGCAGGCCGTTGTGAAAGAGGGGTGCTCCGTCCTACAACATGTGTCAGCACAGCATTTATCGGCCTCACAGATGCGTTCCAGTGGTTCCCTCTGATGTGGTATTTTGCTTGAGGCAACTTCCGCGTTGCTCCCAGGAAGCCTTGGCTTTGGGGAGAGAGTCCACCTACAGGCTTGGAAGAGGGGGTGCCTGTCTGGATGTTCCCTAATGTCCCTAGAGATGGGCCAGAAGCTGTGCTTCTAGTTGGCAAGGGATCGGGGAGGAACCCACCTCTGATGTCCCACTTTTTTTTTTTTTTTTTTTTTTTTTTTTTGCGGCACGCGGGCCTCTCACTGTTGTGGCCTCTCCCGTTGCGGAGCACAGGCTCCGGACGCACAGGCTCAGCGGCCATGGCTCACGGGCCCAGCCGCTCCGCGGCATGTGGGATCTTCCCGGACCGGGGCACGAACCTGCGTCCCCTGCATCGGCAGGCGGACTCTTCAACCACTGCGCCACCAGGGAAGCCCTCTGATGTCCCACTTTTTAACTTCTGGGGAAAGATGGGATCTCCGGTTCCTCTCGAAAAGATCAGGTGCCCTCGAAGACGTTTCTGTCTTAAGCTATGAACAGCAGCAGGTCTCCATCTCCCAGAAGAGGTGGTTCTGTAGAGGAAGAAGCCTTGCCCTCTGGCCTCCGCTTGATTTCAACCCCAGCCCAAGGCGCTGGCAGGAGAAGCTAATTGGGTGCAAGGGGCCTGGGTGAAGGCTGTCTGAAGACTGGCGAAAGGAGAGAGCCAGCTCTTTTTTAAAAGAAGCTCTAATTGAGTTCTGAATCAGCCTGACTCCCTTTGATCCCTCCTCTGTTTCCCACACTGCCTGAAAGAGCTAGATCAGCACTTTATAACAAGGGTGCGTCTGCTCCCCACACCCACCCACCCACCCACCCCCGCGCTCTCTGCTGCCGCCATCCACTGCTTGTCTCCTTCAGTTAAGATAATGAAGATGCTGAGAGATAAAATGTGTATTTAATAAGGGTGGGGGGAGGGAGGCGGGAAGGGGCAGCCGGGGCCTTCCCTAGTTTGGGGCCCCGCCAAGACTCAAGCTAAAGGCAGTCGAAGCCAGAGTAGGACTTGGCCCCAGGGTGTAGGGGTTTCCGGGCCCCGATCCCGCTGACTTCACTGCCTGCTGCTTGCCCTAAATTCCCCCACCTCCACCCTCTCAGCCCCATACTCCTTTCTTTCCTCCCTGCTCGCTCCCACTGGCAAAAAGGGAGTCTTGCTTCAACCTTATTTTCAGCTGCTAGCTTGGCCTTTGGTGCGGTGCCCCCCACCCCAGAGTCAGCTGCAAGGTCGGGCTAGGGCAGCCCCTCCAGCCTGGGCCTGTTGAAGCTGTGGGTTCACAGTACGGGGTGGGGGGGGCGTTGAAAAAAGCTGGAGTTAATGAAGACCAGCTTGAGCCTGGGTTCTGCCCACAGTTAGCTGCAGGCCAGCCTTTGGTGGCGGTTGGAGGGATGGAGGTGTGTGACCTCCATCCCCGGGCACAAGGATATCCTGTGGCCGCTGAGGCTTGCGCTGCTCTGTGAGCGTGGCTTTATCCTCCGGTTGTAAGGGAGTGGTCTGATTCCCTCTTCCTTTACACCTCCCCTCCCCAGATGACACTCAGCCCTTACTAAGCTTTATAACTGTAGTGGTGGCCCAGCTGAGATTTGAATATCTCCAGGCTCTTCTGTAAACACTCATTAACTGCCTGGGAAGAACCGAGAGCCCTGTTTAACAGCTGGGAGAGAACTGAGGCAGATGAGGGTGAAAGGCTTGACCTGAGCTCACCCCATGGACTCCACCCCGGGGCCCTCCAAACTTCCCGTCCAGCTCCTTTCCCCAGTTCCTGCCAGACAGATGAAGCGGTGGGGGCAGTGCTGCTGCGCTCTCCCCTTCTAGGAAGAGGCCATGCCCTCTCCCTTCCCTGACTCTGTCCCTGACTTCCCCTGGCCCTTCACCCCGTGACGTTTTCCCTGCCCTGCTGCTGGAGATATGTGCAACCCTCCTTGCAAAATCTTCTCCACCCAGCCCTCTGCAGCCTTCCCACCCACCTTTCCCTGGCCCACCTGGCCCACCAACCCTGAGTTCTCCCTCTGGAGAAGCTGGGCTATCCTAAACGGGGTCTGTAACCTTGAAGTTGATCTAATGGTGCCTAAGAGGGCCTCTGCCGCCCTATGTTTATCCTAAGGCGTACCTGGGAAAATATTCTTTCTTTTGCGTATTCATTCTAGTAAAGTCTCAGGATCCTATTAAGGGCTGGGTAGGGGCCCCAGTTGACCCCTAGGTTCTGCATCCCCTTTGTTCACTGACAACTGCCATGTCTGCTAATGGATGTAACCCAAAGTCCCCCAGCCCCACCTGCTTATACTCTCACCTGGCTCTGTGTATCTGCACACACTCCCAGATCTCAGGATATAAAACTGCCAGTTTCCAACTGCTATCCAAGTCATACAGCTCTTTTAATTGCTGGAAATCAGGACTTTTTTCCCACTTGGCGTGGCCTTCTAGGCAGTTAGGAATAGTGGGGGAGAGATGGGGAGACTGTGCTCTGTCTAGGAGGCGGAGGGTAGAAGTGAGCTCCCGTCCAAAATGAACTCCCCCTTCCCCAAATTCTCAATAGCCAAGCTACTTGCGAGTGATTAGGAAAGCGATCTGAACCCCAGCTTCAGTCCCAAAGCCCAAATTCATCGGGTCAGGGCAGGCAGAAGAAATGTCTTCTCCTGTCCCATAATATCCTCAGCTAAAATCAGCCATGTGCTGTGTATTTGACACTGGGGACTCTTGCTGTCCCAGCCCATGACTCAGACCTCGTCTTTCTACAGTGAGTTCTTTCTGCCCCATCAATTCAGCTCTGCATCCGCTGACCCAGTCAGGGACGGTGGGAGAGGGTGGGGAGAGCCTCCTGGTTGGAGGGTGGGCTTTAGGACCCAACGGGAACCCGTGCCTCTTGCAGCAGCCTAACCCAGAAGCAGGGGGGAATCCTGAATCGAGCTGAGAGGGCTTCCCCAGTTCTCCTGGGAACCCCATCGCCCCCCGCCGGCACGCACCTGAGCAGGTAGGACCACGCACACCCCTTCCCAATTCTCCCTGGGCCGCCTTCCGCCTGGCCTCTCCGCTTCTGATCTGGTCTTTTCCCTCTCGGCAGTTCAGGCTTTCCCCATGCCTCCTCCCCCACTGCTCGCTGTAGTCCAGGGAGGTGGGAGCCTGGGAGCAGAAGGGTGTCTGGAAGCTTAGAGCCCCTGCGCCCTCCGGCGCCCCTGCTGCACGCCCCTCGAGGCATTCCCGTTCTCTAGCTAAGAATGGCAAGTGGGGGGAAGGTCCGCCCAGGCCCCAGCCCCTGCACCCTCCTTTGCAGTATTGCCTAATCCCCCTTCCCCCACCTCACCTCGAGGGGAGAATTGGCAGAGCTGGGGTAACAGAGAGCCAGACAGGGAGCCGGATGGGGACCCGAGACTCCCTGGGAGATTTCTCTCTTGCTTCCTCTCTGCCCCCCCAGCCCTAAGAGCTCAGGACTTTGCCCCCCACTCCCTACTCACCTTGGAGAACCAGTGCCCCCTTCCAGGCTCATTGCACATTTGAGTGGCCAAAGGCTTTGCTGGAGGGTAGTGGAGGTTGTGAACAATTCTGTGTGTGTGTGTGTGTGTGTGTGTGTGTGACCTTTTTCTCTGGGGAAAGTTCTTTCAGGTTAAAGAGCTGTCTTTCCCATCTCTGCCAACACCTCAACACCTATGAAAAGCGCCCACCCCCGCACCGTGTGTGTGTGTGTGTGTGTGCGTGTGAGTGTGTACCATATGGTTGTAAGATCTATAATCTTAGGATGGAGGTGACTGGGTGCCTTGAGACATCCCAGAGTGTGGCCCAGGCCAGAACAGACTCAGCCCAGATGGCTGGGGAAGGGGGTGTGGACCAGATCAGGGAGGCCGCCCAGCCATGCCAGCTCCCTGGGCTCCTTGGCTTTCAGAGCTCAGGCTCCTGGTGTTACCCCAAAGCTTCTGCCCTCCTGCAGGCTCTCTGGGAGAGGGTTGGATGATACCTACTGTTTACAGTGACTTGTTTGTCCCTCTCATTGGGGGCTGACAGGCATTGTTCTCTAGGGCATCTAGGGCATCTCATTCTGGCTTGGTGGGTTTGCAGGAGGGGTGTATGGCTTGTCGGGGTAACTGTGTTTGTAAGTGTGGGTGTTGCCTCTGGGCGTAGCAGACTGGGGTGGGGAGCAATGGAAGAGATGGGTCACATTTTGAGGGAACCCCTCTAGCTCTCTGTGTGGTAGGTGAGTGGCACATCCCTATCTGGTAACTCTGTCTGGGTGTGGGGTGTGTTCTGTATCCCTCCATGACTCCCCAGATCCCTGAAGGGTTGGTTTTAGAGGAAAACTTGGATAATGGCGTGACTTCATTCTGCTCTTGACCCAGGAAGGAAAGTAAATTCTGAGTGTGAGCCGTGGACTGAGAATCAGGCCTGAAGGTGAGACTCAGCTCGCTCTTTTAACTACGTGCATTTATACAGCTCTCTAAGCCTCTGGTTTCTTCACTTATAAAAATGGCTATAGTAACAAGACCCGCTTGCCTAATAGAGATACGGCCATAAAGACCTCATAAAGCAATACCCTACAGCCCAGTGCAAATGGTAGTAATGGCGTGGGGTGGGGGCGGGGGGGGTTTCTAGGATGGGATTCTCTTTCTAATCTAGGTCATCTCTCCACCTTCAGTTCCCTTCCCCCATCCTTGCCCATCTGGGGGATGGAGGAAGCAGACAGGGTTTTTGCCCCAGGGGCTGCAGAATTCCCCTAATGTAGGTTGTAGCTGGCCACCAGCTCTCTTCCTCTGGGGTTCCACACCTTCTCCCCTGAGCCCCGTCTCCACCTTCCTCCTGTCATTCCTGCTCAGCGTCCTTGTCCCTGTCTCTCCCCTGCCCAGTGGCCTCCTTGTCCGGCTCACTGGGCAGGAGCCCTAATCGGATTCGACAGCTGAGATATGTGTGGCGGCTGAGAGCAGGCAGGAGGGAAGCCAGTGGGAGGATGGTATGAGGGCTGCCCCTGGCACTGCCCAGGCCTCCTAGGCACCACCTTGGGCCTGCTGACTCCTGGCTTGGCTTGGCCCCAGGGAAGGGGTGCCAGGGGAAGCTCAGGAACGAACAGGCTGGGGTCTGGAGATAAGGGAACTGGAGAACACACCTAGGACCCCAGGACCTCTTTGATATTTAGTGCCCTTAACCTTAGCATTTTGGACTCTGACCGGGAGGAGAGGAGAGTAGGTGAGAGACCGGCTGGCCTGGCCCCCTCCCCATCCCCAGGGCTCTGCTTTCTTCTCTCTTCTTGTTCAGAAATGTGTTCGCTTGCCCCAGCCAGCCCCTCTGGCCAGTTCTTCCTTAAGGGCCACATCTGGGAGCTGCTGGGGCACCATGTGTCTGCCTCACTCTGGGCTGTTTCCTCCACTCCAAGGTATTTCTCTCATTCGCTCTCTGGGCCGGGCGCCAGGACTCCTGGGTTTCCCGCCTGCCTCATGGTGCAGGGCTGCTCTGCAGGCCTCCAGAGAATCGCTAAGCTGGTTTCCTTCCTCCTGCGTGGGGAGGGCCTTCTCCCAGGGCTGGGAGGCGTCAGAAATCCCAGGTGGGTTAGGGGTGGGGGCACTGTAGCCCCTGGTGCCCCAGCACCCCGGCCCCTCCCTCCTAACCTCTGACTCAGCTTCAGGGCAGCATCTGCCCAGCCCGGCAGGCATGGCCTCTTCTTGCCTCCAGGCTTCCATCTTTACGTGTGGGAGCCAAGATCTAGCCTCTTGAGCTTTTTTCCCATGGTATCTGGGGGGGCTACCGAAACCCCTCTGTCTGCGCCCACACGTTTGGGGGAGCAGGGGATTAGCGTAATTGAGGCTGGGGCACTATTTTGTCTTCCTTCCAGCTGGGCCAGGATGAAGAAAACCAGCACAAACTTCCCCACACCAATTCCCTCTGCCCTCAAAAGACCAGTCAGTGGAGCCAGGCCCTGCCCTCTCGGTGCCCACAATGTGGTTGGCACTGATTCTTCAGAAATTGGGAAGGTTTCCCTCTAGACCGCTGGCCTCCTCTCTCCTCCTCCCGTGGGGTAAGGACAGCTCTCTGATTGTAAGCACTTCTGGGCAGGCCTCCCCCTAGAGAAGGGGTGTGGGATGCCCCCGAGATGGCCAAGTTGGCACTAGCCCCAGGCTGGAGGGCTGGACCTGATTTGGGGCTGGGAGTCTGTGGGGGAGAGCAGGACACGGGCCTCCCTGCCCCCCTCATTTCCTGCTCTTTGGGCAGCTGTGGGCGAGAAAGGCTGCAGGGACTATTTTTAGTTGGTCTGTCCCCTGGCAGGAGGGACGTGCAGAAAAGCACGGGGCAGGCAGAGGGGCTGGCCAAGGTGAGGGTAAGCAGGCGGGTGGGGGAGTGAGGCAGAGCCGGAGGGGCAGCACGCAGGGCAAGGAGGCGAGGCGGGCAGGGGTGGGACCTTGAGAGGGGGAGAGGGTCCTGACCTGGTAGATGGGCTGGACTGGGCTCTCTCTGTCCAAATAGACTCAGCACCAGAAGGGGCTTTAGAGGCGCCTGGACCATCCCTCCCTCCCCCTTACAGAGGGTGAGGCTGAGGGCATGTGACTTGCCCTAGGACCTTCAACGAGTCGTTGGCTGCACTGGAACCCCAGCCCAGGCCCCTTGCACTGTTTGTTTTTCTCTTGTCATGGTCTCTCCCCCGACCTGGTTGTGCTCCCTCCCCTCCTGCACCAAGGGCTGGGTTCCTGGTTTGTTTCCCTCTCTGCTTGTTTACACAGGGTCTCCCGTAAACCCCAGCTGGGTGTGTTTATAAGTCTCCACCATGTGGAGAGAGTCTGTGTCCAGGCTGGAAGGAGGTCAGGGCTGGGGTTTGTTTAGGTGGCCTGTGGCCACTGATGTGAATCAAGGTGCTGGGCAGGTTCCAAAAGTCTCACAGGCTGGCGAGCCGGGAGCTTGGAGACCCCTTTGAGAAGGGGCATCTCGGTCTAACTCCATTTTAGAGACTCAGAGAGGGCTGGGGGTTGTGCCTACAGTCCCAGGATGAGTTAGGGATAGACCAAGGGCTAGGATGCAGCTTTCCAGACTCTCTAGAGCCTTTTGTGAGCACCCATCCTGCCGTGCCTAGGTCAAGGTGGTTGTTTGCCAATCCCCCTCAACAAAGGAAGGGGGTAGGTGCGGGGAGATTGCTGTTGGCTTCTGATCGCACTCAGAAGTGAGCCCTTCTGAGGCCTAGAGGCAGAGGCAGCTGGTTGGAGGTGCAGGGGAAGAAAGTTCAGTGCAGAAACGTGGTTCCTCAGAATTCAGCTTCATCCCCAGGGCCACCATGTTGCACAGCTGCAGGGGGCGCCATTCCACAGACCAGGGTATGAAAATGGCACCCTCTCTCTCGAGTTGTTCAGAGCCCTGCCTGTGTAGCCAGTGATGGTGCTTCTGTCCACCACTTCTTTCTTTTTTCTTTTTTTTTTTTTTTGCGGCACGTGGGCTTCTCACTGTTGTGGCCTCTCCTGCTGCGGAGCACAGGCTCCGGACGCGCAGGCTCAGCGGTCGTGGCTCACGGGCCCAGCCGCTCCGCGGCATGCGGGATCTTCCCGGACCGGGGCACGAACCTGTGTCCCCTGCATCGGCAGGCGGGATTCTCAACCACTGCGCCACCAGGGAAGCCCCACCTTTTTTCTTTGAATCAGCTTCAGATGCTGCTGGAAGGAGGTGTCCCAGACAGGCTTGAATCCAACTCCCCACCCTCCCTCCTGCCGCTCGATGGCTCCTAGTCCCCTGCCATGGTCTCAGTGGGTCACAGATTGGGCACAGGGGCCCCTCCCCCCTCTCCGCTTAGTTTCTATGTCTCTGGGGGGCTTACTTATCATCCACGCCCCCATCAGGCCGGCTGCAGTATATGAGAAATCAATAGTGCAAATGGATTGAGGTTGTCCAGCCGGTTGGCTCCTCTTGGGCCCCATCAACTCTCCCAGGACTTGGGGAGTTACTGAGTCCACTTCTGGCTCAACATACGCAGAGATACACACACCTAGTGGTTGTAGCCTGGGCACTGAGCACGGGAATTATTCTTTCTGTCCATCGCTGTCTTCTCTCTCATTCTCTCTCTCTCCCTCTCTCTCAGATACTGGGCTGGTCTTAGCATGACAAATACCCTTGAACATTTATTGTTTTCTAGCTTGGGTGGAGTCCACTGCCAGCCAGAGGTGGGAGGGGAGCAGGTGGGTGAGGCAGGCTGTGCCCAGGGAGGAGGACGAGCTGGGGAAGGGATTGGGTGGCAGCCCACCCCATCAGCCTCTGGTAACTCGATCCCCGCACCCCACCCTCCCGATTCCCCTCCTGCTGAACAACTTCAGCAGCTGCTGGCAGAAGTGTGTATGAGTGCATGTGTGTATTTGGGGGGGGGCAGATGGTGGTGAGAGGGGCTGTGGCGGCAGGAGGTGTTGCCAAGACATGTTAAAGGAGACTCACAGCCTGGGTACAACTTGGGTGGCAGGCGGAGGCGGGGCTGGGAGAGTGGGTGGTGAGTAATGGGCAAGGGGCAGGCTTCAGGGGAGACGCAGGGCAGCCCAGGGGGTCTCACAAAGCTTGTCTGCACTGGAGCAGGGCCTGGCGTGGTGGGGGTGAGCAGTGGGGAGGGGGCGGGGGCGGGTAAGGCCATGGCTGGCCCCAGGAAGCCTGTAATACACATAACCATGGAGGACACAGCCTGCCCCTGTCCCCAGTCCCTGGGCTGTGCCTGCTGGGTATCACAGTCTCGGTGACTAAGTCACTTCTGTCCTGGGGCTGGCAAGGTGCCAGGCTCAGCTCTTCTCGGTAGGTGAGTCACTGCCCTGGCATCTCCCCCGGATGCAGCTGAGTCACTGGCCATGCCTGCTGGGCAGGTGGGCATCGTGCTCGCGGGTGGGGTTGGGGGCTATGTGTGTAGCTCCCAGCATCTTCTCTGATCTCTCTCTGGCATGTCCTGGCCCCACCCACAACTCTGCAGAGCCAGGCAAGGCTGGTGTTTCTTCCATATGCTCTGCTGAGAGGGTAAAGGAAGACAGAGCAGGATACTGGAAATACATGGAAATGTATTTCGTTCAGAGTAAATGGGAGGGCGTGTGAGGAAGGGATTGTGGGTTTGAATCTTAGGTCTGCCACTGACAAGCTGTATGACCTTGAGCAAGGCAATCCCCTGGTGGAGCCTCAATTTCCTCATCTGTACAATGGAAGCAGGAGCCCTGCCCTAGATGACCCTCCAGGACCGTGAGAATCAGATGTGGGGAGCCATGAGGGGGCTTTGGGGATGAGCTGGGTGGCTGGAGAGGGGGAGAGGAGTCTGTTGGGGTCGGTTCGGGTTCCAGCAGACACCTCCACCCCACCTGCATCCAGATGGTCAAAGTTTCCCATCCTCTGTTCCGATGACCAATGATGCTATTCTCCAGGAGTTCCCCACAGGCCATGAAAGGGAGGCCTTGTTTTGGGGCAAGTGTGGGCTCTCCCGGGGTGTTTCACAGCTGTTTTGTATCTCCTTTGTCTGTGTGGGGGGCCTGTCACCGGCCCTGCACCTATCAGGGCTCTCTCAGATTTCCTCTAGTGGGAAGAGGGATCCGTGTCTTGGGAAGCCAGCTGCTCAGGCTCCTCCCCCAGCCCATCTCCTTCTGCCTGCAGCAGGGGAAGGGTAGGCCCCAAGAAGGCGTGTCTTTTTTAAGAAGTGAGGAGCACCTGGGACTGTGGCTCTTCTCCCTCTGCCAGTCTCCTGCTACCTCCTTCTCCCTCCTGCATGAGGGTCCCTGGAGGGTGGGGCGGTGGGGACACTGGAGTGGGCCCAGAACAGCTGGAGTTCAGCTGGGCAGGGAGGGAGTGCCCTAAAGGTGTGCAGGCTGTATGCTTGCATACCTGGGTGCCGATCTTCTGTGCGGGAGCGACTGCCCCCTGTGGGGAGCAGGTTTGTGGGTGCATGAATTTCTTCCCTCATCTGCCCTTGGGTCTACTGCTCTGTCCAGGAGTGTGCCACACCCTCTGCTTCATGACCTTGTGCATGCACAGATGCCTGTCTTGTATGTGCTTGTTCTGTGTGCATACATGTGCATACATATGTGCATACAGGTGTGCTCTGAACGTGCACATGCGTGTGCACATATGCATGTCCTGGGTGTGCACTTGCACACCTGCATCTCCGTGTGCGCGAGCGCACCTGACCCTCCGTGCTGGCAGGTGTACATGAAGGCCACCCTTCGTGGGAGGCAGTATGCCTGTGTTTGTGCACACTTGTATTTCTGTGTCTGTGATCCTTCCCCTCTAGCCTCCGCGGGAAGGAAGACTGGTAGAATGTAGGCCAGGAGGAGCCTGTGCGGGCTTGGGGGTTGGCTGGTCCCTCATCTGGGCGGCGCCCCCTGCTGCTGGCTGGACTCAAGCTAGAACGCCTTTGGGTGGTGGTGGTGGGGAGCTGGGGGGGAAGGGGTTAAGCGTCGGCGTCCACATCTGGGAGCCATTGGCGCATTCCTGCCCGCTGAGCGCATGTTTGCGGATGGATCTGGACGGGACAGGGTGGGAGGGGCTGGGCGGGCGGTTCGCACCGGCGGACGGAAATCCAGACGGGAGCGGGAGACGGCCAGGCCCAGCAGGCGGGAAGGGGCCTGGGGAAGCGTTGCCCGGACGCTCTTCCCCTGTGCCGCCGGACCTCAGGGCACAGCGTCCCGCCGACCCTGCTTGTCCTACCTCACCCAGGCTGGGGCCCCAAAGCTGGAGAGAGACAATCAGATACCTCAGTCCTAGACCCGGCTGTGCAACCGGTGCCAGGGTGATCGGGGACTAAACCCGTGTCCACTCTCAGCCTGCGGTTCCTTGTCTATAAAGCGGGGGCCGTCGGGCCGGTGGGTTTGAGAGCTCTGCCAGCCGGGTCAGGCTGAGTCTCCTCACTGGGGTGGAGGCCTGGGAGTGTGGCACTTCCCCTTCCAGTGGGAAGTCCTGTGGGGGCACTTGTGGCTACTTCTCTGACCGGGGACGGGGAGGGGGGTGTTCCCTATTGATTCCTCTTTCTCTCCCCCAGTGGACTGCTAGAGGTGGGGAGATGGTCCTCCCAATCGGCGCAGCAGGCTGGGAGGGGGCTTGTGGCTGTGTTGGGGATTGGGGTCTCTGCAGAGGGAGAGTGATTCAGATCCTGCCCCGCTGGAACAAGAATGCGAGCTTTCCTGGCTCCTCTAGCCTGGGCCAGGAGAAAGAAGCTTGGGTCTGAGAGTCCCATAGCATGTAGGGGTGCTCCTGGGCGCCCCCTACTCGGCTCTTGGAAGATCACAAGAGCCGCTGTCCTTTTTGGGGGAGGGTTCTGGGGTTTGCTGAAGGGTTGGGTTGGGCCAGAGTTCCTCCGACCCACTTGAGCTGGAAACGTGTTTGGGGGAGACGAGGAGAGCAGGTGTACTTGAGGGCGGTCTACCTGCTTTTGCACTCCTTTTTTGCCAGTGAGAAAATTAGAATTTAGAGAGAGGAAGCGACTTGCTCAAGGTCACACAGCTCTCAGTTTCAAGGGGTTCCTGGAGGAGGATTATAATTATGGGAGTCAGGGGCTTGACAGATAGGGCCGGAGTCACTGTATTCGCTTCCATATTACGTCGCAGCCCCTCTAACCCCGGTTTAGGTGTGAGGGGTGTGTGCGTATGATCCTTGCCCCTGTGAGTGTGGGTGTGTCGTTGGAGGGAAGGGAGTGTGATACCGCACCCTGCAGTCCTTTCCCTACCGAGCCCTCCTTCCATTTTTTGCGGAGAACTCCCCCTTCTCCCTCTGAATCTCTCCTTTTGGGGCAGAGGGAGGGATTTACCAGATTCCCACGGTCCAGCCTTCTGCTAGGCGCGGCTCCTTTAAGACTCGCCCTTTCCCGGGTCTGTTAAGGGAAGGGGGGCGTGATACTGTGGGCCCGCCCCTTGTTGGTGATTGGTCGGAGAGCGGACGGGGGCGGGCCCGAGGGTGAGGGCCTCCCCGCTGCTCGGTACCCTCCGCCCCCCGGTCTGGGGCTCCGGGTAAAGTTTCAGCCTCCGCACGTGACTCGCCATGGCCGCTGCTTTCGCCCCGCGCCCCTGAGCCGCGGCCCCCCAAACCGCTCCTCTCCCTGGACCCCGCAACCCCTGACGCCGAGCGGCTCCAAGACTCAGGGTCAGGGCAGACGCCGTGCTCGCGGGCGACCCGGACGGATTGCTTCCCCCTACTGCGAGGTAACCTCTCCCCCGGGGATTTTGGAGAGCCTCCGGCTCCCGCAGGCATCGCGGCCCCTTGGCCTTCTCCTGAGAGGACCCGTGGGCGGGGACCCGGTGCCGGGCGGGTTCCGACGGGAACCTGGTGTTTCCTGGGCTTCCCAACCCCGCGCCACCGTGCTCAGGGTGGGGGAGCCCCGTCTGTCCGTCTGTCTGCGCCCGTGTCTTCGCGCGAAGCCGTGAGGCGTCTGGGGCCGTCTGCCGCGCGTGTCTCCGGCGCCCGAGCTGTGGCAGAATCGCCGCTGGGAACTCCTGCTCTCTCTCACTTTTCTCTTCACAAACAAGCAAAACAAAAAGACTTTCAAACCTGTTTGGGGAGAGATCAGATGCCCAACGGACTAGCCCCCTCCTTCTTTCCCTCCTGTTATCTGAGCCGCCCTGTGGTTTGGGGAGAATCAGCCCGGGGGCCCACCCCCACCAGAGGCAGCCGGTTGGGGGGCGGGGCCCATTCAGCTGGTGTCCCCCGTGGAGCACGGAGAGCCGTCAGAATTGGGGACGGGAGCCAGTGCAGCCAGGGAGGGATGTCTCAGGGTCGGGTGGCACCATGGGGTTATGGAAGCTTTTGGGGGCGTAGGGAGGAAGGAATAGATTGGTCGTCTTTGCTCTGCCGAGGGTGTCTGGGACCTGGTGCCACCCAGAAGGCGGGGAAGCTGCTAGCCAGATGTGTATGTGGGAGGGGGGCGCTGGAAAATCTGCTTGGCAATGCCCCTTCTCCTCTCTGGACATTGCCCTATTGTCAGGCTCCGTGAGAAGGAGGCCAGGCCTCCAGTGTGCTAGGCTGGGGATGGGGACTAACTCATGTGGAAATCAGATAAGAAAAGCCCCCCGGTCTTGGAGACGCTTTTCCACCGTTCATCCTACCTTGGATAGGTTGCCCACGTGCTGGCATGGAGGGGTACCCTTGGCCCCCACTAGTGCTAGTTCCCTCTTCTGTAACCAGATTGCCTTCTACCTGCGAGATGAGTGCACGTGTGTGTGTGTGTGTGTGTGTGTGTTTTCAGAGGAACACTCCCCCACTCCCCCACCCCATGCTGCTTACCCCCAACCCTCACTTCCGCTCCTAACTGCCGTTCCTCCTCCAGTTTCCTGGTTAGGAGATTCAGGGATATGTCTTGTCCCCTTCCCTGGCTGCAGCGGTCGTAGGGCAGGGTTCTGGGGAAGTGGTTCAGTAAGGTTGCCAGGTCTTGCTAGGAAATGGGCTCAAGCCCCAAACTCTCTTCCAGGGCTTGTGCTTGATGGGGAGGCTGGGCTGGGGAAGCCCCAGGTTGCAGTGTGGGGTGGTTTGGAGCCTTGGGGCTTCCCCTATGAGGGGTGGAGATGAGTCTGGGGGAGGGAATAAGAGAAAGAGTATTTGGACCTGGAGGAAGAAGAGGGGTAGTTGTGGAATCAGGGAGTTTGTGGCTATGAAAGATGTTGGTGCAGTGGGAGGGGCTAGGCCATCAGTCCTGCCTGGGAGTCTGGGCCATGTCAGTCCTGAGACAGAGCGGTCACTAGGGTCAGACTGGGGTTGACCCTTGGGAGCTGAGGATCTTGGATTTGGAGGGTGTGAATGCGTGTGCATGTGGTGGTCACCTCAGGACTTGCCCTGCCATACTGATGAGGGCAGTGCAGATGCAGTGGCAGTTCTGAGAAGACCCTGGGCTCGGAACTGCTTAATCCTGGCCGCCTCCTCTTATAGCCCCCAAATCCCCATCCTTCAGGTTGACCCTAAATGCCCCTGCTACCACTCTGGGAAATCTCTCTGGTCCCCCGCCTACTCCCAGCCATGTGGCAGCCTGGCAGGAAGCTAGCTGCGGGCAGCCCCATCCTGATCTCCCCCATGCCGCCCTGCTAGGCATAGTCACCCACATGTACCATGACGTGGTTCCTGCCAGCATGTCTATTGTGGGGGGAAAGGGCATTGTCTGAGTGGCCCTTAAGGTCTGTTTTGGGGGTACTGACCCAGACCCCAGTTAATTAGCTCCACTTCCCCTAAATCATTTGGTCTTGGAAGCTGGCTCTGCCTTCTGGGAACCCCTCCACCCCCACCCTTGCGCCACTCCTTGCTCAGACTTGAGGGTATTAGGTGGGTTGTCCTCAGAACTGTGTGACAGGGTGGGGCCTGCCCCCAGATAAAACCTCAGGGCCCCATTCCCTGTCCTCTGGGTGGCACTGGCACGGGCAGGGCAGGACCCAGACTGGGCTGTACGGGTGGGTGTGTTTGGGACTCTGTGGGGTCCATTTAGGAGCTCTGTCTGGGTTTGGGGGTGATGGGCATCTGGGGAGGGTAATCCTATCCCTGTGATGAGTAAATGGGGTGATCTCCACTCACCCAGCACCCCACACCCTTTCTAGTGGTGGTGGTTTGGGGAGTGTGGGAAGCTGGCAGGGCTCCTGGCAAGATGGCCAGGGTTGTCTTGACTTACTGGGTTTTGGGAAAGGAGTGTGGCAACTGATACCCCAGTTCCCAGGGCTTTGGCTCCATGTCCTCTCTGACGCCTGCTGTCTTTCCTCCCTCGGTTCCCCTCTCCACCCTCTGGCTGCTGTACGGAGCCCACAGGGTTTGTGGGGGGATGTGGGGTGGGAGCGAAGGCCTGGCTCTCCGTGGGTGTCCAGGGAGTGTTCTGGGGATGGGCAGGATTGGCTGAGGGAGTCTGGGTGTCCCTGCAGAGTGGGCGGCACTCGGGGACCAGGCCCAGAGTGTGAGAATGTGTCAGTGTCGGTGTGTCTGTCCTGTCTGGCTTGGGCGTGGGCGTCTCTAGCTTCGTCTGGATCTTGCCTCCCGCTCCAGTCCCCGCCCCCCTCCCTCTCAGCTGGGACCGCCTGCTTGCTCTCTCTGCAACTGGAGCCTCCCTTGCCTGTTCCTGGAATTTGGAGAGGAGGAGGAGGAAGAGGCAGGCAGACAGACCTCCCACGCTCTAGCCCGCCCGTCCTGGCATCGTGGGGAAATGAAATAGGTGCGGTGGAACTAAGGTTTCCCTGCCTTCCCCAGACCTTCCAACACACATCACAGAGTCCAGGGGGCCAGGTCTTACAGAAGGGGCCTGGGCTGCCCCCTTCCCACCAGGCAGCAGTGCCTCCTTCTTTTACCCGGCATCCTGCTGGCCAGGGCCCCTTCCTGGACCTCAGGCACTACCGTCAGCCTGGGGAGCGGGTGGGGGATTAGACTGCTGCCAGCCTGGCCAGCACCTGTTGCCAACCCCCAGCCCTGTAACTGGAGCAGGCCAGGGAGGGGGGCTGCAAAATGACAGGTGGAATTTCTGCAACCAGGCAACCCCCCACCCACTGGATATGCCTTTCCCTTCCGGCCCCGGAACAAGGAAAGCCTAACCACCCCCCCACCCAAGTGTCAACCTGATCTCGTGGGTGATGTCCCTATCCTGCCTGTGGGGGTTAGGGCCCGGGAGATGGGCAAGGGGATGAGTTTATTGCTATTTGCCCGATGACCGCCAGCCGCATCGCTGGCTGCAGGGCTGGGCTGCCCTTGTCGTGTTTTCTGAGCTCTGCTGCTCTGGCTGGGCTGGGGGGTATGGGGGTGTGTGGATGGGGGTGGTTCTCTGTTAATGTTTTAATTGCATAAAAACTGGGAGCTCAGCTCCGGGCCAGTGGGGAGTCTGGGTCTGGCTAGCCGCCCGGTTTGGGCTAAATATAGTCTGGGACATCTGCAGAGAAGGGGAGGGGGGTGGCGGGAGGTTCCATTCCCCCCGCCTCCGGCCAAGGTGCCCTCGTCTGGGCGAGCACCTTGGAGCAGGGAGGGGGATTCCTCAGCACGAAAGGCAGGGGAGAGGCGGTGGGGGCTGGGCACTGTTGGGACCTCGCCTGCCTGGAGGCCAGGAGACGCCTGAGCTGAACCCGGAGGATCAGGAACCGAGCTGGAGTGGGGCGCGCCGGGGCGGATCCAGTGGCCCTGCTCGCTTCCCCCCAGAGCTGCCTGAGGTCAGGCAGTCTCTGTGTGTCACTGCGCCCGGTGGTGTGTCACCGTGACCCACTCACTCTATGTGTGCCTGTGTGTACACACCTACCTCGGAGTAGCTGCCTCCCGGCTCCTCCCCTGGAGCCTCTGTCCCCTGGGTCCTACCGCAGGTCCCCAGCCCTCCTTCCTTGTGTCCCTCGCCCCACAGTAAACCTTCAGCCCAGGAATCGAGACTTGAGAAGGGGAAGCTGCGGTGGGGAGTTCTCTGATCTCCAGTCACGGCAGGAAGTGGAAGGGAGGGGGACCCAAAGGGGAGAACCGTGAGTGGCAGGCGGGAAGGGAGGGCCCGTCAGCCCTGCGGCCAGCTGCGCACACTGCAGTGGGGTTGGGGGTGTATGTGTGGCCACCTTCCCAGCTGACCTCTTCCCTCCAGTTCCAAGTGGGGGAAACTTAGGGGACAGCTGCTTCCCCAGGGGCTGCTAACAATCTTCCTCGCCCCCCCCCACTGAAAAAAACTGTCTTCCTGTCACGTGGCTGTCACTTCCTGGCCCTCTGTGGTTCCCGGGATGTTTGTTGTTGGTTGCCATGGAGATGGCCGCCTTGGGCACTACCCTGGTTCTTGTGGGGAGGGAGCTGCCCCTCCCCCTAGGCCCACAGTTTGTTGGGGGGGATTGGGGGGGCATGCCCAGGGGGCTGTTTCAAGCTGAGTGTGTGTGGTCTCCGATGCCCCAGATCCCCCAGGGCCCCCCAGACTTCTGTCTGTGGGAAGGAGTCACAGCCACCTACTCAGACTGAGCGTCGGGGAGACTGTGACCACGTCTGGCTGTGCTTGGCTGTGGCTGAGTGTGAATCTGACCGATTGTGCAGACCCTGTCCCCTCCAGCCTGGGTCCCGCTGTCCCAGAAAGATGCCCGTTCTTGGAACCTCCGCTCCCTGTCCCCTTTCCCTTTGGAGCCTTCTCCCGTCCTGTGTTCTCATGGAAACTACCTTCCCCAGGGAGTTTCTGTGGTTTCTTGGGGTCCAGGCTGGAGTAGGGAGGGCCTCTGGGCAGGATCCCCAGTTGTGTGTGTTTTGGGGCCGGGGAGGTGGTGGTCCGCAGGGCCTCCTCTCCCCTCCACACACAGCCTGCACCCGCTTCGCCCTGATCCCGCAGGCCCTGTGCTTTAAGGGGCTGGTCCTGGGACCTTGTGACCATCCGCCCCACCCCCTGGTGGGCTTCCCTGTTCAGCTGGGGGTGGAGAGGGGAAGAGATTCCCCCTAGTTCTAGCCCCACCTGAGTAGGTGGGTGTGGAGCGTGGGGAGTAGGAAGTTCCTGGGGGTCGCTGGATGGGGGGTGTGGGGCGGGGCACAGGCTGACTCAGGCCTGGTCTGGGGTCAGAGCCAAAAGGATATCCTGAGGCGGGAGGGGGGCGGGGGCGGGCGTTCCCGGCTTCCCTGCAGCCCGGGTCCCTAGGGAAGGACGCCGGGAGGGGGCTGGTAGCACTGGGTCGTGCCCACAGTCAGTCCGCCCCGGGCAGGGTTGGAGCCGAGTTGAGGGGTTGGGGGAGGCGGGTTGCAGCCGCGCAGCCGCGCACATACCTGCTGCTCTGTGTGCTCGGCAGCCCCCGCCCCTTGTGAGAGTTATGCTTCCTGCACCGCGGAGAGGGGGGACAGTGGTGAGGGGGCAGCTGCCAAGGTGGGGGTGGGGAAAGCCCCGTGCCAGGCTGGCTGTGAGGACGGTGGTTTCCAGGCTGGGGGGCTGTCCCCTTTTGTCTGTGCCCCTTCGGTCCCCGACCCGGACAGAGCTGCCTTTGTGTGGTCCACACACTCCTGTGGTCTGGCTGTGGCCTCGGCAGCCTCGTCTCTTCCCCTTCCTGTTTTCTTCCTTCCCCGTGGGCCCATCCCTCTCCTTGAGGCCTGGACTGCCCCCTGCCCTTTCACCTGCTCTCTGCTCCAAGGGAAGACTGGGTGGGAGGCTTCAGCTCTGGTTCTGGGTGGGCCCCTCAGCCACCCTGGGCTTCGGAGGCCCTGGGCACATCTCCCAGGGGGCTCTGGGGTGCAGTCCCTGGGGTGCGGAGTCGGGACACTGCCCTGACCAGCAGACATCCCCGCCTCCCCCACTTCCTCCTCCCAGCACCTGGCCTGTCCTGTCCTGGGCTTGGGTTGTCCAGTTGCCCTTTCTGCCTGGTATTCAGTCACTGCGGGGATGATGGCCCGTGGAGGTCAGGCAGCCCTGTGTAGCTGGGGCAGAAGCTTGGGC
Source organism: Mesoplodon bidens (assembly GCF_964165515.1). Taxonomy (NCBI): domain Eukaryota; kingdom Metazoa; phylum Chordata; class Mammalia; order Artiodactyla; family Ziphiidae; genus Mesoplodon; species Mesoplodon bidens. The sequence continues at coordinate 52,340,550 of NC_138179.1, read as the reverse complement.
GGGTACAAGTTGGGGAGACATCAGATCGACTTTTCTGGGACTAGGTGCTGTGTCTTGAGGCCGTGGGCAGTGGCAGCACCCAGAGGCCAGACGCTGGACTTCAGCACTCCCCTGACTCTCTCCGTAGATATGCTCAGGCCCTGCACGTGCTTGGGGCAGGTTTTCCAACAAGTCCCGGCTCCAGCGAGGCGGGCCTGGGCTTCTGAGGACTGGTGGGGAAGAGGTGCCCTCCACCTGTCCCAACCTCACCCCGCTGATCCTTCTCAGGCCCTCCTGGGGTGGTCTCTCTCAAAATGTGGCTGGCCTTGCTGGCTTCCTGCAGCCCAGAGCCTGGAGAGCAAAAGGTAAACAGAGGACCAGAGTGGCCGGGAGGAGGAGAGAGGGGCCTCTGGAAAAAGGGGGAAAAGGGAGTAATGTTCATCTGAGGAGTATGGGGGAGGGGAGAGGTTTTGGCTTTGTGTGTGTGTGAGTGTGTGTGTATTTTTCTGGAAAGTTTATCAATAGTTCCAGCCCACTGTTCTGGTTTGAGATCTGCCCTGTCCCGCCCTGCCCTGCCCTGCCAGCTCCTGACAGGGGAGGGGGTCCAGAGGGGCTGGGTCTTTGCTTCCGTCAGGGCTGGAGTCCCTGTCCCCCACCCCCAAGTTGAGCTTGAGCTTTGGGTGTCATTTGCATCTGATTCACTGACTGTCTAGAATGCCTAGGAAAGCCCCTGTCCCCCCTTGTTTTAAGCTCCCCAATCCTTATCCCCTCCTCTCAGCCCATCCGGGACTGCCTGGCTTCTATTCCTTGGGAGCCATGGTAGTGGGGTAGCCTGGGAAGCAGAGAGGAGGGAGTGGATGAAGAAGCGGGGCAGGGCCAGCTGGGTTTGGGGACCCCTGGCTCCTCCTCCCTGAGGGCAGGGGGGGAAATCGTCTATTCCTCTTCCCCTCCTCCCCTCTCCACGTCCAAAGGTTTCCCTTTTTTGGTTTGTGAAATGAAAGAAGGGAATTGGGGAAAGGGTTGTGGTCAGGCCTCCACCCATACCCCGAATATTCCTCTCCCCACATTCCTGTCCTCAGTCTGGGGGGAAGCAGACCCTGGAAAATGGGTAATTCTCCCGCCCAGCCCTGTCAGCAGCTGCTAGCCCTGGCTGGGGCAGGGACAGCAGACCTACTGCCCAGGGAGGCCCCGAGGTGGTGTTGGCAGGTGCGGGGGAGGGAGGGGACCCGTTGCCCAGCACCTCCTGTGTGCTGGGTGGGCGCTGTGCTAGGTGCTTTCCAGGACTTTTATCTCTTAAATCACACAGCCCGTTGTTGAGGTAGGCAGTTCACAGACGAGTAAACAGTTGCTTAGAGAGGTTAAGTGACTTGCCTAAGGTCACCCAGAGTGGCAGAGCTGAGATTTGACCCTTCAGACTTCTGGTTCTTTCTACTGTCTTCACAGCTCGGCCAACATTTGCCTTTTTCTCCAGATGTGTGACTCTGGGGACATAAAGAACAGGTAGCTGGGGACACCTGACACTGGGGGAGGGATCCTGGAGCCTTTTGAGGGTGAGGGAGGCCCCAGCGGGCAGGGGTGCCTGGCTGGTGGCAGGTGCTCCGGCCCTCCCCCCCACCCCCCCTTTCTGCTGTGCGGAGGCTGGGCTCCGGGTATGGGAGGTGTGGGCCTGTGGTTTTTCTCTCCCTCAAGAGAGGGTGCCCACGGGCAGTGGAGGTGGCGGGCATAGGGTGGAGGTTGGATGTGGGTAATTTGTTTTCCCTTTCTTTGGTGCTGGTTTCGATTCTCTGACAGTGTCTTCTCCACCCCTGGGTGCAGGGGGCCAGGACCCAGGCATCTCCCCAAGGGTCGTGGTTCCAGAGGGACCTTCAGAGGCCGGGCCTGTGCTCTTTGGCCCCGCCCCCATCATCCCTGCCCTTGCCCATCCCTGTTCCCTGGCCAGCCTGGCCCTTGGCCCATTTCTGTAACCTTTGCCCCCTCCCTTGGCTCAAGGCCCTCCCCAGGGAGCTAACCGCACTGAAGTTTGCAGGCTGAGCTCCTTTGGTGAGGCTCCAATGGGGGTGGGGAACACCTTCCAGCCTCTCCCTGGGGTGTGTATCTGTGGCTGAGGTTTGAAGTATGGTCCAGTTTCAAACTCCTCAGGGGCAGAATTGAGGCATAAAGGTGGCTGTGGTTAATCTCTCCTCTGGGGTCAAGGGTCAGCTCCAGAGGGTCCAGACCGAACCTCCTGCCGCCCCCCAGCCCCCAAAAGCTGGGTCAGGAGGCCTGGGTTCTGGAGTGAATGGCTTCCTGGGCCTCACCTCAGAGAGGCTGGCCCCCATTTGGACCTGAATCCACCGGCGTGCTTCTCTGTGTCTGTGGACCCTGCTGTGTACTGGGGGGCCGGCCCGCAGGAAGGCAGGTACAGAGGCTCGCCTGGCTGGGGGAGGGCCAGGGTAGGTGCAGTTTGGGAAACTCTGAGGCTGTGGTTGTGCGTCTGTGGGGAGCTGTGTCCCGGGCCGGGCATGCAGGCCTGGAGCCGGCTTCACTATCTGTGGAGCCCAGGTGTGGAAGGATCGCATCTCCGGGTTCCCTCTCCTCACGTGTCACGTGCGTGCCCGCACGCACCCGGGCTGGGTGTGCAAGCACGCGTGCTCTTGGCCACCGGACGCTTTCCCTGGAGCTGCGCGTGAGAGTTTCTGCAAGTGGGTGTGCACGTATGTGAGGGTCTGACTGTCAACGCTGGTGAGGCTCAGCCAACCCCTCCCTCCCTTGCTGGCTCGAGTTCCCCTTGTGTGGCGCCCCTCAGGGTTGTGGGGGGCCAGGGCGGCAGCTGGCCGACGGGTGGGGTCCCTGCTCCTCTGACGTCAGCCTCGCAGCCCGGGAGGGAGTTGGCAGGGGCCTGGGGCAGGAAGGGGGCACCTCGTTCAGGAGCAAGGAGAGAGGCCCGATGGTGGTCATAATTAGTCACAGTCAAAATCGTGCTCGTTGACAATAGGGGAGCTGCCCCCGCCTTCCTTGCAAGTACCTGTCCCCCTCCCCCTCCCTCAGCCCCGCACAGTCACAGGCTGGCTGGCCGGCCCGGCTGGGCCCAGAAGTCCTGGCCTCGTCCATAGTGGCCTTGGCAGAACTCCCCCATCCCAGGCATGGTCCTCAGCCAAATGCTGGCCATGTGTGTGTCCTCTGGACTCCAGGTCTGAGCCTGGAGCCTGGAGCTTGGAGCCTGGCACGGCCTGCGCTTGGGGAGGAAGGGCTTGGAAAGGGAGGTAGTCCTTATTTGGGATCTCTGTGGCCCTGTTTTCTTTTCCCTCTCCTTCCTCCCCGCCTTTCTTTCTTTCTTAACAGCTTGATGGAGGTATAATTCATATACCATACAATTCACCCATTAGAGTGTACAATTCACTGGTTTCAATATAGTCACAAGAGTTGTACAACTGTCACCACAATCACTTTTAGAAAATTTTCATCACTCCAGAAAGAGCCCCCATACCATTCAGCAGTCACTTCCCATTTCCCTCAAACCCATGCCCCAGCCCCTGGTAACCACAATCTACTTTCTGCCTTTATAGATTTGCCTATTTTGGACATTTCATGTAAATGGAATCATACAGTAGGTGGTCTTTTACAACTAGCATAATGTTTTCAGGGTTTATCCATGTTGTCGTGTATATCGGTACTTTGTTCCTTTTTATGGCAGAATAACATTCCATTGTATGGATGTACAACTTTTTATTTATCCATTCATCAGTTGATGGACATTTGGGTCGGTTCTACTTTTTGGCTGTTAGGAGTGCTGGTATGAACATCCACACCCAAGTACAAGTTTTTGTGTGGACTTACGTGTTTTTTTTTTTTTTTTTGCTGTACGCGGGCCTCTCACTGTTGTGGCCTCTCCCGTTGCGGAGCACAGGCTCCGGACGCGCAGGCTCCGGACGCGCAGGCTCAGCGGCCATGGCTCACGGGCCTAGCCGCTCCGCGGCATGTGGGATCTTCCCAGACCGGGGCACGAACCCGCGTCCCCTGCATCGGCAGGCGGACTCTCAACCACTGCGCCACCAGGGAAGCCCTGGACTTACGTTTTAACTTCTCTTGGGTAGATACCTAGAAGTGGAATTGCTGGGTAGTGTAACTCTTGTGTTTAACCTCTTAAGGAACTGCCACACTGTTTTCCAAAGCAGCTGCAACGTTTTACATTCCCACCAGCAATGTCTGAGTGTTTCAATTTCTCCGCATCCTCACGTACTTGTCGTTATCAGTGTTTTTGATTATAGCCATCTTAGTGGATGCAAAGTGGTATCTCATTGTGGTTTTGCTTGGCCATGTTTCTTTCTGTCTCTTTCCTTTTGTCTCTCATATATGTCATGTGTGTGTATACACACACACTCATATATAAATACGTGCATATTTATTGATACTGTTTACATGTATCCTCCTGGACCTCTTGTGGATGCTTCTCTTTCTCCATCTCGTTCTCTGCTCTTGTTGCTGCCTGTCTGTCTCACTGTGTCGTGGAATTTCTGGGTTCATCTCTGTCTCTTGCTACCCGTGGTGTTTTCTCTGCGTGTCCTCGGGTCCCAGCTGTTCAAACAGGGTATGGATTTGTGGATGCACTGGTGGAGGGGCATCTGGCCTTTCATCTTCTGCCCACCTCCCACCCTCTCCAGGGAGGTTGCTTCTGCAGACAGAGTATGTGGGTGAACTCTGAGATCGGTCTCCCTTGCCCCTCCACTGCCTGGGAGTAGGGGGCTTCCACCCTGGGCAGTCCCTGCCCATCATGCTGTTAGGCAATGGAGGTGATACCCAGGAGTCCTCGGTTCCCATTTCCCTATTTGTACGTATGTAAACGGGCCTCCCCTCTGGGCCCGTGGGACAGACCCATCTGGGGTGCTCGGGCTTGGATTTGGGGGGGAAGTGGTGTAAGCGGGGCCCCCTGGCTTAGGAGTCATTTTTCTGAGAAGTGCCACCGCTTTAGGGAAGCGGCTTTTCCTCCCCCTCCCTCCTCCCTTCGAGCACACGTTCCCTGCATCTTGACCTCAGGTAACCCGCTTTGGGGGAAGGAGGGCCAGCTGCCTTCCTCTGCAGCAGGAATCTTCCTTTCGGGGTGGCATGGCACCGGGGACCCTTTCCTCTCAGGATTGTGGGTGAGAGGCCCTCCTCGGCTCTGGGCTCTGTCCCCGTCTCCCCAGCCTGGCTCTGCTGTCCTGCCACCCCCAGCAGTGTCTGGGCCCTACTCCCAGGCCGTCTCTGCCAGCCAGGCATGGTGCCAGCTGTCTGCTCAGCCGGGTGCCACGGGAAAATCTCCGGCCGCCCAGGTTGGGGAGCTCCGCGGGGAATGCCCGTGCGCCTGCTCCTCGGTGCCCACTCACCTGTCTTTTTTCTCTCTGCAGCATCACAGGACATGGCCTCCCCCGCCACCTAGCTGGGGCCCACCTAGGAGAGGGATCCTTTCGGCGTCCTGAAGGCCAGCTCTGGACCTTCCTGGGAAAGTGCCAGCTCACAGAAGTGCTTGACCAAAGGACCGGCTCTTGGGACGTCCCCCAGCCCACCTGGCCCCCAACTGGAGTGGGGGCTCCAGGAGGCTGAGGTCAGCCTGCTAGCCTTGGACCGCAGCTCCAGGACAGAAGGGGGGGGGTGGGCTGACCACCCAAACCCCCTCTGGGCCCAGGCCCCATGACCCGAGGAGAGGCGGCCTGAAGCCTGCCAGAGCCTTTGGCCAGACTGTCTGCCTGCTCTTCTGACTGTGGCTGCTTGGCATGGCCAGTAACAGCAGCTCTTGCCCGACACCTGGGGGCGGGCACCTCAGTGGATACCCGGTGCCCCCCTACGCCTTCTTCTTCCCCCCCATGCTGGGTGGACTCTCCCCACCAGGCGCCCTGACCACTCTCCAGCACCAGCTTCCAGTTAGCGGCTATAGCACGCCATCCCCAGCCAGTAAGTGGAGTGGTGGGCACGGTGGGAGGGGCGGTGGAGGGCGGCAGGCCGAGGTGGGCCTCTAGGCACATCTCTTCGGCAGTGGCGAGGGCTCCTCCAGACACGGGGGATCGTCGTCTGGGGGGCTTGTAGGCTGGTGGCCGTGGTTGTGTTTGGTGTTGGGGGGACAGAGGGAGAGCTGAACAGTGCTGTCCTCCGGCGCCTCTCACGCCCCCCCCCGCGCTCTGCCGTGGAGGGCCTTATAAATAGCTCCAAGGACTGGACACGGAGGCTGGAGGCGGGTAAACAAACCTCTCGACATTTGGTGGAAATGGCAGCTCTACTGAGAGCAGCGCCCCACCTCCGCCCCGCCCCATCCAGTGCCTCTGGGGGAAGGGGCTTGGAGGCGTACAATCCCCTCCCCTCGCCTTGGCCAGGCTAGGTGGTGCTTCCCTTTGTGGGGAGGGTGAGAGGGAGGGGCCCACAGGCAGCCGGGTGGGTCGGGGCAGTGTCCCAGGAGGGGGCGCTCAGCCTGGACTCCGGCTGTGGACGCAAGCCTGCTCTTGGCAGGGCCTGTGTTTTCTCTCCGCCTCCGCCTTCTGCCACAGGGGTCGCCTGTTGGCTGGGTGGGGGTCTCGGTAACCTTCCCTGGCTGGCCGAGCCAGGTAGTGGGAGGTGGCGGCAGCTATGGCCAGCTGGCAGAGTCCAGGCCTCGGGCCTGCCAGGACGCTTACAGTAACTCTGGCCCCCAGGGCCCAGCTGGGCGCCGGGCCAGGGCTTGGCGGGGGGCGGGGGGGGGAGGGAGCTGGGGCCTGGCCTGGGGCGGGAGGGGGTGGGAGCCGCAAAAGGGGGCCGTGGACGGCGGACTGGCTGGTCAGCTGCTGACCTGGGAAACGTGTCCCACCTCTCCTGGCGGGCAGGTACTGAACACCCTGCCCCGGGCACCCACTGCCTCTCCCGTGGCCACTGGCAAGCTGCCTGGCGCCGCTGCCCTGTGCGCCCGGCTGGGCTGGGTCAGTGCCCCCTTCCCAGTGTGGGGGCAGCGGCCTCTCCCCGGAGCCAGGGAGTCTCTTTGTCCCTGGGGCAGGCCCTGGCTGGGCGCCTCACTGCCCACACTGGCCGGCTGCCCACTGCCACCACTGCTTCCTGGCTCACCTCCTCTGGCTGCACGGTGGCCCCCTCCCTCCCAGGCCCCACCAGCCACTGGGAGCAGGGGCTCTAAGTCTGTGCTACTTTAGGTCCCTACCCTTTGTGCCCTGGGGCAGGGGGCAGGCGGATGCTGCCTACTTCAACCTCCACCTTCTCTTTCCTCCCTTGGAGGTGCGCAGCCGGCAGCACTTTGACCTGGGAGTCGGAGTCGGAAGCCCGATTCTGGCCTGGTCTTCAGTCTATGCTAGGTGATGGGGGAGGCCAGTGTCTGGGTTCGGGGCTGCCGGGGAAGGGGCGGGTGTGTCTGTGTGGGGTAGTGCCTGCATCCGTGGGGACTGGGATTCATATCCCAGCTCCAGTGACTGGAGTGTCTGCTTCCTGCCAGGGTGGGGTTTTCAGGGAGGGAGACATCGAGGGTGCTCAGCCTGGTGCCGGTGGACAGCTTGCTCTTCCCCAGGTGATAGGAGCAGAGCCCCAGACGCTCTGTCCACCTGGGGCCTGGCTCACGGAGGGTTGGATGGGGCTGGGCCTGACCCCTGACCTTGCCCTGTCTTGTGCCGGACAAGCAAATGTTTTGCCCTTCTTTGAATGTTGCAAGCTTCTTCCTCTTTCTTAGAGGTGGGTGGGGAGGGTTTCCGGGTACCCCACTTCCCATCCTGCTAACCTTCATCCCCCAGGGTGGGGTGCCCACACTTCGGGTTGGGCAATGCCCCTTCCTGCCCCCTCCCTTTGTGAGCCTGTGGGTTGCCCTGGCCCTTCCTAGTAAACAACAACAACTTCTCTTCCTACCCGGGCCCCCAGCCTCTGAGCTTCTCCCCGACCTTCCCCTTCTCTGGGACCAGAGGTGCGGCCAGGAACCTGAGGGAGCCCTGCATCTCCCTCCTTCTTGGGCAGGGCTGAGGGGCCTGGAGACCCTGGCTCTCAGCACTGGGTAGCGAAGCATGACGGATCAAAGTGCAGGCATGGGGCTTCCCTGGTGGTGCAGTGGTTGGGAGTCCGCCTGCCGATGCAGGGGACACGGGCTCGTGCCCCGGTCTGGGAAGATCCCACATGCCACAGAGCGGCTGGGCCCGTGAGCCATGGCCGCTGGGCCTGCACGTCCGGAGCCTGTGCTCCACAACGGGAGAGGCCACAACAATGAGAGGCCCGCGTACCGCAAAAAAAAAAAAAAAAGGTTCAGGCATGGAGGCAGCCTCGCCTTTCCCGCTCTCCCCACCTGGGGGCTGGCGCGGGGGGTCAGGCAGTTCCTAGGAGGGGTGGACATCTGTGGCCCCCATTCCTGTAAGGAGCGAAGCGATTATATGCTCTGGCCCTCTGCCACCCTTTCTGTAGGCAACCTGGCACATGAGGCTCCCTCCTCCCACTTCCCACCAACAAAGGTGTTTGGATGGTCCTCCCTCCACCTCCCATTCCTCTCCCCAGGTCAGGAGGAGGCTGGACCTTGGGTGTACCCTTCAGAGACCCGGTGGCCTGTGGAAGGCCAGAACTGTTCTCCAGGTCACTGGGGACAGGTGGGTATCTGTCCTGCTGTCTCCCAGGGAGCCGGAGTGGGAAGCTCCAGAGATGGGACAGGATCCCTGCTCTAAACCAGCCCCTGGGGCGTGGTCTCTGAGGACTGTTCTTTACTGTGGAGGGCTGGGATTCAGTGTGCCTTGGGGGGAGGGTCAGGGTTGGGTGTGTTTTAGGGGTGGGGAGGCCAAGGTTGGGTGTGTGTTGGGGAGGGGGGTCGATGGCTTACGTGTATTGGGTGAGAGGGTCAGAGTGCGGATGAGGAGAGTCAGACCCAGAGCCGGGGAGGGGTGTCAGTTTGTGTGCTGGAGGGGGCGGTGACTTAGGGCACAGAGGGTGTACGGGGGAGGCGTCTGTGATTGTGTCGTGTGTTTGGGGAGGGAAGGGTCTCTATTTCTTATCGCTGGTCTAGGCTGGAGAGGAAACGAACCTGCCTCTTTTGTTGTTCCCCCTGGGAATTCCACGGGGTCAGGGGCGGGGTGGGGGGAGGTGGAGTAGGCTGTGTAGCGAGTTCTGGCTTTGCCACTTACTAGATGTGATAACCTCTCGCTGAGCATGGGTCCTCGTCTGTAACCCAGGGATCTGACCAGAACCTCCCTCAGAGGGCCGAGGTTTGGCGAGAGCATTGCTGTAATGCACTCTGCTGTTCACCTTGCATGTGATCACCGCTGTCTCCTTGCCGTGGTACTCCGTGGTGTTACGACAGTGGAAAGGGACCCTGGCCCTTTCTGGGTGGGGGCTGGAGAGAACGGGAGGCTAACATCTGTGGAGCACCTACTGTGTGCCTGGGACTTTATCTCTGTTTTACAAATCTTAATCCGGACAATCCTGGGAGAGGGACATTATCTCCATTTACACATGAGGAAACAGCACCGGTGGTTAAGTGGCTGAGCTAAGTGACCTTACAGCTGGGGTGTTTTCTACCATCCAGATAGGCAGCTGCGGGAGGGTATTGTGGGGAGCCCTCCTGGACGTGGGGAGCTCACGGCCATGGTGAAACCCCCTCCCATGGCTGAAGCCCCCCGCTTCTGCCTCAGGACCTTCTGCTTTCACCCAGTAGGGGGCGTAGGGGAAGGCCTCCCCCCTAGCCACGCCCCCTTTTCTGTTTTTGATCCTGAAGGCTGGAGGGAAAGACCGATAAGAGGCCTGGGCCAGATCTCCATCCTGTCCTGGAAGCTGCGGATACAATCTGTTCACACCCATCCCCGCCCCCAGATCAGCCCACTGCAGCCCGGGGAGTTTGCAGAGCTCAGCGGGCACCCTCCCTCCATCTCCATCCAGACAGACACTGTAGGAACAGAGTGTAGAAGCTACCGTTCTTATTCTTATTTTGTTTCCATTTGTGGAGTGGGGGCAGGGGGTTGGAAGCTCTCTGTAGAGGAGCTGGGGATGGGAGCCCCGAAAGACCGGGTCCAGACGTTTCCTTTCCATCCACACATGTGCTGTGTGGCCCTGGGGTCTGGGGGAGCCTGGAGAGACTGGAGGGGGTGAGCCCTTCTCCTTCCCCGCTCCTCTGCCGCTCCCCTTTTCAGTCTGTATCCTCCCTCCCCCCGCTCCTGCCCACTCTTTCCCTGGACAATAGGAGGGACAGCCCAGGGAGAGGGGGGCTAGCAGTGCCCTCCCGAGGGTCCAAAATGCAGAGTCAGCCAAAAGACTGTTGGACAGGGTTTTGAATGAAAATGCGGCCCCCTCACCCTTTAGCTCCAAGCATTGATAGTGCACAGGCCCCCCTCAGGGCAGGATCCCAGCATGGGCAGGGGGAGGGGACTCAGGGAAGGAAGCCTGTCCTCTTAGGCTGGCCAAGACCTGAGACACTGTGTCCGCCCGTGCCAAGGGCCCTGTGCCCATGGGGATGTACCAGTGCAGGCCCTGACTACCCTTTGAGGGGTAGTGTCTGAAAGAGGAAGTGTTTCCCTTTTTCCAAATCCCTTTGGGGCGGTGCCTACAACGCCTTCCTTCTCCTCTCCGTTTTCAGTGGTGGGGCACAGCCCATGGAGCTGGACCTCCAGGGTAGACTGGAGGCCCTCTGCCCTGACTAGATCAGAAATAGAGGCCCTCCCCTCCCCATTTTGACTTGCTGGGAACCTCAGCCCACGGACCAAGGCCCCCTTGGCAGAAGTCTTAAAGGACAGCTCTTCCTGCGCAGCCTTGGGCAGGTCACTCAACCTCTCTCGATCTGTTTCCTCCTCTTTAAAGCAAGACTCCTGATCTGCTGCTTGCTGGGCAAGTTGCTATGAGGCCACGGTGACCTGCTTGCTGGTGAGGGCCTGGGCGAGCTTCAAGTACCCTGCAGAAGCAGTGATGACGAGGGGTGGGTGGAGCCGGGCATTGTCTTGGGGGATGGCCACCCTGTACTGGGACCCGATGTCCGTCTGGCCCTGGGTCTCATGATTTCCTGTTTGTTATCCCCTCCAGATGGGGTTGGGGACTGGAGGGACCCCTGCCTGGCACAAGCAGAGGCCACTTCAGTTCTGCCCATACCTGCTGAGGGCCTGCTAAGCACACAGTCCTGGAGGAGTTGTGGGGGACACGGCAGAGGAGGACGGGGCCCCAGGCCTGCCACTCGGTCCTCCCCACCTCCCCCGCTGCCCCCCCCAGGCGGCCAGAACCTTCCTTTTTCCCTCTTCTCCCATTGCCCCAGGACACTGTGTTCTGCTCTGACCTGCCCCGTGACCTTGCTGTTGCCCAGAACAGGCATCTCACCCCGACTTCTCCACTTCTCCAGCTCCAGAAATCCTATCCATCTTTCAAGGAATATCTCGAATACCGCCTCTTCCCAGAAATCTTCACAGATGTTCCTGCTTCCTTGCTCACTCGCTCCCTCCTTTGAAGGCCCGCAGGTCCTTATTTTTTCTCTTAACAACACTCATCTCTCTACCATGAAGTGACTCCTCTCCACCTGGTACCTGCAGTGAGCTGCATCATTTGGGAGATCTTTTACTGATCACCAGGTCTTTGATGGCAGGGACAGTCCCAGATCCCTTAGTACCTTGAAGCTGTGAACACAAGGCCTAGCACATAACTGGTGCCCAGGATCTACGTCGTTTGGGAGGAGATACCAAGGGCTGTGGAAGCAGTCTGCCCTCCTCCCCAGCAATCTCATCCACAGCCAAGGCTTGCACCCGTGCCCTAGGCCCCAGCGTTCCATCTGCAGCCCAGACCTCACTTAGGTGAGACCTCACTTTGGAGCCCAACACCCACCCATCCACCCGCCCGGTAGACTTTTCTACTTTGCACTCTTGGAAACTTTGCTGTAGCACAAGCCACACACCAGAGTCCTCTTTGCTACCTCCTTTCCCACACTACCCACTATCCGTGCCCCACCCCCACCCCCACCCCCACCCCCACCCCCCCCCCGGCCACATTGATTACTTTCCTCTATCATCACTGCCAGTCTCCTGGGCTGTGCTACTGTTGTGTGCTGCCTGGACTGTGCTAACTGGTCTCTCTTGCCCTCCTACCATCCATTCTTCATACAGCTTCACACGGCTAAATCTGATTTGTAACACTGTAAATCAGATCTTGCCTCTCCCTTGCTTGGAACCTTTTTGTGGTTTCTCCTTGCATTTGAGATACAATCCAGCAAGCTCACCTGGTCTGGCCTCAGCCCACCTCTCCAGCCTGGTCCTCCGCTCCTTTTTCTTTTGAATTTTATGTTATGTCCTCTGTTAGTTCCTTGAACGAACTCACCAACTTCTGTAACCCCAGGACCCTTGCACAGGCTCTTTTACTGGGATTCCACTCCTTCCTACTCTTTTTTTTTTTTTTTTTTTTTTTTTTTTGCGGTACGCGGGCCTCTCACTGTTTTGACCTCTCCCGTTGCGGAGCACAGGCTCCGGACGCGCAGGCTCAGCGGCCATGGCTAACGGGCCCAGCCGCTCCGCGGCACGTGGGGTCCTCCCGGACCGGGGCACGAACCCACGTCCCCTGCATTGGCAGGCGGACTCTCAAGCACTGCGCCACCAGGGAAGCCCTCCTTCCTACTCTTTACCTAACTTCTAAACTTCTACTCTTTCTTTAGGTCTCTGCTTTGACCCTCCAACCTAAATTAGGTGCCTACATTAATTCTCCTTTAAAGCATACTTTATGTGCTTACTTGTGTCATAATACCAATTATCTCAGTTTGCAATTATTTATAATATGCAGTAATAAACAGAAATATATATATTTGTGATTATTTGCTAAATGGCTGTTGCACCATAAGGTCTGCAAAGGCAGGCTCCCCAGGGTATCCACCTGGGAGGTGCTCAGAAAATAGTTTTCCTTGAATCGGCCTGGCATGGTGGGAACATGGGCTTTGATGGCATAAAGTTCAAATACTCACTCTACTCTTTAATAGCAGTGCGATCTTGGACAACCCACCTAACCTTGCTGAGACCTTAGTTTCTTTATTTGTAAAATAGGAATAATACCACTTATCTCTTAAGAGTTGCTGTGAGGATTAAATGACCACATATGTTAGGAACCTGGCTTTTAGAAGACTATCCTCCGGAAGCACGTAAATTCCTATCAAATGAGGGAGCTCTGCTGCAGGGTCAGAGGGAGCAATAAGATACTCTCTTCTCCTGGGGCATTCCCCCCCGCCCCCCCCCCGCGCCTTCCTGGACCTACCCAACCCAGGTCTTTCTTCCAGTGAAACCGGCATCCCGAGGGCTTCCGGGAGGAAGTGGTCAGCTGAAAGTCACCAGCCCCTCCTTTTCTCTCTCCAGGGCTAGACGGTGCGGTGGGGGGCCCATGCTGGTTCCGCCTGTGGGACACACCCTGGGCGGGGCTTTGCTCGACTGAAGCACGCCGGGCGTTGCGGGGAGAGCCCCCTCTGCACGCGTTTGTGCCAAAGCACCCGAGCTGCCGCATCGGGTTCCGGCGGGCGGGCGGCCGGAGTCACACATGATGTCACAGACAATGACACAAGCCGGGTGTCTCATTCTCACGCGGTGCCCGAGCTGCACAATGTCACACCCAGGACACCCGGCACGGCGCTAACACTTGGCCACACGCACCCCAGACCTTCGCCTCCTGCCGCCATTCTCCGCGTCTCCGGGGGAGCGGCCCGACCGGGCAGGGGGCTGGCGGGTGAGCCCCGCGGGCAGGCTGGCGAGCGGGTGATGTCACGGGCAGCGGTGGGTGGGTCACCCGGAGGTGAGGCGCCGCCAGGCGAGTTCAGAGAGAGTTCAGCCGCATTGCATTAGGCAAATGAGGCCCGGGCTGGGTGGGGGGGGTGTTGGGGGAGGACAGCGGGACCACCCCCCTCCTCCCGCCCACCACCTCCCTCGCCTTGGCATCGCGGGGCCGGGGACTGACCAAAGCACGGGGGAGGCTGGGAGCCGGAACTGGGACGGGGGAGGCGCCTGCCCCGCTTCCGTCCTGGCGCAGCCCCCTCCTCTCCCGGTACCCAGCCTCCGTCAGTTTTCCGTGAACTCCTCCTCTCGAGCCTTTTACCCCTTCCGTCCCCTCTTCTCTCCTCCTCCTGCCCGGACTGCCCCCCACTTGCCTTCCATGGCCCGCCTCTCCCTCTCTGTTCCCGGCTTGGCGCCCGCTGCTGCCGGACCCGCCGGGAAAGGGTTAAGGCAGGGGCGGTGCCTGGACGGGACGGGGCGGAGGAAAGGGGGTGGGACTGCAGGGGAGGGGGCGCGTAGGCCGGGGTTGGGGGCCCGCGGCGCGCACCGCCGGAGACCGAGCGCAGGGCGGCAGCCCCTTGCCTGGTGGAGGCGGAGGCGGGGCCGCGCGGTCCCCACCCCACCCGGAATCCTCGCCCGGGAGAAGCCCGGGAGCCCCGGCTGGGAGGAGGAAGTGCTCGGTGACCCCCCGCCCCGCGCCGATCTCGCCCCCGGCCGGCGCACTCGGGGAGCCGCGGGACGCTGCCTCGGACACCATGAGACTCGCGACGGGAGCCCCCTCGAGGTGAAGACGCCGAGTTACCGGGCCTCGGCCGGGCGTTCCCGGGGTCAGCCGAAGGACCCCCCCGCCCCCCCGCCCCCAGTACACACAACTTCCCTGCTTTTCACCTGGGACTCGCAGAGCGGCCGGCCGACTTGGACGCGGGACTAAGGGCAGAGGGCGGCCCCCGGCGCGGGTCGCCAGTCGGGGCGGGGGGGACGTGCCCCTCGCCCCCAGCAGCTCTCGGATGGCGCCGCCGGCTGAGTGAGGGAGGCGGCGCGCAGGACTTACCCGCCCGGACTTCTTGTCTTCGCGGGGAAGATGTACGAGAGCGTGGACGTGGGGGGGCTCACTCCCACCCCCAGTCCCTTCCTGGTGGTGGATTTTTATAACCAGAACCGGGCCTGTTTGCTCCCGGAGAAGGGGCTCCCTGCCCCCGGTCCCTACTCCACCCCGCTCCGGACTCCGCTTTGGAATGGCTCAAACCACTGTAGGTACCGGCCTATCCCTCCTATTGTGGGAGCTGGGGGGTGAGGGTGGGAGCTGGGGGGTGAGGGTGGGCTGTAGGGCTTCCGCTCCACCAGGAGATGCAGGCCTGGGGGCGTAGTGAGGGTCTTGTCTCTACCCTCCACTCTCCCTTGTCTGTCTTGCTGAAAGTAGGGTGCCCTTGTTGGACAATTGGACTCCCCCGAGTAACCCTGGGCGCTATTTCTGTTGTATTTGGACTGAGGAACTTTGGGGGTTCCTCCTTTCAGGAAACGTTTGTTCATCTCTCCGTCCACTTTTTGCAGGGGAAGTGAAGCCCCTTGTCCCCAGTTTATATTCTTCTTGCTTGCAATCCGATAGCTTCACAGCTGAGTGGTCCTTTCTCCCACCCTGAAGGGTGGGGTAAAGGTCCTATCTGTGGGCTTGTCTGCTTCTAGGAGGAGGGACCGCCTCCCCAGATCCCACCCCTGCCAAAGCCTGGGGGAGAGCCTGTCCTGGGCGACAGCTGCTGCCCCCAGCTCTTGGGTGTCAGGGGAGCACTCCATGTCTTTGGTGTTGGCAGTGGGGTGTGGCAGGAAGGGGCAACTCCATCAGATACCCGTCGGCCATCCTAACCGACCCGTAACACCTTGGGGAAGGGCACCTGTCCATCTGAGGGTTGTCCTGGCCCTAGACACTTGGCTGGCACAAGCTTCTGTGCCAGGGATGGAGGGGAGAAGCTACTCTGGTGGGAAGAATCTCCCTCCCCATAATCCTAATACGGTTTGTTCTCTGGAGGATGAGTTTGACATTTTTGTGGGTCTGGGGCTACTCTGGAAATGAGGGCTGCATCCCCTCCCTACTCAGCCGTGTCCTTTTGTTACCGTGTTTTCACCTGCGGATGGGGCGGGCACTGGGCTGTCCCTCCTTAAGAGGGCCGCTGCTGATGAGAGCCCCGGAGTCCTGGCACCTCCTCTCCTCGCCGTCCTCTGGCTGGGTTCAGGCTTCCCTGGAAGGGAGAGGCTCTGTACACTGGCGGGAGCTGTGAGTGCCTGGGGTGCACACCTGGGCATGTTTATACCCAGCTGTGAGGTAGTGTACCTGGTGGGGGAGAGCGGTGCTTAGGGGGTTATTGTTACTTGGCTCCGGTTCCGTCCTCTTCCCTGGGGGGCTTCTCCCACCCTCCCGGCCTGGCTGCCTCTCTCCTGCCTGCCAGGGAGGAGGGGTAGAGTGGGTCTCTGGGGGCCTGGCAGGTTGCAGTAGGTTGAAGGGCCACCCGCAATGCCTTTGCTCTAGGAAGAGAGACCTGAGGTGCAGAGACGCCCATCTCTGCCGCTTTCAGAGCCACCTCACCCCCAGCCTTTATTGTCCGGCCCCCTGACCTTTGCCTCTGGGGCAGATTGCCTGGGAGGCTGCAGACCGTGGGGGGGCGGGCGGTGTGCGCGTGGGTGGACGTTAGGAAAAAGGGGTCAGGCGACAGGTGTGACACACACTGGGACCCTTCTTCCCATTCTCCCAGAACTGGAGGAAGGTGTCCCCTGCTAAGTGGGATACTTGGGGCATGGCTGCCATGGGCACTCCCTCCACAGCCTTGGCCGCTTTTGCCAGAGGACTGGGGAGGAGATGGGATCCGAGGCCTTGGGCTCCAGCCCTTGGGGGCAGCTCAGCTCTTTCTGGCCCCAAACTGGCCAGGCGAGGTAGGGGGACGCCTGGAGGCCCGCGGGCGATGGGGGAAGTGGAAGCCTGTTCTCCCGCACCGTGTGTGGGGCAGCGTGGAGCCAGCAGCCCCGGCTCCCCTGTTGCCATGGTGGGAGTGTCGGGTCTGTGGCAGTGGGCTCAGCCCCCAAGGCTTCGTGGGCCGGGAAAGTGGCGGGGAGGGTTGTGGTGGGGTACAGGCTGGGAGGGCCTGGAGGCTGGGGGTGGTGACTGGAGTGTGTCTGGAGTTCACGGGGTCATGACCGAACCCCTGGGTATGTGTAGGTCCTCTGGTGCCAGGAGCCCTCCTGCCCCCTCACACCGAGTCCTCCACTCTCCGCTGCCACCTCCACCAAAGGTGGGAAGAGACTGCACGTGGGCTGGGGGAGAAGAGCTTCCCGATCCTGCAGGGCCCCGGGGACCTTGCCTCCCTCCCCCAGAACCCCCGTTTTGGGGCGCCAGAGGACAAGGGGTACACAGGATGTGGCTCTCCATCTGTCCCCCACCAATCTCGCGGCTCACGCCTCCGCCCGCTCCCAGACGTCCAAGAATGTGAAGCACGTGGATGCCCGTAGTGGGGGGAGGGGGGAGATGCTTATCGGCGGCCGCTGGGTAGGGGCCTTCTTCCGCCGCCGCCGCCGCCGCCGCCGCCGCCGCGCTACACCCAGAGTCACCCCCACCCTCCTCTGGGGTGGAGGAAGGGCGGGGCCCAGCGCCGTGCGCCCCCTCTCCGCCCCTCCCCGCGGGCTGCCAGCGGAGCTGCGGAGGAGCGGGCGCCAGCAGGATTGGGAGGGGAGCCGCTGGCCGGGGGCCCGGCTGATTTCCTGCTGATCTCCTCCAGGAAACCGCCCCCTTGTGCGGGCCTGCGAGCGGCTCTGGGGCGCGGGGACTCCGGAGCGTTCTGCCCACCAGGAGCCGAGCGGGGGCGGGGGAGGGGCAGCCTGGCAGCGCGGGCGGGAGGGGACGCCTGGCTCCCTGGGCCGGTGCCATGCCTTCGCTGGGCGCTGGAACTTTTGAGCTGAGAAGGTGTGGTGCTTCTCCCGCCTCGTCCTTCTGCAGGAAGAGGAGAGATTTGTGGGCTGGGGCCTCTGGGGAGGGAGGTGAGCGGGAAGGGGCCAGGCCGTGGCAGTCCTTCCCCCGCTGGGTGTGCAGAGTTAAGGCTGCGTCCTGACTCTTGCAGAGGCTGGGAGCGTCCTAGAGTGCCCCTGCTCCCCTTGGCTGCTGGCTGGTGGCCCGGGAGGTGGGGACTGGGCCGGGGCTCTGGGTTCAAAGGGCACAGTGGGAAACCTTAGAGCTGTTACCTGGGTGACAGGTGGCGATGTGCTGGGCGTGGGGCGTGCAGACCAGTGTGATAGCCTCAGAGGCAGCCAGCTGCTGTGGGGTGGGCCGCAGGGAGGCCTCACTGAGCCCAAACTGTGTACCCTCACCTTCGGTCATCTCCCCCCCGTCCTGCCAAAAAGCGCAATTTAAAAAGTACATTCTTCCAGTTTCATAAACAGCCTCTGGACTTTGCCTCAGCTCCAAATTTCTACAGACCTTTGGCTCTCCACTCAGTCCCTGGTCTTAAGCTGCCTGTCCCTCATCTGGGTATCCCCTGTATCTCCCCACGGCCCCCTCCCCTCTCTCAACCCCACTCCATACCCCAAAGCTCCCTCTGTCCTTTCTCCCCCTCCCCTCTGGTCCATTTTAGAGGTCGGGCGTTGGGGGAGGTGGGTCCAGGGCAAAGACTGGATGTGGAGGGAGGTCGGTCAGAGCCTTCTTCCTCTCTGGTCGGAAAGCTGACTGGGATTCTAGGCCATGGTCCCTCCCCACACCCCCTTGTCCTTGACACCCCCCACCCCCCACCAGTCTGGATTGTCTATTGTGACTCCTTTTACGTCTTGGAAAAAGTTAGCACAACAAAGGGCTCCTTTGTCGCTCACCCCTCTGCCTCCTGGCCTCACCCAGGCCCCCCAACCCCGCCCCCCCCCAGCAGCTGTTCTCAGGCCTCTCGCCTGTCTGATTTGCTTGTCTGGCCTCTGGGAGAGTGAGGTGGGGAAAACCAGGCCAGGACAGTTCGATTTGGGGTGAGGTGCAGAGGGTGGGGGAGGTCAGCGAAGAGTCTGGGTCGGTGGGGGTGTGGTGTCGGCAGCCACTGATCCTTTGCTGCAGGCTGCTCTCTGGGCAGGGACAGGGACAGGGACATGGGGCCACAGCAGTGCTGGTCAGCCAGGCTGACCAGGGAAGTGGTGCCCAGGCCCAGCTAAGAGCCAGGAAAGCCCTGCCAAGGTTGTTGGCCTGGTTCCCTGTCACCAACCGCCTGGCAGTCCCTAGTTGTGTTGTGCGGGTAGTAGGCATGCAGCTAGCCAGCCCCCCACCGCTCTCCGCCCCCATCCAGGTGTTTCTTTTCTCTGTGCCTGGACTTCGGGGCCACATGAGGTGCTATGAGGTGCTTGGGCAGGAAGTCTGGGCCCCTTTGAATTCCAGAACCTCGTGTGCTGGAGTTTGGGGTGAGACTAGATAGAATTCTGGGGTGTGGGAGGAGGCAGGGATCTATCTCCTCAGGGAGGCGTCCCTGCCCCTCCTTGGCCCTGGGCAAGTGGTCTTGGCAAAGCCTCAGGAGGGTGCTGGGTGGCCCCTTGGGAATCTGGGGTTGACTGGGTCACAGTTCTCATCCCAGCACAGTACACCCCCAGCTGCCCTGGCTTCGGGCACAGACAGCCCCATGCAACCCAGCCCTGTTCTGCCTGGGGTGATGGGCATGGGGCCAGGCACTGGGAAGGATTTGTAGGGGGAGCTGCCCTTGCTGGCTAGGTCACCCTCCTGGCTGCCCTCTTAGAACTGAATAACAGGAGGGGAGGGGAATAGTAACCGGGGCATAGGACATAGTATCGTATGGAGGCCAGACAGACAGAGCATTGATGGGAACAGACCCCCTTTGTCATGCTTTTCCCCCCAGACAGGGGGCACCCAGAGCAATGGGCTTCCGGGGCCCATAGGGACGCTTCTCCCTGTCTCCAGGGGGGTCCCCCTGCTTATCTCAGGGAGTCCCACCTGCTGTGCCCCAACGTTTGTGACTCTGCACACCCTGCCTTGGGTCCCTGGCCAGGGGATTGTTTGGGTGGAGGAGGGGCTGTGGCTGCTGGCAGAGGGGGTGGGGGGGGAGCGGAAGCAGAGGGGGTGGGGGAGTGGCCGGCTTTGAATATCCTGTTGACCCCAGTTTCCTCTGTCCCCAGCTTGTGTCCTCTTCCCTCCCTCCTCATCAGGCCTTAACTCCTTCCTAACGTGGGGGAGATGGGGCCGGGCTGCCCAGGGTCCGGGGCTATGGAACCAGGCTGACACCCACGCCCAAGCACCAAGTACAGCCACATCCGTGTAGAAATCTGATGGTTTATTATCTGCTCTTTCTGGTTTTGAAGGTGGGGTCCTGCGGAAGTAGGCAGGACAGATGGGGTGCTGGAGCTTCACGGGCAGCCTCATTTCCCCAGTCGGGCTGGGAAGTCCCAGGTTTCCTGAGACTGTGTCCCTGCCCCAGAGTTTGACTCCTGGCAGCAGTGGGGTGGCTGGGAGAGGCTCCTGGGAGAGATCAGGAGGCAGGGTGGGCACCGTATGAAGGATGGTGACCTGGGTCTCTAACCGCCCTTCTCCTCTTGTCTCTCTAGCCATTGAGACCCAGAGCAGCAGTTCCGAAGAGATAGTGCCCAGCCCCCCGTCGCCACCCCCTCTCCCCCGCATCTACAAGCCTTGCTTTGTCTGTCAAGACAAATCCTCAGGCTACCACTATGGGGTCAGCGCTTGTGAGGGCTGCAAGGTGAGTTGAGGGGGTCATTGGGAAGGATATCCCTGATTAGATAAGTGGGGTGGTCCCACTGCCGAGGGCTGGGACTGTGCCGGCGGCGGTGGTGGTGGTTGTGGTGGTAGTGGGTGTCCCTGAAGCTGCTGATCTTACTTCTGTGCGGAGGGGGCGGCAGCCTTGGAGGAGAGGAAGCCTTCAGCAGAGCCTCCTTCCCCGTCCATGAGCAGGGGTCCCCCAGACCAGAGGTCCCCCTCCTGCCTCAGCTCTCTTCCCCATCATCTCCATCCTCCAGCTGGCAGGGTGTACACCCGCTCTGCTACCGCCGCCCGGGTTGTCATGGGGAGCTAGCTGCCGACTGGCTCTTGGCTGGGGACCCAGGAGGCCTGCCCTCTGTGGCCCTGCCTGAACCTCGCCATGGCAGCCTGGCAGGAGGCCGTTAGGAGCAGGCGCCTTGCCTTGGCCTCTCCTTCAGGTGCCCAGGCTGTGGGCTTCCCAGAGTCTGGCTGGATTTCCACGTGCCCATGTTTGGCTCCAGGGTGCAGATGTGGCTGCCACCTTCCCAGCAGCTGTGGGCATGGCCTCTCCTCCTCCTCTCCCCAGGGCTTGAGCCTCTGTACCTGTTTCTTCCCCAGAGATTGGGGCTCAGAAGCGGCACAGCTTTGAGGCTTGAGGCCCTGGGCTGCCCCTCGGTGTGGGGCAGAGATCAAGGGCAAAGCACCAGGCCTTGGACTCTGTGTCTGCCTGTCCTGTCTGGTTGTTCTTGGTCTGCCTTAGCCTGTCTGTCAGTCTCTCTGTTAGCCCGTGTGGGCAGCCCCTGACCAGCCTGGTCTACCTGTGATCAGTCTGTGCGCATCTGCCTGGTTAGTGAATGCGTGTTTTGCTGCTTTGCTCTTGAGCGCGCTCTCCACCTGTCTGGCCAGGCTGTGTGTGTGTCTGTGCGGCCCCTCCTGCTTGCCTTCTCTTCCTGTGCTCTGAGCCCAGGGCTGTGGGCTCCAGAGCTCTGCCCCTCTCTCATCTAGCCCCATCTGCCCCTTTACTTGACTCACCAGCAGCCCGAGGTCCTTTTCCCCAGGAGAGAGGAAGCTGGGTCTATGCGTGTGGGTTGGGGGAAGCCCTCTGCCCACCTGCCGTGTTCAGGCAGCAGGTATTGGGACTCTTCTCGGGGTATCCTTGTAGGCGGACCCTTCTCTCTGCCTTATCAGGTCTACTCAGGTAGTTGATGGCCAAAGCCCTTGGGGGCAGCAGCCACCTGGCCCTCTGCCCCCACGGCTGAGGCCACAGGCCAGCGCTGTTCCTACTGTGGGTGTGGCTGACCTGACTCCCTGCCCTCCATACCCAGGGCTTCTTCCGCCGCAGCATCCAGAAGAACATGGTGTACACGTGTCATCGGGACAAGAACTGCATCATCAATAAGGTGACCCGGAACCGCTGCCAGTACTGCCGGCTGCAGAAGTGCTTCGAAGTGGGCATGTCCAAGGAGTGTGAGTGCCATGGGCAGGGCGGGGCCATGCATTGGGCAGGGCACGAGTGCCTGGCCACTAAAGCTGGGTGATCAGGGGCATGTGGATGTGTGTGTGGATGGGAACGGGCGTGCTCGTGACGTGGTGTACAGGCTGGTGGTTGAGGACGGTTCACCTATAGCTGCAGGGACCTGTCTGTCTGTCTCACTAGTTGTGTGTCCATGTGCGGACAGCCCTTCCTGTTCGAGTGAGGCGGGCTGTGTGTGCTCGCTCACGTGTATGCATGTGTCTGCGCCCGCTGGCTTGCTTCCAGGCCCTGGTTGGCTTTGGGGTGGGGCTCAGAGGCATCCCTGAGTCCCGCTGGATTGTGCATCTTAGGACAGGGGTGCTGCTGGGTATGTGTTGTGTGTGGGGGGCGTGGGCGGAGGAGGTGCTGCAGGCATAGGGATCTTAGAGCCTTTGTCTGGTGGAACCTGGGACCGGGAGTTGGAAGAGAGAATTGGGACTTCTCTGATCCCAGAGGAGCGGGGGCTTCCAGTTTGGGCTCAGCTGAGGCCCGATGGAGGGAGAGAGGGAGGGCTGGACAGGGAGACCCTCTTGTGTTGAAATCATGGGTGTTGCCGTGGTGACCGGTGATTGATGATGTCAGAGATAAATGACGCTGACAGACGCCTCCTTGTCTGCGTGGCCGTTGCCATGGTGCCTGAGCCGTGGGGGATGGGGTGGGGGAGGGGGCTGCAGGACCCTCTAGCCCTTTGTGGGCAGGGCAGTGGAAGAAGGAAGCCGGGAGGGGACGAGGGGGGGACACGAGCAGCCCCAGACAGGAGCAGAGGGACCCTGCAGCACCCGGCCACCTCCTGCCTCAGGGGGAAGGGGCTGCGTTGTCCGGAGCCCAGGAAGTGCCTGCTGTGCGCCGCCGCGGAGCGGGTGATAACTCGGGACCCGCAGGCCTGGGACCCTTCCCTGCGGGGCCCAGCACCTCCTCCTCCCTCTGTTGCTACCACCTTCCGCTCCCAGAGCGTTTCATCACAGAAGGACCGGGGTGGGGACCCCCTCTCCCTTCCACCACCAACTCCCCCTTTCCCTCCCTCCTCCTCCTCTCTGGCTGCTCTGTGCCCCGGAGCTGAGCAGCTGCCATTTCAATAGAATTAAAGCTTCCGAATGATAAACGTCTTGTCACAGCTGCAATTTTCTCTTCCCAAATTATCCCCCCACTCTCTCTCTCCCTCTCCCTTCTCTCCCTTGCACTTTATTGAATTTGCAGAATCGACATGAGTGATCTCCAAATTATGCCTGCCCCCCCCCACCGCTGCCCCCCCGGGCCCCCCACCCCCACCCTCTCTTCCTCCAGTGTCAGCAGCCGCCGCCACTGGTCCTGTGAGTGATTGTGTGTCTGGGATAATCGGCTGGTAACGACCCCATCGCTTCTTTAAAGCCGAGTGGTGTGTGCGGCTCAGCGCCCCCGGTGATTTGTCAGCTCCCCCGGCTAATGGGCCGAGAGATTCTCCCACCCGGGCCCCCCACTCTCAGGCTGGGGAGCCCTACTCTTCGCCTGGCCGCCCAAAGAGCTCTCCGAGCCCGTCCCCGGGACCCCAGGGAGACAGCTGCCCGGAGGTCTGGGGGATGGTGGAGGCAGGAGCCGGTCCTCCCCCGAGGCAGGGAGGCCGAGCACAGACGTGGGACACTGTGCACACGTGCCTTCAGCCCTGGACCCCCGCGCGTGCGCACCCGGAGTGTGAGCTGGAGTAGATGCGTGGGAGAGCAGGCGTGCGTGCGGTGGTCACGGGGCCCTGGGGCAGGCCTCGGTGTGTGGGCCGGGTGGGCACGGCGGGGGGCGGGGGGGCACCGTGTGTCGCCGTCCCGCCAGCCTGTGCGCTCGCGTGTGTACGCATTCATGTGCGCGCCCCCGCCGGGTGGCCTCCTTCGCAGCCGGCTGCTCTCGGTCTGGTGGGAGGGGCTCGGGCTGGGGATGGACGGGCTTGGGGACGAACCGCCGGCCGCACTTGCCCTCTAACCGCGCGGCCTGGGCCCTCCACAGCCGTGAGGAACGACCGAAACAAGAAGAAGAAGGAGGCGCCCAAGCCCGAGTGCTCCGAGAGCTACACGCTGACGCCGGAGGTGGGGGAGCTCATCGAGAAGGTGCGCAAAGCGCATCAGGAGACCTTCCCCGCCCTCTGCCAGCTGGGCAAATACACTACGGTACGGCCCCCCGGGTCACCCCTTCTGCCAGGCCTGCCCCTCCGCACCCCTGCCTGGGCCACCGCCGCGTCCCCCCCACCTTCCCCCCCCGCGTCCCCCCCACCTTCCCCCCCCGCGTCCCCCCACCTTCCCCCCCCGCGTCCCCCCACCTTCCCCCCCCGCGTCCCCCCTCCCCACCTTCCCCCCCGCCTCCCCTCCCCCCCCACCTCCCCTCCCCCCCCACCTTCCCCCCCCGCCTCCCCTCCCTCCCCACCTTCCCCCCCCCGCCTCCCCTCCCTCCCCACCTTCCCCCCCCGCCTCCCTTCCCCCCCCACCTTCCCCCCCGCCTCCCCTCCCCCCCCACCTTCCCCCCCGCCTCCCCTCCCTCCCCACCTTCCCCCCCCGCCTCCCCTCCCTCCCCACCTTCCCCCCCGCCTCCCCTCCCTCCCCACCTTCCCCCCCCGCCTCCCCTCCCTCCCCACCTTCCCCCCCGCCTCCCCTCCCCCCCACCTTCCCCTCCCCCCCGCCTCCCCTCCCTCCCCACCTTCCCCCCCGCCTCTCCCCCTCCCCACCTTCCCCCCCCGCCTCCCCTCCCTCCCCACCTTCCCCCCGCCTCCCCCTCCCCCCTTCCCCCCCGCCTCCCCCCCTCCCCCCCTTCCCCCCCCGCCTCCCCCCTCCCCCCTTCCCCCCCGCCTCCCCCTCCCCCCTTCCCCCCCCCGCCTCCCCTCCCTCCCCACCTTCCCCCCCCCGCCTCCCCTCCCTCCCCACCTTCCCCCCCCGCCTCCCCTCCCCCCACCTTCCCCCCCCCCGCCTCCCCTCCCTCCCCGCCGCCTCCCATCAAGGAGCTCTCAGGAGGTGAAGGCAGTAGGGGGCAGGTCTGCGGGGGCTGGCGGAGCCGGGCCGAGAAGGCGCCACGAGGGGAGGCCCTCACTCTCCCCCGTCTCCCCAGAACAACAGCTCAGAACAGCGTGTCTCTCTGGACATTGACCTCTGGGACAAGTTCAGTGAACTCTCCACCAAGTGCATCATTAAGACTGTGGAGTTCGCCAAGCAGCTGCCCGGCTTCACCACCCTCACCATTGCGGACCAGATCACCCTTCTCAAGGCTGCCTGCCTGGACATCCTGGTGAGGGTCTGCACCCTGTCCCCCTGGGCACTACCCCCGTGTCCTTGGAGGATGTCCTGCCACTCAAATAGCCACCTCCCTAAACATCCATCTGGAATCGACCTGTCCAAATGCCCACCCACCCAAATAGCCACCCTTCCTCTCCCCCATGGGTCCACCTGTCCACTCAGCCACTCAGCCCCCGGATGTGCACTGGGTCACCCGTATAGCTGTACACGCGTCCATCCACCCTCAGTCCGTCTTTCCATCCGACCTGCCTTCCAGCCACCCATCTTCCCATCTATTCAGTCTAATAAAGATTCACCTGGGACCCTGTGTGGCCAGGCCTTGAACTGGGTGTCAGGAACAGAGCTGAACACACCACTGTCCCCTTTCGAAAACCTCCTATTGGTGGAGGCAACAGATATGTAAACAGAGCTTGCAAAACTGTGATAAGCGCTGGCTGGAGATGGGGGCGGGCTGTCCCCTCCCTGAAGGACAGAGAGCCACACTGCTGGACCCTAGGGAGGGCGCCCCAGAGGAGGTAGTATCGAGGGGTTTGTAGAAGGGGCGTGTGAACCGCCTGCTGGTGCGGGACCAGCTGGATTCAGGGGACTGCAGGGCATCTGGTGGGGCCAGAGGGTGGGCCGGACTGGAGGCAGGATGGGGGCGGATGGGATTGTCAAATCCAGGGCTGGAGGGAGGACTGTCCTCCCTGTCTTCCCTGATGGGCTCAGCCCACCTGTTCCTTCTGGATCACCTCCAAGGTGGTCGAGATGTGGAATGTTGTGTTGGGATGTGACCAGGCTGCTCTTCCTGATAGGGGTGGGGTGGGAGGTGGGATGCAAGAGGCAGGATCAGGGTTTGAGAAAGTTGAAGACAATATACATTTATGGAGCTCTTGTTGCGTACCCAGTCCTGGGAACTGTAGACATAAATCTACTGTGGCCTTTGCCTTCTTGGAAATTCTAGTTTCCCTCTTAATTCTCTGCATGGAGGCAGGATGAGCTAGATCAGCTGTCTAATATGGAGGCCACTGGTCATGCGTGGCTCTTAAAATTTAAATTAATTAAAATTAAATTCAGTTCAGTTTTTCATTTGCACTTGCCACATTTCAAGTGCCCAGCGGCCACACTGTGGCCGGTGGCTACCGTATTGCGCGGTGCAGACGTAGAACGTGTCCAGCATTGCAGAAGGTTCTATGGGACAGCACTGGTCTGGCTGCCCGCCAGGTGGTCCTCGGGGGTTGCTGGTGCTAGAAGTGCTGGGGGACGTGAGTTCCTGAACTCGAGAACCCTCTGCATCCAGATCCTGCGGATCTGCACGCGGTACACGCCCGAGCAGGACACGATGACCTTCTCGGATGGGCTGACCCTGAACCGGACCCAGATGCACAATGCCGGCTTCGGCCCTCTCACGGACCTGGTCTTCGCCTTCGCCAACCAGCTGCTGCCCCTGGAGATGGATGATGCTGAGACTGGGCTGCTCAGTGCCATCTGCCTCATCTGTGGAGGTGGGCAGGGGGCCTGGGTCTGGGGGCCAGGCCCAGGGTGGTGGTACGACCCCCAGAGCCTCTCCCGGGGAGAAGCTCAGGGACCATCAGATCAGAAAGGGACCTGTCAGACCCTTGTCAGACCCCTGTTAGAGGGGGAAACCGAGTCCCAGAGGAGCAGGGTCTGGTCTGCGGCCACACGGCAAGGGAGTCGTGATGGAGACCTGGATTCTGGTTCCGTTTCCAGGCAGTGCTCGTTGTAGGGGGCTTAGGAGTGAGGACTTGAAGGTCAGACCACCCAGGTTCAAATCCTGGCCAACGTGTGACCTTTAACAGGTTGCTGAACTTCTCTGAGCCTCTATTTCTGTAAAATGGGGGCAGTAATGGTCTTCCCCTCATAAAGTTGATGGGAGGATTAGGAGGTAATAAATAAGGCACAGTGTGCCCAGAGCAAGACCCAGTAAATGTTGGCTGCTGTTATTATTTTATTATTATGAGTTCTACCTTATCAGGCTGGTGTCCAGAATAATGGGCAGGAGTGGGAGACCTGTCCCTACTTAAGGTGGCACTGCCTGTGTTCAGGGATCCCACCTCCATGAACTGGGCTCTCAGGGCGACCTTCGGGCAACCCCTGTCCCCAGCCCCTCTTTGCTCACATTTGAGAGCCTCTTAGGGCCTTTTTGTGTGGGGACCACCCCCGCCCCCCAGCAGAGAAGCTCAGCCTGTGGTCTGGGCAGGCATGCCCCCTGGTGGTCAAGTCTGGAAGTGCAGCTGTGTTCCTTGCTGGGCTAGGGCAGCGACTCAGCGGGCATCTCTGCTTCCTCAGACCGGCAGGACCTGGAGCAGCCAGACAGGGTGGACATGCTGCAGGAGCCGCTACTTGAGGCACTGAAGGTCTATGTGCGGAAACGGAGGCCCAGCCGCCCACACATGTTCCCCAAGATGCTGATGAAGATCACAGACCTGCGAAGCATCAGTGCTAAGGGTGAGGCTCCCACACCTGGAGATGCCCCATGTGTCTGCTGGGGCTGGGCCCCAACACCTGGCCCAGGACCCACCGTCCACGTTCAGGGGGTCAGGCCTCCTGCATCTGAGCTGACACCCCACGTCTTTGTGCCCATGTGATGCCCCACTCACCGGACCCCACCTTGCCTAGGTGACCCCCGCCTGTGAGCCCCAAGGTGGCAGTGTCATCTTTGCGTGGTGGTTAAGGGTTCTGGAAGCAGACTGTGTGGGTGTGTGTCCTTGAGCAGGTCAGACAACAGCTCTGAGCCTCAGTTTCCCATCTGAGGAGTGGGGATAATGATGGTGTTTACAGAGTTGTTTCGAGATGTCAGTAGGAGAGTCCACAGCACACAGCGCATAGGAAGGGCCCAGTGTCAAGCCCAGGTGGTCTGACCCCAGAGCCCGAGTTTGGAACCACTTTGCCCTGCTGACCCTCAGCCGTGGGGGCTTAGGAGGGCTGCCTTATGTCAAAGAGCTGAGCCCCGAGTTCAGTGCACGGTGGAAGCTGATATGGGTAGTATTGACCCTCCCACCCCCTCCACCCTCCCTCCTGGAGCCACACTTGCTTGTGGGGCTGGAGGAGCAGGGCGGGCATGCTGACCTCTGTGCCTCCTTTCCTGCAGGGGCTGAGCGGGTGATCACGCTGAAGATGGAGATCCCGGGCTCCATGCCACCTCTCATCCAGGAAATGTTGGAGAACTCAGAGGGCCTGGACACTCTGAGCGGACAAGGGGGGGCCGGGGGGCGGGATGGGGGCGGCCTGGCTCCCCCGCCCGGCAGCTGCAGCCCCAGCCTCAGCCCCAGCTCAAACAGAAGCAGCCCGGCCACGCACTCCCCGTGACTGCCCGTGCCCCGTGGACACAGCCCTTGCCCCGTGCCCTGGCTTTTCTCTGCCTTTCTACCGACCATGCGACCCTTGCCAGCCCTGCCCCCCACCTGTCCTCCCTTCCCTGGGGGACCGGAGGGAGGCGGCGGCGACTCTTCGGACAGAGGCCCGGGCCTGCGATGGACTGCCCGCTCCTGCAGATGTCTGGGCTGACACCGGGGGCAAGAACTGAGTGAGGACCCCCGGTCCCGGGCCTCAGGATGGGCCCCGGGGCCTCGTGTTCATCAAGACACCCCTCTGCCCACCTCTCCACATCTTCATCACCAGCAAATGCCAGGACCTGGCTCCCCCATCCTCAGAACTCGCAAGCCATTGCCTCCCCGTTGGGGAACCCCCCTGCCTCGGTTGGTGACAGAGGGGGTGGGCCGGGGTGGGGGATTCCCCCTGTACATACCCTGCCATACCAACCCCCAGGTATTCTTGCTGGTTTTGTTTTTATTTTAATTTTTTTTTTTGGTTTTGATTTTTTTAATAAGAATTTTCATTTTAAGCACATTTATACTGAAGGAATCTGTGCGGTGTATTGGGGGGAGCTGGATTCAGAGCTGGAGGGGGGTGGGTCCTGGGGGAGGGGAGTGGCTCAGAAGGGGAGAAGGGGCTCCCCCTCTCTAAGTCCCTGTGCCCCCTAAGCCCTCCTCCCCAGCCTTTTCCTCTTCAGTTTTCTCTTTAAAACTGTGAAGTACTAACTTTCCGAGGCCTGCCCTCCCTTCTCCCTCTGCCTAACCACTGGGCGTGGACAGTTTCCCGGCAACCCCTGGAAGGAGGGGGCTCCCGCAGGAGATGGGGCAGGGGCGAAGCAAGGGGGCCTCAGAACATAAAGGCGTGTGTTTCTCAGCCTCGTGTCCTCGGCAGAGCTGCCTCCCCATCAGAGCCCACGTCATCGAAGCCCTCCAGCCCCCCCACCCCGAGCCCCATGAAGGGGCTGGCCAGGGGGTCCGAGCTGCCCCTGCCCCCCAGCCTCACAGCCACCAGCACCGCCCACAGGGCCCCCAGACACACACACACACACACACACACACACACACACACACACAGTGGACAGACGGGCCGGCAGACACTCGTGGCCTGAGTTCCTCCGTTTCCCTGGCCTGCCCCACCCCACCCCCGTGCCCCCTCCTTGCCCCGCAGGACGGGCCTACAGGGGGCCCCCTCCCGTCACCCCTGCACCCCCGGGTTTGGGGAGCTGGCCCTGCCCTGCCCTCCTTGCCCCGGGGTTGGGGTCTCACCCCCCCAGAGCCCGCTGGTGCACCTGTTACTGTTGGACTTTCCACTGAGATCTACTGGATAAAGAATAAAGTTATATTTATTCTACACGTGCCTCAGAGCCTCGCTGCCTCGCCGCATTCTCTCGGTGTCTGGGCAGGGGCTGGGGGTCCGCTGTGGGCACTGGGGGGGCCAAGCCGCCTTCAGAGCTTGCCTTGCTGTGCTGGAATCTTTGGAGACCCAATGGAAGGAGATGGCCTGCCCTTAGAAAGCCAGCCCTTGGTCTAGGGGCTTTCACAGCCCGTTAGGGACCCCAGTGTGGAGTGGGGGCGGGGAGAAAGGGAGAGACTACCTGCACCTTCAGGGAGTCCCCAGTCCGAGGGAGAAAGCCACCTCGGCCCTCAAAGCCCCTAGCCCTTGGGAAGCCAGAGGTTGAGTCCGGGGGGTCACTTAGTGGCAGAGGAGTTCTATTTTTGGAGTGACCACAGATGACCTTCACAGCAGGAGTGGCAGTTGGCATGGGGACCTGGGTCAGGGGCTCATTGCAAACGAAGAAGAGCTCAGGATTGGGATGGAAACTTGGGAGGCCAGCCCTCTTGTCCCTCTGCCTCCAGGAAGAATTGTCCTGCCCTCCCCTGTCCACCCCTAAGCTCACTTCTGTGGGCAGGAGGCACAGAGGGCACAGGTGACAGGGCACCCGGATGCTCCTGGTTGAGAGGATGGAGTGTGACAGGCCTTGAGGGTCCCCAGAAGCCAGTTCCCCCCTCCACCGCCACTACACATCAAGGCCCAGAGAGGGCAGTGCCCTTGCCCATGGTCACACAGCAAGTTAGTGGCAGATTGGGGAACAGTACTAAGGGCTCCTACCTCTCAGCCAGGGCTCTTTCCCGGATCCCTGAAGCCCTTGAAGAAGCATCAATCACTGAGATCTTGGGGGCGGGGGCGTCTGGGGAGGTGGCAGTGGAGGCTGCGTTTGGGGAGGGTTAGCAGGGCGCCTGGGCGAGAAGAGATTCCTGGGCGGGAAGAAAGAGTTCCTTCCACGGGGGTCCACCTGCCATTTCTACTTTAGCCATCAGGTGGCGCCAGATCCTCACTTATGTCACAGTCTGGCCCAGGCTGGAGAGGATGCTGAGGACAGGCTCTCTTCCTCTAGCAAATATTTTCTAACACTTTCTAACAGGTTTCTTTATGAACCTGACATAATTCAACCTAACATACCAAACACATGCTTTAAAAAGTCACCATGCTGGCACGCTATATTGTAAAGGAGAAATTCAGGGAAAGTACTGTGAATTTCCATGTGTCAATGCTTGGGCCCAATCATTGGGCAGATAGATAGGACACAGTCCTACGCTTGCTTCTATTTTTTAATGAACATTTGGATTTAAAAGAAGTAAGAAGGTCAGAAGCTATTCTGTACAAGGAACCCAGGAAAATTAAAGAGTATGGGGTGGATAAAAACCAATAACGACTAATAAAACCATGCAAAAAAAAAAATCCCAAACTAAACCCTTAATGTTTTATATGTAAAACAGGGTCAGGTTTTGGGTTCAGGTAATTATAAAGAGGCTGTTCACTATGTAAATGTCAGTGGAACATTCTAAAGGAGTGTGTGACAATTCTTTATTGTGGGGGGACATTGGCATTCTTAGCCCCTACCGGCCAAATGCCAAGAGGGTGCCCCTCATCGTGACGACTAAAGCAGTGATGCCCACACTTACAAAGCGCCCCCCTTGGGATAGTAACTTTGCTGCTGGGGCTTGAGGTTGCTCTGGATGGTTCATGGTTCACTGTAGAGCAGAGTTTCTTATCTACGGCACAAGTGACATTTTGGGCTATGAATTATTTGTTGCGAGGGGCCATCCTGCACACTGTAGGATGATTAGCAGCAGCCCTGGCTTCTATCCACTCGTTGCACCTTCCCTCAAGCTGTGACAACCAAATATATCTGCAGACGTTGCCCAATGTCCCCTGGGGGGCAAAATCGCCCCCAGTTGAGAACCACTGCTACAGTCTGGTCATCGAGGGCTGACATGTGCTTTGCCTATGGGAGCACAGGGCAGAGGCATTTAACCAGGCCTGGAGCAGGGCTCGGAAGGCTTCCTGGAACAGGTGCTCCCTCCCAGCTAAATCTCTAAGGGGAAGAGTTAGCCAGGTGGAACGCAGAGGTCATAAAAAGCTTCTGGTGGTCAGAAACTATCCCCAGCTCTGTGTTTTAACCATTTTGGGTTTCGGTTGACAAGGCAGAGCGGCTGAAGCTCTAGAGGCTGGGACGGGCTGGCCAAGGCCAGTTCAGGAGCTGGACTTGATCCTGCGGGCAATGGCAGTGAAGGATTCGAAGCCAGTGCGTGAGGGGGTCAGATTAGAATGGCAGGGGGCGGGAGCAGAGGCTGAGGAAGGGAGTACCCCAGGCCGTCGGTGACCGGCTGACCCTGGGCAGCCTCCGAAGGGGTGGGGAAGAGTGGCCAAGGGAGGAAATGCTTGGGTGGTAAAACAGGAGGACCAGGTGATTGATGGGACGTGGAAGGTGGGCAGAGGACGGGCTCTGGCAACAACAGATGGAGGTGGCCAGGGTGGATGGGAACCCCAGCAACTGAGAGGAGAGCTAAGGAAGTTGGGGCACCATGTGAGTTACTGGTGACCCCCTCCACGCACCTCACTCCACTCCTGCCACACCAGCCTCCTTGTTGGCCTCCAAGGCCTCCAGCTTCTTCCTGCCTCAGGACCTTTGTTCTTCCATTCCCTCCAACGGGAACGCTCTTCCCGGAGAAGCTTCACGGCTGGCAACTTGCTATGTTCTGCTCCCCGTCACTCCTCAGGGGTGTCACTCTCTCTCCCCTTACTCTTTACACTGGCTGGTGGTACAGTCTATATTTATTGTCCACCAGAATGTAAGCTTCACAGGGGCACGTTTTGTTCACCACAGGAGCCCAACACCTGAATCTGCTAATACAGCAGCCACTCGCCACTGGTGGCGGCCGAGTCTGAGATACGTGGCTGGTCCAAATTGAGATGTGCTCCAAGCACAGAGCACACACCAGCCTTCAAAGACTTAGTACAAAACGAAGAATATAAAACATCTCCTCGATACTTTTTTTATATGGATGGTGTGTTGAAAAAATACTTAAAATATATTACTAAAATGAATTTCACCTGTTTCCTTTCACTTTGTAATGTGGCTAATGGAAAACTTGGCATTATGTAGGTGGCTCACATCCTCTTTCTATGAAACAGTGCTGATCTTGAACACTGCCTGGTATACACTATGTGCTCAAGAAGTATTTGTTGAAGGAATATATAGGGAAAACAGCTGGACATTCACATCTGAGTTTGCGTGGAAGGGTCCAGGCGGCAGACACAGAACTCAGTGTAGGTGGAGGGACGGTGGAACACACCGTGAGCGTCGATAAGTGCTTGGGCCTGGGGAACACTTCCAGTTCCTCATCCAGAGCAAGTTTACTGAGCACCTACTATGGGCCTGAGAGGAGGAGAGAGCTATGCATCCAGCAGAAGTGCTGCCTTGGGGCCTCCAGCTCTGGTTTGGGGGTTGGGCTGTCTGTACAGGAAGGCAACTGTTTTCTTCCCAGGTGAGACCAAAAGGCAGGTAGGCATTAATTAGCTAGGGGAAGGGGGGTCTGCAGAGAGGGAGGCCGCTCCAGGCAAAGGAACAGCATGTTGAAACACTTAGAAGCAAGATTGGGTACCTACCGTGCTTGGTAGGAACAGAAAATTCGGTATGGTTTGGGGCATGGCAACCTTGGAGAAGCCAATGGGAGGGGGCCTGATGAAGCAGGGCCAGACACGCAGGGCTTCAGAAACCTTGTTCAGGTGCTGGACTTACCCTGAGGACGGGGGAGCCCCAAGGACGTAAGTAGGGGGGCTATTTAGAAAGACTCCTCCAGCTGCTGTGTGGAGCCAGGCAGGAAAGCTGAGGAAGAGGCGTGAAGGAAAGCGGAACAGGGAGGAAGCGACCAGGGACGTAGAAGACTGGGGCGCTGGCAGCCTGCTCAGAAGGGTCTGGTGAAGCCCCGGAGGTGTGGTTAGATGGTGGCCGCTGGATTTTTCAGTCTGGTGCCGGCTGCTTATGGAGAGCATCCCCACTGGGGCGGTGAAGGAGGAAGAAGATGGGGGCAGAGGAGAGATAGGAGGGGAAAAGGAGGCAGACACGTAGACAGATCCTTGTACTTCCCAGGGGGTAGGTCCTCGGTGGGGAAGGAGGAGGGGAGGCGGGTGATGGCTGCAGGCAAATGCAGGGCCAGGAGCACACGTTCTGGGGGAGGTTTCTTCTGAGGATGTTTATGGACTGGGGTAACAGCAGCAGGGTGCAGAGGGGGAAGCTAGCAAAGAGTCCTGCCCTCTGACCCCACTGCCCACCCCCACTCTATCTCCATGAAAGGAGGGCCCAGCCACCTTGCCCAGGCCACAAGGTCGAGAGTGTAGACGGTGCCCAGACTGAGGCCTCCCCTCCCCCTCCCTTCCTGTGTGGGCTCCGTCAGGAGGGCAGATCATCCTGTGATGCCCCTGCAGGTAGGGAGGGAGCCACCGTGGCTGCTGCTGGCACTGGATCCTGGCCACTCGCACAGTGCATGTCAGAGATCACACACACAGCTCACACGGGGCACACAGATGCACACGCATACGCAGAACGCACACGGGGTAGGCCCACACACGCACAGAGAGCCTGCAGAGGAT
Organism: Mesoplodon bidens; assembly: GCF_964165515.1. NCBI lineage: Eukaryota > Metazoa > Chordata > Mammalia > Artiodactyla > Ziphiidae > Mesoplodon > Mesoplodon bidens. Next base: position 52,306,194 of record NC_138179.1, on the reverse strand, counting down.
GGACATGTGCTTACGCACACGCGTGCACAACCAGAGCTCACCCAGGATATACGCATGCATGCACACACACACAAAGAGCTCACACAGGTTTTACGTGTGCTTGGGCACCCACAGCTCACACCGTATGTATGTGTACATGTGTGTGCACATACACAGAGGGCCCACACAGAGGCCACGCCTCAGTCTGAACAAGGAGAGGCCCCCAGGGATGCTGGCACCACCGTTGTTTTTGTCCCCAGGGAAACACCCCGGGCTCCAGCGGACCCTCCACTTTGCACTAGCTTGCTTCCTCTTGTCCACTTGCTCTCAGCCCCCCGCCTCCTTCCTTTTAGCCTGGATGATGGCACCAAGGACCGCCTTAGTTCATTAGATGATGTCCCCAGCTTGGCTGGGAGCTGCGGATGCTGCCCGGCGGGCCATGCCCCCTGTGTGCCATCTGCTGGGCAGGGGACCCTGCGAACAGTTGCTGCGGAGCTGCTTCTCGCTCCGGGGTGGTGGGGTCTGGCCTCTGACCTCACCCCCGCCCCAGGCAGCTCTAGATGGCCAGGTCCTGGCGGACGGTGGCCAGCGATGCCTTGCTGCGGCCGCTGCCGCCCTCGCTGTCGCAGGCCGGCGCCCGGTGAGCATAGGAGGGCGGGGCGTAGGGGTCGGGGCCCGGGCGCCTGGCGGGCAGGGCGGGCGGCGGCGGTGGGAGCAGCTGCTGCGCCTCCTCGTGCGCGCGGTTGCAGCGGTTGTCGCGCTCGGCCGCCTGGCGACAGTGGCCGGCGCGCGGGCGGCCCTTCCAGAGCAGGTGGCCCAGCTCGGCCACGCTGAGCAGCGCCGAGAGCAGCCCCACGGCGAAGTAGAAGATCACGAAGACGGTCTTCTCGGTGGGCCGGCTCACGAAGCAGTCCACCGTGTGTGGGCACGGGGCACCGGCGCACACGAAGTGCGGGGCCACGCGGAAGCCGTAGAGCAGCGCCTGGCCCGCCAGGAAGGCCAGCTCGGCCAGCAGGCGCAGCGCCACGCTCAGCAGGTAGCAGCGGCGCGCGCCGCGGCCCCCCGGGCGCCCCGGGGTCCCCAGCGACCCCGCCCCGCCGGCCGCGCCGCCCGGCTCCTTGCTGGCCCGGTGCACAGAGTAGATGACGAAGAGCACCGGGGGCGCCGACAGCAGCAGGATGTGGAAGAGCCAGAAGCGGTAGTGGGAGACGGGGAAGGCGCGGTCGTAGCAGGTCTGGCGACAGCCCGGCTGTAGCGTGTTGCACACGAACTCCTCCTGCTCGTCCTCGAACACGGCGCCGCCCACCGTGGCCAGCACCAGGATGCGGAAGATCAGCATGACCACCAGCCACAGGCGGCCCACGAGCGGCGACTGCAGCTGCACGGCGTCCAGCAGCGAGCCGAGGAACGCCCACTCCCCCATGGCGCTGGGGATGGACGCGGGGCGGGCAGTCAGAGGCTGAAGGGTCGGGATCCCCAGCCCTCCGTGCCCGTCGGGGTGGAGTCAGTTGGACCTCCTCTAACTTCGAGGTGAGCCAGGGGGCAGCCAGGCCTGGGGTTAACAGGGACTTTGTGGGAACAAAGGGCTTAGCAAGGGGGGCGGGGGCGGGAGGGGTTAGGTGATTCTCCACTGTGGGCGCTGGGGAGGAGCCCCCCTTTGGTGCTCTAGTCAGACACCCACGGGCCTGCTGGGTTGGACCCTTTGCTCCTCCAGAGTCCAGGTTGGTGGGAAAGGGCCTTGGAGATCAGCCCGCCCTCCCCACCCCCACGGCCTCTGACTGCATTTGTAGAAGCGGAAACCCAGCAGCGCCCTCATGTGCCCAAGGATGCTTTCTGTGGGCAAGAGTGGTGCCCCAAACCCAGCTCTCCGTCGGACCCAATTCAGTACCCCTGGGAGAAGTGGAGCCAGCAGACCCAGAGGAACCCACCTCCTTCTTTCTCCGCCCATTTTCCTGCCCTTTTTACTGCAGTGAACTGCTCTCAGAATTGGGGAGCAGACACAAAGGTAACCCCACTTCCATAACTCTACCCAATGTCCTAGGTGTCCCCTGCCATCTGAGCCCAGTGTGGCAGGAATGCTGGCCCACCTTCTCCCATCTCCTCCCTGGTGTCCCTCTGTTTCCAGCCTCCCATATCTCTCGAGAACCCCCCCAACTCCCCCCACCCCTCACAGGTCCCACAGGCCCCTGATGCCCCCAGACTCTCACCCGTACGTAACCACTCGCCCTGTAGCTGACGCTGGGATGTTAAAGCCGAGTAAAGGACCTTGGGAGGTGGCTGGGACCTGTTCCTCCTGGTCCCTCTTTCATTTTCCCTTTCAGATTTTGCCAGGATGGATGACAAGACAGGATGGCTGAGAGGGGCTAGCTCTCCCCTTCTCTTAAAGGGACAGGGTGACCCTGTTGGCTGGCTCCACCCCTGAGAACAGACCCAGGGCCACACCCCTTGCTGGGCTCTGCCAACCTCCCTTTCCATCCCTTCACCTGCCCCCACCCCACGGCTGTGTCCCCAGCTGGAAATGAGGGAAGGGGTTAACCAGAGCTGCCTCTCTCTCCCTTTTTTTAAAATAAATTTATTTATTTTTGGCTGCATTGGGTCTTCGTTGCTGCGCGCAGGCTTTCTGTAGTTGCGGTGAGCTGGGGCTACTCTTGGTTGTGGTGCGCGGGCTTCTCATTGTGGTGGCTTCTCTTGTTGCCGAGCACACAGGCTCTAGGCACGCGGGCTTCAGTAGTTGTGGCTCACGGGCTCTAGAGCGCAGGCTCAGTAGTTGTGGCACATGGGTTTAGTTGTTCCGTGGCATGTGGGATCTTCCCGGACCAGGGCTCGAACCTGTGTCCCCTGCATTGGCAGGTGGATTCTGAATCACTGTGCCACCAGGGAAGCCCCAGAGCTCCCTCTTTTATTGAGGGAAGCCTATCGCCAAAAACTTCCCCCAAACTGGAAGGCCTAGGTCCACTATCAAGTGACTGTCCCTTCTGAAGGCCGTCTTCAGGGCTGGAGCGAGGTTTGCCGCTGGTGTTGGAGGCACTGGTTTTTTTTTTTTTTTTTTTTTTTAATTTATGGCTGTGTTGGGTCTTCGTTTCTGTGCGAGGGCTTTCTCTAGTTGTGGCAAGTGGGGGCCGCTCTTCATCGCGGTGCGCGGGCCTCTCACTATCGCGGCCTCTCTTGTCGCGGAGCACAGGCTCCAGACACGCAGGCTCAGTGGTAGTGGCTCACGGGCCCAGTTGCTCCACGGCATGTGGGATCCTCCCAGACCAGGGCCCGAACCCGCGTCCCCTGCATTGGCAGGCAGACTCTCAACCGCTGAGCCACCAGGGAAGCCCGGAGGCGCTGGTATTTGAAGAGGCAGCAGACACCTGGCAACTCTCCTTCTAGCTCCGCCACTGCTCACCTCGGACCAGTCACTCAGCTCTTCTGGGCCAGAATCTCCTGGCTTGTCAGCTGGGGAGCCTGGGCCGGCTGACCTCCAAGTTCCCTTCCGGCTCTGCGTCTTAAGGCTAAGGTCCCAGCCACGTTACAGAGAACAAAAAAGCCCGAGCCCGGAAGAAATTCCCTTTTGGAAAAACCTTGAAGTATCAAGAGTATCTGGCTTTAGGACTGAAATAAAAGCTTTTGCTTCCTTCCTGCTTTTCTGTAATTTCCAGATTTACTGTAATGAGCGTGTCATTTCATAATGCAAAAAATAAATAGAAAGCAAGACTTCTTTTCCCCCATAAGGCTCTGAACTGAGTCACCTACGGCTCTAGGTGGCAGGAGAAGCTGTCCCATAGGGGAGGAGAGTTAGGATGACCGATGGTGACCTGAGCGGCCAGGGAGGGGACACTCCCAGGTTGAGCACTTGTTTGTTCCCCCTGCCTTTTCAGGAGTCAGCCCAACCCACACCATTCCCCTCGTCCACCTGTGCAGCTGCTCCGGGCCAGGCCCTGCGCCCCACTCATCGCGCGAGTTAGCTCGCTTAGCCCTCCTGGTGAGTCGGCAACAGGGCTGAGACTCAGAGCGCTAAGCCACTTGGTACACTCACGCGGCAAGAAAGAGCAGCTCCTGGCCGCATGCCCAGCCTCACTGGTTTGGAGCACATCGTGGAACTGTCCCCTTTCCAGCCTGGCTGGGCTTCCCAGGTGGTGTCCCAGGGCCTGACAGTCCCCAGGGTTTTTGTGTGGGGCTGGTGGGGGCCATGCCAGGACTCCTCTTCGATGATACTTTCTCTCCTCTCCAGCTATGGGGGCCGCTGGGGACCCCTGGCACGATTTCAAGAAGGGATGGGAAAGGTATCCTTCACCGACGCTGGCTCAGGGGCCTGGCCCAGCCTGGAAAAACCCTAGGTTAATGCTTGGGAGTGCTGGGGTTCCCTTGGGACTGGGCCTGGGTGGGGAGACACGGGCCTGGACCAAGTCCAGAGGAAAGCACATGCTGGGGCCCATTCCAAAAACAGGATGTGGTGTTGAGGGCACTGCTGACCTCCCCATTCCCAGCCTCCACCTGCTTCTGGCTAAAGCTGCTCCCTGCCCCCTGCCCCCCGGCCATGGGGGCTCAGGGACATACCTCATCTCCCCTGGAATGGTCCCTGCCCTGGACGCATGGCCACTGCTGGGTCAGGCCTCCAGCCCAGCCTGGAAAAATCCTCATCAGACCAGACCCATCTGCCCGCAGAGAGTGGAAAGTGGCAGAGGTGGTGGGCTGGGCTGGGGGGGGTGGGGGACATGGAGCCCATGGTCACCCTGTGCTGTCCCCAGTCCCTGATACCACAGGGCCAGACACAGGAGACTCTACAATCTCCGGGGCCCATCCGTCCCAGATAGCGCCGTCCAGCCTGGGAGGAGGTGTTGCTGATGTTGCCCAGAGCTGGCGGCACGTGGCCCTGTTCTTGGCCAAATGTGAGGTCTGGGGCTGGGCTCAGAGCCTGTCCTGCCCTGGTCCACGTTTGGTCTCTGTCCCAGACACCTCACCCTGACCCGTCAGGTTGTGGAGCCACTTCCCATGCATGTCCTTCCCACATGAACACACACATGCAGGCACACACATGTTGGCACCTGGTAAATTAATACTCGTGATGTCATCAACACAGGGCTGTATTTTCTCTCCCCTGTGTCCCTCTAACATTTAAAAAAGTCTTTCTATAAATGCTGCCTTTTAGTGAGGCCTTTCCTTGCTGCCCTAACTGGAATTTAACCCCTGACTTTCTATCCCCTTTCTCAGCTTTATTTCCTTTGCACTGACCACTTCAGAACATACTTTATATTTTTCTTAGTTATCCTGTGTAGCATCCATCTCCTCCGTTAGTGTGTAAGCTCCATGAGGGCAGGGACTTTTGGTGCTTTATACACTATCCTGCCCCCAACACCTAGAACAGTTCCTGGCACTTAGTAGAAGATCAGTAAATATATGTGGGGCGACAGAATGAATGAAGTGGGGCGAGAGGATTGCAGGGGGTGCGGAGCTCCTCCGCCCCAAGAAGATGAGGACGCTGCTGGGCCGTTGGACACTCTGGTCTCTTCCAGCGCTTTGATCACTTAAATGGCCAAGGGTCTTTGGAAATCTTGCTGTGTGTTGGACCAGTAAAAGTAATTGCAGAGCTGAAGGCAGCTTGGAGTTGGCTTGTTTTTACTGATTCCTTTTCGTTTTTCAGAGCAACTTGCCTGCCTGCTCTCGAGATGTCATTACCAGGAGTTATATCTGTCCAGCCTTACACAGGTCAGCTGGCGGGCTGCAGAGCTTGTGAACTTTTTCTGTCTGGGGGTTGTAAAGACAGAAAAGTAAAGATTACAAGGCTCTCCAGAAGATGATTTAATGGAAATCATCATCTCCTCTTTAGTCATTCCAAGAGCATCCACTTTGATGTGGTTGAGAAATATCGTGAAGGTGATTCTGTGTTCAACTCTAACCACAGCTCAGCGGCTTGGCAAACTGCCTCCTCATTTTCCACAGGTCAATTGTAAAAATGAGAGTGCCTATCAGTAGGTCAGGTGGAGGCTGCATGGAGACTTTCTTGTACCCAGAAGCGAACTTGTGCCCACCAATTTTTAGCATTTTAATTCCTTACAACTGAAGGGGTCAGCAAAACTCAACATTCTCCTCATTTATTATTTTTAAATTAAATATTCTTGACATTGTTGCAACACATATTCTACTTGTAGGAAGCACGTTGTTTCATAAAACTGTTCTACAGTGCTGCCAGTTATTGCTGCGTGACCATGTGTGCACACGTTACCCTTAAGTATAAGGCAGTGTAGTGACGCCAATGTTCCCTAGGTGTGAGGGTGTCTACTATCCCTAGTTCATTCATAAACATGGCCGGGAAGAAGAAATACACACTGCAAGAATCAACTTATCCCAAGGGAGTTCAGTGCCTTCAATGGCAAATAATAGGCCAGTGAGGAGCTGCTCTTTGTTAGTTTTAACTGTTCCAGCAGACACAGCATATTCAAGATGGATCTCTTCTCGTTGTGATGCACATGACTGTATTCTATCACTATCTTTAGGGCCAGACTGGAAAAGTCGGTCTTTCTAATGAAAGAGGATCAAGTGAATGATTCCTAAGTAAAGAAAGGAGGATCTTCATGTGATTTTCTTTTATCTTTTCTTTTTTTTTTTGCGGTACGCGGGCCTCTCACTGTTGCGGCCCCAGCCTCTCCGCGGCATGTGGGATCTTCCCGGACTGGGGCACGAACCTGTGTCCCCTGCATCGGCAGGCAGACTCTCAACCACTGCGCCACCAGGGAAGCCCTGATCTTTTTTTTTTTTTTTGCTTTTGCTTTTATTTAAAAAAAAGTTTTAATTGATGTATAGTTGATTTACAATATTGTGTAAGTTTCCGGTGTACAGCAAAGTGATTCAGATATATATATATATATTTCTTTCTAAAAATTCTCTTCCATCATGGGTTATTACAAGATATTGAATATAGTTCCTTGTGCTTACAGTAAATCCTTGTTGTTTATCTAGTTTATATATGGTAGTATGTATCTGTTAATTCTATACCCCTAATTTATCCCTCCCCCCTCCTCTTTGGTAACCCCTCCCCTTTGTTTTCTATGTGTGTGAGTCTGTTTCTGTTTTGTAAATAAGTTCATTTGTACTTTTTTTAGATTATACGTATAAGTGATATCATATAATATTTGTCTTTCTCCATCTGACTTACTTCACTTAGTATGATAATCTCTAGGTCCATCCATGTTGCTGAAAATGGCATTATTTCATTCTTTTTTATGGCTAAGTAGTATTCCATTGTGTATATATACCACATCTTCTTTATCCATTCATCTGTCGAAGGACACTTAGGTTGTTTCCATGTCTTGGCTATTGTAAATACTCCTGCAATGAACACTGTGGTGCTTGTATCTTTTCTGGATACACGCCCAGGAGTGGGGTTGCTGGATCATATGGTAACTCCATTTTTAGTTTTTTAAGATACCTCCATACTGTTCTCCATAGTGGCTGCACCAATTTACATTCCCACCAACAGTGTAGGAGGATTTCCTTTTCTCCACACCCTCTCCAGCATTTATTATTTGTAGACTTTTTTTTTTAAGGTTCTTTTCCTATGTAGGTCATTACAGAGCATTGAGTAGAGTTCCCTGTGCTGCACAGCAGGTTATTATTTGTTATCTATTTTATATAGTAGTGTGTATATGTCGGTCCCAATCTCCCAGTTTATCCCTCCCCCACCTCCTCCTTATCCCCTGGTAACCATAAGTTTGTTTTCTACATCTGAAACTCTACTTCTGTTTTGTAAATAAGTTCATTTGTTCCCTTTTTTTAGATTCCACATATAAGTGATATCATATGATATTTGTCTTTCTGTGTCTGACTTAACTCAGTATGACAATCTCTAGGTCCATCCATGTTGCTGCAAATGGCATTATTTTGTTTTTTTATTGCTGAGTAATATTCCATTGTATATATGTGCCACATCTTCTTTATCCATTCTTCTGTTGATGGACATTTAGGTTGCTTCCATGACCTGGCTATCGTAAATAGCAGTGCTATGAACATTGGGGTGCATGTATATTTTTGAATTATGGTTTTCTCCGGGTATATGCCCAGGAGTGGGATTGCTGGATCACATGGTAGTCCTAGTTTTAGTTTTTTAAGAAACCTCCATAATGTTCTCCATAGTGGCTGCACCAATTTATATTCCCACCAACAGTGTAGGAGAGCTCCCTTTTCTCCACACTCTCTCCAGCATTTATTATTTGTAGACTTTTTTTTTTTAAAGCAGTTGTTAACATTTACTGAATCTTCTACCAGGTGGCTTCAAGCTACTAGGACACATGCCCCACCCACACCCTTAATCTTCTCAACTCTTCTGCTGAAGAATTTGACCTTCACGATGCAGGCTGCTTTGGGAGCTTTCCCTTCCTCAGAGCCTTGTATTGATAGTAGCCTGATCGCACCACATCAATGATAGGAGCAGCTCGTCTTGTTCTTGACAACATTTACCTGTCTGCTCACTGACCAAGGTTCCACAATTTATCACAGTTGATATCTGGGCAGAAGCTCTGGTTCCTCTTTAAGTGGTAATGCCAGATAACAACTTTCTTAAAGTATCCTGGGTGATATTTGTGGAAGTTGATCCTGTGGTGATGCATGCCACCAGCATTACCATGGCCTCCTGGGTGCTCCTGGTGTTTGCTGTTACAGATGTGGCTGTATCTCATGTGGCCCTAAGTTTCCAGGTCTCCCTCAGTCTGGATGGCTGTAGACTTTTGTTTTGTTTTGTTTTGTTTGTTTTTGCGGTACGCGGGCCTCTCACTGCTGTGGCCTCTCCCGTTGCGGAGCACAGGCTCCGGGCGCACAGGCTCAGCAGCCATGGCTCACGGGCCCAGCCAGCCGCTCTGCGGCATGTGGGATCTTCCCAGACCAGGGCACGAACCCATGTCCCCTGCATCGGCAGGCGGACTCTCAAACACTGCGCCACCAGGGAAGCCCTTTTGTTTGTTTTTTAAAAAATAAATTTTATTTATTTATTTTTGGTTGTGTTGGGTCTTCGTTGCTGCACACGGGCTTTCTCTAGTTGCGGCGAGCGGGGGCTACCCTTCGTTGTGGTGCGTGGGCTTCTTATTGCGGTGGCTTCTCTTGTTGCGGAGCACGGGCTCTAGGAGAGCAGGCTTCAGTAGTTGTGGCACGCGGGCTCAGTAGTTGTGGCTCATGGGCTCTAGAGCGCAGGCTCAGTAGTTGTGGTGCACGGGCTTAGTTGCTCCATAGCATGTGGGGTCTTCCCGGACCAGGGACTGAACCTGTGTCCCCTGCATTGACAGGTGGATTCTTAACTACTGTGCCACCAGGGAAGTCCCTCATTGTAGTTTTGACCTGGATTTCTTTACAGGTCCATGTGATCTTCTCTGCAGCATTCAGAACCAAGGCTGCTGCATCCACTATCCTAGGTCATCCTGGGTTCTTTAGGTACCAAAATGGACTTTGGAGTTTGTATAGTCAGGGTTCTCCAGAAAAACAGAACCAATAGGAGGTGTGTGTGTGTGTGTGTGTATATATATATATATATATATATTTGTTATAGGAATTAGCTCACAGTTTTGGAGGCTGGAAAGTCCCACGATCTGCTATCTGTAAGCTGGAGAATTGGGAAAGCTGGGGGTGTAATTCAGTTTGAGTCTGAAGGCCTGAGAACCAGGAGCACTGATGTCCAAGGGCAGAAGATAGATGCCTCAGCTTAGAGTGAATTCACCCTCCCTCCACCTTTTTGTTCTATTCAGGTCCTCAATGGATTGGATGATCCCACCCGCATTGGTGGGAATCATCTTAACTCAGTCTACTGAGTTACATGCTAATCTTTTCCAGAGACACCTTCACAGACACACTCAGAAGTAATATTTTACCAGCTATCTGGGCGTGCCTTAACCCAGTCAAGTTGACACATACAATTAACCATCACAGAGTTTTTCAATACAGACTGCAGACAGCTTGCTCATATTTGCAAGGATGCAGCCCATGAGTGAAAAACACCTGAGGGCAACTCCTGGAGTGGTACGAGTTCAGCATCATGTTAGAACTGGAACCCATATATTACTTTTATAACCAGAAAAAATATTAAAAGTTATTTTCATTTTGAAAGAAAACATGTAACATCACTATTTTTGAAAACTATAGGAAGATACAAAGAAGAAAACAAAATCACCCAAATCTCATTATCCAGAGAAAAGCAACTGACATTTTGCTGCAACTTGCAATAAGGCCTTTCAATGCATATTGCATTCTCGAACTTTAGTGTGCATCAGGATTAGCTGGAGTGCTTGTTAAAACAAGTGCTTTTAAGTCAGTAGTTCCGGGGTGGGCCCGATAATAAGAATTTCTAACCGCCTCTCTGGTCTTGCTGCCACAGTCAGTCCAGGGGCCACATGCAGAGAAGCACTGGTCCAGAGTTTACACCTCTGCTGTTCCAAGCAGGGTCTCCAATCAGTAGTATTTGTTTTTTTAAATTTATTTTATTAATTTATTTTTGGCTGCATTGGGTCCCCGTCGCTGCACACGGGCCCTCTCTAGTTGTGGCGAGCGGGAGCTTCTCTTCGCTGCGGTGCGCGGGCTTCTCATTGCCGTGGCTTCTCTTGTTGCGGAGCATGGGTGCTAGGCACATGGACTTCAGTACCTGTGGTGCGCAGGCTCAGTAGTTGTGGCGCACGGGCCCAGCCGCTCCGCGGCACGTGGGATCCTCCCGGACCAGGGCTCGAACCCATGTCCCCTGCCTTGACAGGCGGACTCTCAATCACTGTGCCACCAGGGAAGCCCCAATCAGTAGTATTGACATCACTTGGGAACTTGTTAGTAATACAATTTCAGGCCCCACCCCAGACCTACTGAATCAGAATCTGTGGTTTAACAAGATCCCTAAGGGATTTGAAACACAGGTTTGAGAAGCACTGGTTTATATCTGGGCCTCATACTGTCTGAAAGATGGCTTTTCCTCCCTACTTTATTGTGATCTAATTTACACACAGTAAAAAGCACCATTTTATAATTGAGTTTTGACAAATTATATGAGTTTGGTATCTTTCTCCCCCTCTTCCTAACAGAATGAGAACTTTCCTGTGCTACCAAATATTTTGGGAACACATGACTTTTAATTGACTCTATAACACATGGTAAGTAAGGGTGTGCCAGTTTAATTAGTTCTTCTATTGTGGGACATCTATGCTGTTCCCGGTTTTTCACAAGCGTAAATAATGCTTCAATGAACTCTTTTGGACACAAATGTTTCATTTTTCAGACAATAATTTTCCAAACGTGTTATTACTGAGGCAGGCAAGAACAAACATCCATTACTGTAGGAAAAAAAAGTTAATTAAAAAAATTTGCTATGTGGGAATTCCCTGGTGGTCCAGTGGTTAGGACTCTGCACTCTCACTGCCGAGGGCCTGGGTTCAATCACTGGTTGGAGAACTAAGATCCCGTAAGCCGCGAGGCACAGCCAAAAAACAAACGCAGATTTGCTATGTGTTTGGGTTTCAGGAAAAATGGCCAGAAATCATTTAAAAAAATTCCACTGCAGGAGGAAGAGAGGGATGCAATGTATCCAAAACAAAAAGGCTTAGAAAACTTATTGTATCACTTATCAACTAATTTTTGAATCCCTTATTTTCTCAATAGCCATTCTTTAGTAATTTATAGTTGATGTAATATGTACTTATCTAAGCAATGTTGCATATGTGTAAGGAATAACTACATTCTATAAAGGGTTTAAATGTGTATAACCACGAAGTTTATTAGCACTAAAATTTTTATCTCCTAGAATGTCAGTGGCTTAAGGAATGAAAAGGCAAGGACTGAATTCACTTGGAGTCTTTTCAGTTAGCAAGTGCATTACTGCTCAGGAGAGAACTTCTAGTTTTGAGAGGGAAACATTTCTGATTTTTTCCTTTCCAAAGAAGGTTTATATGCTTTTGTCCCACCATTTATTTTGTAAACAAATGCATACATACCCGACAGGGATTTCACCTTTGACTTGTAACCTGCTTTCTTCACTCAGCAATGTCCTAAATACCTTTTCATGTCAATAAATAATATGCATGATCATTCTTAATGAGCATCTGGTATTCCTCATTGTACCATAATTTGTTTAAACTAATTGTTTTGCCAGATGTCTCTTATTGGACATTTAGTTTACTTTCAATTTTATTATTACAGAAACTTTAATAGGCATATTTATATGTGGCTTTTTTTTTGCAATAATTACAGATTTACATGTAGTTGTGAGAAATAATACGAGATCCCTTGTACACTTTGCCTACTTTCCCCCAATGGTAGCATTTTGTAAAATTATGTTGTAACCAGGATACTGATATCTTTTGTTACTTGAACTTGCATTTGTGTGTATTTACATAGCTTTTTGCACATGTCCAATTCTCCTGAACTAAATTTCTTAAAGTGAGAGTTGCTGGGACAAAGAGTTTGACTTTTTCGTCCAGGTTCTAGTGAAAGGGCTCATTTTCCATATCTTTGTCAACACCACCCTTGGGGATATGTTTAGGATATCCCTCTGTAACTCAAGACTACTTTTCTTCTAGTACTTCTTCAGTTTTCTTTTTGATATTCAGTCTATTTGAGGGACTTCCCTGGCAGAGTGGTTAAGACTCCAATGCTCCCAATGCAGGGGGCACGGGTTCTATCCCTGGTTGGGGAACTAAGATCCCACGTGCCACATGGTGTCACCAAAATTAAAAAAAAAAGTCTATTTGAACTTAACTTTCTGGTAAGATGGGAGGAAGGGGTTAGATTTTTCTAAATTTTTTTCCCCTAAATGATTAGCCAGTTGCCCCATTATAACTTATTGATATCATCAAGCAGTTGACTAGTTTATCAAAATATTGTTAAAGTAGGGAATCATTAAAAAAAAAGTTTATATTTAAAGTTATTTATTGATGTAGGGCCAATGCCTTTTGAGTGTGGAAGAGATTAATTTAGCACCCACGTTTAAAAATCTCAGGAATAAACCTGGTTGGCCCCAGTTAGGTCATGGTGCCTCTCTCTCAGAACTATCACTATGGTCAGGAGCAGGCACATCAGAAAATGATCAGAATAGTTCTCAAAACTATTTTACAGTGAATAGTGAAGAAGGATATATTTTAGACTAAGGAATAGAGTGTAGTGCAGGGGGAAAAAATGGGCAAGAATCACGGGTTGTAATGTCTACAACATTTTATTAAAGCATAAAATTGTTGGAATTAAGCTAAATAGAAAAACATAGTAAATATTTACAAAAAACATTGATAACACCACTCAACTTACACACATATAACGAATGAAGGAAGGTCTTAAAAAGTTTACAAGTTGAAGATTATGGAGATTTCCTCAAACTGGATGTAACAGCTCGCTGCTGAGTATGGCATCAATACAATATATAAGATCTTTGAGAGAATGCTGTCCCTGACTCTTCTGCAATCTAGTGACTCCTAGAAATTTGTTCCTTGGGAGATTCAGACTCACAGGCAGCCAGAGGGGACAAGTCAAGCGTTGAGATAATCTCAACTTAGGGTCTAATTTTCTTCATCCGATTGACTGTGTTGAGGTTATATAGACACAGCCACGGTGTTTTTCTTCAGCTTATTCAAAAAGATATGAAGAATACGAACAATTTTTCACTGCTTAAAAATTCAGCACATAAAAGGCTGAGCGAGGAGTATTTGGTACTGGAACTACATAAAGTTTTATCTGATGGAACATTATCTATGAAACTAAGATAAAACAGAAATTAATCATGCTGTATCTCATATTTACAGAAAGTAGGCAGAGTAGAAACTTTTATGTCAAAGTGCTCCAATTTTAGCTTAATGAGTGGTCAAACTACATTATGCTGAAGTGACCACGCAACTCTCTAGAGCCAAGAACCTAAAATCAGATTTAAAAGGCAAAGGAAAACAGACTCAGTACATATATAAAGCAGAGAAAAAAACAATCCCATGAGATGGTCACTACTTAGACAGTATCATATAAAGATAAGGGACACTTGGGCTCTACTTTATTTTGATGGTTCTGAATTAAAACTACCTTCCCCAAACTAAATTCAGAGGGGAGGAAACAGAGATTCACGTAACTTTAAAACCAGTCTTGGGCTCAATAAGACAATTACTTAAAATAATCACCTCACATTTTAAAACAGATCATCTTCATCTGATTCTTCGAGGTACTTTATAGGTTTCTTTGTCCGTCCAGATTTTGCCCGAGAAGCCACAGCTGAGTCTAAGTCCAGATGGAAGTCATCACTATCCTCTTTGGGTTTCTAAAAGAGAAGAGCCCAAGTAGTTTGTACAATGTCAACCTGACAGCAGAATTTCGATGCAAAAAATATATCAACAGACTACAACTCAAGGAGTTTTCCACCTTCTAATGAGTAGTAAGAAACTGGGACTTCCCTGGTGGCACAGGGAATCCGCCTGCCAATGCAGCGGACACAGGTTCGAGCCCTGGTCCGGGAAGATCCCACTTGCCGCAGAGCAACAAAGTCCGTGCACCGCAACTACTGAGCCTACGCTCTAGAGCCTGCAAGCCACGACTACTGAGCCCACGTGCCACAACTACTGAAGCCTGCGTGCCTAGAGCCCGTGCTCCAAAAGAGAACCACAATGAGAAGCCTGCATACTACAACGAAGAGTAGACCCTGCTTGCGGCAACTAGAGAAAGCCCACGTGCAGCAATGAAGACCCAAAGCAGCCAAAAATAAATAAATAAATTTAAAAAAAAAGGGGAAGGGCTTCCCTGGTGGCGCAGTGGTTGGGAGTGCACCTGCCGATGCAGGGGACACGGGTTTGTGCCCCGGTCCGGGAGGATCCCGCGTGCCGCGGAGCGGCTGGGCCCGTGAGCCATGGCCGCTGGGCCTGTGCGTCCGGAGCCTGTGCTCCGCAATGGGAGAGGCCACAGCAGTGAGAGGCCCGCGTACCGCAAAAAAAAAAAAAAAAAAAAAAAAAAAAAAAGGGAAGAAATAGACCGAAGGCAACTCTCTCACTGACTAATTAGTGGCATATTTAACTTTTTTTTACAACTAAACTACATAGGGTAAAAGGCTAACGGACTATGGGATTTAAATTTATTTCCTTAGAAATGTGCCAAATTATTAGGAGCAAAGCTTGGTTATGTGCTTCAAACTACCTACAGCAAAAGGCCTGACTAGGGTAAATACCTTGCTTGCGACTGCTTTAGACATCATTTCCTCAAAATTAGAGTCGGAATCGTCAGAAGTGGACGGCTTCCTTTTGCGCTGACTCTTGGTTTTGGGGGGATTAGGCTTTTTAGAGACATCAGAATCCAAGTCTGGATCCTTTTTGGTTCCTTTCGGTGCAGCCCTTTTTTTGGCCCCTGTAGTAGAGGTGGAAGGCTGACCTGCAAGTGAACACAGGAATTTGTCAGGGCCACTCTTAGCTGAATTGTTCCCACAGTGAACCTTCTTTAGCAACCTGTTGACTGCTTATATTTAACATAGGAAAAGACAACCTAACAGAGATGAAATGCATTAGAGAATCAAAGTATTCTTAAGCATATGATTTTTTTGTAGGTATATGCTTCATGTTAAACATTTGCAACTGTTTCTAACTCCCATCCCTGTCATAGAAATGAGCTAACACCTGACATTTTGAGAAACATGCTAATTTTAAACCTTTTAACTAGCAATTTTGATTATGAAGATCTAAAGATTTGTTTTCATTTGGTAAAGGCTTAATTTCAATATCTACAGTAAATTTGGGGAATAAAACATTGAAGCTGACTTGTGGCAGCCAGTAGTTAATCCCAATATTAACCCACATCTCAAAGATGGAGGCTCACTTTTTGCTGCCGTCTTCTTCACTGTCACATTCTTTTTAGGAACAGGGTTTATGGTTTTAGTTACAGCTGGGAAATCAGCAGCAGGAGAGCTTGGAGGAGGTGGTACATTATCCTTGGCATCATCAGCGTTAAGGTCCGTTACTTCAAATGGAAAGGAAAATAGTACATATAAGCAATACCTGAAAGTCTGTTTACTGCTTTTGTCCCTGCTCTGAATGTCTATTTAAACACAAAGTCTGTGACTTTCCTGGAATATTTCAAACACACTTTTATAACTCTGTTCTAATTTCTGAGTTCTTCATGAGCAAACAGTATTTTTTTGTACCTCTAGCACCTAGCATAGTACCTGGCAAGCAAATGTTTACTTTTAGTATATTAAATGTAGAACCTATTTATGTGCAAAACTAAACCTAATGAACAATATCAATGTAATGCTAACAAGAGCCCACATTTACTTTCAAAGACAGGACTTGGATAATGTAGGCCGGGTTAGAAGCCGGGTGGACCTGAGTGCTCTAGTAAAGCAGACATCTCACTATTTGTACTTAACATACCTGATGTGGCACTTTTCTCTGGCTTCAGTTCTTTGTTAGTATGTCTAGAATAATAATAATAAAAAAATCCTGATGACCAATTCTAAATGTGTCAAACCACAAAGAATATATCATCAACTATTAAAACAACCACGATAAAATCCCTATTAGAGAGGATACTTACTTTGGGGAAGTTTTGGTCCTAGGTGGACTAGCATTTGATGGGACAAAATCTTCATCTTGAGTGTTTTCATCAGAATCTGAGAAATCTTCATCTGAATCCAAATCCATTGTGAATTTGGTTTTTGCTGTTAAAAATATACATATACAAAGGATCAAAGAGGATAATAGGAGAAATATTTAATCCACAGATTAATATAACATTTCCTGAAGATATAAGCTTCAGTTTAATCTTCTAAAAGATGTTTTAGTTTCTCCAAAATGTAATTACTGCTCTAAGATGTAACAATTTCTGGGATTATGTGCCTTGAAATAGATTGCCCATTCAAATCTTTCAGAACATGCAGCATGTTCTTCACTCTTCCTTACTTGCTGCTCTCCGTGGCTCTTTTTCTCGGGGAGGGACATCAAAATTACTTTCATTACTGCTCATATCTGATTCCGAATCAGACCAGGGGTTTCTCTTTTTGGCTTTCTTGACTGGTTTAAATGGCAATGTAGTTTGTTTCTTTGTCTTGGTACCTGGAAGGGAGATAGGAATTAACCATGTTTACATATTCTTTGACTCACTTTTCTCCATCTATCATCCATCCATCCTTCAAATATTTATTGAAACTCTGTGCCAGTACTGGGAATAGAATGGTGAACAGAAAAGGACATAGTCCCCCTTTCTGTGGAGCTTATAGTTTGATTATCTAATCCCATATATATTAATAATCCCACATGGTATATATGTTTACATAGGGCATGTAGTATGTATGCATATGTATATAAATAAGAGGCTTTTGTAAGAAAGAGATGCTTGAGTTAACTAGTTGAAGGGAGGTGGATGACAAAACATTCCAGTTTAGGAAATAACATGTACAAAGCCCTATGAGAAAACATAGTGCACTTAGGAAACTGAAAGAAATCCATTATGGCTGGAAAACAGAAGTCTGAGGGAGAGTGGCTGGTCTTCTTAAAAAAATCTTTGGCTGCACCCGTGGCATGTGGGACCTTAGTTCTCCGACCGACCAGGGATCAAACCTGCGCCGCCTGCATTGGAAGGTGGAGTCTAACTACTGGACCACTAGGGAAGTCCCAAGAGAGTGGCTGGTCTTGTTAAGGATTTTGTTTTAAACAGGGAACCAATATGACCAGATTTGCATTTTAAAGAGTTCTCTCAGGGGCTTCCCTGGTGGCACAGTGGTTGAGAGTCCGCCTGCCGATGCAGGGGATGCGGGTTCGTGCCCCGGTCTGGGAAGATCCCACATGCCGTGGAGCGGCTGGGCCCGTGAGCCATGGCTGCTGAGCCTGTGCGCCCGGAGCCTGTGCTCCGCAACGGGAGAGGCCACAACAGTGAGAGGTCCGCGTACCGCAAAAAATAAATAAATAAATAAATAAAAATAAATAAAGAGTTCTCTAAGACTGTAGTGTGGAGATGGGAAAGGCACAAGAAGAGATGCAAGATCAACAGAAGGTTACTGCTGAAGTCAAGGCAAGGGAAACAACTCAAAGGGAACAGAATGGCTAGGCCCAAACCTTGAAGAGCATTTAATGGCTGAGTTAAGGAGGTTTAAAGTCACTAAGTCTTGTTAATTCTTTTCCTCAAATGTCTCTCATACCAATCCTTTGCTATTTATTTCCCTCATCTAGGCCCAAAGATAAGGACAGACTCCTTACTGACCTGACTTAGTCCTTTCTTCATACACCTACCTATTTCATATCTCCTAGTTGAATCTAATCTTATCCACCCTCCTCCAACCTGGTTTTCTAACTCTCCATAATCTGGTTTAACTATTTTCTACTATTTTCCACTCTGTTAAGGGGCCTTCTTATTGTCCCATGCATATTATATGTCCATTTGCCTTCTCCCAGTCTAGAATACCTAAATCTTACCCAATCTTTAAGACTCTAACCCAAGTTTTACCTCTTTCACAAAGCCTCTACAATCTACATGTACCCACACTGATCTCACCTTTCTCTAAATCCCTACAATGGCTAGTATGTACTGCTTTACCTTTCTTTCCTGATAAACCTCTTGAGGGTAAGTGCCATGCTTCCCCACTTCTTGTGACCTCACAAGATTTGAGATAGTGATGGGAAACGTGAATGCTCAAAATACTTATCTGATTCACTGGTTTATATGCTAATTGATTGTTAGGTAGGTTTAAAGTTAAATATGTGCTGCATTATAAGGCCAATATATAATTTTCCACAACACAGCACACACAACATACTTTTATTACTTCTTTTTAATACTAAGATGTTTCCATTTGTTTTATTCATCTTTGTATTCCCCACAGAACTGAACGTTATCTATCAAAAGTAGATACTGAAGGATAGACATATACATCAATCAATGGAATAGAGTTAAGAATCCATAAATAAACCTTAATATTTATGGTCAATAGATTTTTGGCAAGGGTGAAGACAATTCAACAGGAAAGAAGGTTTTTCAATATATGGTGCTGGGTCAACTGGATATCCACATGCAAAAGAATGAAGTTGGACCCCTTTCTTATGCCATATACAACTTAATTCAAAATTACCTAAATGTAAGAGCTAAAACTAAAAACTCTCAGAAGAAAACAAGGGGTAAATCTTTTCTTTCCTTATGCCATATACAACTTAATTCAAAATTACCTAAATGTAAGAGCTAAAACTAAAAACTCTCAGAAGAAAACAAGGGGTAAATCTTTTCTTTTCTTCTTTTTCGCCATGCCTCACAGCTTGTGGGATCTTAGTTCCCCAACTAGGATTGAACGCGGGCCCATAGCAATGAAAGCATGGAGTCCTAACCACTAGACTGCCAGGGAATACCCTAGGGGTAAATCTTAATGACCTTGGATTTGGCAAAAGATTAGATATGACACCAAAAACGTGAGCAACAAAAGAAAAAAAAAAGATAAATTAGACTGCATCAAAATAAAAAACTTGTGCTTCAAAGGACACCATCAAGAAAATGAAAAGATAATCCACAGGCTGGCAAAAAGTATTTGAGAATCATATATCTGATAACGGTCTGGCATCTGGAATATAAAGAACTCTTACAAGTAACTCAACAATAAAAAGATAAATAACCCAATTAAAAAATGGGCAAAGGATCTGAATAGACATTTTGCCAAAGAAATATAAAAGCCCCAAAGTGGAAACAATCCAAATATCTAGCAGTTGATGAACAAATAAATATAATGTGGTATATTCATACAATGAAAAACTATTTGGCAACAAAATAGAATGAAGTATTGATACATGTTACTACATGGATGATCCTTGAAAACATTATGCTAAGTGAAGAAGCCAGCCACAGAAGAACATATTATATGATTCCATTCATATGAAATGTCCAGAATAGGCAAATTTAGACACAGAAAGTAAATTGGTGGTTGCTTAGAAGGAGAGGGAGTTGGGAGAAAATGGGGGGGCTGACCACTAATTGGGTACAGTGTTTCTTTCCAGGACAAGAAACTGTTCTAAAACTGAGTATACTAAAACCACTGAATGGTACACTTTAAATAAGTGAATTTGGTATGTGAATATCTCAATGAAGAAGTTAGAAAAAAGTAGATATTCAGTAAAGGCATAATCAAATGGTTAACAGAATTGTTACTTCTATTTAATTTACTGAGTGAGTGTTAAGTATATCCCAGGCATGGTGTTGAACTCTAGGGATAAAACAACATGACTAAGATATGGTGACTGTCCTCAAGAAGCTTTACATACGAATATATTACATATATTAAAACCTCATAACTGTCTAGAAAGTGAAATCTAATAAACTGAACGTTTTCTTTAGATCCCAACAAAGTATTTCATTACAGAATGATCTCTTCTAAAATAAATCAGATCCCAAGGACAATGTTAGGGAAGTTCAAGTATACTTCAGACATAGCCCTTCTTCATGTACCTCAATAAGAACTCTTGAACGTCTATATGGAACGTACTAGGTAATGAACATAATTTAGTCTCAACTCTATATGATTTTCCTTAAAATGTTTTAATACCTGGTTCTCTTTTCTGCTTCTTTTCTAATCTCTGTTTTAGGCCTTCTATTTCCATCCCATTCTCCTGAGGGCTTCCTTCAGTATTTTCATTCTAAAAGATAGCAAGACAAAAATGGTTAAGTTCTGCTCATTTATTATTTGGAATAGTATAAGGTCAAATATACAAATATACGTCTGGTCAAAGAGTGATTTTTTTTTTTTCTTTGTATTTTGGCTAAGAGCTCTGAATAAAGAAGGGTATGGGTATGACTTTTTCAAGATACTTAAACATTAAAAAAATCAGGCTCATAAGAAAGGAAAGTTATGATTAGTTGACAAATTCCTGACTACGGGACTAGAAGTTTTATGACTAGTTCAATTTTAAGTGGAAAAATATTTAACGTGTTTTATGTATAATGCTTTCAAGAGTACTACCTTAATTTTTTTTTTAATTTTCTTTTCTGCCTCTGCTTTCATCTCTATGGTCACTTGGGGGATGACTCTTCGTCCACATGGAGAAGGCAAAACTTCTGCCTTTTGTGTTTTTTTCCCCTTTGCTTTCCCACCTTTCCCAGGAAGTCCTATTTGTTCATCTTGTTTCTCCTTTGCTTCAACAGCCTACAAAAGGTTGATATAAGAAAGCAAGTTTATAAGCTAACAAAGACATTACAGCCTCGATGCCACTTTATAGGGACAGAATAAAAGGCAACGGTTAAACTGATTTCAATTTGTTACATCTTAACATAAATTTGTGATAAGCTGTTCTGTCAAGTATACCACCAACATTAAGGCACACTTTATAAACTCAATTAAGAAATAAGAAAGGATGTGATTCCAGTAATGTACATTTATCCAATCAACTGATTACAAGTTGGACATCCAAACTGAAGTACAATATTATAAATCTACATGTTAGGCCTTTTATCTTAATTTATGAAATACTTTATGTTAAGATAATACTGGAGAACAAACCACACTAGCAATTTTGGTAACAGGATCTCCTGAAACTACTGATTAGTTTCCCTGAAGGAAACTGTTTTTGTCCTTTCAGGTTTACTTGAGGGACTGGGCTGGTTTTCTTCCACGTTTGAATTCTCTTTATCTTCTCAGTTCCAATAGGTCAAAAGTCAACTCCTGCCCTTTCCCCTCTTTGTCCAAAAACTTTTAGGTATTATGTTTCTTGGCACCATTTACTTTATTCTAACTAGTTTCTAACAATCTGTTATTTTGTGTTATCTTGTAATGTATCTCCATGCCTCCTATATGCTTTCTATTGTCAATTGTGAAATTTCTTGACAAAGAGGTACATTGCTAGAATACATTATTTCATTAATAAAAATTCTAACACAGGCATTATAAACTACACACCTCCAGCTCTTCAATAAAAGCAGCCAAGTCTTCTTTCCACAAATCTGATGGACTCTTTCTCTTTAATGTTTCTAGCTCTTGCTCCTTCATAAGATAGTCAGAAAATTAAGTTAATTTATGTGCATACACAGCATTTTCCCAAAGCACACAATTTACTTTCACCATTAGAATACAACCAAGCAACAGGTACTATCCATCCACAACTCACTTTTTCATTTCTTAGTCTGCACAGTTCATCTTTCTTTTCCTTGGTTAGATACCAAAGAGGCATATCAAGAAGGTAGTTGAAGGTTGGTCCAGAATCTGTTACAGAGTCACTCTTTTCAGTTTCCTTTTCATTGTCACTCTCTTCATTTTCTTCTTCATCTGGAACCTAAAGGAGAAATTAAAATGTAGCTTTAATAGGAAATGTGAAACATAGACATTAGACTACACATAGACTTTAATAATACGGAAAATGCTAACCAAGAAATTACCTTTTGCTGGGCTTCTTTCCAAGCCTTCACAGGATCCGAATCATAACCTCTTTGAATCAGAACTTTAATTAGTTCTTTCTTAGGCTTGTTTTCTGTTTAAACAAATGTGAACAGAGATAGTAGTTTTGAGCAATATTTTAGGTAAGGGATAAGGTTTTACCATATTAAGTGAAAAGATTAAAACTGGAGATTAAACTGTCTTCTTGCATAAATTTGTACATCCTGGTGGATAGTCAAGTCTGCTCCCTAAACCACTGACAAATGTAAATTACCACAAGGGGGCAGTCAAATCATATATGAGGTAGTGACTTAATCATAACTTGAATAACAGAAGACAATCAAAACCTTTATTTCTGATAAATATTGACCTCAATTATATTCCCTGGTCTTTTATTTTTTTTTTTTATTTTTTTTTTTTTTGCGTTACGCGGGCTTCTCACTGCTGTGGCCTCTCCCGTTGCGGAGCACAGGCTCCGGATGCGCAGGCTCAGCGGCCATGGCGCACGGACCCAGCCGCTCCGCGGCATGTGGGATCTTCCCAGACCGGGGCACGAACCCGTGTCCCCTGCATCGGCAGGCGGACTCTCAACCACTGCGCCACCAGGGAAGCCCCGGGGCTACTCTTCGTTGCGGTGCGCGGGCTTCCCATTGCGGTGGCTTCTCTTGTTGCGGAGCACGGGCTCTAGGCACGTGGGCTTCAGTAGTTGTGGCACGCAGGCTCAGTAGTTGTGGCTTGCGAGCTCTAGAGCGCAGGCTCAGTAGTTGTGGTGCACGGGCTTAGTTGCTCTGTGGCATGTGGGATCTTCCGGGACCAGGGCTTGAAACCATGTCCCCTGCATTGGCAGGAGGATTCTTAGCCACTGTGCCACCAGGGGAGTCTCCTCCCTGGCCTTTTAATTTCAACACCCGAGTGGGCAAGTTTTTAGTGCCACCCATTCAGACATTGATTTCTCTTGATTATAGTCCCCTATAATGCATTTGTTCCCTTTTTTCTATAACACCCCTCTCCCAATGTTTACTGCAGTCAATTAGTTAGACTTTGAGGGACACTGAGAGTTACTAGCTATAATAGAGTGAGGTTTCGAGTACCACCTTTCATCAATTAACTTGATATAGGTCACACTTTTAGGCCCTCTATATTTACTCCTCAAGAAGACTGGATATAGCCTCTAGTATTTCCTAAATTCCAGTCAACTAAATACTATCTTTACTTTTATTTTTCTTTGAGTCATATCCAATATTACTTATTTTAGCTTTGTCTTAAGCAATAATATCCGTGAAATTAGGGGACTGATATGCCATTGTTATTGTATTTTAAAATATCCATGAAAATGAACATGTAACTACTAAGTTAAACATTTTCATGTACCATCGGAAAATGATCCTGTGATCACTGGTAACTTGTGTTGTCATGTTTTGGGACTTGCTACTACAACCCATAGTTACCTGGCTTTTCTAGTTTACTCTGGCCAGAGCTGAGCCATTTCTTTTAACCTTCCAGCTTTAGTCAAAACTGTTTTCTTCCTGGTTACTTAAACTCTGATTTAGTTGCTTCTAGAATGTCTTAAAAAAATTCCCTTAGACATGACTTTCAGTCTGGAGTATACCATTTACTTATAATATAAGCCACTTAAAATCCTCCTTCCTTTTTTTGTTTTTCTATCAGACTTATCTCTGCTCTTTATCAGTTTACACAGGGACCTCTTCTAGCTCTCTGTTCTCTTCCTGTCTAAATGTTAACTAAATATTGATTTCTCACGATGCTCAATCTAGGAAAAGCTATCTCTTTTAAACTATAAATGCTTATTTAGGTATTTGAAAGAAATACTTGTACGTGTAACCAGTGGAAATAAACGGATTTTGCCCGCCCTCCCCATCCTCCCTCTCACCAAAAATGTTTAAAGGAAGTGAGGCACGATAGTAATTTTAGTACAGGAAGTTATTGTTCCAAAAACATACCAATGATTATTTTGCCATCTATTTTCTCTAAGATAAAGCGAGCCTGATTATTCAGTTTAGCAGATTCAGCGCCAAGCATTCCTAGAAGCCATTCTTTTCTTAATCCATAATATTTAAGCCTGAGTTCAAAGAAGTCTCTTAGAATATCCAACACTGTGTCATATTTCTTTAAACAGCCTACGTGGTCAAAAAGCACCTAGAAAAGAAAAACAAGATTGGAGTCAACAACAGATAAATTGGCTAAACTTTAATGGTTTTAGAGAAATGACTTTATTCTTTGAAACTGTAAAAGTAGCCTAAAATATCCTTTTAAAACTGATATTAATCTTTAATATAAATGGATACATACAAATTTCTCATGAAACAAGACATACCATAGAGTTGCATGTGAGACTAGTTTGGAGTTTGAAGACTTTGTGTAGCCCAACTCTCTCTGTCTCTGCCAGTTTTTCTTCAGTCATCTTCACAACAAACTTCACAGTGGTGTCTGTGTGGTATTCCCTATAATCTGTTATCAGAGGGGGTGTCTTCTCAGTGCCATTCAACATGGGTTCTAGAACCTGTTCTTTATATGTCTAAAGAAAGAAATAATCCTTTTGTAAGTTTCTCAAACATAGGCTCCTGAATATTCAACAAACATCAGTATAAAAAATGTTTCCCTGATCACAAAAATCAAAAAAGAAATCCATAATTACTTACCTGGGTCCATGTTCTGATGGGAAGCTCTGAGATTTCAATGGTTGTAGAATTAAGAATAGCCACTTCACCACTAATCACATATTGATTTGAAGCCAGCTCTTCAATAGTACCCTTGAAGTTCTTGTAACTTGGAAGCTAAATTAGTATTTTAAAAAAGAATATTTTCTAAATGTGATACTAAAACAAATCCCAACAGTATTAAACAATAAATCTAACTAACATTAAACATGAAATAAAATTTCTATTTGTGTCCTCTTTAACCACATCATCTGCTGAATTGAAACCAGAGGAAAACTAATAAGGTTCCTAGTACCACAGAATAGTTACCATTGGCAAAGGTTCTTCTCCATCCATCAAACGTCTGATGTTATTCACAACTTCACGAACATCAAAGTTGGGGATTTTGCAGGACCACCCAGTACCAATTCCTTCAGCGCCATTTACCAGCACCATGGGTATAATAGGAATGTACCATTCAGGCTCAACACGTTGGTTGTCATCATATAAAAACTTTAACGTGTGATCATCTTTTGGTGGAAATAACAACCGAGCCAAAGGGCTAAAGAAAACAAAGAATGTTATTTTAGAAAAATATTGGCTTTGACACAACTTTCATGGAAAGAACATATGTTATCTCAGATATATACATGAAAATTACTTTGGCTTTACTTGCTGACTAATATTCATTTACCAATATTATTTATTGAGTACTTTCTACATGCCAGGCACTGCAGATACAAAGTCTCAGTCTTCAAGGAACTCAGCACAGGGAGATATTCTAGTACAGGCGTTTTGTCAGGCGGTACGGTAAATGCTAAATAGAAAAATAAAGTAGCTAAGATTGACTGAGGGGATGCTAAGGAATGGTAAGCACTTTCTGATAGGATAACACTTGAGCAGAGGAGAAACTGAGAGAAAGAGTACTGCAAGCAGAGGGACCAGTAAGTCAGAGGCCCTGAAGGCATGTTTGACTATAGGCAAAGAGGCCAGGTGTGTTTGAAGCAGAGATAGTAGGAGATGGAATCAAAACACATGGGGAGTGGGAGCACATATCATATAGGGTCTGGTTTGCTAAAACAGGGCTTTAGTTTTTCTCTGAATGAAGAAGTTGGAAGGTTCTGAACCAGAGTAACCTATTTAAAAAAAATCAATTGGCTGCCAAAAGAAAGAAGAATGGTAAACTATAATAGTCTGTATGAATATAATGAATGGGGTGGCTTAGTATTTTTCCAATGTGGAGCCCACAGGGATCAAGTGTGGAGAAAAGGAGTCAAAGGTAACTCCAAATTTTGAGCCTGAGAATTAGAAGGATGGCTTTCCATTTACTGAGACAGGGACTAAGGATATGGTTTTGAACTTACGTTTGAGATACTTATTAGACATCCAGGTGGTAAATGTTGAGAGGGGACATGAAATTTAGAGGGTAGGGCTAGAGCTATGAGACTGGATGTACGAGGTACCATCCATGGATGGGAAGGCAGTATAGTTAGTGGAAAGAGGTCTGATGAAGGAGCCCTAGGGCAGGCCAGTATTTAGAGGTTGGGAAGATGAGAAGGACCCAGTGAAGACTAATAGGGAGGAGAACCAACAGTCTGGTGTCTTGGAGGACAAATAATGAAAGAAGACTTTAAAGGATGGAGTGATTACCGTACCCTATGCTGTTGAAAAGTTGAATAAGATGACAGGTGAAAACTGACCACTCATAATGTATTTTCCATAGACTTGTAAAGGAAGTAAAATTTC
This sequence comes from Mesoplodon bidens, assembly GCF_964165515.1. Taxonomy (NCBI): domain Eukaryota; kingdom Metazoa; phylum Chordata; class Mammalia; order Artiodactyla; family Ziphiidae; genus Mesoplodon; species Mesoplodon bidens. The sequence goes on along the minus strand of NC_138179.1, from coordinate 52,279,524 downwards.
AACTTGTGGTATTTAAGAAGAATCAAGTTCTTCTTTACTCCGGCTCAAACTCTCCAGGGTTTCCCAACCTCGGCACTACTGCATCTTTGTTCTTTGCCGTGGGGGTGCCACCCTGTGCATTACAGAGTGTTTAGCAATATCCCTGGCCTCTGCTCACTAGATGCCAGTGGCATGGCTCCCTAGTCATGACAATCAAAAATGTCTCCAGACATTGCCACATGACCCCTGAAGGGTAAAATCTACCCTGGTTGAGAACCACAGCTCTATATGGAGAAAGAGAAGAAAATAAAAGAAATGGGAGTAAAAACATTTATAGTTTGGCAAGGAAACAGTACTTCTAAGGGATACAAAGGCTAAGCTATCAAGCTGAAATAGAATTTTGACTTTCTACTCATTGCAAAGAGTAGCATAGTTCAACTTTAAAGAGCTAGTTTTAAACAATTAATAATCCAAGCATCTGCATCAAAAATCTATTTTCCGATTAACTGGATTTTTCTATTTTTGGTCAACTAAATCTCACAATACTTCAAAATTGGAAAAGGCAATTCACAAAAAATCGGAAGCATACCCACCTGAGCATTGTGAAGATGTATCGAGGACTAGCAGAATCCTTGCCACCATGCAGCCTGGTACCAAACTGACCAATGGGCTGCAAGAGGTTCAGATTATTGCTACCCACAAAGTTCTGAGCCAAATTGATAATGGTCATCATTAGTGACATCTGTGGGTGGGGGGAAAAGATTCATTAGTCTAATCTGTAGTCTCTCAATAATAACATGTTTGTTATGAGTGTGTTTCACTATAATCCTGTAAGGTTTTATGAAGTGTAGATATTTATTGGCTTTTCCCAGATCAATACATGGCAGAAGTAGTACCTTAAACCTAAGAATTCTGGCTCCAAGTTCAGGGATCTTGCCTTCCAGTAATTTCTATCAAGTCCTACTCAACCTTGAAGGTATAGCTCCTCTATTCACCCTCAGCAGAATGAAATATTTCCTCCTTTGTGTTAAACACTTTGCTCATTTCTATTCTAGCATGTATCACTCTATTCTAAAGGTGTGTGTGTGTGTGTGTGTGTGTGTGTGTGAGTGAGAGAGAGAGAGAGAGAGAGAGGGAGGGAGAGAGAGAGAGAGAGAATCCTCTGGTTAAACTGTGATTATACCTTAAAGGTAGAGAACATGTATGATTTATCTTTGTATACTTGGTACATGCTAAGCATTCAACAAATGTTTATTATGTGAACACTTATTGAGTACCTGCTATATTTTGATTGAAGCAACAAGCAAGACAATCATTACCTTTAAAGTTCTAGAAACTTATAGGCAATCTAATTCTTTAAAACTGTTTTACATAATAAATGCAAAAAAGCAATTTCAATTACAAAATAAAAAATGAACAGGTGTATGTTTGTATTGATATAAAGTCAAACAATTTAGACATAGATGAAAAATTGGAATGTTGCCCTTTCCAATTCCCAGCGATAACCAAAGTTAACAATTTGGAGTATATCCTTCCTTTAAGTATTATTCTGCCTCTTTTTTCTTTTCCCTCACCTGACAATAGAACATGGACATTCTTCAATGTTAGTACATATAGATTTACTTGTTATATCACTGATTCCATGCATAGATGTGTCATAAGGTATAATAATTTTCCAATTGATGGACACTTTCCATGTCTAAATTTTGGCACAACAAAGTTATAGCGAACATCACTAAATCTCTTTGAACATAGATCCTTGCATATCTTTTGATCTATTATAGTATCCTTACAGGAACATTATTTTTATAAATAGCTTTGTTAGGTCAAAAAATAAGCAATTTTATAGTTTGATATATTTCACCACATTGTTCTCTACTATGGATGTATAGCTTATACTTCCATCAACTGTTTGGAGAATGGCTTTGCAGATATTTCTGCTACAATGCTTTCTGGAAACATTATAGATTATGTGTTTACCTCACCATGATGATAAGAGGACATCTCAGCTACTGACCCAGCTAACTGGGCAACCTTCACCTCTCGCTTGTCATTCCGTTTGAAACATGTAAACAAAACCTTTCTCTGACCTGGTTTCAAACCTTTAAAATGAAAGAAGTGCAAATATTAATATCCTCAAATTAACCATTTCTGGGCATTGATTTCCATCTTATGATAAAAATAGAACTCACCGTCCACCATAGATGGGATAGACCTCTCATTATCAGAATTTGAGAACAGGATAAGTTCCTTGTTTATGAAGTCATTGTATGTCAGATATGTGGTAGTTTGCCCATATAAGTAATCCTGAGGAACCAAAGAGAGTATTACATGATCTAGTTTAAAATAAAAAATATCACTGGTCTTAACAATGCTTAATACAAAAATAAAACAAAGACACATGCTAGCATTATCACTTCTATATCACTTCTATGATAATTGTTAAGTCCCTCAAAAGCAAAGAATTATGAAGTATTTTATGTTTTAAAGACAAAACGAATTTAATTGCTGCACAATCAGGAAAAAAGTGCATTGACTCTGTAGTTTCTTTCAGGTCCAATACATTTATGCAGCAGTCTAAATAAGAATAAGGATATTTATAAATAGTTATCCATTAACTTTTTAACTGAGGTACTTATTATTCAGTAACTTTAATTTGCTATAATGTCAATTCTAAAGGTAATAAATAGTACATTTTATGGGATATATTTAACATTTTTTTACCTCAGGAAGGCCAAGTAACTTTCGTTGCCTTCTATCTTCCATGAAATGAGTTAACCATTCCTTTCGATCATCTATCTGTTTTTTGCTAAAGGCCTACAAATTAGAAGATGAAAAAGATGTCACTGGCACTAATAGGTTCCAAAATATTTCTTCTATAAAAAATTAACAAAAAAACAACAAAAACTCAGTTTCTAAAATATCTGGCTCCTTTCTTTGGGATATGCTTACTAAAAACAATCTATTTTATAAAACATTTTATTATATGAAAATTTAAATGTTTCAATTGACTAGTTGAAGCATTGATTTCTAAAACTAGAAGGTATGTATGAAATACACTCAAACTCACCAGGCTGATTGCAGCATCATCTTCAGGACCTGAATATTTGAATTGGATACGATGTCTTTTCATATCTGCAAAGTACTCTTTAGCTTCTTTTGATGTGCTGGTGCCCAAACCTACAAAACCAAGAACACCAAGTTACTCCATATAATATTGTACAATGGTATGTAACAAAATGAGAAGTTCTATGTGAGTTTCATTACAAACCTTTGTAATACTTGACTTTCCATTTTTTATGATTTGGCGTAGAACTCTTCCATTCTTCAAACTCAGGAAGGCTATAGAATGCCATTTCTTGCTTGTTTTTAGACACCTGAGGTAAAAAACACATTGCTGTGGCTTTCCACACTTCTGAGTCACCTGCATATCATCATGCATCACTGGAGTTATATGTGTATCCAGGGTTGAGGAGTAGGGCTTTAAAATATCCATTATGAAAAAATATATATATATATCCATTATGGTATCTTAGAAATTAGTATACCTTTACAATGGGAGTGATAAATTCCTCCAGAAAACGATGTCGCAGAAGAGAGGGCCAGTTATGATGGATAAAATTAATCAGCAAGCCTTTGATATGGGAACCATCTTGGTCCTAGAAATATTTGAAAAGCCAAAACACAAAAGAATTGTTTAGAAACTAATAAGATTATGATTGACTTACTGGTAATTTCTCAAATTTTTTTCTATGGGGATTAAAAAAAAGGCTATTCAAATTCAGACTCACTTAACTTATATATGTAATATACATAAAATACAAACATAATATATCTTATTAGATGTGGATTAAAAATAATGAACAAAGCTCCAAGTTAAGTAATTTCCTTTCATGGCAGAAAAGCAATGCAACAATAAGATGTGTTTAATTTAGGTTAACAATCTAAAATATTTGCTATCGGGCTTCCCTGATGGTACAGTGGTTAAGAATCTGCCTGCCAATGCGGGGGACACGGGTTTGAGCCCTGGTTCCGGAAGATCCCACATGCCGCGGAGCAACTAAGCCCGTGCGCCACAACTACTGAGCCCGTGTGCCGCAACTACTGAAGCCCGCGTGCCTAGAGCCCGTGCTCCGCAACAAGAGAAGCCAACGCAATGAGAAGCCTGTGCACTGCAATGAAGAATAGCCCCTGCTTGCTGCAACTAAGAGAAAGCCAGCGCACAGCAACGAAGACTCAACACAGCCAAAAATAAATAAATAAATAAAATTTAAAAATTTAAAATATTTGATAACAAATCTGACCTGATCTGTCATAATCATTATCTTCCCATAACGCAGAGTCTTCAATGAATCTTCATCTTCATAGTTTTTCTTGTACTGAAGACCCACAATCTTGATTATACTGTTAATTTCAGCATTTTCCATTATCTGAAATGGATGTGTAGCCAAAAAAGTACTATTTTGTTTATAAACTTTAAAAGAACAAAGAATTACAACAGTATATGTTGCTTGGGTTTTCTTGAACTCCAGTATTTTGAGTTATTAGCCTATACTTCAGTAAGTCAGAAAGATCTGTTAAGATATGCTACAGTGTACCCAATTTCCTAAAGTAACAAAAAAATATCCAAGATATATTTCAAAATGCCCAATAAAGGAATGAAATACAAGCATGAAGTCCTGCATTATAAAACTAGATTTAGATTCTGAAGATAGTTTTTATGTATTCTACCTGTTTATGAGAAGCTTCTCGAACATTAAGCATTTTTCCTCTAAGAGGGAAAACCCCGTACTTGTCTCTCCCAACCACACCAAGGCCTGAAACAGCCAAAGTTTTAGCTGAGTCTCCCTCTGTCAGGATAAGTGTACACTCAGTGGAGTTTCGGCCTCCTAAAATAAATAAATTAATATTAGCATATTTAGTTCAACCTCAAATATACTTAACTCAGACATGTGATAAAACACAAATAATTTACAATTCATAACAAGTTGGCTGAGGAGTCAAATGGAGCTAAGTAATTGGATACATAGTTTAGCTTAAGTCTGTAAGTTAATAAAGTCTTAGTTTCTTAGACTAATTTCTCATGACAATTATACTGTTGCTAAACATTCATTTAATCATATTACATTTAATATATTTGTTGGTGATGAGGTTTAAGACATGCTACCCCCAAATATGGCACCTTGGCATACTGAATATCTTAAGCTGAGGGAGTTTTGAGAAAATGGTAGAAGCAGAAATATCTCTCTGACCTCCCTGTTAAACTTTGCCCCTGAAGCATGTCGTAAGACCCTCATGAGGAGATGCCCTCTTTATACCTGGAGGAAAGGAATATTCTAATCCAAGATTGAGGGTCACCAAGAAGAATCTGAATGAAAAGGTCTTGCTAAGTTTCCCCAAGTTTACTATACTTAGCTCATAATCATTTTTCTATCATATCTTTCCACAACTTTCCATTCTTCATCAAAGCTAGCGTAAGGGGCTTCCCTCATGGCGCAGTGGTTGAGAGTCCGTCCGCCTGCCGATGCAGGGGACACGGGTTCGTGCCCCGGACCGGGAGGATCCCACGTGCCGCGGAGCGGCTGGGCCCGTGAGCCATGGCCGCTGAGCCTGTGCGTCCGGAGCCTGTGCTCCACAACGGGAGAGGCCACAGCAGTGAGAGGCCCGCATACAGCAAAAAAAAAAAAAAAAAAGCTAGCATAAAACCACTTAGGTTTAACCATTTCTTTGGGTCTGCATTTCCTTACAATTTTCTGGTGTCACAAAAAACCATATTAAATAAATTCTCATGCTTTTTTCCTATTAATCTGTCTTTGTCAGTTTAATTTTCAGAGATAGCCAGGGACCTAAGAAGGTTGAGAAGACTTTTTCTCCTCTACATTAGGTAATAGATTACTGTATAAACATTCTTGTTTTACACTCCCAAATAATCATCTCAACACTATTTTTAACAGCTAAAAATGGAAATGACCCAAGTGTTCAATAACAGGGAACTGGTTGATTTTTTAACAAAGTATAAATATTCCATTGAATATTAAGTGTCAAGGGAAAAATATCTACAGTATGATGTTAATGAATAAAACAAATAACTGAACTACAAGATTTAAAGTTTGGAAACATTATTAAATGTGTACCTGCATCATTGGCATCATCAAGTTTGGGAATTCCTTTGATTCTATTATGTTTTACAGCTGAACACTTCTTGTTTAACTGGACTTGGGCCTTAAATTTCACCCAATTTAGTACGCTTTCTACAATACCACAGCCAGTTGCCTGAAAATGAGAGGATTCATGTTAGGGAAGAAGAGTTCTGTCAGAAATCTAGAGTACAAATGAGCTCACACAAAAATAAAAAGAATTCAAAAATGAAAAGAGGTAGAAAAGTAATGTCTGGATAGAGGGTGGCACATCTTCCTGCCTCAGGTTACCACTACTGAGGGAGCTGGTTCCTTTGGGTTCATTCATTCAATAAATATTTACTGACTACATACTTATATTGTGCCAGGCACTGAGCTGCATGTGGAGATCTATTGGTTAAAACAAATTAGACATGGTCCTTGCCCTCAAGGAGTTTAGTTTACAACAAGGAAGACAGAAATAAAATGAGAAATTACAAGTGTGGCGGGTGTTACAGATAAGTGAAAAGCATGTTATATATAGTAATGTATGTCCAGTGTTATATGGGAACAAACTTAGGGAAAGAAGTAGAAAGTAAAGGCTTTCCTGAGGAAATGACATTTAAGACCTAAAGTAGTTGGGGACTTCCCTTTGGTCCAGTGGGTAAGACTGCGCTCCCAATGCAGGGGCCTTGGGTTCGATCTCTGGTCAGGGAACTAGATCCTGCATACATGCTGCATCTAGAGTCTGCATGCCGCACCTAAGAAGTCCGCATGCTGCAACTAAAGATTCTGCATGCTGCAACTAAAGATCCCGCATACCACAGTGAAGATCCCACGTGCCACAACTAAGACCCAGTACAGCCTAAATAAATAAATAATAAAAATAAAAATAAAAGACTTAAAATAGCCAAGTGTAAAGCATTTCAGGCAGAGTAACCCTCTGCCAGAAATGTGAAAAAGCTCTCAGGAGGGGAAGAGTACTCTGCTTTTGAGTAATTTAAAGCCAGTAGAAGTGAAGCTTAGATAACGTAGGAAAAGTGGTACTGAGATGAGGTTGGAAATGGCAGGGTCTTGCGGGCCAAATTAAGGAATTTGGATTTAGATTTATGCAACCTAGTGGTTAGTTGGGGCCTTTGACTAAAACAGGAAATAGTTTTGTTTTCTGGGGGTGGGGGAGTTCCTCGTATGGCGATCAGTTAGTACGGAGAGAACTAATTCAGTTTTGGATGTGTCCACTGAGAGCAACTTTAGGCATTCAATGCTTGGTAAGTAGTTAGATGGGTTAAATTCAGAAGTGATCTAAATTGGTGACATGTAATGGGTAAATATAGATGGTGTATAGATGGTAATTAAGGGCTTGGTAAGACCTGGTAAGAGGTAAGAGTTGTTCTTTTATTTCCTTTTCAGAGTGAGAAGACATGTGGGAGGAAGCTTTATTTCTGCAGGGCTGAGAAGGGCAATGGAAAATAAAGGAAGGTGCTTCTATTTTTTATTTCCCTCCAAGTACTCACAGCTTTGATGAATTTTTCAGTCAATTGGCATGTTGATCCAAAGCTCTTGACTTGTAAAGTCATGTTCTCTTTTGTCTGGGAGTCGAAGGTTGGGTTTTCAATTAAGGCATTCACAAAAATCCACATGTGATTTTTTACCTGCAGTAAAAGTTGATAATAAATCACTAAAAACTTACTCATGCTTTATTTATAGCCTTTCTCTTCTTTCTTGACTTTAGAAAAAGAACACTGTGTTAAAGTATCATACCTGATGTGCTTTTACTGCAACACCACCCTTGTTCTTTTTCTTCACAACATCAACAAGTTTAGTCACAATCTGATCAGCTACATAATCAACATGTCTGCCACCCTAATGAGGAAAAATACCAAACTGTAAATTCATTACCCTCAAAATTATAATAATAAAACATTAAAAAAAATCTAATTTAGCTTCCTTTATGCCAAGGTAGCCAAATATTCAAGTTCATTTTATACATTTAAAACAATAATACTTATATGTAAAGGTAAATCATGATTAATAATTCAAAAATAAAATTACCTTGGAAGTAGCAATGCTGTTGACAAAGCTGATTTGCTGAAAGCCTTTTTCACTCATTGTTAAACACACTTCCCACCTGGGGTTTACTTGTTCATGGATAATTTTCAGTGGATTGCCAGTTTCATCTACCTTATCCTTCAGATACATATCTACATAGCTACGGAATCCTTTTATCTAAACAGGAATTAAAAATAATAGTATTAAAAATTTAAAGTAAATTAAAAAGTAGATTGTAAAGATTTTTCAAAACGAATGAAATGGTGTTCACTGATGGGCATAAGAAGATGGTCATTAAAAGACACAAAAGGATTTATTTAGGAGATTCTTTGAGAAAGACTTTAGTGAACTTAAAATGGGCTAACTGATTTTAAAAAATGTAGCATGACGTTTTCTTTACAGGAACATATTTGAGAAGTGGTTAAGAAAAATATATGGGATGGAAAAAAAAAATCAGCATTGCCTTTGACAATGATCACAATAGTCCCTCCTTGCCCACACCCAGGAAAGTACTTACTGGAAGCTTATTTCCATTGAGAAACACCTTGACATCTTTAGTGGATCCAGCAATATCATATGCTCTTCTAACCATCAGTGCAACAATATCTTTGTCTAGGTTTTGCATTTTAAACTTAGACAAATCAGGGTGGAAGGTAATACATGTATAATCTTCTGCACTAAAGGGCTTGAGTTCCATCTCACCAGCTCTCCCCATGTTATCCATCCATGTCTATGGAAATAGAGAATAGAGGAGAGAGAAAAAATTCAAGTAATCTCACAGACTAGAGATTGTTTAGTTAGTTGTTTAGACTTGCAAATTTACAAGTCCTAAAAAACCCTCCCAAACAAACAAAAGCCAAACCCCCCCCAACCCCCCAATATGTTTATGAATAACTTCCCGTGATGTAATAGCTTATAAATTATGTTAAACCATTAATACCAATATAAATTGCTATAGCACAATTTATAATCAAGGCACAAGATACCTATTTACTTGCCTGTTTGAACATTTTCTTGTATTCTCTACTGGCTGTTTCCACAGTAAATTTGGTACTGAATATGTTACACAATTTGGCTCCATAGCCATTTCGACCACCTGGGCAAATAAATGTAAAACACTATTTAATTGTTCTTATCTCATTAACAGCTTTGCTTCTTAATCACTGGCCATGTTATTCAATTACAGAGATTTATTTCCATGCTTTTAACCTTTATGCCACAGACAGTCATTTAAAAGATGTATTTTTTTTTCAGCAACAAATATGTTTTTTATTTTCCTCAATACTCTACCCGTTACTTTCTTTTCTTCATCATCATAGTTACTAGAAGTTAGGAGCTGTCCAAAGATGAGAGCTGGGACATACATCTTCTCAACTTTGTGTTCAACAACAGGAATACCTTTTCCATTATTCCATATACTAATTAAATTATTCTCCCTAAGAAAAGAAGAGTGAAAATTTTTTTAATAAAACAGATGCTAAACTAGTGCTTAATATTTTTTAATATTTAAATATTATCTCTAAAATACATGAGTTCACAAGTCTCAATGTCTTTGACTCTTTTTCATATATACCTTTTGAACTTCAGCATGCTTAGTTCCTAACACTCCTGAAATAGGAGCCAAAAGAAAAAAAAAATCAGTCCTTTTCCAACACCTGGGCAGACACTGATAATATTGAAAAAATAGGAAATTTTAAAATGTTAGGATCAACAAAGGGAAATGATTTATGCCCAATGGAAAGAAAAGGACAAAATTTGGAAACAATATTATTATATCACTTTTAAGGGGATCATCTGTACTGTCCCAGCACCCTTAGCTTTCCCACCCAACAAAGTACATTGCAAAACAAATATGAAAGGGCATTATTAATTGTAAACTTCCCTGCTCGCCAATGAAATGCTAAAAATTTATTTGGACTTACATATCTCTTAGTTATTTTAATTCTCAGAAGATAATATATTTTAGTTATAACCGGAAACAAACTGTGGTTCTTATTGCAAATAGTACTGAGTATTATCTACACAGAAGACTAATTAAATCTAGCTTAACTTTTTTTTTTTTTTTTGGTTGTTCGCAGGCCTCATCACTGCTGTGGCCTCTCCCGTTGCGGAGCACAGGCTCCGGACGCGCAGGCTCAGCGGCCATGGCTCACGGGCCCAGCCGCTCCGCGGCATGTGGGATCTTCCCAGACCGGGGCACGAACCCGTGTCCCCTGCATCGGCAGGCGGACTCTCAACCACTGCGCCACCAGGGTAGCTTAACGTTTTTTAAAAGACTATGATATCAAGTGCTTAGGAGCATTTGAGTACATCATTAACACATTTCCCAAAAAGAGCCTGAAGTATAGTTTATGTTATAACTCATCAGGCTAATAACAAGGGGAAGCAACACCCTGACTACCCACAAAGGGGGACATTTATATGCAGAAATGTTAGATCAAATTATGCTCTATCACCACCTGCTGGTTTACTATTTGAATAGCATCATGAGAAAAAGTTACAGCTATAGACTCCAGAATACTTAGAGTAGTTAGTGGAGATGCTTACTAAAATATTTAGGGACGAAGTGTCATAATGTCTGTAATTTATTTTGAAATGATTCAGAAAAAATATAGATGGGGCAAATATGGCAAAGTGTTGATAACTGTTGGATCTAGATTGTAGGTATCATAGATTGTTCATTTTAGCCTTCTACCTTTCTGCACTTTTGCAAACTCCCATTTAAGAAAAAGCCAACTTGGGGCTTCCCTGGTGGCGCAGTGGTTGAGAATCTGCCTGCCAATACAGGGGACTATGGGTTCGAGCCCTGGTCTGGGAGGATCCCACATGCCGCGGAGCAACTGGGTCCGTGAGCCACAACTACTGAGCCTGTGCGTCTGGAGCCTGTGCTCCGCAATGGGAGGGGCCGTGATAGTGAGAGGCCCGCGCACCGCGATGAAGAGTGGCCCCTGCTCGCCGCAACTGGAGAAAGCCCTCACACAGAAACAAGACCCAACACAGCCAAAAATAAATAAATTAATTAAAAAAAACAAAAAAAAAGAAAAAGCCAACTTTACTATAAATCAAAGTAAATGCAACTAACAGTAACAATGAGCTATAAAAAACAAGACTAAGCAAGAGACTTACGGGTCAATTGTGACTCTAATACAAGACATTTTTGGGTCCCTTTGTTTGTTGTCTGCAGCATTGACTGAAAGAAGATAAAATACATATTGGTAAAAAATTAAAGTGTTTTAAAAAATATCCTTTAACTCTAAGGCATAAAAAGAAAAAAATCTCAAGCAGCACAGGAATAACAGTAATGAGGTATTCATTTAGCAATTTTTATTCATCGGCCTGTTTCTAGGAAAGAAGTGAACTTCCTAGATCCCAGTAGACTGCTTCACCTTTGCCACCTGTTGTTTGAAAGGATAGGATTTCTGGCTACAGAGGGTTTGCCAGGAATGATACTTCTTAGGAAGGATCTGACCAGTGGATCTTTGTATTAAAGAATATACTCACCTGCATATAGCTGATTCACTTTGTTATACAGCAGAAACTAACACAACATTGTTAAGCAATTATATTCCAATAAAGATGTTTAAAAAAAAAAAAAGAGAATACACTCACCTAGAATCTCATCAAAGATTTTGTACAAACCAGGAACAAAAGTGACTTCCCTATAGTTAATGCCAGTATCTTCGTCGTAAACCCACATTTGCTGGAAATAAGGCAAAGAAATATGGTTACTTTGACCATATATTTATTCTATTGTACCATCAGGATGACTGTAAAGTCTTCTGGATTAGCAGGACAATATACATGATAGATTAGGCCAGTTCCAGTGACACTCCAAGTATACGAAGTACAGACAATTAACCTGGAAAAGTACACATTTTAGCTACTTAGTCGCTGCATTTAATGAGCTTGGTTTTACCTGGGTCACTGATTCCACAGAGCCGATGTAGGTGTCTGGGCGGAGCAGAATATGTTCCAGTTGTGTCTTCTTTTGATAGATTCTTTCAATAGACAGTCTTTTCTTAGCATCTTCATTTTTCTTTGTTTTGTTGACCTGCATATTGTCATTTACAGGCTGGCAATTTTTAAAAAATTGAAGAGAAGGTATTTTGAGTCACAGGTTTATCAGAAACCATGAACAAAACACCTATCAGAGTGACACTATAACAAACCACAACCTTTTAGTAGTTATCAGTGGAGTCGACATCGTTTTGTACAAACACGGCAGTTTAAGTTATTGCAGCCAGGTTCCCAGGTGTCCTTTAAATTGACATATTATTTTGCCAAGGGTAAGGCAATCGTTTTACGTGTTAGACGCCATCCATAGCATACACCCCCTTCTTTCACCTACTCCACACATAGTTACTGAGCGCCTACTAGGTCCCAGGCACGTAACAGATTCTAATTCAGCAGCAGCAGTCTGGGAGGCTATGGATCCCATCCTTTGGGCACGTTAAGGTTTTGAACACAGGAGGGATGTATTTTGAGCACCTCGGGGCTGCCGGCTGCACAGTGGGAACCCTGTGCCTTGCTCTGCGCTTTCCAAGCTCAGGGGCGTTCAATCCCATTTTCAGCCCAGGTAGAAGAGGAGAGCATCTGTCTGCGCCGCTTAAAGCCCCACGCGGACCATGATCCCACCGATCTACTCCAGGACTAAGTGAATTCCTAGACACAGTAAAACACAACGGCACACCTTAGAAGCCAGGTTAGCCGACAATACTTCACTATTAGCACGAGAAAGGGGTTTCAGCAGCTTCGCGATCACGCCGAGCCCAGGGGACCCGGATCGACGCGGAACACCGGCGCCCGGTCAGCCTCTGCCGGACCACAGCCCAGGCGCCTCCCTCTCTCACAGGCAGCCGAAGGGATGCCGGGCCACGTTGAGGCCCCGCGACGCGACCCTTCCGCGAGCCGTACCTGCAGTGGAGACATCTCCATGGTGACGGTCGTGAAGGTGCTCGAGAACCCAGCAAGCGACTAAGCCGGCGCAACCTTTGAGACAATCACGGAGCGAGCCGCTGTGGAGACACAGACGTTCGGCGGTTAGGAGAGCGCTTCCACTCCGGTTTGAACGTTCCGCTAGCCCGCCCAAACCAGGTAAGCCAATCCCTGAGGCGCTCTCACTGGCACCGATTCGAAAAACCAATCAGAGCTGGCGTTTTATATTCACCAATGAATGACTGAGCTGGCCGGGAGCCCGTTCGAATGAACCAATTAGACAAGGGAAGCGGGACTAGAGGACTTTCGAAAGGCACCACTCGGAATGGTAGCGGAGAGACGGACAGGGAATCTAGCCAATGATGGGGGCTAGCTTGTTCTCCGTGTGTAACTCTGAGGAGATGCGCTGTGGAAGTGGGAGGGGGGTTTCTGAGGTCCGAGCTGGGGTAAAAAGAGGAAAGGAGAGGGTATGTATACCTCAGGAGCTGCTAACGTCTTTCAGACCACTGAAATCTAAAAACCGTTCTCCATCCTGAGGTGTTTTTGTTTGTTTGTTTGTTTGTTTTTAAGCGAGAAGAACGGGAGTCCTAGCTCCGTTTCCTGAGGAAACTGAGAGCCGGCTTTCTGGACAGACACCCCGTGATTTGGTTCAGTTCAGCGAACAGGCTCTGGCGTCTGCCTCAAACTCCGTCCCCCCACCCCCCAAATTTATTTATTTATTTATTTGGCTGCGTTGGCTCTTCATTGCTACGCGTGGGCTTTCTCTGGTTGCAGCGAGCCGGGGCTACTCTTCGTTGCAGTGCGCAGGCTACTCACTGCGGTGGCTTCTCTTGTTGCGGAGCACGAGCTCTAGGCGCGCGGGCTTCAGTAGTTGTGGCACCCGGGCTCAGTAGTTGTGGCTCGCGGGCTCTAGAGCGCAGGCTCAGTAGTTGTGGCGCACGGGCTTAGTTGCTCCGCGGCATGCGGGATCGTCCCGCATGGACCAGGGCTCGAACCCATGTTGCCTGCCTTGGCAGGCAGATTCTTAACCACTGCGCCACTAGGGAAGTCCCCCAAATTTATTTTTAAAGAAACAAAAGTCGTATAGTTGGTGGGTTTTCGTGTAATAGAAGGGCATAGAGAGGCCACACAGAAGAGAGCAGCATTCCAGGCCCCCGGGGAAGAGCGGCGTCGGGCTGCGACTGGTCAATCAAAGGGTATAATTTATAGTCACCACCTCAGGAGTTGAGGATGGTTTAGGGGCCATTCGAAGACCATAACTTTTCCCTCAGACGGCCAGCAGGATGCCCTCGTACTTGTTACGTTTGCTCTCCTCGGTTTTAAATTCCCTGAGCCCTGCAGTCCAGATTTGACGAGGAAATGCCAAAGACCGAAGTGTTTACTCTGACGTCTAAATGTTTGAATGGGTTTTCTTTTCTGTGCTCCTCAATCCACAAGGTTCAAATGACCCAAAAAAAAAGTCGTTGCCCTTACAAGATGCTAGAGAAAATAACTGCACCATCAGAGTGACTACGAATCCCATCAGGACCACCTCCTTCCAAGCATTATTCCCCGAGTTTCAATCCCGACTCGGCAATTTGCCAGTCGTGTGGTCTTGATGGAGGCAGGCTTCTCGGTGTTTCCTTTTCCTCCTCTCAGAAAAGAGAAGGAAAAACAACGGTTACCTCAGAGTGGTATGAGGATTACAGGACATAAACATAAGGTGTTTAGAATAGTAAACTAACGGTATCGGAATCAGGAAGCAGGGATTTTCATGAGGTTGGCGTGACAATTTGTGGATTTAATCCTTCTTCTTTTCCCTTCGAAATCAGGTCAACCAACTGTTAAATCACTGCAGAGTATCCAACGCCCACTCTGCTGGCAAAGCCCCCGGGAGGGCCGGTGAGGAGGGGGTGTGTTGTGACAGGAAGCCAAGGATGTTGGAAGTGGCCCACGGACTAGGGAAATTGGAAAAGCCAAAGGAATGGAGCTTTGGCATTGCTCTGGCCCCTGTCCTCTTGGTCTCTCCGGGCCTCCAGCAGTTTCTGAGTGTCTTCAGCTCCACCCTGCTCAACACCTGCTCTGTACTGATACAGAAAGGCAGCCTCAATGCACAGGACCACCAGGGTCTCAGAGCAGTTGTAGGGAAGCCCATCCACATCCAGTAGCTTCTGCCCATCTGGAAGGCTGAGCGGGTCCTGGGCTCCAGGGCCAGCCTGTCATTCTCTGCAGCTTCCCCAAGACAGAGGGTGACCCTGACAGAGACCAGCCATGCCTTCTACCTCTTGGAACACAGAGGCCCCAGGTAGTAAGGGTAGGTGGGCATCCTCCCCCAAGGATGGCAATCCAGCCTCTGCCTCTTGGCCTCCACCTTGTAGCTCATCCCAGCCTGCAATTCCCTGCAAGACCCATCTGGGGATGAGGCGATGGGAATTTAATAAGCAGCTCCAGCCCTGTTTTCTGGTACCCAGCTTTAAATATCCCTGCAGTTTAGCCGGATCCTGACTGTGTGGGTCTTTGTTCCAAAGGCCCTGAAGCAGACCTGGGGAGTCAAAAGGAATTTGGAGTCATACATGCCTGAGTCAGAAATCTCCCTGAGCCTCAATTTCCCCATGTCATTATCCTTTATCAGAGGTACAGAGAGCTAAATGAGATATGGAAGCACCTAAGACAACCTTCCAGTCCTCCAGCCCAGGATGGTCTTGTGGTGGGGTGGGGCAGCGGGGGTGGGCTTCTCTTCGGGACACAAGCTATTTCTTTTTCAGCCCCTCCTCCTTTCCAGAGCCTATCGCAGAGGGTCCTGCAGGACTTGAGGTGGGAGAGGGGAAAGAAGGGAGTCTGGGACAGGTGGCCTGGGAGGCATTGTCCAGAAAGAGAGTTCTAGGTGCCTGCTGGCCTCTAGTCCTGGGAGGCAAGAAGGGATTGGGGGTCAGTTCCAGGGAGAGAGGGGGCTGCCATCACCCTCATCCTCCCCCGACCCCTCCTTGCCCCAATTCCACAGGGGCCCAAACTAGATACTCTGGACCTTGCCCCCATCTTTACACCCACCTGTAGGGGTGTGAAGTTGAGTAGCTGAGTCAGATTCCTGATTTGCTGGGTGTAGGACCTTGGGCGAGTCACTCAGGCTCACTGTACCTCCACTTCTTCATCTAAAATGTGGATGATGAGAGTACCTCCTCATAGGGTGGGGTAACACAGGCAAAGCCCTTAGTGCATTGCTTGGCAAATTAGTAAGTGCTCAAAACATGTTAGCAGTTATGAGCGCTACTTCTTTTCAAGAACTTCCTCCCAGATCCTGGTCCGTTTTAACAAGTCCATTCTTCCAAAACCAGTTCAAAATTTCCCTCTTCCAAGGAGACTCCAGAGAATCTTCGCAGGCCATCTGTTTTTACTGAGGCTCCCTTAAGACCTTTGGGGTACATTTGCATATGCGGATGAGTTCCTTTCATAAGTATTTCTTCTGGGTGTTGTGCGTTTCCTGTCTCTCCACTCAGTGGGGGAGGGGTCTCCATCCTCCCGCTGGGAACTCCCCTTGGAAGGGCAGTGTTTCTTGCCTCTAGAATGAAGTTGATCTAGGTGTACTGATATGGAAATATCACCAAGATATATTGTTAAGTTTTAGAACGTGAGGTATAGAATAGTGTGTAAGGCATAATCCCATTTGGGTAAATGTTTATGTATGCATTGAAAAACATCTGGAAGGAACTGTAAATATATGGAGGCAAAGGAAAACTTTTCATGTTTTCCCTTCTATCCTATGTGAAAAATTTTAAATTATAGACATAGTATTTTTATAATGTGACAAGTTAGCTTACATAAACAAAATTTAAAAGATTTCCCTCAGTAATCATGGGTCTGGGTAATTCTCTGTTTCATTACCTTTTGCCATGTGGCTTTCTAAGTGTTTGTTTTCCTCCATGCCCTACACCCTACTTACTGCTGTCCCTTTTCCCCACCTCAGTGAAGGCATGGCATACCTGACTATACAAGTTTGTGTGAGAATGGGAGCTTCGTAGATAGAGAGGTTTTCAATATACGGGGGGAACTTGCAGTTGATTGAACACAGTGGTGAAGACTCTGCAGAAAAACTCAATCTTTGGACCAAATTGAGGGACAGTGTGTGGTGGTGGGAAGTCCTAGCTCAGCTGTGTCGTCACTAGTTGCATGACTTGGGCACATCTCCTCTCTCTAGGTCTCAGTTTCCCCACCTGTAAACTGAAGCCTATGCCTTCCTCAGTCTTAGAGAGGTGATGGTGAGGATGGGGAGGTTGGTTAGAGGAGGTGAGGCCCAACTTCTCCAACCCAGAGAAGCTCCATTTTCATCTTTTTTTTTCTTTTTTAATTTTATTGAAGTATAGTTGATTTCCATTTTCATCTTCTATGTCCTGTGTAAGATTCTGTGCAAGATTTCATTTGAAAATGATGATCCACTCCTTACATTAAAAAACCAAACGAACAAAAATGAACAAACAAAAACCCTGGGCAAATGATGTTTAAGGGGGGGAGCCCTTCTTGTTTTAACACTGTGTGATTGCAAATATAACTTTTTGTGCATTGAGTTGGTTTAAATCAGGGTATGTCTGCATCTTTGTCTTCCCTTCCCCCGCCAGTGCCCAGCCTGGGGCTGCACCAGAGCTCAAGCCCACTGGAGTTTACATTTCTATAAATTGTGCTATAAATTATTTATCAGATTCAAGCCTAGTATTATTTAAACACTTACGTTTTACTCGTTTAACAGAGTGATTTTTCAAGAAGCCTAATCAAGTGGGAAAATGTAATATAGTCCCTGTCTGGAGTAGCCTCTGCTTGGAACGATGTCTGTGATGGTTGATTTTCTGTGTCAACTTGGCTAGGCTAGGGTATCCGGGTGTTTGGTCAAACTCTAGTCTAGATATTGCTGTGAAGGTATTTTGTAGATGTATTAGCATCATCTACAATCAGTTGACCTTAAATAAAAGGATTAACCCTTTATAATTCCAGTGGGCCTCATATGATCAGTTGAAGGAGCTAAGAGCAGAAAACTGAGGTTTCCCAGAAAGAATTCTGCCTCAAGACTGTAACATAGAAATCCTGCAAGAGTCTCCAGCCTGCCGGTCTGCCCTACAGATTGCAGACTTGTCAACCCCCATAATCGGAGCCAGTTCCTTAGAATAAATCAGATATATGTAAATTTCTGAGTGCCGGTTATGTACTAGATACTATAATAAGCACTTTACATAATTTTCCCCCCCGATCTTTACAAAAACCTTTTAAACTGAGAAAACTGAGGCTTGGAGGGGTTAGGTGATTTCCTCAAGATTGTGAATTTCTTACTTACCTTTCAAGACTTAGATCCAAAGTCTCCTCTCTTGAAGCTCTTCCTAACCACTCTGGCTCCTCTCTGTTTTCTTGGCATCCAGGGCATTTCTCTCTATTACGCAGCACTGACCATGGTGTGTTTACCTGCAGGTCTCCGTGTTCAGACCACAGGCCCTTCTGAAGGCAGGGATTGCCTGCGTCTTTGGAATCCTCAGCACCTTGTACGATGCCCATTATTCCCCAGGAGGCTCTCCGCTAACGGTACTCTCAGTACTATCATTGTCCACCTGGGGGCAGCATACCAGCAGCAAAACCCCTGTTTCAGGAGCGCAGGACTCTGGAGGGCTGGCCTGGCAAAGTCAAACACTAAAGTGAAGGGAAATGCCTCTGCTTGCGCCCCCTCGCTGGAAGCTAGGGCCCACTGTACCAACAGTTGGCTCCATCCTCCGGGGATTCCGTGGAAAGCTCAGTACCTATTACTGATGTTGGCTGGGCTGCCGTTGGGGACACTGGGACTGTCCTGGAGCGTCTGGGCCTGGACTCCCTCCCCAGTGAGGGAGTTGCAGGAAAGAAAACCCAGAAGAGGCAGAAGGGGTCACCTGCAAGTGTCCCAGGAGAGGCTTTTCCTGAGTAAGTCTGCATCCCCATGAGGTGAAAAGGGGAGGAGGAAGAATTCTCCACTAGGGCGAATGAATCCTACTCCTAACTGGAAAGTGGATAGAGTCAGCAGGCCCGGCAATCTCATTCCCAAGCCCTCCTCCTCCTACGGTTCTCTCAGATATTCTGTTCTTCCCAGATCACTTTTTTTTTTTTTTGGCCTCGCCACTCAGCTTGCAGGATCTTAGTTCCCTGACCAGGGATGGAACCTGGGCACCTCTAAGGATGGGGTGAGGTGGGGGTGTGCATAGGTGTGGTGCTCCTCTATCCACATGCCTCACGTGCGCTCAGCAGAGAGGTGGGACTCAGGTTAGGTCTGTCCTCTGGAAGCAGAGGCAGGGCAGTCCCACGGGGTCTCTGTAGACACCCTCCTACCTCTTTTTCTTGGGGCTACCCGAATGCAGAAGGTGTGTGTTGGGGGGTAGTGATGGGGGTACTGGCAGTAGGGAGGAGGGCGTCCACTGGCGCCACTTGGAAAGAGGTGGAGCAGATGAAGGAACGAGGGGAACGGCAGGGTATTGCAAAGGACAAATTCTGAGCAAACAGATGAGAGGAGAGAGGATGAAGGGAGCATCTGGAATCATTTATTCTGAGGGGAAAAAATACTTTCGCAGGCTTCACTGACATATGAGAAGCGAGATGTCCAAGATCACACAATTCCCAGACCATTGATGTTCTACTACATACACTGCCTCCTCAAAGCCAATCAATCTCTGACAGTGGATGGTGAGATCTGAAAGGCAGATTTGAGAACATTGCTTCAGGGAGGAAGAGGAAATAAGAGAGAAAGAGGGGACAGCAGCCATGAAGGAGGGGTCCTCTGTCCTGTCCTCTCAGGGAGATCCATCTGAGCATAGATGACAGTTCCAGATGGGCCTGGGGCTCCAGGAGGCCCCTCCAAGCCTATGGGACAAACCTAGAGCATCCAGGGAGCCTCCCTCTGCTTTCTGGCCCTGTACTGGGAAGGTGGGTAGGACACAGGATGAGATGAGCTCTTCCATCCTGGGGAAAGACCCCCAAAGGGAGAGAGCTAGGTGGGAGAGGGGAGGTGGGGTAGAGGGTCAGGGAACCAACAGTACATATGCCTGAGCATCTATTATGTGCCAGTCTAAGACCACACAGGGATGCGTCGGACACAGTGTCGTACACGTAAGCAGCATTTGTTATGGGAAAGGCTGTAGGGAAGGATGGAGGGGAGGTGCTAAAGAAAAGGAGGGAGGGAGAAAGTAAAGAAACAGGGGAAAGAGGAGGAGAGAAAGGCCTAGTTGTCGACGTCCAGTAACTCACATTCTACTTATGGCAATAGGGCAACTAGAAAAATGATGGCTAAAACTCAGCGATAAGTGCGCAGTCCCCAGAAAGAAGTTAAAAAGGGTGTTGAGGGAGTTGCAGGCGGGCTCGGGATAGAGGAGACTGGGGGCCAAGGTGAGTGGACCTGGCTGACTTGTCTGGCCTGGAGGAAACTCTTGCCCAGAGGGTCCCTACCGGTCCCTGACCTCCATGGGAGCCCATGTGGGCCTGGCAGCCTTGGACAGCCAGGGCTGCCCTGCGGTTCCTGGGAGCCCACCAGTCCCAGTCCCTAGGTATCCAGGGTGGTCCTGGGAGTCTTCATGGCCAGGGTATCCCTGATGTCCTGGGGGTTCTGGAAACCACTGGCAGCCAGGGGGACCAGGAGACCTAATTCCATCCTATATGTGGAAGGAGAGGCAGGAGGGGTGGAGGTGAACCACAGAAGGGGAGTGTATGTATTTGGGGTGAGGGACTTTTGTAGGGGAAGGCAATGGGGCCAAGCCAGGAGCCCTGATGGGAGTAGAAAGTTATCAGAGGGTTAGAAATTTTGGTCCCAACCCTGACCTCGGAGGAGAGAAGGGCCAGAGGTTGAGTTCAATCACCAATGGCCGATGATTTAATCAATCATGCTCATGTAATGAAGCCTCCATAAAAACCCAAAAGGTTGGGATTTGGAGAGCTCCTGCATCAGCGAACACTCAGAGTGCTAAGAGAGTGGCTGGGTAGGAGAAGCTCCACCCACCTTTCCCCATATCTTGCCCTATGTCTCTCTTCCATCTGGCTGTTCCTGAGTTATATCCTTTTATAATAAACCAGTAATCTAGTAAGTAAAATGTTTCTCTGAGTTCTGTGAGGTGCCCCAACAAATTAATCGAACCCAAGGCGGGGGGTCATTGGAACTTCTTATATATAGCTGGTCAGTCAGAAGCCCAGGTGACAACCTGAGCTTGCGATTGGCATCTAAAGGTGGTGGTGGTGGGGCGGTATTGTAGGACTGAGCCCTTAACCTGTGGGATCTGATGCCATCTCCAGGTAGACAGTGAGAATTGAGTTAAATTGTAGGACACCAAGCTAGCGTTGTAGATGTCTTGATGGTGTTGGAAAACCCACACATCAGAATAGGTGTCAGAATTGCAGGGGGCATTAGGGTGGGACCCTGAAAGGGAGGAGTAGGATGGGGTGTGGTGCTGTGTACCTCTACCCGCAGCCATCTGTCTCTCTGGCCATCGCATCTCTTTGGGCTCCAGGCCCTTCCCTCCCTCTCCTAATGCATACTTGCTTGTTTGTTTGCAGGTGGGGGGAGCCTGAGTAGAGGCTGAATGTCAGTGTGATTTGACAAAACATTGAGCTACTAATTTGTAACTTGTGTTCTGGGATATACGTCCTTTCACTTATATGGATAGCCTCATTTGATACTCCTGATAGCCCTACAGAGTGAATTAGGGACTGGCATCCCCATTTTACAGATGAGGAAACTGAGGACCATCATGGTGAAGAGACAAGCCCACAGTGCACCGTTAATCAGGGCACAGCTGGGATTTGAACCCCTAGCTCTGACTGCAAGAGCTCTCTGACCTGTAGCTTGTGCACCCCAACCTGAGGGCAAAGCTCATCTCCATTACTGGCTGTCTGGTTTTCCCCTAGCTTTGGGCCCAGCTTCTGCTGCTCTTTAGATCATCATGACTGGGTGGGGGTGAGGAACAGACTGCACAGATATTGAGGATTACTGGCTCCAAATATCAAGCCTCTGGGAACAGTGAGGGCTGAGGGGTGAGAGTAGGAGGAACACAGGCTTTAGGAGAGAAGAGGATGGGGGTCATGTGAAAGAGGGGATGTGGCGGGGGTGCCAGGTGGAACTCTATCATCCCCCAAAAGGATTTAAATCACGTTTAGTTCCATGAGACCTTAATCCAGTCTTTTGACTACCTGGAGCCCCATCTATAAAATGGGTTTATAGGGTTACCATGGTGATCAATCATCATCATGGCTAATACGTATCTGTGCCGGGCACTGCGCTGACTGCTTTACATAGATAGTCTCTGTAGGTTCTCGCACAGCTCTCTATCAGGCTGGGCTGGCGTTATTCCTCTTTTACAACAGAGAGCATTTAAGGATAAGAGGGAGGATGTCATTTGGCTAAAGTCACAGGTCTAGGAAATGGCAAATCCAGAATTCAGTGCAGGCGCTTTGGTTTCAGGCTCTTCACCTCACTAACCTGGCTGGTCATGGCTAATAACTAACACTCATTGGACACTTAATAAGGAGCAGGCATCACTGTAAGCATTTTACACAGATTCATTCATTTAATCACTATAGCCGCCCTCTGTAACATGATGGGTGATTAATATGAAGGATGAGGGCACCCAGGCACAGAGAGATGTGCTAATTTATTCTAAATCTACTGCCAGAAATCCAGTCCAGGCAGGATGACTTGAGAGCTAGGGCTCTTTAAAAAAATAAACAAAAAATTTTTTCTTGGGGCTTCCCTGGTGGCGCAGTGGTTGAGAGTCCGCCTGCCGATGCAGGGGACGCGGGTTCGTGCCCCGGACCGGGAGGATCCCGCATGCCGCGGAGCGGCTGGGCCCGTGAGCCATGGCCGCTGAGCCTGCGCGTCCGGAGCCTGTGCTCCGCAACGGGAGAGGCCACAACAGTGAGAGGCCCGCGTACCGCAAACAAAACAAAACAAAACAAAACAAAAAACCCCCCCAAAAACCCCATAAGGGTTAATCATACAGATCCTGGAGCCAGACTGCCTGGGCTCACATCCCTGATTTTCCACATACTTGTTGGGTGACCTTGAGTAAGTTACATACCTCTCTGTGCCTCACTTTCCCGCTTAAAAAGTGGATAATGATAGTGACTACTTCATGAGGTTGTTGTGAAGGGGACATAGTGAAGCACTTAGAACACGTCCAGTGTATGGTCCATGCTCATTAAATGTTACCCTTCGTTATTATGTACATTTTGCCTTCTCCATCCTATGACATGCTCCCTGGGGCAAGCCCATCAGATCGGGGGTTCCCTGAGGACAGGACGGTGTCTTTCCCTTGGGAATGGAGCTCTTTTTCTTATTGATTATCTAAGAAGCCCAGCTGGAGCCCAGTAGACATTTGATACTGAGCTAACAAGGGAGCTAGTGAGACTCTTTCTAAGCAACAAGCCAGTGAGGCTGTGGGGTGGAAGAGGCTGAAGGGAGCGAGGCTTTTCACCCCTCCATTAGGAGCATCTTCCTGGCCCCCCTGGGTGTCCAGGAGGTGAGGGACAGACAGGGATGCTGAGGGGGAGGAAGAGTTTCTTTTACCTGTACAGCCCTGGGCTGGGGAAGACCACAGAGAAGGAGAACCAGGTTTCTGCCTCTGGGGGGCTCCCTGTCGTCAAATAGGCAGCAGTCAGGTGGAGAAAACCAACACGCAGCATCTGCTTCTCATTCCTCGGGTTCCAAAGCCCTTTCTCTTCCACTATCTCACTTTTTCTTGCAATCGTCCTGTGGGGCAAGCCCAGTTATTAGCTCTAGCTCTCTCTCTCTCTCTCTCTCTCTCTCTCTCTCTCTCTCTCTCTCTCATTTATTTATTTATTTTGCGGTATGCGGGCCTCTCACTGTTGTGGCCTCTCCCGTTGTGGAGCACAGGCTCCGGACGCGCAGGCTCAGCAGCCATGGCTCACGGGCCCAGCCGCTCCGCGGCATGTGGGATCCTCCCGGACCGGGGCACGAACCCGTGTCCCCTGCATCGGCAGGCGGACTCTCAACCACTGCGCCACCAGGGAAGCCCTCTCTCTCTCTCTTTTAGCAAAGGATGGAAATGACCCTTCAAGACATTAAGTGTGCGTCCAAAGCCACAAAACTCTTTTTTTTTTAAATTGAAGTATAGTTAATTTACAATGTTATGTTAGTTTCTAGTGTAACAAAGCTCTTAAGTGGCTGTGCTGCAACTCGAACCCAGGTCCAGTGACTCCAAATCCCATGCCCTTTATATATAGCCTCTCCCAGACACCAGCAGGCCAGAGAAGGAGGAGATACTAAACCCAGTCCACTGGGAACTTCTGGTCTGGTCGGGGACACACAGATCCTGCCACCGGGGGATCTCCAGCCACGTGGAGAAGTTAGTTTCCACCAGGGAGGGGCAGGAGGGAGCAAACATTTGGTGCCTACTGTTTGCTGGGTACTGCACGGGCCACTCTTTCTCTCTCTTCCCTCCCCACCCGTCTTTCTTTCTTACCATTTTCCAGGTAAGGACAGGAATAAAGACACAGACGTAGAGAATGGACTTGAGGACACAGGGAGCGGGAAGGGTAAGCTGGGACGAAGTGAGACAGTGACATGGACTTACATACACTACCAAATGTAAGACAGATAGCTAGTGGGAAGCAGCCGTGTAGCACAGGGAGATCAGCTCAGTGCTTTGTGACCACCTACAGGGGTGGGATAGGGAGGGTGGGAGGGAGATGCCAGAGGGAGGAGATATGGGGATTTATGTATATGTATAGCTGATTCATTTTGTTATACAGCAGAAACTAACACACCATTGTAAAGCAATGATACTCCAATAAAGATGTTAAAAAAAAGAAAAAAAAGAAAAAAAAAAAAAGTGAAGCTCAGTGAAGCTCAGAGAGTAACTGGTTTCAGGTTCCCCGGTGACCTTGGTGGCAAAACTGGGATAGAATCCAGGTTAGCCTGATGCTACCTGTGTTTGCTCCTCTAGCATGGAAGACCGTTGGCTCAAGGGTCACCTCCTCCATGAAGTCTTTCCACGCCCTGGATGTCGAACTGACCATTTGTGCCTCTGGCCCACCCTGCCCCCTATAAACACCTCCAGGGCACCTGCACTTATTTTATTCATATGTCTGTCTCCCCTCACTAGGCAGTAAGCTCCCTGAGGGCGGACAGTGGTCTCGGCCGTGTCTGGATCCCCTGGATGTAGCACAAAGCCTGCACACAACAGGTGCTCAGTAAAGGTGGGTTGCATGAATGGTGGGGAGGCCTCCTCGTGTTCATTTTCCTGCCTCCCAGGAATTATCCTAGATGGTGATGGGGGTGAGCCCGAGGATGGGTTGGGGGGGCTGCTGGGGTAGGAGTTTGGGCATCTGTCTCACCTGGAAACCTGTCCAGATTTCCTGCACTCACCCGCATTCATGCTTCATCGCCAGCTCTGCCCTCCTTCCTCCATGTCCCAGTACCTTTATCCCTCCCAGGTGTGCGGTCTAGAAGACAAGTCTGGCATTGGGATCAGAACTATTCTTCCTGGTCCCATTTTATTCTCACAAGAGCTTCAAAAGCTAGGCTAGGTGGAGATGACCTACCTCCATTGCAGTTAGGGACATTCGAGCTCCAAGGGCTGGTGTCCAAGTTCACACCATAAGTTTGTGGCAGAACTGGGTCCAGTGATGGCGAAGGATGGGGAGGGGGCTGGGGGCAGTTTTCTGAATCAGGGACAGGCCAGGCTTCCCCCAGGGACTTGAGGATCCTGGTTCTCTTTACCCTTCTCCAAGGCAGATGGGGGCAGAAGAGACCCCAGTAGTCCGTGAGATGGCGCGGAGAGAATCCCAGAATCTTGTCCTCGGCCGCGACTCTCCAGCCCGTCTGCAGTCCTTATGGCTGCCAGTAGGTGCCGTCAGTTTGCAACTTTTGGTTCTGCCCCGGCAGGTCCAGCTTCTAGCCCCTCTTTCTCCTCTCAACCTGGACAGTCTGTACTTGCAGAAAGTAGGAGAGGGCCCAATCCCTGTGAGATTGAAAAACCCCTGCCCTGGGAGAGGAAGCGGGAAGAGGGTCTCTGATCTGCACTTCAGCTTGGCTGCCCTGCAGCTTTCTAGGCCAAGCCAAAAAAATCCACAGTAGGTCACCAGGTATGCCTGGACAGGCGCCCTTACTCTGAAATCAGCTCCAGGATAGCAGAAAGTTTTGTGAGGGAGGATGGGTAAACCCTGGGGGGACCTGAGAGACCACCTAGGAGAGGAGTCCCTTCTCCACATGCTACTCTAGAATCCCTCCCAATCCCAGCAAGACTGAGGCAAAGGGTAGGGGATATAGGCACCAACAGGATCTCACAGAGGGCCTAGCCACCCCTGACACTAGCCCAAACAGCACTGCTAGGTGAATTAGAAAAAGGCACCCCTTTCTCAAAACCCTTGAGTGCCATCTGCTGGAAAACAGTCACAACAGCTATACAAGTCTACAATGACTACCAGAGAAATGGCGCCCCCTGGAGTTGTGCAATGCGCAATTTGCACTTGAGAGTGGCAATATATATTGCCACAATATATATTGCCTCAGCTTATATCCCTCTGGGAGTGGGTCTGGGCAGTAGAAGCAAACACCCAGGAAGGAGCAAGCGTCTTGGCACCTCCCTCTCCGGGTGCGAGTTCTGTGGATGCCATCCTGTGTAAGGCAGAGGGGACAGGGGCCCAAATGAACCCTGGGGAGATTGGGGGCAGGGGCAGGTTGGAAGGGGCGAGTGGGGAGAGAGCCTATCAACCTCTTAGGGCCATTAGGCCCTTCTGGGCCCCCTTTCCCCTCCTCACCAGACTTGGGCTCCAGCGGCTGAGACTGGAAGCACTGGAGTGGGGTGGGAAGGACTCTGGCCAGGGAGACTGAATCCCCGGAGCTGGGAGTCCGGGCTAGGAGGTCGCCGCGCTCTCAGTGCGGGGGGGCTGCGGGGCCATCTCAGTGGGGTCCGGGGAGAATCCTCCAAGGTCGGGGGAGGGGGCCACGGAGCCGCCCCTTCGCTTTCGTTCGCCCTTCGCTGCCCTCCCGGGCTCCGGTTCAGAAGCGCTCTCGGCGCCTGCCGTGGCTTCCAAACTGCGCCGCTTTCTCCTGCGGCAGAAAAGGACTTTCAGATGTAGTAGCGGCGGCGGCGGCGGCAGCAGCGACAGCAGCGACGACTTAGGACAGCGCCCCCTCCCCCTAACCGCCGCCTCTCCTTCTCCCTCTCCCTGGGCGCCCCCGTCCCCTCCCCCCCATTCCTCCCCTCCCCCCCATTCCCCCCACCCCCGGGAAGGCGCTGGGGGTGTGGCCAGGGGCCGGTATAAAGTCCGGGGGAGCCGGTCCCGGGCAGCAGCTCAGCCCCCTGCCCCCTACAGCCAGCCGCCTGGGCCGGGCCGAGGATGCGGCGCAGCGCCAGGCTCGCTCCCCTCCGGCCCGCTTGCTAACTTCCTCGGCTTCGTCCTTGTCCGCCAGCGGAGCCGCCCCGTGTCGCCGCGCCCTCTGGGTCGGGTCCTCCAGGCGCGCCGGGCGCTGCCTCTGTGTCCCCCGCTGTCCGCCCGTGCCCCGTCCTCGCCCGGTCATGCTGCCCCTGTGCCTCGTGGCCGCGCTGCTGCTGGCCGCCGGGCCCGGGCCGAGCCTGGGCGACGAAGCCATCCACTGCCCGCCCTGCTCCGAGGAGAAGCTGGCGCGCTGCCGCCCCCCCGTGGGCTGCGAGGAGCTGGTGCGAGAGCCGGGCTGCGGCTGTTGCGCCACTTGCGCCCTGGGCAAGGGGATGCCCTGCGGGGTGTATACCCCCCGCTGCGGCTCCGGCCTGCGCTGCTACCCGCCCCGGGGCGTGGAGAAGCCCCTGCACACGCTGGTGCACGGGCAAGGCGTGTGTATGGAACTGGCAGAGATCGAGGCTATCCAGGAAAGCCTGCAGCCCTCTGGTAAGGTGCCCCATCCCTTGCACGCCCTCCCTGGGGTCCTCCCCTCCCAGAAGCCCCTTCCCCATTCGGGCTGGCCCGAAAGACTCTTGAAAATCCCCTGTGAGCTGAGCAGAAGGCAGGTATGTGGCAGGGCCCGACTGGCACGGGACAGGGTCAGCCAAGGAAACTGCTCTCAAGTCCCTAGCAGCCTGTTGCCACCATCAGGGAGGACTCTGTCCCACCCCTCCATCTCAAGGGTGCCTATTTGGGAAGAGACGTCTCAAGGGTAGTCCTGGCTGCTGGAGCAAGAGTGGAAAATTAAGTGACCTGGTCCAGCCCACAGCCTGCAAGTGAGCAGTCTAGGGCCAGATACCTGGAGGATGGGGTTGGTGGCAGTGGAGGCTTTCTGTTCCTGATCCAGGGACCTCCCCTCACCCTGGACACAAGTGGAGGCCCCAGGGGTCTGAGAAGCCAGGGCTCGGGCTTTTGACATTGAGGTGGGGTGGGGTGGAGTGGGACATGTAAATTAGAGTGGCTTTGGTGGTGAGGGGCATCAGAGTGGCCCTTCCTCAAAGACCCAGGCCGGCTCACCTAGCTTTTTGAGAGGTATTGGGAAGACAGGGGTCTCTC
This sequence comes from Mesoplodon bidens, assembly GCF_964165515.1. NCBI lineage: Eukaryota > Metazoa > Chordata > Mammalia > Artiodactyla > Ziphiidae > Mesoplodon > Mesoplodon bidens. Next base: position 52,250,986 of record NC_138179.1, on the reverse strand, counting down.
TGGCAGGCCTGGGCACCTCCTCCTGCCCTGGTACACAGGCACCCTGCTCCTTTCTCCTGGCAGGTGCCATTTGAGGTGGCAGAAGAGAAGCAAGTCTTGGCTCCCAGCCCAGAGCTGCAGAAACCCTAACGGGACAGGCAGTAGAGAGGGGAGGGATGGGGTGGGGGGAGAGAGAGAGAGAGAAAGGGAGAGAGAGGTTTAGAAGGTCTCTTGCCCTAAACTCATTCTTACACTTCCTTTCTATTTCTCAGTGAGACTTTCAGTTTCTCCCTTGTAGTCTTTCTGTCTCTCTCCTTCTTTCTCTTATTCTTTTGTTCTTCCCTGCTGTGTCTCTCAACCTCTAGTTTCACTAACAACATTCTCAGATTCTCCTTTCCGAAATATCTCCTGCCCGTTATCAGTTTCTTTCTCTTTATCCTATTCCTTTTCCTGTTTTTGTTGCCCTGCTTTGCTCACTTTCATCTCAGGCTCTTTCCGTTGCTCATTCTCTTGACCCTGTCACCGTTTCTCTTTCTGTCTTTGTTCCTGTCTTTCTCTGTTGCTTTCAGAATCTCTCTGTCTGCCTTTCTCTACCTCTGTCTCTGTTTCTTGTTCCCTCTCCGACTCTGTTTTGCTCTCCCTGTGCCTCTGTCTGTTTCTGTCTCTTTTCCTGGTGCTTGAAGCTTCCATTGTTGCAGTCCGGATGCTGGGACTCCGGCCCCAAGCTTCCTGCCCTGGGTCCCAGACCGCTCCACTTCCTCAATCCTCTGCAGCTTGTTAGCCAGAGGAGAGCAGGATGCAGGGAAAACAGGAAGGAGGTGGACCCCAGGGGTCTGGGCCTCGGGCCTCTCTGCCCCTCCTGCCCCTGGGCAGCGAGAGATAGGTCAGCAGAAAACATTCTAGGAAAATGCCAGCCTGGCACCCGGCACATCTGGGAAGCGGGGGTGGGGGGGTTCTGGGGGTGTCAGTCGCTGATCCTGGGGCAGAGATGCCAGTGCTAGTGGGAGAGGAGGGGTACTGGTACAGGACCAGACTGGGAGTGAGGGCTGAGCCCTTGGGCTCCCCGGGTATAACGGGTTCCTTTTGCTTCGTATCTCCACCCTCTGCCGGCCAGCGGGTATCTGGCACCAGATTAGGATGGCTGGTGAGCTCCTCCTCTGTCACCAACTTGAAGGGGGGACAGAAGAGCCCTCAGTGGGTCTCGGGAACCCCTTCTTCCCTGGCTGGGTAGGAACACCCCATCCTGAAGTGGAAGAAACTGCTCCCCTAGGAGCTTTGGGGAGGCATGCCGTGAGCAGTTTGTGAGTGTCCTGTGAACATCGTGTACACCAGCCTCGAAAGGCAGCTTTAGGCCCCTTTTGGATTACAGGGCCCAAGGTCTCCTTGCCTTGGCTTCCACCCTTGCAGTGCAGGCAGATATCGGGAGAGGGAAAGGGGAGGTCTGGGGGGGCCCTGGGGAAACTAGGTACCTACTCAGCAAGCTGTGTCCATGCCCTCTTACCTCCCAGTCATCCCAGAAGTACCCCTGCCACGGCCCGGCCACACTGCACTGCGTGAAAGGCGCCCCCTAGAGTTGTGCCGTAGCCCTGCAGGGTGTCTGGTGAGACCAGGCGGCCAGGGCTCGGCCCCTCTCCCCGCTGTCCTCCTGAGCCTTCCACTGTCGATAGGCTACTGTCCCTCCTGCGTCCCAAAGCTTGGGTCTTCTTTTTTTTTTGCTGTACGCGGGCCTCTCACTGTTGTGGGCTCTCCTGTTGCGGAGCACAGGCTCCAGACGCGCAGGCTCAGCGGCCATGGCTCACGGGCCCAGCCGCTCTGCAGCATGTGGGATCTTCCCGGACCGGGGCACGAACCCGCGTCCCCTGCATCGGCAGGCGGACTCTCAACCACTGCGCCACCAGGGAAGCCCAAGGGCCTTCTTGCCTGGGGAATAGTTTGGCAGAGAGGTCAATCAGGCTCTTCTTCCTGCCTTTTCCTCTTGGCGCTGAGCTTCAGCAGGTGACTGGGGAGGGCAGTCACTCAGCGTGCCCCCTCCCTTGGCCTGCTATGGTCCAGAGGCCCACTCTTTGCTCCTGGGGCAGGTCTCCCCCATCCCTCTCCCGGCTACCCCCCTCTCCCGTGCCCTCTGCCGTGACCCCCTGTCCCAGCTTTCCAAGCCAGAAAAGGTTGTGGATTAACACAGCTCAGGCCACCAGAGGTGGGGGCGGGGTGGGACACGTGTGTCAGAAGTCCACAATCCTGATTCAGTGTACTGACCCTCGACTTGTGGAATCTGGGGGAGTGGACAGTGGGAAGATTAGCGTTTGGACTGGGGAGATCCTAAACTGTGCTCTGGGTCCCTCTGGGACAGGGTTAGGGAACATGCAGGCTGGGTTAATTTTTAGTCAACACAGCAAATATTGTCCCCCCTACTTCAGTACTGGGAATCCAGTCATGTCATGGGAACAGGGCCTTCCCAGAAATTCTGTGCCTTGGGGGAGGGGGGAAGGGGGAGCATGGCTGCTTAACATTTTTTCTTTAGTTTTGGCAAAGCCAGAATTATTGGTGCCTCGGGTATCAGGAGTCTTTCCATTTAAAGACATAGGAGCTGCAGAGATAAGTTCTTCTCCTTTCCTCTAGCCGGACTGCTTCACTTCCTCATCTGTAAAAAGGGGGGACAGTGGGACCTATCTTGCAGGGTGGGGGCATCTGGCATGGAGTAAGGGAGCAGTGATGAGGATGCTGATGAAGAGGAAACCGAATGGATTTAAGTTGAAGCTTAACTTCTCCTCTGATGCTGGGGCTCTGGGGGACAGTAGGGCAAGTGAGCAAAGCTGGGGGGACATGCAGAGGGGTGGAGGGGGTAGGGTGGAAGGGCCAGCTGTACTTCTCTGACTCTTCAGTCTGAGGCCCGCAGCATGGCCCAAGGGTGAGGGGGACACCGCTTGAGCCAGACCTCAAAGAAAGGCCTGGCACCCAGCATGGGTGGTCTTGGCTTCTCCAGCCAGAATGCAGGCGAAGAAGGAAAAGGCCTTTGTTGTAGGGCAGGTGGGTGACCCTCCAGACTGTGTCTGGTTGGCTGGGCCCACCTACCTCACAGCCTCACCCTGGGCGTCTTGAGGGGAGTGGGGGCTGGAGGTGAAGGGAAATCATGAGGATGAAATCAGGCAGCAGGAAAGAGGAAATCTTCTAGCTTTGACCATGAACTTTGCAGCCATCGGTGCCAAAGCTGTGAAACCTCTTCTTTCTCTGGGTGCCCGCCCTTCCTCTGTGGCTGGAGCAAAGACCAAGGTTTCCCCTGTGGCTGGATGTCGTTGGCTTAGCTCCAGCGGGGCAAGAGGAGGTGACCTGGCCTACCTCGGAAGCCCCGCCTCCCAAACAAGCCTTTCGGATGGATGTCGGGAGGTGCGACCTTTGGTGGGGGGCGGGCAGGTTTGACTCAGCTCCCGCCCAGAGGGGAACCCACCGGGATTGCGGTTTTTCCAGAGGGCACCACCTGGGTGTGGAGCACGAGAAAGATGGACATCCTGCATGAGCAGGGAAGTAGCAAGAATTTAGCCACTTTTAGACACGGGAAGGTGAACGTTTCTTTAGAGACTCAAGGCTATGACCCTCACCCTCTCAAGCCTAGTGCCTAGGGTGGATCCTGGGGTGGGGTCTCAGTCTGCCAGTTAGACAAGCCTGGGCAAGAAGAAGTTACAGATTAAGTGGAAAGTCAACAGCCGGGGCACAGTCAGTGTGCTCTGGCCAGGGCAGGGTCAGGGCGCCTGGGTGCATGTGGGTGTGCACGCGTGGACCCGTGTGTGTCTGGACACGTGATTGTTTGTGTATGTGTGTGATCCTTGAGTCCCAGCCTGTGTCTGAGCTGGCAGATAGGGACGTGGTCTTTGTACCCTGGCCCCTGAGAGAGGCAGCACGGAGCCGCTCTCCCTGCCTGCCGTGTCCTACTCTTAGGCTGAGACACAAGCTGCGGCTACGTGCGCTGGGTGGTGGAGAAACCAAGGTGGGGGAGGCCAGGCAGGCCGCCTGCTGATAGTGCCCCATGTGATGGGAGCCCTGCGGATACAAGAACATGAGCTATGTTTCCAAGCTCGCCCTATGCCCCGCGCGTCCCCGGGGTTCAGTGAGGGGACCCAGTTGTCCTCCTTCATGGCACTTCCTAAATTAAGGGATAATCATTCCAAATATCCTTGAATAATCCCCCGTGTAGCACAGGGAGATCAGCTCGGTGCTTTGTGTCCACCTAGAGGGGTGGGATAGGGAGGGTGGGAGGGAGACGCAAGAGGGAGGAGATATGGCGATATATGTTTATGTACAACTGATTCACTTTGTTATAGAGCAGAAACTAACACACCATTGTAAAGCAATTATACTCCAATAAAGATGTTAAAAAAAAAAATCACTCCCCCGAGTGTTTTTGTGAACTTGACTCATAGAAACACAATGTTGGAAAGTAGTCGAATTTCTACGGCAGATCTCTCCGGGTCCTTGAGACCTCTGCCACCCTGACGTGCCACGCCTCCAGGGCAGAACTCTACCTCCTGAGGCAGCCCCATGCATTAGAAAACTCTTCCTAGGGAACCTAAGAACATCTGGCCACTTACCAAGAGGGACAAGTGTCACTGTGCACAGCCGTGCTTTCCTTTATGGTCATGAAAGGAAAGCAAACTCGAAGAACGACAAAACCTTTCCGGTTGAAGGGGCCCCTCAAGGTAGTGTCATGGGTTGTGTCAAATGAGCCCCTGGGACCCTTCCAGCCTTTCCAGGTAGAATGGTGGCCCCTTTGTTCCAAGCTCGCTCCGCTTCTGTGGTTCCAAGACAACTCTCTCAATTCTCTTAGGTCTTCTATTTCCTTTCTCTCCAATCCCCAGCTCCAGCCTACACACCTGCAGTGCTGTGGCCCCATCCACTAGTCCTGGGGCTTTGGGCAAGGCGGACGCGGTGATGGCGGGGTGTGGTCACTGACCAGCCTGGGCCTTCTTAACCAGAAGTTTCCTTGGGAAGGTCTTCAGGGAAGAGCTTCGATCTCAGGTCTTCTCTCTGGTTCCTGCCTGGGGGCTTGGGGTCCATCTTCCTACGGCCCCCTTTGCACAATCCTGGTCTTCTGAACTTGATCTGCTCCTTCTTTTGCTGCCCACACCAGCTGGGAAGTCTTTGCTGTAGTGGCTTCTCCTTGGTTGACCTTCGGGAACTTGATCTTTTGGGACGGAAGTCCCCTCCAGACTGTTCTTCTTGGGATGTTAAATATGCAGAAGGAGAGATTATATCTATCTGCTCCATTTATTCCTTCCCTCTGTTGCTTTTTTTTCTAAGCCAGCCCTGCATCAGTGACAAAACCTCTTCCCATCCTCGGTGACTGAATTTTATAAATAACCTTTGGTGTGGAATCTTGACAAAGACTTTCTGGGGGTCTAGATTCCTCCTTGCCTGGTTTCCCTTTATCCACGTGCTTCCCCCTGGACCCCCAGAACTAGGAGAATAAAAAGAGAACTAACCCCCCAACTAACTTTGGCTCGGCAGAAAAATACCATTTAACCCAGAGGCAGCTCTGGGACTGCGGCCATGCATGGAGGAACCTGCTAACTCCTCAGGAAAAAAAACCCTGACGCAAACCAGATGTAACCTTCTGTCCTGCTGCCAACATCTGGAATGCTGGCAGGGGCTCTGCACTCAGGCCGGCAGCAAGTTGCCAAACCCGAGCATTTCAGAGGTGGCTCTGATTTGCAGAGGGATCTTGCGACCTCTTTCTCCAGCTCAGCCCTGTGTTCTGGTTTTGGCTGCCTGGATGGAGGAGCAGTGGTTACAATTCTGGGACTTCTGGATGGGGTTTTTCTTGAGTTCGGGTAGAGCCTTTAGGAGAGCCCAGGGAAAGCGTGGCGGTTCAGCCTCACCACCCCCCATCTCCACGTCCCCAGTGCCCTGGCTCTGGGCAACAGATGTGCACTTTGGATGGGGCCTGAAATGTAAGGATGGGAGACTTTGGGGTGGGGGTGCTGAAGGGATGTGTGAGGGTGTTCTCTTGGTCCTGGGGCCACACAGTGTCTCAGACACACGCACACACACACACTCTTTCACATGCAGGCATACACACCCACTCCCACTTCTCCTGTGCAGCCAATGGAGAGAGTTTGGGGGCCAGATTTCTCATCACTCATGGAAACTTTGATTCTGGCCATTTGGAAGAGGGTCAGCAGAGCCCACAGCCCTGGGGATCCCCTGGCTGCCTCAGCCAGATGCCGAAAAGAGCAGGAAAGGAGAGAGGAAGAAAGAGCAGACTGAGAGGGGGATGGTAGGAAGAGATGAATGGCAGGGGGAGGAGATTCGCTGTGGGGCCCCCTGCCTGCTTGAGACCTCCCTGCAGGGCCCGGGGGACCCTCCTGCTGTCTGGGCAGCTGCAGCTGGTGACTCATCTGAGGGCTGGACTGGGTGGAGTGAGGGACAGATCAAGGACTTCAAGAGGAATGTTCTCCTGGGGAGATCCTGGGGAGTGGGGAAGAAACCGGCGGCTGCTTTCATTTCTTCGCACCCCCCAGACCCCCTGCTCTTCATCCCTAAGAAGGAGAAAGCAGGTGGGAGGCTGGGTTGCTGTGCTGCCTTGTCCTTTCCCATCGCTGACCTTTCCCCATCTTGGCCTGATTGCAGACAAGGACGAGGGTGATCACCCCAATAACAGCTTCAGCCCCTGCAGCGCCCATGACCGCAGGTGCCTGCAGAAGCACTTCGCCAAAATTCGAGACCGGAGCACCAGTGGGGGCAAGATGAAGGTCATCGGGGTCCCTCGGGAGGAAGCCCGGCCTGTGGTGAGGACCTCTGACCAGATGCGCATGTGCATAGGCACACACACCATCACCGTCACCAGATCTGGACAATGACCATTCAGCAAACATTCTTTACATGTCTGCTGTGTGCAAGATGCACCTAGTGTGCATCATCAGGACCCAGAAAGTCCTCACTCCTCTTCTTGAAATTCCTTTCCCGCTCACCAGTTCTAGACATTGGGATAGCTCAAGTTATTGTTAAATACTGAGACACTTGCGTACTGGTGGGTGAACAGCAGTGGCCCCAAGCCTCCTGATGTTTCTTGGCCCTTCCCAGGGATTCCCCACCCCAGAGCTTCTCAGTAGCTAAAGGGTTCATGCTGGCCAGAGCAGGGAGCCTTGGGACCCTGCTCCAGGGTCTGGCTAATGTCCTTTCTGATGGGTGTTTCTGATGGATCCATGCCTGGGTCTTACAAGTTGTTAATTACATGATTTCATCCATCACTCCTGTTTAGAAATCATCCCCTTCCTGTCCTTCACCATAGATTTCCTTTCCCCACAATTTCCCTTCACATCATACCCCTCCTTTTTAGAAGCCCTTTGGCTCAAGATCCTCTCTTCAATGTCCCTCTGTTCTGCCCGCCAGTGTCCCCTGAGCCCGAGCTCCTCCTTTTACCTCGTTGGGCCCCGCTCAGCTTCCAGGCCTTAACCCTCCTTTCAGAGCCTGCAGTCCTGATTTGACCCCCAGCCCCGGTCCTCCTGCCTCTCTCCCTTCTGCTGAGCAGTTTCCTTCTCCCCCTCCTCCAGCCCCAGGGCTCCTGCCAGAGTGAGCTGCACCGGGCCCTGGAGCGGCTGGCCGCCTCACAGAGCCGCACCCACGAGGACCTCTACGTCATCCCCATCCCCAACTGCGACCGCAACGGCAACTTCCACCCCAAGCAGGTGGGTCTCCATCTCCGCCGACTTGGCCCGGCCTCAGCTCCAGGATGTCCAGGATGGAGGTCTCGGGAAGGGGGGAGCTCCTCAACCCAAACCTAACCCCTTGGACCCTCCCCAAACCCTCCCCCAGCCTCAGGACCTCAACTCATTTTGCCCACTCACTCATTTTGCAGATGAGGAGACTGAGGCCCAGGGAGGGGTAGAGGCCGGCCCGAAGTCACAGAGCGAGTTAAAGGCAGACCAGTGACCCTGCCTCCCCGTCCAGGCTTATTTCTATGACCTCTGTGGTCACCATCTGTGATGCAGACCTGGCACTCCTGCCAACCTCTGCCTCCCAACCCTCTCTCACTCCCCTTCCTCCATTCCTGTGAGTTCTCCTTTGTCCCTGGACGTCTGAGGTTTCCACATGTGGCTTGTGGGATCTTAGTTTCCTGGCCAGGGATCGAGCCCACGCCCTCGCAGTGAAAGCGTGAAGTCCTAACCACTGGACTGCCAGGGAACTCCTGATGTCTGAGGTTTCCTCTGGGAATGGAGGGGCTAGGTCTTGAAGAGTTGAGGAGGAAACTCAGCCTTCCCCTTCCCGCAAGCTGAGCCGCCCAGCCACCTGGGGTTCAGCCAGGCTGGAGGCGAAGCCAGACCTGACAGCTGGAGACGGGAACTTTGGGTGCAGCAGAGGAAGGAGAGGGCAGGAGACAAGACAGGAATGCAGAAACCTCTGTACCTCCTTACGCCCTTGGAACATGGGCTCCTCTGACAAGCCCCCAGGACGCTTGGGATTGGCGTGCTGGGTGTGGCCTGGATCTCCTCCAGCCCTTGTGGGTGTAGGTACACACGTCCTCCCATTCTGTGCTCTACAGATGAATCCACAAGGTGGACCACCACTCAGCCAGAAGAGGCCTAGCTAGGAGGAGAAAGGCTGCCCCCGAGTCTGCACACCCCAGGATGGCATGAGGAGGTTATGAAGAGGTGTGCAATGGAGGAGGACCACAAGGGTCTCCCCGCCAAACCTACGCCAAACCTCTCTCCAGCCTTTATCCCAATACCAATTTTATCCTTGTCCCAATTTTTCTTTTTCCTTTTTTTTGACCGCGCCATGTGGCTTGTGGGATCTCAGTTCCCCAACCTGGGCCCTCCGGCAGTGAAAGCAGAGTCCTAATCACTGGACCGCCAGGGAATTCCTCCTTGTCCCAATTTTTAAAAACTACCCCCCACCGACCCCTTTAAAAAAATCAGTAGACTTTATTTTTTAGAGCAGTTTTAAGTTTACAGAAAAACTGAGCAGGAAGTACAGGGTTCCCATCTACTTTCCCACCCCCAATCTCTCCTATTAACGTGAGTGTGGTACATTTGTTACAATTGAGGAACTAAAATTGATTATTAGTTATTAACTAAAGTCCATAGTTTACGTTAGGGCTTACTCTTTGTGTTATACATGTTTATGTGTTTCCTTCCCCCCAGTTTTTATCCCACTGAAAATTCTGACACTTGACCCTTTATCCTCAGGCCGGTTCTGACCCTTGAGACAACCTTCACTCCAACTCTAATCCTGACTCTGAAATACACCTTTACCCCTACTCTTCCTCCTCCCCCGTCTAATCCCGACCCAAACTTTAGCCCAACTGCTTTAATTGTTCTGACCTTGACCTCTATCTCTATCCCAATTCCATTTCTGACCTGGGCTCTAAGCCTCACCCCATTCAAGTTTTAGTCATAATCCCCAGTTCAACTGCAACTCTTATGCTGATCCTACCCTAACTTCAATGTGGATAATCACAATCTTAACCATAATCCTATTCTTAAAGTCCCAACACAATCAGAACCCAAACTAAAACACAATCAGAACACAAATTAAAAACTTCTCCAACCTGAACCCTAGCCTTTTAAGTCCACCTGCACCTTTCAACTCCATGGATCCAGTCTCCCCTCCAGGTAGGCTGCAGAACTTCCTCAGGACCCTGCCTTCTGGACCTTCTGGACCAAAACTGTCTGGACCTTTCCTTCTTGGCCAACTTTACTCCATTGAGCTCAGAGGACTCATGTTCAAGAAAGCCTCTGCCCTCAAGAGTCCATCTTGGAGCCACTGTCTGACTTGGGGGCTGGGCTGGGATCGGGGCCGGCTGCCTGAGATCTGACCTCTCACACCCTTGTCTTGGCAGTGCCACCCGGCCCTGGATGGGCAGCGCGGCAAGTGCTGGTGTGTGGACCGGAAGACGGGAGTGAAGCTTCCGGGGGGCCTGGAGCCGAAGGGGGAGCTGGACTGCCACCAGCTGGCTGACAGCTTCCGCGAGTGAGCCCTGTCAGCAGGCGGGGGGCTCACTGCCCCCTGCTGCCCCCTCCCCTGGAGGCTGCAGAGCTGACCTGGAGCCTGGGTCTGAGTCCTGGCCCTGCTTCTGGCCCAGAAGTTTCCCTTGGGGTGTGTTTGTGTGTATGCGTGTGTGTTTATGAGCGTGGGTGTGCCCTTGGGGTGAGCCGAAGCCTAGGGATGTCCTTCTTTGGGCTTAGATAGCCTGAGAGAGCCCTGGTATGTTTCCAAATTGATCCTGGATTCATTCAGCCCTTCAGCCGTCTATAAACACTTCTTGACCACATACTACATGTCAGCTCTAGTTTTCAGCCCTGCGGGCTCTTATTTTGACTCCCTCTGATTTAGACATGTGAGGCCACCTCCTATAAGGTGAGCACAAGTCTGTAGGAGAAGAAAAGTCCCAGTCCCATAATGAGGGGAGGAAAATAGACATGTACCTTGACCGTTGTCCCTCCCCTCAAACTAGTCAGAGGGTGGAGGCCATAGGGAAAGTGTGGGGTAGCAGATGACTCAGTGGTTAGGAGACCGACTGAGACCCAATTCCAAAGCTAAAGCCTGCCAGGCTCCCCTTTACTTCCTCCCCAGGTCCCTCCAGGGGGAAGGACCTGCAGGGACAAGCGCACCTTAGCTTGGTTGCCTGGCAACTGAGACCCTGCTTTGGGGGAGGGAAGAGGTCAGCGGAAGCCCTGCAGGACTGAGGGCTGGGGAGGTGGGGCCCATCTCTGAGCAGTCAGGGGAGGAGGAAGGAGTGCACAGCTGGACTGCATGTGCCTGGAGAAAGGAAATCACATGCCGGGAGGTGAGGGGCTTACCTGGGGTCCTGCTTCCTCCCCCACTTGTGGTCACAGCCAGGAAGTCACCAGGACGACTCCCTCCTTCAGTGGCTCACTGTGGCTCTGCCTTCCTCCCCACACCTCCTTCCCTGGACCTTCCTCCCCGATACTTCCCTACCCACTGGGCATTTTCTGGCTTGACTGGATGGAAAGAGACTTAGGAACCTACCAGTTGGCCATGATGTCTTGTCTTTTTTTTTTTTTTTTTTTTTTTTTTTTTTTTAACAAAACAGAACAAAACCAAAAAAACCGTAGACAATGGTGTTTGGTTGATTTATTTACAATTAAGAGACAGGGATGCACCAGGGGTGGGGAGAACTGTGTCTTACATGGTAAAAAGGACTGCAAAGGGTCAGCCACTTCACCCTCCTCTTCCTTGCAGCTTCTTCCTGGGGAGTCTCTCTGTCCCCAAAGTCTGTGCTGTCTGTGTTCAGACTCCTGGTGGGCCAGTAATGGCTTCTGAAGGGAGGCAGCAAGCTGGGCCAGCCCTGCTGGGCCAGAGCTATTTCTGGGATCAGCTGGTGTGTGAAGCGGGGGCATTTCCTAGGGCATCAGGCAGACTGGGTTTGCGTCTGGATTTGATTTATCGATTTAGTGAGGGGAGGTACTGCCCTGAAGCTAGGGAAAGGGGGTAAGCTCTCCAACACATTCCACAGCTCTGACTGCCTAGATTCCTGACTGGGGGTTGGGGCTGAGATTTGATTCTGAGGGGTTGGGAGTGGGGGTATCTTTGATCTTGCTGTCCTGGACTCACCAGGCTGTGGGCTCTCAGTGCCAGCCCCAGAATGTGTGCCCACGTGGTACCACTGGATTCCTGGTCATCTCCCAATGCTCCTTACCTCTCACCTTTGTGCTGTGTGTGCGTGTGTGTGTGTGTGTGTGTGTGTGTGTGTGATTGATCTCTTCAGGTACTCCCAGGCTTCTCGATTGCACTGGCCCCTGATGCACTGGCACCTGTGCCGTCTGAATCTTGACCCTGGCGCTGCAATCCTCATCTCTCTAACTCTGCCTTTGTGGCGGCATCCCACAGCCATCTAGTCTTCCTGAGGCACCACAAGCTGCTGCCAGCAGCAGGAGATAAAGAACAAAGTGACGCTCCTTCAGCTAGGGGGCCTGCTCTACATAGAGCCCCCTCCTTCTGGGGCTGAAGCCAAGGCATGCTGGGAGAGGAGGTTGAGTGTAGGCTGAAGATGAAGTTTTAGGTCCCTAAGCCAAATGTAGGGAGAGTATCTCTTTCCCTAAGCCATCTCTTTAAATTACCCTTTGTCTCCAGCCTCCCTTCCTAATGCTCTATTCTTGTATCCTCGGAATGGGTGGTAAGAGGTCCTTTTCTTTACATGTGCCTCCAAAAAAAACCTGGGTCTGCTTGGGAAGTAGCTGCCCGTGTGGCCTGGGATGTGCCTTTGTGATAGGTGTGTATTTATAATGTGTGTGTGTGCCTGAGTGTGCATATAGTGAAGTGACACCTGAAATGTGAGTGAGAGTGTGGGCTTTTACAGGGCGTGTGTACCTGGGCTGGGTGTGTGTAGATGTGATGCACATTCGTGTGGTGTGTCTGGGTGGGCTGTACGAATCTGAGTATGAATGGGTGTGATGTGAAGAGAGAGGGAGTGAAATTCACAGTGTATGTATGTACTTCCCTCCTCCACTCATTAGGTACCCTCAGTGCAGGGCTTGTAGGGAGATGTCTCGCACAAGAGAACAGAGGATGTGCACTTTGGGAGTGGGACTCCCACATCCCACAGAACGCCCCCCACCCCTGGTGCTTGCCCACACCATCTGGGAGCCAGGTCCTAGTTGTCAAAAAAGAAGGAAATAAAAGCAACTCTGGGGACTCCCCTGGCGGTCCAGTGGTGAAGGCTCTGCGCTTCCATGGCAGGGGGTGCGGGTTCGATCCCTGGTCGGGGAACTAAGATGCCACATTTTAATTTTGGCCATGTGACGGGGACAAAATAAAAGCAACTCCGTGTCTGTGTGGACACCCTCTACCACTGCCAGGCCAGAGGAAGTGAACTGCCCTGGGTAGTGTCACAGTGGGGGGAACCGGGCTCCAGAGAGGAATAGCTGGTCTAGTTTGTACCTAAGCCCTCCCGTGGCCTCCAAATACCCTTGAATGGTCACTCTAGTTGCCACAGGGGCATCAGCATCCTGGCAGAGGTGGAAGGGAGGAGGAGGCAAGGACCAAACTCTTGTGTCCTGGTGGGGCCACCATACCTAGAATAACTTTAATTTTTAATTTATTATTTTTTTAAAGTTTTTTTTGACGTGGACCATTTTTTAAAGTCTTTATTGAGTTCGTTACAATATTGCTTCTGTTTTATGCTTTGGTTTTTTGGCCCCGAGGCATGCGGGATCCTAGCTCCCCAACCAGGGATTGAACCCGCAACCCCTGCATTGGAAGGCGAAGTCTTAATCACTGGACCACCAAGGAAGTCCCCTAGAATAACTTTAAACCAAAGTCCTTGAGTGGTCTGTCCTGCCTCCCTAAGAAACGTCATTCCTCCCACTGTGGTTTGGAGCAGGGGGATGGGGGACCCCCTAGCCCATTGGTGCTGACTGGCACCAGGCATTCATTCGGTTTCCATCTCCCAGCTCCCCAGTGGAGATCAAGACCTGATGTCTGGCTGAGGGGTGGAGGCTGGGTTTTCCATTGTCAAGAAGACCAGGTGGGAGTAGAGAGAAACAAAATGGAGACTTGGATTGATTCCAGTACTGGATTCAGGTGGGGGAGTCTCTGGAGAGCTGGCCAAGCCTTCTGGCCCTTCTCCTATTGGGGACCTGAGGGTCCAGACACAGCCATTCCTTCAACCCCTCAGGAAAGGGCTGCTTGTTCTAACCCCTCTGCCCTCTGGGCCAGATTCCACCACTAAGTTACTCCAGGAATGTTATGAGGCATGCAGGACTTGGGGCTCCTGCTCAGGGGTCCCCCTTCCTGGGGGGATCTGGCTGTGTGGTAAATGACCCTGAAATATTCCCAGCCAGAGAAACTCCCCCTGCATTCCAGACCCCTATGGCAATGTCACCTCTGACCTCGAAAGAGAAAGTCAAGATGATGTGGTTGGATGGAGCTGGGAGGCACTGGCAGCTGGGATGCTGGGTTGTCCTAGGGAAGAGGGGAGGAAAGGGGCGCTTTGTGAGTCTGGGGAGAGGGTCAAGGAGGAGGAAGCATATTCAAGGGGGAGGAGGGAGTTAACGGGGAGCAATGAGTGGAGGAGGGGCAATGGAACGGACCTCGGGGCACACACATGCGCATGCGCGGGGGAGCAGACACCACGCCAGCCAGCGTGGTGCCTAATTAGATCCTAACTGTAGAGTAACCTGTCCCCTCTATGTCTGAGGCTCCAGAGGTTGGGGAGGCTTGGGGTCAGGGAGTAGAAGTGGGGGTGCTGTAGATAATTAGAAACATACCCTAATGAGTGAGCAGGCGCCACCAGGACCACCTCTCCCCTCACTGTCCCCCTCCCTTCCCCAGGTCCCCAACCCCCTTCTCCGTGACCTGGACAATTCCAGCCAGGCAAGGGGAGGGGCTGGTGGAGCCTGGGAGTGGAAACCCGGTGGGATTGGCTTCCTGGACCCTTACACAGTCTCTAAAGTGCAAACAACATATTTTTGCCATGCAGTGGTATTTAATTACACATAAAAACAGAGCCATTAAACTGAAATTAAACCCTTGTTGGAATCACTTAATTCAGGGCATGACAAATTGCTTTCAGTGGAGGTAGCAGTGAAGTCCCCTCAGGGAGAGATGGAGATTAGCGGCTTCCATAGCTGGCTGGGTCCCCTCTTTGTCTTGGCCCCCTGGCTGGCTCTAAATTCTGAGATTGGGGTCAGAACCTTCTAAAGACCACCCAAGCCAAGGGGAAGCCTCTAGGTTTGTTCAGGATGACAGGAATGGAGGGTTGGAGAATCACAGAATCATTGTTCAACCCAGTTTCAGACAACTCGGTCCATTTTATCCATGGGTACGTTGAGGCCCAGGGGCCCGTGTCATCCAGAGCCAGGAGAGAAACCTGGCACCAAGCCATGACCGGGGAGGCTGTTTTATCCTTCCACCCTGGGCCTGGAGACAGAGGTTGGGGCTGGGTGGGGGAGGGAAACCAGAGCAGGCCCTGGTCCAAGTCTGGAGGCAGGAGGGAAAACAAGATGGGTTCCTGGGGCTTGGGCTGCTGAGGCAACCTTGACTTTATGGAGGGCAGCCTAGTGCCCAGACTCTGGCTCAGACAGACCCGGTCACTGAACTACTTGGGTGAGGTTGGGCAGGTATGACCTTTCAATCCTGCGAGCCTCAGTTTTCCTATCTGTCAAATGGGGATGGTGATTCCTATCTATAGAGTTCCTGTGAGGGCCAGTGGGCAGAATGCCTGAATAGGGCTTGGGGCCAAGTCCAGTAAGTGGTTCTACTGGACTCCCTTCTCAGGACCTGTGGTCCCCATTTGTAATAAAATCCAGCTGGAACCTGGTGGTTTCTAGGGCTCCCTTGCTCTGTGTTTGAAGTCCTTTCTCCTCCCTCCAGGCCCCACCTTTCCTGCAGTTTCCCTTCTCTCCTCTGTGGTCTAGTTGTCTAACTAAGGGCAGAGGTCTGGGGTGTATGGTTAGACCACTGGGTAGGAAAAGGCAGGCCCAGGCCCCCTAAAGTTTTCCTGCCTCACCTAGTCTTCCAGTGGCTGTGTGTGAGGCCCCTCTGGGAGGCAAAAGGGGGCCACACTGTGGGGAGAGGTGTTGGGGGTGCACAGTGAGGTAGTGAGTTTGTGAGGTTGTGGTCTCCCTCCCCCGTGTGCCCTCCACAATCTGGGAACCTGCTCTCCTGATCGGAACCAGATGGGTCCGCTGTGGCCAGAGGCCTGTTTCGGCAGTCCACTTACTCAATGCCCTTCCCTGGGAGGGGAGAGGGGGCGTGGGCTAAGGGCAAGTGGAGGTGAGGAGGGTCCTTTTCATCAGGGCTGGGAGAGAGAGTACTTTCCTTCTCTCTCCTCTCCAGGCGAGTGGCCTGGGAACTTTTCTATTACCCACAGAGGATTATGGTGGGACCGTGGCCAGCTGAGGACAAATCTCTCACTGAGGCTTAGCGGGGCAGTCTTAGAATTTATGACGCCTCCTCTGGGAGGCTGATCCCTATCCCTGAAGCTCAGCTCAGCTGCAGGTTGCCAAATAGGGGCTAACTATGTCTGTCCCCCGACTGCAGGAGTGCCCCGAGGTCATTCCCCTCACCCTTGGACTCCTTGGCCTTGGTAGACTGCCAAGTTCCTGCCCTGGGGGTTGGGGTGGAAGGGCTGGGGCTGGGCTGAGGCCCAGGGTTCCCGTCACTGCAGGCCTGGCAGCTACCCGGCTGCAGATGGCCCTCCCGCCAGCCTGGCGGCCAGCACAAATGCTTTACAGCTGTACCTCTATCGGCTTGCCCCGAGAGCCTAGAGACAGAGGTAGGGAGCTGGGGGGCACAGAGCTACCGTGGGTGGGGGACAGGCTAAGATGGAGGCCCAGCAAACCCAGGTTGCTAAGATAGGACAAGGAAACTTGAGGATCCAGAAAAAGCTTCCCGAGAGCAAGGACCACGGGGAGGATCCTGGGTGCTACGGCCTGGCAGGTCCAGGGATCAGGGTCCCTGACTCCCTTCTGGGTCCTGCTCTCTGAGTAGAGCCAGAAGCTTCCAAATTGAAGCAGCAGGAAGCGGAGCCCAGGCTCGTCCCCACCCAGGGGAAATTGGACCAGACTGCTCAGGAAACAAATTCAATTTTCCAGCATCATGGAAGGTTAGTCAGACAATAGAGGGCTTTTTTCCCCCAGAAAACATAAGAAAAAAAACATCATAAGAAACAAAAGTCCAGTTGCCTTTGGCTGAGCTGTTTCCCAACTTCATTTCTCAGCTTCAGGTCAAGGTTTCTCATTCAAAGTGACATGTGACTGCTCAGTGACCCTGGCCTGATGGCAGGCCTTGTGAAGAGCCATGCTCCCAGGGTCTGTGACCACCCCGACTTCCAAAAGCCCTGGGTGGGCCCAGCCCCATGCACCAAGGGAGGGGCAGTGGTAAAAACAAAAACCTTCCCCCAAAGAGACTTTGGATTTAGGGGCTGGTGAGTTCTAAATCCCAGGCAACAGGCCCAGATGGGTTTATATTAAAATGTAAACGGACCTGAAAAGTTTTGAAAAGTTTTCTTTTTGGGGGTTGGGGTGGACCACAGGAAGTTGCCTTTAAAATGCAAACAGACCTTGTAAACCCCTGCTTGGGGAATTTCCTGGGGCTGGAATGAGGGGAGCTGGCCTTGCAGGCTAGGGAAGGGCCAGCCTCCAGTTGGGTCCTCTGCAGATGGTGGCCTTGTAGGGGACTCAGGGCCCTGGCAGGGGAAGAGAAGGTCAGCACAATCTAAAGTAGAGGACAGGCGGGGGAGAGCAGAGGCTGCCAGGAGACAGATCCTAAAGTTCTAGGGTGGGAGGTGGGAGGTGGGAGGTGGGCGGTGGGCGGTGGGCGGTGGGGAAGACCGCACAGGAAGCTTCGGGGGAGAGGTGGGCAGCATCTCCTGGGCTGGAGAGGGGGATGTAGGGCGGGGGGGGGGGTCGTCGTCAGGGAGAGGGGATGGCTCCAGCCTAATGGCTGAGAAAGGTCCTTCCTAAGAAGACTGGGGCTGGGAGCAGCTTTCAAGTTCTTCTCCAGTTCACCCATTACACAGATGGGAAACAAAGGCCTAGATGGGGTCTGTGATTTGCTTGCCTGAAGGCATAAATGAGCTGGTGGCATACAGATTAGAACTCAGGGCAGTGGTCTTTTGGCACCATCTCCCAGTGGGGGCAGGGGAGACTCTTCAGGCTCCAGAAAGGGGAAGCTAGGAAGGGCTATTATTTGGGAGGAAGGAAGGAGGTCCTGACGGAGGATTCTGGGTGGAAGATGACAGGGAAAGATGCCACCTTTCAGGCAGACAGAGGGACAGGTGACTTTTGCAACAGCCTGAGCAGCCTGGCGTAGCGGCTGGAGTGGGATGGGGACCTAATCGCTGGTGGGAGAAGCGGGGCTTGGCAGAGACGCCAGAAGGAGGGGCAGACAACTCTATCCTGGTGTAGATGGAGGCAGGGGATTGGACTTGACACTTGGTTCAATAAGTTCCAGATGTCATCATTAGCATCATCACTATGAGTTTGGGTCCAAATCACTTGGGTTCAAATCACACTTTACCATTATTATGGTTGGACCCTGGGAAGTGGACTTAATCTCCTAATCCACAGTTCCATATCCATCAAATGAGGGTAAATAATGATACCTACCTAGTGTTGCTATCAAGATTAAGTGAGATAACACACGGCAAAGCTTCTAACAAATACCGTAGGCCTTATGTGCGCCAGGCACTGTTTTAGGTGCTGGGGATCCAGCAGTGAACATGTGAGTCTCTTTCTTCGTGGAGCTCCTGTTCCAGCAGCCTGGTACGTGGCATATATTAGGTGCTCAATGAAAGGTCGATAGGAGTGCTAGCCTTCTCAGAATGAACACTGGTACTCCACAGGCTACAAAGTGTGTTCACGCCCAGTGTGTCTCTAATTTTTTGAGGCGGAGATTACAATCGAGGAAACTGAGGCTTAATGCCCAGGGAAGTGGCTTGCCCTAAATCATGCAACTAATCAATGGCAAGGGAATCTGCCACCCAGATCTGTCTGACCACCAGCCTTCTAATTCTTGATGCAGAAGAGAGAAGTTGCGTGTGTGCGTGCGCATGGGAGTGGGGTGAACTAAGGAAAGGATACATCCCATCTCGGTATTCACGGGGTGTCCAATCCGAATGCTGTGGAGGAGAGAAGCTCTCTCCTGGGTCACGTGCAGGCCTCTCCCGACCTCCTAGCCAACCGGGGTTCACCTAATTCTGCATTGCTCGCGTGGGCACTCAGCATGGTATTTGGTGACCCAAGTGAATGAGTGAGTGGGAGTCATTGTCCCTTTTCCTCCCCCTCCTTATTCTCTCTTTCTGGTTCCCTCTTCCTGGCTTGTCTTCCTGCCCCCTAGGCCTGCTCCAAGCCAAGCTTCACTTGCTCCCTGGCAAGATTTGACTGGGAAGGGGTGAAGGCTGAGACACCTTCCAGGAAGCAGAGAGTTACAAAACGAGTCCCTGGCTGGCTCCAAGGGCACAGACTCAAGAAGAAGAGGGTCTGTTTTGCTGGGGCTGAGAGCCCCAGCCTGGCCGGGACTGGGGGGATTATGGGGGTGGGGAACATGGCTGGGGCAGGGCCCTGTATGGAGGGGTGCTATGGATTGAACTGTGTCCCCATAAATTCACAGCTTGAAGGCCTGACCCCAATGTGACTGTATTTGGAGATAGGACTCTTAGGAGATAATTTAGGAGATTAACTGAGGCCATAAGGGTGGGGTCCTAATTTGATAGGATTGGTACCCTTATAAGAAGAGGAAAATGCACTGAGGAAAGGCCATATGTGCACACAGCAAGAAGGTGGCCATCTGCAAGCCAAGAAGAGAATCCTTACCAGAACTCAACCATGCTGGCACCCTGATCTTACACCTCCAGGCTCCAGAACTGTGAGAGAATAAGTGTCTGTTTTTTTTTTGTTTGTTTGTTTGTTTTTTGCGGTATGCGGGCCTCTCACCGTTGTGGCCTCTCCCGTTGCGGAGCACAGGCTCCGTGGTCATGGCTCACGGGCCCAGCCGCTCCGCGGCATGTGGGATCTTCCCAGACCGGGGCACGAACCCGTGTCCCCTGCATCGGCAGGCGGACTCTCAACCACTGCGCCACCAGGGAAGCCCATGTCTGTTGTTTAAACCACCCAGTCTGTGATACTTTGTTATGGCAGTCTGAGCAGACTAATACAAGGGGGAAGGGGGAGCCCCAGTCCAGTTCTTTCCCACACAGTCCTTTCAAGCTCGGAGAGAACCCAGGCCCCAGGCCCAGATCAAGTAGGCTTCTGTCCCAGCCTGCCTCAGGAGGAGAGCCCCTGTCTCTTTCCTGGCCTGAACGCCAAGTCTTCACACCTTCCTCTTCCCATCACACTCCTTCCCAGCCCAGGCCTCAGATCCTTTCTCCTGTCCCCACAAATCTGGTTACTTACTCCCTGTCTGAAAAGCCTCCGTTGTCTCCCCATTACCTACAGGATAAAGTCCAAGCATGTTGCCGTGTACAAATGTGCATCATGCAACTTGCACAACTGTACACAGTGGTCCTGAGTCCCACCTCATTCATGCATTCATTCATTCATTCACCAAGTATTCATCCCTTGGACATTCTCAGCTTAGCACCCAAGGCTCTTAATGATCCAGCTCCTGCCTCTTTCCTTTGCTTCCTCTCTTACCTACTCCCTTGGGCACGATATGCTTCAGCCACACTGAACAGGGAATCTTTTCATACCTATGTGCTTCATGCACAAATTCATCCATCTGCTTGTCTGAGAGTGCTGAGCCAGTGGAATGGGCACAAGTTTGGAATTCTTTTTCTCTGCCATTTACTAGCTGGGTGAATGTGGGAAAGTTAACCTCTGAGCCTCAGTTTTCTAATCTGTAAAATGGGATTAAACATATATAATGTGCTTCACATTGCACTTAGCATATAGGAGCCCCCGAGCAAAAGTTGGGTTTCGGGCTTCCCTGGTGGCGCAGTGGTTGAGAGTCCGCCTGCCGATGCAAGCGACACAGGTTCGTGCCCCGGTCCGGGAGGATCCCACATGCCACGGAGCGGCTGGACCCCTGAGCCATGGCTGCTGGGCCTGTGCATCCGGAGCCTGTGCTCCGCAACGGGAGAGGCCACAGCAGTGAGAAGCCCGCGTACTGCAAAAAAAAAAAAAAAAAAACAGTTGGGTTCCCCCCCCTCTTTACTGTTAGACTCCTATTTATCCTTGAAGACCCGACTCAGATGTTACTGCCTTGGTAACGTTGCCCTCCTTCTCCCCAACTGGGGGAAGTTCATCTTCTCTGTACCCTTCCTGACAGCTCTGTATGACACTTACAAACCTCCATTATAACACTGTTATATTTATCCATTTTCCTGGATCACATGAACAAAGCATGCAGCCAGAAAACACTGCTGCATGAATCAAGGTACTGACATCTGGGTTGGGGGCTTTTAGCCCCCCAGCCCTGCCCTCTTGTTCCAAGTTCTCAGCCTATTGGATAGCAGGAGAGTTAGGACAGGGGTAGGGGGTGGGGGTAGGGTGTTAGGGGCTGAGGATGAAAGCAGAGGTGAGCCACCTGCGGGAGATGAATCTGGGGGGTGGCTGGTCAGATGGGGTAGGGGAGAGGGTGCCTCAGCCCTCTGGAGAGTCCACTCTGTAGCCAGAGAGGAGGCAGGGGTTAGAGGACATGGGAATCTGGGTTTTGAGAAATGGTTGGTGGCGCAGCGGGCTGCTGTCCTCCCTTCCGGTCAACTCCAGCAGCAGCTGGGCTTTGCTGTGGGTCCAGCCACCGGGGGCAGAGGGGCGAGGGGATTAGATGGGACAAGAGTAAGGAGAAGGTTTTTCTGGAAAGGGGGAGAGGATGGGTGTGGGGGTGGGTGGGTGGAGAAGGTATGATGAGAAGGGAGGGTGAGGAAGGAGAGAGACCCTGGGAGGGGGAGGGGAGGGAGGGAGGGTGCTCTCACGTGTAGAGAGAAGGATGGGAAAGGGATGGGGCAGACGTGTTGGGAGACGTGACATTGTGGGTACGGGGGAGAGAGGCTTAAGACCCAGGACCGCAAGGCCTGGAGAGGAAACCCCTGGGTGTCCCTGCATGGGTGCAAAGACCCCTCCCTTCCCAGCTCCTGCCTTGGTGGAGGTCCTTCTTCCCTTCTGCCCTTGCTGGGCTGGCGGCTCTGCCCATCAGCAGAAGTGAAGTCGAGTTCTCTATGAAATCTTCCTAGAGGAAAGATGAGCTCTGTAAATGCAGTAGAGATCATTACCTCCCGTGGACTCTGTCCATGGCCAGGGAGGGGGCTGGGCGGGGGGCTGAGAGGGGCCCCCTCTGGAACTGCAGTTGGGCAGTGGGAGGGGCGGCAGGGGCTTCTCAGTGGTGGTTCAAGGTCTCTTGGGAAGGTCTCTTCACTTCCTCCAGAGCAGCCCTTGCCACTGGGTCACACAGCTCAGCCTGCACAGAAGCAGCACCTCTCCCCTTCCCAAGGCTCTGTAGGAAAGGGACATCGCTGCGGCCCCTTCTGAACCACTTGGCGAGGCTTTCCATGGCCTGTCCACCTTGAATCCCTAACTGCAACGGGTCTGGAGAGGTCTGGGGGGACATTACCCCAAGACTGGAGGCAGAAGCAGGATGAATGATGGGGCCATTGCCCAGGTCTCCAGGGCTGGGCTGGTAGCTCGGGGTTCATCTGGGTTCAAGGATTCTTCTGGACTTTTCTTGAGCTGCCTATGTTTCACCAGCCTCTCCTCTCCCTCAGGGAGCCCGAGTGAGACTCTGGAAGCTGGCAGGGCTGTCACACATGCTCACCTCAGCCCTGGCACGCATGGGAGGGCCCGGACCTCCTGTCTTCCTGGCACAGTGGCAGGAAACGGGTCGTGAAGAAGGAAAACGGGTGTGTCGGACACGTGGGGGACCCAGAATGATTTAAGCGACGGCTGTGAAGTGGAAGTCAGTGGAGACTGTCCTGCCGTGCCAGGGGTCAGGCAGACACAGCTGCTACCTGCCCAGCCAGGTCCCCTTTTCTGTTCAGGTTTCCATCTCTGAGGGGAGAGCCCTGAATACCGTAGGACCAACTCTTGTGCAAAGACAGACACTTTATTTTCCATGACGGGAGCTACAAGGCCCCCATAGATATATGGGGGGTGCTCTCTGCCAGCTCCCAGGCTGTGACCTTGAGAACTTGGGCACTGTGACCTTGAGAACCTTGTCTGGATTCCGTAGTCTCCGGGGTGGGGCAGTGCCTGACCACAGGCCGGGGGGGCTGGTCTCAGCCAGTCCCGCCAGCCCAGGGCCGCTTCAGTCCGGTTTGGTTTTCTGGGTTGAAATAATAACCCTTCAGGCCCAACTTTGGCCAAAGATAATGATTCTCTGGCAGGGCCCCCAGCTGGGTGGGGGCAGGCACTGGTCCCTCACGGAGCAAAAATGGACTTCTTTTCTGAGTCTTATCTTCTACCCTCATAGTTTGGTTTCCTTAGGACCCCAGGTCTGCTAGACAAAAAAATTCCAGATTCTTGGGGGTCTTAATGGGTTAGGGTTAGGGTTGAGGGGGGTGTGGGTGGGGCGGGAAAGACCACCCAGCTTCTCCAAGCCTCTTGGGGTGGCTGCCTGTTTGCATTCTTGACTCTCTGCTGCCCCCATGTGGTTACGAGGTCAGTTGCCGCCACAGTACTGTAGAGGGCTGTGTGTGTGTGTGTGTGTGTGTGTGAGTGTGTGTGTGTGAGTGTGTGTGTGAGTGTGTGTGTGTGTGTGTGTTGTTGGAGCACAGAGGACTCAGCAAGACTGAGGCTGAGGCAGAACCAGAGAGAGCCAGCTCCTGTGTCTGCTTGAGTGAGCAGAGGTCTCGCTGCCGCTACCCCCAGGTGTGAGTGACACAAGTAACACCAGGGCAGTTGTGGGACAGTCGCTTATGAGAAATTGAAAGAAAAGATGGAGCTGACGCTCATTTGCAATGGAAGGGATTAGACATCAAGATCGTGAGGACAGCTGGGTCATCTCTGACCATGGGGGCAAGTTTACACTTGTTCACCTGCCTAACAACCAGGGCCATGTTGGCTGAAGAATCCAGGGCAGGCGGATCTAGCTTTGCCCTGGGAATAGCAGCTCAATCAGCTGTCAGGGAAATGGGGAAAGGAACAGATATGGAGGCAAAGAGAGTCAGTCCATCCCTGCTTTGGTCCTCAATGCTGGCAACCCATCTGCTCTCAGGCCAGCCTCGGGCCAGGGCCCAGGAGTCCCGACCCCGTACCTGCGTTTGCCATGAAGCAGGGATCACGGGTCTCTAGCTCAGGCTAGTGTCGGGAGTGTCCAGGCGGATGGAGTCAGGGGTCTCCAGAGGTTATTTTCGTGTGGGGGTCCTCAGATGTGGGTGTGCTTCAGAATCACAGGGAGCTTGTTAAGATGCTTCAGAAGCACAGGGAGTTTGTTAAGATGCCCACAGACGTCTGAGAAGAACAGCTGATCCTGCTGTTGGCCCCCTTTAAGGTTAAAGAAACTGAGGCCCAGGTTGGGGGGGGGTCTGGATGAAGGCCACCGCTGAAGGTCATACTGAGTTCAAGGGTTTCAACTTGGTCCCGTTCTCCTCCAGTCCAGGGGATTGGTCCATCAGGGTGGTAAGAGGCCTCTTGCTCAGGGTGGAGGGGGCATCCTGAGCAAGCCCACTGGGATGCCTAGGAAGACGCACAGGAAGCTCCCTCCCCTACATCCTTTCTGGGTCCTGCAGCAGGGCACCCACCAGGCTGATGACCTGCGAGGCTGGCTGGACAGTGTCATACTCCGCGAAGAGGTGGCACACATTCTCCTGTGACTCGGTCTGGCTCTTGGCCACAAACCCAAAGATCCTGATGGGAGAGGAGAGCCTGAGGGAGGGGTGGGACCCAGGGAGGTACCAGGCTGGGAGCAGCTTTCCTCCCTGCCCTTCCCCAGCCCAGCACCTCATTATGACGGGAGCCTCCCCTGTCAGACCGAGAGATCCCTGAGTTTAAGGTCTGGGTTTCCCTCCTTTGGAATGGGGGCACCTGAGGACACGACCTGTGTGTTCCCCATCAGAGTCGAAGCTTCCTGAGGGCGAAGGTGTGTCTTGACCATCAGCCTGAGGCGTCCTTACAGACTAAAGCCTGCGCCTCCCACATAAGACATCAAACTGGTGGCTCCCTGAGGGCCAGGGCCTGTGCCGTCCGCCATCAAACCCATGGCCTCTTAAGATCAGGGCGGGGCCTCCTTCCTTCCCTCCCTCCCTCCCTCCCTCCCCATGTTGGGTCCAGGCCTCCCCGAGGGAGACCTCTCATGGCGACTGAGTGGACAGGAAGGCCTTACCGGGAGGGCTTGCAGTATTTCTGCCACCTGTGGGAAAGGAACACAACAGTCCTGAGTACCAATTCTTTGCTCCATTTCACAGGAGTCTGGCTGAGCTTCGGGAGATAATGGCCAGTTGTGTCCCCACTCCCACCATGTCCCCCTCCCCTCATTCTGTTGCTCCTGACCCCTTGAGGTTCACAGGCTCTGTCTGGGATCCGAATCCCAGAGTCAGTGGGCAGCTAGGACCTGGATGGTCTTTTTCGTTTGGCCCAGACTTGAACTTACTTCCGTTGCTCGGGGTCCATGCCACAGAAGCGGAGGGTGGTGAAGGGGTAATGGCGCCGGAAAAACACCCTGGGAAGAGGCCGGGTGAGAAGGGGGGCTGGTGAGAGCCCGTCCCAGTGTCCTGCCCGCCTCCACCATCTCCAGCTCCCTGTCTTCCAAAAGCTCTCAGTTTGATGACCCCTGACAGGCTGCCGTGACCTTTCCCACTGCTGGGCCCGGGGCACGTGTTTGCACTTCTCTCCTTTCATGAAATGCGTCTGCCCTCTGTCCTATGTGTTGGGGTTTTCTACCACCTGCTCCACCCCCACTGCCTGTCATGTCATTTAATGAAGATAGGAATTACATCTGGTCATCTCTCTCTTTTTTTTTTTTAGCTGTGCCGCGCGGGCTGTGGGATCTTATTTCCCCCACCCGGGATTGAACCGGGGCCCTCAGCAGTGTAAGTGTGGACTCCCAACCATTGGACCACCAGGGAATTCCCAGCATCTGGTCATCTCTTATTCCTCCAGCCCAGGACCAGGATCATGCTAGATTGAATCCCTGAGCCTGGGAAGGAGTGATCTCATTGGTCAGCCAGAGTCTGGCCTACAGGAGATGTTCCATCAGTGGCTACAGATTTCATCAGTGCCCAATGACTTTTGGTTAATTCCAAATCCATTGGTCATGATGAAGTGGGACTTTGGCAGGAGGTCATTGGACTGAGGCTCAGAGAAGGCAGAGAACTTGCCTGGAGTCACTCCGCACGTCACTGACCCTGCTGGGTCCAGGAGCCTGAACTCCATCTCCATTACTGCTCCACAGCAGTCTCAGCCATTCCCTCCAGCTTACCCTGCCCAGCCCTCAGCCCCAGGGCAAGGGAAGCCCCTTACTTCCTCTGGATGTCAGTCAGGGTGATGCCCTGCTCGGCGACTTTGAAGTGGACCACGGTGGGTGTGGGGAGGACATCCCTCTCCAATGTGGTTGAGATGGCCTTTTGCACAGCCAGGGCTCCGCTCAGGGTCTCCACGCTCACAGAGCTCAGGTACAGGGCATGGCAATCTGGGGGGTGCAGATACTGCATTGGAGCCCTGCCAGAATCCACTGGGGGGTGGAGGTCACCCAGGCTCTGGTTGGCCCTCTGCCCAGAGCCAGGGGATAGGAGTACCTTCCTTTTTTGGAAATCTAGCAGGGCTCCTCTTTGAGCCACCGGACAGGTGGGCAGGGAGTGTATGGGCCACTGAAATTTGGGGCCAACCCCAGGGGACTTTGGGGTCATCTGTTGTTTGCATTGCTCTGGCCTCTGGCCCTCCAGCAGGGGGCAAGGGAGGGGATGTTGCCCTTTATGTAGGGGCGACCAGGCAAGCCTTCCTCTGTCCCATGGCTGGTGCCACCTCCACCCCTCCCAACCCTCCCCCTGGGGCCCTGGTTCCTTGCTGAGAGAAGGAAGAGGAGACAGGAATGGGGAGGGGGCCATCGTGCTCAGGGCACAGAGTAGGAGCTGTCACTCAGACAAGTGCTGACCCGTGCCTGGCCCTTGGGCGCGAGGAGGAGCGACCCTTCCCCTGTAGAAGACCCCAGGACCCGGACCGGACACTCCACAGAGGATCCCACCCCAGGGCAGGTCCTTCAGACCCAGCGAGAGCCCAGCACATCTGTGTGCCCCACCCCCAACCCGTGCGTGCAGGAGGGGGTGTAAGTCTCACTGTGCTCCCCCTCTCCTGCCCCTCTCCCTCCTGGCCCACTGCCTGAAGCCTCTCATCTCCTGGCTCACAGGGAGGGGGAGGAATGTGGCACCTTGTTAAAGCTGAAGAAATAAAGCTGCAATGGGAAACACGTGTGGACCTGCATGTGCGTGTGTGCACAGGGCTGGGAGGTGCCCTGCGGGGGGTGGGCACAGCCAAGCCTGGAGCCTCCCCCTGTCCCATACCACTCACCCGCAGATTTCTTCAGGCAGGAGGCCCGGCCGTCTGCAGAGAGGTCTGAGGCCCCGTCTCCACCTCCCAATTCTGAGCCAAAGCAATGGAACAGGCCCCCAGGGGGCGGGGGTGCAGTCAGTGGACCCCCCTCCTAGGAACAGGCCTTGTTCAGCCCTTTGAACCTCTTCCACCTCCGCCCACACCTTCGGGAAGTGACTTGGCTGAGAAACCAGGTGTGATTCCTGTAATGAGGCAAACAGCCTGCCGCGGGCTCCCCAAACACCTCGCTGGCAAGCCTTTTGATCCCTCCCTCCTCCAGCCCCTGGACTGGGGCAGTGACCTGGCCTCAGAGGCCCCTGACTTCCTCATTCTTTGGGACCCCACCGGAAACCCAGGCCATTTTTGCAGAAAGCAGGGAGGCTCTCACCATCACCGCACCAGGGGCTCCCCTGGCCCTGACTCCTCTCCCAGAGCCCCCCTAGTGGCTCTCCTGCACACCCTGAGGTGTGGGTACGTCTGGGGGTACGTTGGGCTGTAAACTTTGGATGGGGCTTCCTGATCTGGGTTGGAGATCTGACTCTGTGCCTTTGGGCAAGTTCCTTCATGCCTTGAGCCTTCCTTCCTCCCTTCCTCCCTCCCTCCCTCTCTCTCTCTTTCTTTCTTTCTTTCCCAAATTTCACCCATTGATCATTTATTTGTTCTCATAATTCTCTTCCTTGATTTTCATGAGACAGCCGTGTCCTGTAGGTTCTCTGTTATTTCCCTGAACACTTTGGAACAAGACAGCAAGAGAGACTTCGGTTCAAATTCGAACCTTCCTTTTCTTAGCAGTGAAATGGGGATAACAGCAATGCCTACTTCACAGGGTTGGAGTGAGCTGTGAATGAAGGAGAGGGTACCCAGGAAATGTTGGACCCGGAAGTAAAAACCAAACCTCGCCGAACAGGCAGATTTACGCTCCTTTCATCCTCTTGAGGAAGGAGCTACTATTTCTCAAAATCTACTCTGCGCCAGGCACTGTGCCAAGAGCCTTGCTGAGCTTTCTCACTGCATCCCCACACCAGTCCTAGAAGGAGGTGTGATGGTGACTGTGCTCATTTCCTAGAGGAGGAAACGGAGGCTCAGAGAGGTTGACCGTCTCAAATTCTCACAGCCAGGAAGTGGAGCTGTGGACGGACTCCAGAGCACGCGCTTTTTTTCTTTGTTCTTTTTTTGGTTGCGTGGGCCAGCTTGCAGGATCTTCGTTCCCTGACCAGGGATTGAACCCGAGCCCTCGGCAGTGAAAGCGCCGAGTCCTAACCATTGGACCGCCAGGGAATTCCCCCAGAGTGTGCACTTTTAACTATGACACTAAAATGATCCCTAAATAAGGTGAGAAGTGACCAGCAGGAGCCTTTCTACTGAGAACAAACAGGTCTGGGGACCCAGCCCACCTTTCTTCGGGATGATGAGCTTGCAGGGCAGGGCCAGGGCCATGATGGAATGCTGGCACACGAAGGCAGAGAGGCTCCCTGCAAGGAAACAGGAGCCCCGCATAAGGAGGCCTCCCCCAGGCCACCCGCCCAGACCCCAGGGGCCTGGGGGCTGCAGATGCTCAGCTCACCGAAGTAGGGCTCCTCATCGGCTCCTTTGAGATGCACCCCTTTGGCAGAAGACTCGATGAGGAAGTGGCGGATGGGGTCGCTGCTATCCTCGCCTGGACAGAGAAAGCATGTGGATGGGAGTGCAACTCATTTCCTGACCCGCCTCCTCGGGGCCCATCCAGAGGTTAACTTGTCCATCCCTCTGCCTCTGGGTGGGACAGCAGGTAGGAATCCTATCCTCAAGGCCTCCCACGAAGGAGGTGCCCACACCTTTGCTCAAAGGCTTTTGTGTCCAGTAATTCTTTTTTCAGGAGACCTTTCTTTTGGTTTCAACAGCCATCAGGGATGGCTGCCGGCGCTGTTTAGATCAAATCACAACTCTTTGGCCTGGTTTCCCTCTCTCCCTACCCACCCCCTCCAAGGTGCTATTATTCTCCACCAGATGGTCCCTGCTGGCGCCAGGCTGGCCCTGGGAGGGGGGGCCACGCCCCTGCCTCTTCACCAGCCTGCAGCTTCCTGCTTTCTTTGGGCTCACTGGCAAGGCTTCCTTGATAACTAACACTGCCCAGAGGTCACTTTCTTATTTAAACAGAGAGGCGTGGTGTAGAGAATGTGGATACGGGGTTTTTTATCCTCTCGCTCTATCACTTGCTTGCTCTGGGGGGGTCATTAACTCCCTCTGGGAGTGTCTGTTACCTCACCCATTTGTTGTGTGAGAGCTACAGTCCTGAGCCTTAGGTGAGGGGCTGTGACCCAGGTACCTTGTAATGTAATGATCTGTTTCTATCTCTCTCCCCAGTGAGGTCTCCCTGGTGCCTTGCACAGTGCCTGGGGCAGGGTGGATGCCCCATCGATGTGTGTTGTATGTGGGGTTAAGCTAGCACACATGTTATTACTACATTAGGTTCCCTCATAAGAAATCCGGTCTGGACAGAGTGGGCACCCAGAAGAGAGCAGCCTGGAGGGGGGCTGGGACCATCCTCCTCTTCCCACCACGAGGGTAGAGCAGGGAATCTGGGGACTCGGGGAGCCTCAGTGCTGGGGGGCAGCGGGGAGGGGGCTGAGGTAGGCCCTCCTCCCAGGAGTCACTATGGGACTGGCCCAAGGTCACCCCACAAGCCAGGGGCAGAGCCGGGACTGGAACCCACCACACCCTGTGGCCTCCTAGAAGTCTTGAGTGAGGACAGAGACACGTGCCTACCTGCTCGGTTCTGGGCAGGTGCAGGGGCCTCCTGCACCTTCAGGGCAAGACCGAAGGAGCCTCGGTATGAAGAACTGTCCCTCACGATGAAAGCCCCCGGCTCTTCCTTCCTCAGCAGCTCGATGGCTGAAACAATCCTTGGGTCAGAGACAGTCACCACCGAGCCCGGACACGCTCTGTGCCTCAGCCCCATTGGGTCTTCATAGAGCAGACGGTACAGAATCACCTTTGGTTCCCAGGAAGTCCTTTCTATTGTCTAATCTCCACCGTTCCTGCTGCAGTCATTATTTCCTCAGGTCATGGGGTTCACGGGACACCCCCCCTTCCCTGGACCTGCCATTTGCCGTTCCCTCCTCTACCTGGACTCAGGGCCCCATCTGCCCCATGTGGGGTGCCAGGACCTGGACCTGATTCCTGGGTCACTCATTCCCTAAAACAGGGCTTCCCTTTACCTTGCTCTCGGGTGATGCTTGGCTTAAACCAGTATTTAGATGTGTCCATCACAAACTCCATCACAAACTTCATGGTGGGCTGCATGTCCCTGGCAGGACCTGGAGACAGACAGAGGAGGGGGACCCTGTAGGCTGGAGAGAGGGGAGCTGAGAGACCCGCCCCCCTCCTCCGCCCAGTAGTCCCATTCAACCCACCCTCCCCTACCCCTACTCCATTGTATCTCCAGATGCCTAAAGGGGGCAAAATCCCTTTAGGCTAAGTAAATGTGCTCTTTGAGATGCTAAAATGCCCATTTTCCTGCGTCCCTAAGGCAGAGAGCTGTGGTTCTCAGTTTCGGCATCTTGAAAAGGTGTGTCGTGGCCAGCTGAGAGTAACTCATTATAAAAAATGTACTGAAATCTGCAAATGATTTGTCCTAGGAACAGATCAGAGCAGCTTCAAAGGCATACTCGTCACCTCATTTTCTCTTGCTTGCACTGACATGGCTTCCTGGGTGGGAGCGAGCAGCGGGGTACAGTGAACATTTCACACCCCCCAGGAGTACCTTGATGTCTGTGGCCCAGTGAGGACTGAGAGCTCCGGAGCCTCGGAGCCTCGTGGCTCAGCCACGAGGGAGCCGTGGGCTCTGTTCCTGGGAGAGAAACATCCTGGGGGTTCTGAGGCTTAGCCTCTGTGTTTACTGCTTTGGGCTCTTGTTGGCTTTGTTCTTTTTGGACGCCTGTAGTCACAGACTACGGGAAGGAGGGTGTTTGCTGTTTTGTGGTTTTTAGCTGTCTGAACTGGAATGCATTGTCTCCGTTACCCTGTCCACCCCCTTGGCTGTGTTCGTCATCCACCAATGTCAGAGTTAGGACTGACTCTCCCTCTCCCTCTCTTGGGTTAGTCATCGAGCCTGCTGCTTCCATATCCTGAGGGTCTCCTGGCTCTGTCTTCTCTCCTCCACCCTCTGCCCTGCCCTGGACCACTTTGTGATGAAAACCCAAACAGAACCAAAGAAAAACTGCTCTCCCTGCCAAGTCAGGCCCTGCAATCCATCTGCCACGCAGCTGCCAGAGTGATCCATTGAACGTGTCTCTGACCCCATCACTCTCCTGTGTGAGAGTCTCTGATGGTCCCCTATTGCCTAAAGGGTAAAGTGCACTCTTTTGCTTGGCATTCAAGGTCTTTCCCAACCTGGCCCCAGATTACTCCCGATGTCCTCATCCTGCACCCAACATTCCAGTCATTGCCTAAACATGCCATGTGCTTCCATACCTTCATGACTGTGGCCTGGCTGTTCCCTCTGCCCTTCCTCTCCTGCTCTGGCCATGGACTTCTGATCCACTTTCCAGGCTTTTCAGTTCCCAGATGAAAAGTCTCACTCCTTCCTCTGTAGCCCCGTAAGACTTAGAACATCTCTTTACCTCTGTGTTTATCCTACTCTACAGTGATCCTTTGGTATTTTTCTCTCTTTCTACACTGTGTCCCTACTATGTGGCACAGTGCTAGGCACACAGTAGATAGATACTTAATCAATGTGTTGGTTGACCTGCTGTTGCAGAAGCAAATGCATTGGTGCTTTGTCTATTCCCCATTAGCCAAACCTTATAAAGTGTGAGGTACTGATTGGTTTACAACTTACCCTCTGGGGACGTGGTGAGAGGGGCATCTGGCAGGGTCTGGCTGTGGCTCCTGGTGGCTGGACAGGGGTTGCTGGAAGAAGTAGCCCCAGGGCAGACAAAGTCCTGGTGTCCTGGGGTCCTCTGGGATGGGGGAGATCCTGGTTCTGGGCAGCCGTTGATCAGCACGATCGGTATGTCCACCATGGAGTTGGTGATGGATGGGGGACAGCTGCTGGCATGTTCCTTGGCCAGTGGTGAGGAATGGGTTGCTCTGGGCTGGCCCATGCTTGGGGTGGGGTTGCTGGGGACCTGGAGGTCACTGGCTCTCATATACAAGGACACTGGGCCAAGGCTGTGGAGGCTGGAGGAAGAGCTGGCTGGGCTTTCCAAGGATCTCGAAGATGACTGATGGCTGGAGATGCTGGAGCGGAGGTGGGACTGGCTGTGGCACGGGGAGAGCACCAGACAGGCAGAGTTTTAGCAGGTGGGGGTGGACACTTAGGGGCCAGAGCTAGGCTCTGGAATTTAGTGATCTAGGTACCCATGGCTTTGGTCAGAGTAGTGCATACTCCACTCCCCCCACCATAGCCCTGAGCAAAGGGTATGCCCACTTGATCCCCAAGGGATGCTGAAGGATACAGGAGTGTACCTGCATTGCAGGGTCTGTGGTCAATTAAAGTAGCCAATGGGCTGGCCCCCTGCAGGTCACATGGGCTTAGGCTGGACTCTATTCCCTCTGCCTTCCCAGCTAGGCAGGTCCAACTGAGTTGTCACACCAGCCCCCCAGCACTCCCAAGAGTCCTGCACACAGGCTGGACCTGAGCTGGACCATGTCCATGTCCCATGCAGACGGAATCCCCCAGCTGGAGGAAGAGAAGGAGGCCAGCTCTGCATCCAGCCAGGCTTATCCCTGAGCTCAGAGGCCTGTGCCAGCGGGCATGGCTGTGGAATCCCAGTCTCCTTGCCAGGGACTGCCTTGGCACAGTGGCTTTGGAGTTGGTATGGGGGACAGAGGTCCTGGGGTTTGCTCTTCCTGGGCAGGATGGGTATGCATGTGGCTCTGCTCTGAGGCCTGCAGAGAATTGGGCTGGGGCGATTGTAAATAATGCCCAGGCAGTTTTGGCTCCTTCCTGCTAGATTTTGCCAGCAACAAAGACGAAGGAGGTTTTTCTTTCCTGGATGGTTCATCCCAGACCCCCTGATTCTGTTTACATCCTGTGTTTGTTTGTTTGTTTTTAAAAGCTTCCTACAGATGGGCAGTAGGAAGGCTGGAAAGGATACAGGTGAGCCTCATTAATGCAGTGTAGTGCTTTTCCCGAGAGGTAGGTAGAAGTCAAGATTTTTGTATATTGAATCATATTCTAAATGCTTGAGGAAAGCTTGAGAGCCAAATGGCTGTGACGGCATAAAAGAGAACATTCACTTTTATTTTTGGTACCTGCCCAGATTTTGCTCAGAAAGAGTAGGGTGTCCCTCTGTGATTTTAGGATGCGCGCGTGTGTGTGTGTGTGTGTGTGAGTGAGTTGTGGAGGCAACGTCAGAAGCTGCAGTGGGAGTGACCTACCTTCCAAACACGTAACTGACATCAGATGCTGGGCTGGCTGACAGCATGGAGACCCTGTCCCCGAGCCCCTTCTCCAAGGCTGGGGAAGCCACCAGTGGGGAGCCCAAGCCATGGCGGCCTGAGGCTTTGTTTCCCGTTCCAGGGATGGAGATGCTGGGAGAGGGTGGGGGATGAGAGCAGGGGGCCCCCGACGGGGGAGAGGAGCGCTGGTGCCCCCTGCCTTGGCTCCCGGAGAAGATGAGGCTCTCATTGTTGCTCCGAGTCTCTCGGGAGATGTCTCTGGAAAGGAGAAGGCCGCCACGGCCAGGGGAGCCGAAGGGTGGGGTGACAGACGGGCTGGAGCAGCTCTGGGGGCCGTCGTGGCACCTTGGTCTGGTCGAGGTCACCTCGATGTACTTTATATCTTTGGGAAGAGAAACAGAGCATTGATGAAACCAGAGAGACTGGACTCGCAGAACAAGGATGCTGGAAGGGTTCGCGAGACCATCTGGTCTCCCCTTTCTTTATATATATATATATATATATACATATATATATATATATACACACACACACGTATATATATATGTATATATATACACACATATATATACTATGTGTGTGTGTATATATATATATATATATATTTTTTTTTTTTTTTTTTTGCGGTACGCGGGCCTCTCACCGCTGTGGCCTCCCCCGTCGTGGAGCACAGGCTCCGGACGCGCAGGCCCAGCGGCCACGGCCCATGGGCCCAGCCGCTCTGCAACACGCGGGACCCTCCCCGACCGGGGCACGAACCCGTGTCCCCTCCATCGGCAGGCGGACTCCCAACCACTGCGCCACCAGGTAAGCCCTATATATATTAAAAAAAAAATTTTTTTTGGCCAAGCTGCACGGCATGCGGGATCTTAGCTCCCTGACCAGGGATAGAACCCGTGCCCCCTGTAGTGGAAGCATGGAGTTTTAACTACTGGACTGCCAGGGAAGTCCCTCCCCTTTCTTATACAGATGAGGAAGTTGAAGCCCAGAGAGAAGTTTGTTGGAATCAGGATCAGCATTCAGCTCCACCTTCAGGGCCCAGTTTCAAAGTCACCCTCTCTGTGACATCTTCCCTTGGGTGGGGAGAGGCAGTGCCATGAACACGGGTCCTGGAGGTAGACAGACCTGGGTTTCAGATCTGTCTCTGCCACTTACTCTCTGAGAGAGCTTGGGCAAATGACTTCACCACCTAGCGCCTCAGTTTCCACGCCCGTAGAATGGGGCAGCTATACGCAGCCTCTTAGTGTTACAGTAAGGATGAACTGAGATGCATGTAGGCAGCACAGCACTGCATCTGGCACATAGTAAGTCCTTTAAAACTGGGAGATCCTCTCGTTCATGTGGGTTCCACTCCCCAGGCTGAAATGACTGCACCAGTCACATCTTCGGATGCCTCTATCACTCAGGCCTGTGAAAGCTGTTTCTATGTCTGTGCCTGCAGTGCAGGCAGGGGTTCTCAAGCTTGGTTGCGTGCTAGAATCACCCGATGAGCTTTTAAAGGTCCTAAAGCCCAGGCTCCATCCGGTGCCAATTAGGCCAGTACCTCTGGGGGTGGTCCCAGGCCTCAGGGTGGCTTAGCTCCTCAGCTGATTCCAGTGTGCATTGGGCCGCACCGCTGTGGTCCCCAGCCCAGCAGCACCACTTCACCCAGGAGCTGAGAAGTTGTGCAGAATCTCTGGCTTCACCCCAGGCCTGCTGAATCAGAATCTGAATTTTAGCGAGATTCCTGGCGATCTGGGTGCACCTTGGAGGTTGAGGAGTTCGCTTTAGGGTTAGCTTTGGAGCGAGAACTCTCTGGGGACAGGGCATGCCGCCTTACTGAGCTGTGGGTCTCTTAGCACCCCAGGCTGCTGACTCACTCGGATGCTCTTTCCATTCTCCAGTGGGGGCATCTAGGACTCTTGTTCTGAGACCTTGTTTCTTCCTAGAGTGGGGTACCCTGTGGTTCTCCCATGGTGAGGATGGGCACCTCTCCTCCTGACTTGGGGGAGGGGAGCTGTCCTCGGTGCTGTTCTAGGGAAGGTGGTGGAAGATGGGGGTTACCCAGCTTCTCCCTCTGGAGGGCTGTGAGTCCTGCCTCTGGCTTCCCCAGATGGAATCTGGGGCAGAGTCGGCGGGAAATTGCTCCCTTGGCTCCTGTCTACCAGTCTCCCACCCCCTTGGGCTCTGGCACACGCACCATCCCCTCACCCAGCATGACTGTGGAGTCCCTGCCTGCCCCAGCCCGCTCCTGGGGAGGACCTTCTGGCCCTGCTCATGGTTACTGCCTCTGTCTGAGCCTGCATGGGCCAGGTGGGGGTGGAGGATTGCATCAGATGAGGGGCGCTGGCATGCTGTCCCAGCAGGTGGAGGAACAGGCCTGGCTTTGTCGACAAACCTGGGCGTGAGTCTTGGCTTTGCCACTTTCCCGCCAAGAAGCATCAGGTAATTTTCCTAACTGCTCTGAGCCTCAGTTTCCTCATCTGTAAAGTGGGGATCTAAAACCACCCTTCCAAGGTTGCGGTGAGGATGAAATACACTGATGAATGGAGCCTGGAGCCTGGTCCATGGTGGGCTTCAAGGAGCATCTCCTGCCTGCCTGCTTCTGGGGAGCAGTATTGGCCAGATAGCTAATACTCTCTGGCTAAGATGGGGGGTCCCACTGCTGAGGGCAAGAGTAGAATATCTGGCACAATGTATTGTGGGCTCTGAAAGAGAAGAAGTCTTGGAATGGGGTGGATTCTTCTGCGAGGTTGACAAGCACAACTTTTTTTTTTTTTTAATAGGATTTTATAGTGTTTATACCCATAATCCTCTCAAGCCTCACAAGAGCCTTTGTGCCCAGTGCCAGCAGGCATTGCTTTTACAGAGGAGGAAACTGAGGCTTGGAGAAATGTGGCGGTGGAGCTCACATTTATTGCACCGTTTTTAATAAAGGCTGGTATTTACTGAGTGCAGTGCACCAGCGCTGCTACAGACACGTTACCTGTGTTAGTTCTTTTAAAGCTCATGACTCGAGCGAAGTAGGAAACATTCTTAATTCCATGTAACAGACGAGAAAGCAAGGCTCAGAAAGGTTGAAGAAACTGAGCCCTGCTCCTGTGCTCTGTTTGGGGGCGGGGTGGGCTCTTCCACGGGGAGGGACTCCTCAGGACCCTTTCCCAAGACCTTGACCGTGAGAAGGTGCCTGGCTGCTTTGGAGCGGGGGGCGGGGGGGGCGTCTCTCGGCCTGGTGAAGCTGTAGGTCCTACTCACAGGGTCATCCAAACACCTACCACAGAAAGGCCTTGCCTGGGGGCCAGGCAAGTGGAGGCGGGCCGGAAGGGAGGGAGGAGTCCTAGAGCTGTGAGTCACTCCCGCTGCTGCCCCGGGGTGGATGTGGCTGGGCAGGTGGAGGGCCACCACCCTATCACCTGGGAGCAGCGGCTGTTTACAGGCCCGTGGGGCAAGTCTGAGCAGTGCTGGGTGGATGCAGGCGCCTGGCACCAGGCCAGGTGGGTGGAGGGTTGGAAAGACGGTTGTTAAACACCCTTCACTTGGGATTGGCAAACCGCCTTGCCTGGCAGAAATTCTGGAAAATAAAACGCGGGGGCCTGTTCCAAAGATGGGGAGGGGTGGCGGACAGGATAAAGGAAGGGATATGGTATTTGCTTCCGGAAGCCATGTTCCCTGTGGGACTGGTACCCCCTCCCCCTCCCCCCCCCCCAGGGTAAATCTGAAGGAAGGTAAGCAAGAGGCAGAGGCAGGGAGCTGGATGAAGGTTTGAGAGCACTAGGGTGGTGGAGCCTCACTGAAGCCCTGGAGGGCAGGAAACTAGCTCCAAGGAAGAGAGAAAGGCAAGAACGTGGACTTTGGAGCCCAGAGGCCCGGGCTTTGAGCTGACCTACCACTCACTAGCTGTGTGACTGTGGCCATCGCTTCCTCTCCTTGAGCCTCAGTCTTCTCATCTGTAAATGAGGTTTCCAGTATTTCCTTCACAGGGTGGAATTATGTGCTACAAAAATCTATCTGGACCTTTTTAGGGGAGGGATCGGCACAAGATCGCCGATGTTTAATTTTTGCTTTTGCTAAGTTAGGACAAAGAGAAGCAGTGAACGTCTGCCAGCATCACAATTATAGAACGTCTTCCACTCAACACCCCAAAAGTAGGGTGGATGAGAGTGCCATCAGAGGAGTTCTACACACTGGATACGTCTGGCTGGATGAAAACTCACTGTGGTGCCACGGGCTGGGAGAGCTTTGTCACCAGTAGCAGTGGTCTGAGGGGAGGGTTTGGGGAGCAAGGTGCAGCCACCACAGTGACCTGCAGGCTCTCGCTCTTCTTAGTGATGGCAGAGAACTTTCTAACAGGGAGCTGACCTGCTGGTTGTCTGAGGACGTAGTGAGCTCCCAGGCATCACAGGTGTCCAGGCAGAGGGTGGAGGAGAGGATTTTTAAAAATTCCATCAGAAGGAACGAGGGCAGAGCTAGGTGGCTTCATCAGGACCCTCTGACCACTGCTGCTCTCTGGCACCCCCTGCTGCCCAGAGTCTGGTGGACACATCCTCACGATGGCAGGTTGTGCCCAGGGCATCTGAGAACGCAGACAACTGCCCATCGGTCCCTTGGAGGAAGGACCCTGTTATCAACACCCCTACCCTGTACAAGTGCACGCCTCACAGAGGTTGGTCTTGCCCCAGCTGGCCTTGAGTGTATGGAAGCCCTACCCTGGGGCATAAGCATTAAAGTCCTAGGCTGGCTCCTGCCAGCGATAATTAGGCCCAAGTCACCTTTCCTGCAGAGACATGCCCACGACTGGCCTTAAGAAGCAGGAAGACTCTTGAGGGATGGAAGTGGTTCTTTTACTAGGCTTGTCAGGCAATGCTCCATGGGAGGAGCAGAAGGCCGGCTGGAGACCAGGAGCCCGGGTGCCAGAGGGACCTGTGTGCCGGGCTGACCTCCACCCCAGAGCCTGAACCTGTCCTGGGGCTGGTCTTAGTCACAACCCCAATGTTGACTACAAACAGCCACCATTTATCATGACCTACGGTGCCCCAGGATTTGTGATAAACACCCATCAAATGTTATTTCTTCAATCCCTGCAACACCTTTGAAGTGCAGACTCATCTCTATTTTACAGATGAAGAATCTGAGACGCAAAGAAGTGAAGTAAACTGCTTGTGTAAGGTTTGCCTGATTCCAGTGATTAGGCTAGACTGGCTCCTTCCTCAAGTCCATCAACCTCAGTCTTTT
The DNA here is from genome assembly GCF_964165515.1 of Mesoplodon bidens. Classification (NCBI taxonomy): domain Eukaryota; kingdom Metazoa; phylum Chordata; class Mammalia; order Artiodactyla; family Ziphiidae; genus Mesoplodon; species Mesoplodon bidens. The sequence goes on along the minus strand of NC_138179.1, from coordinate 52,212,503 downwards.
TGTTTGTAAAATGGGGATAAAATATTCGTCTCATGGAGGTGGATTGGGAAGATCAAAGGTTCAATTATTAAGTGCTCAGCACAGTGCCTGGATAGAATGATAAATGCTCAATAAGTAGAAATTCTCCTGGATCCCATCTCTAATCCTCACCACACCCTCTAACCCACGCTGATTAAACCCCTGGAGGCCTCAGTCTTCCAGCCTGTCTAATGGGCCTGCTGCTCGGTGACCCTCATCCTCAAAGTGTACTTGAAACTCTTTGGGAAACTGAAGCCAGATGCAGAGATTTCTGGATACGCTTGGACGTGGTGGTATCCTGGAGCTGGCTTGAACCAGTTCATGAAAGCTGACTGTTAAATTTTCAAGATTTTTTCCAGCTGGTTGCTAAATAAACATTGTAAGTTTGTGTAGTTTAATCTTTAGTAATGGCTAAACCATTACTAAAGAATAAACTACACAAACTTACGGTGAAATAACATATTAAAAGCAAAAGTAATAAACGCTCAAAAATTCATCACATCCCAATTATTTACTATATTTACTATTACCTGTACTCGAAGTTATTTACATTTATTGTTATTGGTAAGGTGAAAATACTATTCCTATAAAAATTTCAGGGTGCCAGGCTAGGACCTAAGAGAGACACCATAGAACAGTGAGATTCAGGGACACCACATTTATCAAGCTCTTATTTATATGCACGGCATTGTATAATATGCTTATCTATATTCACTTATTTAAATTCTCTGAAAAATTACATAAAACAGGTATCCATCACTTTCCAAACTCAAGAACCAAATAGAATTGGACAGTGAGGGCTACTTAGATTTATCTCTGTTATAGAGCAGAGAAAACAGGGAGGTTAAGTAACTTGTTTAGAGCTGCACAGCACTCCTCAGTAGGACACTGTTCCCTGCTCCTCTGATCTGATGGAAAACTCCTTCCTCATGAGGTCTGGTCCCCAAACCCTCCTCCTGGCACTGTGCCCCAGTTCCTTACCCAAAGCTTCAGGCTCTTCTTTCTTTCTCCTCGAGGTAGTGCTTTGGGTGGGCTCAGCCCAGGGGCCACCAGGCCCTGGAGGGAGCAGCTGGAAGGTGGGGTCCAGTTCCAGAATCATCTGGTTGAGGCTCTCCAGCGAGAAGTCAATGTAGGAGTCAAGGTCCTCCAAGGCTCCCGAGGCCTGCTCCCCAGGGGACTGCAGGAGGCAGCTGGCTTTGGCTCCAGCCTGTGGGGCCTGCTGGAGCCTGCTGGGGGGCTCCTTGCAGGGCATGGGGGCCATCAGGGCCTGAGCTCCCCAGCCTTCTGTGGTGTAGTAAGGACACTGGGGTGGCAGGCCGGGGCTGGGTGCTGGGTGCAGGGCCCTCCCGGGTTCCTCACAGGAAGCCAAGCCGGCTGCGGGGCCTCCTGCCAGCAGGGGGCTGGACATCACCTGTGACATAGTGGGGATAGTGACCTGGCAGTTTACCTCTGGCTTCAAACCAGCCTCACATCCCACAGATGTCACTTGCCAATCAGGAGCTCTTGGGACCTGAAAGAAGCGGGCGTGGGAGTGAGGGTGGGAACTGAGTAAATTCTGTAGATGAAGCCCCGGGCTCCCTTCCCCCCAGACAAAGGCATATTTCTTCACTCATTTAAATTCACTCATTTGAAAGCATGGCTGCTGGAGCCAGTCTGCCCCAGGTTTGCATCCTGGCTCCACCACTTACTAGCTGTGCAATGTTGGGCAAGTTAATTAACTTCTCTGTGCCTCGGTTTCCTTATCTATAAAATGAGCTGATATTTGTAATATGTTTAGAATATGCCTAGCACATAATAAACATTATGCAAGTGATGATTAAATAAAACAACTTCAGTAGATGTTTGTTGGCTACTTACTATGCCCCAGCCTTATTTATTAAATACATACTAGCTAATATTTACTGAGTAATTACTATGCACCTATGCCCTAGTATTTACACATAAAAATCCTCACAACAACCCTGTTAGTAGATGCTATTATTATTCCATTTTATAATGGGAGAACTGAGATACAGAGAGGTAAGTAACTTGCCCAAGGGTCATCAGGCCAATAGGTGTCAGAGCAGGACTGGACCCCCGACTGCGTGATGTCAGGGCCCCTGCACTTAGCTGCTACTCCATGTGGGCCAGTTGGTGAAACAGACAGGTAAGCAGGTGAGCAATCATAAACAGTGCCATCGGGGAGGAGGGGAGGCGGGGAGGCAGAAGGGAGTCTGTAGGCACTAGTTGGGGAGGTCAGGGAGGACTTCCTGGAGGAAGGGATACATAAAGGGAGACAAGAAGGAAAAGCAGGAGCTGGCTGGGCCAGCCAGATAGGGGTGAGGAGGCAAGTGTATTCAGAGGCCTGATGGACAGGGGAGATATTGAGCATCTGGGAAACAGAGAGAAACTAGGGTGGATGGAGGGGAAGTTAGGGTGGGGAAGGCAGGCTGGCCAGACCCTGCAGAGCCTTGCAGGCTGGGCTCAGTAGTGCTGACTCAACCCTGAGGGCAATGGTGAGCCACAGAACAGTTTCCCCCACCCCCCCACCCCCGTACGCGGGCCTCTCACTGTTGTGGCCTCTCCCGTTGCAGAGGCTCAGCGGCCATGGCTCACGGGCCTAGCTGCCCTGCAGCATGTGGGATCTTCCAGACTGGGGCACGAACCCGTGTCCCCTGCATCGGCAGGCGGACTCTCAACCACTGCACCACCAGGGAAGCCCCCACAGAACAGTTTTGATCTGAGGAGCGACATCATCAGATGATATTCACTCCCTGGGGGCTCATCTGGGAAAAAGATGTCCCAACTCCCTCCTTTCCCTTATGTGGGAAGTTCTTCCCCTTGTCTAGCCTTAATGCCACACGTTAGTGGTTTCTTACAGGAAGTAAGAGGTTCTGGAACAGAGGCTGCCAAGAAACCTGTAAGGAGCTGGGATATGCTGGTTGTGCTACCACTGCCTGCTCTGAGCCTCACGGGCCCCACCCCCCACCCCGACCAAGGTACCCTCCAACTCCTCTGCTCTCGTCTTCTAAGATGCCTCCACCGCATCCTGCTTTAGAGTCAGACCCTAGTGTTGGAAAAGGCAGTGCGACCAGCCTGGGGCAAATGAAATAAATGCGAACTCTCGAGTCTGAAGATTCAGATTCGAATCCCAGCTCAAACAGTTCCTTAAGGTGTAACTCTGACCCTCAGTTTCCTCATTTGTGAGATGGGAATAAGAATTCCTGCCTTGTGCCCTTCTGGAGGGTGGTGTGGAACCAGCGAGGTGTTGCTTGTGAAACCAGTTAGACAATTCTAAATATTACTTGGAAATAAGGGCTTATATATCAATAGAATATAATACCTTCATAATAATAAATAATAATAGCTCCCATTTTTTTTTGAGCACTCACCATGTGCCAGGCACTGATTTTCCCTATGGTAACTCTTTTTAATCCTCTCATAACCCTAGGAAGTACTGCATCCCTATTACCAACCCATTTTACAGATGAAGATACTGAGATTCAGAGAGGTTAAGAAATCTGTATCAGCCACACGTCCAGAAAAGTGGTAGAGCTGGGATTCAAACGCAAGCTGTGGACTTCAGACTCTTAGCTCCTTATACCACACAGAGTTCAAATGCCGAGGAACACCTGAGGTCCAGAGAGCGGCTGTGAGTTGCCCCAAGTTCGCACAGTAAGTTAATGAGAAAAGCCAGAACCCTCCTCTCTCCTACAGCTCCTGCCAGCCCTGCTGCCAGACTTCTCCTTGGCCAGGTCCTGGAGGGGACGGGCGCATCCCAAGCTCGGGAAGCGTGTCTATAAATGGCAGTGGAAGGGAACGGGCCTCCGAGCTCCTTTCTGGGGGCAGCTGAGGACATGGAGCTTTGGCTCCAAGCGGCCTGGGTTTGTCAGGGCAGGATCTCAGCACACCCTGCAGGGTTTTTGGCTGGGCCTCAAAGAGGAGCCTGGGGTTATGGTCCTTGGGGAGCACACTGGGGACCTGGGTCCTCCCCCAGGACCAGGACCCGGACCCAGGATGTCTGCCTACTGATTTGGAAAGTGCTTTTGTGCCATGCTGGGCAAGTGTCCGTTCCTCTCTGGACCTCAGTTGTCCCATCTGTATAATGGGAAAGTGATCACAACAGACACTTAAAACATATTCATTTCATTTTCTCAATGGTTCTTTGAAAAAGGTACTCTTCCTGTGGGGCTGGAGAGGTTAAAGGATTTGCCTGGGGTCGTACAACCCACAGAACCCAGTAGTGGAACTGGGATTTGAACTCAGGTGGTCTTGGCTCCAAGTCCCACACTCTATGCCACTGCTTCATATATTTAAGATCCCTTTCACCTCTCTCTGCCCATTCTGGGGTTCTGGAACCCAGTGGGACAGGCCTGGGATTGAGCAAAGGGCAGGCAGCCCCTTGGGATCTTCTTCAAACTCGTCTCACTTTTAACACTCCCTGAAGCACCACTGGACCTCCCAGGGCTGGTCTCACTCCTTTATTCCTGGACACCTTCCCTCTCCTGTCCCCACCAGCACACTTCTCTAGCTCTTTCCTTCCTGCTCTAAAGGTGAAGGGAAGGTCCCTGGGCTCAGTGCTGTGTGTATGTATGTAGGCGGGCTGTAGTGGGTAGGGAGGGCCCCTTTTTATAGGACCCACCCACTCACTGGAGGGGAATCTCTTTCTTTGTTCCCAAGGGCTCTGGAGGCAGGGGGGTCCTGATTCCTGGGCAAATCCCCTCATCCGTTTCATTGCCAGCTTCTTCTCCTGACTTACTCTTTCCCTTCTACAAGCCCAGGTCAGTGGAGGGAGTGGGTGGCAGAGGGGAAGGCTGAATCCCCCCCAAAGCACCTTGTCCCAATAGCCCAATTCCCCACTCCACCCCCTTGCTCGAAGAGTGGCTTTGATTGCCCCATGCTCTCCACCCAGACCCAGTGAAGCAGACCCTGGGACAGCAGGCAGGGACCCGCAGGACCAGCGCAGACCATGCCGCCACCCCCTGGATTCCTGGTGGCCTCTGAAGGGTCCAGCACGGGGGCTCAGCTCACGACCAGGCCCCAGGGACTCCGGGCTGGGAGGCAGGAGGCTGGGTTCTGGGTCCATTCCCTTCCCAAGCCTCGGGGGCCCCCCCGGGCAAGCCTCTTCCCCTCCCTGGACCACGGTTGTCTCATCTGTACACCGAGGGCTACAGATTAAGTTCTCCCAAAGTGCAGAACTCGGGTCTGTGGTCCCGAGACCATCTTCCGCTCATGCCCAGCCTCTCCCCCATTTCTCTCCACCTTCACTCCGAGCCCCAGGAGACGTGGAGAAGCTGAGCCTCCCTCTCTTCTCCTTAAAGAATAAAGGCACCTACCTGGTGTCCCGGGCAGGCAAGACACTCCTGCGTTCCCTCCTGGCTCCTGGGACGGAGAGGGGCTGTCAGAGCCCAGGTGAGGAGTAAGGGGAGGTGCAGTTCACCTCCAGCTCCGCCTTAAGAGCAGCCGGCCAGCCCCGCCCTCTCTCCTCCCTCTGAGGCCCTACACGAGGCCTGACAGCCGGCAGGCCCCACCTGCAGGTCTAGACCGCTCAGGTGGGGCTGGCATGGGCGGGGAAGGGAAGCACTGGGGGGCGGCCTGGCCCTGGTAGGCACTGGGGCAGGGTGTGTGTGTGTGTGGGGGGGGCTCCCAAGCTTCCTGCTGCTCATCCCCTCCGTGGGAACCACGTGCTCAGGGGAACCCCTGCTTGGACAGGGCTTGTTAGGACCGAGGTGTACTGTAGGCATTCCCTTTACCCAGTGCCAACCAGGGGAGGAACCGGGGGGTTGGCAGGGCTAGCAGAGAGTGAAGCCTTGGCCTTGGGGGAGCAGGATGCCAGGGGACAGGAGACCCTTCCCAAAGGCTCCTCCTGTGCTCTCTGGGCTGGGTCCCTGTGGCAGGCACCGCGTAGGGGCCCGTTGGAATTCAGGCGGGGCACAGATATTGTCTTTTCTTCTTAGCCTGGGAATAGGCTTCTAACTCAAGGGGAGGAGGCTCTGAGTGTCTAGAGGGCTTTGAGAAGGGGCTCAAAGCCTTGCTGGACTTCATTCATTCACTCATGGACTATCCCTCTGCATGGTATTGTGGAAGTTCCATGTGGTAGTGATGGCAGGAAGTCCAAAAGTCCAGGCATTCCCTCTCCCTGGCTCCAATCCCTCCCTGTTCTGTGTCAGGGGTCCCAGAGTATTGTGAGGGGGCATCCAGCCGTTGTGGGGGAGGGCCGCTGCTGGTAGAGCTGAGCCGCATCTGGGCAGGTTGGTCTGAAGCTAGGAAGCCAGCAAAGTCTCCAGCCCAGGGACTCATGGTGACTTCCGAAGTGACTAATCTCAGGGGTGGGTGGGCTGCCCAGTGCCCCCACAATGCTCAGTGGTAAGGCTTCTGACCTTAAAGTTTTTGATGTCCTGTGGCTTCACGGAGGCATGATGAGCTTGCGTCACGGGAGGCGAGGGGACACAACTGTGCAAAGTTGTGAAAAGGCGTCTCTGGGTGTTCACGCAGCCCAGCCGGCCCATAGCCTGGTGAGCAGCTGTGTCTTTGAATGAAGAAAATGGTGCCCTTTCCTTGGGGTGGCTGCAGCTGCAAAGCAGGGTGCACTGCCCACAGCAGCCTTATTCATGGGCAGCCAGCTGCTGAGATTCTAAGGTGGAAGCGGCAGGTTACAGGGGGTGAAAGTGTTGGGCCAGGATTGGAGTGGTCCTGGTGTTGGCCCTGGCTGCCTTCCTGGGGGCTGACACTGAGGCCAGTTTTTGCAGTTCTTCAGGTCTGGGAGCCCCAGGCTTATCACCCTGTGCCTGAGGGTTACAGTCTTTCTTGGCAGGTTTGACTCTTTTGGTTCACATTCGGCTGCTTCCTTCACCTTAAGCCAGTCCCGGGAACACTGATTCCAGCCTCAGTCACCTCACAGACCCCGCCCACTCACCCCCCGTGCCTCTGCCTCAACCCCCACCTCCCTCTGCTCCCCCTACCTTCCCCCCACCTCCTCTCGACATGATCAGCCTCCCAAGGGGTGGGACAGAATTTCTTTCTGCATCTATGGATATGAGTGTGTGATTTTTTCCCCTCTTTTGCTTGTTGATGTGATGAAGTACCTTAACTGATTTTTGAATATTGAACCAAGCTTGCATACCTGGAATACATCCCACTTGGTTGTGTTGTATAATTTTTTATACATTGTTGGGCTCAATGTGCTAATATTTTGTTGAGGATGTTTGCATCGATGCTTATGAGAGAGATTGATCTGTGGTTTTCTTGTAATGTCTTTGTCTGGTTGTGGTATTCGAGTGATGTTGGCCTCATAGAATGAGTTAGAGTATTCTCTCTGTTTCTAGCTTCTGAAGGAGGCTGTACAGAATTGGGATAATTTCTTCCTTAAATGTTTGGTAGAATTCACCAGTAAACCCATTGGGGCCTTATGCTTTCAGTTTTGGAAGATTATTAATTATAGATTCAACTTCTTTAATAGACACAGGCCTATTCACAGCATTTCTTTCCAACTTCAACATATAGCATTTTCCTGGCTGCTGGGGGCAACTTGGTCTACATCTACCCTTCCAAGAGAAGAGATTCCAAGCCTATATTTGAGGGATCCTGAACTCCTCTCACTCCTAAGGAAGAGGGAAAATCAAACAAACAAACAAAAAATGTAGTTTCTGACAGGCTTTTTTTCTTGTAGAGAATCTGTTACACATTCATTCAAAATACATTCATTGAATGTTCTTATGTTTAGGCACTGGGATACCAAGATGAATGGGACAAGGTTCCTGCTCCCAAGGAGCATGCTGTCTATGGGAGAGGATGACTCATAGGCAAATAAGTCCCCAAATCCCAGGCTGGTGCTCCCCAAATCCTACAAAGGAGGGGAAATGCTTGGTCCTCTCTGGTAGCCATTAGTCACATGTGGCTATTCAGCCCTTTTGATGTGGCTGGTCCAAACTGAAACGTGTCCTAGGCGTGAAACACGATTCAGATTTCAAAGACTTAGTATGAAAAAAAGAATGTAAATATCTCATTGATGCTTTTTATATTGATAACACGTTGATAATATTTTATAGATATTGGGTTAAATAAAATATACTATTAAAATTAATTTCACCTGCTTCTTTTCACTATTTGAGATGTGTTTTATTAGTTTCCTGAGGCTGCTATAACAAATTGCCACAAACCTGGTGGTTTAAAACATCAAAAATATATTCATTTGCAGGCTGGAGCCTAGAAACCTGAAATTGGGTTGTTGGGAAGAATCTGTCCCTTGCCTCTTCCACCTTCTGGTGTCTGCCCTGGAATTCCTGGGCTTGTGGCCATGTTGCTCCAATCTCTGCCTTGTCTTTACTTTGCTTTCTCCCCTGTCTGTGTTATCTTTTACCTCCGTCTTATGAAGACCATATGATGACATTTAGGGCTCCCTTAGATAATCCAGGGTAATCTTACCATGAAATCCTTAACTTAATTACATCTGCAAAGATCCTTTTTCCAAACAAGGTAACATTAGAAAGTTTCAGGAGTTAAGACTTGATACTTTGTGGGTGGCCATTATTCAACATGTGGCTACTAGAAAGTTTAAAATTACATGTTGATTATATTTCTGTTGGACAGCTTTGGGCTATAGTAACCCCTGTCTCCTGGCACCACAGAAAGCATCTCAGACTCAGAGCACATTCAAAGTGGAGGGGTATGGTGACCCGCCTGGGCAAAGTCAGAGAGGTGAGAAGGAGCCTGGGCTGCTCCCAGGACCATTGGAGTGTTCTCTGTAGCTGGAAGTCAGGGTGAGGGTGGGAAGAATGCTGGGAGAAGACTCTGGAGAGACAGTGTGTATATAGCATCGACCTCCACCCACTCTTCTCCTAGTGAGCCTTCCTTACCTGGAGAAGCTGAACCCTGACTACTGCGTTCCTCAGACTCTGTTGCTGCTAGAGTTCTGATTAGGCTACAGGTTCTGTCAATCGAACGGACTTGGGAACATGGCTTGTTGCTCAGCCTGGTTGTGGAGACACTGATTTTGGGGGGCGGCTGCCTTCTAGCATCCAGTGTCCAGTTTTGTGGGTATGGAGAAGCTGTTGCTGAAATGGCCTCCTGACCCCTGAATCAGTTAGGTGATGCTTCTTGAAGCCAACAGACCCTGGGCGGCTCCTGATATTTTACCTTCCTGACGGTGTCAGAGGAGGTGTTTCGCAAGGTGCGTCCCATGTTTTTCTGGGAGCCATTCCTGCAGCCTGTTCCTTTAGCCCTTCTGGTGATTTTGTCAGCATAGAATTACATGCATGAAATTCCTTTCTGCTTAAATTAGCGAGTGTGGCTTCTGTTTCTTGCTGGTGAGTGATGCAGGTGGGCTGACCTAGGGGGTCAAGGGCATGGAGGTCAGCCTAAGCAGCCTGGCTTTTCTGCTGTGGGCGATGGAGACACAGGGATGCTTTTAAGCAGAGCAGGAGCGGCGAGGGAGCGATGTGAACATCTTTGAGCCAGAGAAAGATCGTCTTGCTTCAGGGAGCTGCTGAGCCCCTTGAGAGGGTAGCAGAGGTGCAGACCTTACTTTTCTCTGGGACTCCCTTCTCTGGGGTTAAGACAGATACCAAAGATTGGAGAGGGATATTCTTTGCGACAATGGGGCAGAAGACTGAACTGGTTAACCTCCTGAACATTCTAGGCTTTATTTGCAGCCTGCAAGACTGAAATGAAGAGCAGGACGGGCTTCCCAACAGAGACAAGAGTGAGAACTTTGGTAACTAAACACCAGGCTCTGCATCAAGGCCCAGAGAGGGCAGAGCAGGTAAAAGGCCATACCTAGCACTCTGGATGGTTGCCTTTACACTTCGTCTCCATTGTCAATTTGCTGTGATGCTCCAGGAAAGACAGTTACCCACTCAGAGCCCCTGAGCAGAAGGAAAGTCTTGTTTTCCTTCTGCTGCAGTGGGAGGGATGAGAAGGGGAAGACTGTGGTCTTTCTTATCCCTGGGGAGGGGATTTTGGTCTTTATGATGGGGCTGCCCTTGCGAGGTGAAGCCTTCCTCATGTCTTACCCTTTTGTACTTGTGACTCCTTAGCTATAAAATGTGCATGCCTGAACCTCCACCTGTATGCCAGGTGAGGCCCAATCTAGGGCCATCTCTGTTATGAATGTCCCCACTCAGAGCAGAGTGTTCTCCACGTGGCCTCCAATGCCAGAGCTGGAGGGGCCCCTTGGGCATTGCCATCACCCTGAACTCAAAATTTATTGTTCATATATCATCAGTAAAAAATGTTGAGCAGGCATCCCTGATACCTATTTGTTTATAAATTATATACATAGAACCTAATAAATCATAACCATGAACTATATACGTAAATATACAACAGCATGTACAATATAAAAGTATATATATTATAAAATATTAGGTACACTATAATATATGAGTAAACTAGACATTATGTATATTATTATTTTGCGCACATTATAAAACTATATAACTAGAAATGAAAGAGGTAATAAAAAAACTGTTTTAAAGAAATTTTTATGACATTTCATTTCATAATGGCCTAAAATCCCTTTTTGCTCTCATAACGAGAGCGACACCATCGAATATCCTTCTTTAGTTTTGAAGATCCTGGTTTCACACAGTGACTTGAATGTCTGGTACTGTGCGGTTTATTTCAATATTCAGTTTTTTTTTTTTTTTTTTTTTCTTTTTTGCGGTATGCGGGCCTCTCACTGTTGTGGCCTCTCCCGTTGCGGAGCACAGGCTCCGGACGCGCAGGCCCAGAGGCCATGGCTCACGGGCCCAGCCGCTCCGCGGCATATGGGATCCTCCCAGACCGGGGCACGAACCCGTGTCCCCTGCATCGGCAGGCGGACTCTCAACCACTGCGCCACCAGGGAAGCCCTGAATATTCAGTTTTAAAGGCTGTCACAGCTGAAAAGGAGGCCTTGTGAAAATATCTAGATCCAGACGGATGAGGTGCATTGTGGGCTCTGCTCATTAAACCATGACATTCATTTTTCAGTTTTCAATGCCATCCACCAATTATGCAAAGGTTCTGTTCAAAATTGACTTTCAAATTTCCATCTTCTCTCATGTCAATCAGTTCTTCCTGCAAAGAAATTGGAATATGTTGCATTTTAATACTTTCACCAAATGGATTTTAACACTCACTCAAACTCTTCATTTGGAAGGTTTTTAAGCCAGTTAAAAATTCCTTTCTGTTTTCTTTGAAGGGTGGATATGAAAGATCTTGGGAACACACAAGGTTTTCAGCAATAACATCATATAAACAATAGGAACACTTTTCAACGTTATCTCTAAATTCTCTCTCATACTATAGTCCTTCCAAAAAAATTACTTCCTTAACGACTGTTTAAACTTCACCCTTATCCTCATGAAAAGAGATTTCACTTTTGGAAATCTCTGCTGGAGCATTCAACACGCAACGCTTGCTTCCCCTTCCTGAAATGTCAGATGAAATCGTGGCCTAGGATCAGGGGAAGTGTGTCTATTTTCTTGCCGTTTCTTGGCAGAAATCTTTTTAGGCCACTTGTCCTTTTCTAAGGCAGGTTAATTTAGTTTGAATCAGACATTGCAATCTGTGAATTCCACTGAACTGGGCATATGTAAATGGCAACATGTTCCCATAGGTTGGAAGTTGAGTGATAGAGAGAGGGTGCCATCCTCAAGTTCTCTGCCTGATGGAGCGGCTGCACCTCCTTCCAGACATTGACTAATGTGGAGGACATGACTGACCAAAACAGACTGCCTTGGGGTGCCTTGGTCGATTTTTTGCTTTTTTTTTTGGCAATACGCGGGCCTCTCACTGCTGTGGCCTCTCCCGCTGCGGAGCGCAGGCTCCGGACGCGCAGGCTCAGCGGCCATGGCTCACGGGCTCAGCCACTCCGCGGCATGTGGGATCTTCCCGGACCGGGGCACGAACCCGTGTCCCCTGCATCGACAGGAGGACTCAACCACTGCGCCACCAGGGAAGCCCCTGGGTCAGTTTTTATGTTAAATATTAGTAGAGCTAAATTCCTTTCTTACTTTTAGATAGAAAAACATGTGAACACATACATGTTAAATTCTAAAATTTTCTTCCCCCTGGAAGAAAATGGATCATTCTGTGTTACCTGTGGGGTATGTGGTCAGACCTCCCTGGACTGATGGGTCAGCTGAGGTTCGGGCCGGGAGGGGTGGGGTGTTGCTTAGGGACCCATTGCAAGTGGTGAGAGAATCAGACTGAGACTCAGGTCCTTGCCTTCCGGGGCCCTCCCCCAACCCGCACAGAGACATGTGGAGGCAATGCGGGGTGGTTACTGCAGCTCCACTCCCACCGCACCGGGTCCTGTGGCCTCAGGGATACCTGTTCTACTGGGACCCAGGGCTGGGACCTTGGCATCTCCTCTCCTCTGCTCTCTGGGGAGTACACTGGGTGGGCCCCAGTGCAGGTGTGCACATGCTTCCTATTAGAACACGCTTTTCCTTTCCCATCCCTTCTTCCCTCATGACAGACAGAGTCTGCATCACTCGGACCAGGGCTAAGTCATGTGACTCCTCTGGACCAAATAATTTGTCCTTGGCTTTGGGACATAATCTGGTGATTTTTAATACCTCAGGGTTAAATCTGAAAAGAAAATCAGCCACCTGCATCCAGTCACAGACAGGCTGGCGGCTCAGCACTGCGACCCTTGGGCCTGCCCATCTTGGGGGAGGGGAGGAGTGTGGCTACTGCTAGGGACATCAGCGCCTGTGCCTTATCCCTGGCCAGAGCAGCTATGGCCAAAGCTGCTGGATCATCTGTTCAGGGCCTGGCCTGGAGAAGGGGGCCCTGGCCAGCTCAGGGGAGGACGGGGGTGCTGCTGGTGATCCTGCATAGCCCTAGGCCCAAGGTGAGCTCATCGGATGAGCAAGGCCTCCTGCTGAGCCTAGTGCAAGACTAAGAGGACACTCTGTGCTCTCACAACTCCCCGGCCCCTGCCGGTGTGCCCGCCCTGTCTTCACTTCTTTTTTTTTTTTTTTTCCAAACAAAATCACGTTTATTTCAATAGCTCCAAGCGCAAATACAGCAAGTCAGTACACAGAGTTTCAAGATACAGCTTTAAGTATAATGCAAACTTGATAAACAAAAAAGAAAGGGTAAATAGTAGAAATAAAGCTCAGTGTTTAAAAAATTCAAGTAACCTGAAAACCTTTAGACTAAAATAGTCTTTCATCAATTCAGAAATGCCTTAATTTATAGATAAGAGTAGTACACTGCAATCAAAACGGACTTCTCAGAGAAAGAGAATCACCGCAAACTGGTCAGCTCCAGATAAGAGTAGAAATTCCCGGTGCTGGCTATTTCAGAGTCAGCATTCACTCACACTATACAGATTGGTGTGGTTCAACCCATGGCATTTGATCTTTAAGCAAATTCCAAAAAAGTGTTTAAAGTTCACTACTACTAAGAGTTCTTGAAATGGCCGCTGTATATTTAAAAGGTTTGAAGACCAATTTCAGCTTCAGGCCTATGGTACAACTCGGGGAAAAGACATACATTAATATTCCTTCCATTGCTAAAATCCTTTTTGTAAGGTTAGCAACATGGCCTTTAAAGCTTCCTCAGGGAAACTGTACTTCAACATATAAAAGTTCCTACTAGGGGGCTTCCCTGGTGGCGCAGTGGTTGAGAGTCCGCCTGCCAATGCAGGGGACACGGGTTCGTGCCCCGGTCTGGGAGGATCCCACATGCCGCGGAGCGGCTGGGCCCGTGAGCCGTGGCGCTGAGCCTGCGTGTCTGGAGCCTGTGCTCCGCAAGGGGAGAGGCCACAACGGTGAGAGGCCCGCCTACCGCAAAAAAAAAAAAAAAAAAAAAGTTCCTACTAGGGAGATAATTAAAAGTTGTTAATGTTCTTTTTATCACTTAGCAACCAAGACACATGTTTATTTTCACTCCCCAGAAGCAATGTTAGCTACTAGCTTCATCAGGAAATGTGTAACTTGAGGAAGCTTTATGTGAGATGTTTATTCAGTCTTTTTCTCAACCTTCTTCATCTCACTATAGGCAATAAGTTGAGAGTCTGTTCCAAGAAGTCTATCCCACCATGTAAATGTTGAAGCGTAAATTCCAATGAAGTTCACGTGGTGGAAATCGTGATGCTGAGAACCAGCATAGAAAGGAATGAGATTTAAAGGGTTGAGAGGAATGTCATAAGCACTATGGACATCAACAGTTTCTGTCAAAAGAACGGTCACCCAGGCCCAAAGAAGAATAACAGGATCACATAAAAGCATGATTCCAATGAAATATCTAGTTCCAAGAATTAGGGTTTCCAGAGGATGTGCATATTCAGCTTCCATTCCAAATGGCGCCTGAAGCTCATGACAAATTTTGTGAATATGCTTATGTATTCTTTTGTGGTTTAAGATCCTATGCAGGAAATAGCACCGGTAACCTCAATCACTGCACAGCCAAAGCATCTTGCCAAAAGCATGTACCATCTTGGCATTGTTTCCCAATCATAAGGAATATTGAAATACTCTGTAAAATAATAGGTTCCACAAATCAAAGAAGCTGGATACAAAAGTGATTAAAGAGAAGCATTTTAAAACATTTCCATTGATTTTCCCACGTTTCTGGTTTATCCTTTTGAATTTTGTACTTTTTCATGTAAGGTATAAATTGAAACAAAAATCCAGGTAAACAGAACAAGAAATAAAGGACCTCATGAACTATGAGGGATCCCCATGTTGCAATCTGGAACTTTGTATAATTATTCAACATAGAGTTCCAAGCATTTTAAAATGGTTCCTGTAGAGGATTCTCAGGTAAAAGTGAATCTACATATCTCCCAGCCAGGGATGCTGAACTAAAGATGCTGATACTCTCATTTGTTGCCATTTTTCAAATCTCAGCAGACAGCCTTATAATTCTGCACACCGCTGGGTCTGCGGCTGCCGCCTCCTGAGCTTCGCTAGGCACCCCTGTCTTCACTTCTTGAGCTTAGTTCTGTTGTCACTGACGGCACCAGGCAGCCCTTTGCATACAGCACCCCTGGAGCCACATGTGGCCAAAGCGTGTGGCATTCATGGCAACACCCATGTGTCTGTTCTTCAAATTCAATTCCTTTCCCTCCTGGGCACGTAGTAAGACTACATTTCCCAGTCTCCTCTGCAGTCAGACAGAACCATGGGCTGAGTTCTGGCCAGTGGAATGTGGCTGAAGAAATGTAAACCATGCCACGTCCTGGTCTGACCTCTGAAAACTCCACCTTGGCTCACTCTCTTCCCCTGTCCGGTGGCCGGATGTGGAGGACCCAGGGGGGGATGGCAAGGCCCTTACTACAGTGGGCTGTGAGGGGCTTGAGTTCCTGAAGAACTATGAGTAACAGAGCCTATGCCCATTGCACCTGTGTGAGAAAGACATCTTTATATGCGAAGCCATGGAAACACTGGAGTGGGTACAGCAGGTGACAGCCCAAGTAACAGTGTCTGACCCCAGATGAGAAGTCAGGGGGTTTGAATTCTTTAAGATTTCTTTTGGCCATGCCATGTGGCTTGTGGGATCTTAGTTCCCCCACCAGGGATTGAACCCGGGCCCTCGGCAGTGAAAGCACTGAGTCCTAACCACTGGACCGCCAGGGAATTCCCAAATTCTTTAAGATTTTTTAGTGTGGAAGTTACAGGTCCATCCCACAGATGGACCACGTGACTCTGGGAAAATTGATTAATGTTTCTGAGCCTCAGTTTCCTCACTTGTAAATGTATTCGCATCACAGCGTGTTTGGAAGGTATGTACAGTGACGGGCACACAGGTTCGTTGGCCCTGCTGGACTGTGAGGGATCCTCTAAGGCAGGGTTGGCTTTTGATTCATCTCTCTGGGTCCCTGCTGGGCCTGGCAGAGTGTCCAATGTCCAGTGGCCCCTGC
Source organism: Mesoplodon bidens (assembly GCF_964165515.1). Lineage (NCBI taxonomy): Eukaryota > Metazoa > Chordata > Mammalia > Artiodactyla > Ziphiidae > Mesoplodon > Mesoplodon bidens. Next base: position 52,196,647 of record NC_138179.1, on the reverse strand, counting down.
CCAGGTGGCTCCTTGTCTGGAGAGGACTCAGAGCTCTCAGCTGTACCCTAAGGCAGGCTGGGAAGTGCCATAGAGGAGAGGTACCAGCAAAGTGCTGTCCGGGGGAGATTAATTTGGCCTGGGTTTCAGGCTGAGGACTTCATGGAGGAGGTGGCATTTCATCAAGTCCTTGAAGGAGAAAGGGTGGCATTTGTATCACAGATGTCGACCACGCTTGCTCTAGGTTAAGCAAAGTTCCCATGAGTTAAATCCTGAGGTAGAAAGAGCTGGACATGCTGGGCTGGAACAGGCTCCCACTAACAGTTTCAAGGCCTGGGGGGGAGATTTCAAACGGAGGCAGTGGTAGGCAGAATTCTGAAGATGTCCCCGTCCTAAGACCTCATCCCCTGGTTCCTCAATCAGAAACAAATCTAGGGGGACCTCCCTGGTGGCACAGTGGTTAAGAATCCGCCTGCCAATGCAGGGGACACGGGTTCTAGCCCTGGGAAGATCCGGGAAGATCCCACATGCCCTGGAGCAACTAAGCCCGTGTGCCACAACTACTGAGCTTGTGCTCTAGAGCCCGCTTGCCACAACTATTGCAGCCTGTGTGCCTAGAGCCTGTGCTCCGCAACAAAGAGAAGCCACCGCAATGAGAAGCCTGAACACGGCAACAAAGGGTAGCCCCTGCTCGTCGCAGCTAGAGAAAGCCCGCGCGCAGCAACAAAGACCCAGTGCAGCCAGAAAATAAATAAACTTAAAAAACAAAAAACAAATCTAGGTACTCTATGAAGGAATTTTGCAGATATCGTTAAAATCCCAAGTCAGTTGGCCTTAAAATATGGAGATTAATTAGATGGGTCTGACCTAATCAGATGAGCCCTTTATAAGAAGAAGAGCGTTTTCTCCTCTCTGGTAGCAGAATAGGACGTTAGAGAGATTGAAAGCACCAGAAGGATTTCAGTCAAGAGCAACTCTCAGCTGACAGCCAGCAGGGAAATGGGAACCTCAGTCCTACAACCACACGGAACTGGATTCTGCCAACCATCTGAACGAGTCTGGGAGTGGATTCTTCCCCAGAACCTCCCGATAAGAGCCCACCTTGATTTTGGCCTTGTGGGAGCAGAGAACCCAGTTGAACTCACCCAGACTTCTCACCACAGAGCTGTGAGTTAATAAATGGGTGTTTTTGCTACTCAGTTTGTGGTCATTTGTTATGCAGCAACAGAAGACAAATACAGACGAATACCACAAGTCTAAATATTCCAAAGCCAAAAGTCAAGCTTACGAACTGTTAATCAAATATGGTCTACCCATCTATCTTGACATATACACCTTCATAATGACCTTGGAGGCCAGGGCCAAATTCATAATTCTGATGATTTAGAATTCTGTGCCAGCAGGTAGCTGCCCAGGGAGGGCTTGCCCTTGGGTCCCAGTCCCTGGCCTGTGGTCTGATCCCTCTTCTCTTGTCATTCCTGGTTCCATCCGGCACCAGGAGGGGTGGAGAGCCCAGGCCAGATGACCTAAATACCATTCACTCCCCCTGCAAACAGCTGTCCCTCGCCTGGCCCTGGGGCCCAGGGTGTGGTTTGCCTTTAGGAGAAGGAACCTGGTTGAATCTGGGGCCTGTTCAGGCTGGAACGTGATCGTCCTTGATGTGCCATGTATGGTCTAGAAGGGAGGCCACGGCTCTGGTGGGAACATCCACTAGGACTTTCTGACTCCTCCTTCCCCTGGGGTGGCCAGAGCAGGATTGCTCTACAGCTGGGGACACAGGGCAAGGGTCTTGCTTGTCTCCCTTTAGTGTGTTAAAATACATACAAAGTTTACCCTAAGTGACATTTGATACATTCACAATGTTGTGAAACCACCTCCTCTATCTAGTTTCAGAATATTTTCATCACCCCAAAAGGAAACTTCCAGACCCATTAAGCAGCCACTCCCTGTTCCTCCCTCCCCCAGGCCCTGACAGCCACTAATCTGTGCTCTTTCTCTATGGATTTACTTAGTCTGGATATTTGATATAAATGGGATCATACACTCTGTGGTCTTTTGTGACTGGTTTCTTTCACCTAGCACGTGATTTCAAGTTTCATCCGTGTTGTTGCATGAATCAGTACTTCATGCATGAAATAGTGGCAGAATAATATTCTTTCAGATGGACAGACCACATGTACAGTGGCCTTTCCGGCCAGGGTCTAAGATGGTATCGGGCTGGGGATTGGGGAGAGTCAGCTGGTGGTTCTGCTCCTTTATTCTTTTCTCCTCTGTGACTTTTGGGGTCTGTCCATCTAGAATACGCTGCTGGGGCCTGGGAACGCAGGGAGACAGCCAGTCTCACCTCCTCCCCTACTCTTTGCAACCTGATCCCGAAATCCTGCCCAGTGGTGGTGGCGGCATCAGACACAGCTGGTGTGGACCTGTCCCAGGAAGATGCCCCTGTTTCGGGGTTTCCTGCGGTCTCCGGTCGGGGGGCCCCAGCTGAATCCATTAAAAAACTGGAGCCCTTCTCTGGTGACAATTCTGAGGTCACACGGGGTGGAGAGGCTGCTGGTGGGGGAAGGGGTGCATGGCCTCGGGAGCTGGGATTGCTCAACCACTGGGGCTGGAAGGCAGTGGGAGTGCAGCCTGGCACCGGGCGATGTCGGCTCCACGCCCAAAGAGATGCTTAGATCTTCACTTACGGGGCCTGTTTAATTCCACAGAGAAATTTAATTCCACGTTGTTTGTTCTCTGCTCCGCAGACGCCTCAGCTGAGGAAACCACGGAAATCTCATTTGAAAAAGAATTTGGCCCCCGGAGACCCCTCCCCATTTGCCGGTGGGAGGGGACCAGACTTCGGTTGCCCTCACACCAGCAAACTCCAAACCACAGGAATGCGGTGGGGTCACCTGGGGACAGAGGGAGGGTGGCTGGACAGTGGGTGGGCAGTGAGCCAGTGGGCTTGTGTCACACGGGGGTCTGCTGTTTTGTGACTCGGAGCCCCCAGACCTCAGTGTGGATCCAGGCCCTGCCACTCTGGTCTGGGATCTTGGGTGGTCACGTCTGTGGTTGACCACGCTCACCTGGCCACTTGGGGACTCTGCCAGCCTCCGGCGAGGAGCTGAGCTTAGCGGTGAGGGAAGCCACAGATGGGACTGGGGGTGAGGCAGGGAGGGGAGGAGGTAAGCTGGTCTCGGGCTCTGCACCCACAGGCATCTTCTAGTACCAGGGGACAGAAACCGCATCGATGATGGCATCAACCGGGGGTCAAGTAGTGCAGCAGGCACGTTAACGTCGTTCAGGGCATTTCTCCTTACAGCAGGCCTCACAGAGTGGCGGCCGTTATTCTCTTTTACAGATGAGGAAACTGAAGGTAAAGGGAACGGGTACCGAGGGCAGAGGCTGGGCAGTGGGCAGGCGTCCCCGAACACTGTGTTCTTCCACATCATGTCACTAGCCCTTGGTTTGGCTCTCAGTCTTGTTTCTTGGGGGGATTACAGTCAAAATCATTGTGTATTTTGTTTTGACTTTTTTTTTTTTGGCCGCACCATGTGGCTTGTGGGATCCTGGTTTCCTGACCAGAGATTGAACCCACGCCCTCGGCAGTAAAAGCGCAGCGTCCTAGCCACTGGACTGCCAGGGAATTCCCCAAATCATAGTATTTTTGAGCCGGAACGGACCCTGGTTCAAGTTGCCATTTTACAGGTGGGGAGATTGACGCCCACGAAGGGGAAGTGACTTGTCCAGAGTCACCCACCGGACAGCAGATCGCTGGCCCCGACGCTCACTGGCCATTTGGCCCGTGTGGGTAGAGCCCAGTGGCCCTGAAGTCAAGACTGTCTGTAGTGCCCAGTGAGATAGAAACTCCTTGCTCTGCCCAGGTTCAAAGCCTGTCTATTGGTCTGACCCTGCCTCTGGCCCTGAGAGAGTGTGGATGGCTCAGTGCAAACTGTCCCCACTGTCCTGACAACTCCGAGTCCTGCTGACAAGTTTCAGCGCCGTGCAGGGAGATGAAGGACCACTTTGTGCTTTCTCGTCTTAACAGGTCAGTGTCACCTGTGTTGACATGAGGGTGGGAAAGAGTCCAGCTTCCCATCTCAGCTCGGCCACTGTCTAGCAGTGTCACCTGAGCCTGGTCACTTCATTGGTTGGCCAATATTTATGGAGGGTTTTCTGGGAGCAGTCTGTGTGAGAGTTTCTGGGGAAAACAAAGATGAAATAATGCCTTACCCTCAAAGAGCTCTCACAGGGGAGGCAGATCTGCGGTTAAACAACAATTTCACAATTTCATGACGTCCTTGCTCTGAAGGTGGGCGGTTAAGATATGGTGGGAGCGTGGGGGGAATCAGGGTGGGCTTTCCAGAGGAGGCAGAGTTGAGCTGAGACTGAAAGGATTATGTGCCAGATGGACAAGGCAGAGGATGTTGAGTTTAGAGAGTGGATTTAGCAAAGGAATGGATTTGTGTCAGGGGAATTAGGAATAATTTAGAATAGTTGGAGCGTATGTGGTGGGATGGTGGTCATGATGGTGTGGGATGTTAGGTTGGCTAGGAGGGGATGGGAAAGCCTTTCTACCACACAGAAGTGTTTGACTTCATCCTCAGGACGGCTGGGGAGGCATCAAGGATTTCGATCAGGGGACAAACCCAGCCAGATCTGTGTTTTGGAAGGTTCGACTGGGCTGCATCAGGGATGGCCTGATGGGGGGTGGGAAAGGTAACCAGGGTGCCAATGTGTGGATCTGGGTTAAAGCAGTGGGGAACCCTCAGGCTGGGAGTGATGGAGAAGACCAAGGGGTGATGGGATTGAGGGGCTGTGATCAGCTGGTTGTAGGCAGTGGGAAGAGGGAGTTGGTTTCTGGCTTGGGTGACTGGGTAATTGGGATTCCATTCATACCAATAGGGAAACTGGAGGTGGAGGTTTGCTGGTGGGGGTGGAGATTCACATGAATTAAGTTTAGGATCTGATGACTTGAGGTGCTCATGGGACATCCAAAGGGAGAGGTCTGGCTGATGGTTGGTTGATTTAAGGATTTGGAGGCCAGAGGAAAAGTGAAAACTGGAGTTAGAGATTTCGAGGTCATCACCCTAAATCAAATGCAGATGAGTTAAGGGACCACAGAATGCTCTGGACACGGTACAGGTTGATTTTGGCAGAAACGGTCAATGCCCTGTCCATATCCCCTTGGCATTGCAACCCTGCAGCTCTTCCAGATGGCTTTCTCTGCAGTGGAAGCAGGCCCGGCCTGTGCAAGAGACAGGCCAGGACTGTCCCCAGGAGCAGGCTCAGCCAGTGAAAGATGAGACCGAGATGATGGAAACCAGAGCTCTTCTCCCCTAGGAAGTTCTGTTCCTTGCGGTCTCCTGGAGGTCCCTGGTGGGAGGCGCTCATCAACCCCCCTCTATTGGCTCCTACCCTTCTCTGTGTCACTTTTCCATTTTCCTACCAGTGTTTCCTGGGATCACCCCCCAGGTAAGGACTGGCACGCTCATTCTTTTTTTTTTAATTGGAGTACAGATGATTTACAATGTTGTGTTAGTTTCAGGTGTGCAGCAAAGTGATTCAGGTATACATATATACGTATTCATTCTTTTTCAGATTCTTTTCCCATATAGGTTATTACAGAATATTGAGTAGAGTTCCCTGTGCTATACAGTAGGTCCTTTTTGGTTATCTATTTTATATTAGTAGTGTGTGTATGGTAATCCCAAGCTCCTAATTTATCCCCTCCCCACCCCATGTTTCCCCTTTGGTAACCATAAGTCTGTTTTCAAAATCTGTGAGTCTGTTTCTGTTTTATAAATAAGTCCATTTGTATCATTTAAAAAAAAATTAGATTCCAAACAAGTGATATCATATTTGTCTTTCTCTGTCTGACTTACTTCACTTAGTATGATAATCTCTAAATCCATCCATGTTGCTGCAAATGGCATTATTTTGTTCTTTCTTATGGCTGAGTAATAGTTCATTGTATATATATGTACCACATCTTCTTTATCCATTCCTCTATCATTGGACATTTAAGTTGCTTCCATGTCTTGGCTATTGTAAATAGTGCTGCAGTGAACATTGGGGTGCATGGCATACACATTCTTTTCTACTTTTTTGGTCGCACTGAGCGGCATGTGGGATCTTAGTTCCCCAACCAGGGATCGAACCTGCGCCCCCTGCAGTGGAAGCGCTAAGTCTTAACCACTGGACCGCTGGGGAAGTCCCTGGCATGCACATTCTTGTTGTAGAGTCTGCCACGGGGAAACCCAACCCAAGATACCAGTCTGCTCAACTGGGATGAGAGTCTGCCTTGACCACTTCCTACCTGTCTTGACCCCCAGCTGGCCTGGAAGCGGCTTGCAGGTGCTTTTACCTTTGTGTCTCCAGAACCAGGACAGCCAGGTCAAGGGATGACCTGATGAATACAGGAATGACTAAAGCTGCTGCTGAACACAGGAATGACTAAACCCATCAGCGGCTTCTTGTTGCCTTTCAGAGGCCAAGCTCTCCAACAAGCCCCACAGGACTCCTTCCTGCCTCTCCATCCTCCTCTCTGCTCTCCAAACTGCAGGCCCTTGCTCTCCTTCCCTTAAAGTTTCCATGCTCCTTCCTCCCAGATGGCCCCCATAGTTCTCTCTGCCTGGCTCTGCCCCACGCTGGGCCTCTCAAGATAGGCCTATTTAACAGCTTCTCCCCCTCCCCCTCCTTCACCCCTTCCCTCTCCTCCTCCCTCAAGCATCTTCTCCCCAGGGAAGACTTCCCTGACCACCCTTCTCCAGCCCTGACCAGATGGGGGTTGTACCATTCCATTCTCCATAGCACTCTGTCCCTGTGTGCTCCCTATCACAGACTTTCGTTATGGGCTTATGGAATTAGTTAGTTTATTTGAGACTGGTATTTCTCAAACCTCTTTTTTTTTTTTTTTTTTTTTTTTTGCGGTACGCGGGCCTCTCACTGTTGTGGGCTCTCCCGCTGCAGAGCACAGGCTCCGGACGCGCAGGCTCAGCGGCCATGGCTCACGGGCCCAGTCGCTCCACGGCATGTGGGATCTTCCCGGACCGGGGCACGAACCCATGTCCCCTGCATCGTCAGGCGGACTCTCAACCACTGCGTTACCAGGGAAGCCCTCTCAAACCTTTTTGATCATGACCAACGGTAAGAAATACACTTTATGCTGGTATCCAGTTCACATAATACATATACAACTGAAACAGCGCTTTTCCTTTTTCTTCTACTTTGTGGGATACAGTGGTATTTTCCATTGCATCCCATCCCTTTCCATTCACTCCCATTGCATCCCATCCCATTCCATTCTGTATTTCATTTCTAAAACTACTGACAATAACTCACTAAATGGACTGCAACCTTGCCACTTAAAAACTGGTCTGGACACTAAGCAAGATGCTTGTCAATTCAGGAGAATAGGGGTCCAATCCACTTTTACTCATCACTGTAGCCTCAGGGCATAGCACGGGGCCTGGCACAGAGAAAGGTGCTCCATCGATATTTGTTGAATGACCTATGATAATGTACCGGATGAATAAGTGAATGAATTGCCTACCCCACCCAGACAGGAAAGTGTGGCTTTGATCTGATTCTTCCGTTACTGAGAAAACAGCCCACTTCCTGTGGCTTTGATCTGCAGCCTTCATTCTAAACTGCCCTGCCTGAAGCCAACAGCTCCCAGCAGCTCATTTCCTGCTTTCTGGCCACCTTATCTCCCTCTCTAAATATTCCTCAGCTTTCTCTTTCCCTTTTGGTGAGAATGCATGCCTCTCCCCACCCCTGTTCCTCCTCCCCACACCTTTGGCACAGGGTGGGGCTTACCTCTTGGGTCAGGTACTTCCCAAGTTTCAGCCCACTGGGGTGCAGAACATTTCTAGGTCAGGTGTGTCCCTCAGCTGCGGCTGGGCAGTGGTCTATATCCTGCTGACAGACTGTGGGGCAGGAGGGGAATAGACATTGATGAAAGAACCATGCATATGTATAATTACAAATGGTGAAAGATGCTATGAAGGAAAAGCTGTGGTCGCTTTGAGAATATGTAGTGGGGAACCTGCTTCTGGGAGATCAGGGAGGGCTTCTCCAAGAAGGAGACAATGAATCTGATGTCCAAAGACAATAGGAATTAGGCAGGCAAAGAGTGTGAAGGCAGAGAGGAAGAGCTGGCAGGTGGAGGAAACTGTAAGTGCAAAGGTCCTGAGGTAGAAGTGGTAGTCGTCCACTTGCAGAGCCAGAGACAATCAGTGCAGCTGGTACACAAAGAATGGGGTTTACAATGACAAGGCTGGAGAGGTAGCCAGGGCCCAGCCCTTGCAGACCGGGTTAGATATCTTAGATCTATCCCAAGAGCAGTGGGAACAACAGTATTTGAAGAAGCATGATGACACTGTTTTGAAAGGTCCTTTGGCTGTGGTATGCCTGAAGGATGGGACTGGCAGTCAAGAGAGGAAGCTGGAAGACTAGCTCCGAGGTCGTGGCAGGTCCGAGAGGGTGCAAGCTTTAGGGTGGTGGTGGTGGAGATGCGGGCATGTGACCGGCCTTAAGAAATACTGTACCTAGTAGGCTTTTCAACACTTGCAAACACCCATCGTGAGTCTGCTCTGAGCAAAGTGCCCTGGGGAGCTGGAGCCAGGCTGGGCTCTGCCTTCAGGCAGCTCATTGCCTGTCTTGGAGGACAGGCTGGAGGCAGACCAGCCAGGCTGAAGTGCCAAGTGCTCAGGAGAGTCAGCTGGCATGTGTCCAAGGCGCAGGCCCAGGGGGAGACCAGGCACCTGCAGTGGATGCTTTCCTGAAAACGCTGTTTGAGCTCCGGGCAGAAAGAAGTCAGGGCTCTGGGAGAGGAGTTCATTAAGGTCTCCTCCTGACCCTACCAGCATTTACAGGCCTCTTGCCCCTGGGGATCTTCCCTGAGCCACACAGGGGCCTGTCTCCAAAGGCCCTTTTCTGGGAGTAGTGGCGCCTGAGGGTGTGCGAAGGCACAGGAGTCTCCCAGGTCCCCGGGCAGCTGAGCCCACTAGGCCAGGTGAGGGCTTCTCCTCTCTCCCTGCCTGAGTCACTTTCCTTGGAAGCGCAGCCCTTAGGAACCCTGCTTATTCACGGAATCTCCACCCTCCACCCTCAGCCTCGCCCTGCCCTGGGGGAGGGAGTCGTGGTGGAGCCCTGAGGTGTCCCAGTGAGCAAGCCTGACCCAACGCCTGCTACACCCCAAGTAAGGTCTGGGTCTCCCCCTTGGAGTGGAGCTCCCTAAGGGCAGGGCTGTTTTCTTTGTCTTGAAACTGGGCCTTGAGGAACGTTCCCTCCCAGAGTCCTGGTTGCCAGGTAACACCCTGCCACCCGCAGGCTCCCCGAGAGGCTCCGAGGAACCCTCCGAGGAACCCTCCTGATGTACGGCGGCGTCGTGAGTGGCGGGGGTGGGTTTGTGGGGCCGCAACTCTGTCTCCCCATCCTTCCGTCCTCCCTGTGGTTCTGGCAGGGCTCAGGCCACAGGCTGTGGGGCGCATTCGCTGGCTTCGAGGTGCTTCTCCACTCATTTCATTCATAAAGCCCCAGGGCCCACTCCCTGCCTTGGCTGGCGTGGGGGTCTGGATTTATGGGGATGCTGGGGACACATGGAGTTCAGGCCTTTGATCGCGGGCTGGTTTTCCCACTGCCTTCCTTGCCTCTGGCTCCCTCCTTTGCCTCATGGGTTTGCTTCACAGACCAGTCAACAGACCTGCACAAGGAGGGGAAGAACGTCTTCCTGGAAGGTCGGAGGGAAAAGAGACTCTGCTGACCAGCACCTGGGGCTCTGGGAGCAGCCCCACCACTGACCTTCAGCACTGAGGGCCCAAGGTCATCCAACCCAGCCCCCTGCCTTCCTTCCAGGGTAGGATTCTCCAATGTGAGCTGTGAACTGAACAGCCTCAAATCCTTGCTCTGGTCTCACTACCTTTGGGTGTCCACCCAAAGTGCTCAGGTCACAGGGCAGGGTGCATGGGGGACTAGAACACCTGCTTCCCCTAGTACTCTCGGTCTTTGGATGAAGTGTCCTGGTGGGGTAGGAGATAGATAGGCCCCAGGCTGAGCAGTTGCAACTGGTCTCCTGCTGACACAAGATACCAGCAGGAGCATGGGCCCTGATTAGGTGAAAGCCCAGCCTGACACCTGCGCAGAAGGGGTCCTCAGACTAGAGGAGGGACCAAAGGAGGAAGGAGTCACCAGTCCATAATATGTCCTGCCAACCTCCCAGAAACCTTTGTGCTGGAAGATGCACGTGGCTGAGACATGCACGTGCACACCAGGGAGGACTCTGAGTCAGAACAAATATGGGCACAAGCAAGATGATTAGCCAGAGGCAACCCAGAAAACCCATAGGAGCAACTTAAGCCACCCCTATTGTGAGCAGCTCGCTCCAAGTTCACCCGTGTGCTCTTCCTCCTGTCCTTCGCTACTAATAAACACTGTCTCAATTTCACAATCTTGATCTCTTTGCTGAATTCTTTCTTCAGAGAAGACCAGGACCAAGGTCCTTCTTCCAGGCATTCCACTGCCAGAATCAGTGGAGCTAGAGGGCTTTAAAAGAGGCGGTGGAGTTTAACAGCTGTGCAGAGGTGACAAGAGAAGAGAAAGGGCAGTTAACTGCCAACAAGCATCATTCAGGGGCATCTTCTACATCCGACATGGAACCGACGTGCAGGTGAAGCAAAACCCCTCCTGGAACCCAGGGATGCTCAAGCTGCGTGAGAAGGTCTGAGGGCACGGGGGCGGCTGATGTCTTTGAGGACCTCAGAGATATCCCACACAAACTCCCTTCTAGATGAACTGGGGAAATAACTCTTGGTAGTAGCATCTGAATCGGGCAGGGTCGAACCACGGTGGGTAAAAGACAGAGGAGGTTCAGAAAGTTCAGATACTGAGAAGGGAGCGGTGTCCAGGGGCGGAGGCCTCAAGGAGAAGCCAGATTTTCAATACTTCTTGGGTCAAGAGCAGTGGAAGCCAGGAGCAGTGAAGGTGAGACAACTCCCCTGGCCCATCTTCATCCTCCACCTAGGAAACTCCTGAATGGAGAGGGAAATCCCGATTTAAACACACACAACAGAAAATGCTTGCAAACAAAGCCTGTGAAAAGATATTCCTAAGAAAGAAGGGAGGATGCTGGACCCTTTCTTCAAATGGAAGCTTGCCAGTCAGTGTAGACAGATAAGACAAAGGTAATCCAGATAAAGGGGGCTGGGCAGGGAGGAGAGGGGTGAGTGTCCCAACTGTTCAGGGCCCTCTGCCCTCCTGTCCTGTCCCCTTCCCCCCACCGGGGTTCTATACCCTGTGATATGTTCCCACCTCCTCCTGGGCAGTGGAGGAAGACCGCCCTGGGTGTGGGCTTGTGGCAGAGCAGGAAGAGGTCCCCAGCGGTCCCCTGCCCAGGGTTCAAATCCCCACCCCACAGTGTGGTCATTGCCTGCAGCCCTCCATTCGCGGAGCCCAGGAAAGAGCCAGCTGGACAAGCTCCCTGGGTCTACCCCGAGGAGCCCATGTCCAGAGTCACTTGGGGGCTCCAGAAAGAAAAGCGGGAGGTGTCAAAGGCCATCTGAGGCACCATTTTGGGGTGGGTTGGGGGCGTGGGAGAGGGGTACAGGTGTGTCTACCCCTCCCCAGCAGCCGGGGTGGCTGCAGGTTGTGGAAGGAGTCAGAAGGTCTGGGTGTCAGCCTGGCGGTGAAACTCCTTTGGGTCTCAGTTTTCTCAATTGTAAAATTGGCAAAATTCTCTGCTACACCAGCCTGGTGTTGCTGAAGACAGAACCTTCACGTTCTGTAACAAGACGTCCGTCAGTGAATTATGCTTTCAGGCTGGCCCCCAGGAGCCCCCGGGCCCACTCTGACCCTGTGTATCTTCCTTAGCGTTGGAGGCAGCCTCACAGTGCTCCCTGAACCTCCCCAGGATGAGCAGCTCCGTGTGGAATGTCCTCCCACACTGGGAAGTGTGGGCAGTGGACCTTGGCGGAGGGGAACTCCCCGTGGTCACCTCACCGCCTCCCCAGATGCACAGACACAAACACATACGTATCCTGAGGTAGTGAAGAAAAATTTGCCTCACCCTGGAGATGCTTTCCACAGAGCCATGAGTCACCCGACTCCTTTACTCTGGGCACCCTGCTAATTGATATTTGTCCTTTCAGGGACCACATCTCCCCTTGCACAGAAGCCAGAAGGCGTGGGTTCAAGTCCCTCTTGCCCCATGGATCAATGGCCTGCCATTGGTCACGTGTTACTTGTTAAACTCAGTTTTTTCATCTATAAAATAAGGACAATTGTGTCAACCAATATATATATATATATGACAGGATGGAAATTATTAGTGTCTGAGTGTTCTTTCCCAGGCATTCCCTTCTCCCTGCCCGTTGGAGAAAATTCTGGCTTGGCTGACTCAGTTTCTTTGCCTCCGTTGGCCTCTAAGGAAGGGGCTGATTTGTCAGAAAGATCCTTGGGCAAATGTGGTATAGAGTTGGTAGGATAGAGAGAGGAAGAAAGAGCAGGGAGCTTTGGGAGCAGCTTCAGTGTATGAGGGAGAAGAGCGGATGGGAGCAAGAAGACTGAAGAAGCATCGCTGTGATCCATGAAGCCCTTTTGTTCGGGTTCAGGCATCTCAAGTCAACAAACCGAGTTACTTTGAAATTGTTATTTTTTGGTTGCCACCTTTGATGATAGCACAGCTTTGAGACCGCACCCCCGGGGTATGACCATGTACATGATACATATGTCAAATGCTTGGTACACAGTAGGTGCCATGACTGGGGCTGTATCTACTCAACTTTGGATGATGCTTGTGTGCACCTGCACAGTCCCCCACTCTGGACTGGGTATTCCCTAGTGTGGGTGTGACTGCATCAGCTGGGGAGCAGTTCGAGGGCTGGGACTCTACTGTATCTCCCTACCCCACCGCTCATTAGACTAGGGGTTCCTGGAGGACAGGGACTTTGCATCCTTCATGACACCAGTGACCCCCAATATGGGTAGTCTGTGTGAGGCCCCAGAACTGGGTCCCGCTTACAGATAGTGTCATAAGAGATATGACACAAAACAGGTTTTGCTTGATTCATGGCCTGACCCTGCCTGTGTCAGAGGTGAAGGCAGAGGGCGGAAGAGGGGAGAGGCCAGAGCCCCCAATGTTTTCTTCTGTCATGGGCTTCCGAAGAAGGCAAAGGAGAATAACAGAGCAAGCGTCCTGCCCCAGCCCAGCCCCAGAGCTAAACATGTCATTCTGGAGGATGAAAAATCCTATCCCCACCCAGTGGGTTCCCGTAAATCCAGGTGAGCTCTGTCTGGTCCTCCTGACCCTGTCTCATGGGGTGGGGAAAGGGCCGAGGCAAACCAACGTTCTGTCTCCCGGAGTTGAACGTGTTGTGTTTGGCACATGGTCAGGACTGGGGGCGGAGGTCATGATGACAACAGCTCAGAAACTCCTACAGGAAAGGAACGAGGTGTCTGCGTCATGGACAAGTTAGAATCTGTCTTTCTGGGTCATGGCTTCGTTTTTGTATCTCAGCCTGGCAGTTGTTTCAGGCTGTCCCTAATTCAGGTTGGTTTGTTGCAATTCAATTAGATTCCAACATTTATTGAGTGCCTACTATGTGTCAGCTGCCACAGTGGGTGCTGGGGGGAAACTTAGGAACAAGATCAGGATGCTGCCTTTGGGGAATCCTTCTCCAGCACAGGGACAGATGTGCACACAGCTCTCTCTGTCGCAGAGAGATTAGAACTACAACGGAGGTGTGAACAAGTGCTAGGGTTGGATGGGGGCACAGAAGAAAGAACTGTGAACCTTCTGGAGGGTGGGAGAAGACTTTGTAAATGTGGGGATGTGTGATCTGAACATTAAAGAGCGAGCAGGCACTCAAAGAGGTAGAGAAGGAGGGAGGTAGAAATAGTGGAGAACAAAGTGGAGCGTGGTGAGAGGCTCAGTATGAAGTGGGGAGAAAGAATAGTCATCAGCATTTACTGAGCACCTACAAATAGTCATCAGCATTTACTGAGCACCTGCTAATCACCAGGGTCTGTGCCAGGTACTTTGCATGTATACTGTCTCATTCAATTCTCCCAGTAATGTAAGGAGGTAGGTACCGATGAGTGAAGTAACATTTGGAGAGAACAGATGGCTGAGCCAGGATCTGAATCAGGTTTATTTGACTCCCAATTCCATGCTCTTTTTACTAGGCCAGTGGTTTCTTGAGCATATTCTATGAAATGTTTAAGATTCTGAGGAGATGCTTTAGGGACATGTCTGATTTTAGTTTCATATTTAAAATATATTTTAATCAACACACTCAAATGTGTTATGTAATTAAAAAAAAGTTTTCCTTGCATCTCTGTGCATATTTTTGAATTTCTTGTAAATGTGTCATCTCTTAGAAAGACTTCGCACTCTGCTCAGTAAAATTGTAAAAATGTAAAATTGTAAAAGAGAACCCAGTCCCATGCCCACCCCCCACCACCCCCCATTACAAGGCAGGTGGGACTTCCAGTTTGTGATGGCCAACCAAATGCACATGGGTTTATCTCCTCCTCCTCAGAAATGTCTCAGAAATAAATAATAAACATATAAGTCTTTCCAAAGAAAAGAGTTGGGGGGAGGGCTTTTGTGGACAAGAGAAGTCTCAACAAATTTCTGGATGAGTGGTTTGATGGAAGAGTCGTGACTGAGGAAGAAGGATGGAGATGCTGTAGGCTGGATGCACATGGCAGGATCTGCAGCCAAGATGGGAGCTGACCCATCCATGGAAGCCTGAAGAAGTTTGAGATGTGGATATGCTGGGTGCAATGGAGGGTGGGAAGTGGGTATGTGGCTGAAAACGGGGATCTAATTGAAAGTCTATAAACGGGACAAAAAATTTCTCTGCCCCTCGTACACAGAATACTCAGCCAGGTATGCAGAGTGCTCAGCTCTGCCACTCCCTTCCCCATATTCCTCCTCCCCACTAAAAGGGAGGGTCTTCTTTAAAGAAATGAAACTGTCTGAGGAAGACTAGGAGAGTTGGTTTTAAGGTGGTATCCTAGAGTAAAGCACATTGCAGGTTGACATTTAGAAGTCCCCAAACACAAAGACCAGCTCACTCTGAAACAAGACCTGCCATTCAGTTCCTCTTATCTGTGTACACAAAGCTTTCAGGAAACTTTTCTACTTCTTCATTCTTAACTATGAATGGGCAACCATAAGCCAGAAGCTATTTGAGGAAATCTGAAATACGAAGTAGACAGAACTAAGATAAACAAACTGAAAAAGAGACCTCCAAGAAAACAGAAACAATTTATAGGTAGAAGAGAACTTAAAAAGAGAATTCAAGAAGACACTATATCTATGAAACATGAGTAGTGTTATGAAAAAGGAACAATTAGAGAACAAAAAAAGTCCCTGGACATAAAAAATATAACTAAAATTCAGTGGAAAGATAGAAAGTTAAGGTCAAGGTATTCTGTCAGAAAATAAAGCAGAAAGGGAAAGAAACAGAATTTCATTAGAGAAAAGATGAGACACAAAAAAGTGCTGGAGGTCTAGGATTGATTAATAGGTATTTTAGGTAGAAGAGAGAAAGCAGGAGAGAATATTCAAATAAATAATTGAATAGAATTTCCCAGACCAAAAAAACTCAAGTCTTCAGATTAATAGATCTCCTCTAGTCCCCAGCATAAAGAACAAACAAGATTTTGAAATTTCAGAATACCTAGGAACATGAGAAGATGTCCACTAAAAGTTCCCAGAGAGAGAAAAAAGTCACCTACAAAGGAATGAAAACCCGAAAGGCACCAGATTTCCAACAGCAGTGCTGGATGCCAAAAGACAATGGAACAATATCTTCAAAATTCTGAGGGAAGATGACTAAACTGAAAATGACTTTCAGTTTAGAATTCAATACCCAACTAAACTGTCCATTAGGTACCAGGGCAGATCAAAGACATTTCTAGACACAGAAGGACTAAGAGAGTTTACTTCCCACATACTCTTTCTTAGGAAGTCATTTGAGGATGTGCTTCAATAAAGCAAGGAAGAAACCAAGAGAGGGGGGAAACATGGGATTTTTGTCAGTTTGCAAGTTAGCTTGGTACGTAGTTTTAATTGATTTGTTTATTTAGTGTGTGTTTTCTCTTTGTTAGGTATCAGGGTTATGCCAGCTCTGTAAAATGAACTAAATTTTCTATCTTTTTATGCTCTGAAAGTATCTGCACAGGGAATAATCTCTTTCTTGAATGTTTGCCAAAAAATAAAAATGAAATATACACACACACACACACATATACACAACCCAACCCGTTTAGATCTTTTTAAAAAAGCAATTCTTTGACAATATTTTCTATGTTTTCTTCAACATTGTTTTGTGACCTTTCTGGCAGGTCATTCTGCTATCTAATATTCATTCTTATTCTTCCTTTATTTGAAAGAATGCAATTTTGCCAAGTTAGAAATTAAATCAAAGGCGCTTGCAGAGAAATGGGGCAAGTGACACAGTTCTAGCCAATGAGATGAAAACACATATGCTCTGAATGGAGTTTCCAGAAAAGCTATTATTTTCCTGATAAGAGGGACAGACTTAGCTGTCCCTTTGCCCTTAACCCTTCCTCCCACCTGGGATGTAGATAGAATGATTGGAGATGGAGAAGAAATCCTGTGAGCGTGAGGGCAAAGGCCACTTGGTAAAGATGGTGTGACAGAAAGACAGAAGGAGCCTTGGCCCTGGAGCTTCACACGGATCCAGGACTGCCTGCCTCTGCATTTCCTGTTGATTAAGAAAAACAGACCCCTTATTAGTTTAAGTTACCAATTGTTTAATTTCCTGTTTTGTTTGTTTGTTTATTTATTTTTTTCAGCAATTCACCTTCAATTGACACAACTTTAACCTTAAGTGTGCTTCCTGGAACACAGAGGTTTTTAGATTCTATGAAAAGGTATTGAGTGAATTGAAGGCTGTCATTAAGGGGGACAATTTTCTCCTCTCTGCGTTCTCCTATCAGCCCATAAAACAGGAACTGACATTCTCTTGGAAGTTCTGGGATGAAACTTGTTTGACTTTCTTGACACCCACTTCCTGTTCCTCACTGGGAGGGGAGGAGTGACCTCTTGGGTTGGCAGCATTGGGAAAAGGTATCAAGTGTGCCTTGCTCAGCCCATTCCTGGCTCTCTGTCTAGAACTGATCGAACTACAAGCAGCATGTGTTCTCTGCTCCTACCTCCTCCAGGCAATGAACACCAGGGCAGGCCCAGCCCCTTCTCGGGAGGACTTCCATGGTCCAGCTGCTCTGCTGTGAGTGGGTGGGTAAGGTCAAATCAGGAGAGAACGGAAGGAGGACCATTTGGGCCTTGGGTCTAAGCCACCTCCTCCAACCCATCTGGATCAGCAATAAAGCTGACATTTTTTATCCCTACTTGTCTCCTGTGACCATTTCTTAATTGGATCAGAACTTGAAAAAGTGAGGGGTGTGATTAACTAGCACCCACAAACCCCAACATCTGTTGAATACTTAGCCCCAGTGGGAAAAGGCACAGTTGGGTGAAAAGAACGGTTTACAATTTTGATTATTATTAGACAGCACTTCTCTGTGTTTAATTGGCTATATGTCTTTTCATCTCACTATAAAATGTGTATCACGTTATTATTGTTTTTTTTAAGGTTAGAGTCTGGATTGGGAACGATAAGGCTCTTCTGAGGTTGGCTACCGCTAACTTGCTCTGTGGCTTGACTTTTCTGGGTTTCAATTTTTTCAGTTATAAAATAAGTGGATTAGACTAGACAATGGTAGGAGCCAACCCAAGGCTTGACATTCTTTCATTCATTCAACACACTTTTACTGAGTAGCTAATATGTGTTGAATGCTGTGCTGGAGGCTGGTTATACACTGTTGGACAAAACCAACATGGCCCCACTATCTCAAAGTTCAGAATCTAGCAGGAGAGACAGACATCAAATAAACACATATGTAAATGTATAATTACAAGTTCAATAAAATTTTAATAAGTGAGCGATTGAATTGTGTACAACATTCCTACTAATTTGCACTTACCCACACTCAGGGAAAGCTAGGCTGGTTGGTCCAACAGCCTTTGGCACATGGTGGTCTCACTACTTACACAGCTGTGTCAGGGCCACTGTGCTCAGGAAGACATACAAAGAAGCTTCCAAAGGGCTGGCCTTCAGGATTAAAAAAAAGGTTAAACATTTTTTAAAAGTTACAAATTAATAACATGCTTTTTACAAAACTTCAAGCAATACAGAAAAAAATAAATTTAAAAATATTTCCCTTTCTCCTTACAAGGTCAGTTGGAGATAGAAACAATGGGCATCCTTCCAGCGAGCTGCATACTTAATTGTAGGCTCTAGGAGGGCAGGGGTGGGACCTGCCCTAGTCCCTAGCAGGGATACCTGCTATATCCCTGGTGAGAGCTTAGTAAATATTTGTTGGCTGAATAAATGAAAAGTAAAAATCACTCATAAAGGCTCATATATAAATTCTGTTTTTAAGATCAAAAAAGGGAGGGAATTGCCTGGCAGTCCAGTGGTTAGGACTCTGTGCTTCCACTGCAGGGGGCATGGGTTTGATCCCTGGTCAGGGAACTAAGATCCCGCAAGCCATGCAGTGTGGCCAAAAAAAAAAAAAAAAAAAAAAAGATCAAAAAGGGGATCATTCTATGTATGTTTTTTTTCTTGCACCTTGCTTTTTCTTTTTTTTTTTTAAATCAAAGATCCATAATGGACATTCTTCCATAATTTATTCCTAATTCATCCATTTCCCCAGTTATGGGTTGAATTGTGTCCCCCCAAAAGATATGTAGAAACACTGATTCCTGGTAACCATGGACGTGACCTTGTTTGGAAATAGGGGATCTTTGCAACTGATGAGTTCAGATGAGATCATACTTCATTAGGGCAGGTCCTCATCCAACAGGACTGGTGTTCTTACAAGAAGATGAGAGACAGAGACACAGGGAGAATGACACATGATGAAAGAGACAGAGACTGGCATGATGCAGCCAGAAGCCAAGGAACACCAATGACTGATGGATACCACTGGAAGCAAGGAAGAGGCAAGGAAGGATTCTACCCAGAGTCTCAGAGGAAGCCTGGCCTTGCTGACACCCTGACTTTGGATTTCTAGCTTCCAGAATTGTGAGACAATGAATTTCTGTTATTTTAAACCACCCAGTTGGTGGTATTTGTTACAGCAGCTCTACGAAACTAATACACTCCTCTCGAAGGATATTTAGGTTGATCCCAATGTGGAACTGTTGTAGTAGTGATTGGCTGCTGCCATTTTCTGAGCCATATGGTTGGCGCCTGGCCTGTTTAGAGCCCTAGGATTTGTTCTATTCTCCAGAAATCCCTTGGAACAATCATGGACCCCAGCCTTGGTGCCTTAGACTCAATTCATACTTGGCAGCGTTGCCAGATGAAACACAAGATGCCCGTGTCCTATTTGGGACATACCTATTCTAACAAATTATTTGTTGCTTATCTGAAATTCCAATTTAATAGGCATTTACATGTTTATTTGCTAAATCTGGTAACTTTAAGTCTCGGCCTCCCGGTTGTAATCCCAAAGAGTGGGTCTGTGGGCAACCCACACTATACCCGAAGGAGTTCAAAGATCCTGGTTTTCTGCAGGACCTCTGGAAGATCTCTCCTGCTCCTGGATCCTGCCTCTCCCCTAGCACCCTGATGTTCTTAGCGAAACCTAGACGTCCTGCAGTGCCTGCCTCTCTCAGAACCAGGCTGAGCCCCTCTCGTGCCCATATCAGAAGCAACGTACTCATTGACTCCACGCCCCCTTTACACTAGCAGTTCAAGTTCACCTCCTTCCAATCTGCCTCTCCCTTCACTACTCACCCCCGCTGAGCTCCAACAAGACAGATGTATACCTGGCCCTAAGGAACTAACTAACCCATTCCAGGTGTGCCGAGTGAGACTGGAAGAAGAAGAGCCCAGCGAGAGCCTGTGACAGGGGTGGGCAGGGTCTCCCAAAGTGTGCTCTATTTAAAAAATTGCCCGGGGCTTGTAAATACTATCCCTGGTCTGAATCAGAAATCCCCAGGGAGGGGAAGTGGCCTAGTCTGGAGACTCAGGCAAGGCCTCTGAGAGGAGGTATGTCCAGCTGAGGCTGAAGGCTCAGTAGGAGTTAAGCAGGTGAGGTTTGGGGAGAGGAAGGGGAGAGTCTGGCCCGAGACCAGAGAAGAGGCTGGTGTGCTTGGAGTGTTGAGAGCTGGGAAGAAAGAGGTGAGTTGAGCCTGGAGAGGGTAGATGAGGCCACTTCTGGCCAAGCCTTGTTGGGCTGGTTAAGAAAAAAGCAGTGAGAATGGAAAAAAAAAAAAAAAAGAAAGTAGTGAGAATGAAAAATAAAAGCACTGAGAATGCGCTCGGGGCAGGGACCATCTGAGCCTTTTTCGAAGGTGGAGCCCTGGGTTTCTGCCCTCCTCTGACTCCTCTGGCTTCTGAAAGTGCCTAGTTGCCCCTGTCCTCCCACAGCTGCCTCCTTCCCTCCAAGTTCACTCTGCGGGGGTGGCGGGGGCTTTCTGCTAAGTCTGACGCTGTGGATATTCCTTCCATGGAGGCAGGGGGCAGGGGGACTGTGGCTGGCGAGAAATGGGAGTTCACAGACAGATTTAGAAAATCTCCATATTAGACAAGTAATGTTTGAAAATACTCTTTTTGTTATTGAGAAAATGCTATAAATGTTGAAGTATGTGGTAGGCAGACCACATGTCCTGTACGGTCCCCTCCTTCTGAGGGTGGGCTGGACCCAGGGACTTGTTATTAATGAATAGGATACGGCAAAAGTGAGAGGATGACAGTCTTGAGATGGGGCCACTGAAGACTGTGCCTTCCATCTTGCTCACACTCACTCTCCATGACTCTCTCCTTTGCTCTGACGAAGCTGGCTTCCACGATGGTGCTGCTCAATGGAGAGGCCCGTGTGCCAAGGAACTGAGGGCGGCTTCCAGCCAACAGGCTGCAAGGAAATCGAGGCCTGCAGTCCAGCAACCCACCAGGAACTGGATCCTGCCAACAGCCACGTGGATGAGTTTGGAAGTGGACCCCTCCCCAGTGGAGCCTTGAGATGACTACAACCCCGGACAACACCTTGATTGTCACCTGCGAGGGACCCTGAAATAGAGGGCTCAGCTAAGCTGCACCTGGATTCCTGAGCTTCAGCACTTAAGCTTTAGGATAGTTTGCAGCAATAGGTAAGGAATACTTAGTTTAATTTGGAAAAGGCCAGCCATACCTGTCAACATCCTAGTACATATATTCACGTAGTTTGAAATCATGGTGGGCACTCTAATTTTGAAGTTCTCTTTTTTCCTTATCAATGTGGGAGATATGTCATCCTTCAGGGTCCATGGATTGTGTATGTGTCCATCAGGGTCCAGTCAGAAAACAAAAACCACATCAGTTATCTTTACAGAATTTAATATGAAGAATTGCATCACAGTACAGTGTGAAAGGTGAAAGTCACCAATAACCAATCATGAAAATTGCTCTCAGAAAATCCTGTAGATTGTCAGGAGCTGGGGCCTTGGAAACTCCAAAGCCAAGGATTGTTTAATTTGATGTTGGTGTTGTATTTCAGCTTCTCTTCCATTTCTTTGGGGGCAGTGGAGGCTAAGAATCTATTTTGAACAGGAACAGAGATTTCTCCCTCTCTCTCCCTCTCCGATAAGCATGATTTGTTGAATTAGCTAGTTTGGGGGTAGCACGATGGTGACGCATTGTATAGTAAAAGCCTTTTCCCTGTTCCCGTCACAGTCATACAGCTGCGGTTTTCCAGGCCTGATTGCCCATTGTGTGGACGTCCCAGTTTACTAAACCACTTCCCCAGTCTGGTTCCCAGTTTTTGACCTTTAAAGAAAGACTCCAGTGCATGTATTTATGCAGATAACACTTGGCTTCCGTTTGAATTATTTCCTTGGAATAAATTCCCAGGAATGAGATGATTGGGTCCAAGGGGGAGGAACGGCTTTATGAGTGCTGCTAGGAATTGCTTTATTGCTTTCAAAGGAGCTATGCCAACTCAACATGGACAGTTTAGAGCGTATGAGGGGGTAGCTTCAGGGCAACAAGGTTCTCATGCCTATGAAGTCAGCTTCCAGGCCCTTTGAAAACTACCAGAAAGAGCTCAGAGAGAGGAGTCCAGTGAGGAGTACTGGGTTAGAAGTAGGAAGTCTGAAGTCCCGCCAGCGCCAAGGGAGCAGAGTGAGCAGTTATCGGAATCCGTGATGGCCAACAAGTCCTGAGTTCGAATTCTGACTTTGTTACTTAATCTTTCTGAGTCATTTGTTTTTATCATCTATAAAACAGGAACTAGAGTAATATTGCACCTTGTGAGGTGAGATGCAGATGAAATGAGTTATTACACCTTAAGTGATTACAGCACATGGGACAGGGCAAACATTGATCAGGCAAACCTTGAATAAATATTAAGAGCAACCATTATCAGCGTTTCTATTATTTAGTGACTGAGCCTCTGTTTCCATCTCTCTGTCCTGTTACTCCAGTAGTTGACCATCTCTTCTGGGCTCCTGCACGAGACCCCAGCCAGGCTCCTCAGTTTTTCCTGTGGATCTTCTCTTCTCTCTGAGGCCAAGTGAAGTAGTACACGGAGTCGATGGTCTCTGGATGCCCCCTTGTGGACAGCTGGCTTTCTTTTGCTAACCCCCAGCTTAAAAGGAAAACTGGCCCTACACTGGTGAAAGACCAGGTGTGTGTGTGTGTGGGGGTGGTGGGGGTGGTGGTTGGGGTCGGGGAGGCCTCTGTCTCTGTAGATAAAACAGGAAATGGCATGTCATGCTGTCTAGGAAGGGGATGGGTCTGTGAGTCTATACACTTACACACATACAAGGTTGGAGCTGCACGTGCTGGTTTGTGTGTGTGTTCGTGCACATGTGTGCGTATACTTGATGCTACTCTTCTTGTCATAGGGGTCTTATGGGGTTCCACTGAGACTATATGGCTTGATAAATGAAAGTACTGTGAGGGTGTGAGGCCATTATTGTGTATAATCATGTGGTTTATCCATGCACTCATTTGGACATTGAGTTCCACAGATACTTATCGAGTGCCTACCATGTGCCAGGTCTCCTGAGGTCGGGGAAGGCGCCAGTGACAAAGGCAGAATCGTTTCTGCCCTCTCCCAGTCTAGTGGGTGAGTAAACCACTGAGGTGCAGGGGAGTTGTAGAGATGCCAAGGAATGCTGCCTGGAGGAGGTGACCCCTGAGCTGAGCCATGTAACAGTGGGTGCTCTGGTACCTTTGGGGCAGAGGGGTTGGTGCAAAGAGCACTTGTGGGGGCTTTAGAAGTGCAGGTTTTCACCCCAACTCACTGAGCAAGTTTGTTTCTTTGGGCCCCTTTCCTCCCGGGTGAAGCCAGTGGGTTGGCCATGACACGTCTAGTTCCTATGGACTATGATGTTTTCTGATCTTTTATTCCCTCAGCCTGAGGAGTTCTCCTTCCCGCCACTCTTCTGTCATACTCCACCCCCTTCCCTGAAGAAGTGAAAACCAGACTGAGCGACGGAAAGCGGAGGAACGTTGATGCACGCAGGACATGTGCGTGCACGCACTGCACGCATGCGCTTCTCCACCCTCACGGCCGTCCTGCTGGAAGCTCCCAACCCCACGCCGCCGCTGCCTCTCCGGTCAGAAAGGACCCGGCCAGGCGGAGGCGTGGGATGGAGGACGGAGGTGAGGGCTCAACAGACCTCGCTCCTTCTTCACTGGGCTACTTGGGTAGGTCCCTTAGCTTCCCAGAGTCTGTTTCCAGATCAGCAAAACACCCACCTGGCACGGCTTCTGGGATGATCCGAGTGACATCTGTGACATGCCCTCCACTCTCTGTAGGACCTAGCAGTTTCAGGAGATGGGAGCTAAAAAACAATCACATTAAAAAATATCTGGTGTGGGTCAGACCCCTGTCTCTGCAGGGGGGAAAGGTGTGACCATAACACCACTTGGACCTTCCCAGTGACAGTAATCGAGGGCAGGATATTAGACGTGTACCAAACTCACCATCGGTGGCTCTGCACTCTGGTTCCAGGGACAGTGCAGCTTATTGACTGGAGAACTTTGGCCAACTTCCTTAACCTTTCTAAGCCTCAGTTTTCTCATCTGTAAAATGGGGACTTAACAGTAGCTCCCTCCTAGAAGTGCTGTATTCACTGAGATAATGGGTGTAAAAGCACTTCATATTTTTCCTGGCGTATTGTAAGTGCTCAGTAAATTGGCAGCTGTAACAAATAGCTCAGAATGTATAATGGGTTAGAGACGATAGAAATTTGTTTCTTGTTCTTGTAATGGTCTTAGGAAATGCCAGATTGGCAGTGGTGCTCATCCAGAGACCAGGTTGCTGACAGCTTTGCCCTTTTTAATATGTGGCTTCCAGGATCGTTTTGGCCACTGGCATCCAAGCAGTGGATGGGGAAGAGAGAGTGGAGAAGGCGCACCAGCTTCTCAAGTGCCTCTTCTGCTCACATTCTATTTGTGAGAACTCATCGCATGGCCCCATCTTAGTGCCATGGGGGCTGGGAAAGAAATTCCCCCAGTGGGGAGCCACTTCCCAGGGTCAACCCTATACTATGGAAGGGGAAAAGGACTTGGTAAACAAAGACTTCTATTACTTTTATTGTCATTATACTGTTTCTATCCAGGGCAGGGTATAGTAAGTGCTGGCTGGGACATGAAAGCATGGTGGGAGCCTAGGAAAGGGGGGGATGTATCCTGACGGGGGTGGGGTGGGGTCGGGCAGTGCCTTGGAAGAGAGGCAGGACTTGTACAGGGTGAGATGGAGAGAGCAGGGCGGGAAGGTCACTGTGGGCTGAGGGAATCACAGGAACAGCGTCAAGAAGTGGGGAAGCTCAGGGAGGGGGAGAGCCGGTGGCAGGAAGGGGTGGAGAGGCACTGGCACCCACTGGGAAGGCCTGGAATGGCAAGATAAGGGGCAGAAATTCAGAGTCATGCGTGGTCTTTCTGCAGTGGAGTCCCGGGGAGTGGGGCTCATGGCGGTAAAGGAGTGAGAGATGTGGGAGGAGGAGGAGAGGAAGGAGAGAGAAAAGGGGTGGACGACAAAAGTCTGGGGCTCACAGAGGAGAGGCTGTAAGGAGCAGAGAAGGGGTCCCCCAGGGCCCCTGATTGTCACCAGGCAGCCTCCTTTCCCGCAGGTCTGCCCGCCTTGGAGCCCAGCTTTCCACACCCTCCCTGCAGGGGGAGGTTGGGTCTCCCCTTTCTCCTTTCTTCACCTTCCAGGAAGGAAGTGGCTCCAGATGCCATGGGTGGGACATTCCTTGGCTTTGCTCACTGTTCCCAGATTTCTCCTGATTCCTGGTGACACAGCTGGTACCTCTGAGCAGCTCGGGAGAGGGGTAGAGCCTTGCTTAAGGAGACCCCACACCCCAGGAAACCCGAGTCTCTTTTGAGCCACCCCAGCGCTCTAGGTGCAAGACCTGCCTCAGAGAGATGCTCTGGCGATTCCGTTCCACCAGGCCTGCTAGGCACCTGCCCTGAGCCGGCGCCATGAGAGATACACGGAGGAACAAGACAGGAGTCTGCCCTCAGGAGCTCATAGTCGACTGGGGGAATGAGATGTTCTTTAGAGAACTATAAACCCTGTGAAGGGGTCAGGTTCAAATGAAAAGGGTACTTGGAGGAAGCGGCATCTGTCACATAGGAGACATGGGATTCTAACAGGTGACGATGGCTGGGAGGGGGCTTCAGGGGGAAGAAAGGGCACGTACAAAGGTGGAGAGAGAGGGAAACACAGGTCTCATCAGGGGAGCACAGAACTGTCCAGTTTAGTTGAAACAAGAGGAGTGGTAGGAAGCCGCGGGGGCGCTGAGACTGGGTAGGTAATTGGGGGGTCAATGGATGGAGGAGGGCTTGTATGGGAAGTGTGTGTCATTGAGCAGGCGATGGGCAGCCTTGAGAGGTTTTGGAGCAGAGGAAGGGTGATAAGGTAGCTGGCAGCCTGCTTTTTATGTGGGACACAACTTCCCAGCTGCCCTCGCCCTGCGATGAGATCCTCCAGCCTTCAGGATGACACTGACCACAGTCAAGGGTCCGGAGGACTTGGGAGCACGGAGACTCTGCTTCTGATCTCTGGAATCAAGTCAGGCTCACTTTTAAAGGACTGTGGCCCTGGTATCAGGCCAGAGGGAGGCGGGGAGCAGAGAGGCCTGGGCTTGGCCCTTAGCTTCAGTAAACGCCCCACAACCCCGCTGCGGGACTCTGAGTGCGTGGGTAAACCTCTCTGGGCCTCAGTTTCCTCGAAGTGATGTGGAGTAACAGCACCTACCACTCATGGTAAACTGTGATGACCACACATTCAGTAAATGTTAGTTTCTTAAATATTGGGATTGGCACAGGTCAGGGGAGTGGGAGAGGATCAGCTATTCGGTGGTACTGACAGCTCAGTCTGGAGAGGCCGCCCCTGTTCCTTCTCGTCCTGTGCCCACCCTGGTTGGGGGGAGCCCTGGCCCCTTCCCAGGCCCAGCTGGCTCCTCCACCTGCCCCTGGGTCTGTGCCATGCTGGCCAGTGTCACATCAGGCCCGAGGGAGCGCCAGAGGCACGTGGGCCCCGGGGAGTGACCATCCTAGAGGGAGTGACAGGCCGAGAATGAGAATGCAGGGGGCTCAGGCATCCTTGGGCCCCAGGCCGATGCTGGCATAGCCACTGGGTCCAGAAAAGGGCGAGGAATCCAGGTCACCGGACCGCGCTGCACAGTCTGGCTTGCCATCTCCCTTTCCCTTTGTTAACTTTCTCCAGGAGGAGAGACGGTAGGAGGGAGCCTTCGGGATGAAGGCTCATTTTGCCAGTGTTCGTCCAGAGTCCACGAGGAAGGAGGCGTTCGAGCCCCCACCTCCTTCCTCTGGTCTCAGAGGAAGAGCAGACAGACTCACGGCCTCACGTCTCTGGACCTGGCAGCTGGTGGGAGAGATGGACAGATCTTGGTTCTAACTCTGGCTCAGCCGCTTATGAGCTGGGTGACCTTGGGCACATTATTAACCTCTTCTGGTCTCAGTTTCATTGACTGTAAAATGGGAATAATAACAGTACAAACTCACAGTGTTGTGAGTGGACCTAATGAACTGAATGACCTAATGGTTACACAGTTAGCATATGACTGACACATACTGAGCCTCTTAAATATAATTTTCCTCCTTCCTCCCTTCTCCTTTCCTCCCTCCTTCATGGGGAATATGATGGCCACCTTAAAAGCAGAGCTCTGAGAGGGGTGACCCATAGGTAGATGGAGGCAACCCCCCTTTCCACAGAACCCTCAGAATCCCAGGCCAGGACACTGGAGAAAACAGGAAACGGGTAATTTCACCCACAGGTGCAGACCTCTGGGGTGGAGACTCTTCCTGCATCATTGCCCTAGGACCGAGTGGGGCTGAGACAAGCCAAGGGGCCAGCTGGAGTAGGGTGGGAGGGGTGGAAACGAGCTGGACCTGTACTTCCTCCTTCCTGAGGCCAGCTTCCTCTATCAAAACTTGACAGTCCAGATGTCCCATCCCACTCTCTGCCAGCCAATTGAAAAAGAGCCAGCAGTTAATTTGCACTAGGATATGTTATAGCAATAAATGAATCAATGATATTCACACCCTAGGGGTGTTGATAGCTGTTCATGGCTTTCCGGTTCAGCCAAACTGCCTTCTTACCAGCACGGCTCTCCCCGCTGAAGCCGGCTAGGGCTCAGCTGGAGTGCTGATTGCCTGCCGGGAGCGGAGGCCCAAGTCTGGGCTCTAATCTGGGGTCTGGAATAGGGCTAACCAAGGGACACAAGCCAAGGGGCAGGGGCAGGCAGAACTGGAACCTTTGTGACCATCAGCTGCTAGAAAGTGGGTGAGCCAGAAGGCCTTAAAAGTTTAGGTCAGACCAGGTGGGACCTTGCATGTGGCCCACTGCCCACCACTGCCCTTTGATTTAAGAAGGGCGAAGTCTAGGGCTTCCCTGGTGGCGCAGTGGTTGAGAGTCCGCCTGCCGATGCAGGGGACGCGGGTTCGTGCCCCTGTCTGGGAGGATCCCACATGCCGCGGAGCGGCTGGGCCCGTGAGCCATGGCTGCTGGGCCTGCGCGTCCGGAGCCTGTGCTTCGCAACGGGAGAGGCCACAACAATGAGAGGCCCACATACCGCAAAAAAATAAAAAAATAAAAAAATAAAAAAAAGAAGGGCGAAGTCTAGAAGGTGGAAGGAGGTGGGGTGAGAGGCAGGAGAGGGCCTGCAGCTTCTCCACGCCCAGGAGGGGGCTGTTGTATCCTGCCCACCTCCCACACGGGCAGCTAGGACCCTCTGAGGCTATAACCACACCAACCTCATCTGACTGTCTTGGCTGGGAGAGGAAAGCAGTGGTGTCTCAGGGGGGCTGGTTGCAGCCTCTCTTGGCCACGGCCCTGCAGCTCTGGGCAGAACGTATCTCCTAGGAGGCCTAGGCCTGAGCCGAGGAATCAGCTAGGGATCTTGTCAAAAGGCAGATCCTGAGTCTGAAGGTCTGGGGCCTGAGCATCTGCATGTCTTATAAGCTCCCGCTGCTGCTGGCGCTGCTGGCGCTGCTGGATCAGGACCAGCAGCTTGAGTAGTGAGGGTGGGTAACTGGGAGTGGGGGCTAAGGACTCTCCAGGCCTTAGGCATGTCCCTAAGAAGCTGGCCTGTGACCTCTGGTGTCCCTTCTGCTCTGATGCTGTGCATCTCTAACACCACGTGTTGGTGGGTGGCCAGTGCTGAGTTCATCCCCTCAGCTGCTCCTCTGGGTGCTGTCCCAGGCCCAGAGGAAGGTGGTTGCCTGTGTGGGTGATTGCTAATAAGACAGTTACCCATCCGCAAGAACTTACTGTGAGGAGATCTCACCCTTACAGATGGCAGAATCTGGCCCCAAGGTATTTTTGAGGCCCGTGGGACCCCGGGGTTTAGAGAAAGTGCAGGAATGAGAGACATTTGTTTATTTAGCAAACATTTCCACCCAGGACCTCTCCGGTCCTTTGGGGAGGGAGGGGTTGAAGCTCTTATGAATCCCTCTGTGAGTGCCCAGCTCAGTGCCAGAGCTGGGGGGTCTGCAGAGGCCTGGTCCACGGCCCTACCCTGTGGGAGCTTATCACCCTTGTGTGAAAGCAGATGCCTCACAGAGACTCAGATCGCTTTAGAGGCACCGTCCCCTGGCAGGAGGGCTCCGGAAACCCAGGCCTCCTACAGCAGGTAAACACCTAGCTTTGTACCCCAGGAAGCTCCCGGCACAGATGCCTCAGCCTCTCCCTCTCTCTCTCAGGGCTGGGTTCCTGTCAAGGAAACAGAGAAAGTTTCCATTGTGTGTGTGTGTGTGTGCCGCCCACGTGGAAGTGCCCTATTATCTTTTCCCTTTTGCAGAAAATCAGGTCAGTGGTTTGACTGCTGTTGCTAACCGCACGATGCAGTGCGGAGGTGGCCTGAGCTGGCGTGGCCTCAGCAAGCGCTGATGGCTGAGGGCAGGAGGGTGAAGGCTGGGGTCAGGGGTCACCAGGTCCCCACCCCTTGGCTCCCCAACCACGGGGGTCCCCCGAAAGCAGCTGTCAATCTGAGGACAGGACATCACCAGCCGCATCCTGTTTCCCTTCCAGCATTCCTCTCCCGCGCCTGCTGGCCGGGTCTGAAGCCTCCCTGGTGGACCCTGTTGAGTAACTGGGGAACAGGGCCTGAGCGCCCTGGCTTGTGGCTGGGGGCTCCGCAGGAGGGGGTGGGCAGCGTGGAGCCTGGGGTTAAACCGGGTGGGGTGGAGCTCTCTTTACAGGTATAATAATAACAACAACAACAACAAGGGCTCCGGGCCCGAGCACTTTCACACCGGTTTCCTCACCTCGCCCACAACACAGCCTTGGAAGGGGAGAGAGTGAGCGTTATTGTCATGCCCCATCTGCTGACGAGGGCGCTCTGAGTGACAGTGAGGTCAAGAGCCTAGTTCAAAGGCATCTAGACTCCAGCCCTGGCTCACACTCCCCTCCTGGGGCCCGCGAGGGCCTACGCCCTTCTACCCGGGGTGGGGTGGGGGCCCGAAGAGAGACCTTTCCCTGTTGCCCTTGCAGATGTAAGGAGACAGGGCCACGGCCGCCAGGGGAGTCCGAGCAGGCTCAGCTGGGTCCTTGGGCTCTGGGGCTCCTGCAGGCTGCGGCCAAGGCTGTGTTCTCAGGGCTCGACTGGGGAAGGACCTGCCTCCCCAGGCCCTGAGCCTGAATGGGATAAGGGACAGAGAGCAGAGGACCCTCCGGGAAGGGCGGCCCCTTCCCCCTCTTCTCGTCCTGCCCTTTAAGTTCACCACTCCTTCGCCCACCAATCACTCCCACCCTCCCAGCGCCCCAAGTCCCCCTCTCCTCCGCTCTGCTTTTGCTTCTGTGCTGTTTCCTCAGAGGCTCAGACAATAGAAGCTGATGATCCAACCGCTGAGAGCACAACCTCCCCTCCCCCTGCAGCCAGAAATCATCTGTTACCCATTGCTGGGGCCCAGGCTGCCAGACTGAGACTTTTGCTTCCCTCCCACTTTTTACTGGAAATGAGCCCCCATCAGCGCTCCTCCGCTCCCCCCCCCCCCACCCCGCCACGGCCAGGCCTCCCTCGGGAAGGTTCAAGGACTCATCCCTGGCTTTGCCTGCTCTGTGAGCCTCTTGGGGAGGTGAGCGGGGGCTGGGGACCACGGCCACCAAAGGCCCTTCTTGTGTGGTGGAGCGGGGAGCCTTGTCGTGACCTCTCCGGGTCAGCTCAGCTGCCCTGCTCGGGATACACGTTCGGAGGAGCAGCTCGCCATGAGGTTACAATACTGACTGTTACACAGACCAAGCTGGAAATTACAGTGTCTTAGAGGGAAAAAAACCCCCAGGGGTTTCAGTTCCCATGGAAACGGCATCTATTTGCAAAGGAGCCCGCGTCAGAGCTGGACGGCTCTGACCGGGTGCTTGTGTGGGGCGGCGGGGGTGGACATTGGAGGTCAGGGTCGTCTATTTACTGCCTGGGACTCTCCCAGGACAGCAAGTCTGAAAGCGCGCCCTTACCTTTGCCCTTGACCAGCACTTTTCCCATAACGGAACCCGTTGGCCCCAGGCATATCTCTGCAATGCAGGGGCTTTTGGGTAGATTGAAAACTTATGAGTCAAAGGTGTGGGAAGACCCCCAAATTCGCTATTCTTACATTGACTCCACAAACGTTTCTGATCTATTCTGTGCCAGGCACTGGGCTAGGCCAGCCAATCAGGAGCTGGTATGTACCTGCGAAGTTTGGTAGTTGAAACCTCCTTTCCTGGAAGGAACTGTGGTCGAAAAGGGGCACAGCGGGGACTTGTCGGAGACCACATGCTATTGGAGCACACAGCTGCAGCAATGCCTCTCCCCTCACCCTGCAGCCAAAGCAAGGGACTTCTGTTCTCACGTGTCAGGGGAGCTAACTCCTACATCTCTGGGGAAAAAAATTACCCTTAAGAGGTCAAAGCTGGCACCCACGCCTTGAGAGGGGATTATTCCAGTGATTGATTGTCATGGGAAGAGTGTCTATCTTTACCATCCCCAAAGATTGATGTCTAGGCTGGAGGATTTCATGTCTGGTCACCACCAAGATGAGGCCCTTGTTGTGTGTTAATTTCCCGGTCAGAATCATTAAGCGAGCCAATACAAAAAAGAGGTTTTTTTTTTCCTGTCACTTTGCGGTCACAGAGAGCTCCTCCATCCACCATCTCATTGAATGGAATTCTCCCAACAGCTTTAGGAAAGTTGTTAGGACCACATTGCGCCCGTTTTCAGATGGGGAAACTGAGGCTGGGGAGGAGAGCGTACTGTTGAGGTTACACAGAAGGTAAATGGTGAAGCTGGTATGGGAATCGGACACCAGAGGCTTTGCTTTGCTCCCTCCTCCCTGTCAAGGGGCCTCTGATGACCAGACCCCTGCCCTGGCTGGCCTGGGGCATAGGAGCTTGCTGTGCGCTGGAGAGTCTAGGTGGTGGGGAAGGGACCGCTCTGTGTCTGATTTCCTAGGGGCTGCAGATCAGAAAGACCACAGACCCCAACTGTGCTGCTTGCCCACATCCTTTTACTCTTCAAGGCCTCCCGTTTCCTTCTCACTAAATCGAGGGAGTATGCTGGCGGGGGGTGGGGTGGGGTGGGGGGAATGCAATCTGAGCGACCTACGGCCTTGTAAGAATTCCAGTGAAATCGAGGTTCTTTTTTTGTTTTGTTTTGTTTTTTTTGGCGGTACGCAGGCCTCTCACTGTTGTGGCCTCTCCCGTTGCGGAGCACGGGCTCCGGATGCGCAGGCTCAGCGGCCGTGGCTCACGGGCCCAGCCGCTCCGCGGCATGTGGGATCTCCCCGGACCGGGGCATGAACCCGTGTCCCCTGCATCGGCAGGCGGACTCTCAACCACTGCGCCACCAGGGAAGCCCAATCAAGGTTCTTATGGTGGCCACTTGGGTGGCTATTCTTCTCTCCACGTGGGTGACTGCAATGGGGACGGGGCACAATGGCATGGTAGACTCCCCTTAGAACTGATTCGTTTCCCAATTAACTCCTTGGTGTCTGGTGCCACCTAATAGATGATTGGGCTCTCAGGGAAGGGGAAGGGCCTGGAATAGTTCTAAGTAGGGAAGGTTAGGTTTGGGGGCGGAAAGTAGAAGAGGAAGAAAAACGTTCCAGGTCTTGGGGTCCTTTTGGCTCGGGGGTGGGGGAGGGGCAGTGGGCTCAAAAGGAACCTAGGGATGCTGACGGTACCGGAGAGGATGCTGGGCTAGGTCCACCTCTAACGTTTGTTTCTGGCTGGGAAGGGACGGACGGACGGGTCTGCAGTCTCTGAACCCAGGATGAGATTGCAAGTCCTGACGAGGAGACCAGATGTCCAGCGCTGGGGAGACTCCAGGAGGTGAGGCCGTAGTATCCGTGCCTACCTGACAACCCTGCAGTGGGGACATGAGGAGAGGGCTGAGGCTGGGAAGTTAAGTGCCTTGCCCAAGGCCCTGTGGCTGGTAAGAAGCAGAGGTGGGATCTTAGGACTGCCTCTCTTCTGGGGTGGGGTGAGGGGTGCTGTACTTTCGGGAAGGTCAGGGGAATTGTTCTTCTTTGGGTCCAAGACCTTCTAAACTCTTATGGGACCACCGCTCGGGCTCATTTGCCGGGAGACTCGGCTCCTGCCCTGCTGTTCTCTCTCCCTCTCCCCCCATGCCCTGCCCGCTCCCCATCCATCCCTCCACTTTCCAAGCTCTTCCTTTCTTTGGGTCCCAGGCTGATGGGAGCAGCCAGCTGTAGCTGTTGGGAATGTTGGGGCGTAGAGGAAATAAATCTCTTTGCCCCCCAGGCCCCTTTCCTAGTGCTTTGTTCTATTGCCCCCAATGTTAAAGTCGATCAAACGGTGCCAATGGGGCTGCAGGTGTCTGAGCGTCACTTGTGAGTGTCCGTGGCCCTCTGGGTCATGTGTGTGCGCTACAGTGAGTGTGCGTGAGGGATGAGGGGGCTGTTGCTGGATGTGGGTATGTGCGTGCATGTATTTGTACTTCTGTGTGTATGCGTGCAGTGTATGTACTCTCCGATATAAATGTTGGTGTGCTTCCTAAACATTTGGTGAATGCACGTACTTATGAATGCATACCCAAAGGACCAGCTACAGAGCTTGCAGGGCCCAGCCCAAAATGAAAATGCTGGGCCTCTTGTTCAAAAATTATTAAGAACTGCGGGGGCTTCCCTGGTAGCTCAGTGGTTGAGAGTCTGCCTGCCGATGCGGGGGACACGGGTTCGTGCCCCGGTCTGGGAAGATCCCACATGCCGCGGAGCGGCTGGGCCCGTGAGCCATGGCCGCTGAGCCTGCGCGTCCGGAGCCTGTGCTCCACAATGGGAGAGGCCACAACAGTGAGAGGCCCGCGTACCGCCAAAAAAAAAAAAAAAGAAAAAATTATTAAGAATTTCAAGACAGAGACAACTGAGCATTATTAAACCAGGTGTGGGTCCTCCTGAGTGCATGCCCTGTGTGGTTGCACTGGAGACCCATGAAGCTGGTGGTGTATATGAGTGAGTGTGTTGTGTGTGTGTGTGCACGTGCGCCGGGCGGGCAGGGGGCCGGGGTGGGGCGGTGTTAGGGGTTGGGGGTGTGGGCTTGGTATGAAATCTGAGCTCTTTCCTTGCAACCCCCAGGCCTGGCCCCTCCTCAGCTGGGGTCTATCAAAGGAAAGGTGTGTGTTTTATTTTTGGCTCTTTGGCCGCCTGCTCCCACAGTGCCCCGGGAGGCTTTTGTTTTACTGTCTTTGTTGGATGGGTGACAAGCACTTCCCTCCACCTGCTGCTAAGGTGGCCCCACCAGAAACCACAGCTGGGGGTGGGGCAGCTTCCTCGGCCCCCTCACCCATCCACTCTGCGCCTCTTCCAGGCATCAGCTGCCCAGAGCCCTGCTGGCTGACCCCACCCATTTAGTCCGGCTCCCTCATCTCACAGCTAAGGAGATGGATGCCCAGAGAGGGGAGACGACCTGCCAGTGTCGCCCAGCGAGCCTCCCAAGCATACAGCCCTGCAGGATTAGCCTGTGGAGGAAGTCTGTGGGGAAAGCAGGGCCCGGAGGAGACAAGGGGAGACAAAGCTCACAGGGGACAGCAAAGACCTGGCTGCTGCCCAGCTGTGGGGTTACGTCCCTTTGGGCAGAGTGGGCTGTGTCTTTGCCATTTGATTCTCCCTCTTCCTGGGTCGGTGCTCTGCATTCACTGTGTTGGAGGTACTCAGCATGATGACGGGCACCAAGTAGGGGCTCTGTGTATATTTGGTGACGAATAAAGAGCTATTTAGTTGGCCAGTGGAGTGGAGTGGCAAGCGTGCGGGCTTGGAAGCCCAGCTAGACCTGGTTGAATTCACTTAGTAGCTTTATCACATGGTCGCTGTGTGACATTGACAAAGTTACTTAACCTCTCTGAGCCTCAGTTTCCTCTTCTGTACAATGGGACTCGAGTAGGGTTGTGGTGAGGATTAAATGGGATAAGATGTGATGCTTAGTACAGTGTGTAGCATCTGACAAAATCCTAATAAGGTTGTAGCTATGCTTGCTAGCTGCGTTACCTCAGGTAAGTGACACAAGCTCTCTAAGCCTCGGTTTCCTCACCTGTTGTCATAAGGCTTCAGCAGGAGGCGGTATACCTAGCACAGTCCTGGCACATCATAGGCACACAGTACCTGGGAGCCCGTCTCCCCTCCTATGTTAGGCCCCCCTCCCCTTCCTCGAGGTCTCTTCCACCCCGAGGCTCCGTGTTTCCTGCAATCCCTTACATGACCCTCCCCTCCTCCACCCACTGTCACCCAGGCTCTGTCTGAGTCTCCCAGCGTCACAAGCTCCAAAGTAGGCCATGGCCTTCCCAGGTTTGGGGGTAAGGGGACCTGGGTGGAGGTGGGGTAACTCAGAGGGAGGCTGGGGGCGGGGCAGGTGGAGCTCTTGGACAGCTATCCGAGTTCTGCCCTTGACGGGATTGGAGGATTCCAGGTGGGTCTTGCTCTGGGAGGTGCAGGCAGAGGGGTGTGTCTGTGAACCGCCCAGGCCCGGTCCTTCTCCCTGCTCCCCTTTCTCTGGACTCCCGAGTCCAGAGGTTGCCAGCAGCACTGCCTGGGCAGGTGAGCATCCCTGAAACGGAGGTGAGCAGAGCAGGTGGAAAGAGGGGCGGTGCCTGGGGAGGCAGCTGTCAGCGAGGATGGGCGGGAGGCAGTGGTGGTGCCACTGTGGGTGACTCTTGGTGCCCGGCTTGACCACAGGCTTTTGGCCACACCCCCCTAACACCCCCAGCCGGGGAGGAAAAACGCACCCTTCCGCCTTTGCATGGGATCGTGTCCCTGCTCGGCGCTGAGTGAGGTTTGCATAAACCATACAAGATAAACGTGCACGCGTTCCCAGGCCTCTCTGTAAACATTGGGAAAGAGTTTGGGGGCATTTCATCTGCGGCATCTGTTGAACGTCACAATGTCAGATATTTACTCAGAACAATGATCAGCTTTTCTGTCCTAAGCGAGTTCTGACCCAGGCTCGGGAGGACTCTGGGACCAGATGTGTTTCCTCACCTGCCCTCTTGCCCTCTTGCCCTCTTGCTGTCTGACCTTGGGACCCACTGGCCCGAGAGGGAATGGGGCCCTCAGCACCGGGCAAGGCCTACCCCCCACCCTGCCCTGAAGGGAGACGTTTATTTACCCAGAGATGAGAACCCAGAGGCCACACTGTGTAGTGGTCACCGTGACGCACAGAACAGCCCAGCAAGTGAATTCTCTGGGGTTGATGAACAACAGACAAAAATAAGGTTTTATCCACCTTCACAGTGAGCGTGGGAGGGAGAGAACTGACAACCACCGAGAGGTCTGAATTGAGTCACACGCACGGGTGCTCGCGCGCGCGCACAGAAAGCCCGAGGGGGGAGTCACACCCCCTCGTGTCTGCGTTCGGATGAGACCAGCTTGATTCATTCTTTAGTCTAAAAGCTGCTCTGGCTGGTGAGCGAGGACTGTGACTCTGCAGCAGACCCCTTGTCTGTGTCTCTTTCTGGGCCTGAGACAAGACAAATGACAAATGACAGGGTGGTGGTGATGGTGTGGGGTTGCGGGGGGTGTGTGTGTGTGTGTGTGTGATGAGGCTTCTACTCCCTGCAGTGCCTCTCCCATGGGATGGGGGCTAGGAGGGCCGACAGGGTTGCTCTTTCGAGTTAAGGGAGTGATCCCCCCTGCTTTTCTCCCCCGGGGTTTTTCTACAGACTTAGACCATGGAAACTGGGCCATTTCTACCCCCCTCCTGGCAAAGAAGGCCGTGGGCCCCCCTGTCTCTAAGACTGATATAGCCCCTTCCTCCCCACCTGAGATTGGGAGACCCCGGGGAAATGTGGGCACGTTGTGCGTGTGTGTGTGTGTGTGTGTGTGTGTGTGTAGGTGGGGACATCTTTCTACACATGGAGAATACTCTCCAAGTCTGGCCCCCAGCTGTGTCATCCTGAGGACCCACCCCGCCCCTCCTTCCCCTGCCTTCTGCTCACCACTCAGAGTTGCTCCCTCCCCCATCTCGGGGGCCTTAACCCCCACCCCCAGAGGCCAGTCTTTCTCCCTCCAACTGTTCACCCTCAACACAGAAATGCAACTGAGAACCTAACTCCCAGAGAGGATCCTTTCTTCAAAAAGATCAGTTGCCTGATTTCCTTTGGACCTGCTACCATATTTCTTTTGCATGTCATTCTCCCCGGCCCAGTGTCAAGGACGAGAAGTACTGAAGGTGGGGAGGGAAGGTTCTCTTTAAGGCGAACAAGGACAAGAGGGACAGTGCCTGCCAGAGAAGAGCTGGATGGTCTGGGATGAGGCTGGTGTGTGCCAGGGTGGATGTGTGCAAGTGAGTGTGGGAGGGCTGGGACAAGAGCTCTGGATGGAAGCTCGGGAACCAGGGTTCAGGTTTTAGCATTGCCTAGAGCTCGTGGGAGACCTCAGGCAAGTCATTTCCCTCTCCGCGCCTCAGTTGACTCACCTGTACAATGGGAGGGAAGCAGAGACTAATTTAAAAGTCGCCCTCCAGCTTAAAACACAGGAAGCTCAGCTCAGTGCTCTGTGATGACCTAGATGAGTGGGATTGTTGCGGGGGGAGGTGGGAGGGAGATCCAAGAGGGAGGGGATATAGGTATACATAGAGCTGATTCACTTCATTGTACAGCAGAATCTAACACAACATTGTAAAGCAATTATACTCCAACGAAAAAAAATTGTACGGGGATAGAAATGAATTTGGTTTCCTTGTGGTTAGCAACTTTTTTAAGGCTACCGTTTATTAAACATCTTAATGATTACCAACAACACTTTTGTCAGTATTTCTAAGCATTTTGCATATAGGAATTCATTTACTCCTCACAGCAATCCTAGGAGGTAGGTATTATGATCATCGCCATTATACAGATCAGGAAACCGAGGCACAGGAGACTAAGTAACCAGCCCAGGTAGCGCAGCTGAGATTCAAACCAGGCAGTCTGCCTGCAGAATCTGTGCTTCTCGCACCACACTCAACATTCCAGGCATTGTGCTAAATGTTTGCCAGATCATCTCCGTTTTGCAGTTGAGAAATCTGAGACTCAGAGCCGTTGAGCAACAGCTGAAGGTCACACAGCTGGGAAGCAGCAGAGATGAGATTCCAAGTCGGCCGGGCTCCAGAGCCTCTGCTCTCCCCCGCCCGCCTCCTGCAGTCCTGCCAGATCCTTAGGCCCCCAAAGCAAGTTTATCCATTATCCCCATGTTGCAATGTCTCTTTAGACGAGTCAGTTCCTCCCCCTGGAGCTCAGTTTCCCTAACTAGAGAATGCGTGGGGGGTTGGACCAGCTGATCTTTGAGGTTCCTTGCTGCTGCTCCACTAGTCCATGATTCGAGAGATGTGGGCCTTTTGGCTACAAGGGCAGATTTGTAGCCTGAGGTTATAGCCTGGCGAGGAAGAGGGGACGAGGGGCTGGTGATGGAAGAAGGGGGAATTCAGGGGGGCCGTGGGGCCATGAACCCGGGGAGGTGGGCCAGTTGTATGAGGAAGATGAGAGAGAGAGAGAGAGGCCCTGGGGGCTCCCCAGTGAGTCTCTTCCTTCTTCCCAGGGCTCCCCGCAAGCTCAGGGTAGGCACGTGACAGCATTGGGCAAGGGAGCAAGGACCAGGCCAGCCGTGAGGCAAGGTCAGAGCTTCTGAGATACAGCGCTTTGGGGAATGAACATTGCTGGGGGTTTTGTAAATACTTGGAGGTGTCCAGTTATTATAGAAAAACGTATCTGGAGCTGAGGTGGCATGTTTGTGTGGTTGGCCTGGCGTCCTGTTCATGACTGCTCTGTTACGTTCCTCGTCTTCCCATCTGTAAGCTCATTAGGATGTGCATACCAGCGGCCCCCATACCCACACACACAGGGCACGTTCCCCTCAGGGCCCCAGGCATGCTGGGGTCACCCGCCGCGCCCCACGGCTCGTGCACAGCCCGTGAGCGGCGGGGCACCTGTTAATATTAAAGTGGCTGCAGGTGCCGCTGCTCCACGTGCCAGCCTCATCCTTCTCAGGGCGCTGGTTCCCTGCTTGAGCCCAGTGCATCCTGTGGAGGAGGGTAATGCAACGTGCTTATGAGATGAGAGAATGGGCTTCGTTTTCAGGCGGGCTCCATTCCAGTGAGGCTCTTTTCACTTCAGGAAATGGATGGAATCACCTTTTCATGAGTGTCTCAGCTCCCTCCCACCTCCAGACCCTGAGCTATTGCAGTGCTGGGCCCTTCAGAAACCTCCTCTTACATCACAGGTTGGACTAACCTCTCTGGCTTGGACAAGTCGGGGACTGGGCAGGCATCAGGGCACCCAGTGACATAGATCCTGGGCCTGTGGTGGGGACAGTGGCTGCTCCTCCATCCCTGCCCCTCCGGGATGGGTGTCCACACCACAGAAGGCCATTGCTGCAATAGTGGCCCGGGACGGTCAAGGGCAGACCTGGCTCTTAAGCATCCAGCAAAGGGTGCAGCCTATCACACAGGTCCCATCCCAAGCCCCCTGGATCCAGGATGCCATCGTAGATGGGTGTCAGGGAGAGGCCCTCCCTCTAAACACCAGTTTTGGGAGCCCAGGGGGACTGACCAAGGGTCAGGGGCTCCAGTTCCAGACTGAGTTAGGACAGATGAACAGGACAGTGTGTAAATGCTGCTAAGGGTCAGGAGGAGTTCCCAGCCATAAAGGTTAAAGGGAGAACTTGGTTCTTTCCAAAGCTCAGCTCAGACCGTGCCTCTGGGTCACTGCTGACCTCACAGGCTTGGGTCCCGACCTGTGAGCTCCAGAAGGATGTTTGCAAGCTGGACACCCTGGCCTTCTGCTCCTCCTGCCTTGTTCAGCCTCGTGGGCCTGTGTCATTGGAAGGGCTCAGAGCATAGCTCAGCAGACCTCGTGGCTCTGAGCATCTCTGAACGATGAAGCCTGGGGGAGGAAAGGGATGGGGGGTGGTCAGGTGGGGCGTGGGGTTTGCAAAACAAGAACACACTCGTTTGCCATTTACCGAGAATTTTTTTCCCTTTCTTTTCAAGCTGTTGTTTCCTCAAGGGAAAACTTTTATTTGTGTATGAGTAAAATGTGCTCTCTTAATGAATTGAAAGCTGAACAGGATGAGAGATTTTTGTCCCCGTGGCAAAGAACAAAGAAGGAGCTCATTGGCTGGCGGCAGCCAGCGTCGTCCCCACCCCTGGCCCCTAAACTTTCGCCCTGCCTTCTCCCCCCTTCCTAGCAGAGCTGAGACCTGAGAAGGGCCAGCCACGCGTCATCCCTGCCCCAGCGCCCTGGCTGGGAAAACGGCTGTGGCCAGGCCTGGCCTGCGGGAAACACCACACCCCTTCAGCGTGGAGAGCCCGAGGAAAGGTGGCTGGTGAGGGGCCATGGAGGCTGCCGTTTCTTGCTGGCTCGGATTACAGGAGAAAAGAGAGATGGAGGGAGGGATTCAGAGCGTTAGTTTGACCCACTGGCTTCCCCCTTCCCCTGCACAGGTGAGAGGTTGCCCCACCGTCTCTGGTCTTGGGGACAAAGCCTTGCTTTCTGGAAGCCCTCACCCTGAGCCTCAGGGAGGACTTCTTTCTAGAAGATTGATGGGAACAGTGGCCAGGCCCCTTCCGCCACCCTAGATCTCACCGATGCCTGCCCTTTCACTCCAGGAGATGTGAACCATTTCTTGACTTTCACCTCTCGTTTGGGGTTTGGGGGACAACGGCATTGGTTTTGGAGTGTTGCAGGATCTGGGATAGCTTATCAACCACGTCTCTTTGCAACCTTGGTTGAGGTAGCTAGCTAGGGTTGGGCTTCATCTGTCTTCCGTGGCTTGGGTTTTCACCACGAGATAAACCTCAATGGCCAGAACGGCCTTTCCCTCAGCAGCTGTTGGGTCATCTGTCCCCAGTCTGAGGGGCCCTGGGAGAGGTCCCTCTAGTCCAGGCAGAGGAGCCTCCTACGGGGAGAAGGTGGTGGTGGTCTCAGCCTCCACGCTCATGGAGGATCGCCGGGAGTGCCGGCAGGCGGACCACTGCCGGAGCCGCTCCTGGCTGAGGCAGCCTAGGTCCTTGAAGAGCTTGAAGAGGTCGCTGCGGAACTTGACGCCGATGAAGGCGTACAAGAAAGGGTTGACGCAGCAGCGGATGCAGGCCAGGCTGTAGGTGACATCATAGGCGATGTTGAGCTGCTTGCTGAGTTCGCAGCTGGTGCCGCTGGTGATGTTGAAGTTGGCCACCGTCTGGGCCAGGACCACCCCGTTGTAGGGCAGCTGGAAGGCTACGAAGACCACGACCACGGCAATGATCACCTTGATGGCCTTGTTGCGTTCGAAGTTGCGTGCCTGGAGCAGGGTGCGGATGATGAGGAGGTAGCAGAAGCTCATGGCCACCAGGGGGATCAGAAAGCCTACCACCATCTGGGCCACCTGGATGGTGATCAGGGCCTCCACGTTCTCGGTGATGAGGGAGCACCGCAGCGCTTGCTCACTGCTGCTCTTCTGGAGGCCGCTGTACAGCAGCTCTGGGGTGGAGAGCACCACGGCCAGCAGCCAGATGCCCACGCAGGAGAGCTTGCTGATGAGAAGGACGCGGGCACGGTGGCGGTGGGCCGAGACGGCCTGGACGATGGCGACGTAGCGGTCGATGCTGATGCATAGAAGCAGGAGCATCCCGCTGAAGAAGCTTATCTTGTAGATGCCAAAGATGAACTTGCAAACGTGGACCCCGAAGACCCAGGACTTGGCCGCGCTGTACGCCCAAAAGGGAAGGGTCAGGAGGAAGAGGATGTCCGCCACGGCCAGGTTGAGCAGGTAGGTATCGGTCATGGTCTTGAGCCTCTTGAAATAGACGTAGGTCAGCATGACCAGCCCGTTGCCCAGCAGGCCCATGAAGCAGATGATGGAGTACATGACCGGGAGGAACCAGGCTTTAAAGTTCCGCACGTCCTTCTTGAAGCATACGGACTCGTACAGCGTGTAGTCCACTGTGGTGTTGTCTCCGATGTAATCGTCCGTGACCTCATCCTGGCACAGGCATACCTGTGGGGAAGGAACACGATCCAGCTTAGCTGAGTGGGTCTAAATCTCACTGCTGTGGGATTGGCCAGAGCAGTGGTTTCAAGGTGCAGTTAGCATCACCTGCAAATTCTCGGACCCCATCTGAGACCCACTGAACCTCAGGGGCTGGGGCCCAGGAATCTGTTTTTCTAAACTTCCCAGGTGATTCTTTCATTTGAAATCAGTGCTTCTCATATTTGAACATGCACTTGAACTCGGGGATCTTGTTCAGATGATTTAGTAGGCTGGGGTGGAGCCTGGGATTCTGCCTTTCTAATAAGGAGCAAGTGTCTGATTTTGCCAACTCTTCTGAGAGACTTGACCTTACAGGTGTTAACGGTGGACTAGAAATAGTCTGGGCTTTGGGGCCAAATGAGCCTTGGGCTTGTTAAATACACTTCATTCTCCCTAAGACTCAGTTTTCTCATCTGTGAAATGGAGATGAATACTATCTCCTCCACACGGTTGTTGTGAGGGTCCTAACTCGATTCTGGCATCATTTCGTCCCCATGGAGGTTTTATTTTGCCCGTTGGAAACTCCAGGGAAGAGGGGTCGTGTGTCTTTCTTTTTGAGCCTCCTTTGGTACCTGGTAGAAAGAACTTTCCAGGGGAGGGGGCCTACAAAAATACCCCAGTTGTTGAGGGAAAATCCACTTGGGCTAAGGTTGAGGAGGGCTCGGGGTGAGAAGAGAGGAAGGCAAAGCTCCATTAAGAGGCCAGAAAGCCCTGGTTTGGGGCAAGCTGCCGTGATCATGGGTGGTGAGTGACTTGAAGACTTATGGATCCCTGAGGCCCGGGGCACAGCACCCAGCATGAGGCAGAAGCTCAGGTGATGCAGGCCCAAGCCGTTGGCGGGGCCACGGCCTCAGCTGTGACTGAGTCCTCTCGGGCCCAGGAAGGAAGCACAGCTCTGTCTCCACCCTCCCTCCATCCTCGTACCCTCTCCCTCCACCTCTCTCCTCTTTCTTCCTTGCTGTATCTTCTGGCAGATCCCAGTCAGCAGGGCTCAGCTGCTCAGGGCATTTTTTTAGCCTATCTGCGGGGCAGGGTGAAGGTTCAGGCAGCCTGCTGTGATTTTATCAATGAAGGAGGGCACTCGGGCTGGCTAAGCTGTGCAGGGCTGGGAGCTGGGCTGGAAGACTGCCTCAGGAAGCTCCTGGTCCCTGCTCTGGGAATGGGGCCCTGGGCAGCTCGACATGATGGATTTTCGCGCAACTGGGCAACTGGAGGGAGTGTAGAGATGAGGAAAGGGGGGCTCTTGGAGAAGCGATGTGGCTGGTTCAAGGTTGCTGAGCCAGAAGGGGAACCCAGTCTCCTGACTTCCCTGTATCCTGTCTCTTTCTCACTTCCAAATTCTGGATTCATCGCTATTCTGCCTGGAGACAGGGTGAGAACCAAATCATGTCCAGGAGCTTTTTTTTTGGGCATTGCTATCTCGAGAAGAAAAGTCAGTGGCAACCACTTTTCTCTTTTCCGGACACGATTGCAGCCTGGGAGGCCTGGAAGAGGCTGGCTGCCCTTGGCCGCCCAGGATAATGCCGAAGGCCTCAGGTCCGGGGTTGCTGGACCTAAGGGGGCTCTGGGCCTTGGAGGGCAGTATACCCAGCCTCTGTGACCTGTGCTTCCCACCACCCCATTCTGCCTTCTCTTTCCCTGCTTAGTATCTGCCCCCTGTACCGGGGGCCACCACGCTTGATGTGTCTCTGCAGCCCAAAGCCCCACCACATCCTGCCCCATCTGAGCCAACCCCATCCCCTCAAGTAAAGAGAAGGATGAGCCCAGCTGTCCCTTATCCCCTCCCCAACCTTCCAGCCCCTCTGGCGCCCTGGAAACAGGGGAGAGAGAGGGGAGGGAGTGGTGCTGGGGAAGGGCGCCAAGCTGTGGGCTACAGCCCAAGCTCCAGGGGGCCTCTGGGATGGGGTTTTGGGAACAGTGCCCAACTTGGGGCCTGCCTCTGGCCGGAGCTCCTGGAAAGCTGCCCCTTTGGCCTCCAGACCCGGGGAAGAGCCAAATTCTGAAGTACTGACTCTCCAGCTCCTACCTCAGCCCACACTCCCCTCCTAGAGAGCTCCCAACCCCAGCAAATGGGGGAGAGTCGACTTCACGAGTTAGTTTCTTCT
Organism: Mesoplodon bidens; assembly: GCF_964165515.1. Taxonomy (NCBI): domain Eukaryota; kingdom Metazoa; phylum Chordata; class Mammalia; order Artiodactyla; family Ziphiidae; genus Mesoplodon; species Mesoplodon bidens. Next base: position 52,152,552 of record NC_138179.1, on the reverse strand, counting down.
AACTCTGGCACTTTATTGGGGCAGATTTCGTCTCCACAGCTGGGATTGAGACTCTGAAACCTGTAAACTGGGGATTTTTGTTCCTACAGAGTTCTGGGCCCCTCTAAAGGATGTGCTCCCATCCTCCCCCCCCCCCCCCAGTGAGGCTCAGGCCAGTCTCTTTATTTCACAGAAGGGAACTGGGGCTTCGAGGGGAGCCTTTGGCTGGAGGGTGGGGGAGGGAGACAGGTTTGGGGTGATAGGATAGCTACCAGCCACCAGGCCACGGGTTCTTTTCTCAACTCACATATAAAGATTTACATGTGTGGCTGTGGACACATATGTGCAAAACCCAGTAACCTCACAGCCTTTGCTTTTTGCAAAGCAAAGAACTCTCTCCAAGAACTCAGGAGTCCACCTTTCTGTCTCCCGGATGGGGATATTGGAAGTGGGGTGGGGAAGGTGGGGTAACTTGCTCTCTCCCATGCTTTAATTGAAATGGAGTAAAGGAATGTCGGAGAACATCCGTGGCTTTCTAGGGTCACTCAGCAGATGGAGAAGGGGGGTGGCCATCAGCTTAATGAATGACAAATTTGTGTCTGGGTCTGTTTCTTTCTGGCAAATGCCCAGCGTCTCCACCAGAACCCAGGGCTTGGGCTTCGGAAGGACCAGGCTTGGGGAGGGGCGTATGGGAGGGGGAACAGAGCTTTCCTTGGTGGGACACCTACCTGGAAAATGACGAGGAGGGCCACCACCAGCACGTTCTTCATTGGCTTCCCTGCAGGAGACAAGGTGAGAAAGTTATTGCTTGGCAGGGATGGCTCTTTGTTATGACAAAAAGCCACAGAGCCAGGGGACTTTCATCACATTCTCCAGACACCATGTTTGAGAACATGAGAACCAGATTGTGCCTTGGAGCACCTGGCCAGCTGCCCAGCCTCACTGCCCTCACCTCTTCCTCCTCCTCCCCTCCATAAGAAGTCCCAGGAAGGAGCGGGATCGGAACACAGGGCAGCCCCTCCCCTCTTCTTGGCTCTTCAGGGCCTCTTCTGGAATTGGAAAGTCCATCCTGGCCCAGACCACCCCTCAAGGCTGAACGGCAGGCTGAGGCCCCAGGTTCTCACAAGGCCTGATGTGGGCCCTGGCTGCTCAATCCTGCTTTGTGGCTGAGCCGAGGGCTGGAACTGGAACTTATTTTCTCCAAAGGCTGAGCAGGGGGGACAGTTCATAGGCTGATTTATATAGAAGTCGTATCTCATTTAACAGTCTGGGAGCTGTGCCCTCTTCACCTTTGTAGCCCCCCTTCCCCTAAGTGGACCAGACCACAGGAGTCAGTAACCGTGATGCCAGGAATGACTACAAGGCAGGACTTGTTGGTCTACCGCACCTCCAGTCTCAGGAGGGTCAGTAGACAAATGCTTGGGACCCTGCTTCTAGCACCTTCTGGAAGCTGGGGGCCTCCCTCCAGCAAACAAGGGATTCTGCTTCCTAGAGGCCACATCACAGGCCCAGCGAGTCTGTGTGCTTGGCCACAGCGCCACCTGCTGGAAATTTTGTGGCGTGACACCCAAATTGCCATTGTGCTCCAGGGAGCGTGCCTAGGGCAGGGATTCTGGGCCTGGGGGAGCCTTAGGGGAAGGAAGAAGGGCATGGAGCCACATAAATAAACAGGCATTTCTCCCAAGTTATACTGAACGCTACTGCTAGCTGCGTCTTCCTAAAGCATAGCTCTGATGCCGACCCCCACTCTGCCCTCTTCCTAAATTAGGACCTCTCTACCCAGCCCCAAGGACCTCTCTACACAGCCCTCAGGATGACGCCCTGATGCTGAGCGTGGCAGTCAAGCCCTCCACTGTCTACTTGGACCTGCCTTTCTAGTTGTGTCTTCTATTTCTGGGGACAGGCATCCACTGTCCCATCGTCCCCGGCTTGCACCTGAGTATTTGCAGTCCTGGGTGGGAACGGATCTCTGTCCAACATCACGGCTGCCCTCTCTCATGCCCCTTCCTTGCCACATGAACCCGTGGGCCCCTGAGCTTGAGTCCACATCTCTACCCTTAAGCGCACTGTCTTCATGGTCCAATGAGCTGCCCATCCTCCACTGACTCATCTTGATGTGAAGCGCTCGAGGTTTCTTTAAACACATACACGTCTTTCGGTTACTCTAGAGAAAGCCTGCTCTGACTGTCAGTGAGAACTGAGAAACCTCAAGGTTTTGATGTCACAACGGTGAAATACGAGGAGCATGAGTTGTGTTTCTAATTCACTCCATCAACTCCCTTTCCTGGCCCCGTCTCAGTCCTTTTGCCACTGGCTGGGGGAAGGGTAAGGAGTGGGGGCTGGAGGGTGTGTGTAGGTGAGGTCTCCTTCCAGGTGTGTTGGAGAGGGTCGTCCAGCAGGGATCTTCTGGGACCAGAATAGGTCGTTTTCAAGAAAGGTGACCAAACGGGGACTTAGGGGAACTCAGGTGTGTGGCAGAGACCGCCTGGTCAACAGCCTTGACTCAATTTACTTCTGTCTGTTACAGAGTCATAAAGTAACTCGCCTTGGGCAGCAGCTTGAGTGGGACCAGAGAGGTTGGGAATCTCAGGGGCTGAGGAGTGGTTGACTTCTGTGTTGGGTATTTTCTGAATCTTGAGTTTCTAGTAATGATCACAACGAAAAGGAAATTCCCTAGAACTCCAACCTTAGCTCCCAGTGAGAGAAACTAGAGATGAGTAACTTTCCCAGAGTCACACAACCATCTGGTAGTGGAGGTGGGCTTTGAGTCCATCTAATTTCAGAAACCACACTCCTAAATGCTCTTCCATGCCACCTCTCAGGCTTTATGTTCCTCTCCCTCCTAACATCCTGTGAGTTACCCCTTGTGAGTCTCATTCCATATTCCAGAAAATAGAGGCTCAGAGAGGTTAGGTCACTTGTCTGGGGTCACACAGCTGCTAAGAGATGGATCTGAGATTTTTTTTTTTTTTTTTTGCGGTACGCGGGCCTCTCACTGTTGTGGCCTCTCCCGTTGTGGAGCACAGGCTCTGGACGTGCAGGCTCAGCGGCCATGCCTCATGGGCCCAGCTGCTCCGCGGCACGTGGGATCTTCCCGGACCGGGGGCACAAACTCGTGTCCCCTGCATCGGCAGGCGGAATCTCAACCACTGCGCCACCAGGGAAGCCCTGAGATTTTTTAATGAGCTCTCATTACTTCATTTCTGTTGAGGCTGCTGTGTATAGGGACCTCTTTGGAGCATAAAGGGAATCCTCACTCTCCTCCATTCCATTGGAGGAGAGTGAGGATTGGTCACCCAGTTCTGCTGCTTCCATTTCCTAACATCTCAGATCTGGCCCCCCTTCTACCCCAACATAAGGCTTTGCTGCCACGGAGATCCTCTGAAACACAGATCACGTGATTTAACTCACATAATTGAAAAAGAAAAATCTTCATTGGCTCCCCATTGCTTTCATCAAAAAGCCCCAATTTTTAGCAGTGCCACACGGAATCTTAAAGATTGGCCCTTGCCCGTCCCTCCTGCCTCCCTTTCCCCTTCCTCCTTGGCACGGCCAGGTTCTTTACACCCTCCTCAGCTTGCTTCTTTCTTGTCTCTATTAGCTTTTGTCAGAGCTGACCAGCTGGGAGCCTGCAGGCTGTCTCCAGGATATTCTGTTTGGCTACATGGAGTTTGCAAAAAATTGGATTTGGATACCTTTAGGTGGGGCTTGTACCCTCTGAATCACTTCACTGCCCTCCACTTACTACATCTACTCCCATTCCCTCATTTACAATTGAGCCATTGAGTTTGCTATCCCTGCCACATCCTGGGCCCCTTGCTCCTTGTTTTCTGGTTTGATAACTCCTACACGTCCTTCAAAACCCAACTTAAATGCTCCCCTGACTCACATTCATTGTTTGTTTCTTTAGATTTCACAATCGTCCTGCTCTTAGCCCATCAGCACTCTCTCTCCCTCTCTTGCAGTGGCTTATTGACATATGTGTCTCTCCCTCACCAGACTGGTCCTGATTGAATTCCTCCATCAATGGCAGTTGACTGAAAGTACCAAGCAAAGAGGAGGATTTCCCAACAGCTCCCCCAGGCTGCAGGGTTACCCTCCTCTCCAGCCAGGCTCCCCAAAGGCCAGGAGGGATTGGCCCTGAATTTCTTTAGCATCCCCATCTGCTGCCATCTCTGGCTGAGCTGTGAGAGATGAGTATCTTAACAGCTCATTTTTCTCTTCTCTGCTTTGGAAAATTCTAACCGAAGTCTTAGGCCCCATTTCTTGAAGATGGGGAAGGTGTCTGGGGTTGCTCATTCAAATCATGAAAGAGGCCAACTCAGCCCGGGTTCGGCATTTTCATTTTGTGTAACAGAAACTTTGCCCCTCACCCACCTTGGGCTCCCTGCTGGGCTGACAAAGAGAGAGAAACAGATCATTCGTGGCCCACCCGTCCTACCAACGGCCCCGGAGTCTGATCTGAGCAAAATGTCTCAGTGGTGTCCCCTCCTACCAGTATTTAGGGCTTGGCCAGCCGTTGGGGCTTTCTTGAATTGAGTGAAGCAGTAAGAACATCCCTTTTCCTGCACCAGAGGTTTCCTGCATTAAAGGGACCTCCCTCCCTGCATTAACGCTGTGAGTCTAGCACCCCCAAACCTAGTCCTGGGAGGAGACCCCCCTGCCCCGTGCTGTGCTGGGGCTGCTCTCGCGGGCTCATCGAGCCAGTGGTGTACATCTCTCTCCGACTCTGTGCTCAGTCATTTCGTGACTTGAAATCGACTGACGGCTTGAAGTCAGCTATGGTGGAAGAATTTACACTATGGAAATTGGCGTGCACTACATGTCAGAGTCTGTTCCAGGGAGCCGGGTCTCTAGCCTTTACCAGCGCACCACGGGGACCTGCTTGGTTTCCTTCACAGAGGTCAACCCGAGAGGCAGGATTGGGGTCTCCAGGGGATGACGGCTGCATTCTGGGACTGTGGTTAGTGGGGCTGGTTGTCTGGGGAGTGGGCTTAGACGGCAGGCTGCTGGGAGGAGGGGAGGTTGGAAGAGATTTTTAAAAACTGAAATCAGAGCTCTTGATGCCATTCATTCATTCACTCATTCATTCCACAAACATCTTCTGCTCATACCCCCAAAGCACCTGGGAATCAGAGGTGCACGAATCAGACCATGGCTCCCAGGAGTTCTCAGTCGGTGTGTGGGACGGCCACTTTAGCCCTTTAACAGCTGTTTGCTGGGTCCACCCAGGGTTCTGGGTGGGTGGAAAAAGCAGACATGAAGGCAAGAGGCTGTGGTGTGGTGGGTCGGGTTGTGAGGACAGCAGAGGGTGAACGGGAACCTTCACTTTTTAAAGCCAACCCCTTGTGGCTTTGAGGCTGCCGTGGTGCTTTGTTTGCTGGTGAGAACGAGCAGTCCAGGAACCCGGCCTTCGTAGCCTCAGCCGGGTCTGCCTCCTCAGCTGAGATTTATAAATGGGGTGTCTGGAGCTCCATAAACACTCCCAGAACCTCCTCGGGGCTTCCCTTGGACTCCCTCTGGTTAAGACCGAGATTAGACCAGAGGATGGACTTTTGAAAGGGATGAATCATCTTCCTGGGTAGAAAAAGTGATTAAGTGAGGCTGGGGGCTGTGCTGGAGGCCCTGGCGGTGACTTCTCCCAGCTGAAGGCTCCTGTGGTCTCACTTAGTGTTGCCCACCCAACATTTAACCGGCAAGAGGCAACAGCTTGCCCGTGGGATGTGCAGCAGAGAGACAATAAGCACAGCTTGCCTTGCGTTGTGTGTAGTGTCATTTACACAACGCGCTCACCTTTAATCTGCTCCTTGTTATAACCTTAAAAGAGCAGACATTCTCATCCCTGTTTAGCCTGGGAGAAAGGTGGGAATCGGAGGGTGAGTGGAGGGTCCTGATCCCTCCAAGGAGAATTTTCCCTGATGAAACAGGTCCCTGAGAGCCTCCCCCATCACCCCAGCTGAGACAGAACAGGTGCTGTCCAGATTTCCACCAACCCCAGCCCGGCCGCCTTCTGCAGTCCCTACTGTTCTTGAAAGATGTGACCGGCCCCCCCTTATCTTTCCTGGAACCAATGGTTAGCCCCTTCCCCAGGTCTGAAAGGTGTACTCTCCGTGCCTGGGAGAACAGGGTGGCACTCTCTGGGAGCAGCCACTGATTCCCAGCAGTGCCACCTCATTTCTCTGGGAGGCTCCCCCAGGCCTTCCACCCCCATCCTCCATCCCCATCCCACAAAGTTAGTCTGGGTGTCCAAGTGACGCTGGTACTGCTCTCTCACACACGGGGGAGGCTCACTCACCCAGGTCCATGACACTCTCGGCGGCTGAAACCACACAGGAAGATTGTGCCCGGCCTCTGTCTGGGGAGGAAGTGGTACAAGCCCCTTTTAAGCTGTGAGAGGAACCACCCTCTTCCCTGCCCCTCCCACCCCTGCTCCTTGGTCCAATCTGGCTCCACTAAGGGTCTGGACTCAGGTGCCTCCTGGGACCAGAGGGGTATGAGGGGTATGAGAACGTGACAGAGAGTTGACGTCCCACTCACCGGTCATAGGATCATGAATCATCGGGTCATTTACATTCAAAAAGCCCCCTGTGCAGACTAGGGGCCCAGCCCAAGGCAGGGGAACAGGGGTCATTTATTGATTTGACAAATGTTTATATCCGAGTACCATGTGCCAGGGCGTCAAGAGATAAGTGAGAGATGTACCCCCATCCTTCCTTTGCCCTGCTCAGTGTCACAAGGGACTACATTTCCCAAACTACTTTGCCCTCTGGTTTTGGGTAGGTTTGGTCAATGGGAGGCACTGACAGATGATGGAAGGTAGAAGGGGAGGGATGTGCCAGGATGTTTCTTTTCTCCTTCTTTCTTTTCTCTTCCCTCATCTCTTCTCTTCCTTTTTTTTTTTTTAATTTTGTTCTCTTTTTTTTAAATTTAGTTTTTATTTTATATTGGAGTATAGTTGATTTACAATGTTGTGTTAGTTTCAGGTGTACAGCAGATGGTTCAGTTATACATATACATACATCCATTCTTTTTCAGATTCTTTTCCCAGATAGGCTATTACAGAAGATTGAGTTGAGTTCCCTGTGCTCTACAGTAGGTCCTTGTTGATTATCTATTTTGTATATAGTAGTGTGTATATGTTAATCCTAAACTCCTAGTTTATCCCTCCCCCTGCCTCCACCTTTTCCCTTTGGTAACCATAAGTTTGCTTTTCCTTTCCTTTTTTAATGACAACATTATTGAGTTATAATTCACAAATAAACTCAACCTTTTAAGGTGTACCAGTCAGTTTTTCTGGTGGGGGGGTGTTGTATATTCACAGAGTTGTGCGTTGTCACCAAAATCAATTTTAGAACATTTTATTTTAGTTAATTAATTTATTTTTTTAGTTTTTAAAAAATGTTTATTTATTTATTTAGGCTGCGCTGGGTCTTATTTGCGGCATGTGGGATCTTTGTTGTGGCATGTGGGAGGTTTTTTTAGTTGCGGCATGTGGACTTTTAGTTGTAGCATGCAGACTCTTAGTTGTGGCATGTGGGATCTAGTTCCCCAACCTGGGATCGAACCCAGGCCCCCTGCATTGGGAGTGTGGAGTCTTACCCCCTGGACCACCAGGGAGGCCACTAGAACATTTTAAATCACTCCCCCCTGTAACCCCCTCCTCTTCATTAGCAACGACTCCCCATATCCCCTCCAACCCCACCCCCAGCCCCTGGTAACAACAAATCTACTTTCTGTCTTTATAGATTTGCCTATTCTGGACACTTCACATAAATAGAATTATACTATATGTGGCCTTTGTTTCTGGCTTCTTTCACTTAGCATAATGTTTTCAAGGTTCTTCCATGTTGTAGTATATATCAACATTTCATTCCTTTTTATGGTCCAATAATGTTCCATTGTATGATATCCATACATTCCATTGTATGATATCCATACAAACAAAACTCCGTTTGTTTATCCATCATCAGTTAGATATTTGGGTTGTTTCCACTTTTTGGCTATGATGAATAATGCTGCTAGGAACATTCATATACAAGTTTTTGTGTGGACATATGCTTCTTTTTCTCTAGAATACATGCCTAGGAGAAAATTACCAGGTCATATGGTAGCTACATGTTTAACATTTTGAGGAACTGTCAAACTTTTCCCAAAATGGCGTCACCATTTTACATTCCCATCAGCAGTGTATGAAGTTTCCACATCCTCAACAAAATTTGTTATTGTCTGTTTTTTGTTTTTCTTTTGATTCTAGCCATCCTAGTGGGTGTTAAGTGGTTTTAATTTGCATTATCCTAATGACTAATGATAATGAGTACCTTTTCATGTGCTTATTGACCATTTATAAGTTTTCTTTGGAGAAATATCTATTTAAATACTTTGCCCATTTAAAAATTTTTTTTTTTTATTGTTGAGCTGTAAGAGTTTTTTATATATTCTGGATACAAGTCCTTTATCAGATATATGATTTGTAAATATTTTCTCCAATTCTGTGGATTGCCTTCACTTTATTTTTTATTTTTATTTTTTATTTTTTTGCGGTACGTGGGCCTCTCACTGCTGTGGCCTCTCCCGTTGCGGAGCACAGGCTCTGGACACGCAGGCTCAGCGGCCATGGCTCACGGGCCTAGCCGCTCCACGACATGTGGGATCTTCCCGGATTGGGGCATGAACCCGTGTCCCCTGCATCGGCAGGCGGACTCTCAACCACTGCGCCACCAGGGAAGCCCGCCTTCACTTTATTGCTGGTGACCTTTGAAGCACAAAACTTTAAAATTTTGAGGTCAAATTATTTTTCTTTTGTCACTTGTGCTTTTTTGTGTCATATTTAACCATTGCCTAATTCATGTTCATGAAGATTTAATCTTATGTTTTCTTCTAAGAGTTTTATCTCTGACATTTAGCTTTGATTCATTTTGAGTATCGTGCATATTCCCTTCTATTCCTAGTTTGTTGGATTTTGTTAAATGCCTTTTCTATGTCCATTGAAAAGACCATTTTTTGTCCTCATTCTATTAAATATGGTGCAAAACAGAGATTGATTTTTGTATGTTGAACCAACCTTAAATTCCTGGGATAAATCACTTGGTCATGGTGTATAATCTTTTTTTATATGTTGCTGGATTTGGCAAGGATTTTTTTTTTTTTTTTTTTTTTTTTGCGGTACGTGGGCCTCTCACTGCTGTGGCCTCTCCCGTTGCGGAGCACAGGCTCCGGACGCGCAGGCTCAGCGGCCATGGCTCACAGGCCTAGCCGCTCCGCGGCATGTGGGATCCTCCCGGACCGGGGCACGAACCCGTGTCCCCTGCATCGGCAGGCGGACTCTCAACCACTGCGCCACCAGGGAAGCCCATGGCAAGGATTTTTGAATCTATGTTTAGTGCAGATATTGGTCTATAGTTTTATTTTCTTGTGATTATTGTGGTTTTGGTATCAGGGTAACTCTAGTTGAAGGTTTGTCAATTTTGCAGATCTTTTTAATATACCAACTTCTGGTTTTATTGATTTTCTCCATTTTTTCCTATTCTCTATTTCACTTATTTCCATTCTACTCTTTGTTATTTCCTTCCTTCTGCTTGATTTAGGTTTCGTTTTCTCCTTTTGTCCTGATTTCTTAAGATAAAAGGTTAGGTTCTTTACTTGAGATCTTTCTCCTTTTTTCTAGTATAGGCATTTATAGCTGTAAATTTCTCTCTAAGCACTGCTTCGGCTTCATTCCATAGGTTTTTATATGCTGTGTTTTCATTTTCATTCATCTCAAAGTATTTTCCAGCTTCCCTTGTAAATTATTCTTTGACCCATTGGTTATTTAGGAATGTTTTGTTTAATTTCCACATATTTGTGAATTCCTCAAATTTCCTTCTGTTTTTGATTGTGGTTAGAGAATGTATTTTGTATGATCTCAATTTTAAAAAATTTACTGAGATTTGTTTTATGTCCTAACATATGGTCTATCCTGGAAAATATTCCATGTGCACCCAAGAAGAATGTGTATTCTGCTGTTGTTGGATGAATATTCTATAGATAGCTGATAGGTCCAGTTGGTTCATAATATTCTTCTATTTTCTTATTGATCTACTGCCTAGTTGTTGTATCCATTATTTGAAAATAGGGTATTAAGTCTCTGACTATGATTGTTGAATTGGGTATTTCTCTCTTCATTTCTGTCAATGTTTGCTTCATGTATTTTTGGTCTCTGTTGTTTAGATGCATATATGTTTATTTGTTATGACTTCTGGATAGATTGACCCTTTTATCATTATAACATATCCTTTGTCTCTATAAACAATTTTTGTCTTAAATTCTATTTTTTCTTTAGCATAACCTTTCCAATATTTTTGGGGTGGGTACTATTTGCATATATTTTTCATCTTTAGGGTATTTCTTTCCTCTCTTTGCTTCCAGTGGCATCTCCAGCCATGGCTACATGTTTTTGATCCCAGAGTCCATCAGCCTGCCCCTACCTCTGTGGTGCCAGCATCTGATGAGTAACCCCCACCTTGGCTCCAACTCCTGCCCTAGTTTCTGGGCACTGGTAGCACTACCTTCTCCCTGTGTCTCTCCAGCTCTAGGGATGGTGGCAGCTTCTTGCTGTTGTTAATCTCTGGTGGCCTCCCATCCCTTGTTTGACTTTTCAGCTCTTCTATCACTTGTATAACTGGCTCCCTATGTTAAATTCCTTTTGTCTGAAATATCTAGAGTGGGTCTTTTTGGCTTCCACCCTGACTGATAGAAGGTGATTCCTGTTCCCAAGGAGTTTAAGGTACAGTAGTCCCCCTTATCCATGGTTTTGCTTTCTGTGGTTACATTTATTCATGATCAACCATGGTCTGAAGATATTAAATGGAAAATTCCAGAAATAAACAATTCATAAGTTTTAAGTTGCATACAATTTTGAGTAGTGTGATGAAATGTTGCACTATCCTGCTCCGTCCCACCTGGGATTCCCAACCATTGACATTACTATGGCTCGATGATCCAGGATCACCTGAAGCAGATGATCCTCATTCTGATGATACATCAATAGCAGTCTAACACTATGTTACGATGTCCGTGTCATTCCACTTCATCTCGTCATGTAGGCATTTTATCATCTCACATCATAAGAAGGAGGGTAGGGCTTCCCTGGTGGCGCAGTGGTTGAGAGTCTGCCTGCCAATGCAGGGGACACGGGTTCAAGCCCTGGTCTGGGAGGATCCCACATGCTACGGAGCAGCTGGGCCTGTGAGCCATAATTACTGAGCCTGCGCGTCTGGAGCCTGTGCTCCGCAACAAGAGAGGCCATGATAGTGAGAGGCCCGCGCACGCAGTGAAGAGTGGCCCCCGCTTGCCACAACTAGAGAAAGCCCTCGCACAGAAACGAAGACCCAACACAGCCATAAATTAAAAAAAAAAAAATTAATTAATTAAAAAAAAAAAGAAGGAGGGTAAGTATACTGCAATAAGATATTTTGAGGGAGAGAAAGAGAGAGAGAGGCCACGTTCACATAACTTTTATTACAGTATATTGCTATAATTGTTCTATTTTATTATTAGTTATTGTTATTGATCTCTTACCATGCTTAATTTATGAATTAAACTCTATCATAGGTATGTATGTATAGGAAAAAAATAGTACGTATGATATATAGAGTTTGGTAATGTCCGTGATTTCACGCATTCACTGGGGGTCTTGGATTATATCTCCCACAGATAAGGGGGGACTGCTGTACAGAAGAAATTAAGGCTAGATTATATACCTGTTGCCTACAGTTATGACCAAGACCAAGCATGATGTGATGCTTTACCTAAAACAAGGAAAGGAAATCCATGATTGAATAGGGCTGGAAGGCAGATGGACAAGTAGATAGAATAGTTTTTCTTCACCCCAGAGATTTGAAGAACACTCAGTTGGGATGTAGTGCAGTGAGCCTCGCTCTTAACCAGCTCCCTGTATGATCTTGGGTAAGTTGCTTCCCCACTCTGGGCTGCAGTCTTCTCAAGTATGAAGTGAGGATATTGGATTGCCTAGGAGATACCTAAGCTTGAGACTCTGAAGTGCAGAACTTTCTCGTGGCATCCTGTCTACTGCTTAACCACTCTCTGTTATTCCAAATTCCCCAAATGGAGGCATGGGAAGCCCTCATGGAACTGGAACTTTCCTTCCATTCTAAAGGTTTTGGCTGCTCCCATCACTGACACTTGGGGCCTGCTTACTTTTAGGGATACAGGCAATCTCTTGAACTAGGTGGAAAAGACTCTTGGGGGGTTACATCTGGGTAGGGCGTTGGTAAGGAAGGGCAGGGCAACTTCAGTTTGGAACTATTCCAGAAGCTTCCTCCTGAAGCCCTTTTCCACGTGCCCGATGTTTCTAAGAAAAATTGAGCTTAGAGGCAGAAGACATGTGTCTCACTCTTGCCTCTGCTAGAACTGACTATGTGACCTCAGGCAAGTCAATTCCTCTCTCTGATTCTTGGATGCCCACCTGAAAAGTAATGGGATTGGACCACATAGTTTCCAGGCTCCCTTCTCAGGATAATCCTTGTTACCCTCAGGGATTTTCTTGGTTTTCTACCTAGTATAGGCCGCATAGAAGGTCCCAGATCAAGAGAGTCCACAGAATACAGGGCAGGACTGGAGAGCTTTGTGGGAGATGCGCCATGCTCTTAGGAGAGAAAGGGAGCATCCTGACTCTGACCCCCTCAGCAGCCTCACCCTGATGCTAAGCCGTGGTGCCCACCCCAGACCCTTTTCCTCCTCTCACTGTCCTTCTTTATCCCTCCAACGCTGGCTGTGCGGACATTGCACACTTTGGGCTGGAGACCTTCAGTTTCAGTTTCTTAGCTGGTCTCTGAGCAGGACAGTGGGGTTTCCCTAGTATCTCTCAACACTGTGAGCTTCACCTCTGCATGTTAGCGTGAAATTAGTAACCATTCACAGCCAATCCACCTCTCTGAGAGGGACCGTATAGGAGGAACCCAGTATCATTTTCCAAATTGCATCCCACCCTTCGAGGCCCAGGCAGGCCCACCTTCACTGCCCTCCCTCCTCTGAACTCTCATAGCGCTTAACTTCAGGGACATTCAAATTGGCATTTATAACAACAGCATGGGAACAGTTTTCTATTCTAGAAGAGACTTTGTGCTTCTTGGAAACAAGTTTGTGCTGTGTACTTTTTTTTTTTTTGCGGTACGCGGGCCTCTCACTGCTGTTGGCCTCTCCCGTTGCGGAGCACAGGCTCCGGACGCGCAGGCTCAGCGGCCATGGCTCACGGGCCCAGCCGCTCTGCAGCATGTGGGATCTTCCCAGACCGGGGCACGAACCCGTGTCCCCTGCATCGGCAGGCGGATTCTCAACCACTGCGCCACCAGGGAAGCCCTGTGTACTTTTTTGGTTAGTCTTTGCGTTGCCTCAAACAGTGCTGTGGTTTTAAAAATATATTTTTAATGTCGTTCATTTGGTCTAGTTCAATAATGGGTCCCATAGGTGATATCCCTTGTCTCATCCCACTTGTTAAGAGCACATGTTGCACGCCTAGCAAGAGACTTGAGACTGTTGCCTCTTTCCCTCTGGAGAATCTTTTTAAAAAAATTTTTATTAAAAAATTTCTTTATTGTCTGAAGAATCTTAAAAGTCAAAGCAGGGGCTTTAGAAGTGAAGCCCCTTACTGATGATCAGGGGCTGGCGTCTGTAAAAAGGACCCATCCATAAGAGAGACAAATGCATTGTGCTTGCTTATATCTGGCGCATCCTTGGACCACTTGGTCTTTGGTCTTCCAAAGACTGATTGTCTTACAGAGATGGAGGCTGTTCCACTGAACACCTAATAATCAGATGCTTAAGGAACATTTGATTGATTGATGATATGACGTCAACCTTTTCCTAAGATGACACCACTTCCTCCACCTCTTTCTTGGGGATTCCTTTTTTCTTTTTATTTTTTATTTATTTTTTTATTTTTTTATTTTTTTTTGGCGGTACGCGGGCCTCTCACTGTTGCGGCCTCTCCCGTTGCGGAGCACAGCCTCCAGACGCGCAGGCTCAGTGGCCATGGCTCACGGGCCCAGCCGCTCCGCGGTATATGTGGGATCCTCCCGGACCGGGGCACGAACCCGCGTCCCCTGCATCGGCAGGCGGACTCTCAACCACTGCGCCACCAGGGCAGCCCCCCTTTTTTCTTTTTAAATTTACATTGTTAGGAGCTGACTGCAGATCCTGGTCTCAGCAGCAGCTTGAATAAGACCTGTATCATGGCAGAGCGGAGAATAACTTGCTCCCAGGGAATAGACCCTAGGACACTTGTTTTGCTTCTGACTTTGCGTCATTCATTCATTCATACAAACAACAAGTATTTGATGAACACTTACGTGCCAGGCACGGTACTGGATTCTACAGATACAAAGATGAACACTTACGGTCCCTGACCTTGCCAAGCTCACATGGAGCATGGTGGGTGTATCAGTCAGCTCGAGTTACCAGAGTAAAATACCACAGGCTGGGTAGCTGTGGTTCTCACAGTCCTAGAGCCTAGAAATCCCAGATCAAGGTCCAGCGGGGTCAGCCTCTCTTCCTTGCTTGCAGATGGGTACCTTCTCACTATGTCCTTACATGGCCTCTTCTCGAAGTGTACAAGGCAGGGAGGGAAAGAGAGAGAGAGAGAGACAGACACAGAGAGACAGACACGGGGAGAGACACAGAGAGACAAAGATTTCTGGTATCTCTTCTTATATGGAAATTAACCCTATTGGGTTATGACCCCACTCTTGGGCGTTTATTTATCCTTATTTACTTCCTTAGAGGCCCCATCTCCAAATGCAACCACACCGAGGGTTAGGGCTTCAACATATGAATTTGAACGGGGATTCAAACCCCATTGGGGGGAAACATTCACTCCATAACAGTGGGGGAGATGGAAAGATAAAGAGGCAATTACCCATAAGCATTAAAAGTATAACAACAGGCATGGAAATGTATACACTAAATTCAAGATGGGAAGGAAGAGGGTGCCAGTGGAGAGGGATTTTCAGGAGCTTGAACTGCGTTGCTAATGTTTGGCTTGTGGCGGACAAATGTCTCATTGTATTGCTCTTTATACCTTTATGAATTCAATAGTTCATAATATTTAAAAAATAACAGAAGACAAAATTGTAGTACAATATAGTAAGAGCTAACTAACACGGGTGGGGTGGGGGCGTGGCAAACCCAACATGCCATGGGAGTTCATAGAAGGGGGTCAGGAAGGCTGTGGAAAAAGTGGCATCTGAGAGGAGCAGGGGCGACTCAGACAGAGGGAGGAAAGTAACGGTGAGAGGTCAGTGGCAAGTGCCAAGGCCAGAAGTCTTGGCTGGCGCACTTTGAACAGGATGCTCACTTTTTCAGAATCATTCAATTTAGGAGTTCAGGAATGGGGAGAGCCGCACTGTTTAACTTGGCCTCCTTGCAGGGGAGATGCTGCCTGTGCGCCAGGTTTCTGACCTTTGTTACTTGAGCAGTGGTCTGTTTGTGTTTGGCACACGAGATATGTTTTGCTTTGGCTGTGTCTTTGGAGTGAATCTCTCCCTGCTGTTGTGACATGTGAGACAGATGGTGTGCAATGTTTTTCCCATAGTTGACTATTCCCCACTACTCTACCTGTCCATTCACTGGTCCATCCATTCATCCAGTATCCATTTACTGAGTATCTACCCTGCCAGGTATTGGGTCAAGTGCTAGGACTTTGAAGACCCAATAAACCATGGTCAGTTAATGACCAAAGAATGTGTCAATTAATGGAAGACAATGTCTCCGCGTGTGTGTAGGGCTTTCACGTTTCCAAGCACTTTCTTATATCTTATGACATTCAACTCTCGGGGTTTCTCAGTTTGGTAGGTTTCAATTTTCTGACAGAGGAAACTGAGACTGCAAAGAGAAGAAGTGTCTTGCTCTTTGACTCCAAGCTAAGGGGCTTTTCCTACCATGACAGGCTTACATGAGGCATGACATACAGGGCTTGGGCCACTCCTGGGAAAAATGTTCTCAGACCAGGCTTCCTGCCCACCGCCCTGTTCTCTGAGAATGTGCGCACTGCCTTTGGGGAAGTCCTGTCCATGAGCAAAGGTTTCTGAGAAGGAGCAGGGAACAGGACCTGGAAGAAATTTTTATAGTCATTCACTCCATCCAGCCACTGATGACCTGGTGACCTTGAGCATAAAGAAAAACTTAGCCTGCCATAACCTCAGCCCCGCTGTTATCATAAGAAAAACAGGGTAAGTCTTGAACAGGGCAAGGAAGAACAGAGACCTCCTATAGGAGGTCTAATCTGGAGAGACCCAAGAGAAAGAAGCAGACTCCGAGTCCACTGACATAGCCTATGGTGCAGATGGAACCCTGGTCCAAGTACCAATTTCTCGGCCCAACCCAGAGTGTCCTACAGTTTCCGGTCCCTCTGGGCTTGTAATTCAATGGGCAAAGTCCAAGATCCTACCTCTTATACTCCCGCCCTCATCCCTGTTTTGTTTCACTTGGAAACAGTCTGTCCCCGTGTGAAGCCAAGGAGTGTGAGTCTCCACCAGTGCTGGGTAACCCAACAGGCAGATTTAGGATAGATTTAGAGCCCCAGAGCCAGACAAGGGGCACCCCCGAATTTGAGAGAGTTTTTGCTTTGCCCTCACCTAGAAGTTTGTAATCAGAAAAATCTAAAAGAGAAGTTCTTTTAATTTCAGCATATGTATACATTTTGTGTTGGTTGGCCGGCCGGTCTCAGGAATTATATTTGGAGAGAGACAATCATCTTTTTAGGGTTGACGGCCTTTGAAGGTCCTGATCAGGCCTCAGGCCACCAAGAGGGAAAGGAGCAGCAGGTGAGAGGTGAGGGGTTATCCGGCTGCAGGGAGGAAAGAGGCTGCTCTCCAGGAGGAAGAAAAGGGAAGGAGGCTGGCGGGAAGCCTCAGGTCACCCTGACACCTGTTGCCACGGCCCGGTGGTGGTTTCCTGCCACTTGTCAAGACGTGCCTGTACAGAGAGCACAACGACAAGAAGATGCTTCCTGTTTTGCTGCGTGGTTCATTGTTGGGCCTCGAGAGGCAGGGTTTATAGGTCTGTGTTTTTCACGTCGCCAGGTTCCCTGAGGGAAAGGGTGGGGGCAGGTGAAAGGGAAAGCAGGGGGGCAGTTTATTCTTCCAGAATTGCTCAGTGGAACCTCGTGCCATTCTAGTTTTGGTCCCCTAGAGGGTGGGGCTGGCCACACTGGCCTACTGTCCCCAACAGCTCCAAGCCCGAGCCCCTGTGTGTGGCTGAGAGTTGCCAAGAATCCCCCGTGGTTCCTTCTGTCCCTTAGTGAAACACGGTGTTGACTTCTGTGGTGATCCTTGTCTTGGCAGGTGGCGAGGGCGACCAGAAACTTGGACTGAAATAACCTATGCGGTGAAAGCAGGGGCGGGGAAGTGATGTCTGGTCTCCCGACAAGTGATGAGTGAGAAATCCAGCGTGCACACTCCCCACCCCCCAAGACCGGTCCCACCTTCGGGCCAGTCCTGCATGTTTCACAGCTGAGTTTGTACGCTGTAGGTATTAGAGAGCCCAGGTGGCTTTATGCTTGTTTAGCTCGAGACTGCCTGTTGTGGTGGAAAAGAGTATGGGGTTCTGGTCTTGGCTCAGCCAGCCAAGCTTCCAGGAGCCCCTCATCTCCTGCTTCCTCATCTGGGGATTGAACCAGATGAATCTGGATGTCCTCTCTGGTCATCCACATTTGGGGAGTCCGTTGATCACCTTCTGGAGGATCTGGGAAGGAGCCTATGTCTGCTTCATCCTCCTTTTGTGCTCTCTTCACGGCATTCAAAGCCCTTCTCAACCGGCCCAGTCGCCATCTCTGGTCTCAATCTCTGACTCTTCACCTGTACCCACTTTTTGTTCCCACCATTCTGGACCAACTTTGAATTCCCTCAAGAGCACCGTGCACTTTCATTCTCTTGGGCTTTTCCACATGCTTTTCTCTCAGGCTAAGATGCCTCTGGATCCTTCTTCCCCTGTTAGACTCTAACTCATCATTCAAGACCCTGCTCAAAGAGCCCTAGCCTCCTGAAGAATTTCTTTCTTTCTTTCTTTCTTTCTTTCTTTCTTTCTTTCTTTCTTTCTTTCTTTCTTTCTTTCTTTCTTTCTTTCTTCCTTCCTTCCTTCCTTCCTTCCTTCCTTCCTTCCTTTCTTCCTTCCACCTTTCAGCTGTGTTGGGCTTTCATTGCTGGGCGTGGGCTTTCTCTAGTTGTGGCGAGTGGGGGCTACTCTTGTTGTGGAGCATGGGCTCTAGGCACGCGGGCTTCAGTAGATGCGGCACGTGGGCTCAGTGGTTGTGGCTCACGTGCTCCAGAGTGCAGACTCAGTAGTTGTGGCGCACGGGCTTAGCTGCTCCGTAGCATGTGGGATCTTCCTGGACCAGGGCTCGAGTCCGTGTCGCCTGCACTGGCAGGCGGATTCTTAACCACTGCCCCACCAGGGAAGGCCCCTGAAGAATTTCTGATGCCTCAAGCCCCCTACATGCTGTTCACACCTGCTGTAACCTCTCTCATAATTTGTGTCATAGGCGTCTATACATTTTCTCCCCCCTTCAGGTTGCAAGTAAGTGGCACCTTATTTATTTCTTGGGTGCTTAACACAGCACCTGGCTTATTCTTGGTGCTCAACCAGTGGGTTGAAGCATTTTTTGTTGATTTAACCCCAAAAAGACTCAACCTAGAGCTCATGAAGTAGGGGCCACTCCTTAGTACAGCCAGAGAGGAGCTGGGCAGAGGAGGGAAGCTTAATGGGCATACATCTCTCACTACCTGCACAGCTACCTGCTCCAGCTCCTCAAAGGTTAGTGTCAGCTTTGGCTTCTGAATAAACTCCTGGGGTCCCAGCTCTGGGGAAGCTCCCAGGCTGTTAAGGCAAGTTATCAATTTCCAGGATCTTACCTACTGTTTCAGGGAGGACGGGAGCTAATACTTATTCAGCACCTACCGCCTGCCAGACCCTGAATCACTTTACTTAATTTCACAACAGTTCTACCACATAAGCCCCGTGATACCCATTCTACAAATGCGAAATATAGACTCAGAGAAATCAAGGGCTTTCCCAAAGGAGACTCAGAGCTAGTAGCAGAGAACAATGAATGGAACTTCCCTCTCCCATCCTTGACCTACACACATTTGAGCTGGTAACCGGGAATTCAACCACGGAAAGCACCAAAGTCAATTGCCTCTTCTGTTGCCACATCAGCAGAAATGGAAGGCCCCTGCAGCCCGGTCCATACAGTATTTACTACTGAATCAAAGTCTCTATGAATGCTTCTGATTGGTGGAGAGTAGGTCACAGGCCCATGCCTAGCTGCAAAGGAGGCGGGGAGTTTGTGCTCTTGACTTCTACCTGGGGAAGCAGGACCATAACAAGGTAATTTCCTCCAGAAGGCAAGAAAGGCTATTCACATAAGAAGATGGGCAGCTACAAATGTGACAGATGTCCTCTACACTGATTCACCCTAAATGTCACACCAAAGGAAGTTATTTTAGGTGCCTGTACACATTCCTCTTTCAAATCTTGCCCCTTTCTTAGAATGTGGTTCAAAGAATTTTTATTACATAACTTTTTGAGATATAATTTACATACAGTAAAATCCACCTGTTTTAGTGTACGGTTCTAGGGATTTTTAGAAATGCATTCAGTTGTGTAACCACTACTACAAGCAAGGTACAGTATATAACAGTTTCATCACCTTCCTAAATTCTCTCATAGCCCTTTGTAGTCAAACCCTTCCTCCACCTCAGCCCCTGGCAACTACAGATCTGGTTTCTGTCTATCCTTTCTGGCTTTCTGGAGCAAGGACTTTTTTTTTTTTGAAGATTTTTTTTTGATGTTGGTCATTTTTTAAATCTTTACTGAATTTGTTACGGTATTGCTTCTGTTTTATGAGGCATGTGGCATCTTAGCTCCCCAACCAGGGATCGACCCTGCACCCCCTGCATGGAAGACAAAGTCCTAACCGCTGGACCACCAGGGAAGTCCCTGGAGCAAAGGACAAAAATAGAGCTGAGGAGATTCTATATGTAAATATCAGTGTACACTTGTTAGAGTCTCCCCTGCCTTAGCCCCTGTCCTAGGCGTGGGGAAAGACAAAGTTTATTGCAAAGCGATTGAAATAATCAAAAATACGATTTCCTTTCAAATGTCAGGTTTAGGGCTTAGCACAGGAAGAAGGATGAGGAAACTGTTGTGGCCCCAGCTTGCTGCATGAATTCTCACTTAGAGTGACAGGCAAACAACACCTCGGACCAATGCACTGCTGTCCCCAGATCCTTCTGGTTGCACTCCTTTCTCTCAGATGAAAGATGGGCCCACAGCAGCTCTGTGTACCCACTTTTTTGTCACCCTCCAGGTCCCAGGATCCAGAATCCCCTAGGTTAAGAGCTGGCCAGAAGCTGGCTGTGTATGGGGGTGGTGGTGTAGACAGGATTTAGCAGGCCAGGGAGTAGGAAGGAAAAGGGACTGAGCTGCAGGTCTGGGGCTGGAGGCTGGTGGCTGGTGGCAAACTCTCCAAGGAGTCTGAAAATTCTAAGTTTAAACATGGCCTTTTAGGTCATCATAAAAGATATTTTACATTATGGAAACATATTTCCAAAATGGGATAGAATCTATTCTACTTACCAGTTTATTGGCTTGATGTACAATATGACATAAATATCTGGCATGTGGTATGTAGGCCTCTACTGTACCCTTGCCCAGCCCCTGCAAATGTTGGAGGCTGGCCTTAATAAAACTCCTCTTTTTCTCTTTTAATTGAAGTATAGTTGATTTACAATGTTGTGTTAATTTCTGCTGTACAGCAAAGTGATTCAGTTATGCACATATATATGCATTCTTTTTTAAAAAAAAGTCTTATTTATTTATTTATTTTTGGCTGCACTGGGTCTTCGTTGCTGTCTGCAGGCTTTCTCTAGCTGCGGCGAGCGGGGCCTACTCTTCGTGGCAGTTTGTGGGCTTCTCATTGCGGTGGCTTCTCTTGCTGTGGACCACGGGCTCTAGGTGCACGGGCTTCAGTAGTTGTGGCTCGTGGGCTCAGTAGTCGTGGCACATGGGCTTAGTTGCTCCGCTCCGCAGCATGTGAGATCTTCCCGGACCAGGGCTCGAACCCGTGTCCCCTGCATTGGCAGGCAGATTCTTAACCACTGCACCACCAGGGAAGTCCTATATATTCTTTTTAAAATATTCTTTTCCATTATGGTTTGTCATAGGATAAATGTAATGAATATCGTTCTCCGTGCTATACAGTAGGACCTTTTTGTTTACTTAATCTCTTGAGCTTCTTCAGAGACAGTTACCAAAGCTTCCTGCAGGCCAGGCTCCCCGGTCGTAGCCCTGTGCTCCTCTCCAGCGTTGGTGAGAAAGGAAGACAAGAAGGAAACATTTATTGGATGTCAGCTCTGTGCCTGAATCTGACCTGGGCCCTTTCCCTCACATGATCTCATTTGGGTCTCTCAACTACGCTGCTAGGTGGGTACGTACATCATTGCCAATTTCTAGATGAGGAAGTGCAGGCTTAGTGACATTTAACTGCCTTAAGTGTCCAAGTTGTGATTCCAACCCAGATCTGTGTAGCCCAAATCCAGAAGCCTCCCCTGTTGCTATTAGGGAGTTCCAACTTGCCTCTTCTCCCCTCCCCACCAGGATTCACAGGGGGCAAGGAGTCAGTCACTTAAACGGGTTGCAGTGAAGCATATGCCACTGCTTTGGGCATGAAGGAAAACTTAAGTTTCCAGAACCTTCTCTGGTGGACCTGCTTTTCATTCCAAAGCAGAAAAGGGCAAGGCACAGGTAACTAGAGCAGGGAGCGTGCAAACACTCAGATAAAGAAGGTGCATGTGAATTTGCTGTGGGAGTGAGAAAAAGCAAGGCAGAGGGGGAGGGTTTCAGCACAAAGAACTTTGGCTTCTGAGTCAGTTCTGGTTTCAAATCCAGGTCCCGGTACTGACTAATTGATTTTGACCAAGTTGCTTAACTACCTGGAACCTCAGTTTCAATACCTGCGAAAATAGATCACTAATAGATGGGTTTCTTCTATGAGTCTCCGTGAGGCTGAAACGAAGTGGAATCAGTAAAGCACGGGGTGGGGTGGGGAGAAGGTGTGGGTTGGACGCGAAAGGTTCTCCCAGCTCACCCCCACTCCCTTGACTGAATCACACGAGCCCATTTTGGCATTTTGCAGACTTCTACAACCGAGAAACCTAAAAATAAATTTGAATTATGGTGGGTTTAGGGCCCGAGGTGCCCTGGCAGGCACTTCTGTGTAAATAGCAGAAGTGAAAAAAAAAAAAGGCTATTTCATTTCTAGTATTTGAAACCCAAGTTAAAGAACCCCTACTGTGTGGGCGACTCATAGTGGAGGGGTGGGTGGCAAGGGGGAAGGTTTGGTGTTTTTTTTCTTTGTTGTTTTGTTTTTGTTCTGCGATGATGTGGGGGACTCTCCAGGGATGTGTGTCACAGAGCAGGATGGGGGAGGTGAAGGCAGGGAAGGGGGGAAATTTAATTCTGTCCCTGATGTAATAGGGCAGGACTGGGGGAAGGGGGCGTGTCGGTCAATGGGTGGAAAAGGGGACCCGACACTCAAAGGTCCCGTGGCTGTCATGCCCTTCCAACATCACGCTCCGAATCACGGTTGGGCAAGTCCCTTAATTCATTTTCAGTGAGCTTCTGAAGAAAGGCCATCTCTAGGGACTTGTCTTATTCCTGAAATGCTAGTACATACGTCAGAGTCTTGGTTTAAAGGGTGTGTGTGTGTGTGTGTGTCTGTGTGTGTCTGTGTGTGTATGTTTGTGGGAAACGGACTCATGAAGAGGGAAAGTAAGAGACTGGCTAACCTGACCATGGCCCGCATTGATGGGAGTCACAGCTTATTCTTATTCTTGTTATTTTTAACAAAATGCTTTCCCACCCTTCAAATCTAATTTTTCACTATTCCTGCAATCCATGTTTTATAGGCTCAGTGAGATGAAGCAGACTGCCCCACAAGTCCTAAGCGGGAGAGCCAGGGCTTGAATTGGCTGCCTCCTTCTTTATACAAGTCTGGCATTGGCCATCCTAATAATGGTGTGCAAGTTGGGCTTGGGACCTGAGGCTTGGGGAATCCAAGTCTCTGTTAATTTGCCCTATGACCTTGACTTCTGCAGCTCTTTTAAAATTTTAATTTATTCAGATGTATTTATTTTTAGTTTTTAATTTATTTCTTGGCCGCATCATGCAGTTTGTGAGATCTTAGTTCCCTGACCAGGGAGTGAACCCAGATCCCAGCAGTGAAAGCGCCAAGTCCTAACCACTGGACCACCAGGGAATTCCTTGCAACTCTTTTTTAAAATGGACATACTGACACTGTATGTTAATGTCTTTTAGAAGAGGAATGAATAATCCAAATAAGAACATACCGTACTATGTTTGGTATTTGCGTCGATCTAGAATTCTCTGAAGGTGACTATGGAGAAGGCGACCAAGCTGTCTCCTGTTCCCACCACAAATAACCAGAGAAAGGGGAGTTAAGTGGCAAAAAGAGGCTGTGGGATAGATCCAAGGGCAAGCTTCCTGACTGCAGGGGATTGATAAATGTAGGAGCCTCTGGAAGATAGAAGGGACAGCTTTCCAGTCCCCTGAGCCTCTAGCGCCTTTTGGTGTTGGCCAAACCACCACCTCCTAATGCTCGCCAGTGCCTGTATTCATCCTTCTGGATCCAGCTCAAATGCACCCTTCCCCACCCCCCAGACTTCTCAGCATTGCTGTGAAGCATCATGGGCTTTTCTTTTCTACTCAGCACTGTGACTCTGGTACCTCTATTTAGCACCCATGTCGTTCTCCCTGACTTACAGCCAAGCCCTTGAGTTCCCCCCTTCCCTGAGCTCTCAGAGGGCAGGGATGGGTTCCATTTATCTTTATCACCCATACCTAAGGCAGCACCTCACACAGAGCCAGTGCTTATTAAATGTACGCTGAACTTCACAACAATGAGTTATTGCCTGTGGGTTGTGGGTTCTTTATACCTCATTACATTCGGCAAGCATAATTGATAATGCTTATCAAATGCATTCTGTGCAATGCCAGCATGCATAAAAATAGGTACTGTCACACTCTGTTGGTACGAGTGTAAACTGGTTCAACTTTCCTGGGGAGTAATTTGAATTACTTAGAATTTTGTACGCCTCTTGGCCGAATTATTTTTGTTTTCTCTCTTCTTCCTTCACGTCCCTCCCCTCCCATCCCTCTTCTTTCCTCTCCTCTCCTCCCAAGGGTTATTGAATGGCTTTTCATCAAGTATTGCTATTGCTATATTCACAGCAATGTTTTCTAAAACACTAGTAAAAAATGGGGCTAAAATTAATATGGATTTGAATGAACTGTAGTTTATATTTATGATAAAATACCATGTAACCATTACAATTGATGATATATGAATATTTGTTAATCACATAAACACAGTGACAAAAGCTAATTACAAAACAGGACTCACGGTATGATTCCAATTTTGAAAAAACAGAAGGATATATCCATGGGAAAATATCTGGGAGGATTTATACCTAAACGTCTTAACCCTTTATTTGGGTGGTGGGATTTTAGGGCACTTTAACTTTCTTTTTATTTCTCTGAATTTTCTCAATTTTCTACCATGAATGTGTATTATGTTTAGAACATGGAAAAATAGTTTTCAGTGTCTTGAGTGGATTCTCTGAGTAAACTCCTTGGTCCTCAACTTCTGCGTTATAACTAAAAGCTGGTTCTTTGAGAAGATACACAAAATTGATAAACCATTAGCCAGACTCATCACGAAAACAAAGGAGAAGACTCAAATAAATAGGATTAGAAATGAAAAAGGAGAAGCATCAACTGACACTGCAGAAATACAAAGGATCATGAGAGATTACCACAAGCAACTATATGCCAATAAAATGGATAACCTGGAAGAAATGGACAAATTCTTAGAAAAGCACAACCTTCCGAACCAGGAAGAAACAGAAAATATAAACAGATCAATCACAAGCACTGAAATTGAGACTGTGACTAAAAATCTTCCAACAGTCAAAAGCCCAGGACCAGATAGCTTTACAGTAGAATTCTATCGAACATTTAGAAAAGAGTTAACACCTATCCTTCTCAAACTCTTCCAAAATATAGAAGAGGGAGGAACACTCCCAAACTCATTCTATGAGGCCACCATCACCCTGATACCAAAACCAGACAAAGATGTCACAAAGAAAGAAAACTACAGGCCCATATCACTGATGAACATAGATGCAAAAATCCTCAACCGAATACTAGCAAACAGAATCCAACAGCACATTAAAAGGATCATACACCATGATCAAGTGGGGTTTATCCCAGGAATGCAAGGATTCTTCAATATATGCAAATCAATCAATGTGATACATCATATTAACAAACTGAAGGAGAAAAATCATATGATCATCTCAATAGATGCAGAAAAAGCTTTTGACAAAATTCAACACCCATTTATGATAAAAACCCTCCAGAAACTGGGCATAGAGTGAACTTAGCTCAACATAATAAAGGCCATATATGACAAACCCACAGTCAACATCATTCTCAATGGTGAAAAACTGAAACCATTTCCTCTAAGATCAGGAACAAGACAAGGTTGTCCACTCTCACCACTATTATTCAACATAGTGTTGGAAGTTTTAGCCACAGCAATCAGAGAAGAAGAAGAAATAAAAGGAGTCCAAATCGGAAAAGAAGAAGTAAAGCTGTCACTGTTTGCAGATGACATGATACTACACACAGAGAATCCTAAAGATGCTACCAGAAAACTACTAGAGCTAATCAATGAATTTGGTAGAGTAGCAGGATACAAAATTAATGCACAGAAATCTCTTGCACTCCTATACACTAATGATGAAAAATCTGAAAGAGAAATTAAGGAAACACTCATAGTTACCATTGCAACAAAAAGAATAAAATACCTAGGAATAAACCTACCTAAGGAGACAAAAGACCTGTATGCAGAAAACTATAAGACACTGATGAAAGAAATTAAAGATGATATAAACAGATGGAGAGATATAGCATGTTCTTGGATTGGAAGAATCAACTTTGTGAAAATGACTATACTACCCAAAGCAATCTACACATTCAGTGCAATCTCTGTCAAATTACCAATGACACTTTTCACAGAACTAGAACAAAACTTTTCACAATTTGTATGGAAACACAAAAGACTCCAAATAGCCAAAGCAATCTTGAGAAAGAAAAATGGAGCTGGAGGAATCAGGCTCCTGGACTTTGGACTATACTACAAAGCTATAGTAATCAAGACAGTGTGGTACTGGCACAAAAATAGAAATATAGATCAATGAAACAGGATAGAAAGCTCAGAGATAAACCCATGCCCATATGGCACCTTATTTTTGATAAAGGAGGCAAGAATAGACAATGGAAAAAAGACAGTCTCTTCAATAAGTGGTGCTGGGAAAAATGGACAGCTACATGTAAAAGAATGAAATTAGAACACTCCCTAACACCATACACAAAAATAAACTCAAAATGGATTAAAGAGTTAAATGTAAGGCCAGACACTATAAAACTCTTAGAGGAAAACATAGGCAGAACACTCTATGACATAAATCACAGAAAGATCCTTTTTGACCCACCTCCTAGAGAAATGGAAATAAAAACAAAAATAAACAAATGGGACCTAATGAAACTTAAAAGCTTTTGCACAGCAAAGGAAACCATAAACAAGATGAAAAGACAACCTTCAGAATGGGGGAAAATATTTGCAAATGAAGCAACTGACAAAGGATTAATCTCCAAAATTTACAAGCAGCTCAATATCAAGAAAACAAACAAGCCAATCCAAAAAATGGGCAGAAGACCTAAATAGACATTTCTCCAAAGAAGATATACAGATTGCCAACAAACACATGAAAGGATGCTCAACATCACTAATCATTAGAGAAATGCAATAAGGTATCACCTCACACCAGTCAGAATGGCCATCATCAAAAAATCTACAAACAATAAATGCTGGAGAGGGTGTGGAGAAAAGGGAACCCTGTTGCACTGTTGGTAGGAATGTAGATTGATCCAGCCACTATGGAGAACAGTATGGAGGTTCCTTAAAAAACTAAAAATAGAACTACCATATGACCCAGCAATCCCACTACTGGGCATATAACCCTGAGAAAACCATAATTAAAAAAGAGTCCTGTACCAAAATGTTCATTGCAGCTTTATTTACAGTAGCCAGGACATGGAAGCAACCTAAGTGTCCATTGACAGATGAATGGATAAAGAAGATATGGCACATATATACAATGGAATATTACTCAGCCATAGAAAGAAATGAAATTGAGTTATTTGTAGTGAGGTGAGGTGGATGGACCTAGAGACTGTCATACACAGTGAAGTAAGTCAGAAAGAGAAAAACAAATACCGTATGCTAACACATATATATGGAATCTGAAAAAAAAAACCCAAGCAAAAACGGTTCTGAAGAACCTAGGGGCAGGACAGGAATAAAGATGCAGACGTAGAGAATGGACTTGAGGACATGGGGAGGGGGAAGAGTGAGCTGGGACGAAGTGAGAGAGTGTCACGGACATATATACACGACCAAATGTAAAGTAGATAGCTAGTGGGAAGCAGTCGCATAGCACAGGGAGATCAGCTCGGTTATTTGTGACCACCTTCAGGGGTGGGGTAGGGAGGGTGGGAGGGAGACGCAAGAGGGAGGAGATATGGGGATATATGTACATGAACAGCTGACTCACTTTGTTATAAAGCAGAAACTAACACACCATTGTAAAGCAATTATAGTCCAATAAAGGTGTTAAAAACATTCTGCATTATAATGACAATTTTACCTCTTCCTTACCAATTTGGATACTTTTTATCCCTTCTTCTTGTCTGATTGCTGTGGCTAGGGCTTCCAATACTATGTTGAATAGAAGTGGTGAGAGTGGACATCCTTGTCTTGTTCCTGATTTTAGTGGGAAGGCTTTCAGCTTTTCACCATTGAGTATTATATTGGCTGTGGGTTTGTCATAAATAGCTTTTATTACATTGAGATGTGTTCCTTCTATACCGTTTCATAAGCATTTTGATCATGAATGCATGTGAATTATATCAAATGCTTTTTCTGTATCTATTGAGATGATCACGTGGTTTTTGTTTTTTCTTTTTCTGATGTGGTGTGTCACATTGATTTGTGGTCCTCAAATTCTGAAAACCCTAGAAATCAAATCAAAATATAGGGAGCTGGGGTTGGAAGAGCAGTTGGGAGTCCTTTGGGCCAGAGGTTCTCAAACTTGGGTACACACTGGAGTCACCCATGGAGCTTCCCAAACTCTGCAGCTCAGTCCACACCCTATGCTGGTAAATCAGAATCACCGGGTTGGATGCAGGCATCCAAGTGTTACATCTCCCTGGTGATTCTGCTGTGCAGCCGACTGTGAGAACCGCTGCTGGTGAGCTGCTCTATCTAACACAGCGGCCACGAGCCACATGTAGTTATTTAAATTTCATTGAAATTAAATAAAATTAAGTAAAATTTAAAATTCAGTTCCTTAGTCACACTAGCCACATTTTAAGTGCTCACTAGCCATATATGATGAGTGGCTACCATCTTGGGCAACGCAGTTCTAGATCTACTCAAATTTCAGCAGAGGAGACTGGAGAGGTTCCTGCCAGGTGGGCACCCTCCTTCTAGCAGTCCTGATGCTCGTAAAAGGAGAGGTCCCTAGCCTTGTCCTCTCCAGATCTGCCTAGGCCAGAGGTCCCTGTGTGCCTAGAAAGTTCCTTCTGCTTTGTCAGGTCTCCCCCATCCTCCTCCTTGAGCATGGAGGGGTTTTCTGCCACATGACTGTTCTCAAAGGCTCCACAGGCCCAGGCCCTCCTGAGCAGGCCAGTAGGCGAGCTGTTTACACGGAATCCAAGTGCTCAGTGGAGAGCAGAGTGGGGCCGAGTGTTTTCCACAGCTGCTGAGAAAGGTGAGTGAGCCGAGGCAGAATAACAAAAAGCCACTTCAAAAACACACCAGAAAAAGTCAGAGAGCAGAGACAATCAGAGGTTTGAGACACACACACCCCCTTAAAACCCTGACAAGAGAGCAAAAACAAGTCAAGGGAGAGCTTCTAGACCTTCTAGTTTCGAGACCGTCGCGGTTGCTGACTTTGAGAACGGGGCCTGTCCCAGCCACTTCTGAGAGGAGCTGGGAGCTGAGGCCATGGGGGCTCAGAAACCTCACCTGAGTTCTGAGAACTGTATGGCCCGGTGATGGGCCAGTCCCTGGGTGCTCCGTGTCTCTGGGAAGACAAGGTGTGTGGGAATGGCAGGGTCAGGCTGGCCGGGTGACAGCCTAGGGGCTGTTTTAGCCTAAGACTAGCCACTGGTTAGAAGCAGAATCCCCCCTGGCCTGGGCTCCTGGGACCTACCTCCTGGGAAACGGATGGATGGAGACGGACATAGTCCGTCCGGGGATTCCCATGCATAGGCCACCTGTGTCCAGGAAACTCCTCTTTCAGGACTCAACCATGAAGACGCCAAGCCAGAAGGGGAAGCTCGGTGTTCCCTTCCCCTCCCCCCAATTCCCTAAACTCTGCCGTAGGGAAGTGAAGTAGAATGAAGAGAGCCCTGGGGTTGGGGGACTTGGCTCAAGTCCCAAGCACTGTCACTTACTTGCTGTGTGACCTTGGGCAGGTCAGTTTACCCCTCTGGACCTTAGTTTCTTGACCAGTAAACTGTAGGGTTGGTCTAAACCAATGGTTCTCAACCCAGGCTATATGTTGGAATAACCTGGTGAGCTGCAAAAATAAATGAGACTCTGATTATTCTGGGATACAGACTGGGCATCAGGATTTTTAAAAGCTCCTTAGATGATTCTAATGTGTAGCCAAGATTAGGAACCTCTGGTCTATCCAGCTTCTCGAGTGTATCATGCTTGGGAGTCAAAATTCAGATTCAGACTCCATAGGCCTGGCATGGGGCTGAGAGTCTGCATTTCTCCCAAGCTCCCAGGTGATCCCCATGGGCCACATCTTGAGTCATAGCAAGTCTATCTTTAATGTCCAAGAAGCTGAATTCCAAGCTCCAGCAACTCAGTCTTTTTTTTTTTTTTTTTTTTTGGTAGTTGGCAATAGTTGCATATTTCTGCTCATAGACATCGTTCTGCTATGTTCTTTCTTTTTCTTCCCTCTCACATGAGAATTGTCTAAATTCTCACCATTTGAGTTCTGACTAGATGCTGTGGATATGAATCAAACAGGGATCTTCTCTTCAAGGGAAGAAAATGACAGATAAAGCCAGACTGTGACATGAGTTCAAGGTTGGGCAGAGGCCATTTTTACTGGGAGGATCAGGAAAGACTCCGTGTAGCAGATAACAACAGTTAACAAGTATTGAGGCTCCACTTCTGCTGGGCACTGTTCATGTGCTTTACACAGTTGTCTCATTTAATCCTCACAACAACAGCATGGTAAGTACTGATCAGGTCCCCAGTTTACACACGAGGAAGCTGAAGCTTAAAGGGAATCAGAGACTTTTCCAAGCAAGGAGCAGTTCTGGGACTTGGACTCACATCTATGTGTTGACCACTGGTCCATAGAGGTCACGGGCAGTATTTGAGCTGCATGTCCAATCAGACTCAACCAGACTCAACCAGACCTAACCAGATGCAACCAGACTCAACCAGACTCAATCAGACCCAAAGAGATTCAATGAGACCCAGCTTCTTGGCGCCAATTTATTTTTGGTGGGGAGACAGGTGGGATGGGGTTTGTATAGTTTAGTCTATTTAAGCAACCTCTACACTTACCTTCCATAAACGCCACCCCACTGCCATCAGAATAGAGCAGATGGTAACAGTTTTCCATCCCCAGGCCATGGACCCAGGCTTTAGGGCATTTACCTGGCACGTGGGTTCATACTTTTTCCCACTTGGCTGCCTTTCTCAACATAAATCTCTGCTGCCTCCATCTTTTTTTTTTTTTTCTGTACGCGGGCCTCTCCCGTTGTGGAGCACAGGCTCCAGACGCGCAGGCTCAGTGGCCACGGCTCATGGGCCCAACCACTCTGCAGCATGTGCGATCTTCCCGGACCGGGGCACGAACCCGTGTTCCCTGCATCCACAGGCGGACTCCCAACCACTGCGCCACCAGGGAAGCCCTGCCTCCATCTTTTACTACTTGTATCATTTCCTTTTCTCCAGGGGAGCAGACAGTGTGTCCAGCTTTGTGATCGTTTTATCTTCTTTTTTGTAGGCTTGTCCCTCACTCAGAGCCCAGAGTATTACCCCTCACCCTCAAATAGTGCTGCATGGAAGATCATCTGAAGCTACCACGATTGCTGCAAATTCTAAGCATCTCAGATTCCACTGGATTCTTGGCCAAGATGGTAGTCAACAGCCCAACCCAACAATTTTTCCAACTTGACTCAACCCGTCTTGTCTCACTTCCTGATATCAGGGTTGTGGGGTGGGGGTAGTGGGTGAGAAAGCAAGCATGGAGGCCTCCTTGTGCCCCTACTAGGTCTTGAGTTCCTGGAGACAGGGGCTTTGTCTTCTCCTTTTTGTATCCCCAGTATAGAATAGGGTGCTGGGCAGACAGATGCACACTGATGTCTATCAGATGAGTGGATGAAGGTGACTTGGGTGCACGTTCTGATGCACCGAATGAATGGTCACCCTGATGGCGTGTCCTACTTGGCCCTCAGGCAGGAGTCACTTGGCACAGACTTCAGCTCGTGAAGTCCCTGGAACCCTGTGGGCACAGTTGCTGGGAAATCTTTCATTTTCACCATATCTCCTCAGCTTCTGTAACAGGTCAGGATGGGGAGGTTTTCTTACAGAGCCCAGCCCCTTGGTACACTGGGTGAGTTGTAGAAAGCCAACTTGGAGAGCAATCAGAAGGGACCCACTACCCATTAGGTGGCCCTGGGATTGAAGAATGAGGGGACCCAGGGAAGGGGGAGACCCCTCTCTTCTTTACCTTTCAGAGAAGGGCTCATCTTACTGTAGAGGATATTTCTGAAAACTGGGATGAAAAAGGTGAAGGGTTCAATTCACATGGAAGAATTTTACTCTGCAGATAGTTTTTCTCCTGTCATTAAAAAAGAAGTAAGTAAGGAAGAAAATATAAAGAAAGGAAATCAAATATGCACCAAGATGCTAAGTGGGCTCAAGAATCTAGAGACTCAGAGAAAGACAAATATCGTATGATATCACTCATATGTGATATCTCTCATATGTGGAATCAAAAAAAATGATATAAATGAGCTTATTTACAAAGCAGAAACAGATTCACAGATTTCTTTTTTTTCACATCTTCTTTCCTTTTATTGAAAAAATTTTTAGAAAATGACAGCTAATAAAGGGCACAAACAAATCAACAGGGATATACTAGTGGAAAACATAGACAAGGTAAAACTAAAAATGCTATTGGTTTCTTTAATTGGTTAAGAGCACAAAATGTAACAGGTAGAAAGTCTCTTTTGAACAAACTAAAAAGCTGTGTTTTTTTTCCCCCGATTCTCCCCAAGTCAGATATATACACACCCACAGAAATGGTGTGTGAAAGAAAACTGTCATACACAACAAGTTGTATCCTGATTTAAGGGAAATAGCTGTTGAACTGGGAATTAACACAATAAAGTCAGCAACAGGCTAACAGTGTTAAAAATTGAGTCTTCAAATGCTGCATGGCACAAAGCTATACTATATAAACAGACTCACATATTTCGAAAACAAATTTATGGTTACCAAAGGGGAAATATAGGGTTGGGGGAGGGATAAATTAGGAGCTTGGGATTAACACACACATACACACACTACTGTATATAAAATAGACAGCCAACAAGGACCTACTGTATAGCACGGGAACTCTACTCAGTATTCTGTAGTAACCTATACGGGAAAAGAATCTGAAAAAGAATGAATATATATATGTATATGTATGACTGAATCACTTTGCTGTACACCTGAAACTAACACAACATTGTAAATCAACTATACTCCAATAAAATAAAAAAGTAGAATCCAAAGAGACTTTGTGTTGGTCACCTGGACCCACCAGGGGAGTGTTTCCATTTATTCAACTTGTGTCCTTAATAAAAAATGATGCCTAGACAACTCCTGAAGAATCCCTCTTGTCTCTTGCGTCTTACAAGAAATAAGCCAATGAGAAATATGCCGCCACTGCCGAGGTGCCTATTCTGGTGGGAGAGGTTCAGGCTCGAGGGGCAGATGTTAGGAGAGGCCCCCACAAGTTCTAGCGCTGGGGTCAGATGGGTGCTGCTCTTGGCGTCACGTATTGCTGTAGACCCAAGCTTCTTTCTCTGGCTTCCCTGGGAAATGGTTAATCCATTTACAGCATCTCTTCTGAAAGCATCCTTCATCCCAGGGGGATGTAAATTGCGATTGGCGCCGTTTATATCCCCTTCTTCAAGAAGGGGGATATAAATTAAACTTTCGTACGTTTAATTGCCAGGGTTAGAGTTTTTGATTGTGTGGAACTATGAGGCGGGCCTGGGAGAATGGATTAATTAATCCTGTGTTTAACAGACATCTTTCTTGAGTGTCCAGTGGCTCCGGTGACTTTTATCTGTATGTTGTTTACTTTTAAAACGATGTCTTTGCTTTGACCTCTTTCTTTAACATTAAACTCATATTTTTAACAAAAAGAGAGAGGAAGAGAGAGACAGGGAGGGAGAGACAGAGAGAGAGAGGAGAAATTGGATGTAAATAATAGAAGTTAGCCTACGGGAGTCATTCTCTAATACATGTTCAGTGATTCTGTTTCTACATGCAGAAGCTGAAGCCATGAGACGGGTTGTGATTTGCCTAAAGTCTCACAGAAATTTAGCGGCAGAATTTGGACCAGGGCTTTCCCCTCAAGGCCGTGGATAGAACCTTGAAGCCACGGCAATGTAACTGATTCACATCTTCTTGGGTCCTATTATTCTGCACGGTCTGCCTTCCCCAGGAGGCTGAGGTCCTCATGGGCACGGATCTCCTCTTAATCCTCTCTACATGCCTGCACGTCCCAGCCCCTTGGCTGGCACATCATGGGGGCTCCAGAGCAGTGTGGGCAGTTGAGTTGGGTGGTTTAATTTGACTTGTCATACTCAGTGTAAACAGCCCAAGTGCGGCAGCTGGGCCCCACCCCATCCTCTCCACTCAGCTGTCTGTAAAGCCTTAGCTCGGATCTCACCTTATTCAAGGCGACTCTCTAGACCAACTCAGTCTCTGAATTTTGGAGCAATTCCTGTCTCCTCCTCTCAGTGAGGACCCTCTATATCCTAAGTTATGTTGGGAGGAGGCAGTAGAGGTTCTAAGTGTGGGCTGTGGCTGTACAACCTGAGTTTGAGTCCCAGCTCCACCATTTTTAGCTGTGGCGTGTGATCTCAGGTAACTCTTCTGAGCCTCAGTTTCCCTCCCTGTAAAACAGCTTTAGTAACAATTCCTCCCTAACAGCCTCCTCACGTGGATTAATTGAGACAAGCCACACAAAGCGTTTAGTGCGGTGCCAGGTCCTCAATACGTTCTCTCTCTTACTGTAAGTTTTCACAACGCAATGTTTTGATTTTCTGCCTTTGTTGAGCTGGGTTACCTTACCTGGGAACTGGAGGAAATAATGGGCAATCTTGGTGGACTGTCATGACAACCAAATGAGAGGCGACATATGAAAATGCTCTGTAAACTCTTAAGGTTTGGGTGTGAAGTGTGACCGCCCCCAAGATCACACAGCTGGTAACAGGTGGGGCCCTCCTGGAATAACCACACCCACTCGAAAACACATACACACACACACACACACACACACACACACAGCAGCAGCACCACCAGGAAATATCTGGGTGGTCTGACCCACAATGACATCCTTGCTCTTTGGATATTTCAATGGCCATTCATTGAGAATCCCCAGGCCTTCTGAACCAGCAGGGGTGAGAGAGAAAAAGATGAATGACACGTGGACTTCATCCTCGGGAAGCTTACAGTGCAGCAGCAGGGGAGTGTGAGCAAATGTTATTGTGAACAAGGCCAAGTGACAGGAAAGCAGTAGCAAGGGAAAGGCAGAGGGGAGGGAAGTTTGGGGGTGACAGGTGGTTTCATGGCAGGGCTGGCCTTGGGGCTGGTCTTTGGTGGATGGGTAGTGTATTAGTTTGCTCTGGCTGCCAAAACAAAGTACCACAAATTGGGTCACGTACATAATATTTATTTATTTATTTTTTCACAGTTATTTATTTTTTTCACAGTTCTGGAGGCTAGAAGTCCGAGATCAAGGATTCGGCAGGATTCGTTTCTTCAGAGACCTCTCTCCTTGGCTTGCAGATGGACGCCTTCTTGCTGTGTCCTCACATGTTCATCCCTTGGTATGTATCCTAACATCACCTTCTTTTTTTTTTCCCCACATGTTTATTGGAGTATAAATGCTTTACAATGTTGTGTTAGTTTCTGTTGTACAACAAAGTGAATCAGCTATACAGATCCCCATATCCCCTCCCTCTTAAGCCTCCCTCGCACCCTCCCTATCCCACCCCTCTAGGTGGTCACAAAGCACCGAGCTGATCTCCCTGTGCTATGCAGCAGCTTCCCACTAGCCATCCATTTTACATTTGGTAGTGTATACATGTCCACGCCACTCTCTCACTTGGTCCCAGCTTACCCTTTCCCGCTGTGCCCTCAAGTCTGTTCTCTACGTCTGCGTCTTTATTCCTGCCCTGCCACTTGGTTCATCAGTACCGCTTTTTTAAATTCCATACATATGCACTAGCATACGGTATTTGTTTTTCTCTTTCTGACTTACTTCACTCTGTATGACAGATTCTAGGTCCATCCGTCTCACTAAAAATAACTCAATTTCGTTCCTTTTTACGGTTGAGTACTATTCCATTGTATATATGTGCCACATCCTTTTAATCCAATCATCTTTTGATGGACATTTAGGTTGCTTCCATGTCCTGGCTATTGTAAATAGTGCTACAGTGAACATTGTGGTATGTGCCTCTTTTTGAATTATGGTTTTCTCAGGGTATATGCCCAGTACTGGGGTTGCTGGGTCATATGGTAGTTCTATTTTTCGTTTTTTAAGGACCCTCCGTACGGTTCTCCATAGTGACTGTATCAATCTACATTTCCACCAACAGTGCAGGAGGGTTCCCTTTTCTCCACACCCTCTCCAGCATTTATTGTTTGTAGATTTT
Source organism: Mesoplodon bidens (assembly GCF_964165515.1). Taxonomy (NCBI): domain Eukaryota; kingdom Metazoa; phylum Chordata; class Mammalia; order Artiodactyla; family Ziphiidae; genus Mesoplodon; species Mesoplodon bidens. Next base: position 52,116,399 of record NC_138179.1, on the reverse strand, counting down.
ATGATGATGGCCATTCTGACTGGTGTGAGGTGATACCTCATTGTGGTTTTGATTTGCATTTCTCTAATGATTGGTGATGCTGAGCATCTTTTCATGCATTTGTTGCCCATGTGTTTGTCTTCTCTTGAGAAATGTCAGTTTAGGTCTTCTGCCCATTTTTGGATTGGGTTGTTCGTTTTTTTGATATTGAGCTTCATGAGCTGCTTGTATATTTTGGAGATTTATCCTTTGTCAGTTGCAAATATTTTCTCCCGTTCTCAGGGTCATCTTTTCATCTTGATTATGGTTTCCCGTGCTGTGCAAAAGCTTTTAAGTTTCATTAGGTCCCATTTGTTTATTTTTGTTTTTATTTCCATTTCTCTAGGAGGTGGGTCAAAAAGGATTTTGCTGTGATTTATGTCAGAGAGTGTTCTGCTTTCGTTTTCCTCTAAGAATTTTACAGTGCCTGGCCTTACATTTAGGTCTTTAATCCATTTTGAGTTTAGTTTTGTGTGTGGTGTCAGGGTGTGTTCTAATTTCATTCTTTTACATGTAGCTGTCCATTTTTCCCAGCACCACTTAATGAAGAGGCTGTCTTTTCTCCATTGTATATTCTTGCCTTCTTTATCAAAGATAAGGTGACCATATGTGCGTGGGTTTATCTCTGGGCTTTCCATCCTGTTCCATTGATCTATATTTCTATTTTTCTGCCAGTATCATACTGTCTTGTTTACTGTAGCTTTGTAGTATGGTCTGAAGTCAGGGAGCCTGATTCCTCCAGCTCCGTTTTTCTTTCTCAGTATTGCTTTGGCTATTCGGGGTCTTTTGTGTTTCCATACAAATTGTAAAATTTCTTGTTCTAGTTCTGTGAAAAATGCCATTGGTAATTTGATAGAGAGTGCATTGAACCTGCAGATTGCTTTGGGTAGTATAGTCATTTTCACAGTATTGATTCTTCCAATCCAGGAACATGGTATATCTCTCCATCTGTTTTTTATCTTTGATTTCTTTCATCAGTGTTTTATAGTTTCCTGAGTATAAGTCTTTTGCCTCCTTAGGTAGGTTTATTCCTAGGTATTTTATTCTTTTTGTTGCTATGGTAAATGGGATTGTTTCCTTAATTTCTCTTTCTGATCTTTCTTTGTTAGTTACTGTATGCAAGAGATTTCTGTGCATTAATTTTGTATCCTGCAACCTTACCAAATTCATTGATTAGTTCTAGCAGTTTTCTGGTGGCCTCTTTAGGATTTTCTGTGTATAGTATCATGTCATCTGCAAACAGTGACCGTTTTACTTCTTCTTTTCCAATTTGTTTTCCTTTTATTTCTTTTTCTTCTCTGATTGCTGTGGCTAGGACTTCCAATACTATGTTGAATAATAGTGGTGATAGTGGACATCCTTGTCTTGTTCCTGATCTTAGAGGAAATGCTTTCAGTTTTTCACCATCGAGAATGATGTTTGCTGTGGGTTTGTCATATATGGCCTTTATTATGTTGAGGTAGGTTCCCTCTATGCCCACTTTCTGGAGGGTTTTTATCATAAATGGGTGTTGAATTTTGTCAAAAGCTTTTTCTGCATCTATTGAGATGATCATATGGTTTTTATTCTTTAATTTGTTAATATGGTGTATCACATTGATTGTTTTGCATATATTGAAGAATCCTTGTATCCCTGGGATAAAGCCCACTTGATCATGGTGTACCATCCTTCTAATGTGCTGTTGGATTCTGTTTGCTAGTATTTTGTTGAGAATTTTTGCATCTATATTCATCAGTGATATTGTAGTTTTCTTGATATTGTAGTTTTCAGCCTGTAGTTTTCTTTCTTTGTCTGGTTTTGGTGTCAGAGTGATGGTGGCTTTGGGAGAACGACTTTGGTAGAACGACTTGGGAGTGTTCCTCCCTCTACAGTTTTTTGGAAGAGTTTGAGAAGGATAAGTGTTAACTCTTCTCTAAATGTTTGATAGAATTCTACCGTGAGGCCCTCTGGTCTTGGACTTCTGTCTTTTGGAAGATTTTTAATTACAGTTTCAATTTCATTACCTGTGTTTGGTCTGTTTATATTTTCTAATTCTTCCTGGTTCAGTCTCAGAAGGTTGTGCTTTTCTAAGAATGTGTCCATTTCTTCCAGGTTGTCCATTTTATTGGCATAGAGTTGCTTGTAGTAGTCTCTTAGGATGCTTTGTATTTCTGCAGTGTCTGTTGTAACTTCTCCTTTTTCACTTCTAATTTATTGATATGAGTCCTCTCCCTCTTTTTCTTGATGAGTCTGGCTAATGGTTTATCAATTTTGTTTATCTTCTCAAAGAAGCACCTTTTAGTTTTATTGATCTTTGCTCTTGTTTTCTTTGTTTCTATTTCATTTATTTCTGCTCTGATCTTTATGATTTCTTTCCTTCTACTAACTTTGGGTTTTGTTTGTTCTTCTTTCTCTAGTTCCTACAGGTGTAGGGTTAGATTGTTTATTTGAGATTTTTCTTGTTTCTTGAGGTGAGCTTGAACTGCTATGAACTTCCCTCTTATAACTGCCTTTGCTGTGTCCCATAGGTTTTGGATCATTGTATTTTCATTGTCATTTGTTTCTAGGTATTTTTTGATTTTCTCTTTGATTTCTTCCGTGATTTTTTGGTTACTTAGCACACTAGCCTCCATGTATTTGTGGTTTTTACTGTTTTTTTTCCTGTAATTGATTTCTAATCTTATAGCATTGCGGTCGGAAAAGATGATTGATATGATTTCAATTTTCTTAAATTTTCCAAGGTTTGATTTGTGACTCAGAATGTGACCTATTCTGGAGAACATTCCATGTGCCCTTGAGAAGAAAGTGTATTCTTCTATTTTCAGGTGGAATGTCCTAAAAGTGACAATTAAGTCTATCTGGTCTATTGTGTCATTTAAAGCTTGCGTTTCCTTACTTATTTTCTGTCTGGATGATCTGTCATTGGTGTAAGTGGGGTATTAAAGTCCTCCACTATTATTGTGTTACTGTCGATTTCTCATTTCTAACACCGTCTTCTTATAGAGATACTAGTCATACTGGATTAGGGCCTATTCATGTGACCTAATTTGACCTTAATTATCTCTTTAACAATTTTTTTAAAAAAAATTTTTATTATTTGGCTGCATCCGGTCTTTGTTGTGGCACGCAGGCTCTTTGTTGTGGCGGGCAGGTTCAGTATTTGCGGCATGTGGGCTTAGTTTCCCCACGGCATATGGGATCTTAGTTCCCTCACCAGGGATAGAACCGCATGTCCCCTGAATTGGAAGGAGGATTCTTAACCACTGGACCACCAGGGAAGTCCCTGACCTTAATTATCTCTTTAAAGGCCCTATCTCCAAATACATTCTGAGGTCTGGAGATTAGGAGTTCAACATATTAATAGGGATAGGTGGAACACAACTAGCCTATAACAAGTAGAATGTTTTTGGGGTTCCCTGGTGGTCCAGTGGTTAAGACTCTGCACTTCCACTGCAGGAGGTGCGGGTTTGATTCCAGGTTGGGAAACTAAGATCACACATGCTGTGTGGCCAAAAAAAAAAAAAAAAAAAACCCACCTCATAAAATGTTGTGAAGTGTTGAAAAGCACAAGGAGGGGGACTTCCTTGGCCATCCAGTGGTTAAGAGTCCATACTTCCACTTCAGGGGGCACAGGTTCAATCCCTCGTCGGGGAATTAGGATCCCGCATGCTGCTTGGTGCTGCCAAAAAAAAAGCAAAAAAGAAAAAAAAAAAAAAACCCCACAAAAGTACAAGAAGGAAAATAAAACCACTAAGAGATGACTATATCTGTGCAATTAAAATAAATAATAAATATATACTTTTTAAAATGGACTTATACTTTATGGCACCTGTTGTTTTGTAACCTGCAATTTTCACTTGACAAATATCTCATGAACTTTCCTCCTTGTCATTAAATATTCTTCCACAACATCACTATTAATGGCTGCGTTGTAGCCCATTCGAAGGATATATTCAATGTAGTCAACCAATGGGTGATGGGATTTTGATTGGCCAATATTGGGATAGAGAAGAAGTAGCTTTATGGGAGGGAATGGTATGAGCTCCAAGGGCATAGTCGTTGGTTGCATACACTTCAGCAAACTGAGCCAAAAGAGTTCTCAGAATCAGGTAGATTACACTTGTAAGAACATATACTTTTTTTTTTTTTTTTTTTTGGTGGGGATACACTGTGGGTGGGAGGGTGCTGCTGCTTCTGAGAAGCCCTGAAGTGTCCCAAGAATGAACCACCTGTACAATTTTTTTTTTTTTTTTTTTTTTTTTGCGGTACGAGGGCCTCTCACTGTTGTGGCCTCTCCCGTTGCAGAGCACAGGCTCCGGACGCGCAGGCTCAGCGGCCATGGCTCACGGACCTAGCCGCTCCGCGGCATGTGGGATCCTCCCGGACCTGGGCACGAACCCGTGTCCCCTGCAACGGCAGGCGGACTCTCAACCACTGCGCCACCAGGGAAGCCCCACCTGTACAGTTTATATCTGACTAATTACAATCTTAGTTAGAACTTACAGGGCAACTGAAATTCAATATTTGACTCTACAGTATGAGACTGAACTTGATGAACACTTAATCGTTTTAATCGAGTTGCTGCTTTTTTATAAGGGACTCAGTGACCAGTGATGATTACTTTCCCCATGCCTCACTCCCCTCTTCCCTTCTCCACTGTGCATTCCTGATGAGGAGAAATCTTTTTTAAAACAAAGCCAAGAGTCAGAGACTTAGTTAGTGATAGAGATTTATTTGTCTTGTTTCACACTGAAGACTCTGAAGGATCCAGAAGGGAAGTTCAAGTTGGACCAGGAGGGCTTCTAGGGGACAGGGGAGGCAGGGGGCAGAGGCAGGGAGAGGATGCCACCCGTGTGGATTTCAAATGACCCAAAGGGCACTTCAGTAGGGGAAAACACGCTTAGATTTCATTTGCTCTTTTGTGCAGGTGGGCGAAGAGGAAAGTGCCAATGACCTTCTTGTGATTTGCTAGAGAAAGCCCCCAGAAAAGCTGAGGGAGGCAGAGATGTCGGCTCCAGTGTGATTGCTAAGACAACCCACCCTCAAGTGAGAAAAACAGTCAGACTTACAGGTATCTTTGGGGGCTCTTTTTGTAGGATGTGGCAACCATTTCTAAAGCCTTAGGCATTTCACCAGACCCTTTTGTTGATGGCACGTGTCCAGGGACATGTTTATTCTAACCAAGTCCAGCCTGAAAGAGTGATGAAGAATCACACGAGTCCGAACTTCGCCCCAGAGAACAAGATTTATATCCTTGTGAAAATCTTCAACCTGACACCTTATCAAATCTGAGTCTTTGAAGTATTGTTTGGATATAGAGTGGCACCTCTCCCTTCCCAGCTTCAGGGCAGAGAGGCTATCATCTGTAGTTCCTTGTAAGATGTGGTGTTTGTGACGCTGGCCTGCATTTTGGGGGTGACTTTATCAGTTGGCATTATAAGGAAGAAAGCAGGCCCGCTGAGCTCAGTTTTACTGGCAGAAACAGGAAAAGAATATAGAGGATAATACTTATTAACTGTGCAATGCAGAGCATATGTTGTTTTTTGTTTGCCATCCTTTGAATTCCCTGTGATCGTGGAAGTTGTAAGGCTTTCTTCTGGTGACGGATTATACCGACACCCCTCCCTCGTGCCGTGGGTGTGAAAAGGGTTATGTAAATGATTGCTACTTTTAGGAACTGGCAGCCCCTCCACATTAACGAGGATGTAGGAAAAGTGAATCTAGGAAGGATGCAATTCACTTCAAACCTTTCCCAAATCCACATCATGAAAACCCAGTTGAGATAATCTGCTATAAAAAAGGGCTGATCACTTGGCAACAATTCACCATGTGATGACCTGAAATAGATGGTTCTTCTCGTGCATTTTATATCTTATTTTTTTTTCAAGGATGAGTCTTTGTTGAGATAGCACTGCATGCCTAGCTCATCAGGAAAACCACACACGTCAGGTCTGCAAGGTGGTCACACGCCCCCTCATTCTGTGCAAGTGAGTTTTGTGTGTCTTTCAGCACCCACCTCCAGTGCTAGTGAGAGAGACGTGCCACCCAGGAAAGTGGGAAATGCTGCCTAGGAACAACATCCACATTTCAGCAGACAGTCATCCCAGAGGCTGACAACCCCTCTCCAAATGCCTGCCAAACAGCACGAGCCAGGGTCTAACAGACTCTCTGCCAGAAACCAGGTAGCCAGGGAAGCGAGTGATGCACCTGAGGAGGAAGCCCAGGACGGTGATGTACCAAAGGCCCGATGCTGGCAAGATGCCCAGGGCGAGAGTGGCCATCAGAGCATTTCTGCGTCATCCAATTATAAAAAGCTGACTATTTAATTCACTTTAATTAAGAGGGCCAGTTCCACCCCAGGGCACAAGACACTGCCAGTGGATGCAGAGTGAGATTTGGGGACCAGGAAGCAAAAGTGCCACCTCTCCTGCATCTGTCACTGATGGCACCATGTCACTCTCCTCGTTACACTTCATGAGTTGCCCTCCGAAAAATGCAGGTTCTCTCGGAAGGAAGTAAGGCATCACTTGTGCCTTAAAGTGCTAAAGTTGGGGGACCTGTGTGGGCAAGGAGGAGGTGTGAGGGGAAGGGATAGGTGCGTATATGACACAAAGGACAGTGTGTCTCATTTCCTGTTGAATGAAAATTTCTTGAGGGCAGAGTGTTTTGCGTCTTGTTCACTGATGTGTCCCCAGCACCCAGAACTGAGAGCCTGGCACATCATCTGAGCTCAGTAAGTATGTGTGAAATGAGGGATTCTCAAATGTTGAGTTGAGCTAGTCCTTCCAATGAGGTGGTCGCTTTGCCACGAAGTCCTGTGGGGAGCAAAAGTGGTGTACGGTTGGGTGCCTGTCCCGAGGTCTGGCCATATGCTCGCTCTATGACCCCTTGGTGTTCATCCATTCACTCATTCATTCCATGGAACATTTACCTGCCCCTCTTCTGCAGTATACTGTGTGTAATAGTCCCTGGGGTACAAAGATGAATGTTAATCAATATTCTTTAATACCTCCCACAAGTGGGGTTCTGGGAATACCACGGTGACTCAGGTTGGGACCCCATTCTTGGTAGGAGACACAGATGGGGAGCATCTCACTCCATCTGGAAGTAGAGGTGCTGGGCAAAGCTTCTCAGAGGACAGCATGTGTGGGCTTCATCTTGATGGCAGGGTAGGCATTTGTGAGGCTGGGGTGGGGCCAGGGGGAGCATTCAGCCTGCATGTGTCAAGGTCTGGCATCTCAAAGTCATGCTGGGGCCATGCTCCAGCCACACCTCCTCACTCCCAGCTTCCCCACTACGCAAACCCACTGAAAGTGTCCTTCCCTTTCTCTTGTTCTTCGTCGTTCACTCCCAGCTTGGCTCATCCCAGGGCCTGGCTCCATAGCAAATGTGCAGTACAGATGTGTTATTATTATTATTTATTTATGGAAAATGGTACTTTATATTGGAGTAGAGTTGATTTACAGTGTCGTGTTAGTTTCAGGTGTACAGCAAAGTGATTCAGTTATACATATACATATATCTATTCTTTTTCAGATTGTTTTCCCACATAGGCTATGATGTGTGTTATTATTCATCCCAGTAAATGTAAGAACTGTTCCCAGAGCTTGGTGACATAATTGGTGCTGGTATGGCTTGGGGACTGTGACTCCCATTGAACTGCCGTTCGTTGGTCTGGTTCCCTTGGGAACTTGTGGTGGGAGGGGGAGGGGCAGGGTTAGGGCATCCCTGGGCTCCCCGTACCACAGAAGTCCCACCAGGCCCCACCGAGGACCAGTGGATGGTGGGCCCATGTCGTTTAGCATAACACAGAGCCAGTGTCAGCAGGGCTGCCTTAATACGGTGACAGCACCTGCTCTTCATTTGGAGACATCCAAGCCCAGGCCGGAGACCCTCTGACGGGGCAATATGGTGGCATCCTGGACCCGCAGGCCTTTCCACCCCCTTGGTTTGTCCTGAGCTAGCCATTCTTCAGGACTTGAGTCTGAAACGTCAGAGCCCAGTCACGTGGCTGCTACCAGAAGATGCTATTAAAATGCCACTAGAAGAACGTTGTTTTGGTACTTTTACACATCAGCTGCTAATCTTTGCAGGATTTTCCCCTTCCCAGGGTAAAGCGAGAGAAGAGGAAGTGAAAACAGCAGGGGGAGAATTTTCGCACAGCACCTCTCGCCTTGCAGACAACAACCAAAAGCCCCCTGGGTTTTGAACAGAGCCCTGTGCTTTCTATAGCTGGTCTGCATCCATGGATCGCCTCCTTTGGTTCTCAGATCCCCCGCAGGTGGGAGGCAGGATCCTGAGCTGCCCTGATTTTGCTCTCATTTGCAGACAGGATGCACTCCTGGGGTGGGAGGCGAGCGCTGGGGACAGGCTATTCCAGGAGGAGGTAGCTCTTCAGAGCCATTCTGGAGAGGTGCTTGGGGTTTCTGAATTCCTTCGTGGAAGCTGACCCATACCCGGCGGGGGAAGGTCTGCGTGTGAATAAGCATCTGAGCTGATAATCCTCTGGCTGGAGCCCTTCGGCCAAGGAAGATGGAGGCGCTGGTCTCCCCAGGGCTGAGCAACCACCATCGGCTGACGTCTCCCAGACGTGGGGCTCGCCTGGGTGCTGGGGATCCCTTACCCCAAAGCCCGGGGCCTCTGAGAGCTTTTGATTGCAGTCTCTGCTACCGAGACAGGGGTGTCTTCCCAGAGTCCAGTGGGCATGTCTCAACCTCTCCTGCTGCTTTAATCGTCTCCCATGACAGCTCATTCCTATGCCTCCCAGCTAGGAGGACTGAGTGGAGGCTGAGATTCGATCTGGGCTGGGAATCAGAACCCTCCAAAGAGCATCCCCCCTCCAATTAAGCAACTGGTTTATTGTGTTGCCAAACCAAACTTGGGTCTGCTGTGAGCAGCAAAGCCAATCTATTGATACTGAGTCGTGGTGAAGGAAAGTGCAATGTCTACTGCAGGGCACCAAGCAAGGAGTACAGGTGGCTAATGCTCAAAAGACCCAAACTCCCCAGTGGCTTTCAGGGAAAGGTTTTTAAAGGTAGGGTGAAGGAGAGGGTTGCGTGGTACGTGATCAGCTCGTGGACATTCTTCTGATTGGTTGGTGCTGAGGTAATCAGGAGTCAACATCATCAACCTTCTGGTTCCAACTGGTCTGGGGTTACGCGCTTGTGGTCAGCATGCAGTTAACTTCTTCCATCTGGTGGGGGTTTCAGTATCTGAAAAACAGCTCAAGAATATGGCTCAGAAGATTATCAATAGCCCTTGAGGAGGAGCTAAAGGTCCTTGACTTTGTTTAATGACTAAACTATTATTATTTTGTCTTGCTTGACTGTTTTCCTTGGTTTCTGCATTTTCTCACTTCTCTGATTAAATTTGTTCTTTGGAACTTGGGGAAGGTCTAGGAGGCTGAAGTTTTTCTACAAACAAGAGGCAGATGGAGAACAGGGTGTGGGGTGGCGGTGGGGGTGGGGAGGTCAGTCCCGGGAAGACCCCGTAGAGTCCTGCTGCATTATAATCCCCCCGCCCTTTTCTTTGATACTCCTCAATCTGGAGGGGGGAAAGGTGCAAGACAACAAAGGGAGTAAAGTTTTGGATGGAGAGGTTAATCATAAGCTCGGCAGAGAAACTCAGTTTTAGGGGGAGTCGCTTTCAATTGCTGCTCCTTTCCATCTCTGCTCTGCATTTTCCACCAGGGCCTTCCTTTCCTCCCACAGTGCCCTCTCTCCATCTCCCACTGCCCTTTCAGAGTCAGCTCAGACACCACACTTCTGAAGCCTTCCCTGGAAACAAACAGGAATGTTTGTTTCCCTCCTCTGGCTCATGGGACCACGAGCTCCAGGGACCGTGCATTTGGCTCCTGCCAGAGGCAGTCAGTTCATTTCTCTCCTCTTTCTCCGAGGGCCCAGGCCCACCCTCATCTCTGAGTGTGTCCCATCACAGGACTCTATTAAACTATCAGTAAGCATTGAATGAACGCATGGAGAAGATCTGTCACTGGCTCCTCCGCCTCTGTCTACCATCGTTTTTTCTTTAGAAGAGGCAATTTGTTCATCTGGTTCTGAGTAGGAGGTTGGGGAGAGAGCCAGGAAAAAACATTCATAGCAAATCGTGCCCCCCCGCCCCCACCCCGTCCCAGGATCTAGGAGGGCTGGAATCTCACTAGGGCTTGGGTCAAGGGTACCCAGGCAGGGTGATTGAGAATGACAGAGCTGTTTGCTGATCTGGGCAGGAGGAAGGGGGCAGAAATCTTCGCCAACAGGGTCCGAGCTTGTGTGTGGGGGTGGTGGGGGAGGCAGTTTCCAGGTGAGGCCAAGGAGGTTCTACCCAGGTGTATTCCAGCTTATTCTGGCTTTCTAGGGCACAGACAGTGGGGTGAAAGCAAGGAGCCAAGGTGCTGGGCAACTTCCAGGGTGGCCCCCTTTGACCCCAGAACCATGTTTCCAAATGGATAAAGCTCAGGGACAGAGTTGATTCAACCACTATTCAAATTTTCTACAAGCTAATATCTATACTTCCTTCTCCTCAATCCAGCGGGGAGGCCTTGGGTCCTGGGATAGGCGCTGGGTGGAGATTTAATGTGATGGGGCTTCGTTGGCATCCCTGGAGTCTTGATACTGGATGAATAGGAAGCATCCTGTTTAAAACTTAAACGATCTAAGGTCTTTTCTGAAGTACCACGGAGGGGTGGCTGGAGTCTGTGGTGCTGTGTGAAGGGCTGTGAGGGACGGACCGGGTGCTGGGTGGATGCTTCTCCTTGGGACTGGAGAGCTGGGCCCTCACAGCTGGGAACCTGTCCTGGTGGCCTCTGTCCCTCCTTAGTCATCTCATCTGCACACACCCCCAGGGCTATAGCGAGCCGCCGCTCAGCCCAGCCTGGCAGCTGAATCTGTCTCCATCTCTTCGTTTTGATGGCAGCCTGGAATTGTTATCCTTCACAGATCATCTCTTGGAAGCACACCAGCTCTTATTATATCTCCCAGCTTGCCTGGAGGCTGCTCAGCTAATCTGGCATCTTTGGCTGCTGGATTCGCCTCTGGCACCAGTCGGGTGGGAAGACGGACAAAATAATTAAGCCCCATGAGTTGCAAGGAGAATTAATTCCCCTGTACAAACTTTTGTTTCTTCTCTTTCTGGGTAACTTCAGATGTGTTAATCCAGGACTGTTCTTTTTTCCTTTTGTAACAGGTCTAATTTATAGCAGCCCTGTTTTGGGGTTTTTTTTTTTTACCATATTTTTTTCATTAGAATATAGTCCATGTGAACTTTATAACACTAAAGATATTTTCCTTGCTTATTATGAAAATGTTTTAACTATACGAAACCCAGTTTTGCAAAGAGAGGAATAAAAGATCACCCCTAATCTTACCACAAACCCACTGGATCCAGTTTCTGTGTTTTCCCTTCCAGTTTTTGTCTGGATGCATATTTAATTATACATGAGTATGATCCCGATATACATTTACTTAAAAATTTTTTTTTTATTTAATTATTTATTTTTGGCTGCGTTAGATCTTCATTGCTGCACGCGGCTTTCTCTAGCTGTGGTGAGCGTGGGCTACTCTTCGTTGCGGTGCGCGGGCTCCTCATTGTCGTAGCTTTTCTTGTTGCGGAGCACGGGCTCTAGGCGCGCAGGCTTCAGTAGTTGTGGCACGTGGGCTCAGTAGTTGTGGCTCACGGGCTCTAGAGCACAGGATCAGTAGTTGTGGCTCATGGGCTTAGTTGCTCCATGGACTCGGCATGTGGGATGATCTCGGACCAGGGCTCCAACCCGTGTCCTCTGCATTGGCAGGCGGATTCTTAACCACTGCGCCACCAGGGAAGTCCAGCGATATACATGAACTTTTTGAAAGAACCTAATCTGAGGATGTATGTATTGCCCCACCTTGCTACTTATCCTTTCTTACCAACATTAACTCACAAAATAGCTTAAGTATCATAATTTATTTAATCAACCTCCTCTGGCTGGAAATTTTCTGGGCTCTGTCAGTTCTTGGGGGCCAGGCAGAGAAAGTGGGCTAGCTTCAGAGCAGAGTTCAAATGACTCTAATGACCCCTCTTGTGCCACCCGCCTTTCCTGGGCCTGACTCCTGCCAGATGGTTCCTGCCATGCTCAGGTGCCCACAGAAAGGAGCTCCCCACCCACTGCTCTGTAGGGAAAAGACATTTCCAGGGCACATTTTTGCAAAGTTTTTCATTCATGCAGGTGCTCACCCACTGGGCTCTGACCATATGTATAGACATCTCCTCTACCAGACAAGAGGCAAGGGAGCATGTTATGTTGGATCTTTCTTTTCTTTTTTAAGAGTTTTTTTTGATGTGGACCATTTTTAAAGTCTTTATTGAATTTGTTACAATATTGCTTGTATATTAGGTTTTGGTTTTTTGGCCTTGAGGCATGTGGGATCTTAGCTGCCCCGCCAGAGATTGAACCTGCACCCCCTGCCTTGGAAGCGGGAGTCTTAACCACTGGACTGCCAGGGAAGCCCATGGAGCTTCATTATTAGTGCCTAAGAGGGTTCTTGGAATATAATAGATCTCAGCAGTTGTTTGCTGAGTGAATCAAAGGCAAAGGAATGATTCACAGCTCACAAGGAAACCGTAAGTGTCCAATCCCCACCCCCCGCCCCGCCCCGTTTTTTCCCCAGCCTGGGCTGTGGAATCTGACACATGGCTCTGCTTTAGGGCTGAAGGCTTTGACTCAGGGCAAAGTGCCTCATTATTCAACAGCTTACTTCTCCCTCCTAGCTAGCCCCTGCACCTCTTAGAATCTTGGTCTGCGCCGTACACTCCCCGTCCCCCAAAGTAAAGTGATGATGACGATTTCATAGTGCAGGGTCCCCATCCCGCCCCTACACCCAGATTTAGGTCCCCCTTTATTAAGTGGGGTGGCCATCTTGTCTCAGCTTGCCCAGGACTTTCCCAGTTTAGCCCTGAAAGCCCCCACTCAGACCCAAGTAAACGGGGCGGGTTTTGTCCTAGATCCTCGCGTCCAGTTTTTCACAACGTCCTGTAGAGGGCGCTGGAGGCACAGCACAGGAGACAGGTGCGTCGGTGGATGGAGCATCTGTCTGCTCTCCCAGGTGGGACACCAGTCAGACAAAGGGTTCTGCCTCTGGCCAGAGTGCGTCAGAAAACAGCCTACTCCCTCCCCGCCCGGCAGGGAACGCCTGTGTCAGGGAACCGACCCTCGCTGGAGAAGAGGGAGTTAACTTGTCCACAGGCCTGCTACTCTGAGTCTTCTCCATTTCTTGTTCTTGAGAAAGCAAATCGTGGATAAATAAATTGTGGTTCAGTTTCAGGCTATCAAGCTACCCAGTGTGTTCCAGCACTAATGGCCCTGATGGCAGGACACCCCCGTTGCATTAACCTAGAACACCTTCAGCCACAGCAGAACAAACTGGCTTCCTTTCAAGCGTGTCTATCAACTATTCACCTTCTCCTGGTTTATAGACCTACCTCGGGAGATTAAGTGGGAAATCATAAAGTTTACTTTCAAAGTGAGTGGCCATAGTAAAAAAAAAAAAAAAAAACACCTTGCTACAACAATTGTAGTGCAAGGGGAGACCTGTACAGATCCTGCTTTGGGAATTAGCCTGGCTGCAGCCAACTCACATCAGCTCTTCTGATAAGCACAGGTTTCCCAGTGCCTCATTCTCATCAGCCCCCTGCTTCTGTGCATAACGCCTATTGCTGATGTGTTGGATACAACTGGGTCGCAGAGTATTTAGGATAGATACCATCATGGTGGGATACTTTACCAGTTCTCTCACTTGCTCCCCCTTTGCTGTTAAGCTACATACTTTGGGTGATGATTATGTTTCATTAGTTATGCTGTAAGAACTGTTTTGTGAGGAGGGCCTGGCTGAAGATACCAACAAAATGGGTTAAACACGCAGAGCTGCTGTTTATGACTTGGAATGTCATTCGTGTGGATGTTTCCCTCTACACAAATATCTGGGAAATGACTCTAGGATACTGGTCTATACTGTTCTAGAAAGAGAAGTTATTTGCTTCTAATCCTCTCTCCTTCTTAAAACATCATTTTAAGAACTGGAGGAGTTAGGTGCTTTTAAAGAGTTGCAGAAGGGAGGAGGTCAGTTGGCAGTTATTTGAGTTTGTATTTCACGGGTGGAATTTTACCTATTACCCATAGTAGTGGAGTCAGACAGATCTGGGTGGGAATCCTGTCTCCACCATAAATTAATTGTGTGATCTTGGACAAGTTATTTAATTTCTCTGAACCTCAGTTTCTCCATCTTTAAAATTAGGATGATAAAGTAGTATATCCTCGTATCCCTCATTAGACTGCTGTCAGGGATACACGAGATGATGTGTCTGAAGCACCCAGCTCTGAGCCTGGCGCCTGGTAGGTGTTCAGCAATTTGAGTGGCTCCTTTTTTCTTAACTCCAAGCTGACTGCCTAGTCTGTTAACCCAGTACTGCTCAGCTAGAATCATATTGCAGTCAATTAAGTTATGACTTTATTTGTATTTAGACACACTCATCAAATGGGTTTGGGTGTTTCCAAGTTCGCTCAGGTACTCTATCTTTTTTTAAAATCAATTAATTAATTAATTTATTTTTGGCTGCATTGGGTCTTCATTGCTGTGCACGGGCTTTCTCTAGTTGCCGCGAGTGGGGGCCACTCTCCTTCGCGGTGCGCGGTCTTCTCATTGCGGTGGCTTCTCTTGTGTGGAGCACGGGCTCTAGGCGCACGGGCTTCAGTAATTGTGGCACGCAGGTTCAGTAGTTGTGGCGCACGGGCTTAGTTGCTCTGTGGCATGTGGGATCTTCCCGGACCAGGGATGGAACCCATGTTCCCTGCATTGGCACACGGATTCTTAACCACTGCACCACCAGGGGAAGTCCCAGGTACTCTATCTTGAATTATCATCGTCATCATTGCCATCATCATCATCATCAACAGAACACCAGCTAACTTTTATTGAGTGTTTACTATATACCAGGTATTGGGCAAAATACTTGAACCCAGAACTGCATGAAGGCTTGTGTTCTAAACCACCCCTCTCCACTGCCTCTCTGCCATGCCTAATTTCATCCTTTATCGGATGGATTTTAGGAGTCTGGCTAGGTTGGATTTTACAAGTTTTACTTTTGAAGAGCATATCAAACTGTAGGTTCCTGGGTACTGGTTACAACTGGTTTTGGATTTCTGATGACACTGGCAGTGATAAGACAACTATTGGTGCAGCCACTTGAGGTCTAAGTAAACTGGCATAATGGGAAACATGAAAAAGTACCACACGGTGAAGATGTCAAACTCTTGGCAAAATCCAGTCCAACTGGGCTGGAATGGGTTTTTGACTCTCTTGAGGATCTGCTCTCCCAGAAAAAGCTGCGAAGAACAATTCTCGTCCTGCCTCTGAGACAGTTGGATCTTAGGTGAGTCATTCACTTCTCTTGGGCCTCAGTTTCCCCTTTTGGAAAATGAGGGGATTAAACCAAATTGCTGGTTCTCAAAACTTCGGATGTGCTGGATTCCTAGGCTCCGCCCTGGTAGACTTTAATTCAGTAGGCGTGGGTGGGGCCCAGCAGCCTCCCTGGGGATATTCTAAGCCCCATTAATTTCAGAAATGTCCACCTAGACTGTGACTGACATTTGGTTTTAAAGCTAATATCCCAGGAAATGTGGAGTGTTTTCTGAGGAGGAGGAAGACCCATCCAAAGCACCCACACTGGAAGAGGCAAGCAAAGCTCAGAGAGTCAGGAACTCTGCATAACAGCCATCTGAGGTTGGTACTTGCTGAAATTCTGAGAGTCAACCGGGGAGGTCTTCTAGAAGGTTCCCCAAGGCTCACAGATTGACAGGAAACCACAACAGGGGTAAAATGCAAACAGAACACACCCTATCAGATGTGAGGGCAGTTCTGTATACAGTATAATAACTCGTATCATGGAAAAGTTTACAACTCATTTGTTTGAAATCTGTGTCTGTGTGTTTTCATTTTGGCGGTATGGAGAGTTCTGGAGGAAAAGGGGGTGAGGATTCAAGTGGGAATAATTTTTACATGTACATCTCCCATTGTAAGAATACTGATCTCGAAGTATATTCTTTTGTCTTGAGTCTTTTGCATTATTGATCCACAGTGATGAAATCCTTAGGACAAATCTTCAATTTCCATATCATTTACTACCTTGGTCTACAGCCTGAGGCTAGTTTAGTTCTCCAAAAAAAAAATATATATATTTGTAGGAGTTGATTGAGCCCAAGATTGTAAATATAGATTTCACTGGTAAAGTGATCGACTCTCATATTGACTTCAGGGATTAGAAAATAAGGCTCAAAAGTATGAAAACCACATGGGCATATAGAGTAAGTGCTCAACAAATGTTGGCTTTTATTATTATTAGGTGATCATGGAAATGACTTTCACTAATTTGCTCTGGAGTTATAAGCTGCTGTTGACCCAGGGATAGTTTCTAAGAAGACCAAGTTCCTGACACGCCAGGGAATATAAGGGAAATACAGCTTCCCTTTAGTGCAGTCTACCCCAAAGAGCTTTATCCAGACTACTATGTGGGGTCCTTCAGCTGATTTTAGATGGTGTGCAGACCTTTTAAATAATGTTCTTTAAAATACTATGTATTTAAGAATAAACATAACTGGTAAGATATCTATGTTTAAATATATTTTTATGACAAAAGACAATGGTTTTGCATTTATGCTGATATAAAGTTTCCTTTTAAAATAAATTATTAAAGTAGAATAAGTAAGTTGATTCAAAGAAAGCTGTTAAGTAATCATAGTTCAGGTGGTACCCAGAAATGGTAACAATTGTGGCGGTGGTATGCAAATGATTGTGCCTTGAGAAGTGCTGTGTGATGAACCGAATCTGCCTGCTCCCCATTTTGCTACATATGAAAATACTAACACTCATTTTATAGGGTTTGCCTATATCACACAGTTATAAAACTTTCGTACTGGCTAAGACCATGAGATCATCACAGAACCACCTTCCTTGTTACAGTTAGGTGGATTCTGAGGTCTAGAGATGCTGTGCCTTGATTTTAAGTGCAGCACATTCTGGAGGACTGGGATTTCACGCTGTTAGAGAAAACCTTGATACTTTCCGGTGGTCTAGACCTCAACAATAGAAAAGGGGTAGTCCTTTACCCCCCAGTCTATCAAGAGAGACATTGGAAGAGAGAAATTGTGTTCTATGGCAGGATCTCAAGGGGCAGCTGTCTTGAAATACTCAGAGGTATTTTTGTATAACTGAATCGCTGAGTTGTCCACCTGAAACTAACATGATATTATAAATCAACTATACTTCAATAAAAAATAATTCAAAAAAACAAAAAGGGAAATAAGAACCAAAAAAGAAATTAACCTATCAATCAACATGAATAGATGCCTGAAAGTGTTATCACATGCATTCACTTCATGTTTTCTTTCTTTTTTTTTTTGGCAGATTTATTTTCTCTTTGCTTCAGATTATTCATTGAAACCAGTGCTACCTCTCAAACACAGTTGTCCACAGAAGTGTTGCTAATCCTTTGAAAAGACTCAGGAAAAAAAATGTCATAAGTCATCTAGACTCAACTATCTTAAGAAATCCATAGGATCATATGCTTATTCAGTTATTTAGGGAGAAAAAAAAAAGAAATATTCAGAGGTCTTTCATTTGGAAGAGGATTATATTTATTCTATTTGACTGTAAGGTGTAGAAGCAGAACCAGGAGGGTGAGATCATGGAAAGACAGATTTTAGCTGAATGAGAGGAAATACTTTTCGTTAATTCTAGGAGTGAGCTCTTAAGAGAGGATGGGCTCCCCAAGACTAGAGGTGTTAATTTTAGGTGACAACCCTAGGGGACATGGGGAAGGAAATGCTCTTATCCAAGGGCTGATGGGTACATGAGGTGGCTGACCCAAGGCCCTTGCCACTTCTGAATGTCAAGGACTCTGAGGTGGCCTTTCCTGCCTTTCAAATGGCTCATTATAGGGGGTCATTATCTGCAGTTACGGCAGTTCTATGGAAAAAGCAATCAGGGCTTCCCTGGTGGCGCAGTGGTTGAGAGTCCGCCTGCCGTGCAGGGAACACGGGTTCGTGCCCCGGTCCGGGAAGATCCCACATGCTGCTCAGCTGGGCCCGTGAGCCATGGCCACTGAGCCTGCGCGTCCGGAGCCTGTGCTCCGCAACGGGAGAGGCCACAACAGTGAGAGACCCGCGTACCACAAAAAAAAAAACAAAACAAAAACTTCACCCCCACCCCCCCATATAACACTCTTGAATACATGCAAAACAATTATACATTTTTGGTGCTAAATGGGAAAACATGTGAACATAAGCCAGCTATCTTAACTGTTTACTGGGATATATTTTAAAAATCAAGCTGTTAAATAATTGATAGTTTAGGATTTGCATGTTAATCAGGGTTTTGTTTAACAATAATCAGTAATTTTTAGAGAAGTGTATCGATCAATCTGGAAAGTCCAAAGTTCCATCATTTCACACTCAGAAAACTGCTATTAAGAGCTTATAACTTGGACTATAATAAAATGCAGAATTATCAGGTTGAACCAGGTGAAATTGTCATCTTGTAGATTAAAAACTTACATAGGCAATTTCATATAGTTAACCTACTACTGTTTATAAACAGTTCTATGATTACTAAGACTTGTAGACATTTTCGACTAAACCTAGAATTTCCCCTACCATATTGATCAAAGAAACATTATCACCACAAGCCAGATGATAATCCAGTATGATATCTTGTAAAAAGGCTCCGCGTTCCTTTCAGCTCGATATTGCCCAGTGGATTTTTCATTTGTAAAGACGCTAAGCCCTCTAATGTGCAAATCATTAAGAAGGCAGTTGTTGCTCTTCCAGCAAGGTTTGCCTAGCATTGAAAAACAGCCAGATAAACTCCTGCCCTTGTTGAAACCAGGCGGGGAGCCCGTGTGTGGTGGTAGTGCTTGGGGGTGGAGGGCAATGATTTCTGAAGTGAAGATTTAACGCAGTATAATCCCAGCTTCATTGCCTGTTCACGAGAGAACACAGCTTCAATTTAACGGCAGGCAACAGGAGTTTCACAGTCAGCACCAATTGTTTAAAACCCCAAACTAGTCTCTAAATGGGAAGCATCAAAACTAAAAGTGTGGAGGGATTTAAACTCCGGATTCTCTTTCAAATATAGTGAATCGAGTATTGTATCTTTTCCATAGGACGTTCATAGTCTCATGTTAAAATGAGCTTGCTCTTGGTGACTTTTCCTGAAAGCTCTGCTTTACAAATACAAAATTCTCATGTACTGTAGGAGAGCCACATAAAAGACATGCTTGTCGACAAATGGGGAAAGATATGACATTTGAAAATTCTGTAAGAAAACTGGGGGACTGTCGGGGATTCCCCTCTGTTCCATTTGTTGTTAAAAATTAATAAAAATGTAAGCCCTCAAACTTTACGCATTCATACTCAAAACAAATGCATTAAAAATCGTGGCTATGTGGAGAAGTAAGGGGACTGAAAGTAGTTCAATCTATTTGACGGTTGAAACAGGCTCAGAGAGTTTAAGTGACATGCCCAGTGCCTACAGGGATATGGAAAACAAAGACCTTGACTATATGCCACATTCTCCAAGAAACTAGGAAACAACTCAAACATTGGTGGTTTCTATGGTATCACTCTGACAAGAAGGTATTTTAATTCAATCTTCCCGCCCTGAGTTGAAAGCTGCCAAATCCCATCTTAAGTTTCGATCCGTTGCTGTAGCATCGTATGGGCAGGCTTGGTCTAGATATACTTGTTTTCCCTGTGCCATCTCCAGCTCAGCAAAAGAACCACTTCCGTCCTCTTAAGAGACTTCAGTACCAGGGTAATAACGTGACATCTTGATCTGGTACTCTTTTCCACCCGTATTAACAACTTCTCTACCCAGTTTTGACAATGTACTTACTAAAAAGGATATCCAGTTTGTTGGGGATGAGATGGCTGAAGTTCTTAGCCCTATGACACCCTACACCCAGAACTGACAAATTAGTTTTTGATTCAGAAAGAAACATTCCATGTGTTTTTAAGGAAAACAGGTACCAAGGGGTGTTTCCGCCCAACTTTGTTTCCTTTCCTCCTCTCTCAGGAGGCTGAACGGAATGGAGTCAGTCACTGCGTGCCGTGAGCTCACTAGCAGTGAATTCACTGTAAATGAAGTTTTGTCCATGTAGAGAAGTTATCTACATGTAAGCACAGGGCTTACCTTTATTCACTTGGCCATATTTTTCTGTTCAATGTAAAAGTTTCTCATATGTGTACGTAGAAACTTACTACTTTTGGAGTCAAAGACCGTATATGACATGACTGTAATGTGAGGAAACTAATTTTCACAAGTGTCTTGTACACATGAACTTACTACTTACAGCAGTTTACATAGTTGGGTGAGACAGGGCCTTATCTGAAGAGGCAAATTCATAACAGCTGTGAAAGGCCACTCCCTACTGTCACTACATTATAATAACGAAGTTACAAGCTTGTGTTGCATAAAAATATTTACTGCATTAAAAACACTGAGACTCTTTTTTCCATTTTTTTTTTATTACATTTGGACCTTTAAGAAACATATACCACCAGTTATACCACTATTCAGTAAAAATCTATTCTAGTTTTTGGAATGCATGTGTCACAAACTATCTTGCTTCTGGTCTCTAAGACTTTTAGTTACTAAGAGCTTATCAAAAAGGTAGGCTCTGATCTATGGGATCCTGAGCCTTGAGGTTTTAAATGTTTTGATTATTGTAAAACAATTTCCAGTGGATAAACTTAATCCCCAGCTGTTTTTCTTCTAGAATGGGCTAATCATTTTGAAGTTACTTCCTCCATTGCAAGAATATCCAATTCCTTCAGCTTTGTGATCTATTCTGTCTTTGGAAAACTTGGTAAAAAAGTATTTTTTCCCCCCTGTACAATAGGGGTGAATTCACCAGAACATATCCAATATTAATTATAACAAAAGGCAGTATAGATAAATGTATATGTGTCATGTTCACTTTAATGACTATTTCATAAGCCAGTAACTATGAAGACCATTTCTGGATCAATACAATCCAAGTGTGGCTGCAGGTACACTCAACACCTTAACACAACTCTTGGTATCTGACATCGATTCAAAATAAAAAAAGGGTAAGTGAACTCACAAGACTATGTTTTCAAGAACCTACTCTCTGTGGAAGTAAACAGGAAAGGGGCCCTTCAGGAAGCTGTTGATGGGGACTGGGAAGGTTTAAAGCTATGGCTTTGGTAAGCACCCAAGTGAGCTGTAGGAAGGCCTTTGTAAGAGTAGATTCTGCAGCATCAAAGGATAATTCTCTAAAAGAGGTGGGCATTTTCTCAATTAATTTAAATTCTGAGGCTTTCAACAGTTGAGGGCTAGAAACAAGATCCAAAGAAAAGAACCATCTTCTTCCCGCTTAAGAAAGGTGACTGTGCCATTCAGCTCATGATGCTAAATGGTCCAAAAGCCTTTGGTGGTGTGATATGGACAAGAAAAAAATTAATACACAAACCACATAACACCATTAAAACTCAAAAAACATTTTTTTCATTTAAAAAAGTATTTAGGACACATAAAACAAGGCAACATTTATTCTTTTTTCCCGTCTTCTGGTACGGGGTCTGTTGAAGCTTCCTCCACGGTTGCACTGTTGCTCTCTGAGCCAGTGTTACTATCACTGGTCCCTTCCTCTGCCAGACTGTCCACCCCCTCCTGCCCGCTCTCCTTGTCCTCAGGAGTAGACGTGCCTTCTTCACCATTCTGTTGGCTTTCCGTCGTTTCTTCAAGGTGTGTCTCCTCTGTAATCACACATTTGTCACTGTTAGTTCCAATACAAAAATTTCCTCTTCTAATTATGCTGACAGTCCAGAGCTGCAGCATCTGATGATAAGGCAGCCACTCACCACATATGGCTACTAAGCACTTGATATGAGCACGTGTGACCAAAGAAAGAACTTTCAGCATGTTTAAAACAATTTGGGATTTGGAAACAATCTACTTTTTAACTGTAAATTTTGAAATCTAA
The DNA here is from genome assembly GCF_964165515.1 of Mesoplodon bidens. Classification (NCBI taxonomy): domain Eukaryota; kingdom Metazoa; phylum Chordata; class Mammalia; order Artiodactyla; family Ziphiidae; genus Mesoplodon; species Mesoplodon bidens. The sequence goes on along the minus strand of NC_138179.1, from coordinate 52,094,373 downwards.
ATACAGATCAAGTATTTCTGCTGAAAACTTAGCTTCCAAATTTTGATGTGCTCTAAGTCTAAAAATACACACCGGATTTTGAAGACTTATTAAAATTAATTTCACTTAAAAGAGTTCATTGGGCTTCCCTGGTGGCGCAGTGGTTGAGAGTCCGCCTGCCGATGCAGGGGACACGGGTTCGTGCCCCGGTCCGGGAAGATCCCACATGCCGCGGAGCGGCTGGGCCCGTGAGCCATGGCCGCTGAGCCTGCGCGTCCGGAGCCTGTGCTCCGCAACGGGAGAGGCCACAACAGTGAGAGGCCCGCGTACCGCAAAAAAAAAAAAAAAAAAAAAAAAGATTTCATTTAAACAATGTCAGCAGTAGAAAATTTATAATTACACAGTGACTTATATTTCATTTCTATTGGACAGTGCTGTTGTGAAGTGCTTGGATTTAATGAGTGAGAAAGCAGGTATGGAAATGGTATAAGGCTGATATTTAAAGTACTTTGTTACAAGTCACGCTGGGCTGTTTTCTGTTATTGCTCTAATAGTCTTCAGAACAATGTTTTTCAGTTTTTTCCCTTCAGCTAGAAGGATGAAATCTGAGCAAAGACCTAGGCATGCTCTATTCCTAGATGACAAAACAGAGGCAAGGCTGAGTATTCTAGCTGCAAAATGAGCCAAAGAACCATGCTCTAATTCTCAAGCTCTTGTTTTAACCACAAAATGTGTTCACGTTCCAAACCTGTTAAGATAAAAAGCATGTTCACACAAAACAGAGAAAGGTTCAGATAAGAAAACTTAAAATCTATCTGCTGAATCACATTCTGCAGAAATACCTGGTAAAGATACTATATTCTACTTAATGTTTTCCAGATGTCAGATGAGCAGCTGTCAGTTGGGCACCAAGTGTGACTATGGTCCTTCTCACTTCTTGTAATGATGGTCCAGGGAGCCTTTGACTGTGTTTCCCATACTTTCAGCTTGGTTGTTTATTACACAGTGTGCACTGGGCAGGGTCAAAACAGTGCCAGAAAGTAGAGTGATCTCAAAATGTCAAGCAGTGATCGATTTAAGCAGTACTTCATGTAAGCTGTGTTATTGTTTGCCTTGAGGAATGCTTTTAAGCAGGAAAATCAGTAGAAGTATGAATTGTTCCAGGGTGGGGTCAACAAATGCTTTCTATAAAGGCTAGGTAGTAAATATTTCAGGTTTTGTGGGCCAGGTAGTCTCAGTTGCAACTACTCAACTATACTGTTGTAGCCCCAAAGCAGCCACAGACAATACATAAATAAACGGTTCCAACAAAACTTTATTTACAAAAGCAGGTGGCAGGCAGGATTTGGCCTGCAGGTTTGATTTGCCTAACTCCATTCTAGGACACCAGAGACGACACTGATCTTAAGAGCAATGACCACATCTTGTTTAAACAATTTTAGCAATAAAGGTTAAAATACTGAGTGCCAATATCATGTCAAGCGCAGTAATGATGATTTTATGTACATTTATCCTTGGGAACTCACTCTCAGAGGCAGGTGCTAGAATACGTGCAAATGAGGAAACTGAAATTAAATAACTTACCCAAAGTCACAGCGCTAGCAAATGGTGAAGCAGTATTAGACCCAGATCTGTCTGACTCCCGGGCCAGTATCCTTAACCATTAAACCATTATACTTTATATTCCCAGCAAAGGACATGACTCAATCTGGGCAAACAACCAAGACCTCGCACAGCAAGACTAAAGACAACACACCACTGCTGTTTTGTACCAATACCAACATTTTCAGTGGACTCTAGTATAAGAGATTAAGGTTTTGAAAGAAATGGGTAGGTCATATGGAGAGTAATTCAAGAGGCAAGATCAACAGAGTGACTTCTGAAAAGCACTGAGAAAGGAAAAGCAGAACTGAAGACAGCTGTAAGAGCCCTCGACATGTACTTCGATATCAACTGAAAGGTTACCTGTCTCCATCGGAACGCTCTCGTCCTCTTTCTTTCCTTCGGTCTTATTAGCTGCCGGCTCCTCCTCGGGAACAATGCTGCTCTGGCTGCGCTCAGCTTGCTCTGCTGCCTCTTTCTCCCTTTCCTCCTGCCTTTTGCGAGCCTGTTCCTCGGCCTGTGCAATTTCAGCTGCAATTTTTTCCATATCCACTTCTACTTTCAAACCACACAACTAGCAGTCAGAAAACAGAACCCAAAAAACTCTCTTAGTCATGTTCTTTTCTTACAATCTCTGAACCAGAGAAATTGTTTTAAAAGCGGGTTTTCTTGGCTAAGAACTATATACATTTATATGGCAGAAAAAAACATGGTTTCCATGTCCTCTCGGAAGCTCTTGTGTCTACAGGAAAGTTGCCCTACCACGCCACATAACATCAAGTATTACAGAACAGCCGGTGAGACAATGCTGAAAGTTCTGGATGATACTCAAAGCTTCCATTTTATATTTCAGGCGGCCAAACACCAGATTTACTTGCTTTCATACAAAGTGCAAACTGTGAACTACAGCTAATGGAGACGTTTGATGAATAAACTGCAATGAAATGAAAATACTTCACAACTGCAAGAGAGTTTAAATGAAACCCTCAGAGGGTTCTAGAGTCTAAGGCCTAGTACATATGTGGGTACTATATGATATTTCAAACCTATTGCAACTCTGCCAGAAAATGGAAATCATTTCATAAAGCAAAGACCTTGCCAGTTATAGCAAAGTTAACCCTGTTTCAAAGTGAACAATGTTCCATGAAAACACTATTTTGGAAAAAAGAAAGAGGGAAAAAAAAGTAACAGACACAGTGATAAAGGTATAGTTAACACATTAAATGTATACCCTTTTAAGTTCATTGTTAAATGAATCTGTGCTTTCCAGGAATTTCCTCTTCTTTTCTTGGTGTCGCTCCTCTATTTGAAGAAGTTCAGCTTCTAGTTTTCGCTGTAAAACATAAGATCAGGTTTTGTTACTACTGAACTATTTTCCCTAAAGCAAATTCAAACACAGAAAATGTCTCCTTTTTTTTAATGGTCCACACATTCGCATAGTGTGATAAATGTTTTGAAGTTTTAATTTATTTATTACATAATGTATAGCTAAGATTTTTAAAATGTAAAATGCAGCACAGAGGGAATGACTGATTAATAAGTATATGTTGGAGATACTGTTTCAGGCCTCAGCGATTTTTTGGAAAAAAAATATTTAGTACATCAGTAAGAGCTGACAGGATGTCTCAAAATTCTTAACGGATATGCTTTCTGTCAAAAGGCTCTACGTTACAGTTTTAATGACAAACTTATTAAATCTCTGGGAAAGGTCTACTCCCTCCAGCCTCTTCCCTGAATCAGGAACAGGTCAGACTGAACATAAATATTTAACAGGCACACTGATGCATGGTATAGGATCAGGTCACCTGGCACCTGTGGCATAATAAAATGTTTTGTGACTCTACCTGATGAACCATTAAGGACTGGACCTGTCGTTTGAGGACCTGCATTCTAGCTGTTGTGACGACAGACCGAACGTCTGGCACCACACTCTCACTAAGGATTTCACTGATGAGGCGGTGGTTTCTCTGGAAACGGGCGGTAGCTGTATGCTTCATTGAAAAGCCATCATCATAATCTGGAATGAACAAAAGGACCTGGAAGTTAGGTCACCAACTACCATCATCAGGAGAGTGCAACAACGTTAACACTTAGTTACCAAGGAGTCATGGCCCTCACTGGTTTAACAAAATCTAAAATAAATCTTTAAGTTATGATGTGCATCTGGGAAGATTTGCCTGAAACACAAATGAAATACAACCATGTGTCTTTGGCCTGGAAATCAACATGAAGGCTGTACTGACAGCAAAACAGATTTTGCCAAATGTCTCACTTTTGGGGTAGTAATTTAAGGGTTTTACAGCTGATGATACATAGGAACTGGGTGGTGTCTTTGTCACTGTAGCACTTTAAAGTAAGGAAAATGCCCACTGCAGAGGAAACATTATCTCTAGCAATATTCCGTTTCCCAGATGGGCATATATATTTTATAAGATTAAAATACCACTAAAGCCTTAAAAATGTTTAATTCTAAATTTCACTTTTAATTTTTATCAACTTACACACATATACATTTGTTGTCAGTGTATGAAGGTATATTACGTGCTGTTTTCTTCCACTCAAGTGCATATGCATATAGTATGGATCTGGTTTACAAGCTTATTCTTAATAGCTATTACCTTTGCTCTATCACTACCAGTTATTGACGTATCTGCTAACAACCTGTGCCATTATTTACTTAATATTTTTATTTAAATCAACTTAAAAAAAAAAGAGCTTCCTCTTAAGCAATACACATTAAAACAAAAGTTCCTCTCTGAACCAACTAACCATCTTAGTGTGCCGTCAGAGGTGGGGGACCACACTTTAGGAAACTGCTCCAAAGGCTCAAATTGTTCTGCTATGTCAGTTTAGCACGTCCCTTAATTTTGGTGCTTAAGTAGTTCCTAAAACTCTTATTACCAGAAACACCACTGCTACGAACTGGACTGGTAGGGGAAATAAAGTCTTAAAAATCTGGGCCTTTCTTTGCACTTTAGTTGTCTGTTTTTTTTTTTTTTTTTGGGGGGGGGTAGGTTTATATTTTCTAATCACCAAGTATTTACTTTATTTCATGAATATTCTCTTTCTAAAATGTCAGTTAAAAAAGACTTCACTGTCTTGTGTGGATAACTACGTATGCTTTGTAGGCCTTGTAGGTCTTCTTTGTTAAAGTGAGCAGCTGTTGTACTCGTGGATGTGCTGCCTTTCTCTTGGTTTTATGTACATTTCCACCTCCCAAGTCTTCCTCTTTCTACTCAGTTCTGAGGGATAAGGTCCAAGGTCTAAAGTCATTCTTACCCTGGTATCTTAACTATTTCCATCCTTTCTTACTAGCAGCTCTAATATCCTATTTTAAACTTAAAAAACATAATGGGCAGAAGTCTGAGAAACAGAGAAAAGGACTCTCTTTGAAGACTGTTCCTAAGTGAAGCTCTTTCGGTCCTTCTCAGTGTTCCTGCTGTTACCTTTCACTTGTGAAAACTTCAACTGATATCTACTTACGTCTTCTATGTTGCTAGCTTTTGTTTCCGATTATTACTGACCCCCATCCTTCCAAGTATTTGTAGACTGGATCTTCTATTTTTTTTAGTTCTGTATATTTTCTTGCACTAATTATCCAATTTGAGCAACTAAAGTTTGCTTACACTACTGTGTCTTTAGCACTGATGATTCTGCTTAACATGCTATATTGTTTCTATTCCCTATTCTATTTTCCATATTATTATATTTTGTATTTATGAGAATATTTGTCAATATCCCAGTCCTTTCTTTTAAAAACTCATTTTTGTTTTTCTCTCCTTTTAAGTATTATCAGTTTATTCATGTCTTTAGGTGGTATTACTGCTTCCTTGCTTAAAGGTCTCTTCTTTAAGGTCTTACAGGTTTTTTCTTTGTTACTACTACTTCTTTAAAATGGGATCTTAAATTATTTTCTAGATGTTTTTGTTGCTTGTAGCTAGAGCTTCCAACCTTTTCCACATCATGGCAGTACACAAAGAAAATATTATTTGTATAGCATGCTTGCTATGTGGATGAGTATACTCACAGCTGGAGGTGGCTAGCTCTGAAGCTCCTTGCAGCTTCAGACCCTGCATGGTTACAGAGAACCAACCGGAGGTACAAAAGCATACCTGCAAACTCTTCACGGAATGCCAACTAGGAAGCTCTGCTCTGTGTGCGGGGGTGTGCGCGTGTATAAAGTTTGTAGGTGTGCACCCTCCTAAGTGTCATCATGAGTTGTATTTATAAATTCTAGCTGGATTTCTGAATTAACTAGAAAAGAAAGTTCATAATGCCTCTTCCCACTCATTAACTTTCTCCCTTAAGAGCCTTTAACTCAGCCAATTTAGGGAACCAATAAGAAAGTAGAATATAACTTGAAGGCATTCAACTTTTTAAAAGCAGTTGAGGTAAAATTCTGATTGTGACTAAAAAACCTTCCATGCGTTCTGAGTACAAAGATTTTGATAAACGATAGGTAGTTTTTGCTATCTTCTACACTAAAAAGGGTGTTTCTTTATCTTTGGGAAGTTCACATACAAATATTAATCAAAATAATTATTCAAATTATTCAAAATATTGAAATGGCACTAAATTATGCTTTGTTTCCATTTAGAATAGGAAATAAAACTTAAGAGATTTCTCATATTTTAATTCTCAGAGAAAGCATAAACAAAGCCCCGCTATTTTTTTTTTTTTTTTTTTTTTTTTTTTTTTTACCATCTGGATCTTCAGCAGGCTGAATGCTCATGTAAGGTTCTCCTTTCTCCATGCGAGACTGTCTCTGTCGACTTTCTTCCTCTAAAGCAGCTTCTGCACGACTTTTTGCATTTATGTAAGCAAGGTATGCGGGGGAATTATGATAGGCCTTCATAGATTCATTGTACTCTATCTGAAATTCAAATGTTTTCAGTTTTAGAATTGACATTTTGCAGGTTACAATGAATACTTATATTACCTCATTTGAATATCAAAAGACATAATGATCTCCTTTTTTTTTTTTTTACAGACAAGGGATCTGAAGTCTTAGAGAAATTAAGTGACTTGACCCAGGCAGACAATGACTCAGCTGTCTGATTAGATCTTATGTTTCTTTTATAAATAATAAGGCAAGTGTTCATGAATTTTCTATTGTACCCATCTCCATAGTCCCATTCTACCTTTTCTGCTTCGTATTCGTTTAAATATTCTTGTTTTTCTTCATCAGTGAGATCTCGCCACATGCCACCAATAATCTTGCCAATCTCCCACAACTTCAGGTCAGGGTTGGAAGCCTTTACTTGGTCCCAGACCTTGAAAAGGACAAACAGTTGAGATTTCAGTACTGATGCCTAAAAATAAAGACCTTTAAAAATACTTTTTAATATAGAAACCTTCAATCATCAACAAAGGCAGAGGCAATAGTGTCAAATCCCCGTGTTCTCTTCAGCCTGCTGCAATAATCATCGGGTCCTCTGTCAGGTTACTTTAAGGCAGATCTCAGATATCTCCAATCACTGCAGACACTTATGATGAGCTAACGCAATAACATAGTCTTATGTCTTTCTAAAAATTCACGAGAGTTTAGGAGGAATGTGGTTACTCTGCATAATATAATACACCATATTGTCAAATACATGTATAATAATTCTGACCAAAAATTTTAAAATTTCTAAATAGTGGTGAAAATCAATAAATGCTCTTGTCTTTAATAAAGATAACAGTTATACTTGTTATTTTAAGAGTAATGGAGGTTCATACCATATGACCCAGCAATCCCTCTACTGGACATATACCCTGAAAAAACCATAATTCAAAGAGTCATGTACCCCAATGTTCATTCCAGCACTATTTACAACAGCCAGGACATGGAAGCAACTTAAGCGCCCGTCGACAGATGAATGGATAAAGAAGCTGTGGCACATATATACAATGGAATATTACTCAGCCATAAAAAGAAACGAAACTGAGTTATTTGTAGTGAGGTGGATGGACCTAGAGTCTGTCATACGGAGTGATGTAAGTCAGAAAGAGAAAAACAAATACCTTATGCTAACACATATATATGGAATCTTAAAAAAAAAGGTTCTCATGAACCTAGGGGCAGGACAGGAATAAAGACGCACACATAGAGAATGGACTTGAGGATATGGGGAGGGGAAGGGTAAGCTGTGACGAAGTGAGAGAGTGGCATGGACATATATACACCACCAAATGTAAGACAGATAGCTCGTGGGAAGCAGCCGCATAGCACAGGGAGATCAGCTCGGTGCTTTGTGACCACCTAGAGGGGTGGGATAGGGAGGGTGGGAGGAGATGCAAGAGGGAGGGGATATGGGGATATATGTATACATATAGCTGATTCACTTTGTTATACAGCAGAAACTAACACAACACTGTAAAGCAATTATACTCCAATAAAGATGTTAAAAACAAACAAACAAACAAACAAACAAAAACCAAAAAAAGAGTAACGGAGGTTCATCACCAAAAAAAAAAAGAGGAAAAATTCAAGGAAGTATGAAGAAAATAAAAATTACCATAAGCTTATTGTTTAGTGATAACCATTGTCTTCTAGGCTTTTTTAAAATTCAAACTAACATGTATTTGCTATTATTTTTATAAAAATAAGATACTAGTACACGTAGTCGTGCATTCCTTTTTTCACTAAACGTGTTTCTTATGTCATTAAATATTTTCCAAAAGACTACATAAGTAACATTGGCTACGTAACTCTGCTTTAAGTATTTTAACTGTTTATTTAATCATGTTCTTGTTGGATTTTAGTTCTGGAATTTGGAAATCAGAACTAATTTCTTTAAAAACTGCAATTCTGTATCTTTTCCTCTGACTACGCACAAAAAAGCTGGCTAAGCCAATCTGAAACCTGACATAAAGCCAAGAGCAAAGACGGCAGTCCTCACTCCCTTCTGGCTCCTGAGCACCTACCTTTCTGCTGTACCGCATGTAGGGCATCAGCGGCTTATCTGGTGGCTTTGGGGGTTTTGGAATCGTAATACCAGAGGACGCCTAGGAAAGAGTTAAATACATTCATTACTCAACTGCAAGAAGTTCACCAGCAAACTGAAAAGAGAATCCCTTAAAAAATGCTAATGCGCCTTTCTTCTACTCGTCCATGGATACAAGATTCTTATATTTTCTCCACTGAAAATAGCTATCACTGCAAATTCAGAAATGTTCACATCAGAAGAAAATAAAGAAAATGACTTTAGGCACATAATTTTTTAATACGTTACTTAACAGTTTATTGCCACTGCTTTGACAACCTGGCTGTAAGAATAAAATATTACACAATAATTCATTACATCGAAAATATATGGTTATATATCAGATGTCCCACGTTTAGGACATTACCTGGCACCCTTTTATTTTACTTAATTTACCATTACACATACAGTCAACACTTGATTACCTCACCGGAAGCTGAACTCGTTCAGCACTTACCACACCTCATACTGCCTACAGGGGACTATTTACTATTTGCACCATATCAGGAACGCACCTCCACACGAACAACCGCCACCACCGCAAACCCTACTTCCTAGGTTCAAAAATGGAAAACGAAAAAACCCTTCGTAGCTCCTTTATTATGACTAGAGATTTTAATGTTCTGAAGGTTCTACGCCCATATCTAGTGTCTTTTTTTTAATAAAGGAGATCAGGAAGTGTGAACTGAAGTCATTCCTTTTTTTATTCCTAATCAAAGTGGAGGAGTGAACAAGTTTACCAGGAACAGAGAAGTGGCAGAAACAGGGCCTGATTAAGTTACTTTTGAGACCTTATATCAAGAAACTCCATTTAATTTTTAAAAGATGCTGGTTTTGTGAGGAAGACACAGAAAGAAAGGGGAAGGAAAACAGAAGAACAGGAGGCGAGGAGACTGAAAAATAGTTTTTAAAAAGGTAAAGAAGAAAGTGGGTGAGGGAAGGAAAAAAGGGAAAGAAAGAGGAGAGACCAGCTCTTTCTAAAAGCTAAATCTAGGCAAGATACCAGATAGCTCCCAGTGGGCACCCCCACACCTCCAACGAGGGAGCGCTGGGGCTGAACCTACCCTCAGCTCTACACGCACGGCCGCATTTGATCAAGGACCCAGAATCAATGATGGCTGAATCACATTTGTTTCTCCCAAATTTCTGGGAGACTCCTGATACTGAACCTCCTTTCCAGGCTGGGGGGAAGAAGAGCTGGCTTCACTCTAATGACCAAGAGACAGGAATCCGCAAATTCTTGCAAGAAAACTAAGGTGCCATTTTGTTCCCTTGCCCTGATGTTGCTGTTGTGGTAAAACCGGAGGGAAACCCCTCCATTCTGGGCTGAGGCCCCCAATCAACCTTATTTTTCATGCAAGGGCTCCGGGAATAGTGTGTTGGTACCTGCTGCCACCACTTTCCAACAGTGCTCCTTCTTCCTGTGAGGAGCGTCTCCCTCCCTCCCTCCATACTTGTCAGTTAACTCTGCTTCCTCTCTGCTTCTCCATACGTGAACTTATCAGAACGTATTTCTCCTCTGAAGCAGTATTCCCCTCTTTCCACTCCTCCCACGTATTCTTAGCACACCTCATGCTGATGCTCATGTAGATAGACTCTGTTTTTAGCTAGCAGTGGGCAACGGGGTGAAGTGAGCCATGGGGGATGGAAACTGTCAACAGTGGTGGTATGAACAGCCTCTAGATCTGTCTCAGGGCTGTAGGAGTTCTCTGGGGTGGGGGTGGGGATTTCTACAAAGCTAACCTTATGTCATGAGTTCAGAGCAAGAAACACATAAAAGTCTGATTCTTCATAAAGTTATTAGAGAGCACTTCCAACTTATATCCAACACAAACCTTCAGAATTGCATGAAGTGGGTTACAAATAAAGTTGGAATTGTGCCAATAATTGAAGTTGGTAGACCACTGTTAACAATTTTTTAAAAAAGAGGTAAAGAATTCTAAAATGTCTATGCTTTAATATGTGAAATTAAAACTTTAAAAACAAATTACAGTAATATTTGCTCTTTGATATTTTTCAAAGAACTGTATTTTATAACAATGAATTTGCTTATTTCTCTTCTTTTCTCCCAAAGGAACATGTTGAGGTCGTATTTTCATTACACTGACCAATTTACAAATACAAGGAAAACAAAACCAAACCCAAAACAATAACAACATAGTTAAATTCTAGCTGGTTTTCAAGATATTAAAGGTTTATATCACTAAACACCCCTAATTTATTAACCATCTCAAACATATCTTTCTACAATTTCTCAAACATTATTCTTTAAAAAAGAAAAAAGAAGCAGTCTGCACTGAACACAATTATAACCACTGCTTTGCTATGATCCTCTAGTTTGAGGTATGAAACCCGCTGGCCCCTTTATTAAATGGCCTGGTGGTTATGCTTTTGGAGGGCAGGTCTCCTTTTTTAGTGGTTCCTTTCCTTGCTGCTATCAGGAAACCTACCTCTAGCAGCAACTGTCCCTCTTTCCAACTGGCAATGAGTTGAGGGAAAACAACTAACTATGCTTGTTAAAACTGTGCTTACAATAGAGTAAGGTCCTGGGAATCTCCTACGAATAAAGCCCATGATTTTGTGAAATTCTGGCTACTCAAGAGATTTTTGTTGTTTATTCCCATTTTTCAGCTGTTTCTCTGGTAGGATCTTATCTAAGGTTTTCTTCGGGGATGGAATTTCCATTAAAGCAGAGAAATGAGCTACTTTCAACATTTTGTCTTAATCTGTCTTCACACCTGTACTTGAGAATGTTAATCATCATCTGATGAAGAACTCACCAGAAGTGAATTCCATATCATAGCTACCATAAGCACTCCAAAAGGTTTCAACATGCTATATATAAAATGTTTATTGTCTGAAAACCATTCGAGTGTACTGGAGTCATCGGGAAAACCAGATGTTCTGTGGACTCTACAAGAAGCTATTCATAGGGTGTCACCGAATCATTCCTTCAAATCAATGACTTAAGGCGATTTGCAGACAGTAATGCCAAAGAGGAGCCCCCCCCCCGAAAAAAACACACAGGTGAGGTCATCTTAAAGTAACACTTTTATAAAGGTCAAAATCAGATCTACTGAGTCCTAACAGAGTTTAAGTTATACATATATAGTAGTATAAAACTTTAGGCATAACTAATTTTCATAGAGAATGATTCAATGACCTGAGAGGTCACTAGAAGTTGAAGGGGCTAGGATTAACACAGGCTAAAAGCCTCCACATTTTCTAGGCTCTTCAAGTTAAGTCTAGAGAGCACTTTGATTACACTTCATTCTGGTGTTGAGAGAACAATAATACAAAGAAAACAACCATAAAGAACCAGAAGATCAATGTTTCCATGCTCAACAGCCCTCCTATACTAATCTAGCCTAAAGCTAGTGCCTAGCCCCAAATACTGGGTTCTAACACCTGAAAGAAAGAATGGGGAGAAACAGACAACTTGCCGAGGCCCCAGGACAGGAACTGCACTTTCCTACTCCTAGTAAGTCTCCACTGAATGATCTCACTTTGTTAACAAAGAATCCCACAGATACATCCAAGTTAAGAACAAAATGCTTACAGAAACTGAAATACAAATGATTCTAATATTACAGTTACCACCATTTCTTTTCCATTAACATAGATAATCAAGAGCTGACTGTATAGAGCTATTGAAATGTAATCATTCTTTTGTTTACTGCCCATGAATAATTTTCTGTATTAACATGAATGGTCCAAAATCGATTCTACTCCTTGTTTAAATTAAAATGTTCTTTACCGTTTGATAACTTTGTGACCCGTTACACTTGTGAAACACACTCAGGCCAGGGAAAAACAAGTACCGATGCACATAAAAATTGTATGCATTGTGAAATGCATACATTCACACACTTTATCAGAATTCTTTTCAGATACCATGAAATATGCATGGCACATAAAACTTGATATGCTTATGAGGTACAAATTATGCAGAAACAATGAAAATTTAGACAAACAAAACCTATCAAGCTAAGCAATATGCTTACCAAGATAGACATATAGTTTGATAGGTACAAGCTTTCTGCTCTAGCTTGACTACAGGGTGAGAGGGCTTTTTTTAAGTCACACTAATTGAACTACTTATGAATACAGCAAACAAAAACCAGGTATTAAAAAGTTTACAGCCATTCTGGGTTGCATAAATTCTCACCAATACCACATTCCAATGTATGTAGGTATTTGGCTTTTGGATTTATTATTTATTTTTGGTAAATCATTTTGACAGTTATTTGTTTCTTTGGTACCTAAACTTCCTTAAATGGACTTTAAGATGACTGTAAAATAAAAAGTCTGCTAACGGGAGGAACAATTCTCAGAGCTTTCTGAGATGTTCTTCCCAGGTTATAATCCTCAAATTTGGCTTCAGTAGAATTCTCCAATTCTTTCTTTAAAAAAAAAAATAAATAAAATAAAATAGAAAGTCTGAGTTACATCATTCAATTTTGGTATCTTAGGCTGATCACTTAAGTGAACCATCCTAAGTTTCAGAAATTATATCCTTTTTCCTATGGATTATAAACACACTTCTAGCTGTAGATATCTACAGTCCGATCATTCAAATTAATTTCATTCAACTTTTGTTCTGCAATTCGTTGAAGTGACATTAAAATCTTTTTAATTAGAGAGAAATGAATCTCAGTTAGGTCAACTGTTAAATCCAAAAGACAAATAATTATGTGCAGCAGTTCAAACTGGTAGGGCAGCTAGGCCTGTAAGCCCAGCCTTTATTAAGAAACTAAGGTCTTGAGCCTAATGCCAATTATCTTAAATGAAAGATACTCTTCATCTCAAAAAGGGCATCTTAACCATAGGAAATTCTAGGTTTGTCTACATATAGTATTAGCATTAAGCGCCCAAGGCTTTATCTCTACCAACCACCAAACAGAATAAATTCTTTTCTTCTATATACATATCCAGATCTCACTATTTTTTCATTTTTCAGTGTAAGATTGTACAATGAATATTTAAAATAGTCTAAAAGCCAGGTTAAATTTTTTTTTTTTTTTAAATGGCTGTCCTGATGATTCAAAGGACCTAACTCTGAAGGCATTTCTGGTCAATTCCAGTTGTTTGCTGGATGCTGTAATAGTTGATTCTCCTACCGTGACCCGGCTGTTGGTGCCCGGGTTCCCTCCCAGCCTGTAGTTGTTGTAGGCGAGATGACTGTATGGATTGTATCCCACAAACCCTGGTGTGCTGGGCATTTGCTGATGGAAACAAATGAGACAAAAACACGAATGAGAAATGAGCTCAAACGAGGAAAACACAGAAATGAAAAATGATCTGCATATGGCATGCAAAAGCAACCTGATTTTAAACAAGCAATGATGTGTTGTAACTGTTCTTTTTCTTTCAGTGAAAACCAGTCTGTGTGTGTGGTTTTTTTTTTTTTTCCCCTCTCTTTCTGTCTCTTTGTAGGGGCCAGTGGTGTTCGTGTGATTGTGAATATGTGTGCTTGCTTTTTGGGATAAGCAGTACACTGAAGTGTCTCAAACATTCAGGGTTACTTTATGGTCAACAGTATGAAATAACAACTTAGCGATATATGTCTGAGATAGGAAAGCTTGAAATGTGATAAGCTAGGAGTCTGAGAACACTTCACATGCAAAACAAAACATGATTTATTTGACAGTTATGTGAATGCCGCCAATGTATTATCTACCAAAAACAAAAACAAGAAATGAATCACTTTCAAAGACAGCTTTAGATCATTTTATACAGTGTGAGAAATGAGAAGAGATTCAAATCAGGAAGTCAGAAGTTGTCAATAGAAAAGAACATGTGTGGGATTCCATGGATGTCACATACATGATTTCAAAACAAAGACTTGTAAGAAATGCATGGATTTCATTCTGGGGGCACTGTCTGATCTTTTTAATCCATTCTTTCATAGGCTTTCTCTTCCATCTCTTCTCTGATCCATCTTCCACAGGTCAATCATGAACAATTTCTGCATTTAGTTTTAACGTGAACTACTTTTCTAGTAGACAGACTTGAACTTTCTTTTCTCATCTAGTTTCCTGACAGCCCTAGCTCTTTCAAACCACAACTGCTCGTTGGAGCAACAGAACTCTTGGCTTTTGTAAATTATGTGTTGATGTGATCACAAATGGGCTCTTATATAGCAGTGCCCTTCGTGATTAATAAAATGACATCCAATGCTCATGAGAATCAAGGTATGATGCATAAAAAGGATGTAGCAAAAAGAGACCAAAAGTAAGGTATTTTATCTAATGAACCTCAGTCAAAACAAGTGACAGTAATTTCATTTTAACATGCAATTGACAATACCAATGCTGAATTGTATAATAAACTTAACACATCCCAACTAAACTGTAGCTATTATAAACACAATTTTCTAAAACATGCCACTGCACATAGCCTTAGTGTCCAAAAGAAAGACAGTCAAGCAGATAATACATTTGATATTCTTTAGAAGAAAACTACTGATCAATTTCTAGTCTATGTAGTTATAGAAGACGCAAATCAAGCATACATAAGTAGGCAAAACACAGATGAAGTATCAAAGGCACAAAAGAAGTTTATATTACTTGGAGTGGTACATTTGGGTGGTAGTGGTGGGTGGAGGTGGTGATGGTGGTGGCAGAAGAAATGGAAAAAAAAGAAAGGAGGATAACTCATTTAATATCCATTCTGTTGGATGTCCTAACCCCTAGTCTTCTGTAGTTTATGTGTAAATGTGAGATTATAATGGTACAGAAGTATGACTAAAGAAAGGTAAAAATATCCCTTTCTACATTTAAGAAGTCATAGGGTTAATTTCTGAGCTATTTTTATTATCTCAAAAAATCAAGTGTGTTTTCAAGATATTATATGCTGTCAGAGGCAGTATTTGCGTCAAAATGACACCTTCAAAGTTGCATAAGCAATGATAATCACTATTCAACATTATGAGGCGGTAATGTACGAAAATAAGGGAACTAAAAAAAAATCGAAACTAAAATATTACAATTATACCATTTCCAAAAATGAAGTACATGGTTAGCTCTTTGAGGTCAGGAATCTCAATTGTTCAACTCCACCTGTATAGCCATTAGCAGAGTGCCAAGGAGATGGTCATAAGAAATGTTCTTTGATTTAAGAAAGGAAACAAACCAAACACAGGACTTTAAGATCTACCGGAAGTAACTTTAGAAACTGTATGTTATATAAATTGAGCTGAGAAGATGTGATACAGCATCTCTTTTCAAAAGCATCTTATTATGGAAAAATAAATTGTTGATAAACATAACTAAAACATACATCTGAGGGTTAGTAAGTAAAACTAGTTTATCTAGTGGAGAAAACAAAATTACACAAGGACCTAATTAGTAAACTAGCCAGAAATCTAGGGGTAGGGACTACGGAAGGAGGGCTAACAGCTTTAAAGAACTTCTTTTGCAGGATATGGTCAATGTTAACAGTGTTTTGTTTTTGTTTTTAAATTAAAAAAACAACAAGAAATCCATTTCAGCAAGGCCTGAATGGTTACTGTTAAAACTGTTTTGTGGATTGGACAATTATTTTACATGCTGACCAAGCTGGGCCAGAGCTTGCTGGGTGAAAAAAACTAGTTCACTACTATCATTTAGGCACTTTGAAACATATCAATTCTCAATCCAATAAAACGTTACTTATGGAGTAAAGTGAAATGGCAGGATCTGACCCACCGATAATGAAATCCTTACTTGAACAGCTTGAAAACAAAGATTTACAATAAGTTATTATAGAACTGGAAGCTTTATTGTTTGATTTAACATGAAAATTATATACAGACAAGGAGAGAAAAACGTAACCAGTTGAAGGTTAGGCTTAAAAATAATAAATGCCAGAACGAGCATTCATTTCATATTAACTTTCAAGACTCTTAATAGAGATCAACAAGAAAGAAATGTTAAACCTGTCACTTATTCCCAATTAAAAAAAGAACTGAGCATAGGAGGTTGGCATTTCAGTAGTATGTTTCTTTAAATGTTGGGGTTGGTTCAAGGTAAGATGCAGAGTTATTTTATTTAGTAGGAAGTGCTGTTTTTTAGCTGAATTTTTCATCCTGTTGCTGTGATGACTGAGTGACTGTCACTGGAAGACATCTGGGTTTTTGTATCAAGGCCAGACTTGGCTATTACATTAACAAGAAAATTAAAACTTACTGTTGCAGGAGCTGGGGTGGGAGGTGGGGCATAAGATGGTCTTTCTGTTTGAAAGAAAATAAATAACTTCTTGTAAACAACTGAGATATAATACTATGCAACAAAACTACCAATGGTCCTGTTTTGAAGAAAAAAAAAATGAGAGTATTTTGGAATTCCCATTTGCTAGGGCATTAGTCTCTTATTAATATAGATGGATAAATATAAAAAATGAAACTTACTTGACATTTTGGAAGATTAAGTTCTCAGTTCCTTAAGAATGAATCTGAGACACTAAAATAAAAAAAAGAAAAAAAAAGAAAAATAATCAAAACTCAGCAAGCATAAGAGAATGTTTTCCTAAAGAATAGGGTAGTTGAATTGGTATTTCTTAGTAAAAGTACATTGTCGTCTAGTAATCCAGCCTTTTTAATATTTTACTAGTCCTTTAGGTCATTTGGTTGATCCGAATTAAATGACTAAAACAAATGACTGGGGATATTAAAAAGTAACATTAGACATGAACTTGCAAGTTTTTTCGTTTTTTTTTGTTTTTGTTTTTGATACTGAGCCACCCCTTGTATGGAAAACGGTTTGCTGATGCCATGTAAACATTTAATCAGACCGATAAAAATACCGAGACAGTAGAATGTGATGTACTGTCAGGGTCTACCTCAACAAGGCCTACCAGATACTGACAGCTCCCTGATCAGCCGCAGCTCTGCCTTCCTTTTAGGATAACAACTTCTACTAAACTGGAGCGGCCTTTTATTCCTGGAGGCAGTGCAAAAGGTAATTGGTTTGACAGTGAACTTTACATTCTCTTATAGAGGTAGACAGCTTTGTAACTGCTGGGAATAAATTCTGAGAGTCTACCCGAAAAACTCTTATTACCCTTCTCAGCCCATTTCAAACTATATCTCCTCAATGGATACATTTCAAAATATACCTTGACAAATTACCTGTGCGGAGTTAATTCCTTCCTCATCTGTACTCCTAACCAATGTACACAGATCTGTGCTACGTATTATACCTGTTAATGTGGGTATATTGTGTGCTGCTTAGAAACAGGGACCATTTAATTTATTATTGTAGTCCCTGTACCTAGCTCAATTCTTCTTTTTCTCTAGCTCGAGTCTTACTAACTTTTGTCCTAGTATTACTAGCTCACCACATGACCATACACAGGTGAGCTTGTTCCTCACCGCAATATACATCACACACTGTGTGTACAAAGAGACAAACATTCATTTTTAGAAATAAGGCAAATAACTTTTATGACTACTGGAGTACTTTCATCCAACATTGTGTGAAACAAACATGCTCTTTTTGCTTCTGTTTTGCATTTTAAGGGAATTCCTGGAGCATTATGAATAAGAGGCCTGGCGCAGAACGAAATCGTTTATTTTCTCAATGGCCCAACCTGGGTCTCTCCCTCTCTCCTTAAGGAACAGGCAAGAAACCAGAGTCTGGTGCAGATTTCCTTCCTGCTCAAGTTCAGGTAGGCTGTCAACATCCACTAGGCCTTGCTGGGGGGAGCCCTGACAATAACTGCCACAAGCTCCCTGATACGTCACACTTTATTGCTAATACTTTAAAATTACTGATCTCCTCTGCTATACTATAAATTCCAAGAGCGACCTTGTACATTTGTCCACCACCGGATGCATGCCCGGTGCCTGGCATAAAATCCTAAAGTATCTGTTGACTACCTTATACGGGACAGGCTTACTACTTACACCATCTGGTTTAACAGTCACAACTACCAACGAGATGTGTACTGCTATTCCCATTTTACAGAGAAAAAAGGGAGTCTCGGCGAGTATAAGTAACTTGTCTAAAGACACATAGCCAGGGAAGTGCCAGAGTTGGGTTTCAAACCCGGGTCAAACTGTTTCCGAGCTTTCGCTCTTCACTCTAAGCCACACCACGAGTCCTCAGGTCGCTGCCTGAACCGAGGGGAAACCACCTTCCCGGGGGTGAGGACCACGGGCTTGGCTCGCCACAAGGGCTTGCTCTGAGGTCGTTTCCTTTAGGTTTGTGTGAAGGATGCACTTTCCCAGCGACTCTACTAAAGAGGAGTATGCAGAGGTGCTCTGACCAATTCCGCGGGGTTAGTGGAAGGGGCACATCTGGCCGCCCAGGAGGAGCCTCAGATGGCACTCCCTCCCCACCCTCGCTCCGCTAGGCCTCAGAGAGGCCGCAACTGGCCCCCGGCTCTGGCGCCGCGGCCAAGCCTGAACCCCAGCAACCCCCGGGGACTCGGGGTCGGGCCAAGCCGGGACCCCACGCCTCACCACCCTCCCGACCCAGTCGAGCCCCGTCGGAAACACTCACCCGCGGGCAGTAAAAACGCCCGCAGCTCCGGCCTCGCTTCCCTTTGTCCCGCGCACGCCCCGCCCCTCGCGTCCGGAGCTTCGGCGCTCGCACTTTCAACACTCTTCTTAATTCCTTTCAAGGCCCCAACCGACTCTCTTAAGAAAAATAAGTCTTCTAGTGGGGACGCGGTGGTGCTTAGTACAATCAAGGATTTTTTCAGGCCCCATACGTTTCTCAAAACTCCCCGAATTTGGGTAATTTGCCAGCCGGGCGCCGATTCGTCACGGCGGAGAGGGCGGAGGTGGCCCGACCGCTGGGTAGGCCGAAACCCCGCGGCCGCTGAAGAGCGGGAGCAGCGACGGGTACGCGGCGGCAGGTGCGAGGCTGCGCCGAGGGGAGGTGGGAGCGCGGCCTCAGCTTCCCCGCGCGGGGCCGGAAGGCAGCGGGAAGCGCGCCGGCAGCTAGCCCCGGAACCACTGTGGCCGCGAGGCCCGCGCGCCACTCCGGCCGCACTCAGGCCGCGCACGTCCCCGCCTCCGAGGGTGTTTGTTTTTTTTTTCTTTCTTTCCTTCCGGTCTTTTTCTTTACTCTTTCCCTGGGAGCTGGAGTGTATACTTCAGTAAGCCGAGGGTGCAGTCGTGGAGCGCGCGGTTCGCAGTTTCTGCCCTCCCGCGCGCCTCCCAGGGCTTCCTGCCTTAACGGCCGGGCAGGAGCCTTGGCGAAAGCAGCACGGACCTTTCCAGTTTTCCCAAGCGCGAGGCTAGGGTAACTGCCACAGGTTTCTGAGCCAAGGGCCGGAGATGTTAATCCCCTTGCCCCAGGTTGTGTGCTCTTGCAACGCCGGGCAAGGGTCTCTGTCCCAACGCGCCTTGACTCATTCGGTTCTCTCCACCGGCAACGACTGTCCTTCACTTTTCAGCTTAAACTCATCTGTCCTTCCGGATCCAGCTCAAATTGTTTGTGATGCCCTCCTGGAACTTTCCCGTTCCCCTCCTTAATCCTTCCTCTGAACTCCCAAGATTCTTTGATAACTTTATTATGGTCTTTACCTGATATCGGACTGTCTGTCATTTTCAATGCAATATGAGAGCCATGAAAGCAAAGGTTCAGTCATCTGCATTGGTCATCTTCGTATCGCCCGTGCCCAGTAAGGGCTTGACCCGTTGTTAGATGCTCAATAAATGTGTATTGAGGCAGGTTCTGGTCTAGTCCAGGGCTCTTTCCACTAAATCATGACTATGTTGGTTTACTAGATAGTAGCTTCTTCTTAGATATATAAACACCTGACCGATGTGGGACACTGTGGAGCGAGAAGGATCTGAAATTTCTTGAAAACAGTGTTGACATTTAGGGTGACTGGTTGAATTCTCCGGCTGCCCTTAGCCATCATCCTGGGTGTGCCAGCAGGGGCTAAGGCATCTCTAGAAGTCAGCAAAGCTGTCCAGCTGAACCCACTGTCCAGTTCTTACACCTCCAGTATTTTTATACTCATGATTAGAGATTAGTGAAGTTGAAGAGCATGTTAAAGGGAAAGACTAAAAAGGAGGTCATCAAAGGGTAATGGGGGGCCTGAGTGGTGCTTGAGATAATGGACACGAAATTGCTTTTTAAAGATATATAAGCATCAGGGAATTCCCTGGCGGTCCAGTGGTTAGGACTCCGTGCTTCCACTGCAGGGGGCCCGGGTTCATCCCTGGTGGGGGAACTAAGATCCTGCAAGCCACATAGAGGAGCAAAAAAAAAGCCATATATATATATATATATATATATACATGCATCAGAGATACGGATTAATGTAAGATACACGAATGCCTCAGCTGGGAAGCCCAGTACCTTCTTTCTCTGGCTTTCATGGTGGGGGACTGGGCAAATGCAGTGCCGGGGCAGGTGCTGGGTTGTGTCATCTCTAGGCAGTCTTCTGCAGAAAAGCTGCAGGTGCTGGGTGTTAGGAACAAAGCACACTGTAGTGCGAACAGAGTGGCACAAAAACGGTGGAAAAGGGAAGGAGGGGATCTCGGAGTAGTGACATTGATACACTTTCTCACCTCCCGGTCTTTACTCAGATGTCACCTTCTCAGTAGGTTTTTCCTGACCTATTGAAAACTGCATCTCATTCCCCAACCTCCATTCTATTCACGGTTTGTGCTTTGTTTTTTTCTACAGTATTTATCACCACCTAACATACTCTATTTGTTATGTGCTTATTTTGTTGTCTTTTTCTTCCCATCAGGATGAAAGCTCCTTGAGGTGGGGGCGGGGCTTTCGACATCTGGAACAGTGCCCATTCAGGTGCTCATATTTGTGGAGTGAATAAATGAATGGCTATCTCATTTTCTTCCCTTTGGCTCCTTCTGTGCTCCGAAGATTTGCAAAATTAAGAAAGGAGGAATATAGGGAAGATATAAGAGAGAAAGCCCTAGAGATTAAGACCGAAGAGTGGATTCAACTTACACTGAGTTGCTGTTGATTTTTCCCCAAGCAAACATCAGCACATATGATCTTGCATGGACAGGGATATTTATGGGAACTGCAGGACAGACTTTTGGAATGGTGATTATTCCTGGAAAACATGGTATGCATCATTAACATGACTGTTCAGCTACATGTAACTGTGAAGTTGTTGGGAGCCCTCGCAGGCGCCTTATGGTAAACCACAGTGATAGTCTTAGGACCAAGTAGTTCAGTTTTCTTTCTGGCAGCAAGATTCAGGAACTTGGCCTGCTTTCCTCTCTGACACTGCTCATGTTTCCTTGAGATTCTTCTTCCCCCACTCCGAGCAGGGAAGTCAAAACTAGTAAGTGATTAAGCTGGGATTGAAGCCCAGGTCTCTTTGATTTCTTTCTATAGTCGTGTGGGAAGAAGCTGGGAGGGAGTCAATTAGGGGTAGAATGAGAACCATGACTGGGAAGGAAGCAAGAGGAGAAAATGGGAGAGAACAAGGAAAAACCCATAGTCCTTGGACACCTAGTAGTCTGTGTGAATTGGTTCTAGGAGGTTTATTCCTTTATAACGCTTTAAAATTGTACACAATTTTTAGATGCTTTTTTTTTTTAACCCCCAGATAGAGGGTTTGGAGTTTAACAGACTTCCAAAGAGTTCTGTGACTCAAAAAAGCTTTTGAACCAAACACTGAACCATGCAATTTGTCTGTAGTTTGTTCTAATGAAGCTTTTTTCAGTGGATTTTTGCCCCTTAAAATAGGGAAAGGAAGAACAGAACTCTGTCTGAGCCAAATAGCTTATAAAGTCTGGATATTAAAAAAAAAATTCTGGCTATAGGAAAAATGGTGAAATAAGCTAGTTTTCTCAGCCATTTCTGTGAAGGCAGAAGTTATGGCTATTCAGTTGCTATCACTAGAAATTGTTGTGAACTATTGAAGCCCAGAAGATTTCCAGGTCCGAGGGATTCACGATGTTTTGTAGACTTCGACAAAGTATGGTTTGTTTTTACAGCCTTCTGCATTACCTTCAAAATACCTGGGGATTTGGGACATGAACTTTGACACATGGAGTGGAAAAGGATGAAAGTGTTTGAACACAGAATGGTCCTGGAGAACCTGGGGTATGGTCTGCCATCCACAGGCCTTGTTTGAGGGTCCAGGGCAGGTGACAGCAAACTGCAGGTGCAGGCCAGGACTGGGCTGCCTCCTGTTTTTGTAGTTTTATTAGGACACAGCCATGCCCACTTATTTACATATTATTTATGTAGCAGCTGCTTTCAGCTATAAGGGCAGAGTTGTATAGTTGCTACAGGGATTGTATGGCGTGAAAAACCTAAGATAATTGCTATGTGGGCTTTTACAAAGTTTGCCAATCCTGGTCTAGGGTCTAAATGGGTGAGGGAAACTGGAAAAGGCTTGTACTGGTTTGCACATACACCTTATTTCAAAATGTTTCTTTGTAGTATGCCCATGAATGTTGGCAATCTATATGTACATGATGGCCATAACTTATAAATGTAGAACCAAATTCTACCCTGTGCACAGACTTTCCTTTCATTTCATGTGTTGCTAATTTGAGTAACGTGTATACATATTATTTAACTGAAGTTTAGTTTTTGGCCCATGTACCATAACATGATTCCATTGGAAACTTTCAAATTATTTTAAACGTTTTTTTTTTTTTTTTTTACTTTGGAGAACATTTTGTACTTTAAACTATCATGGTGGAACAGTTCAAATTGGGTAACTCACTGGGAAAGAATAACTCTTCTGGCAGTAATTGAAGAATTTAAAAAATTCTCTTTACCTGTTGTGTTTGAACTATTACTTACTCATCGTCAGCTATAATTGTCCTCACAAATTCTTCTCTCCCAGTGACCATTTTCATCCAAATAGTACTGTATATTTGAGTAGTGCTTTGCCAAATATTTTCACATGTATATTATTTCAGACATTTCTGTGAGGTAGGCAGGGTAGGAGTTCTGATCAACCACCGTCTTTCTCTTAATTTTCAGGTGTGAAAATTGAGGCCTAGGGAATTTAAGTGATTCCTTCCTGGTTACATGGGTCATTACTGACAGTCCCAGGGCTGATATCCTGCAATTGTTGGTAACTGGAATTATTATTTACTTTTGTATTTTGTTATGGCAGGGTGCATTTGAACCATTTCAGAGAGATTGAAGAATATTAATTTCTATTCATCCATCAAGTGAGGATAATATTCATCTGTGGGATTGTTGTAAGAGTTAGAGATTGTGTACGAAGATGCTGAGTACAGGGCCAGGAGCAGAGTGAGCACTCTGCAAGTGGTGGCTGCTGTTATTATACTTTTCCCAGGATCGTGGCATTATTTTTATTTTTTAATTAGAATATACCATTTATTAGAATATACTCTTCTTAATTTTTCTGTTGTTAAAAAAGTATAAAAATTGTGCTTTTGTGCACCTTGGTTACAGTTTTCTTCATCCCCCAATTGAGCTAACAATATTGGAACAATTAAACTCAAAACAATGGATCAAACTCAAATGCAATGCAGGTTTGTAGTTCATGTTTCAATTTTTTTTTATTGTAGTGGTATCATTTACTTTGGTAAATTCATATCCCAATTTAAAATGCCCCAAAGCAAATAAAACTCTGTTATAAATTCAAGTACTGTATTTTAAAATGTACATGTAATACACACAATAGCTGCATAATGGAATTACTATAACAAGCAGTTACATTCATGATGCCCAGTACTAAGTTTTCGACACTGCGTATAGATTACACTAGATATATTTCTTTATTTATGATACTGTTACTTAGTACAGTAACTTTAGTACAATAGCTATATGATTGCATTTCCAAAGCTTTAATGAAGTTAGTAGCATTTAACTAATATTGAATGAAAACATTTTTATGTGTAGGATGTATTTTAGGTCAGATGCTTATGCAAGAATAAGCACTTAACATGCTGTTGTATCCTTGACAAAACAAAATCATCCCTTTCACTAAACAGAATAAGCCAGGCTAAAAGAAATCTGAAGTAATCAAAAGAAAATATAAATCTGATTCCCTGTATTATGTTAAAGATTATTTAACATAATTGTCTTCTGGTTAAAATATACTTTTTTTTTTTTTTTTGGTTGAAAGAAAGAAGAGAGAGAAAGAGAGAGGGAGAGTTGTAAAGGCTGTATTAATATGCTAACAGCTGTAGCCCTTAGATGATACTTTAGCTGGGAAAAAAGTATGGTGAGTTGTACTCAGTGTTTTTTTCTGCTTAGAAAAAAATTGAGAGCCTATAAATTTCTAATGTTTTAAAACAGGTATTTATTATTTAAGGTCTTTAAATATACCTGTATTAAACAAATTAGGTTGCTTAAAAAACTTTGCAACAATACTTGACTTATTCACAAATATATTTTCTATCCATGTTTATTAGAGTTTGAACAATTTAAAACATAAATCCTGCAAATACTCTTAGCTTAGATAACAATACTGTTATCTGAATTCACATAAATGTTCGGACGATACTGTTATCTTAATTCACATAAATGTTCGCAAGAAATATTTATAATACTTTATATAGTATCTTTAATGCTTGCATCAGAGACTCAAATTAATCACATTTAACTTTACAGATGGAAAAGTTGGGATGGTGAGAGGTTGGATTAACTGTTCTAGTAATTGGAGTAACTAGCTTTCGTGTTCTTTTTGTGTAGCTGGACTTCTGATTTTTTTGTGGGGGAGGACGCAACCTTTAAAGTTCTTAGAATAAAGTTAACTCTCTGGAAATCAGATAATGATTACAAAAAACTTTCAGATGAAGATTAATTTAATCATCAAATTAGCCCTGGGGTGTGTTCTATAGTTTGCTCAAAACATCTTGCAGAAAATAACTTATTTTTCTACCTGTGCAAATTATTATCTCAAAAGGGAAACATTTGGTTAAGTGAATAGTCCTCTTTAAAGGTTCATTTATAATTGCTTTCTTTTTTTAAGCAGAAAAATCTTTTTAGATATAACCAGTCATGGAATAATGATGAATAACTCAGTGTGGTTCTTAACATAATACAATCATATTTAAACAGACTATTCCCTTTTCCTTAGAATGTTCAGACACTGAGTGAAATTTCAAAGGCTTAACTAAACCATCTTAATGCTTACAGTCTCTGATAAAAATTTCAAGGGAAAAAGAAGACTATTTGGAGAATAAATAAAATAGAAACTGTACTAAATTTCTGATTTTAAGCTCCCTCTGTCCAAAAAATACACCTATAATTAGATTCAGAGACATTTTGTCCCCCCCCCCCTTTTTTTTTCTGAAGAGTCATACATTGGTCATAACATACATACTTAGTAACTTACATTTTGGGACAGAAGGTGGTCAGCAGGCCTACTTTGGTCCAACCTAATGTCATTTTCACATCAAGTCAAATACTGTCTTTGGATTAATTAGCTGCTGATGGAGGTTTGATAGAGGGGATACTGCATGATCTTCTCATGATAAGCCTGACTTCTATATCTGGTAGATTATCCTGCTTAGTCTGTAAACACCCTTCATCAGTGGCTGCTAAATGAAGATCAAATCGAAGAGAAACAGATTTTTTCCTTAATCGAGGGTTATCTTTAAAGAAGGAACCTTCCCATTCTTTAATAACTTCATCCACTTTCTCTGTCCTGAAATGATAAAATAAATCTTTCTATATGAAGAAGTATGGCTATAGTAAAAAACATGTAATATGTATTGTATATGAAAAATAAATCAAGAAATGTAATTTATATTTACATTTTAAATTATAATTTATAATTTACATTGTGGCATTTATTATTTATGTTCTTTAAAAATCATATGAATAAAATGTCTAATTGATTCTATGGAATTCTCATGTTTTGGTTATATTTTTGGAAAAATGGTCAATTAAGAATAGAGTACTTCATCTGAGTTTTTGTTTATGTATATTTATTCATGTCAGGTTAAAAATCACAATATATAAAATTATGTTTGGAAATGTTCAAAGATTGCTGAGATTACTCAATTGAAGTTAATTTTTTTGGCATATGTTCACTGTTAGTCAAAATTTTTTACTTACTGAATAGTGCCATGAGCTTCAGTGCTTTCTTTCACGACATTTCCATTTAATATTGCTTGTTTGGTCACTGTTTCCACTTTTTCGTTCTCATACTTCTGTGAGACTTTTGTTGAAAAAGATACTTCATTTATAATGGCTGTGAAAATATTATTTATGAAATATTAAATTACAATGTTGAAGTACTATTCACAGTCAATTTGTATGTCAAACTTTATTCAAATATTGCTTGTTTTTGCTACTTTAGAGTGTTTATTTATAATCCCTATAAACAGGCACTTCACTTTTTAAGTTAGTTAACATATCAGAAACTCACCTGAAGGTAAAACAAAACCAACTCTACTTGTGGTAGGTTTTTCTTTTTTCCCACCTTGGATGCAACCATAATATCTGAAATTGGAAAGAATTACAGGAGCAACATTGTATTAGCATGTAATTGAAACAAATGCTCACAAATAAGAGAATGGATAAAATGTAGTATAGTCATACAAAGGAAATACTACTTAGCAGTGAAAATTAGTGAACTAAGGGTATACTCTGTCTGTAGGGAACAATCTCCCAAGTATAACGTTAAGTGGGGAAAGAAAGATACATTGTAGCTAATTTTATCAAGGTTAAAAAACATGCAAAACAATTTCACATTTTGCTCACATTTTGAGACTAATGAGACATAAGCATCAGATCTGGGAGCCAGGTTAGACTGAGGGAGGAGAATGAGATTGGTGGGGGTGTGGTTTAGGTGCTGGGGGTGGGGATTGGGGGGGACTTCAATAACACTGTAAATGTTTCACTTCTTAAACATGGGAGTTCATTATATTTTTCTTGATACTTTGTATATTTACCTTAAATAAATTTAAGATACCTGTGTATCTTAAATATAGCATGATAAAATTTTAAAAATTGTATTAAAGGAATGTTGAAGACCACTTTATCAACATCTTGAATGATTAGGCATTAAATAAAATCTACAACCATTTTATTTCATAATGAATAAATTATATGTATATAGCTATTTATATATTTACATAGCACTGTTTTAAGCACTTTACAAACAATTCATTTAATCCTCAGCAATTTTGAGGTAGGCAATATTATTCCCATTTTACAGATGAGAAAACTGAGGAACAGAGAGATTCAGTAACTTTCCCAGCATCACTTAGCTAGTAAGTGGCATATTTTTAATTCAATTTATGTTTTTCAAAGATTTAGTAAATGTCGAGACTTATTACAGGTGAAAGTAGTTTCATCCAGTTTTATAGAGGACTCAGAATTCTGAAGTAAGCAGGAATAAAGGTTTTCTTTTTATGGGAACATGGAAAATTGTACATTGTGCTGTGCTCAAAGCCATATGACCTTATAAGTGATTGCAGATTATGAAATTATGTGAATTAATAAGAATTCCTCTTTTGATACCTTTCGTTACCAGGATATCTTTCAAATCATGTACTCAGAACCAACATTGCTTTCCGTGGTTGTACTATAATAATAATAATAACATTATTATTATAGTTATAATAATGGTTATTATTATTATTTTGGTGTTTGATGTGTGTTGGGAGTGGGCCCTTGTGGGAGGGGGAATGTGGTAATGTGTGAATTTTTCAAACTTTCTTTGTGGGTGGTCCATAGAAGGCACTGACTAATTCTAAAAGGGGTGAATGGCAAGGAAAGTGAGAAAGTTAAGGAAGGTCATTTTTGTAGCGATGGAGAATTGTTTACATTTTGTTCTAGGCTTGCTGTGCTCTTTGTTGTAGCTAATGTCCCTGACTTTGGCTAGTCGGTTCATAATTTTGGGAGGCTGGAAGTAGTTCTCCCACATATTTTTTGCAGTGTCTGCTAATCCTGTTTTGTGGTAGGAACTCCGTGAGCATGCCTTGGTGACGATGGGTTTTAGATTTAATTTCTCTATCTCAGTGACGTAAGTGGCTCTGTATTTCTGGTCATTCACTATATGGAATTAGGTACCTGATTTCTTCCTTTTCCAGGAGGCGGCGATAAGTTGCGATTTCTTGTTCTAGCTTCATCTTCGTGTTGAGGAGCATCTCATGCTCTTGAAGCTGCTTTTCAATGCCGCGCCTTACTTCCTGTAGCTCTTTTTCTAGTCCTTCAATCACTGCCTCTAGGTCTTGCAGCTGCATCTGGTAATGTTGTTCACTGGCGTGTAGGGAGTTTTCAAGGCCCCTCTCCTGTTTTGTACACATGACCTCATCAGTGAATCAGGGAAACTAACTGTGTTTCTGAAATCTGATTTGCAATGTCTTTGTTCTGTTGAGTTCTCTTCTTTCTTAAAAAGGTTGCAATAATTGTACAGCCCTTATGCAAGAGGTGTTTCCTTACAGCTTTAGGTATGACCCAAATTTTAAAAAGTTGTATTTTCTATTTACAGCTAGAGAGCTTACTATTTCAAAGGAATCCTGTGATAATTCTTATGGCCAAAAAAAAAAAAAATCTGCAGTGTGATTAGTTTATTATCACCCTAATTTATTCGATTTCTTAAATATTGAAAAATATAGAATATTAAATATCAAAGCCAGAGCAGACTGCTTATAAAAGGCATTTTCAGAAAGTGTTTAAATATTTTTCTATTAGAATTCTCAGTGGTATGGATAAAAGACTCCCCACTGCTTTGACTTTGGATAATGACAAAGGCTCTATTCCCCTACTCTAACAATTAGAGGACCCCAGAGTGATAAGCGAGGGTTATTTCATTTTTAAAGATGTGAATAAACCTTGAGTGAATTGATAATAGTTATTGCCATGATGGAGGCAGGGCGGTAGTTGAACTAGGTCCATGGATGGAATTCAGTGGTCTGATTTTCAGTTTCTCACTGGCCAGTAATGGACATTACTCCTTTCCCTCTCTTAATCAGATAACATCTGGGGATTCAATGGGCCAGTTGCTTTTGAGATTATTCTCACCACAGCATGGAGAGATTCAATTTCCACTTGCAGGTGATGCCACTGGCGTCGGGCTTCCTTGAGTTCTGCTTGAGCCGCCTTTAAAGCCTCTTCATCTTTGTCCATTTTTTTGCTTAGATCTTCCTCCAACTAGAAGAAAACCAACAACAACAATAACAACAACAACAACAACAACAACAAAAGCACTCTTGAAAATGAGACATTTAAAAGCAGTTATAGAAAAATAGTATAGGAATCAAATAGTTTTTTCTTTAAATTTTTAAATTACCAATGTGTGTTCTGCTTGGTGCTGAGTTACTAATTAATTAAATTCATGAGCGAGTCAATTGCACTCTCAGCCTCAGTTTTCTAGGATGTAAAATGAACCTCAAGATTCTTTTCCTACCATGACAGTCTATGAAATGTAGAAAAATACATTTAATGAGAAGTAAGTTTGCAGGACCTAAGTTTGAGACCTCTGATTCTTTTTTTTTAATTTAATTTTTTGATGTGGACCATTTTTTTAAAGTCTTTATTGAATTTGTTACAATATTGCTTCTGTTTTATGTTTTGGTTTTTTGGCCACAAGGCATGTGGGATCTTAGCTCCCCAACCAGGGATTGAACCCACACCCCCTGAATTGGAAGGTGAAGTCTTAACCACTGGACTGCCAGGGAAGTCCTGAGACCTCTGATTCTTAACTTTCTATTGTTTATGGCATCATAAAGGAAGAAAGATAGAAAATTAGCTACTGCCCACCCCCCCATATTTTCTTGTAGGCTGCTTCATAAAAGCAGATAAACAGCTATATATCCTAAATCGATCATTTCTAGGACTGGGTATATGGACAGGATACTTTACAATAATTTACAGGATAATTTACAATACTGCTAGAAAGTATATTATGAATCATTTAGAGAGTTAAGTTATCATAGGCATTAGAGGTTCTATAATAGACTTCTGTATTAAGAGAACCCATTGTTGATTTACCTTTTTTAGAAGGCATGTTAATTTTAATTTTGGATATCCAAGGTGGTAGCAGAAATGACTTCTTTAAAGACTGTTTTCTAAATGTTCTTATATTAAATAACAAGTGGATTATTTTATGTTTAGCTTTAAGTGTTCTTATGCTGATGTTGGGATTAAATGAAAGTATCTTTTGACAGAATTCTCAACATTTGGCCCCAAGTGCAGTAGGAGCAATGTATGGAATTGATTGCAGTATTTTGAAGCAAAAATTAGAACTTCTTAATGTGTATATAAAAATGCATTTTAAAATGTAAAAACTTTAATTTGGTGGTACAATAGATTAAAAAAAAAATTTTTTTTTTCTGTACGCGGGACTCTCACTGTTGTGGCCTCTCACGTTGCGGAGCACAGGCTCCGGATGCGCAGGCTCAGCGGCCATGGCTCACGGGCCCAGCCGCTCCGCGGCTTGCGGGATCCTCCCAGACCGGGGCACGAACCCGTGTCCCCGGCATCGGCAGGTGGACTCTCAACCACTGCGCCACCAGGGAAGCCCAATAGATTTTTTTTAAAGGAAATATTGGATTAAATGAAAGTCAGTAAAGTTTAGCATGAGGTATTAGACGACAAAATTCATTCATTTCTTTTGGTTTGTTGTATCACTTATTCTTAGTGTTAAGTTGGCAAAGCCAAGCAGCAACACATATCAGAGCAACTACAAAAGAGGATGACAAGAATTTTGGAAATAGAAGAGCATAAAAATGCTGGTCTCTTGGATGTTGAGTGAGGAGCTGGCAGCTAGGCTTGTGTGGTAGCTGGATTCCGAAGATGGCTCCCAAAGAATCACACCTCCCCAAATTCATGTCCTTGTTTGGTCCTCTTCCACACTGAATCTGGGATAACCTGTGTCTTGTTTTAGCCAGGAGAATATAGCCGAAGTGCCAGTTCTACGCCTAAGCCTTAGGAAGCCCTGATGACTTCCACTCCTATGATTTTGGGAGCTCTGGGCCAACGTGTAAGAGATCTGGATACCCTGTTGCAGAGGTCATGTAGAGAGGCCAGATGGAGAGAAACAGGTCCAGTTGTCTCAGCTGAGCCAGCCTTCCAGAAATGCCCTGCCAAGGTGCCAGACATAGGAGTGAGCCACCTTGGATGTCCCAACCTAGTTTTGCCCTAAGATGATTGAAGTCCTAGCCAATGTCATGTGCAGCAGAAGAATAACCCCCACTGAACCCAGTCAACCCACAGCATCGTGAAAGACAATACAATTGTTTTAATCCACCAAGTTCTGGAGTGGTTTGTTATACAGCAGTAAATAACTAAAATAGCTTACGTTTATTTTGTAATAAGTAAGTAATCAGGCTTCCCTTGAATTTATTCCAGTTGATTTTCTAAATTCTTTGAAAAAAAATCCCCTAAAGTAGTTTTATGTTAAGAAGATGAAACAAAACTTACTGTAGTCTTGCTTTTTCACTTTATTCATTTCAGCATAATGACTTGTAAACTAAATAACTTGTATTTCTATTATTGCAAAATAAAATGTTTATTTGGCTTATAGTTTTTAGAAATTGTCATCTGTTAATTGTTTTCTTCTCTTTGTAAAAGGTGAGTGAACTATTCCAACACTTAAATCAAATATCCCAGTGAATTTGCTTCATCTACGATGCTGATAATTCTTTATGAAGACCGAAAATGTTACCCAGAAGTTAAATGTATGTTGTTACTAAAAATGAATTGCAGGCAGTAATGTCCTATGATTTCCCAGCAATATTTTTTCCCTTTTGGGTATGTTCTTAAGTAAACTCTTTGCTGTGTTTGGGTGCTTGGAATAGAACTTGTACTCAGATATGATAGGTAAACTAAAAAAAAAAAAAATCCCTGAATTTCTGAATCTTTGTTTCTAAAAGAGTTGTTTATTCACTTGTTTAGAGATAAGACCTTAATTTATTACTAAAGGTGATTGTCACTTTAAAACAAAGTAAGTCTATGAAATTAGGATTTAGCTCTTATTTAATTTGACTCTCTTTTTAAAAAATACTTAAATATTGCATGCTTAGTAGTAGAAATAAACATTTCTCATCTTTTAGTACAAAAGCAAAAACCTGTAATTGAAGTAGAAAGTCATTTTCGATTTGGCAATTTTGATTGTCCCAATTATATCATTGTTTCTGAATGCCATGTTCACATACTCAGATGATTTCTATTTATAACAATCTGGTATACAATTGAACTCATTAAAAAATGATAGAAACCTTTTAGAAATATTTTACTTAGTTTTATCTTGCAAAGTGTGGAAGCTAATAAATCTTACTATAAAGCTTGTCATTTTAAAGATGTTATTTATATTATCTCTATAAATAACTCCATAATAGCTTTGAAGGGTACCTGAAATGTTCCTTCCTGTAGGATGTCTAAAAGAGATTAGAGTGCACCATTTTATTGTATGTTGATTCCATGTTTTGTTAATGATAGTAACCTCATGATTTATATAAAAATCAAATGTATCAATCAACATTCACTTAATGGTTATTTAACAGTAATAATCACAGCCTTTCCCCCTGTAGTCCCAGTCACTTTGCAGTAAAACCTAAATTCCTTCCCCAGTATATGCTGCATTGAAAAGGAAATACTGTACCTCAGAGAGGCCGGGACAGGAATTGGATAGACATGGATTGTCTCCTTATCCTGGAAGATGCCTGTCTGTATGAAATCATTACCTGGATCCTTGTTGAGAGCACGGTCTCTATCTGATTTCTGGTGAGGAGCTTTTCATAGTTTGCCCTGATCTCATTGAGTAGCTGGGACAGCTCCATTCTTTTCCCATCCTCCACCTTGGCTATCAGAACCTTATCGATAGGATGAGTCTCTGCCGCAGAACCTGCACTGTCTGCATCGCGCGCAGAGACAGCTCCATGGAGCCTTAAAGATACAGAGCTCCTTTTTTTCCCCGGAAGCCACGGATATCCCGGGTTTCTAATCAATTATGCAAATATTTGATAAACCCTTTTCTCCTATTGTTGTTGATCTAGTAGAAGTGTCAGGCTCTCTGTAAAGTAACAGAAAAATGAAAACAGTCTCAGTATTCTTGCATTGGTTCTCTAAAAGTGAGCACATTTGGTGGGGGAAAGTTAATTTAGCTTGTGGAAAGGAAATGGGGCATAACATAAAGAAAATTGTATTTTGTTTTCCCAAGATATTGCATGGAAATAAATCTGGGCTCAAAACATGGTAACTAAGCTTTCCTTTTATGGCTCTCCTCACCATTTGGATAATTTACACAGAAATGCTGTGGGAGGGCATTAGAATATGTTGTAAACCTTGGATATTCTGACAGTTATTGGAAAAAGCTACCATCAGATTCAGCTGACAGTTGTCATCAGCCGCAGGACTGACTGACAGTATTTCTCTTAAATACATGCTGCGTGGCTCATGGTGGGCTGCTGGTCTGACGGCAGGCTTTGACATATTGTGGTGAATTCCTGAAGGTGCATTACAGATGAAGCTATGGCTGGAAATAAGTGCTAACAGAGTATGAGGGCTGACAGTTAACATTTCCAACGTTCTAATAAGGTTGAAGAAATACAATCAGATGGTCCCTGAGCAGGATGTGTTCATTGAGGTAAGATGTATTGTGGGGTGACTCCTTCATGAGTAAACAGAGTTAATGACGGCTCCTACTTGTAAATATAACATTTGTGCAGCCCTTCTAACTTTAAAAAGCACCTTTACAACTGTCATTCCATTCAGTAGTCACAATCCCTGTCATTTTGTAACCTGTAAAGATGACAAGCCTGTCGTTCCCAAGGACGTATGGTGATGTAATGGCACCCTTGGGACTGGGACTTTGACTCCTTGGCTGTATTCCAAATATTGTCCCATCTGCCCCTGCATTATGTCTCTCCCCACCTAAATTCCTTGTTTAGCCTGGCAAGCTGCTTGTTAGATATGACTCAAAATATTTTTGAGATTATATCTATCACTGTTGTTATTTGTAGAGTGGCTTGGCTGAAAGTGTATCTGGAGTGTCGTTTAGGAAATAATCAATCTTTGGCTCTAGTGCTCACAGGGCCTTTGAATGTGCATCATGCTCTTTTAATTTCTGAATTAACTCACTACTGGCCAGTCCAGTCTGTGCTGGGCATTCCCACAGTCGCCTCCAAAGAAAGCTGGCTGACCAGAGCCCCTGCTGAGAGGCGAGTTTCCAGGTCATTCTTGTACTCTGTTTCATTTGACCCACGCCTCCTCCACCCTCCCCACTGGTCACAATGGATTGGCCTGGGCTGGACACTTGACCTAAGGATAAACAATCTGTAGGTCAGAGACCTATGAGGTAGCCTGACCCAGAAGCTCTGACTGAAGAGCATCACTTATGATTATTTAGGACAAACTGATTCTCTTTTTTTGGTAATTGTAACTGAGAAATCGGACGAGAATCAGGCATTGATAGTGGGAGGAGAATCAGGAAAGAATTAAACTCTTGTTGCTTTATCTAGCTCCTGCTGTTCTCTGCCTAAAATACAGAGAGCTGAACTAGATTCCCCGGTGGGCAGGCCTGGCAATCTGCATCTGAAACGAGCCTCTCGGGTATTGCTACCCTATAGCAGTGCTTTCGATAGAAATAGAATGCAAGCCACAAATGCAAACCACATATGTAATTTAAACTTTCTAGTTGTCATATCAAAAGATAGAAACAAGTGAAATGAATTTTAATATTATATTTTATATATCTGAGATGTATCATGTCATCAATATAAATTTGGTGTTTTTTTTGGCCACGCCGTGCAGCTTGCAGGATCTTAGTTCACCCACCGGGGATTGAACCCGGGCCCCAGCAGTGAAAGCGCTGAGTCCTAACCACTGGACCGCTAGGGAATTCCCTCTATATAAATTATTATTATTATTATTATTATTATTATTATTATTATTATTATTATATTTTTTTTTGCGGTACGCGGGCCTCTCACTGTTGTGGCCTCTCCCGTTGCGGAGCACAGGCTCCGGACGCGCAGGCTCAGCAGCCATGGCTCATGGGCCCAGCCGCTCCGTGGCATGTGGGATCTTCCCGGACCGGGACACGAACCCGTGTCCCCTGCATTGGCAGGAGGACTCTCAACCACTGCGCCACCAGGGAGGCCCCCAGCTTCAGTTTTAATGGCCAAAGGAGCATTTAGTATCCTGCTTTCTATTCTGAACTCAGGCTGATCGCCACCTTTGTTAGTACTTCGGGTCTCCAGCTTTGAAAATTTCCTCCTCTCATCAAAAGGGAGAAATGTTCTGGGAATTTTAAAGCCTGCTTGTTTACTTTAGGTGGGGGAGAAATAGTTCTGGAAAAAATGGAAATATACACAGTCCTTTTTTGGGTACCTTTTACAGGATGAGACTACTTTGTGAGTTTAATATAGGAAAAGGTAGACCTTCATTTATGTTGGTGGAGCGGAAAGAACACAGCTTTGGGGATTAGGGAGACAGGCCTTCAGCTTCTAATTCTTCCCCTTACTTGCCCTGTGACTTTGAATAAATGATTTGACCTCTCCAAGCTAGATTTTCTTCATCAGTTAAACAGGAACAGTAATATCTACATCATAGGGTTTGAGGATTAAGTAGAATAAAGCATATAGATACAAGGTATTTATATACATAATAAGTGCTTATGAGATGCAAATTCCTTTGTTCCTCTGAATTCATCTTATTCTCTTTTTTGTTTGGCTCAAAAAGTTACTATGCTTGACATCACTTATAACAATGCCAAATTAGACTAATTACAGACTTACTAGTTCACTGTAATGCTTTTACATCGTGAGTGGAACCACGAACTGTTGCACTTTTTTCTAAGTTACTTTTAAATACAAAAGCAATGCCTACACCATAGACTAAGTCAAGCAGTTAGCAGATGTATTAAGAGAAATTGCACATTCTTCTTTCCTGCCCACAAGTTCCTCACCAGGCCCGATCAGGTAATCACTGCTAACCTTTTGGTGTGGGCACATTTTTCTGTGCTCATACAAACACATACAAATACATAAGGTTTACTTTCTCCTGTCTCCCTTTAGTATTTTTTTTTAACGCAAATGTATTATATGTACTGACTGAGCATTTTGCTTTTTTACTTAAGGAAATATAATAGATATATTACCAGGTTACTACACAAAGATTTAATGCATTCTTTTTTTTTTTTTTTTTTTTTTGCGGTACGCGGGCCTCTCACTGTTGTGGCCTCTCCCGTTGCGGAGCACAGGCTCCGACGCGCAGGCTCAGCGGCCATGGCTCACGGACCTAGCCGCTCCGCGGCATGTGGGATCTTCCCGGACCGGGGTACGAACCCGCGTCCCCTGCAGCGGCAGGCGGACTCCCAACCACTGCGCCACCAGGGAAGCCCTAATGCATTCTTTTTTAAATTTTTTTCTTTTTTATTGAAGTATAGTTGATTTACAATGTTGTGTTAATTTCTGCTGTACAGCAAAGTGACTCTGTTATACGTATATATACATTCTTTTTTTATATTCTTTTCTATTATGGTTTATCACAGGATATTGAATATAGTTCCCTGTGCTATACAGTAGGACCTTGTTGTTTATTTATTATATATATAATAGTTTGCATATGCTAATCCCAAACTCCCACTTGATCCCTGCCCCTTGGCAACCACAAGTCTGTTCTCTATGTCTGTGAGTCTGTTTCTGTTTAATGCATTCTTTTTAATGGCTATGTTGTATTCCATTGTCTGAATGCACGTAGTTTATTCTTTACTGATGGCTATTCAGGCTGTTTCCATGTTTTACTTTTTTAGAAAATAGTGCAACAAACACCCTTGCACATACCAGATCTCTGGGTCTAAGGGTATTAAGGAATCTGACAAGTCTTTTTTTTTAAATATTTATTTTATTTATTTATTTGGTTGCACCAGGTCTTAGTTGCAGCCAGTTGGCTCCTTAGTTGTAGCTTGCAGGCTCCTTAGTTGAGCCACGTGAACTCTTAGTCGTGGCATGCACGTGGGGTCTAGTTCCCTGACCAGGGATCAAACCTGGGCCCCCTGCTTTGGGAGCGTGGAGTCTTAACCACTGTGCCACCAGGGAAGTTCCTGACAGGTCTTACTTGTTGTCAGATTATGAGAAATGGTCAGTCTCTGAGAGAATTCTCAAAGGAATATGTATTAGCTTCCCAAAGTAAGTGGTCTTGTTTTCTTAATTTCTTAGGATAGTCCATATCATAACTCTATATTATATTATAACATATTATCCTTGACTGCTGCAGTTTCCTGAAAACAGTTTCCAGATCTTTGGACAAGTTCTGTGGTGACAGTACCTGTCTTTGAAATGTCACTGGTCCTTCCCAGCTGACAGCCAACCAGTGTTTCTGGACTGAGTTTGATATTTTTTCTGCTCTCCCACTTCTGGGTGGTTCCTGCCTCCGTTTCAAGAAAGATAATGAAATTCTCCTAAAAGCTGTGAATGATTTCCTGGCAAATCGATGTGGAAGTCAATGTAAATTTTTCTATTGTAACTTATAGACATACATTAGTAGGATATTATAACAATACTTTTTGGGGGATAGTCTTTTCTTTTTCCTTTTAGAAGATGGCTATGGCAATATGACTTTTATGTTTGTAATTTGTTTTGCTTCTCTGTAGATCTTTTGAACACTACCCAGTGCTGTGGCATCATGGAGAAGCAAGCAGAAGTCATGTAATGAACATCCCCTTGTAGTTTTGTAATGAGCACCCATGTGCTTTCCTGCTCCTTGTGGTTCAGTCAGCAAAATAAACACTTTCTCACGCCTCTGTCTGTCTCTAGGAGTCTATGCATTTTACATATGCTAGATCTGTGATGCACTTTGGGCTTGTCCTTTATATGCCATTTGAATACTAATGTTAAAAAAAGTGGTTGAAAACTAGTGGTTACCAGTGGGGAGGAGGGGCAGTAAAGGGGTGGGGGAGTGGGAGGTACACACCATTGGCTGTAAGATAGGCTCAAGGATGTATTGTACAACGCGGGGAATAGAGCCAATATTTTGTAGTAACTGAATGGAAAGTAACCTTTAAAAATTGTATAAAAATAACCTAAAAAAAAAGAGATGGTAATTATGTGACATGATGGAGGTGTTAGCTAAGGCTATGGGGGTCATCATTTTGCAATGATAAGTGTATCAAGTTTATACATTGTACACCTTAAACTTACACAAGGTTGTATGTCAATTATGTCTCAATAAAGCTGGAGGATAAAAAGAAGAAAAAGTGTGACCAATACATGCCACGATATCAACAGTGATTATGTTAAATAGTGGGGTTATGAGGGATTTTAATTTTCTTCTTTTAATTTGTATTTTCCAAACTGTCTTCAATAAATATAAATTACTTTTATAATAAGAAAAAAGTGTTATCTCAATGTTTGCTTCTTTCCACTGGATCATTTTATATTGACATTGATATTACAAATGAGTAAATGTTTTTAAAAGAGCTTGACCAGTGTTTCCTGTTCTTCAGGTGTCATATTTGAGCTACTGATAATTTTTTTAAGTGATTTATTACTTGCAGTATTTTATTACTTGAGAAGATTGTTTGGAGGCTATTACTTGAGCTATGTTCTGGGTGATTTATATTCATCACTCTGTCTCCTCTTGTAGGTCTTTTGAACACTGTCTAATTCTGTGACTTCATGAAGCAAGTTTAGGCTACTTTCTACAGAGTCTCAAACCCTTTGGATGTTTCCTCTTCTCTTCCCACTATAAACCTTGTCTCTTGTTTCTTTTTTTTTAATAAATGTATACATTTATCTATTTATTTGTTTTTAGCTGCATTGGTTCTTTGTTGCTGCATGCGGGCTTTCTCTAGTTGTGGTGATTGGGGGCTACTCTTCATTGCGGTGTGCAGGCTTCTCATTGAGGTGGCTTCTCTTGTTGCAGAGCACGGGCTCTAGGCGCACGGGCTTCAGTAGCTGTGGCATGTGGGCTCAGTAGTTGTGGCTCATGGGCTCTAGAGTGCAGGCTCAGTAGTTGTGGCACACGGGCTTAGCTGCTCAGTGGCATGTGGGATCTTCCCGGACTGGGGATCGAACCCGTGTCCCCCGCATTGGCAGGCAGATTCTTAACCACTGAGCTACCAGGGAAGTCCCTTGTCTCTTGTTTCTAATCCCTGTGAGGATGGATGCCACCTCCAGCATCCTCACTGTTCTTGTCCATTGTCCTTTGAGGTCAGAAAGACAAGAAGAACCTTATGAATCTCTGGATCAAAGGTCAACAATGAATGTCTATATGCAGGTTGGCATTGGCTCTTCCTTCTTATCCATAAGTCCAACTCTCAGAAAAAAGAAACACATTCCTCTTACTTAAAAGTCGACTGGAGAGCTGAACTTTAGAGTTTCAAAATAAAGCCTATGCCTGTTGTGTGGTTTTAAAATAATTTTAGGGCAGATAATAAAGTGTGAACACCCTGTCCTTAACATTTTATTCAGCACTCTAAATAAATTTCAGAATCCAAAATGGTTCAATAATTTCAGTTTTTAAAATCGAATGAGCTCATTTTACTGCACATTCTACTGCATCTCAGTATGTTGGCACCTGTGATCTGGCCCTTTCCATATCTGTAAGCAATCATTTAGTACAAATACAGCATCTCAACACATGCCAAGGAAACCCAGAATGAGGGTTTCACCTCAAGATAATTTTCAGAGTAGCCATATACTTTTGCCCTGACGTGAGGCTAATACTAGCCGTAAACATAGGTCCCAGGTGGTACAGGACTAGAAGACTGGACGTGGGAAGACTCATGGAGAGAGGCTTTCCCGATGTGACTGTGATGGGAGGCCACATACAGCTGGTTTCCATGTCTGTCCTTCTGTCTTTAATCCAGGCTGAATCAGCGAGTTCATATTTCTTAACTTTTCAGTGGAGGAGAAACATCCAAGGTTTAATATGCTGTAATGCTTTGATGGGAAACATATGTTTGACTTGAGACAGTGTTGCTCTTTTTCTCTGAATAGTGGTTGATGCTTAGCTATCAACTTCATTCTGTGGTTACAGAGTGCCTACAGATTCATTTTTTATGTTTTATTCAATGTGCCTAGAGGAAAACAAACTACATTATTTGGTTGTTTTTATTACTAAGGTTTGATACTCTCATGCAGCTCTTATTGATTTTATATTTGAAGGTACAATTTACATGAATCACATTCAGGTTTACTCTTTTGTAATTTTTAATTTGGGTTTTTATGCCAAGTCCCATGTCCCTTTCTTAAGGACTGGCTTGTGGGATTGATGATCTAACTTGTGGTCTGGTCATATTAAATTCCTTGAGTGGGAAAGTCCTTACCCAGCCTGGCTTTGTCCTTTGCCTGTTTCTTCCTGAGACTGACCTATACCACCCCCTACCCTAGTTTAACAGGCTTCATTTCCCAAGCAAGACAAGACAGAGCTCTGTGGACCACGCATGAGGTAAAAGACTTCAGCAATGGAGAGTGGGAATAGGAAACACCAGCTTGGCTAAGTGACAATTTTTGGTTAGAGGTGTGGCTAGATTTGACAAGGGAGCAAATATCGGAGCATCTATTCCCTTTGGGACTTAACAAGGTTTTCGGAAATCTGGCACCATATCACATATCCTATCTTCTTTCCCAAGACTTATTTTGACCAGTCTCCTAAATGCTCTGCAAACATGCACTGTCAGATTCCTGCGGCACTTCTGGTGGATACTGTGGAATCAAGCCCTTCACTGTTAACATCCTGTATTGTCTGCTATCTTCTTTGTGTTTTTAGCTTTCCTCTCCATCTAAAATGTAAGCTTCTTGAAATAGGAGGCATATCTTATGTTTCTTTTTTTTTTAATTAACTAATTAATTAATTAATTTTGGCTGCACCGGGTCTCAGTTGCGGCATGTGGGATCTAGTTTCCTGACCAGGGATTGAACCCGGGCTCCCTGCACTGGGAGCGCAGAGTCTTACCCACTGGACCACCAGGGTAGTCCCTATGTTTCTTTTTATCTCATGAAATAGTTCAGTGATGGACATAAAGAAACTAGACATTAATTAATTATAGACTGATTATTCAATCTCATCCTTTTTTGTGGGCTAAGCTGTTGGCTGTAGTTTTAGGGACACTGAGGTCTAATTTCAGCTATCACTGAGTTCTAATGTGATGTTAAAATTTCCCACATACAAAATGGCTAGAATTTCCATTCTCATGAAGAAGACACTATGTAAATAATGAATAATGTGTACATTATTATTTGTAACAATAATGCAGCTAGATCATAGTCTAGAGCTTCATTTCTGGGTAAAATATTGAATTTCTTTAAAAAAATTCAGAAATAATTTAGTTGACTTGCAAAAGTAAATTTATTGAAGCATAGAAACAATTAGAGCAAAGCTGTCATTTCAACTTTTTCAAGAGAATTCTAATAAGAAAAGAAAAAGATGCAGAAAAATTGGTTAGTCATCTATTTCTGTATGGAAACTTTTTCCCGAAGTTAGCCGGAAAGATGGCTAAATTGATGCAACTTCTTCATTCGTGTCGTTTAGATTTTTTTCTCTGAAGGACACTGTTGTTGATCTGGAAATCGCCTATTTAAGTTTCACCTCAGAAACATTGCTGACTTGAGATGAGACAACTTTGCCATCCACCACCTCCTCTACGATGGTCTTAGTCACTCCAGTCTTGCTTGGATCTGAAAATCAAAGAATCACAATGTCAGTCTGGAAACTGTCACAGAAACATAGATCAAGAGAAATCCAAATGCATTCACTGAGTATGTTCTGTCTGGGTAAGATGACGTGAACGCTAGTATACACTTTTTATATGACAAGCAATGTGTGCCTTTACGTTTCAATTATAAAATTATCAGGAACGTGAAAAAAATATCTACCTCTTCCTTGGACAGAACAGCTTCCAGATCTTGAATCACTAGACATGGATGAATCCCTGGATCCGGTGTTTCTGGACCCCGTGTTTCTGATCCCGAGTTTCTAAAATCAGATCCTCCAAAACCAGAACCACTGGAGAAAAAAAGAATTGTTTTCCTTTGCAGTTTGCAAAGGCAGGAGAAACCCTCCATGCAGAGGGCTCTTTCCCATGAAGGCAGCTGTCATTTTATTGGACTCTTTTACTTTATAAATACAAGTCTGCTCCCCAAGCCCCTTTTTGGTTTCATAATGTAAATACACCAAGGTCTGCGTTTAGCATGTTCCTGACTTTCATTTACCCTCCTTCTCCATCAAGCAGGCAGTGGTAGGTATCAATCTCCATCTCCAGGCGGGTCTTGAGGTCCAACAGCTGCTCATACTCTGTGTTCTGTCATTCAGTCTCACCCCAGATTTGGCAGATCTGCTCCTCCAGGCCGCTGATCTGCATCTGAATTTGTGACAGCTGTGCCATGTAGCCAGCCTCTGTGTCAGCCAAGGTCCCTTCCAGGGAGCTTTTCTAAGGGAAAAAGCAAATAAAAATTTCATGATGAAAATAAATCATTGGATGATTAAAAGAATACATTTTATAAGATACTAGGAGAAATGCACTTTCCATGAGTTACAACCTCTATTGCTCTATCATTGCTTTCTTAATTTTTGTTGCCATTACTTTTTTAAAATGAAATCTTTTATGGAAATAAATATATTACTTTTAACTGGAATGTCTCATGCTTTCAACAACCACAATACAGTCCTCCCTAATCCAGCTTTTATTATGTGCCAAGTGGAACATCTTGGCAAAGAAAACCGAATTGCTCCATTGGAGATTTTTGAAAAGCTCTTTGCACAAACCATGGCCAGTTGGGACTGCAGCTCAATTTCCAGGGCTTGCAGAGTGCGTTTCAGTTCTGTGATCTCATTCTTGGTGGAACTGGCTGACCTGGCATCAGCATCAGTAGAGATCTGTGCCTGCAGAGATGCGCTCTAAATACAAATAAAATGCAATCCCATTGCAGGCTGATGATGAGTTGAGGCTGATGAGATGGGGCTGATGAGATGAGGCTGATGAGATGAGCGGAAGTGGCATGTGTGTGGCCGCGGGCAGGGCTCGGAGGCTCAGGGTGATGATCTACCTGCTCGTTGAACTGCTCTTCAGCCTCGTGGCGGTTCTGCTCAGCCAGCTCCTCATGCTGTGCCCTCATGTCATTCAGTAACTTAGGTCCGTCCCTGGGTTCACTTCTATTGTCACATCCCCTCCGGAGCTTCGTTGCGTACTCTTCATTTCCTAGCATGAAGGGAAAATAGACCAGAGTGATGAAAACTGAAAAGTATTGACTTCCTAAAATGTGCTTAAGCCAACAAAAAGTTAAAACTAGGACACTGAAGGGAAAAAAGAACCCAACAAATTCACATATAATTTTCTCATCACTACTTTTCTCCCCCGGTTATAGAAGTTGGAAATCCATCCAGATGGAATTTACTGTCATAGAATGGATGTCGGGGAACTCTGTAGGCCAGAGTCATTTAATCGTGG
The DNA here is from genome assembly GCF_964165515.1 of Mesoplodon bidens. Taxonomy (NCBI): domain Eukaryota; kingdom Metazoa; phylum Chordata; class Mammalia; order Artiodactyla; family Ziphiidae; genus Mesoplodon; species Mesoplodon bidens. The sequence goes on along the minus strand of NC_138179.1, from coordinate 52,050,562 downwards.
ATCCTGTTTCTACCTCCTGGTGGTTCTTCTTCAGGTAGGCCAGCTCCTCTGTGTGGCTCTCAATCTGCATCTCCAAGTCAGAGCGAGTCATGGTCAGGTCATCCAGGACTTTCTGCAGGACACTGATGTCAGCCTCCATGGTCTGCTGGAGATGCAGCTCGTTCTTGTATCTGGAAGGGTACAGACAGCCCAGTTCAAAGAGAACAGTCCATTCTTACATATTCAATAAAATATTTTCTCCCCTGAGCAATTTGATCATTGGAGGCTAAGTTTTCTCTTAGGGGTTTTTCCCTTGTAAAGAAAAATCTGAGCCTTACGTTAATTCTATTGATGGCCAATATTTTTGATAACAAAAATTTCATCCTGAAGTTGCCTTTCTTTTCTTGTTGGTGGAATGATGGTTTTTAAAATGTACCCTTGGGATGTTTGTGAATTCAGGTCTTGATCCCCTAAAAGGTTTCTTTAAAATTTAGAGTAAACTAAGCCAAGGGATTGAATTTTATTTCCCCTAGGACGTTTGTTTTCAAGTCTTCATTTTTCTTACTTCAGTCTGAAGTCATCAGCAGTCAGTCTGGCATTGTCAATTTGCAGAACAATCCCAGCATTTTCTTTTCTTTTCTTTTCTTTTTTTTGCCGTACGCGGGCCTCTCAGTGTTGTGGCCTCTCCCGTTGCGGAGCACAGGCTCCGGACGCGCAGGCTCAGTGGCCATAGCTCACGGGCCCAGCCACTCCGCGGCATGTGGGATCTTCCCGGACCGCGGCACGAACCTGTGTTCCCTGCATCGGCAGGCGGACTCTCAACCACTGCGCCACCAGGGAAGCCCCCAGCATTTTCAATAGTGGCAGTAAAGATCTAGAAAAGACAATAATAGTGAATAAATCATGGGTGCTTTTTACCTGTGTCTACATGCCCACCTGTGAGAGTAGATGTCTCCTGAGTTAGCTTTTAAAGGTGAATTACTTTGAAAATTTGCTTAGTAATGACACCTGCATTGATAATCCTAATGTATTTAGACATCTTTCTGCAAAAATTAACAGCTTGCACATTTATTGGAATGGGCATGGAACATTGTTTTACAGAACACAATCCTCTGAATATTTCTGATGCTTTGGAAGATCAGTTGTTCTATGGGCTCTTTCAGAAACAGTGTGAAACATGAATTCCACTTCCAAAAAAGTCTTTAAAAATATACTTCCCATACACCGTGGTTAAACATTTTAGATTCTACCACATTCTCATACAATATTTGCACCAGACTTTCTAGGAAGAAAAATAGTTGTAAGACTATTTAAATCTAGCAAGACACTAAAATACGTCAACCTGCCAGAATTAATCACAAAATAATTAGATGAAGCTTGTGTCAACTCATAGCCATCACTCTTACGTTAATTAGCTACCTGGCATTGTATAAATTTTACTCTTATGTAGAAATACTCAAATGTAAGATGCAAACAAAATTAATGTGGTTGGATGTCGTGTATACAATACTGTCATAGTTAAAGCACACCAAGTCCCATTTTACATATACAACAAAACAGATATGTTTTTAAATAATTCCTTGATTTAAATTCACCATCATGGTCCATGATCTGAATAAATGGGAAAGCTACAGAAGTAATAGAAATTCAGACATGGCTAGTGTCTCACCTGATTCCTAAGGTCTTCAATGATTGGATGGTATTTGCTGTAATCTCTTCCAGCTCCACCGTCTCCAGACCCAGGCCCAAATTTGTCATACCACTCCTTGATTTTGTTCTCCACATCAGCGTTGGCCTCCTCCAGGGCTCTGACTTTGTCTAGGTAATTGGCCAGCTAGTCACTGAGGTTCTGCATGGTTTGCTTTTCACCTCCAGAGAAAAGCCCCCTATGGCCAACACCACCATAGCTGTAGAAGCCTCCACTAGCACCCCCTGCGGAATCCAGCCCCCCCGAATCCAGCCCCTCCACCAAAGCCAATCCCAGAGCCTGAAGCTCCTCCCAAACCGCCCCCTATTGAGCAGCTACCAAAACCCCCTCCAAAGCTGCCTCCAAAGCCCATGCTGGAGCCCCCACTCAGGCCACAGCTGCCGGCCCCTCCTCAGAATCCCCGGGCAGAGCCTCCCCCCAGACTGCATCTGCTTCCTCTGCTTCCGCTGCTTCCGCTGCTACCACCAGCCCTGGAGGAGGACACGCGAGATGAGCAAGACATGGTGTTCCTGAAAAGGGTCGGTTTGTCCGGGTGAGGAGGAGAGTTGATCGGGAACAGCCTATTTGCAGGCTGCCTTTTTGGCCCTTATATACATACTTTTAGGGTGTTCCTTTTCCATGTCAGTTCTTAATTCCTGTTACCCTTTTGCTCATCCTCAATTGGATACATATTTTTTTCCTCCCGAATCCACTCTACTGGCTTTTTTTCTGAAGCTGGGTCAGAGCCTCGGGGCATTTACTATATCAAGAAAAAAAGAAAAAACAAGGTGGAGCAAAGCAAAAAAAACTATTTTTCAGAATTATAGTTTTAATCTTTCAGAGGTTTTGATGAGTGGTAATTCTTTTCTGAGAGCAATTCTGTTAAATTTGCTTCATGATTTCCCAGTTGCAGAGCACATCTCCAGATTAACAGATGTAATTAAAATACTTAATAGGACCAGAATGGAAATTTCCCATCAAACTTGTGACTTTTTGTTCATATTGTTTTCTTAAAGTTGAAATGAGCTTTAGCATCAGCATGTTTCAGATTTACTTAATTGTCCTTCTCTGTGATTATTTCAATCAGCATATTTCTAAGGTTGTTGAAGTTTGTGATTTTAGATGACTGTGCTACAAAGATGCTTTTCTTTCTGATTGAATTTGACTCTGATATAATGATACCAACTTCCTTCTTTAGAATCAAATCCTAAGAAACGAAGAGATAATGTTGATTTCTTTGATAACTGGAGAAGGGGATCTGAGTCACTTCTTTTAAAATTTATTTATTATTATTATTTTTGGCTGTACCACAGGGCATATGGGATCTTAGTTCCCTGACCAGGGATTGAACCCGTGCCCCCAGCAGTGGAAGCACAGGGTCCTAACCACTGGACAGCCAGGGAATGCCCTAAATTTATTTTATTTTTTATTTTATTTAAAAAAATTTTATATGAATCACTTTTTAAAAATAGATCTTTATTGGAGTATAACTGCTGCACAATACTGCGTTAGTTTGTTTGTTGTACAACAAAGCGAATCAGCCATATGCATATATATATCCCCATATCCCCCTCCCTCTTGAGCCTCCCTCCCACCCTCCCTATCCCACCTCTCTAGGTCATCGCAAAGCACCGAGCTGATCTCCCTGTGCCATGCTGCTGCTTCCCACTAGCTAACTATTTTACATTCAGCAGTGTACATATGTCGATGCTACTCTCACTTTGCCCCAGCTTCCCCCTCCCCGACCCCGTGTCCTCAAGTCCATTCTCTATGTCTATGTCTTTATTCCTGCCCTGCCCCTAGGTTCATCAGTACCTTTTTTTTCTTTTTAGATTCCATATATATGTGTTAGCATATGGTATTTGTTTTTCTCTTTCTGACTTACTTCACTCTGTATGACAGACTTTACATCCAACCACCTCACTACAAATAACTCAATTTCGTTTCTTTCTATGGCTGAGTAATATTCCATTGTATATATGTGCCACATCTTCTTTATCCATTCATCTGTCGACGGGCATTTAGGTTGGTTCCATGTCCTGGCTACTGTAAACAGTGCTGCAGTGAACATTGTGATACATGTCTGTTTTTGAATTATGGTTTTCTCAGGGTATATGCCCAGTAGTGGGATCACTGGGTCATATGGTAATTCTATTTTTAGTATTTTAAGGAAACTTCATACTGTTCTCCATAGTGGTTGTATCAATTTATATTCTCACCAACAGTGCAAGGAGCGTTCCCTTTTCACCACACCCTTTCCAGCCTTTATTGTTTCTAGACTTTTTGATAATGGCCGTTCTGACAGGTGTGAGGTGATACCTCATTGTAATTTTGATTTGCATTTCTCTAATAATTAGTGACGTTGAGCATCTTTTCATCTGTCTCTTGGCCATCTGTATGTCTTCTTTGGTGACATGTCTATTTAGGTCTTCCACCCATTTTTTAATTGAATTGTTTGTTTCTTTGATACTGAGCTGCGTGAGCTGTTTGTATATTTTGGAGATTAATCCTTTGTCAGTTGCTTCGCTTGCAACTATTTTCTCCCATTCTGAGGGTTGTCTTTTCATTTTGCCTAAGGTTTCCTTTGCTGTGCAAAAGATTTTAAGTTTCATTAGATCACATTTGTTTATTTTTGTTTTTATTTCCATTACTCTAGGAGGTGAGTCAAAAGGGATCTTGTTGTGGATTATGTCAGAGTGTTTTTCCTATGTTTTCCTCTAAGAGTTTTATAGTTTCAGGTCTTACATTTAGGTCTTTAATCCATTTGGAGTTTATTTTTGTGTATGGTGTTAGGGAGTGTTCTAATTTCATTCTTTTACATGTAGCTGTCCAGTTTTCCCAGCACCACTTACTGAAGAGGCTGTCTTTTCTCCATTGTATGTTCTTGCTTCCTTTGTCATAACTTAGGTGACCATATGTGCATGGGTTTATCTCTGGGCTTTCTATTCTGTACCATTGATCTAGATTTCTGTTTTTGTGCCAGTATCGTACTGTCTTGACTACTGTAGCTTTGTAATATAGTTTGAAGTCAGGGAGCCTGATTCCTCCAGCTCTGTTTTTCTTTCTCAAGATTGCTTTGGCTATTCAGGCTCTGTTATGTTTCTATATGAATTTAAAATTTTTTGTTTGAATCCTGTGAAGAATGTCATTGATAGTTTGATAGAGATTGCATTGAATCTGTAGATTGCTTTGGGTAGTATACTCATTTTCACAATATTGATTCTTCCAATCCAAGAACATGGTATATTTCTCCATCTGTTTATGTCATTTTTGATTTCTTTCATCAGTGTTTTATAGTTTTCTGAGTACAGGTCTTTTGCCTCCTTAGGTAGGTTTATTCCTAGGTATTTTATTCTTTTTGTTGCGATGGTAAATGGGTTTGTTTCCTTAATTTCTCTTTCTGATTTTTCATTGTTAGTGTATAGGAATGCCAGAGATTTCTGGGAATTAATTTTGTATCCTGCAACCTTACCAAATTCATTGATTAGTTCTAGTAGTTTTCTGGTGGCATCTTTAGGATTTTCTATGTATAGTATCATGTCAGCTGAAAACAGTGACAGTTTTACTTCTTTTCCAATCTGTATTCCTTTTGTTTCTTTTTCTTCTCTGATTGACATGACTAGGACTTCCAAAACTATGTTGAATAAGAGTGTCAAGAGTGGATATCCTTGTCTTGTTCCTGATCTTAGTGGAAATGCTTTCAGTTTTTCACCATTGAGTAAGATGTTTGCTGTGGGTTTGTCATATGTGGCCTTTTATTATGTTGAGGTAGTTTCCCTCTATGCCCATTTTCTGGAGAGTTTTTTTTTTTATCATAAATGGTGTTGAATTTTGTCAAAAGCTTTTTCTGCATCTACTGAGGTGATCATTTGGTTTTTATTCCTTAATTTGTTAATTTGGTGTGTCACATTGATTGTTTTGCATATATTGAAGAATCCTTGCATCCCTGGGATAAATCCCACTTGATCATGGTGTATGGTCCTTTTAATATGTTGTTGGATTCTGTTTGCTAATATTTTGTTCAGGGTTTTTGCATCTATGTTCATCAGTGATATTGGTCTATAATTTTCTTTTTTTTTTTTTTTTTTTTTTTTGCGGTACACGGGCCTCTCACTGTTGTGGCCTCTCCCGTTGCGGAGCACAGGCTCTGGATACGCAGGCTCAGCGGCCATGGCTCACGGGCCCAGCCGCTCCACAGCATGCGGGATCTTCCCGGACCGGGGCACGAACCCGTGTCCCCTGCATCGGCAGGCGGATTCTCAACCACAGCGCCACCAGGGAAGCCCTAATTTTCTTTTTTTGTGATATTTTTGTCTGGTTTTGGTGTCAGGGTGATGGTGGCCTCATAGAATGAATTTGGGAGTGTTCCTCCCTCTGCAATTTTTTGGAAGAGTTTGAGAAGGATAGGTGTTATCTCTTCTCTAAATGTTGGATAGAATTCACCTGTGAAGCCATCTGGTCCTGGGCTTTTGTTTTTTGAAAGATTTTAAATTACAGTTTCAATTTCATTACTTGTGATAGGTCTGTTTATATTTTCTAATTCTTCCTGATTCAGTCTTGGAAAACTGTACCTTTCCAAGAATCTGTCCATTTCTTCATGGTTGTCCATTTTATTGGGAAGTAGTTGTTTGTAGTAGTCTTTTATAATGCTTTGTATTTCTGCAGAGTCAGTTATGATTTCTCCTTTTTCATTTCTAATTTTATTGATTTGCATCCTCTCCCTTTTTTTCTTGATGAGTCTGGCTATGGGTTTATCAATTTTGTTTATCTTCTCAAAGAACCAGCTTTTAGTTTTATTGATCTTTGCTATTGTTTTCTTTGTTTGTATTTCATTTATTTCTTCTCTGATCTTTATGATTTCTTTCTTTGTACTGACTTTGGGTTTTCTTTTTCTTCTTTCTCTAGTTGCTTTAGGTGTAGGGTTAGATTGTGTATCTGAGATTTTTCTTGTTTCTTGAGGTGAGATTGAATTGCTATAAACTTCCCTCTTAGAACTGCTTTTGGGTCACTGTGTTTTCACTGTCATTTGTTTTTATGTATTTTTAAATTTCCTCTTTGATTTCTTCAGTGATCTCTTTGTTATTTAGTAGTGCACTTTTTAGCCTCCATGTATTTGTGGTTTTTACAGTTTTTTTCCTGTAATTGATTTCCAGTCTCATAGTGTTGTGGTCAGAAAAGATGTTTGATATGATTTCAATTTTATTACATTTTCTGAGGCTTGATTTGTGACCCAAGGTGTGATCTATCTTGGAGGACGTTCTGTTTGCTCTTGAGAAGAAAGTGTATTCTGCCACTTTTGGGTGGAATGTTCTATAAATATCAATTAAATCTATCTGGTCTATTATGTCATCTAAAGCTTGTGTTTCCTTATTTATTTTCTGTTTGGATGATCTGTCCATTGGTGTAAGTGGGGTGTTAAAGTCCTCTACTATTATTGTGTTACTGTCGATTTCCCCTTTATGGTTGTTAGCATTTGCCTTATGTGTTGAGGTGCTCCTATGTTGGGTCCATAAACATTTATAATTGTTATATCTTCTTCTTGGATTGATCCCTTGATCATTATGTAGTGTCCTGCCTTATCTCTTGTAATGTCATTATTTTAAAGTCTATTTTATCTGATATGAGTATTGCTACTCCAGCTTCCTTTTGATTTCCATTTGCACGGAATATCTTTTTCCATCCCTTCACTTTCAGTCTGTATGTCTCCCTAGGTCTGAAGTGGGTCTCTTGGCGACAGCATATATACGGGGTCTTGCTTTTGTATCCATTCAGCCAGTCTGCGTCTTTTGGTTGGGGCATTTAATCCATTTACATTCAAGGTTATTATTGATATGTATGTTCCTATTACCATTTTCTTAATTGTTTTGGGTTTTCTTTTGTAACATCTTTACTGGAGTATAATTGCTTTACAATGGTGTGTTAGTTTCTGCCGTATAATGAAGTGAATCAGCTATACATATACGTACATCCCCATATCTCCTCCCTCTTGTGTCTCCCTCCCACCCTCCCTATCCCACCCCTGTAGGTGGACACAAAGCACCAAGCTGATCTCCCTGTGCTATGTGGCTGCTTCCCACTAGCTATCTATTTTACATTTGGTAATGTATATATGTCCATGCCACTCTCTCACTTTGTTTGGGTTTGTTTTTGTGGATCTTCTTCTCTTGTGTCTCCCACCTAGAGAAGTTTCTTTAGCATTTGTTGTAAAGCTGGTTTGGTCGTGCTGACTTCTCTTAGCTTTTGCTTGTCTGAAAAGCTTTTGACTTCTCCATCGAATCTGAATGAGATCCTTGCTGCATAGAGTAATCTTGGTTGTAGGTTTTTCTCTTTCATCCCTTTAAGTATATCCTACCCCTCCCTTCTGGCCTGCAGAGTTTCTGCTAAAAAATCAGCTGATAACCTTATGGGGATTCTTTGTATGTTATTTTCTGTTTTTCCCTTGCTGCTTTTAATATTGTTTCATTGAATTTAATTTTTGTTATTTTGATTAATATGTGTCTTGGTGTGTTTCTCCTAGGGTTTATCCTGTATGGGACTCTCTGTGCTTCCTGGACTTGGGAGACTATTTCCTTTCCCATGTTAGGGAATTTTTCCACTATAATCTCTTCAAATACTTTCTCAGACCCTTTCTTCTTCTCTTCTTCTGGGACCCCCTATAGTTTGAATGTTGGTGCATTTAGTGTTGTCCTGGAGGTCTCTGAGATTGTCTTCAATTCTTATCAGTCTTTTTTCTTTATTCTGCTCCTTGGCAGTTATTTCCACCATTCTGTCTTCCAGCTCACTTATTCGTTCTTCTGCCTCAGTTATTGTGTTACTGATTCCTTCTAGTGTATTTTTCATTTCAGTTATTGTGTTGTTCATGTCGGTTTGTTTGTTCTTTAGTTCTTCTAGATCTTTGTTAAAGATTTCTTGTATTTTCTCAATCCGTGCCTCTATTCTATTTCCAAGATTTGGGTCATTTTTTTTTTTTTTTTTTTTTTTTTTTTTGCGGTATGTGGGCCTCTCACTGCTGTGGCCTCTCCCATTGTGGAGCACAGGCTCCGGACTCGCAGGCTCAGTGGCCATGGCTCACGGGCCCAGCTGCTCCACGGCATGTGGGGTCTTCCCGGATTGGGGCATGAACCCGTGTCCCCTGCATTGGCAGGTGGACTCTCAACCACTGTGCCACCAGGGAAGCCCGATTTGGGTCACTTTTACTATTATTACTCTGAATTCTTTTTCGGGTAGATTGCCTATTTCCTCTTCATTTATTTGGTCTCATAGGTTTCTACCTTGCTCCTTCATCTGTGACATATCGTTTTGCCATCTCATTTTTTTTCCTTTTTTTATGAGTGGGATTGTGTTCCTGTCTTAATGGTTGTTTGGCCTGAGGCTTCCAACACTGGAGTTTTTAGGTTGTTGGGTAGAGCTGGGTCTTGTGCTGAGATGAGGACCTCCAGGAACGCTCACTCCAATAAATATTACCTGGGGTCTGAGGTTCTCTGTTAGTCCAGTGGTTCAGACTCAGAGCTCCCACCACAGGAGCTTTGGCCTGATCCCCAGCTCGTGACCAAGATCCCGCAAGCTTCCCAGGGCAGCAAAAAAAAAAAAAAAAAAAAAGGAAAAAAGAACAATAACAAAGTAAAAAATAAAATTAGACTAGGAAACTAACAGATATGTTAGAAAAAAAATAAAAATAAAAATGTAGATGAGACAACAACCAGAAGGTAAAACAAAACCACAACAGTAAAAAAGAAGAGAAAAGAAAAAAAAGGCAGAAAGGGCCTTGGCTGTGGAGGGCGGGGCCTAAGCAGGGGTGAGGTTCGGGCGGTGGGCGGGGCCTATGCTTAGGACCCACAGGGCTGGAAAAGGCCCTGTGGGGTGTGGGAGTTGGGGCTTAGGCACAACAGAACAGAAGGGGCCCAGGCGTGCCTCCCACCTGTAGTTTCAGAGGGTGGGAGACTCACCTTGGAGCCCAGCAGGCTTCCTGGGCTCAAGTGGGCAGGGGGAAACGCCCTTGTTCCTCTCCTGCTCCTCTGGTCCTGTAGGGCCCCTCCCATCCGCCTCTCCTGATCTCCCCAGCCTCCCTCCTATGCCCCCAGGACCAACCCAGCCCAGAGGGGACCTCTGAGGGTGTAGGACCCAGCCGGAGAGCCGGGTAGATTTCCCCTGCCGATTGGGCAGGGGAAACGCTGCGCACGCTCCCTCCTGATCCGAGCCCCTGAGGGTCCCTCCAGGCGTGGGAACCCCTGCCCCCTCTCAGCCACCCCTCAGGGACACCGGTCCTGTCCAGCCTCCACTTCTCCTCCCCCTTCAGTCCCCCTACGTCCTACCAGTTATCTTGGGGGTTCTTCCCATCTCCTTGGGCATCGGGGTCCCCCCACCAGTGTCCGGCAGGTGCCCTAGTTGTGGGGAGACTCAAACTCCATGTCTTCCCACAGCACCATCTTTGAGAGATGATTCTAATGTGATTTAAAGTATCCCAAATTTTTTAAAAAAGGATAAACTCCCCAACTCGTTTCATGTAGCTAGTATAACACTAATATAAAAACCTGATAAAGGAGACTTCCCTGGTAGCGCAGTGGTTAAGAATCTGCCTGCCAACGTAGGAGACATGGGTTTGATCACTGGTCTGCGAAGATCCCTGGTCCATGAAGATCCCACGTGCTGCGGAGCAACTAAGACCCTATGTGAGTCACTTCTGAGACCCAGTGTTAGGCTTGGAGTGATTTTGCGGATACCAAAATCTGGAGTTTCCCGTCTACTCTCTGCTCAGGTTTTTTTCTGTTTTTGTTTTAAAGGTATTTAGAAAAGAGGATCTGGATCCACTTCCGATAACTAATGTTATGATTGGGGTCATATTTTATAGATACTGAAATCTAGAATCCTCCCGGGTCTTTCACTTTCTGCTTCCTGTTTTTCTGTCCCTTTGTTCTTTAGATTATTTCCATTTGCCTCTGCTAGTAGTTTCTCTGTTTTGAAAGTGTTTTTTTTTTCTTCTTTTTTTTAAGACAAATACTGTATGATTCTATTTATATGAGGTACCTGCTGTAGTCAAATTCAGAGACAAAAAATAGAATGGTGGTTGCCATGGGCTCGGGGGAGGGGAAATGAGTTGTTCGGTGGGTACAGAGTTTTAGTTTTGCAAGATGCAAGTAGTTCTGGAGATTGGTCACATAACAATGTCAATGTACCTAACACTCCTGAACTGTACACTGAAAAATAATTAGGATGGTAAATTTTTTAAAATTAATTAATTAATTAATTTGTTTTTGGCTGCACTGGGTCTTCATTGCTGTGCACAGTCTTTCTCTAGTTGCGGCGAGTGGGGGCTACTCTTCGTTGCAGTGCACGGGCTTCTCATTGCGGTGGCTTCTGTTGTTGTGGAGCACGTGCTCTAGGTGTGCAGGCTTCAGTAGTTGTGGCTCGCAGGCTCTAGAGCGCAAGCTCAGTAGTTGTGGCGCACGGGCTTAGTTGCTCCACGGCATGTGAGATCTTCCTGGTCCAGGGCTTGAACCCATGTCTCCTGCATTGGCAGGCGGATTCTTAACCATTGCACCACCAGGGAAGTCCCAGGATGGTAAATTTTATGTTATGTGCATTTAACCACAATTTAAAAAAAGTGTTTGTTTTGTTTTGTTTTGTTTTAAAGTATAGATGCTTCCAAAAGTATTTCTTGGCCCTCTGAGCTTTAGGCTCAAGTCGCTGACTTTTGTTTATTTACAACTTTCTTGCTTATCTTGGCAGGCTTGTTAAACTATGTGCTTGCTTGAATCTTTATATTCAATCATTTGTTATCCAGTGTTCCGCCTTCTTTTAATTTTCCTTAGACTGCCTTTGATGGGGACACCTTATGAAATAGTGATCATTCCTTTTACTGTGTAACTCTTTAAGTTCTTAGCTTTTAGGTTCTACCACATTGTTTTTGCAGTAGTGGTGTGTGGCTGTTCTCATACTTAGCGTGCCACTGCTTTGAGGGGTACAAGGTGTTTCCTAAGCTTGAAATCGTTAAGCTGGGAGTAATTCTCATTATACCCTTCTAAGGTAGGTTAAAAAATGCACCACCCATTACAGTATGTTGGTCATCTTACCTCACCCCTCCCCAAAGCTATGAAACCAAAGAAGTCTAAACACTAATGGCTAAATTATGTGCAAATATTAGAGATGGGAGGAAAGACATCTTTCTTTTCCTCCCTCTTAAAATAATGAAATGTAATCTTTCCACTTTCATAAAGGCTGGCATTTGGCTAAAAGGTTTAAAGAAAGGAATAACTAAGTGAAAAATTTGATGAAACTTAGAAATTTCAGATCCTGGGTGGAAAGAGCTTTAGGTGGACAGATGAGAAAAGACAAAATTCAGCAGCATCTTTGGCCTCTGAGTTTTGCCTGAGGTTTGTGGAATTTTTCTTTAGTTGTCTTCTGAGTTATGGCAGTTTCAGTTTGGAAGATTTATATACCTTATGTTTGGGATATTTGGACGTTTGGGTCACAACTGAGGAAGCTTGTGATGTCAGGTATTCTGTCTTGTTCCCTGTTTTTTAGCTTTCTTCTTAATACAATTTTTAATGCTGGTATCTATGTCTTTTTGGTATTTAAAATTCGCTTAAAAATTAAGTTATTCTGAGATACTTCTCTGACATTATTCTTTTAGTCTACACTTTGGAGGTGACCACTGGGAAGGGTATTTAATGAATAAAATAGCCATTACTGCCTCAAATTCTTTGCCTAATGAGGCAGTGTGTAAATAAATGTAGACATAAATCCATAGGAGTTCCTTCTGTTTGTATTTCCTTAAATGCATTTTTATGCTTTCTATATCTATGGGCCTTTTCTTTTAAATGGTGAATCAGTCCAACAGACTAATCTTGATTTTGTGATTTGCAAACTGTCTAGAATGTTGGCATTTTGTGGATTAAAGAATTTTAATCACATATGTAAATAAAGTTTTCTTCTTGCCTGAAGTGTTAGTATTCTTGTATAAACATTAGTCTCCATTGTTCTGAGACATCCCCGAATTTAATACGCACTCTATTTGAAATAATGATTTGCCAAAGATCACAAATGAGTTCTTGGCATTTCTTTCATCTGTAAAATGAAAGCTTCAAGAATCTGGTGAGGCTCCAGTGAAACAGAATGTTCAGAAATGCTGGCTTCAGTGCCTGGCATCCAGTGGTTGTTTAATACATAATCGTTTAGAAGCAATGGACTGAACCCCAGATGTCCAGGCTCCCAGTTCAATGCTCTGCCTTCAGTTACATGTAGGTTTGAATACTTTGTGATTAGCGGTTTATTTATTCATTTATTTTTACCTGTAAAGAATCATATAAACTACACTTCACTATAGAACATGATTTTTATAAGTGCAGAATGATTTGCAAATAGTAACCAGCAGCATTTTTTTTTTTTTGGTGAGATAGATTTGTATTTTAAAAGATTACAGAGGAATAAACTGCATGTTTTTAGATTAGGAGGAAAACCAAATAATGAAAGGTATGGCATGTTGCCCCTGATGAGTCTCTCAAGTTAAGAATAGAATGAACTCAGGGCTTCTGCCTTCTGTTCACTCCAGAGAATATTCTGTTATGAGTCTTCCAAATAAAAGCACAAGATCAGAATAGCTAAGGGAAGGAGCTGGGCACAGAGTATTTGTGGAGTGTAGGCAGAAATTTTTGTGGCAGACAGTACGGAAAAGGGAAAAGCTCCCATCTGATGTGTGCACAGCCTCTTTGTAATATGCCACATATTGTGGAGAGATAATAAATATTCATTGAATGAAAGGATGAAAAACAGCACGACTTGACTGGCGTCATGAACACTTGGATCACTTTTGTCCTTTACTGTGTGTTCTGCCTTCTAAGTCTTTATTTCTCCACCTTCTGGGTTTGTAATTTGGTGTGTGTGTGTGTGTGTGTGTGTGTGTGTGTGTGTGTGTTGGTGTGGGGAGGTGTTGTTTGGGGAAAGGGCAGGGAAGGACATGCCAGAATGAGCCGGGGCCTCCCCTTTAGGGAATCGTTGTTTAGGTCAGTGTCCTGGTGGTGGCCACTGTGAGCCTCCCCAGGCTCAACTACTTGGAAGAAAAAAAAAACTGCGACAATAAGTATCCTGAAAGGACACTCCAGCTGGATCTGGCACCATCCCTAAATCGATTTCAACCCAGTGTTCTTGTCAGACACCAAAGAAGTTACAAACACCTACAAAAATAGAGCAGAAATCCACCCATGCTGTGACTGTTTCTCTTCCTTCATGCCTTCCTCTCCTTTCCTGAATTCGTTCCCTGTCACCTTTTCCAATCTTCCCTTAATAGCTTCCATTAAGTGTGTCTGTTTGAAGACTTCCTCTTCCCCACCTGCATCTGTTTGGCACCATTTTGCCAAATTTTGTTCTAAGAGAAAATGACTTAGCTTTGTGCTTGTCGTGCTTGAATGCTCTAGAATCCCTTTATGCAGCTCAGTTTTTAAATTTTCCTGAAGATCATTTAGCCAGTTTATGGAGAGTTAAGAGAATGGGCAAGTGACTTTGTAGGGTTGGAGAGTTAAGACAGATTGAAGTAAGCACAGGGACTTTTTTTTGCTTTAGAGGTCCTTTTGGACCTTTCTTCATACCAGGTAGACAATAGCTTCTATTCAGAGAACCCACAGACATCTATAACCCAGACGGTAATGTGAGCGGTAAGACCCAGCCTCCTGTGGCTCCTGCCATTGCTAAGTCAATCCTCTGGGCATTCTCCCCTCTGTCTCTCTGAGGTTGACCCCTCAGTCTCCTCTGACCTTCTGATCACAGAGAGGCTACAAACTTTTGGTCAAGGAGTCCCAGTGGTAAAAGAATAGTTTTATAGGAAGGAATGGGATGAGATTTTATCTCATAGGCTCAGGGGAAACCTTCACCTGTTCATGTCCTCTGTCCTCAGCCATCAGGACTATGACACTTTATAAACATTGTTCTCAAATTCCAACATCTTAGGTGTCTCTAGATGAGGTCACAGTCTCCTGATCTGGAAAACTATTATATTGGACTCTATAATTTTCAGGTTCCCTTCAAGCTCTAATATGTAGCAATTTGGTTACTAAGTGCATCACTTTCTGGTCAGATTTAAGAAGTGTTTTATATTACAGTTAGGAAGTATTTCCTTTACTAGCCCGTAAGCTGCAAAAGTTCAGCACTTGTACCTAAGAACTGGGTAGAGTAATGCTTATTTGGTAGAAATCGTGCCAAATTAGAGGTTAGAAGTTAGAGGTCCTCCTTAACTGGCCTGTACATGTCCATTCCGAGAGGAAACCTGATAAAGATAGCTGACTGAGGAAGGGGGGCTTGCCTAGGAATTCTTCCAAGGCAACCTTCCAATCTGAGTTACAATTGACTAAGCACTCACCGTAGCCTGTTTCTTACCCTCTGCTTTGTCTTGACCTTGTTTGGTCCGGCTTCTCTCTTTTGTGCAGGCCCTTGATCTGCTTGCCCTCAAGCTTGAGCAAGTGCACACACACACAAAAGGTGGAACATGCCCCCTTATCAACTTCTCCTGGGAATCATCTGGCCACAGAGAGACCCTTTTCCTGTCAGACCTCAGTGGGCATTCCTCCTTGCTTGCCCTGCTTCCTCTCCAAAGATTCTGCTTTTCTCTGCCTGCCTCCTCTTTTACTCTATAAAAGAAAACCCTTTTTCTGTGTGACTTTGACACACTTGCAGATTTCTGAGATCACAGCAATCTCCCTGTTGCAAGAGTCTTTCTAACGAAAGTCCTCCTTATTTGTTTTTATTTGACACAATAAGAATTCAATAATAAAAAGACAACCAGAACAACCTTAATTTGTAAATGCAGATACATTCTCCTAAATAACTCTTGGACCAAAGGAAATCAAAGCTGATGTTACAAACCAACTTGAAAGTAATGAAAAGAAGAAAACTTTGTACCTGGACTTTTGGGTTGTAGCTGAAATTATAGAGGAAAATTTATGCCTCACATGGCTGCATTATTAAAGAGAGACAAATAATGAAGAAACTTACTACAAATTTTTTAAAGAACAACAAGATCAAATGGATGAAAAATAAATTAATAAAAATAAGAGCTGACATCATTGAGATAGAAAGTAACAAATACATACAGACGCTCAAAAACTGGTTCTTTAAAGAGACCATTAAAATAGATGACCTCTTTGTGACCCTGGTTAAGGAAAAGAGAGAGAGAGTCAAAATGTATACGATTAGAAGAAACAATTAGAAAGATTAGAAATGGGAAAGGAGACATAACTATGGGTAGAGGAAAGGTTAAAATAATTATAAAAGAATGCCATGTACAAGTTAATGGAACACACTTTGGAGATCTTTCTAGTACTTAGCCAAACTGTTATTTGCCCATGAGTGATCTCCGTGCTCATCAGACCCGTCCCACCAAGGCTCATCCCAGGCACAGAAACTGGGTAAGGCTCAGGTAGACAGTCTACCTGCACTGGCCCCGGGGCACAAGGCTGACCCCCGGAGAACAGAGCTGTTGAGAAACCATTGCAGATCTGTGGCCTCGGATGGGAAGGGCTCACAGGACAAGTCTGAATAGAGAGGCTGTAGATCTGGGCCAGGCTTGGGAGGGTTGGCTGTGGGCTTAGGACCCAGGGGGCCAGCCTGTATGGTTACTGTTTTGTGGAGGGAACCCGTGGGAATGCTTGCTCAGAAGCCAGAGCTTTTCAGGAAGGGAGAAAAGGGACAAGATTCAGCTCTGATGACTAGATGAGTGAGAAACAGGTCCCAGCAAGCAGTTGTTCTCCTTCGATGCCTGTGCCCTGGAGGGAGACAGAGAAACCAGGTGTCCGGGAATCCTTGGTTGAAGGGTACCTGGTAAGCCTAGCATCCTTCCCCAATGGCGTTCAACAGCAAGTCCAGGGCCTACCATTGCCCTTCTGGGTGCAGAGTGGACACAAGTATTTCTAAAAAGGGCAAATGGATGATGTTTATGTACTAACCCATCACCTCTTCATGGTAGGTGACTGGGTATTTCTAGAAGCCCTTTGACGTGATTAGTCCTGGAGCCAAGGACCCAAACCATGCCCTGTTCTCTTCTTTCCGTGTATCCACATTTTACCACAGTTCAAATCCTGCTTCTTCTAGAATGCTTTTCTTGCCCCACCCTCAAATTCCTAACTTACCAGCTTCTCTTACCCACACACTTCTTCTTTCTTAATTGTTCTTAAAAGTTTCTACCACATTTCTTACCACTTGGCTACTCTTTTAGTTTTTTCTTAAAAATGAAAAAAAGGAACATTGTAAAAACTTTTAAATATACAGATGGTTTTTCGTTGAAGATTTAAAAATTTTACCAGTAGTACATATTTATTTCAGAAAAATTAGAAAATGTATATAAACATGTAGCTGGAATAAACATCACCCATATTTCCATTACCCATGAATAGACACTGTTAACATTTATATGTATATTGTTTCACATTTTTAATAAGCATGTATATAATTTGCATACAATTATTTTTCTTGTACAAGTAGATGACACTGTATTTATTGTCTTGAAACTCTACTTTTCATTTCTCAATTGATGACTGACATCTTTTCAGGTCAATACATGAACCTGAACATTCTTAATGGCTGCCTGAGACTCCTCTGATGGACTCTGATGGGTGTTTTCTAACAGTCTGTTGATTCTTCATTGTTGGATATTTTATTATGCTTAATTTTTCACTATGATAAACACTGCTAGGAGGAATGGACATATAATAAATAACTGATTATTTAAGAATAAATTCCTATAAATGGAGTTGCTGGTATATTCTTTTCTTAAAGGCTTTTGATACCTGTTGCTGAGTTGTTCTCATGAAGTTTTTGTTAATTTATTGATACATTCCATCCAGCAATGTATTAGTGCCTTTTGTCTACACCCTTGCAAAAATGAGTATTATCATTAAACAAACTGGACCTGTTTTGATGCCTTTGTTTGATTACTAGAGATGTTGGGCATTGGGCACTTTTTTTTTTTTTTTTTTGCGGTATGCGGGCCTTTCACTGCTGTGGCCTCTCCTGTTGCAGAGCACAGGCTCCAGACGCACAGGCTCAGCGGCCATGGCTCACGGGCCCAGCCGCTCCGCGGCATGTGGGATCTTCCCAGACCAGGGCGCGAACCCGTGTCCCCTGCATCGGCAGGCGGACTCTCAACCACAGCGCCACCAGGGAAGCCCCCACTGGGCACTTTTTAATGTTTGTTGGCCATTCATACTTTATGAAGTACTTATGTGTATCACGTACCCATAGATCTGTTCATGAATTTATATATTGGGGACATCAGTCCTTGAACAGCCATATATAAGTACAGTGAAAACCCCTGGTACCATGTGGCATTGATGAAAAATTTAGACATAAAGTGATTGGCTGTTGGTGCTCATTCTGCATCCAGCCCCCAAGAAGGTGGGCTAAAGCTTGTAATTTTCTGCGGTGAGGAGGGGCGATATGGCTGGTGGACAGGCAGGGCTAGGGGGCAGTGGTTAGGGAAGGGGAGTTTCAGGAATGGGGAAGTTGAGGATGAGTCAGGCCAGCTAAACAGGCTGCGGATTCCTGGAACTGCTGCTTTCTTGGAAGTCAGCTGGTCCCGGAATTCTCTCCTGGTTTTAGACATAGAAGACAGCTGCCAGCAGGTGGCGCCAAACTGCAGATGGCAGAAGATGTAAATTGCACAGCCCAAATCTGTAGTTGCCTGACTGGCTAGATGCTTGGATGCTCCTTTGCGTTGGGATGGATTTTTACCATATTCTATTAAGGTTTAAAAGGTTTTTAAACTAAGTTAAAACAGAGAAAAAACTATACTTCTATTTTCTCTGATTCTTTTCATTAAAATGAACCTAAAAGAAAATGATTGTTTTGAAAGTGAGGTAGAAAGGCATTGAGGCATGGTGCTATTTTGTGATGTCTCTTTCTTCAGTTTGGTTTTCATATTCATTTATAGATCAGCACTCGTCAAAGTTTTCAAAACGTCAGCTGGGCAATTGACCTCCATTCTTTTCTGTAGATAAAGCTTATTTTCATACCAATGCTTTGGGAAAGTGGTTCAGGTAAGAATATTTCTAAAATGTTTTCTATTAAATTATATACACTTTCTGCTATCTAGTCCAAAGACTTTAGGCAAGTTTTGAATAATTCTCTAGCACTTAGAAAGGGATGAAGAATGCATAATAATTTAGACCAATTTATTTCTTTAAAATTAAAAATTAAGACCCAGAGTGATGATTTAAGATTTAAAAGTAGTTAATGGTATTGCTTAAATAAAGCTCCAAGGCATCTGCATTTTAATTTGTTTATTTATTCATAAGATAAAGAATATTCCCCATCACATTGCTTTGTAGATTTTGGTGTTGTGTTCAAAAAGGAAATGGGAGCAAAATGTCTGTCTCAATAAACTGGAGTCATATCTTCCTGCTGCACCATAAGATTTTCAAAATTAGATTTGGGAATTTTGATAGCTTCAGAATCATTTATTTTGGGGAAAGGATAAGTTTAATAACTGCTTTCTTAATTGCTCACATTATATATTGTATAACAAGGTAATATGATTGTTTCAAATTCATTGCATTGTTTCTGATTAATGTAATCAGAATATATATAATATATGTATTCTGAATATATATATTCAGAATATAATATGTCTGTGCTATTGCTTCATTCATTTACCATTCACCTATTACTCTATTCACTTATGATTGTATTTGCTTATTAGTCTATTATTTATTATTCAATTTGTTATATTTAGTTATCAATTATTCTGTTTGTTTATTCTATTACCTAATTTCTATTTATAATTCTATTATTTATCTTATTTTATTATTTTATTTTATCATTTATCATTCTATTATTAGTTTATATTTTATACACCAGTAATAAGTCAATTTTTATCAATTATTAACTGAGCATCTTGCAAAAAATACTCTGCTAGATCTTGGGAATAAAACTGACATGTCGCAGTCCCTAATCTCAAAGAACTTGTGAATAATTTTTGTTGTGTTTTATATGATCACAGCAAGTCTTCTCTTATGTAACTTTCACAATGTTGAGAAAGTGTCAGAAAAATAATTCACCTTTTTCTTTTTTTTACTAGGAAACAATAGAGATTATTTACTGTCTCCATAGTTGACTAGACTCTTGGTTGTAGACTCATAGTGATACAACTAGACTCATAGTTGTAGACTCTTGGTTGCTGATGGCTTATTTATCATCTTCCCTTGCTTACAAACAGCTGCCCTAGTTAGAGACCCAATTTCCGTGTAGCATGGTCCTTTCAGCTCACCTTCCCATCCTACTACGTACTTCACACCACCTTCTGTCACAGACTTCTATTATATCCTGCTACCCAGCAGTAGAAACCAGATTTTCTCTCTAGTGTTGCTGCTGAAGTTTTGAGCTGCTAAAACCAAGACCCCATCTGTCACCTGCTGCCAAAGACTTGTGGCACCTCCATAAGGCCCATTAGTCCAAATTTCTTTCCACCATAAAGCTGTCGGGGCCAATGTGGGCAATGCTGGAGAGGAGAACACCTATGTTCCTGCTGTTGGGCGCTCCAAGTCATTCTAGAGTGCCAATATCTTTAGTGGTATGTCCTCTCTATATTAAATTCAACAAGCATTTATCAAGCACTTACTCTGATTGATAATGTGCTGGGAACCAGGGATAGTACATCAACAGATCTGCAGAATTTCAGGTCAGCTACATGTGGTTAAAATAAGCTAGTGCGGAATTTTATAACTATTTATAACATTGTTTCTAAGAAAATATATTCAAGTTCCCAAAGGCCAGCATGGCATGGAGCCTAAAGGATCCTGGCGTCACATTTTTGCACTTCCACCTCCCCAGTTATTATCTGGCTATTTATCAGCTGTGTGGTGTTGAGAAAATTACTTAACATCTATGTACCTTTGTGTTTCTTCATCTGTAAAATGAAGACATTAGTTCCTACTTCATAGAGTTGTCATAAGGATTAAACAAATTATATTCGTAAAGGACCAGGAATAATACGTGACATATGGTAAGTGTGAAATGTGTTTGTTACATAGAAAAGTTTATAAACAACTCTTGGAATACAACCCCCTTTTGAACAGAAGACTGCTTTTGTTTTTAATGACAAGTTGAGGTAATCAATAACCACTATGTCAATGCCCATTTAAAAATAGCTCCCAAATTTTGATCACTAGCAACAGTTACCTAAAAAATAGAAGGCAAGATTATGTATATGTTGCGATGCATTAGGTTTTACTTTAAAAATCCCACAAAACTATTTAGGAAAGAGGTTGAGGAGTATAGGTTTCTTGCTTGACTCATTAATTCTTCAATTACTGAATATTTGCTGTAATCTCTGGCTGGACCAAATCTCTATTGATTTTGATTTTCGAATCAGCAGCTTGTTTGTCCTATATTCTGATAACTGAGGTTCCAAATGGTATGTTTTTCACCTGGGAAAAGCCTGCTGTTGTAGATCCCAGTCATTACATCATGACACTGCCTTAACTGTAGGAGTGTTTATCACCATGGAAACCTATACTTACACCTACACCACTATCCCTAATTGGCATCGTGTCATTTTTCAAGTTCTAATGACTCATCAGATTCAAGACTTTTTGCCCTTTAAATAAGAAATCATTTTCTTGTCTAATCTCTTCTGCTATTCATGCTTGCATTTCTACATCACTTTTGTGGTTTTCAACCCTTCAGCCTACGTATTAGAGTGTAAGTAAATGCTTATGAGTGATGTGAGAGGCGGTCAGGAAATTTATTTATTTATTTGTTTGTTTATTTATTTTTGGCTGTCTTGGGTCTTTGTTTCTGTGCGAGGGCTTTCTCTAGTTGCAGCGAGTGGGGGCCACTCTTCATAGCGGTGCGCAGGCCTCTCACTATCGTGGCCTCTCTTGTTGCGGAGCACAGGCTCCAGACGCACAGGCTCAGTAGTTGTGGCTCACAGGCCTAGTTGCTCCGCGGCATGTGGGATCTTCCCAGACCAGGGCTCGAACCCGTGTCCCCTCCGTTGGCAGGCAGATTCTCAACCACTGCGCCACCAGGGAAGCCTGCAGTCAGGAAATTTTACAGAGACGGAAACTGAAGCTCGAAAGTTATGTTTTCCTTTATGTAATACAATTCGTTGGTACACGAAGCAGGATTAGAACCTGGGGTCTCTTGACTCTGCCCAAAGCTCATTTCATTACGTCAAAGTAAGCACAGGGCTGACACACTTTGCTCCAGGTGACCACCCTCGCTGAGGGTGTCCCTGACCACCCACTCACCTGGAAGAGATCCTAGCTGAGGATGTCACACCTGAAGAGATGAAGTTTATCTGAAGAACGTGGATCTTCTAGTTTTCAGGATTCCTTACACAGTATTTTCTCCTTAAATTCTGCCCCTTTGGAGCAATTTAAAAATTATCACTGGATATTTTATATTTTGTATTAGTTTATTTCTTTGCGAAAGACAGAGCTTTTTTGTATGTGTGTTTGTATGTGTATGTGACAGGCAGATGTGGTAAAGCAAGTTTTAAAATGAAAATTGTAATCTTGATAATTTAAAAATTAACATCCATTGTTCTCTCAGTACTGTCTATAAATATACCCCTTTTTACATCAAGCAGGTAAAAGGCCCTGATGGACCATGGCAGCCGTGTTCCTCTTCCCTTTCTGGAAAGCTTTCAGCCACTTCCTGCCTTAGACACTAGGTCAGGAGTGTTAACCGCCTTGCCGGGTGGTATCTCCTACCTGAGCAGGAACACCTTGGCCTTGCTGGGCACCACATTCCTGCAGGCGTGAGCATCACAGGCAGTAGGATCAGGAGCTATGCTTTCTCTGTTCTCTTTGTAGTCTTGCCATTTTGTCAACACATTTATTGGAATTAGGTCATTTTTTTCTCCTAAATGCTTCTGTTTTAGTTGGCTGATTTATTCAATTCAGTGCCTGAGCCTTATCATAAAGTAGGGAGAGTTATTATTCAGCTTTAAAAGGATTGATAAGATTCTCTCTCTCACTCTGAGTACCAGGGATGATGCTAAATCAACCCCTTCATCCTTTGGGGCCTCAGGCCCTGCTGGGGAAACTTGGGAGGGACTCCATAGACTCCATAACCTCTAAGCTCTCCTACGTGGCTCTCTTGACCCCCACTGTTGCTCCTTATGTGGCCCTGTGTTTTGTGACGTGCCCCCTCCTCTCTGGAGATATAAGTAATAAAAATCTTCTTTCAATGGTATTGGCCTCTCTGAATTGTCACTCAGGTGCACCGCTACATTAAATCCTGGGTAGAATTTTAATACAGTCCACAAGCTACCATTCTGTTTATTGTCTTTAAGGCACTTAGCAGCATCTGATGTCCTCTTGTTTGTTCACTTGCCTGTGCTCTGTGTCACTCCATTAGCGTGTAAGCTCTATGAAAGAAGGAGTGGGATTTGTCTGGATTCCCATAGATCCTTGGTCCCTAGGATTGCAGTGGGCACTTAATTGATGTGTACTTTTTTTGGCCACATCAATGAATAACAGACACCAGGATTGCCGGTGCTCATACTGACCTATCTACATTCCTCTACAAAGATCAGAAAAAAAATGGGACTGAGTAAAATATGAAAGCACCAGTTATACATTCTCACTTAATATTTGTGAGTACTCTCCAAACAGCATGGTGATATACGTTTTAAAAGAACAAGTCAGAGATGTTTGCCGAGGTAATGACTATTACATGTCAGTTTCAACATCGTCACCCTCCTTCCTCTTAGATTATTCCCATAACTGAATATAAATCCACCATTTGGGCAGGTTTTTTTTTAAATTTATTATTTATTTATTTATTTTGGCTGCGTTGGGTTTTCGTTGCTGCGTGCGGGCTTTCTCTAGTTGTGGCGAGTGGGAGCTACTCTTCATTGTGGTGCACGGGCTTCTCATTGCGGTGGCTTCTCTTGTTGCAGAGCATGGCCTCTAGGTGCGTGGCCTTCAGTAGTTGTGGCATGTGGGCCCAGTAGTTGTGGCCCATGGGCTCCAGCGCACAGGCTCAGTAGTTGTGGCACACTGGCTTAGTTGCTCCATGGCATGTGGGATCTTCCCGGACCAGGGCTCAAACCGGTGTCCCCTACACTGGCAGGCAGGTTCTTAACCACTGCACCACCAGGGAAGTCCCTGAGCAGTTTTATTGTCTCTGTAGGTCTATGTGGATATAACTTTAAGCCTAGGAAAGGACAGATGCTATTTGATAAGATTTGGTTTCCCCTTGAAGGAAGACCTTATCTGGTAAGACATCTGTGTAAACACCTGAAAATTCTCACAGCTGCTGTGAGTAAACTCTCCAGTGACCTAAGAATGAGGTGGTGGTGGCAGCAACAGTGACAGAAGGAAGACAGATATCTCATTAGGGAGCAGTGTTGGCATGCTGACCCCAGTGTATTTTCAGAGTGGAGGCTCTGAACATGTTCCCAGAATGTGGTCTTCTTTCTACAACATAATTATCATTAAATTTCAAGAATGCTTTCCAAATGAAGTAGTATTATTATTGAACAAGAGTTTTACTGCTGAGAAAATTCTTGGTTATTGTTATTGAATGAATGGGAAGGGTGGCACGGAAACCACCAAGTGGCGTAAAATCAAAAAGTATTTTCTATTTGGCAGGGAGTGTTTTTCTGTTCTCATTGATGGAGGAGGCTGCATTTCTGGGAACTCATGATACTCTCTTCTGACTTTGATACCTCTGCACCCTCCCGGTTTCCTCTGACCCATTTTCCTAATTCAACACTATCTGCATCCTTCTCCCCTGCTCAGCACAGACCTCTGCTCTTCACTCTCTGGAGAATTCTTTATTCTCATCTGCATTCAGGGCCTCAGCGGTCACCTCCCTCCTGTGGAATCTGAAACCCACCTCCTGCTCCCGTTCGTTTTCTTCCTTTAGGAAATGATTCGCTTGTCCTGACCTCAGTGCCCATGTTCCAAACTCATCTCACCATCTTCCATTCTGTTGACATACTCTTTCACTTTGCTACTTCTCCCAACAGCATTGCTATCTTCTAGCCATGTTTCCTTAAAATCTTGGCATCATTTTTGGCAACTGTTTAAAAAAGTTTTTTAATTGTAAAATATCTTATATGCAAAGGATTTAAAAATTCTCTGCGTAAATACTACTAAATAACCAAGAGATCACTGAAGAAATCAAAGAGGAAATCAAAGAGTACCTAGAAACAAATGACAATGAAAACACAATGACCCAAAACATATGGGATGCAGCAAAAGCAGTTATAAGAGGGAAGTTTATAGCAATACAATCCTACCTCAAGAAACAAGAAAAATCTCAAACAACCTAACCTTACACTTAAAGCAATTAGAGAAAGAAGAAGAAGAAGAAGAACAACCAAAAAAAAACCCCAAAGTTAGTAGAAGGAAAGAAATCATAAAGATCAGATCAGAAATAAATGAAAAAGAAATGAAGGAAACAATAGCAAGGATCAATAAAACTAAAAGCTGGTTCTTTGAGAAGATAAACAAAATTGATAAAGCATTAGCCAAACTCATCAAGAAAAAAAGGAAGCAGACTAAAATCAATAGAATTAGAAATGAAAAGGAGAAATGAAAAGTTAACAATTGACACTGCAGAAATACAAAGGATCATAAGAGACTCCTACAATCAGCTATATGCCGATAGAATGGACAACCTGGAAGAAATGGACAAATTCTTAGAACAGTACAACCTTCCAAGACTGAACCAGGAACAAATAGGAAACATGAACAGAATAATCACAAGCACTGAAATTGAAACTGTGATTAAAAATCTTCCAACAAACAAAAGCCCAGGGCCAGATGGCTTCATAGGTGAATTCTATCAAACATTTAGAGAAGAGCTAACACCTATCCTTCTCAAACTCTTCCAAAATATAGCAGAAGGAGGAACACTCCCAAACTCATTCCACGAGGGCACTATCACCCTGATACCAAAAACCAGACAAAGATATCACAAAAAAAGAAAATTACAGGCCATATCACTGATGAACATAGATGCAAAAATCCTCAACAAAATACTAGCAAACAGAATCCAACAACACATTATAAGGATCACACACCATGATCAAGTGGGGTTTACCCCAGGAATGCGAAGATCCTTCAACATACACAAATCAATCAATGTGCTACACCATATTAACAAATTGAAGAATAAAAACCATATGGTCATCTCAATAGATACAGAAAAAGCTTTCAACAAAATTCAACACCCATTTATGATAAAAAGTCTCCAGAAAGTGGGCAAGAGGAACCTACCTCAACATAATAAAGCCATATATGACAAACCCACAGCAAACATCATGCTCAATGGTGAAAAACTGAAAGCATTTCCTCTAAGGTCAGGAGCAAGACAAGGGTGCCCACTCTCACCACTGTCATTCAGCATAGTTTTGGAAGTTTCAGCCATGGCAGTCAGAGAAGAAAAAGAAATAAAATCAATCCAAATTGGAAAAGAAGAAGTAAAACTGGCACTGTTTGTAGATGACATGATACTATACACAGAAAATCCTAAGATTGCCACCAGAAAACTACTAGAGCTAATCAACGAATTCAGTAAAGTCGCAGGATGGAAAATTTATACACAGAAATCTCTTTTATTCCTATACACTAACAATGAAAAATCAGAAAGAGAAATTAAGGAAACAATCCCATTTACCATCACAACAAAAAGAATAAAAAACCTAGGAATAAACCTACCTAAGGAGGCAAAAGACCTGTACTCAGAAAACTATAAAACACTGATGAAAGAAATCAAAGATAACATAAACAGATGGAGAGATATACCATGTTCCTGGATTGGAAGAATCAATATTGTGAAAATGACTATACTACCCAAAGCAATCTACAGGTTCAGTGCAATCCCTATCAAATTACCAGTGACATTTTTCACAGAACTAGAACAAGAAATTTTACAATTTGTATGGAAATACAAAAGACCCCGAATAGCCAAAGCAATCTTAAGGAAGAAAAACGGAGCTGGAGGAATCAAGCTCTGTGACTTCCAACTATACTGCAAAGCTACAGTGATCAAGACAGTATGGTACTGGCACAAAAACAGAAATCTAGATCAATGGTATAGGATAGAAAGCCCAGAGATAAACCCACGCACATATGGTCACCTTATCTTTGATAAAGGAGGTGGGAATGTACAGTGGAGAAAGGACAGCCTCTTCAATAAGTGGTGCTGGGAAAACTGGACAGGTACATATAAAAGTATGAGATTAGATCACTCCCAGACTGGGGCATGAACCTCTGTCCCCTGCATCAGCAGGAGGACTCTCAACCACTGCGCCACCAGGGAAGCCCAACAGTTTTAAAATGCTGTATGGATTGTAAAATTATCTTTTAATCAAGTTATTGAATTATTAAAATTGAAATATCAAAGAATTAGGATATTAAAATACATTAAAAAAAACTGACTCTCTTCAATGCTTGATCATTAACCATAAATAACAATAATTAGACAGGTAATTGGTGTAACAGGTCTACATTCTGCATATGTAAAGAAAATATTTCCAAAGGAACATTGTGTGACAAAAAAGGAAAGAAGATTTTTTTTTTTTTTTTAATGTGTAAGTTTAAGTGGTTTCTCCTTTTCAGGAGGCCTCAGCCCGGGCGATCCCACGTGGTAAACCGCACCTGCCCCGCCTTTCTATTTCCACCAGGGGGCAGCGCTCACCTGCAAATGGGTGTTTCTTGGGGGTTGACTTCGGTCTGCGTCGCACATGCCCTCAGCTGGAAATTATTAAACCCCTGTTAAGAAGAAACCTCAACATTTATCTCTTCAAAGTCCAGAGCACAATGAATATAAAGACAAAATTTCCGGGTCTCCCTGGTGGCGCAGTGGTTGAGAGTCCGCCTGCCGATGCAGGGGATACGGGTTCGTGCCCCGGTCTGGGAGGATCCCATATGCCGCGGAGCGGCTGGGCCCGTGAGCCATGGCCTCTGGGCCTGCGCGTCCGGAGCCTGTGCTCCGCAACGGGAGAGGCCACAACAGTGAGAGGCCCGCATACCGCAAAAAGAAAAAAAAAAAAAAAAAAAAAAAAAAAAAAGACAAAATTTCCTTACATTTATATCAAGATTTACAACTTCCAAAGGGATTTCTTGTATATTATCTTATTTGAACCTTACAATGAATCTGGGAATTAGGAAGAGAGGTTTCCTTCCTCTTATTTAAAGATGAGGAAACTGAAGAAAAGGACTGTTCAAGGATACACAGCATCAAACTGGTGAGTCAGGCCAGAATGAGCCTTGAGATTCAGTGTGGTTCCTTTCAGTATATATAGTTATCTTAAGGTCAGGTAGAAAAGTAAAACTCAAACAATGCAAAAATCCTTCTTTAATGAAAAGTACAAATGTATTTTTGTTTGTTTTTGCGGTACACGGGCCTCTCACTGTTGTTGCCTCTCCTGTTGCGGAGCACAGGCTCCAGACACGCAGGCTCCAGACGTGCAGGCTCAGCCGCCACGGCTCACGGGCCCAGCCGCTCCGCGGCATGTGGGCTCTTCCCAGACCGGGGCACGAACCCGTGTCCCTTGCATCGGCAGGCGGACGCTCAACCACTGCGCCACCAGGGAAGCCCACAAACGTATTTCTTATAGGAGTTTGGAGGTAAGGCCCTGGGTGAGGGAGGTGTGGGTGGGGTTTAGGCCCAGTGCAGTTGGAGGGGGTCTCCGAGGGGGTCCCCGAATGTAGGGGCGGGGCTTGGGCTCTGCACGGTAGGAGGGAGGCTCTGAGGGCAGAGGATTAGGCCCGGGAGCCCAACAGTGCCTAAGTGGACAGGGAAAGCACTGGCTGTGTTCCTTTCCTTTCCTCTGTGCCCACCCCCCTAAGGGTCTCCCCTGTCCCCGCAGGACCCCTAACCATGGGTGGGTCCCGCTGGGGGTAGGAACTCCCCACCTCCCCCAGCCACCCCTCAGGAGTGCCGGTCCTGTAGGTCCGGCCTTTACTTTTGCTTCCCCTTCCCTCCCTCCCACTCCCTTAGGACCTGCGCGGCTGGAGGAGGCCTAGGTGAGCACAGGATCAGGCCTGGGACCTCAGCAGGCTTCTGGGTGCCCAAGTGGGTGGGGGAAACCTGGCCACGCTCCCTTTTGATCCTCTGCCCTCCCAATGGTCCCCCAATGTCCCCCTTCAGGAGTGGGGTTCCTTCCCCTCCCCCAGCTGGCCTCAGGGGCACCGGTCCCATCCCGCCTCCACTTCTCCTCCCCCCTCACGGCCCCCCCCACGCCCCATGTCCTGCTGGTCACTGGGGGTTCCCCCTGTCCCCTTAGGTGTTCGTAGTCCCCCACTGGTGCCTCGTAGGTGCCCTAGTTGTGCAGAGACGCGAATTCCGCATCCTCGTAGCCCGCCATCTTGACTCTGCCTGCCCCACCCCACCTCCTTCTTCTATGTAGCTTTTCAAGCCAACTACTAGTCCCTTTCCAGGGAGTCTATGTGGAGTAGTGCATATACTTTGAGTTAAACAGATCTGTGTTTTAGTTCAGGCTTACTGTTTTCCAGCTTGGATAAGTATTAGTTATCTTCTCTGAGTCTCAGTTGCCTTATCTGTGAAACTTCCAAGAGATGTTGGGAAAATGAATAAGAAACAAGTAATAGTGCCTGGCACATAGTAGGCCCTCAATTAATGCCCGTTCCCTCTCTTTCTTTCTTTTCCCTCTTACTCCCCTGCTTTAGTTCATAGTGGTCTCTGAAACTCAGTTATACCTAATTATACCACACATTCACTCAAGAAGTATTTATCGAATGCCAAGTGTGTGCCAGGGACTCTTACGGGACAATTATGGGCCCTCGATTTTTGACAATTGTCATGTATGCTTCTTGATCAAAGTTCCTTCTAAGCTCAACATCTGAGCATGCATTGATTCTAGATATTCATGCATATCCCAAGCTGTCCAGAGTTGCCCTTGGACAAAATTGGGGAGTTGTTAAAGTTTGTCATTGACATTTCTACTCTCTTCTTTCGTTGCTCTTTTCTTCTCTAGGTCGAAATCTCTTTCTGCCTTTCATCTGAAGCCATGAGCTATCTGGTGTTTTAACTTTTTTTTTTTTTTTTTGCTGTCTAAAGAAAAGATATGATATTGTTCATTTACATTAACAGAAATACGGCCTTATTCACTGTGTGTTGTTCCAGGCCCCCTAGCATTTGCATTTTAAACTTTTTCTTCAGTTGTGAAATAAGAGATGGTTCCTTGTAATAGGAATTTCAGTTATTGGTGAGGAGAAGAGAGGTTATTTTGGGCAGAAGTCTGTTGAAATCACAGTTGCCCACTTAAAAGGGCAACTTTTCAGGCTAAGCATTCTTTTTGAACACATGTGGGGGAGTAGACTGAAGAGAAGGCATGAACTTTCTTATTGCTTATTCCACACACAGATCTCTTCCTGCTTCCATGCCCAGTTCTCAGACTTCTCTCCCTGGAGGCTGCTCTGAATTTCAGGAAGTTTCCTCTTCTTCAGACTCTCTCTCTGCCACTTCTTTTTCCTGTCTTATCTCCCAATCTACTTAAGATTCCCAAATGACCTAAGTGGAAGCTCTACACTACCCTGTTTCCTTGTGCTAGGATCTCCACTTCAGTCCACTGCACCCCATCCCCATAGCATGGGGATTGTTCTGCCTTTTCTATGCCAGCTTTCCATGGCCCTGAGAGTCCATGCTTTTGTTACATTTAGGTGCACAGGATGGAGGGGGTGAAAATGCATGGAAAGACAGAATAGTCTCAGCTTTCATCACGGTTTCAAGAGTAGACACTGATTATTGGGAATTTAGATTCAGGAGAGTTGTCTTTAGCATATATCTGTTTCTGTAGCAGAGAGGAGGAAGAGAATTAAACTTGCATGTATCACGAAAACTCTCAATGAAAACACTAATATAGCAATTTGAGAACCAATAAAATGAGAAAAGAGAAACTAGAAATTGTCTGCAGACACAGAGTAATAATAATCTAATTCAGCAAATGGGTATTTTTTTTATTTTTAAATTTTATTCTATTTATTTTTTATACAGCAGGTTCTTATTAGTTATCTATTATATATATATTAGTGTATACATGTCAATCCCAATCTCCCAATTCATCCCACCACCACCACCCCTCCACCACTTTCCCCCCTTGGTGTCCATACGTTTGCTCTCTACATCTGTGTCTCTATTTCTGCCCTGCAAACAGGTTCATCTGTACCATTTTTCTAGGTTCCACATGTATGATATTTGTTTTTCTCTTTCTGACTTACGTGACTCTGTATGACAGTCTAGATCCGTCCACATCTCTACAAATGACCCAATTTCATCCCTTTTTATGGCTGAGTAATATTCCATCGCATATACGTACCACATCTTCTTTATCCGTTCGTCTGTCATTGGGCATTTAGGTTGCTTCCATGACTTGGCTATTGTAAATAGTGCTGCAAGGAACATTGGGGTGCATGTGTCTTTTTGAATTATGGTTTTCTCTGGGTATATGCCCAGTAGTGGGATTGCTGGGTCATATGGTAGCTCTATTTTTAGTTTTTTAAGGAACCTCCATACTGTTCTCCATAGTGGCTGTATCAATTTACATTCCCACCAACAGTGCAAGAAGGTTCCCTTTTCTCCACACCCTCTCCAGCATTTGTTGTTTGTAGAGTTTCTGATGATGCCCATTCTAACTGGTGTGAGGTGATACCTCATTGTAGTTTTGATTTGCATTTCTCTAATAGTTAGTGATGTTGAGCAGCTTTTCATGTGCTTCTTGGCCATCTGATTTCTGTGTGTTAATTTTGTATCCTGCTACTTTACCAAATTCACTGATTAGTTCTAGAAGTTTTTTGGTGGCATCTTTAGGGTTATCTATGTATAGTATCACGTCATCGGCAAACAGTGGCAGTTTTACTTCTTCTTCTCCAGTTTTTATTCCTTTTATCTCTTTTTCTTCTCTGATTACTGTGGCTAGGGCTGCCAATACTATGTTGAATAATAGTGGCAGGGTGGACATCCTTGTCTTGTCCTGATCTTAGAGGAAATGCTTTCAGTGTTTCACCATTGAGAATGATGTTTGCTATGGGTTTGTCATATATGGCGTTTATTATTTTGAAGTAGGTTCCCTCTATGCCCACTTTCTGGAGAGTTTTTTATCATAAATGGGTATTGAATTTTGTCAAAAGCTTTTTCTGTATCTATTGAGAGATTATATGGTTTTTATTCATCAATTTTTTAATTTGGTGTATCACATTGATTGATTTGCATATATTGAAGAATCCTTGCATCCCTGGGATAAATCCCACTTGATCATGGTGTATGGTCCTTTTAATGTGTTGTTGGACTCTGTTTGCTAGTATTTTGTTGAGGATTCTTTCATCTATGTTCATCAGTGATAGTGGTCTGTAATATTCTTTTTTTGTAATATCTTTGTCTGGTCTTGGTATAAGGGTGATGGTAGCCTCATAGAATGAGTTGGGGAGTGTTCCTTCCTTCGCAATTTTTTGGAAGAGTTTGAGAAGGATAGGTGTTAGCTCTTCTCTAAATATCTGATACAATTCACCCGTGAAGCCATCTGACCCTGAAATTTTGTTTCTTGGTAGATTTTTAATCACGGTTTCAATCTCATTACTTGTGATTGGTCTGTTCATATTTTCTATTTCTTCCTGGTTCAGTCTCGGAAGGTTGTGCTTTTCTAAGAATTTGTCCATTTCTTCCAGGTTGTCCATTTTATTGGCATAGAGTTGCTTGTAGTAGTCTCTTAGGATGCTTTGTATTTCTGCAGTGTCTGTTGTAACTTCTCCTTTTTCATTTCTAATTTATTGATATGAGTCCTCTCCCTCTTTTTCTTGATGAGTCTGGCCAATGGTTTATCAATTTTGTTTATCTTCTCAAAGAAGCACCTTTTAGTTTTATTGATCTTTGCTCTTGTTTTCTTCGTTTCTATTTCATTTATTTCTGCTCTGATCTTTATGATTTCTTTCCCTCTGCTAACTTTGGGTTTTGTTTGTTCTTCTTTCTCTAGTTCCTATAGGTGTAAGGTTAGATTGTTTATTTGAGATTTTTCTTGTTTCTTGAGGTAGGCTTGTATTGCTATAAACTTCCCTCTTAGAACTGCTTTTGCTGCATCCCATAGGTTTTGGATCATCGTATTTTCGTTGTAATTTGTCTCTAGGTATTTTTTGATTTCCTCTTTGATTTCTTCAGTGTTCTCTTTCTTGGTTATTTAGTAACGTATTGTTTAGCCTCCATGTGTTTGTGTTTTTTACGCTTTTTTCCCTGTAATTGATTTCTAATCTCATAGCGTTGTTGTTGGAAAACATGCTTAATATGATTTCAATTTTCTTAAATTTACTGAGGCTTGGTTTGTGACCCAAGATATGATCTATCCTGGAGAATGCTCTGTGTGCACTTGAGAAGAAAGTGTAATCTGCTGTTTTTGGATGGAATGTCCTATAAATATCAATTAAATCTATCTGGTCTATTCTGTCATTTAAAGCTTGTGTTTCCTTATTAATTTTCTGTCTGGATGATCTGTCCATTGGTGTAAGTGAGGTGTTAAAGTCCCCCACTATTGTTGTGTTACTGTCGATTTCCTCTTTTATAGCTGTTAGCAGTTGCCTTGTGTATTGAGGTGCTCCTATGTTGGGTGCCTATATATTTATAATTGTTATATCTTCTTCTTGGATTGATCCCTTGATCATTATGTAGTGTCCTTCCTTGTCTCTTGTAACAATCTTTATTTTAAAGTCTATTTTATCTGATATGAGTATTGCTACTCCAGCTTTCTTTTGATTTCCATTTGCATGGGATATCTTTTTCCATCCCCTCACTTTCAGTCTGTATGTGTCCCTACGTCTGAAGTGGATCTCTTGTAGACAGCATATATATGGGTCTTGTTATTGTATCCATTCAGCCAGTCTGTGTCTTTTGTTTGGAGCATTTAATCCATTCCCATTTAAGGTAATTATCGATATGTATGTTCCTATTACCATCTTCTTAATTGTTACGGGGTTTTTTTGTACATCCTTTTCTTCTCTTGTGTTTCCCACTTAGAGAAGTTCCTTTAGCATTTGTTGTAGAGCTGGTTTGGTGGTGCTGAATTCTTTTAGCTTTTGCTTGTCTGTAAAGCTTTTGATTTCTCCATCAAATCTGAATGAGATCCTTGCCGGGTAGAGTAATCTTGGTTGTAATTTCTTCCCTTTCATCACTTTAAATATGTCATACCACTCCTTTCTGGCTTGTAGAGTTTCTGCTGAGAAATCAGCTGTTAACCTTATGGGAGTTCCCTTGTATGTTATTTGTCATTTTTCCCTTTTTGCTTTCAATAATTTTTCTTTGTCTTTAATTTTTGTCAGTTTGATGACTATGTGTCTTGGCATGTTTCTCCTTGGGTTTATCCTGCCTGGGACTCTCTGTGCTTCCTGGACTTGGGTGGCCATTTCCTCTCCCATGTTAGGGAAGTTTTCGACTATAATCTCTTCAAATATTTTCTCGGGTCCTTTCTCTCTCTCTTCTCCCTCTGGAACCCCTTTAATGCAAATGTTGTTGCATTTAATGTTGTCCCAGAGGTCTCTTAGGCTGTCTTCATTTGTTTTCATTCTTTTTTCCTTATTCTGTTCTGCAGCAGTGAATTCCACCATTCTGTCTTCCAGGTCACTTATCCATTCTTCTGCCTCAATCATTCTGCTATTGATTTCTTCTAGTGTATTTTTCTTTTCAGTTATTGTTTTGTTCATCTCTGTTTGTTTGTTCTTTAATCCTTCTAGGTGTTTGATGTTTAATTCTTCTAGGTCTTTGTTAAACATTTCCTCCATCTTGATTTTTGCCTCCATTCTTTTTCTGAGGTCCTGGATCATCTGCACTATCAGTATTCTGAACTCTTTTTCTGGAAGGTTGCCTATCTCCGCTTCATTTAGTTGTTTTTCTGGGGTTTTACCTTGTTCCTTCATCTGGTACATAGTGCTCTGCCTTTTCATTTTGTCTCTCTTTCTGTGAATGTGGTTTTCCTTCCACAGGCTGCAGGATTATAGTTCTTTTTGCTTCTGCTGTCTGCCTTCTGGTGGATGTGGCTATCTAAGAGGCTTGTGCAAGTTTCCTGATGGGAGGGACTGGTGGTAGGTAGAGCTGGGTGTTGCTCTAGTAGGCAGAGCTCAGTAAAACTCTAATCTGCTTGTCTACTGACGGGTGGAACTGGGTTCCCTCCCTGTTGGTTGTTTGGCCTGAGGCGACCCAGCACTGCAGCTTACCTGGCTGTTTGGTGGGGCCAATGGCAGACTCCAGCAGGGCTCACTCCAAGGAGAACTTCCTAGAACTTCCACTGCCAGTGTCTCCATCCCCACGGTGAGTCACAGCCCCCGCCGCCTCTGCAGGAGACCCTCCAACACCAGCAGGTAGGTCTGGTTCAGTATCCTATGGGGTCACTGCTCCTTCCCCTGGGTCCCAATGCACACACTGCCTCGTGTGTGCCCTCCAAGAGTGGAGTCTCTGTTTCCTCCAGTCCTGTCGAAGTCCTGCAATCAAATCCCACTAGCCTTCAACGTCTGATTCTCTAGGAATTCCTCCTCCCGTTGCTAAACCCCCAGGTTGGGAAACCTGACATGGGGCTCAGAACCTTCACTCTACTGGGTGAACTTCTGTGGTATCAGTGTTCTCCAGTCTGTGAGTCACCCACCCAGCAGTTATGGGATTTGATTTTATTGTGATTGTGCCCCTACTACCGTCTCATCTTGGATTCTCCTTTGTCTTTGGTTGTGGGATATCTTTTTTGGTGAGTTCCAGTGTCTTTCTGTCAAGGGTTGTTCAGCAGTTAGTTGTGATTCTGGCGCTCTTGCAAGAGGGAGTGAGAGCACGTCCTTCTACTCCGCCATCTTGAACCAATCTCAGCAAGTGGGTATTGAGTGCTGACCCTACAAAGCCATTTGACCTCCAGATCCACTTTCCAACTTTCTCCATCCTGCTCTCTGCTCCAGGAGGATAGCTGCCCTCTGTCCTTCATTATCTTTGCCCAGAGGGGACCTAATCAGGAAACTGGAGGGAGGTAAGAGGATGAGTTTTGGGTGTTTATTCCCCTGGCATCTCCTACATGTTGTCTGTGGCCTTTCATAAAATACACAGCTCCTCTCAAGGTGGCCCTCTTTATATAACTTTCCCTTTCTAACTCACCTCCCTTCATCCCTCTGCACTTAGGGGTCATAAGCTCCTCCCAGTGCTTTCCCTACATCATGCCCACACTTTTGCAAATAGTCCTTTTATTAAACTCTTTTAGATTTCCCCTAATTCCAGTGTGTAAGCTGTTCCCTGCTCAGACTCTGCAGTATGGTAGGACTTGTATAAAGTTTTTGTCCTCCAGGAAGTTAATAGGAAAATGAATAATTGCAGTGCCATGGTTAATAAATACTTACCAAGGTGTAAGCTCTTTGAAGGTAGAGACCCCATATTATTCATGTTTCTTTCTTGATACTTAGCATCGTGCTAGGTGTAAGCAGGTGCTTACCAGTGTGGAGGTAAAAGTGGACGTATGTATAATGGGTGGGAGAGTGGAGATGGAATTGAGCAACTGTTCCAGGATGCTCCAGGTAGCCTTCACAGTGTAGCTACTCATGGCAGTCATAACAGACTGTTTGCCTTAAACAAAGGAGTTTACTAGAAGAATATCAATGGCTTCTAGAATCAAAGGAAGCCAGGAGGACGGGTCTGGAAGAACTTGGGTGCTCTGTATGGCCAGTTTTCCGAAACCACAACAAAAGTCACGCATTTCATATGAGTGGGGCATCCTCATGAACAGCCCTTGGCTTTGGTTTCTTTAAGGTGTATTGACACAGGTTTCTGGATACATGTTGTATTCACTCTATGGAAACTTTCTGGGCTTCTTTCTTCCAATCTTCCTCTCAGAAAGCCTGCTCACTGCTGCAGTTAAGGTAAGAAGAAAGAAGATCTCAGGTGTGATCAGGCAATAGAATAAGAGGAGATCTAATCCTCCATGACACCCTATGTCTTGGGACTACAGAAACCAGCTCACCTCTCTCTCCCTGGCCTCTTCACTAAATGAAAGGCAGGGTAATGAAGGCAGTAGGTGAGAACCATAGTTAGGTTACAAGGGTCAGCAGGAGTTAAGGAACAATGGCAGATGAGTTAAGTAACAATGGCAGATGAGTTCTTCCCCTGAAGAGCCAAGCATGCGTGCAGCGGTGGGGCTGCTTTTGCTGAGTGTGAGAGAGGGTGTTTCCCCATCTCTGGGGAGGAATAGAAGAAGCAGAACCTACTGAAGTTTCCATCATTGAATCTGGACCTTCGTTTTGCTGCCCTCTTCCTCTCCCACCGCCCTTAGTAACCCTGTGCTCTGAAGTTGCTCCCCAGTACCCTAGAGCTGCATCCCAGTTGAGTTAGTCCTCCCCTGATAGGTTCCATTTTCCTAACTTCTCCTTCCCTTCTGAAACTTTACAGCTTGTGTGGGAACAGGTGTTAAGAAGATAACTACCTGGTTAGTCTAATTCAGTCTAAGGTGTTACTTACCAACAAAGGTGGGTAGGGGTGGAGAAGTAGTCACCAAAGCTATTTACATTAAAAATGTACCCTTGATCTAAGTGAAAGTTCAGGCAGTGTGATGATGAAAATTTTGGAGAAAAGGCTTTTCTGTATTCTTTCAATAAATACAATTGGACTCTTAGATCAGCTGAATTAGGAAAGAGGGTAACAAGGTTTTTTGTTTGTTTTGGTCTGTAGGTCTTTTTTCATCACCTGGAAAGAAGTGCCCTGGCTCCGATTTCCCCACTTTTGTGCATTGACCAGGTTTTATATACCAGAAATTTTACATGGCTCCTGAAGATGCAAAGATAGGTAAGATGTGGTCTTTGCTCTAAAGGAAGCCATATCTTGGGGGCAGAGGGTAGAGGGTAATACAAAAATAATTGCAAAATAGGATGAAAAGTTTAATAATACAGATTTATATAAAACATATGAAGCACCCAAAAAAGAGAAACCAGCCTCTGGAGGACTTAGGGAAATTCATTTGAATGGTGTCTTAAAAAAATGAGCGGGGAAAAAATTTTTCTAGGCAGAGGGACCAGCATATATAAAGGAGGTGTAAACATGCATGACATGTTTGAACAACTGTGAAAAGTTTGGTTTGGCTAGGGCATAAAATTTGTATGAGTGAGTGCCAAGAGATAAGCCTGGAAAAATAAGTTGGAGGCAGATGGGGAAGGATCTTTAATGTCATTCTAAGGAATTTGGACTTGGTCCCATAGTCAGGGGGTGGACCATTGAAGGTTGCGAAGCAGCGGATGAACATGCTCTTAATTTTTAGAAAGATAACATTATCGGCAGTGTACTATATGGACGGGAGGAAAACTGGAGGCAGGGATATGAGAAAGAATTTGCAAGGGTCTGTGGGGAGTGTAAGAAACAAGGACAACTTCAAGAAAGTTGCAGTGGGGTGGTAAGAAGGGGAAGTTAGAAGGTAGAAATGGGGGCATTTGACTATTGACTAGTTACAGGTTGATGAAGGAGAGGGAGGAAACCTTAAATGACAAGAGGTCTCCAGTTTTGGACTGTGGGGAGTGCCGTTAACTAATATGGGAAAGCAAAGGAGGAGCAGGTTTTGTAGGAAAGATAATGTGTCCAGGATAACAAAGATTAGGGATGAAGCACCTGTCAACACCCAGGTATAGATATTCCATAGGTATTTGCAATGTGAGTTCTGGGATTCAGAAACTGTGGCTAGATTTGGAAGTTTTAGTGACAAAGAGCAACCGAGGAATGGGATGAGGTTTCCCAGGGAGAATAGAGATGAGGACCAAGAATAAAGCCTTGAGGAACTGTGACACTTAAGGAGAAACAAAAGAGATTGAAAGGTAACAAAGAAAAACAGAGAAAACCAAGAGACAGAAGTTTCAAGAAAGCCAAGGAGAGGAAGAGGAGAATTTCAAGAAGATGGAGTGGTCAACATGTCAAAGATATCGATGGTTCAGAGATGTGAAGCAGGACGAGGGCTTTCCAT
The DNA here is from genome assembly GCF_964165515.1 of Mesoplodon bidens. Taxonomy (NCBI): domain Eukaryota; kingdom Metazoa; phylum Chordata; class Mammalia; order Artiodactyla; family Ziphiidae; genus Mesoplodon; species Mesoplodon bidens. The sequence goes on along the minus strand of NC_138179.1, from coordinate 52,011,986 downwards.
ATGGCTGTTATGGCTTCTGGAAAGACCATTATAAGTACTGGGGAGCGAGTGATCTCAAAGCTACCGACTAAAATACACACAGATTCTCATTCTTTGTAGTTTGCGAATTATATAACATGACATGAACTTGCACAGATTAAAGGAAAATTTTAATTTCCTTTAAAGGAAATGGATATAAGAGTTTAGGAGAGAGCTTAAGGCTTAGGGACCATCAATATGGAGGTGGTAGTCAAAGTCTTGAAAAGAACTGCATTTTTCATGCAGAGAAGAGCAGAAGTTCAAGAGTGGCAGTGGAGGAGACCCTCAGAGTTAGGCTTAGCACAGAGGAAAAGCAAGCACTTGGTAAAGGGGGTGAATAGGAGTCATCTGGAAGGCTGGAAAAGCCTTAGGGGACCACAGCACGGATTGAAGCATGGGTGACTCACCTGGTGGAGTCTACAGAACCTCCTAGAAGTTCTTGCAGGTCTTGAGTTTCAAATTTTGTGGAGAGATCAAGGAGAATGAGGTCTAGAAAAATGTCCATGGTATTGGCCACAGGATCCTTGAAGATCTGAAAGCAAGAATTTTCTGGACAGTGTAGGCCCAGAAACCAAACCATCTGTCACTAGGGAAGGAGAGCATGGTGACAGAAGGACGCCATCTGTGTCTTGTATTGCCACAGCATCCTGCGTGGGCGTAAAAGACAAAAGGATGGTGAAGAGGGAAGCAAGGGTGGAGTGAATACAAGATTGTTGGATGTAGAATGCACTTGGAAACAGAAGCAAGTAGAATTTTGGAGCTCCTTAGAGCTTCTGGGAAACAAACAAACAAACAAACAAACAAACAAAAGGAGAACACTTAGGGAGCCAAGAAGTGAGATAGCTGTTAGATACCTGGAAAGAAAGAGTAATCAGAAATAATAGTGATCCAAGAGAGAGTGAAGCCTCAGTGATGTAGGAAACCACCTGTTTGTTGGATGACTAATTTAACCTTTATCATAGGGGACTTTTCATAAAGGACAGATACGTGGTATCATTTAAAAATGACTGGAAAAAAATCTGTATTTTTTAGAAGAGTCATTGTGGTGAATGGGCATTGAGCTTGGAAGGTGTGTATCATTCTCCCTTGTACTTTTAGAATGATAGACTTCATTTCCACGTACCATGAACTCAGGGGCTGCCCTCGGTTACTTGAAAGAGGTGGTTACGGCTATAAATATGGAAGTGACACTGAGGTATCCCCATGAACTTGGGAGAAAAGGAAAATATAGTTGCCTTCCTAACTGAACTAATAAAACCAAAATATAATCTCTCTCCCGGAGTCAACACCTGGGTAAGGAGTGTGGTCATCAGGGAATATCAAAAGGGGAATTCAGAGAAGGTGGCTTTGGCTTCATCTTAGGCAGAGAGATGCTAAATTTGGGCACATGGACAATCCAGCCACTAGAGAGGAATTGCCTAGTGTGGGGCAAAGATGTTTCGCCTGGCCTCAGTAAGATCTGGAGGAAGTGTTCCTCAAACCTCTGCTTGAATCTGTATTTATGCAGCAACTTTATGATCCCTAATTCATCCTACAAAGTAAGCCTTTAGCAGGACAGTGAGTGATCAGGAAAGAACATCTTTCTGATGTTTATCTGGAACGTCTGGAAAGAAATGTCCCTTATTGTCAATTAATAAACTGGAATTCTAATCTATACATTAGTATTGTATGAATACAGTCATTGTCAGTCTGTCATCAAGTGCCAAGTCACCTTTGGGTATACTGGTAAAGTCAAGTTTCTGGACATGAAAGGCTGAGAGGAACCGATGCTAGGCTGTAGAAAGTTTTTCAAAGTCATTCTAATCTGTGTTTTTAAAAAACCCTCTTGATAATCAGTCTTGTGGGCAGCCTTCTGTCTGCCTCATGTATTCCCATATCCTCCATTAGGAATACTACCAGTAAGCATTACTTTCAACTGTTAGTTGGTAAAGAATATAGAGCTTGTATAGGCTCAAGAACTGATGATGAAAACTAGTTTTAGGAAATGTGTAGATTAGAGATGACAAGCACAAAGCATGCTTGCTACCACTCTACTGTCCTGTGTTCGTGGCAGACATTACTAACTGGTAGTGACACTCTGTGCTGCTGAACCTAGACTGACTCTAGGACTTTTCCTAATGACATTAATGCAGGAAGTCACAACTGGTGGCCTAGATTGGATCCTTGTGAGGTAAAACTCTGCCCTGTCTAGTTTAGATGGGTTGTTAGGGATTCTGGCCATCAAAATTACAGAAGTCAGCTGGGAAGGACCTAAAGGATGGTTTATCTTTTGAGTTTTTGAGCTGCTTTAATTACTAAAAAGTTTGTCTTTATATTGAACTGAAATCTGCCACACAATGTAGCAGGGTAACTGAGGACATGGGAAAAGGCGTGACCCAAGAATCGGCTCACCTAACAAGCTGGGTGCGTGAGAATGTTTCAGGACTGCAAGCAGTACTGATTGCTCTGGGCACTGACCCACGCATGTCCTCGGTATAATCGGGAACATAAGGAAATAAGGAGGTGCATTGATTCGATGTTCAAGGCCGACACAGCCTGCGCTAAATAGGACCCTTGGTATTAGATAAAGTTATAAGTAAAGTACATCCAGCTCCTGAAATGTGCTTTTAATTACAAAAAGTGTAATAGATGTAAGATAAAGCCTAAATAAGTACGCCATAGTGGACTGAGGGTTTTGCTGTTTTGCCTGAGCGAGCAACAGCCCTCTACCACTGTGCTTTAATGCATACATCTCATGTGTTGGACTCATTTTCGTCCCTGACTGAACAACTACAACACACAATATAGCTTGCATTTTGCCACATGGAACTTAGCTTTGGAGTCTTTTAGATATTTGAAGAGGGATACTTTGTCCTTCTAAATCTTTTATTTTCTAAGCAAAAGGGTCACCAGTTTATTCAGTTGTTCCTTAGATGACACTTCTGTTATCACCTAGGTTGCCATAACTTGGATCACTTCCAAATTTGCAGGATTTATCTGGCCTCTTTTTTTTTTTTCTGTCTCTAGTATTAGTTCAAGGAATATATATATATATATATATATATATATATATATATATATATATATATATATATATATATATATATATATATATACACTCATTTAAGCAATGCATGCTAACTGTGTTTTATTCCACTGCATCACTCTCCAGCATAATATTACTTCTGGAGATATAATGCAGTACAGAATTTCTTGTTTTCCTATTAAATCTATAGACATTATTTAAACTTAATAACTAATCATTAGTAACAAAATTCTCCTCTTCTCTTGGTTTCAGGGCTTGCTTTCAGAATGGCTCAGGTGCCTTGAACATATTTTAATAGAAACTTGTTTTACTCACTTTTTGGGTTCACCCTCTTTTCTTGGGCGTGGGACCAAAGGCTTGTCCCTCAGATATTTTTGATTGTGGGGTTGATTAACTGGTTGGTTCCTAAGCTATAATTATCTTCCTCCTTCAATTAAAATTACGTTTTTATATTACAACATGAGCTATTGCAAAATCGAATAATACACATTGGATCTTTATTTCCCTCTAAGCAACTTTCCCTGACAATAGATACTTTTTCCTTCTGGATTGTTAGGTGCTGAGGAGGACATTCCTCCTGATAAAGGTCGATCAGTGGGCACTTGGCAGTATTGCTTTTTTCTGCTTTCCTGTGTCCTCACTTGCTATTATATAGAGATTAAAGTACACTATATTGTTATTTCCAGCTTAGAGACTTTCAAGAGACTCATGAACGAGAACCGTACTGACATGGCAGCATGACTGGTGCCAATGAAATATCGAATCAACGTATGCTTTGAGTTTAAACTGCGCCCAATGATGGGCTTGATTAATTGTTTTAACTGGATTTTATCTAAGACTTTCCCACGCAATTTTCAATCATTTTGACAACGTGTAAACTGAGTGTGACGTTTCTAAGCAGCACTTCAACCAACATGTATTTGGCATACCTACATTCTGCCAGGCCCTGCGTTAGTGCTGGGAATTTATTTCTGGTTGGCCAAAAATACATGGTCCAGACTTTGAAGAGGAACCAGGCACATCAACTCCTCTAAAAATAAAGTTCAGACCACCATGGTCGAAGAGCATAGGGTTCTCAGAAGAAGACCTCTTAGTCTTGTGGGAAAGCATCCCGGGGGAGTTGCCCTTTGCTCCTGTTTCTGCCTACCCACTTCCACTTAGCACCACACGTGGAGATTTTATGTACTCATCTAGGCTCTGCTCAAATGCTTCTTCCACCAAAAGAGTGGCCCTTGTCCTCATGCCCCAGCCCTGTGTATTCTCTCCCTTTTCCAACCTTCTCTGGTCCCTCCTCTGCACTTTCTCTCATAGGCACGTCTCTTTATACCTCAAGGTGAGTTGAGTTGCATATATGTGTATGTTTGCTCACTGTTGCTTCCGTAATGCCCACTAAATATTAGTTTGATTGAAAGAAAAGTCTATTTTAGATAGAACACCTTGGTTAAATAAGGGGGAACAAGTTCTATTTTGGTCTAGATTGCCAGGAGTATTAAGATTTTAGACTTAATTTTTTTTTTCATGGAAAGCTAATCTTCTATCAGTTCGTTCAAGAGAACTGCTTTGTATCCATAGTTAGTTGATTGCCTGTGCACAAACCACACTCTAATGATGAATACAAGGATTCTGAGGTTGCTTCTACAAATAAACATTAACGGACACATTTTTTTCCTTATAAAGACTTGACAGAAATCAAGTTACTCTATTTTGTGAAAACAACTCCTAGTACTCTTTAGATGGATGGGAAAAAGTCCTCAGTTTAATTTGCTTAAGAAAAAGTCATGTATTAAATGACTGCTTATTGAAACTGAAGATCACTTTCTACTGAGTCATCAGCAATAGTGTACTGAGCAATACGATTTGTATCAGTATGTCTTGTGAAATTGCCAAGTCAGGAGTTGTATATATATTTTTTAAACTTTAATAACTTTATTGAGATATAATTCACATACCATAAAACTCACCCATTTAAAGTGTACAATTCAATAGTTTTTAGTATATTCACAGAGTTGTGCGGGCTGGTTTATTTTATTTTAAAAAAGGAGTTATATATTTTAGATAAAAAATTCTTGTCTCCGCTGAGTGTCAAGTATCTTAAAAGTTTTCTGAAAATATTAATAGAATCCAATGAATTTCTCAGTAAAATACAAACAACTTCTTAATGGTGTTTTAATCCCTGACAGCATAATTCCTTTATTAATATTTAAGGAGAATTCAGTAAGTGAGGTTCATTTCCATGTGACTCATACATTTGAAAAAATAACCAAAATGAATAGATTCAAATTAAATATAGTCAGAGCATCCTCTTAATGTCTCCTATGTGATGGCAACTGCTTAGCCTCTGTGCATTGATGGCCGTGTGTTTGCATTTTGTAAGTTTTATATATTTACTCTGAATTTTGCAATCTATTGCATGTGTGTAAAGCATTGCATTTACTCAGGATTTTGCTATAAGTTATACTATGCTTGTCAAAGGAAAAAAAACCCTAAGATTATGAATGATAATCCCCAAGAGCCCTGAGGCTTTCCTCAACCTGTTTTCTATGCCCTATATTTACTTGTTGAATGAATGAATAAATAAATGGATGGATTTAGGAGACATGGAGCTTGACCTAGTTGAAAAGCTACAATTGAAGGATTTTTAGACCAACACTGATGGTGGAATAACTTTACTTGGATTGTTTAGCTAAAGTTCAGTTTGAGATACATAGGTTTGTTGAAATAGTGCTTTCTTATTTCATGATTTTTCTCACCAAATCAAAGATAACTTAAATGACCCAAAACATCCTAAACGGAGATAAGTTATCATGATGATATAAGATGTCTGGATATATATGTATATAGCAAGTGTTTTATAATGCACATTACACATTTTTGGGATGTAGTTTTTTTTTTTTTTTGGTGTGTGTGTGTGTGTGGTACGCGGGCCTCTCACTGCTGTGGCCTCTCCCGCTGCAGAGCACAGGCTCCGGACGCGCAGGCTCAGCAGCCATGGCTCACGGGCCCAGCCGCTCTGGGGCATGTGGGATCTTCCCGGACCAGGGCACGAACCCGTGTCCCCTGCATCGGCAGGCGGACTCTCAACCACTGTGCCACCAGGGAAGCCCTCTGGGATGTAGTTTTATATGATTAAGTTTTCAGGGTGCCAATATGTTGGAAAATGCAGCCAATCAACAAACCATTGTGTAACCTGCTGCTTTAGCTTTGTATCATGGGAATTACAATATTATATTGTCCTTTAACTCCTCAGAAATCACCTCTTCTGTTTGCTGTGTATCCTGGAGATGACAGATAATGCCAATAATGACGAAATGTTCACTGGGTTCTCCTCCCTGCTGAGACCTACCTTCCCCTAGAGCGATTCTCATCTTCCCACTGGTTAACATGCGGGTCTCCTTGCACTTCCCATCTCTACAAGCTGTAAAAACATCTGCCAGAGTATGTAGGAGAGGGAGAGATTCCACTGAAGGCTTCAGTGGGGAATTGAGTCAAACTCTCCCACCCTCACATCACCCCTTGGAGGACTTTTCCTTACCCTCAGCCTCTGCCTCCTGAGACAGGAAAACTAAATGTCATTGTTTTGCTTGATCTCTAACACCACTGTCCAATGAATTCTGTATTACATAAAATTCTGGATCTAATTCTGCAGTGTTTGCTCCAGGATTATCTTTTGATTAGATGCTGATTGTATGTGTTTGTTTTTTTTTTAAATAATGATGAAAATTTATCTTATTTTTTATCAGCCTACTCAGTCACTTATTAGGTAAGAGAGGGGGCTTCCCTGGTGGCCCAATGGTTGAGAGTCCGCCTGCCGATGCAGGGGACACGGGTTCGTGCCCCGGTCCGGGAAGATCCCACATGCTGCGGAGCGTCTGGGCCCGTGAGCCATGGCCGCTGGGCCTGCGCGTCCGGAGCCTGTGCTCTGCAATGGGAGAGGCCACAACAGTGGGAGGCCTGCGTACCACAAGAAAAAAAAAAAAAAAAAGGTAAGAGAGGGAAGTGTGACATCAAAATTGCTCTGTCACCCAGAACCAGCACATAAGCCTGTTTAAAATGAGTGTTGAGTGAAAACACCTTCAAGTACCTTGGAGTTACTTTTACTTAATGAAACGTAATATAAAAGGTAATTAAATATTTAAGATGATCATACTTTAAAAATATGCCCTCAAAGTATTTGTTTAAGAGTATGGATTGCTCCTTTTAAAACTTATCAAACCCAGGGACTTCCCTGGAGATCCAGTGGTTAAGACTTCGCCTTCCAACGCAGGGGGTGCGGGTTTGATCTCTGGTTGAGGAGCTAAGATCCCACATGCCTTGGGGCCAAAAAACCAAAGCATAAAACAGAAGCAGTACTGTAACAAATTCAATAAAAAATGGTCCACATCAAAAAATCTTTAAAAAGACCCTTATCAAACCTATAAAAATGAATGAGGAAGTGTCCTATCTTCCAGAAGGAATTGACTAAGCCTCTCGCACCTGTTAAATAATCAGCATATACCATGTGTGGAGCAGTATCACTTTTGCCAATTAAAAATGATGATGACTTTATTCCATTTGCACCAATGCAACAAAGAAAAATAATGTATGAAACCTTATTATGCATTACCTTAATTCATAGAAACTGTGGTCATTTTCACTGGACTATGTAAAGACTTATCTATAAATGGTGCTAAGTAAATATTTGTTGAATTAATGAATACACAAATAAATGAATATGGGATGCCCCACATGTATCCATAAGTATACAAACTGGGCGTTGTTTAAAAAAATTAAAATTACACTTCAACTGGTTAAAAAAAGTTGTATTTGCAGCTATGTTCATTTGAAGTGTGAAACTGCAGGCTTAAGTGATTTTTAAAAATCCCAGGATATTTTCAAATAAATATTTCAAAATGGATACACTTTCCTCAGCAGAAACTTCATGTATATATAATTTTAGGAAATGGGTTCCAAGCTGGTAACTAAAATGAATATATTCTGACCAGCCAAGTTCATAATACCCTGTGTTTATGGTGTTTTTCATGAGAATTACAAAATGCTGGGCTAATGTGATTATATGTGATATTGTTATTGTCTTTTTGTGAAGGTAAATCATCTCAAGTTGAGTAACTTGTTTTGAGTAAAATAATAACTCACTGAATGAAGCCTGAAATACCATCTGGTTTCTATCTGTTAGACCCCATTGCCTCTGCATGGACTGTTTTATTTACAAGTCTGCTTTTATGATTTTGAAAAAAAATGCATTTCTTTAAGAATATATGCATAGTGAAACATAAACAATGGCATGTTTTAGCAACTAAAAATCCACAGTTAATTTAATCTGAAGGAAGACCAGAGTGTAAGAGTGGTTTCTAAAAGGCCTGGTGGCCCTGTGTTTGCATTCTATAGAGTTTAAATATTTACTCTGAATTTTGCAATCTAATGCATGTGTGTAAAGCATTGCACTTACTCAGGATTTTGCTAACAGTTATACCATGCATGTTAAAGCAAAAAAAAAAAAAAAAAAACCCTGAAAATTGTGAATGATAATCCCCAGAAGTCCTAAGATTTTCCTCAACCTGTTTTCTATGCCATCTGTTTACTTGTAGAACCCTCCCCTTCAATCTGAGCAGTGACGTTAACATTAGCATCTTACAATTCTGACATGATTTGCAGCTTACAAAGCTCTTTCACAGAAACTGGTCTTTTTGAAGCTCGCAACAGCTTGTGATGTAGGGAGGATAAATATTATGACACCAACACGTCCTGTGAGAAAATTTGACCTCTTAGCAGTCAGCTAAGGAGATATATTTCAGGGGAAAAAGAAAATTGCACATTTCTTTTTTGAAATTGAAATTGTTTGGGAGTTTGCATGAAGAGAAGGAAAAGAATAAATAAGTCTAGGGGTCTGAGAGGAAATCTGCAAATTAATTTCTTTAGCTGTAGAGAAACTTTGTTTTTCCTCTCTATAATAATAACAGCTACCATTTAGTTAGTGCTTATTCTGTGAAATGTGAATTAACTCACTGAATCCTCGTAAAAATCACGGTACTATTATTGCCTTGGTTTTTACAGACCAAAGAACTGAAGAACAGAGGGGTAAATAAAACCAGTGGAAAATGACAGAGCTGGAACCCAAACCCAGGCATCAGCCTCTGCATCTGTGTTTTTAACTACTGTGCTCCGTCGTGTGCTGGTTTAAACCAGCTCTCTAGGGGAATACGTAAGTAGAGCCCAAGTCCCATAGTGTAGATATTCCCATCATGGCCAGTTTCAAGTTACCAATGATTTAATAGCCAGCTTGGGAAATTCCTGAATATTTATCAATCAGCACTTAAGAGCAGGTGCAAGCCTGCCCTAGCACATGATTGATTATCCTACATGGCCTCTTCATGCTTTCAACACAGCATCGTCATGAAGACAGACTATTAAATTACTATTATTATTTAAAAATCAACTTTGAACTATGATTTACATACAATAAAAGGTACACATTTTAATTGTACAGTTTGAAGAATTTTGACTAATGGATATACCATCACCATAATCAAGATACAGAACATTTCCATTCATCTTAAATATTTTCTTGTGACCCTTCCTAGTTAACCAGTTAACTCCCACTTCACCAACCATTTCAGACTAGGCAACCACTGATCTGTTTTTTCGGTTTTTTTGTTTGTTTGTTTGTTTGTTTTGGCCACACGACATGCAGGATCTTAGTTCCCGGACCAGGGATCAAAACCTTCCCCCCTGCATTGGAAGTGTGGAGCCTTTACCACTGGACCACCACCACTGATCTGTTTTTTATTTTTTTAATTTATTTTTTAATTTGGCTGGTCAGGTCTTAGTTGTGGCACGCGGAACTTCGCTGTGGCATGCGGAATCTTTCATTGCGACCTGCAGGCTCCTCTCTAGCTGTGGTGCACTGGCTTCAGAGCGCGTGGGCGGGCTTCTCTCTAGTTATGGCGCAGGGGCTCCAGAGCTCACAGGCTTAGTTGCCCCCTGGCATGTGGGATCTTAGCTCCCCCACCAGGGATCGAACCCCAGTCCCCTTCATTAGAAGGCGGATTCTTAACCACTGGACCACCAGGGAAGTCCCCACTGATCTGTTTTATGTCACTGTGGATTAGATTTCCCCCCCCCAGAGTTTCCTATAAATGGAATCATACAGTATATATTCTTTTGTGTCTAGCTTCTTTTGTTCAGCATAATGGTCTTGAAATTCATCCATGTTCTTTTTGTGTACATCCTTATTTATGGGTAGGTTGTATTCTATCGTATGGATGTACCATAATTTATCCATTCACCAGGTGATTATTTTTCAACTGTGAATTCTGGTCATAAAAAGTCCTTTTATAAATATGTTGCTGAATGTTGCAGCCATAGCTTTTATTAAAAAGTTGTAGTGATGGAGAGGATACATTTAATTAGGATACTAATGGTTTTTAGTTTGATATTGAGTTTATGATACTAATATTAAACAATGACATTTTAATCTTAGATCCAGTACCAAGATTTAAGAAACATTTACTACCCCATTAAAAAGCCATTTACTTAGGTATATGAATACATTTTTTTCATTTGATGTTTGAGTATATTTTTAAAAGCCTAGGTAGTTCAGACTGGCTGTCTGGTTCTCTACACTGTAAATAACTACTAGCTTTCTTTTTTACTTTATGCCTTATAGAACTTGCCTCTTTACTGGTGGACTTTCTGGAAACTAATACCACTTATTTAAATAAGAAAGTGTTAATTTATTAAGTTGATACTTTTAAACAGGTTTGCTTTTTTCTTCTCTTTTCTTTCTCTCTTTCTTAAAACAAACAAACAAACAAACAAATCCCAAACCCATTTTGTAGTATCCAGCATATCTCAAGTGGCTTAAAAAGCAGGATTAATTTTTTTAAGGTTCATATCCTGAGATTCCAGTAGGTGGCACTCTTACAAAGCCTGAAGATTTGACTGCTTTGGCAATGCGTGATTGTTTTCTAGATGGTTCCCTTTTTACTGTGACCAGTATACTTGCAAACCCATTTGTTCTGGATAACTAAAATTCATTTTCCCTCTAATTGTCAGAGTTGCATATACTGTTTGTTAAGCATTTAAAAAATGTACAAAAGAAAAAATAAGTGGTGCTGGGAAAACTGGACAGGTACATGTAAAAGTATGAGATTAGATCACTCCCTAACACCATACACAAAAATAAGCTCAAAATGGATTAAATACCTAAATGTAAGGCCAGAAACTATCAAACTCTTAGAGGAAAACATAGGCAGAACACTCTATGACATAAATCACAGCAAGATCCTTTTTGACCCACCTCCTAGAGAAATGGAAATAAAAACAAAAATAAACAAATGGGAGCTAATGAAACTTCAAAGCTTTTGCACAGCAAAGGAAACCATAAACAAGACCAAAAGACAACCCTCAGAATGGGAGAAAATATTTTCAAATGAAGCAACTGACAAAGGATTAATCTCCAAAATTTATAAGCAGCTCATGCAGCTCAATAACAAAAAAACAAACAACCCAATCCAAAAATGGGCAGAAGACCTAAATAGACATTTCTCCAAAGAAGATATACAGACTGCCAACAAACACATGAAAGAATGCTCAACACCATTAATCATTAGAGAAATGCAAATCAAAACTACAGTGAGATATCATCTCACACCAGTCAGAATGACCATCATCAAAAATCTAGAAACAATAAATGCTGGAGCGGCTGTGGAGAAAAGGGAACACTCTTGCACTGCTGGTGGGAATGTGAATTGGTACAGCCACTATGGAGAACAGTATGGAGGTTCCTTAAAAAACTACAAATAGAACTACCATATGACCCAGCAATCCCACTGCTGGGCATATACCCTGAGCAAACCATAATTCAAAAAGAGTCATGTACCAAAATGTTCATTGCAGCTCTATTTACAATAGCCGGGAGATGGAAACAACCTAAGTGTCCATCATCGGATGAATGGATAAAGAAGATGTGGCACATATATACAATGGAATATTACTCAGCCATAAAAAGAAACGAAACTGAGCTATTTGTAATGAGGTGGATAGACCTAGGGTCTGTCATACAGAGTGAAGTAAGTCAGAAAGAGAAAGACAAATACTGTAAGCTAACACATATATATGGAACTTAAGAAAAAAATGTCATGAAGAACCTAGGGGTAAAACAGAAATAAAGACACAGACCTTGTTGCAGTTCAGTCAGAGACGAAAATGAGTCCAACACACGAGATGTATGTGTTAAAGCACAGTGGTAGAGGGCTGTTGCTCGCTCAGGCAAAACAGCAAAGCCCTCAGTCCACTATGGCGTATTTATTTAGGCTTTATCTTACCTCTATTATACTTTTTGTAATTAAAAGCACATTTCAGGAGCTGGATGTACTTTACTTATAACTTTATCTAATACAAAGGGTTCTATTTAGCGCAGGCTGTGTCGGCCTTGAACATCTAATCAGTGCACCTCCTTATTTCCTTATGTTCCCGATTATACCGAGGACATGCGTGGGTCAGTGCCCAGAGCAATCAGTACTGCTTGCAGTCCTGAAACATTTGCACGCACCCAGCTTGCTAGGTGAGCCGATTCTTGGATCATGTCTCTTCCCATGTCCTCAGTTACCCTTCTACAGACCTACTTGAGAATGGACTTGAGGATATGGGGAGGGGGAAGGGTAAGCTGTGACAAAGCGAGAGAGAGGCATGGACATATATACAGTACCAAACGTAAGGTAGATAGATAGTGGGAAGCAGCCGCAGAGCACAGGGAGATCAGCTCAGTGCTTTGTGACCCACTGGAGGGGTGGGATAGGGAGGGTGGGAGGGAGGGAGACGCAAGAGGGAAGGAATATGGGAACAGATGTATATGTATAATTGATTTACTTTGTTATAAAGCAGAAACGAATAAAAAAAATTCTTCAAACACCTTGATTAATTTCCAAGAGATAACCACTCTAACAATTTAGTATATACAATATTTTCCAGAACTTTCTCTAGCCTACCCGTACAATAAATGCATATAAAAGTAAAATATAAATTAATAAAATTTTAGATTTTAAAATAATCATAATCATATACTTGTCTTTGTTTTCTGATCCTGTACCTGGGTTTTTTCTTATGAGTTATTTTTCTTTAAGACAGACCTCTCATTTCTGCAATTCATTCATTGATGAGTCTGAAAGGACCTTTCACATCTGTGTTGAATTAGGGCTTGCGGTGTAGTGAATGAGGCCTAGACTTTCATGATAAGGATTCTACGCTAACTGCATTTCTTGGCAGTGAGAGTAGGGTAAAGATAACTTAGATAATAAGAAATCTAATGCTTCCTTTGCCAACTGAAGACTGTAGAATATTCTAAGATTTTATCAGAATAGGATTGTGATTTTTAACTTGCTGGCTATTCCAGGAGATGCTAGCTATTGGTTCTTCCGTGGGAAATTTTGTGAAATCACTGATTTTTTAAAAATAGATTTTTCTCCCACAGTATAACTTAAGGGCAGCCAATTTCCCCCAGAATGAGCAATCCAAGAGACCAAGCCAGACAGAAATGCTTTTGTGACCTAACCTTGGAACTCACACACTGTCACTCCTTCAATAAGTCTGCTTTACTCATTGTTGGAGGGAACAATGCTCAGGGGCATGAGTACCAGGAGGTGAGGCTCATTGGGACCATCTGGAGGTTACCACAAGGAGTGGTTACTTTATCTATTTATTTCATTGAGGTCTAATTGACATATAACATTATATTAATAGTGTTGGGTATACAACATAATGATTTATTTATTTTTTATTTATTTATTTATTTATTTTTTGCGGTACGCGGGCCTCTCACTGCAGTGTCCTCTCCCGTTGCGGGGCACAGGCCCCGGATGCGCAGGCTCAGCGGCCATGGCTCACGGGCCCAGCCGCTCCGCGGCATGTGGGATCTTCCCGGACCAGGGCACGAACCCGTGTCCCCTGCATCGGCAGACGGACTCTCAACCACTGCGCCACCAGGGGAGCCCATGATTTAATATTTGTATACATTGGGAAGTGGTCACCACAATGAGTCTAGGTAACATCCATCCATAGATGGTTACTTTAAAGCCATGGGATTAGTTGAGGCTGCCTAGGGAGTGAGTGTAGAGAGAGGAGACAATAGGATTAAGTCAACATTCAGAAGTCACAAAGAAGAGTCTGAGAAAAAGCTTCCAGTGAGGTGATGCCTTTGGGAGCCCAGGAGAGAAAATATTCCCAAAAGAAGGGAAGGCTGAGAAACTAGGATACTAGCTAAGAAATGACCACCGAATTTATACATGTGCAAAATCCCTTTCTCCTTGGAGTTTCACACAATTCAGATGTAGTTGTAAGGAAAACAGATGCTGTTTAAAGCAGTAACTATTTGCAGCCACTTTTGAGTACCAGGAAGTGGCATCATTTATTACTTGGGGGCTATGGAGCTTGTGCAGGAAAAGACCTTGATAATCTCTTTAGGTCTGAAAGGTAAGGTTCTCCTAGCATTCGTTCTGGAAGGTGAGGTCTAGACAGAGAGCTGAATTGCCATGCATAATAAAGTAAGATGAATGGAGCATCTGAGGTCACTAGCAAATTTAAAAAGAAGTGTGACTTCAGAAAGCTGCGTACAGAAGCAAGTCAGCTGAAAATGACATAATAATCTTCTGTGGGCTTTAGCACCCCCAGTGCTGGAGTGCCTCTAGGCTTGCCTGACTCTCTCCTCTCCTTTCCGCTCCTTTGACGATCCTTGCTCATCAGTTCCCCTCATTTCTCCATAACATTTTGGTTACACACAGTAAATAATAGTAGGACACAAATATTGAGCACTTCTAAGTGCCAGGGACTGTTCCTCCTGTTTTATGTATGTTACCTCATTTAATCTTCACAAACTCACCCCACTTTAAAGATCAGGAAACAGAAGCAGGCAAGAGGTGTGGAGTTACTTGCTATTAAGTATTAGGGTCAGAATTTGAGCCCAGTCTGGCTTCAGAGATCAGGCTCTTAATTGTTACATCGTGCTCTCGTTTTCCTTTTAGGGTTTTGAATTTGGCAACCCAGATTGAACCACAGTCTACGCAGGCTTAGACTTTGGCCACCTTCTGCCTCAACCCAGAACATGACATCTGTTATTGACTTGTGGGTCTGCTCCACCCCAGAGAAACCCCACCCTGGGCTTTGCTGGTGCCCAATAGGAGAAAGGCCATCAAAGCAGTGTTTGTTTACGCCCCTGTGTCCTTTCTTATGTGCTTCCTGTGTTCCCTTTCTCCCTTCTCTGCCTGGTTGGTTTCTGTATGAAGCATTTGGTTGCCTCCTCACAAATTTTTCTTCCTCCAAGCATGCTTTGAACTTCTATCCGCCCTATCTCACTGTACCACTGTTCCCAGTAGATGTCTATCTCTGCCCTCAATTGGGAACTCCTCCAGGCAAGGACCATATCTTTATTCACCTTCGAGGCTTGAGTTGGGCACACTATGGGAGTTCATAAGTGTTTCTTGATTGAATGAAAGAAAGTGTTAGAAAAAGAACAGGACAAATGTTATCCCCTGTAGTGAACGATACAATTTTTTTTGTAACCTTGATGGGCTGATGTAAAAAGGAAAGAACTTCTGAAAGGACCTTCTTAACTTAATCTCCCACTTCAACATCTTTATCTCAGCGTTTATCTACTACTAATAATTAGTATTTCACAAACGTGTCTCTACGCCCTTGACACTATTGTTGGAGTCAAGGAGGTACACACTTCACATTATTACCATTCATCTTTTATTAAGATTAACTTTTTAAAAACAATGCTACTTGATCAAAGTCCGGTGATTAAAAATATGTTCCAGGTCGCTAGAAGAAAGTTTATTAAAAGACTACTCTAGGTCCAGAAAGATGTAAGGCAATTTTGATTTGTTATAAAGACCAACATTTCCACAATTATTTGTAATTAAATTTTGTTTCAGAAGGCCAAAAAAGGCTCAAAGTGAATAGGGAATCCAAAGAAAATGAAACAAACAGAAATCGAGATTGAACTAATGTATCATCTTACTCTAAAAGGAATAATTTCTACTTGTACATTTCTTGTTCCTAAGGACCCAATCATGGGGCAGATCTTGTGAAATTTTATATTAGTTCTTCAATTTCCTGAACTTGGGAGGAGACCACCTCACCATTCACCACTTCCTGCACAATTGTCTTGATTTTTCGGGCTCTGGTAGGGTCTAAAGATAAAAATGGAACAAAGAGGGCAAAAGTTAGTGTTTCAAATATTCATCTAAAATTGGTTGTTTAACTTAAGTTTCTAAATTAGGTATTGACTGATACAGTCCATCAAATTTAAACTTTCGAAAGTGACTTTTGCATTCTAAATGAAATGCATTTTATTTAATAAAATGTATTCAGTGTTGTGCACATATTAAAATATTTTTCTTTTTAAAATTTAAAAAGTGTTTATGATTCTCATAATACTTTGTAGATTTTTTTTTCCTTCCTGAGCTTGCCAAAAGTTTTAACACAGAACAGACTACTCATTTTTCTGCAGGAATGCATAAATATTTTTCTTTTGCTCTGAATACAAATATACTTTAAATTTAAATTAGTAATAACACTGCAATATTCAATGAGATCTTACAGTTTTAGTCATTAATAGTTGTGATTCTGACTTATTCTAAGTACTTCTTAGGGAATCTGCATACCTTTGGAGGAATCAGTTGACGGTGCTTGAGAGTTGGAGGCTGTCACATGGGAACTTTCATCCAAACAGTCACTGTAAAGAAAACAAGGGAGTTGATATCACATGATGCTTTCTGGAATGAGAGGGAATAAGGAATTTGCTCTCTGAGCTTAAAAAATGGCCAGCTGGAGAAAGTATTATACATTTCTTGATTAAGAATGATTGAATGATGCACCCTGAGAGTAATCAGCTGGTGCAGTGCACCTCTGCTTTCAAACCCTGCCTAAAATGGGCTCTTAAAGTGAAGCAAACTGGCAATTAATGGAAGATCTGGTTTCCTGATTTACTAGTCCCACTAGTCCAGGCTGTTATTACTTTTGGAAAGTTGGCTACAGTAGGTCTGAGGTGATTGCGTGGCTGTGATTTGGTGTCATTCTCAGCATCGGGCATTGACATCAGAACTCGGGCGGTTGATTTTTCTAATACTCACCTGCAGTATGTCTCTGTCTGTCATACCATTGTTCATCCCAGCATTTTATTAACTTTTATCAGGGAAGATAACGGGTGACAACACTTTGCAACATGTAGAGCATTTAACAAATCTAAGGCATGTCTTTACTAGATGTGTTATTTTCTGTCAACTAAAGAACCCTTCCCACTTCTATTGCCCCCAAACTGCATCAGTGTCCACGGTCCGTCAGCCATTGAGGTTATTTTCAGCCTCAGTTATCTATTCACCCTTGGGCTTCTCCGTCCAGCAGGCGGCGGTAGGTCTCGATCTCCAGCTCCAGGTGGGCCTTGATGTTCAGCAGCAACTGGTAGTCGGCGCTCTGGCGCTCGGCGTCGGCGCGCACTTGCAGCAGCTGCTCCTCCAGGCTGCCGATGAGCTGCCGCACCTGGGACAGCTGGCCGTAGTAGTCGCCCTCGGTTTCGGCCAGCGAGCCCTCCAGGGATTTCTTCTGCACGGGGGAGGGAAATGGCACAGACGTAACAATGGAGGGGACCGAAATGCGGAAGGCAGCCAATGGCCTTACTAATTTGGATGCAACATTTCCTTTGCAAGGCGAAAGGAAGCCGCGTCTTTTGGCGCGCGCCGTACCGTGGCGAGCTGGGACTGGAGCTCGATCTCCAGGGTTTGAAGCGCTCGCCGCAGGTCGGTGACCACGCTCTTGCTGGACTGAAGCTCCTCGGTGTTGCTGCTGATCTCCTCCCTGAGCTCGGCGCTCTGCCACAGCAAAGAGGGGGGAGGGCACGTGAGCCAGCCCTGCCCCTCTCCCCGGTCTTTAACGCAAGCGTATCAACGCCTTTTGTCTTTGTGAGTGGTACCTTTTCAATGAACCAGGCTTCCACGTCCTCCCGATTCTGCTGGGCTATGGCTTCGTACTGCCCCCGCACGTCGTTAAGGAGGCTCGTGAGGTCCACTCCGGGGGCAGCGTCCATTTCTACGCTGACCTGGCCTGGGCCGCCGGCCCGGAAGCTTTGGAGCTCCTGGGGACAGCGAGTGAGAGAGAGGGGCGCGGGGGCCCATTGTGACTTTCGTGGGCCTCTTCCTCCACAAAACATATTTGGTATAAAGACAAACCTATCAATACAATATATTCAAACATTTTTAACCTTAAATTCGTATTTTTATTCTGATTTTGAAAGAACTTAAGACACTTTCACGGGCCCCTAAACTCACCGCGGGTCCTGGGTGCTGTGCCTACCATGCCTGATGGATGAGTTGGCCCCGCTTCTTGGGGCTCCACAACCTTTACAAGAAGGGAAGGCCTGGTGGAAAGGTACCCGGGGTTTTCAACTACAGCTGCCAAATGGTGGGCTGCAGACGGTCCCTGGGCTTGCCCACTGTTTGTACCATAGTCATTGCTTTACAGTGGAAAGCTCTTCAGGAGCCTAGTGCCAGGGTCATGTGTGATTGCTTATATACATTGCGGAATATCAGAGTTCCGTGTGTGTATTACACGGGCTATAATTCGTTTCTCTAACATGTATAACAGTATGTATTATTGGTAGACTTTTATTTTTGAACTCTAAAAATACTATATCTTTTTCTTGATAAGTATCTCCTTTTATTTTCTATGACAAAAAGGATTAATTCTTCAATCCTTCCAGAATTTTTTTGACTAGATAGTGCAAGGTCAGCCTTTTACCGTTTTTTTCTAGCTAATAAATAAAAATACTATATTTTAAGAAATCACTAAATCAGGACAATTAAAATTCTGATTGTCCTTACCAAATGATAAAAATGACAAAATCAAAAAGTGCCTCTAACGTGTTAAACAGAAACCACCACCACAACTTCAAAACAACTGGTCATCTTAACAGGGGGATAGTGTATCACGCATATCTCTTCTAACTCCAGATTTGTAAATTTGAAATTGTAATTTTTGAGTCTGGTAGAAAAAAGCAGCTTAGAGAACTGTGCTTTCTGGCTCACCTCCTCGTGATTCTTCTTCCGGTAGGCCAGCTCCTCATTCAGGATCTCGATCTGCATCTCCAGGTCGGCTCTGGCCAGGGTCATCTCATCCAGCACCTTGCGCAGGCCGTTGATGTCGGCCTCCACGTTCTGGCACAGGGCCAGCTCATTTTCGTATCTGAAAACCAAGTGCAAAACAGTCCAGGGAATCAACACACCCATTTGAATAAGCCCCCTGCGATCTTCAGGGCTGTTTTACATATAAATTTAGCAGCATTGTAATGCATGAGACTGTTTTTGCTTTTCTAACTTTTTCTTTTCCTTTTTTTAAATGATAGGTTGCTACTCAGTGGGAGAGAAGGGAAAAAGTTAGGAAGTGATACTTTTCTACCAGCGATGAACCGCAATAGCACCGCATCCCAGGCTACCTCTTCCCCTCTGGCTGGCTGCCTTGGCTATGAACAGTAAGTAGCAGCCCCTCTCCAGGTGGAGTTTCTGATGGAATCCTAAAAGCGGTTGAAAATTAGATAATAATTAGTCATCTTGCTTAACCTTTATTCATGGTTTAATTTAAAACAGCGATACTTCTTTAGTAACTCGTACTAAGGCTCAGGATCATCACCACTGCAACATCCTGTGAGGAAATTTTGCAGAGCAAAAATGATGTTAGTATTTTCTCCTTATGTCTGAGGGTGGTGTATGGGAAAGGAGGAGGCAATATAAAAATTAATGCCTGGTTAATATTTTAGTTGTATGTGTCATCGGGAAAAAGGTCACTTCATTTAACGCCCAGGCAAAAACATTAGTAATTCATTTTGATGCATGAAAGATTGAGGTTTAGGACACGGGTGGAATTATCATGTCGCAACATGAGTCAATAACAGATGTCGAATATGGCAACCCATGGCCCTGGGTTTAAGTACTTTATAACCAAGGACATGTAATGTGAATTGTGTTTGAATCTAGTTACTTTCTAATAGAATGCCCAATGTGAATTTACCAAAACAAATGTATGGAGCATGTGAACTGCAGAAGGTTGGAAATATTTGCCATCAATGCAGGCAGGAAAGTAGAGAAAAAGAAGAGATACGGGGGCATGTCAATCATCATTAGTCTTTCTTTTGTTCTACTCACTTCGTTCTGAAGTCCTCGGCAGCCAGCCTTGCATTGTCGATCTGCAAGAGCAGCTGGGCATTTGCAGTGCTGTTGGAAATGATCTGGCCAAACAGGGGAAGACACACAAAGTGAGGTCGTAAAAGAGAGTGTCTCGCAAGTATATCTTTGACAGGAAAAGTTTAGGTGATGTGATAATGCTATTTTATTAAGGGTTTAAGGCAGTTAACTTTTAAAAGAAAATATGTATAGAGAATATTATTTAAAAATTAAGAAACATACATTTCCCCCAGAAAAGGTAGTGTAAAAAACAATCACTCTATGGTCAATGATAAAATGAAACTAAATATCTTAAGATGAGAAATGATTCCAAATACAGTTGAACGGAAAGATACCTAAGCTTTAGGTGATTTATGACTGTAAAATATTGAAATAGCAGAAAAGAAAAGTAAAAAATAATTCCCAAAGCCCCTCTAAAAAGCCATTTTGTTACCTTATTCCTGAGGTCTTCAATCAACAGATGATATTTACTATGATCATTCTGTGACCCGGGGTCTCCAGTCCCAGATCCTTGTGTTTCGTACCATTCTCGAATTTTGTTTTCTAGGTCAGCGTTAGCCTCTTCTAGAGCTCGAACCTTATCCAGGTAGGAAGCCAGTCTGTCATTAAGATTTTGCATCGTTTCCTTTTCTGATCCAGAAAGAAGGCCTCCATCGTTGCCAGAGAGAATCCCTAGAGAGCCCCCTCCTGGGCTTCCCCCAAATCCAATCCCCAGGCTCCCAAAGCCACCTCCCCTGCCTCCTCCGTAACCAGCACCCAGTCCTCCTGCAAAGAAACTTCCAGAGCCACCACCAAAGCCAGAACTAGAAGCAAACATGGAAGCAGCTGAAAAGCCTCCCCCACAGCTGCCTCCAAAGCCAAAGGCACTTCCCCCGTAGCTGCTTCCGATGCTTGAGGCAGAAATGCCCTTGGCTCTCCCACTTTGGGAGGACAGCCACTGGGGCAGCCCAGAGGTGCGCACGGAGAGTGACATGGTGCTGTTCAAGAGACCCACAGCCAGGGATGGTGCAGTGTCAGCAAGACAGGAAGGCTAACCTTTTATAGGTCACTGAATGGGTGTTGCTGTTGAAAAGTTCACTCACCCCATTCAAAATAGGTCTCCCCTCACCCCAACCTTTTTTGGCCAGCTCAACAAGAAAATGGTTTATGCACATTGACAATTCATTGGTATAGAACTAATTGAATAATTGTTCCCATTACATATTTGTGATAGAAAGAAGAAATCTGGGTGGAGTACAGATAAGTTGTCATAAGGCATTTTTCATCTCCAAATTATTCTATTGCTTGTATTCTCAGCACTGCCCAGTGTCTTATGCACAGTAGGAAAGCAAAGAGTGACTCCTGAATGGATAAAATAATGCATAAACTAATGAATATTTCTTCCTAAGTCTTAAGCTTCTTAAAGTTCACTCATATTTCCTACCTGTTTCCTTTAGAAAACTCAATATAAACCATCTGATCATGAGGTAGTGTATCTTCTAGCAGAACATCATTTCAGAAACTGTTGTGAAACGCACTGGTGGAAGGTGGGGAACAAACGCATTTTCCAGATTGATACTGGAATTTAAATTTTAAGAGATTTGAAAGTCTTGTCATTAGGTTGTTGCATGGTTTCTCTTTTTCTGATTCAGAAAGAAGACCTCTTAAATATTGAAAAATGCTATTTTTGAGTAGAATATGATAGTATTTCCAGCAGGCCTTCCTTTACATGAAGTTTGACCTTCCTAGTAAACTCCATGAAATCAGGAGCCTTGTCTGATAGTTCATTACTCTACCGCCAACTTTGCTAGTGTATCAGAAAACAATTGATCTTTTTGTTTATTGAAATTGTATCAGTGCTCGTATCCTCAACCCCTTAACCCCCAAATATCCAGATATTATCTGCTCTGACTCCAGCCTCCCTGAAGGTGAGGTTCTTAAATTCTGTGCATAGTCCTGTGAACAGCTAGAGTCAGCTGTGCCCACTGGTGATTTGGGGGCAAATGCAGAGAGGTTCCACTTGAAGCCCATGTCAGACCTCTAGAGTATCAGTTCTGGCAAATGGAAGGATCTTGTGACCCTTTTTTTTTTAAATCGCTTTCCTAGGAACAGGAATGATGAACTCAGAGTGAAATCCAACTACAACTTCCTTTTACCTTTTTATAGAAGGGAGATATGCCAAGGGACATATTTTCTCCTAACTTATACACTTCACAAAGAGCAAGCAAGTGGGATGTCTAAATAAAGGGGTTTTTAAGCAAGAAATTTGCAGAATTTACATATTCTCATTCACAATAGATATAGAAAGGAAGCAGCAATCCAATGCAGACTCAGCTTGAAGAGAGGGGCCATAATCCATCTATTTGTCCCATTTCTTGAGAGAATGGAAACTTGTTAAGTGGAAATGCCAGGGGCCCCAGCATTATACGGAGATTTTTACCAAGGATTCCTTTAAACTATTACCAGCGTTACAAGCGTTTTTTTCTGCTCTTCTTGTTTGAATCATTAGTAGTTATTGTGTACTTAATATGTTCTGGACATTGGGCAATTGAACTACAGACATTATTTTTAACCTTTGTGGCAACCTCTTAAAGTGGATCTTTTTATCCCATTTTACAGAAGAGCAATCTGAGGGTGAGGATGCTAAGTGACTTATTCAAGGCCACACAGCCAGGAGATGGCCAAGATAGGATCTGGGTCTGCAGTGCCTTCTATAGACAACACAACCCTGCTGCTTACCGTGAAAACAAAAAGGACAGAGGGTCGCTCTGACCCCCAGATCATGACACTGGGTCTCTGCCTTGCACATCAACCAGGAGTTTTAGCTCTTTCCTTTTCAAAAAAGCTTTCTCTTTGAATTTCATTTCTCAGTGTACAGCCTGAGACCCAGTGATGTACTCTTCATGGTTTATCAGAAATGGCATCACAAATGAAATCTTGGGAACCTATAGGCAAATGTGTTTTTAGTTATACCTTTTGACATGTAACCACATCTCCAGAGATCTTATGAAGTACTAGTTAAACTTGCACTTCCCACCCAGCAACTTGGCCTTATGGCTGTAAATTATTAGTCACTCACAAGTAGCAACCCCCTGAGACAGAGTGAATCCATTTTATTGCCCTAGAAATGAAAACAGACTATTACTTGCTTACAGAGTCAGAAGGAGTGTGCCAAATGCAGAATTGTAACTTCATGATATCACATAATATGGGAATATGATTAACTTGAATTTTTGAACTTGGAATCAATTTAGTGCTGAACTGTATACTTTCCAACTCTAATGCTTATATGTACATTTTAAATAATCTGGTTCAATATCTACACATGATATTTACACATTATACCTTTGTGTTTCTATACATATATATTATCCTAGACTGCAAGCTTCTCAGACAAGGGCTATGTCTACTTCATTTTTTATCCTGAGTCTTAGCCTAGTATTTGGCTAAACTTCATTCTTGCACACTTAGAGTTATTTCACTTGAAAGAACTTAATCCTTAATGTATTTGAATGTGTCACTTAAAATTCATGTCATTTGAAAGTGACTTTGCTCTAATTTACTGGTATGCTTTGACCAAGATTTATTCTGAATCCAATTATGAATGGGGAGCAACTTCAGAAGTTGAAAAGAGAAATATCTCTTCTTCAGTGGCTTCTTTTTGTGGGGGGAGGGAAGGCTAAGCTAAATAATTAAGCCTCTATTTTAGAGTGTTTAGAAGTGAAAGTAACTTCCTTTGACAGCTATAAAAATACAGGAAGGTGGGAATGTATAAAATGGGCTTGTTGGCAAAATGATTACATAAGTTGAGGCACAGAGGAATATGACTACTACTTGGGTGACTGTTCAAAAGAATTACATCTTCCATTTTTGTAGAGTTTAGAGAACATTCAAAATGAGGATTATTACTTATATGGCATTTGTAAATCTCTAGATTTTTATTAAGTAAAACATGTGCTCATCTTCTCATGTCAGATTGGTTAGTTTCCTGGTCTTTGTTTGTAGGATTTTCCTCTGGAGTTCTTTCTCTTAAACACGGACCTTTCATTGGAATTCCCTGGCAGTCCAGTGGTTAGGACTTGGCGCTTTCACTGCTGGGGCCAGGTTCGATCCCTGGTTGGGGAACTAAGATCCTGCAAGCTGCCAGGTGCAGCAAAAAACCAAAAAACAAAAAAACCTTCCACTCTGTGCAATTTACTGATTGCTTGGTAGATGATACCTTTCTTTTTTGCTTTGAATAACATTTTAAGATCCTGTGACTGAATGAGAGAATATTGAGTTACTGACTTTTATGCTGTGCTTTTTTTTTTTTTTTTTTTTGGCTGTACGCGGGCTTCTCACTGTTGTGGCCTCTCCCGTTGCGGAGCACAGGCTCTGGACGCGCAGGCTCAGCGGCCATGGCTCATGGGCCCAGCCGCTCCGCGGCATGTGGGATCTTCCCGGACTGGGGCATGAACCCCTGTCCCCTGCATCGGCAGGCGGACTCTCAACCACTGCACCACCAGGGAAGCCCTGAAGTGGGTCTCTTTTAGACAGCATATATATGGGTCTTGTTTTTGTATCCATTCAGTGAGCCTGTGTCTTTTGTTTGGAGCATTTAATCCATTCCCGTTTAAGGTAATTATTGATATGTATGTTCCTATTACCATTTTCTTAATTGTTATGGGTTTTTTTTCATATGTCCTTTTCTTCTCCTGTGTTTCCCACTTAGAGAAGTTCCTTTAGCATTTGTTGTAGAGCTGGTTTGATGGTGCTGAATTCTCTTAGCTTTTGCTTCTCTGTAAAGCTTTTGATTTCTCCATCGAATCTGAATGAGATTCTTCCCGGGTGGAGTAATCTTGGCTGTAGGTTCTTCCCTTTCATCTCTTTAAATATACTGTGCCACCCCCTTCTGGCTCGTAGAGTTTCTGCTGAGAAATCAGCTGTTAACCTTATGGGAGTTCCCTTGTATATTATTTGCCATTTTCCCCTTGTTGCTTTCAATAATTTTTGTCTTTAATTTTTGCCAATTTGATTACTATGTGTCTCGGCGTGTTTCTCCTTGGGTTTATCCTGTATGGGACTCTCTGTGCTTCCTGGACTTGGGTGGCTATTTCCTTTCCCATGATAGGGATGTTTTCGACTATAATCTCTTCAAATATTTTCTTGGGTCCTTTCTCTCTCTCTTCTCCTTCTGGGACCCCTATAATGCAAATGTTATAGTGTTTAATGTTGTCCCAGAGGTCTCTTAGGCTGTCTTCATTTCTTTTCATTCTTTTTTCTTTATTCTGTTCCACAGCAGTGAATTCCACCATTCTTTCTTCCAGGTCGCTTATCCGTTCTTCTGCCTCAGTTATTCTGCTATTGATTCTTCTAGTGTAGTTTTCATTTCAGTTATTGTTTTGTCCATCTCTGTTTGTTCTTTAATTCTTCTAGGTCTTTGTTAAACATTTCTTGCATCTTCTCTATCTTTGCCTCCATTCTTTTTCCAAGGTCCTGGATCATCTTCACTATCATTATTCTGAGTTCTTTTTCTGGAAGGTTACCTATCTCCACTTTAGTTGTTTTTTGGGGGGTTTATCTTGTTCCTTCATCTGGTACATAGCCCTCTGCCTTTTCATCTTGTCTGTCTTTCTGTCAATGTGGTTTTTGTTCCACAGGCTGCAGGATTGTAGTTCTTCTTGCTTCTGCTGTCTGCCCTCTGGTGGATGAGGCTATCTAAGAGGCTTGTGCAAGTTTCCTGATGGGAGGGACTGGTGGTAGGTAGAGCTGGCTTTTGCTCTGGTTAGCAGAGCTCAGTAAAACTTTAATCCCCATGTCTGCGGATGGGTGGGGCTGGGTTCCCTCCCTGTTGGTTGTTTGACCTAAGGTGACTGAACACTGGAGCCTACCCGGGCTCTTTGGTGGGGATAATGGCAGACTCTGGGAGGGCTCACGCCAAGGAGTACTTCCCAGAACTTCTGCTGCCAGTGTCCTTGTCCTCTTGGTGAGACACAGCCACACCCCGCCTCTGCGGGAGACCCTCCAACACCAGCAGGTAGCCCTGGTTCAGTCCTATGGGGTCATTGCTCCTTCCGCCGGGTCCCGACGCACACACTACTTTGTGTGTGCCCTCCAAGAGTGGAGTCTCTGTTTCCCCCAGTCCTGTTGAAGTCCTGCAGTCAAATCCCACTAGCCTTCAAAGTCTGATTCTCTAGGAATTCCTCCTCCCACTGCTGTACCCCTGGGTTGGGAAGCCTGATGTGGAGCTCAGAGCCTTCACTCCAGTGGGTGGACTTCTGTGGTATAAGCGTTCTCCAGTTTGTGAGTCACCCACCCAGCAGTTATGGGATTTGATTTTACTGTGATTGTGCCCCTCCTACCATCTCATTGTGGCTTCTCCTTTGTCTCTGGATGTGGGGTATCCTCCTTGGTGAGTTCCAGTGTCTTCCTGTGGATGACTACTCAGCAGTTAGTTGTGATTCCGGTGTTCTCGCAAGATGGAGTGAGAGCACATCCTTCTACTTCGCCATCTTAATCTCTCAGGTTTTGTTATTTTAATGGCTTGAATATAAGACTGCTTTTTTTTTTTTTTTTTTTTTTTGCGGTACGGGGGCCTCTCACTGTTGTGGCCTCTCCCGTTGCAGAGCACAGGCTCCGGACGCGCAGGCTCAGCAGCCATGGCTCACGGGCCCAGCCGCTCCGCGGCATGTGGGATCTTCCCGGATTGGGGCACGGACCCATGTCCCCTGCATTGGCAGGCGGACTCTCAACCACTGCGCCACCAGGGAAGCCCTATAAGACTGCTTTTACAGACTACTGATATGTAGCTCCAAGTGAAAATAGTGAATCATAAGGAGGTTCCAATTCTGTTGTGGCTGATGGATTCTCAAATGGCAGAAGAGAGTGTTGACAGAGAAGGGGGACTCGTTTCAGCCCTCACACTTGGCTTTCTTGCAGGCTGGAAGAGAATCATCATCTACTTCTGATGTCCAAGATTTCTTCACCGTGAAAATAATTCCAAAAGCAGTTTTTCTAGTTTCTCCCTCCATGCAGAAGCACCGCTTGGCAGTTGGTGGACACTGCAGCCTTGGTGTCACTTTCCAACAGCCCAAACAGCAACTGTAAGTTTGCCACATCGTATGGGCCTCTTATTTCTAAAGGCCTTTCAGCAGCACTAGATAGAATTACATTCTTTCCTTTGCAGACCTTCATCAAATTGAGGGCGTTGGAAATTGTGTACCTTCTCACTGTGGAGTCTTTGACAGGGAGGCTATAGACAAGTTCAAAGCCCACACCTCACTCAATTGCCACTTTCATAGGGGGTCTTTTGAAGTAAAATGGTAACTTCTCTGTCACACTTATGCAGACTAAATCCACATCTAAATGTTTACAAACAATATGAAAAAGTTTTTCTGTCTTCAAAAAACTGCAACGATATCATACAGCCGGACTCTTGAAGAAGTTGCTCTCAAAACATTGCAGTGAGATGGATCTGAAACAATAATTGTCAGTCTAGTTAAAATCTTAATTGGTTTTGATTTTCCCTGTACAATTGGCAAAGTTGTAAAGAGTTCAGAAACAGCTACTGGTTTTTCAATTTCCTGTTTCTTTTCCTTAAATTCAACAACATGATTGATGGTGACAACTGAATAGCCCAGGTGAGTGGCATTCTCCACGAGCCAGTGCAGCGCCTTCAGGTCGGAACCCTCCCACAGGTCCAAATCCGCCAACGCTGCCATGCCTAAAGAGCTTAATGTTGAATCAGACATTTCATAAAGGCAACATTTCTAACTTTGAAGGAAGCCATGATGCTCTGACTGATTTAACTCTTAGTTGAAATTTATTTTTATTTTTTAACTTTTAGTTATTTATTTTTTTATGGCTGCGTTGGGTCCTTGTTGCTGCGTGTGGGCTTTCTCTAGTTGTGGCGAGCGGGGGCTACCCTTTGTCGCAGTGTGCCAGCTTTTCATTGTGGTGGTTTCTCCTGTTGTGGAGCATGGGCTCTAGGCATGCGGGCTTCAGTAGTTGTGGCTCGCGGGTTCTAGAGTGCAGGCTCAGTAGTTGCGGCGCACGGACTTAGTTGCTCCGTGGCATGTGGGATCTTCCCGGACCAGGGCTTGAACGCGTGTCCCCTGCATTGGCAGGTGGATTCTTAACCACTGCACCACCAGGGAAGCCCAAATTTTATTTTTATTTTTGATGGAGACTTGAGCAAGAAAAAGGAATAGCAAGAAGCGAAATGGTTGAAAAATGAAGTGAATGAAATGACCTGGCATTAGTTAGCCCTGGGAAGTGTATAGTGAGAGGAAAATCAGTTGATTCTCACTTTATTTCTGTAAATAATGAGAGTGTCTTGTCATAAGGGCTCCCCTGGGACAGGAAGTTGTTTCTCTCTTGCTTGAAAGTGGCAAGCAGGGCTGTGTGTCCTTCATTCAGAACTTCTTGAGAATCTATTACAATAGGTCTGATGCTGTGAAAGACAATGGGGCTCAGAGATGGCCAAGACACTCCATGATGCCAAGGAGGCTGTAGCCTAGTTGGAGAAGCTGATTAATGTCAGTAATTGTAAATCAGTCAGTGTAAGTGTTAATGAAAAGTTCAGGATATAGAGGAGAGATTCCCAAGTACAACTGGGTGAAAGGGAATTATTAGATGTTACCTGGTGGTGGCCACATGCCAGTGCAGTGCCCAACCAGCCAGGCAACCCGAAGGGACGTGGGGGACAGCCAGTGCATCCTGAGAATGCAGTAATGAGTGACTTGTGGGCAAGTCACATACTATAAAGCTGAGAATTAATTCATTTATTCCACAAATATTTATTCAGTGCCTACTATGAGTGTGACATTGTTCTAAGTCATAAGGATACTTCAGCGAGCAAAACAGACACAAATTTCTGTTTATGGAGCTTCATTCTAGCTAGAATTGTATCTAGAGGGATTGTATTGTATCAATCAATTGTATTGATACATCCAATTGTATCAGTGCATCTAGAGGGATATAGACAAGAGCCATATACGTAAATTATAAGATAATGTGATATAATTCTACTAGGAAGGTGAAGAAGTGGGGACTGGGGGTCTCAGGTTGTATAAGAATCCTATATCATCTTCCACAATAGGAATTTGGGTCTTTAATATCTTAAGTTGCATAATCAAGAAATAGCAGTACAAGCATGTTCTTTAGAAATGTACAGGTTAATACCAGAAACAGTTAAAAGATTTTGGAGAGGAAGATTCAGGAGTGGGGAGACCAGGGACTGCTATTGTTTAGTATGAGTCTTGTAGGATATTTGATGTTCTACACATTAATTCATTCATTCACTCACTCATTCATTCATTCATTTAGTCACAATATTTATAAATACTTTAAGTGTGTGCCAGACCTTGTTGTAGGCACTGGGGATACAGCAGTAAGCACCCCCCCAAAAAAACAGAAAAAAAAACCCCTAAGTTTCTGCCCTCATGGAAATTAAATTCAGAGGAGGGTGCCGGAGGTGAAGAGAGCATGTCAGAGGATGATCCATGCTATGGAGACAAATGAAGGGGCCTGGATTTAGGGTTGGTGTTGGGGACGGTGCATTTGTGTATAGAGTAATTAAGACTGGCTTCCTGGAAATGATAGTTGAATGGGGTGAGGGACCTTCCAAGGGCAAAGGTCCAGAGGTGTGAGAGTGGGTGGAGCAGCGGGTGACCCAGAGCTGGTGCTGAAGGATGGAAGGGAGAGTGGTAGGAAAGGAAGTCAGAGGTAAATGGCGATGCAGTGCAGACGGCTTTGTCTTGCAAAGACTCTGGCTTTTACTCTGTGTAATATGGGAAGCCATTGAACTTTGTAGGGTGATCCCCTATATAGTTAAAAAGAGATTTATAGACTACACATTATAAATACTGATTTTATTTTTTTCCCAATTCTTTTTTTAATTGAATGATATTTGATTTACGACGTTGTGTTAATTTCTGCTGTACAGCAAAGTGATTCAGTTATACATTCTTTTTTTAATATTTTTTTCCATTATGGTTTATCATAGGATATTGAATACAGTTCCCTGTGCTATGCAGTAGGATCTTGTTGTTTATCCATTCTGTATGTAATAGCTTACATCTGCTAACCCCAACCTCCCACTCCATCCCTCCCCCAACCATCTTCCCCTTGATAAATACTGACTTTAAATTAACAGAATAGAAAATATACTACTTTTTCAAATGTATACTTTTCATTATAATCATTATTTGAGAGGAGGAAAGTAGTATCAGTGGTAACAGACACACACAGTTTTGAATTCAAAGAAATTAAATAAAAGCTAAAGAACAAATTAGTAATGATTCAGAGTGAGACCCTTAACATCTCCCAAATGGGGTCAGGAGCTTAGACTCTGGAAACCCAGGCAGAGCCTGAGCAACTGGAATTTCTTTTCATTCATGCATCCACCCAGTCCATCTAGCCTTCCATCTGCCCCTCTGGTCACTAGAAATTACGATACTTAGTGTCATCCAGGTACAAATATGAGTAAGCCTCTTCTCCCCTCGAGGATTCACAGCCTAGGCAGAGAGGCTAGCTTAGGGCTTGCAGGTGGATGTATATGGAAGCACCTGGCGAGAGTGGAAAATAGGTGGGGCATGGAACACACAACAGTATATTGTGCAACAGATGCCATCTGGCAGAGATGGTATTCTCATCACAACAGAGTGGTACTTGGTACTGGAGCAACTTTCACACTCCCTAGAAAAATGCCTTTTGAGGCTATTCACAGCCTTTGCCTTTATTCCATGATCACCAAACAATTTTCTGATATCTAGTTTAGTTTGTTGGCACATTGATCATGAGACAAAGGTGAAACAGATAATGGGAAAGCACCAACACCAACACCACTTCCACTGAAAATGAATAAGTTCAGATTTGATGGAGAAATCAAAAGCTTTGCAGACAAGCAAAAGCTAAGAGAATTCAGCACCACCAAACCAGTGCTACAACAAATGCTAAAGGAACTTCTCTAAGTGGGAAACACAAGAGAAGAAAAGGACCTACAAAAACAAACCCATAACAATTAAGAAAATGGTAATAGGAACATACATATCAATAATTACCTTAAACGTGAATGGATTAAATGCTCCAACCAAAAGGCACAGCCTCGCTGAATGGATATGAAAACAAGACCCATGTATATGCTGTCTAAAAGAGACCCACTTCAGACCTAGGGACACATACAGACTGAAAGTGAGGAAATGGAAAAAGATTTCCCGTGCAAATGGAAATCAAAAGAAAGCTGGAGTAGCAATACTCATATCAGATAAAATAAACTTTAAAATAAAGAATATTACAAGAGACAAGGAAGGACACTACATAATGATCAAGGGATCAATCCAAGAAGAAGAAATAAAAATTATAAATATATGTGCACCCAACATAGGAACACCTCAATATATAAGGCAACAGTTAACATCTATAAAAGAGGAAATTGACAGTAACACAATAATAGTGGGGGGTTTTAACACCTCACTTACACCAAGGGACAGATCATCCAAAGAGAAAATTAATAAGGAGACACAAGCTTTAAATGACACAATAGAGCAGATAGATTTAATTGATATTTATAGCACATTCCATCCAAAAACAGCAGATTACACTTTCTTCTCAAGTGTGCACGGAACATTCTCCAGGATAGATCACATCTTGGGTCACAAATCAAGCCTCAGTAAATTTAAGAAAATTGAAGTCATATCAAGCATCTTTTCTGACCACAATGCTATGAGATTAGAAATCAATTACAGGAGAAAAAAACGTAAAAAACACAAACACATGGAAGCTAAAGACAACATTACTAAATAACAAAGAGATCACTGAAGAAATCAAAGAGGAAATCAAAAAATACCTAGAGACAAATGACAACAAAAACACGATGGTCCAAAACGTATGGGATGCAGCAAAAGCAGTTTTAAGAGGGAAATTTATAGCAATACAAGCCTACCTCAAGAAACAAGAAAAATCTCAAATAAATAGTCTAACCTTACACCTAAAGGAACTAGAGAAAGAAGAACAAACAAAACCCAAAGTTAGTAGAAGGAAAGAAATCATGAAGATCAGAGAGGAAATAAATGAAATAGAAACAAAGAAAACAATAGCAAAGATCAATAAAACTAAAAGCTGGTTCTTTGAGAAGATAAACAAAATTGATAAACCATTAGCCAGACTCATCGAGAAAAAGGACTCGAATCAATAAAATTAGAAGTGAAAAAGGAGAAGTTACAACAGACACCGCAGAAATACAAAGCAACCTAAGAGACTACTACAAGCAACTCTATGCCAATAAAATGGACAACTAGGAAGACATGGACAAATTCTTAGAAAGGTATAACTTTTCAAGACTGAACCAGGAAGAAATAGAAAATATGAACAGACCAATCACAAGTAGTGAAATTGAAACTGTGATTTAAAATCTTCCAAAAAACAAAAGTCCAGGACCAGATGGCTTCACAGGTGAATTCTATCAAACATTTAGAGAAGAGCTAACACCCGTCTTTCTCAAACTCTTCCCAAAAATTGCAGAGGAAGGACCACTCCTAAGCTCATTCTATGAGGCCACCATCACCCTGATACCAAGACCAGACAAAGATACTACAAAAACAGAAAATTACAGACCAATATCACTGATGAATATAGATGCAAAAATCCTTAACAAAATACTAGCAACAGAATCTAACAACACATTAAAAGGGTCATGCATCATGATCAAGTGGGATTTATCCCAGGAATGCAAGGATTCTTCTATATATGCAAATCAATCAATGTGATACACCATATTAACAAATTGAAGAATAAAAACGTTATGATCATCTCAATAGATGCAGAAAAAGCTTTTGACAAAATTCAATACCCATTTGTGATAAAAACTCTCCAGAAAGTGGGCATACAGGGAACCTACCTCAACGTAATAAAGGCCACATATGACAAACCCACAGCAAACTTCATTCTCAATGATGAAAAACTGAAAGCATTTCCTCTAAAATCAGGAACAAGACAAAGATGTCCACTCTCGCCACTATTATTCAACATAGTTTTGGAAGTCCTAGCCATGGCAATCAGAGAAGCAAAAGAAATAAAAGGAATACAAATTGGGAAAGAAGAGGTAAAACTGTCACTGTTTGCAGATGACATGATACTATACATAGAGAATCCTAAAGATCCACCAGGAAACTACTAGAGCTAATTAATGAATCTGGTAAAGTTGCAGGATACAAAATTAATGCACAGAAATCTCTTGTATTCCTATACACTAATGGTGAAAAATCAGAAAGAGAAATTAAGGTAACACTCCCATTTACCACTGCAACAAAAAGAATAAAATACCTAGGAATAAGCCTACCTAAGGAGGCAGAAGACCTGTATGCAGAAAACTATAAGACACTTATGAAAGAAATTAAAGTTGATACAAACAGATGGAGAGATATACCATGTTCTTGGATTGGAAGAATCAACATTGTGAAAATGACTATACTACTGAAAGCAATCTACAAATTCAGTGCAATCCCTATCAAATTACCAATGGCATTTTTTACAGAACTAGAAGAAAAAATCTTAAAATTTGTATGGAGACACAAAAGGCCCCAAACAGCCAAAGTGGTCTTGAGGGAATAAAACGGAGCTGGAGGAATAAGACTTTCTGAATTCAGACTATACTACAAAGCTACAGTAATCAAGACAATATGGTACTGGCAGAAAAACAGAAATATACATTAATGGAACAGGATAGAAAGCCCAGAGATAAACCCATGTACCTATGGTCAACTAATCTATGACAAAGGAGGAAAGGATATAAATGGAGAAAATGCAGCCTCTTCAATAAGTGGTGCTGGGAAAACTGAAACAGCTACATGTAAAAGAATTAAAGTAGAACACTTCCTAACACCATACACAGAAATAAGCTCAAAATGGATTAGAGACCTAAATGTAAGACTGGACACTATAAAACTCTTAGAGGAAAACATAGGAAGAACACTCTTTGACATAAATCACAGCAAGATCCTTTTTGACCCACCTCCTAGAGTAATGGAAATAAAACCAAAAATAAACAAATGGGACCTAATGAAACTTAAAAGCTTTTGCACTGCAAAGGAAACCATAAACAAGGTGAAAAGACAACCCTCAGAATGGGAGAAAATATTTGCAAACGAATCAATGGACAAAGGATTAATCTCCAAAATATATAATCAGCTCATGCAGCTCCATATTAAAAAAACAAACAACCCAATCCAAAAATGGGCAGAAGACCTAAATAGACATTTCTCCAAAGAAGACATACAGGTGGCCAAGAAGCACATGAAAAGCTGCTCTACATCACTAGTTATTAGAGAAATGCAAATCAAAACTATAATGAGGTATTACCTCACACCAGTTAGAATGGGTATCATCAGAAACTCTACAAACAACAAATGCTGGAGAGGGTGTGAAGAATAGGGAACCCTCTTGCACTGTTGGTGGAAATGTAAATGGATACAGCCACTATGGAGAACAGTATGGAGGTTCCTTAAAAAACCAAAAATAGAATTACCACATGACCCAGCAATCCCACTACTGGGCATATAACCCTGAGAAAACCATAATTCAAAAAGAGACACGTACCAGAATGTTCATTGCAGCACTCTTTACAATAGCCAGGTCATGGAAGCAACCTAAATGCCCATCGACAGATGAATGGATAAAGAAGATGTGGCACATATATACAATGGAATATTACTCAGCCATAAAAAGGAACAAAATTGAGTCATGTGTAGAGATGTGGATGGATCTAGAGACTGTCATACAGAGTGAAGTAAGTCAGAAAGAGAAAAACAAATATCGTATATTAATGCATATATGTGGAACCTAGAAAAATGGTACAGATGAACCGGTTTGCAGGGCAGAAACAGAGACACAGATGTAGAGAGCAAACATATGGACACCAAGGGGGGAACGTGGCGGCGTGGGGGGTGCTGGTGGTGTGATGAATTTGGAGATTGGGATTGCTATATATACACTAATAGTATAAATGGATAAGTAATAAGAACCTGCTGTATAAAAAAATAAATTCTTAAAAAATAAAGAAAAAGAAAGAAAATGCATAGGAATTGTTACTGAACTAAACTTGGGTCCGTTTGCCCATGGGCAGTAAAGCCAGTCTGTTGACACTGGGTTGTGGTGAAGGAAAGTGCAGGGGCCAAGCAGGGAGTCTAGGCAGCTAGTGCTCAAAAGACCTGAATTCCCTGATGGCTTTCAGGGAAAGGTTTTTAAAGACAGGGTGAGGGAGAGGGTTGTGGGGTGAGTGATCATCTCATGGCCATTCTTCTGACTGGTTGGTGGTGAGGTACACAGGAATCAACGTCATCAACCTTCTGGTTCCAACCGGTCTGGGATCTGTTTTTTGTGGTCAACATGGAGTTAACTTCTTCCCCCCCGTAAGGGTTTCAGTATCTGCAAAACAGATCAAGGATATGGCTCAAACTATTATCTATAGCCCCTGAGGAGGAACTAAAGGTCCTTGACTTTAATGGCTTAAGTATTATTTTGTCTTGCTTGCTTTCCTTTGTTTCTGTTTTTTCTCACTCTATGGTTAAATTTATTCTCTGGAACTTGGGAAAAGCCTAGGAGGCTAACGTTTTTCTACAAACAAGAGGTAGGTGGAGGACATGGGGGAATCTGTCCCAGGAAGGCCCCGTAGGGTCCTGCTTGGTTACAGGATCTCTTGTTAATGGGGTTTATATGACTCCATTCCCTTAACTCCTATCAACCTTTAGCAGACTGATAAAGTCAAATTTCTGAACCTTGAAGTTTGAGGACTTTGCCAACAAATGTGTTGAATGAGTAAGCCTAGGAAGTGCAATGACTCTGGAAAGCTCATCCAGAAATATTATCTCCTTCATATCTGCTGTAAATACAAGGGTACACCTACAGCCACAACTGTGTAACACTGACAGCCACATAAGGAAACACAGCACAATAATACCCAGTATTGGGTCCCATGAAATGAGCTATCTTAAGAAGGGGCTAAAATATCCCCAACTTCAGTACAGGGCTATGGAGGGATCTTAGGTGACGTCTGGATACAGTGTCTAACACAGCAAGTACACGGGTGATGGTTAATAAGTGAATGAATGAGTATGAGGGGTCCAGTTTATCTGTCTTAAAGAGGAAGAAATTTCTTTGTATTTTTCTTAAAAATCCTTCCTGTTTTTATGGTGTCTACTGACAATTAAAATGTATTTTACTATGTTCCTTTTGCTACACAAGGAATTTGATTGCATGTTTCTGTAGGTAAATGAGCATGAAAGAATCATTTCACGTCAGCTTTGTCCTGGGAAAGAACACAGGACGAGGAGTCAAGATTCGCAGGGTTTTATTCTCCGTGTTACTGTGACCAAGTTTCTTTATCTTTCAGGAAATAATATCCTTGCAGATAAAATGAATCATTTGGGCTCTTAAGTCTTAAGATCCCATTTTATGGCTTTGAAAGAAGTACCATATTTATTGACCTCTTGCTCACTCTGCTGGATGATTGGCTTTCTGCTTTGCTCTTACAATAAATATACTGTGTAGCTGTAGGACTTTTTCTCTTTTTGTAGTTATAAATCCCCAAGCTTATAATGACTTATAATTAGACTCAAGAGAAACCCTTTGACCCAGTAGTTCCCTTCCTTCAGATGCACCTTGGAATCCCCTGGGGGCTTGATGTTATAGGCTAAGGATATATTCAGGCTTTTACTGTGTTCAGTGTTCCTGGCCTGGAGGATGGCATTTGGCCACAGTTTCTTCAAAGCCAAGTACTCAGAAGCCATGGTTCTTTGTGTTTTTAACCTGGGGACCATTGCCTTAAGCCATCATGGACACTTCAAGGAATGTATCAAAGTATTGGACCAGCTCAGGGCATGGGCACCCCTACTTTCTCCTGACTTGATCCTTCAAATAAGTCTACTTGGAATTTGCTTTCAAGGTCCTGCTAAGTTCTAAGACTGTTGTGTGACAGAGTTGCTGTCCTACCCTTCTACTTTCATTGTTATTTTACTTCAGTCTTCCTATAACTCTTGCGGTTTTTGTGACTCTTGTAACTGACACTCCTGAAAAAGGAGCCCACATTGTGGTCATGAAATCCATATTCACATTGATTTTATTGCAAAACTCAGATGGCAAGTCTACATGTTAATTTGCTTAGTATTCAGATTTTTAAAATGTTTTAGCTTCCCAGATTCTCCCATTTCAAAGCAGAAGTCCCTGCCCTCGTAATACTTGGTCTGTGGCACTTGTCTGCATCTCTGCAAACCTCAACCACCCCTGGTCTCCATAGCGTGGCCCCCCACTGCAGTCAGTGACAGTCAATAGGGGTTTTACTTCACCTCTTAGCAAACAGAGAATGAGGCAATGTGAGATCATGATGTCAAAAATCTCCTTTTCCCTGAAGCTCCTTTATTAGGATGTTTGCATTAAAAAGAACAAAAAACCTAATTAAAAAATGTTTATGTATCACGTGGAGAAGAGTTGCCTAAATGAGCAAAAATACTTTAAAATTCTAGCCTCTACTTTCATTGGTCAGAGGAATTCAGAGGCTGCCCTGGGGAAAATTGTGAGGCCACAGGGTTTATGTCCTGCATCCCCAGCCTCCAGTCAAGAAGGGAAGCCTGCCAGCTCCATACCGTCAGGCTGTCCTGTGTATCTTTGTCAACTGTCAATGAAGTCATTATATTCAGGCTGTTTGTGGGTCAAACAACTGGAATATCGGCAATTTCATAGGGTTCGACCTATTTTGCTTGTTGTTTAATGAATTAATTAAGCTGCGACCGGTCTTTGCAGCATGCGGGATGTTTAGTTGCCGGCATGCGGTACCTTTTAGTTGCCGCACGTGGGATCTAGTTCCCTGACCAAGGATGGAACCCAGGCCCCCTGCATTGGGAGTGCGGAGTCTTAACCACTGTGCAACCAGGGAAGTCCTTGGTTCGACCTATTTTGAACAAAACCCTTGGTCAGTATTCTATTTCAAATGAGGAAATAAGTTCTTTTGCTCATTGTTAAGGTAATTTGTGTCAATGAGCTGTTGTAGAAGGCTGCAGTTTAATTTTTATTTTTAGTGGGAAGAGAGTCTTACGGGAGAGAAGTGAAAACCTGGTGATTCCATTTTGATGGTCGTTCTTTTTGCTACCGTACCTGTCACACAAATTACTGAGATTTCAAGTTGCTACCGTGCCTTGGGCGTGAACTGTGAAGGTTTGGTATTCTTTTACTCCCTCAAGAGGCTGTGTGGATATTGATTTCAGTTCAACCCGAGAGCCCTGATCAGGAAAAAGAATGTTGAGTTCAGGCGTACATTGCCTCTCTGAGCAGCAGGGGGAGCACTTGCCCATCATATCTCATCACGGCTAAAGCAACCACTCCAGCGCATCTAGGGAAACGCGTTTGTGAGTCACCATTACCGCCCTTCCTGCTCGGTTCAGTTGGCACTTTGCAAAGAGCAGCATTACTTCTCGGTGAGCAACAGTTGGCCAGTCATCTCGAAAAGCATTTGGCAAACTAGACAATTTTAAAAGTAAAAAGCAAAATATATCCTTTATCTTATTTTTATTTTTTTGCCATAAGCGTGAAGGACCCACAGGAAAAGCAGATTCTTTTCTGTCTTTTAGTTGATTACACCAGCCTAAACTATCCAGGTGTTCTTTAAATTAGCCGCGTTTGTGTTTGGTTGTGTGCCAAAGAGTCAAAGGCCCTCTCAGCTGTAGGAAAGTTTTCATGGTCTGTCCCTTTTCCTGGCAGAGATGTTGGCATTGATGAGCCAGACCTTTCCTGCTGTAATTTCAACTCATTTTCCCCTACTGTAATACCTATAGACGGGGTTGGCACTTTTTTTTTTTTTTTTTTTGCAAAGGCCAAATGGTAATTATTTTAGGACTTGTGGGCCAGAGAGACTCTGCTGTAACTACTCAGTTCTCCTGCTGTTGCCCAAAGTTGCAGACAACATGTAAGCGAGTGGGCGTGGCTGTGTTCTAAGGAAACTTTATTTATAATTTGACCAACCTGTAGACATCTAAAATATTAAAAAGCCAGTTAATATCTTACTTACATATCTGTTATTTTATGTTTCTTATAAACTCAAACTCTTTTATAGTTAACAAGAAAATAGTCAGATCGGAATGTCCATCTTGTTCCATTCCTATTTGGAATCGAAGCCTGGTCCCCCTTATGACATTCCCGACAAGCGTCATTGCCCTCTGCTTGCAAAGCTCAGGCTTTCCGTTTTCCCTGTAAGCAAAGCAGTGGCCCCAAAGAGCTGAGAGGATGATAGAAGTCCGTGGAAGTTTTGAAGTAGATAACACAGCAGTTTAGAAACCAGTGCTGCTGGAATTGTGACCTTTTAATCTTTTCATTCATCACATTTAATCCATATGTTAAAAGAAAGATGCCACAGTGTAAAGCAACAGGTGCTGACTGGCCTGAAATATCCCAGGAGAATCTGGTTTAAGATTTTTCTGGGTGTTGATCCAAGAACATTTTTCTTTCTGCCTTTTGATGTGTTAAAAGATACACAAGCTACTTGGATGCCTTGAAGACATAGATGCCAGTATGGAAATACTTTCTGACAAGTTGTCTTGCAAAGGGAACCAGCACTTAGAGCATGGATAATTGTAAAGGCAGGAACTGGAACTTTTTTTTCTGCTGCCTGACCTCAAGCCCATTTTTGTACTTGTTCTGTAAACGGATTTTGTCTCTTGCAAGCCTGAGTGGGTTTAGGGGAAATCGAGGTTACACAATTGCTGCCTGCAGCTTAATTCCTCTCTGGTTCCTCCTAACTTCCCCTCCCACACTCCGCTTCTGATAAACAGAAGGTTACATGCTCCTGTCCCTGCCCTCAAAGAAACATTTAGCTGGAGCTGACCACAGAGGACAGGAAATGAGAAGTGAC
Source organism: Mesoplodon bidens (assembly GCF_964165515.1). NCBI lineage: Eukaryota > Metazoa > Chordata > Mammalia > Artiodactyla > Ziphiidae > Mesoplodon > Mesoplodon bidens. Next base: position 51,971,866 of record NC_138179.1, on the reverse strand, counting down.
CAAGAGAAGGAGAACCTCTGGAGGTGCTTTTATATTGAGATGATTTTATGTAAATATGTAAATGTCAGAGGTTACTTGGAGGCACCAAAACAAGGCTGGTGGTGGGGAGAGCAGGAAGCAAATATCTGCAAGCCCCAAGCCTCCCCTGCTCTGGGACTCAAACAAGCACAGGGGTGCCTTCCAGACATCATTTGGATCCTGTAAGCATAGCAGAGACCACATAGAAAGTTGTATTTCTAAAGGGTTGTGGGAGAAGGCTCTGAATTCTCCCCCTTACACATTCCTGGTCGGGGGTAAGTGAGGCAGATCTGATTCCAAGCAATCCCAGGAAGATCCTGGAAGAGTGTATTTCTTATCAAAGCCTTGAACTCCCAGCCCCAGACTCCACTGTTCCCCCACTTCGGGTGTCTGTGTGTCCCTCTCACCAGCTTCCCAGTGTCTGGGCCCCTAGAAGGGTCTCAGGCTGTGGTTTTAACCCTGTGCCTGCTGTACAAATAGTTGGCGGACCTGTACTTGTCACAGCTGGGCTTTTTTCTTCCTTCTGCTTCCTGTGATGGGGGAGGGAACCGACTCTGGACACCTGCTATTTGAAGGCAGCACTAGTGTGGTCTGACACAGAACCTGGTCCTGGTCACTCTGACCTCGGGTTGGCCCAGGGACAGTGTGGCTGGAGTGGAAGAGAGGGGACTTGAGTGCCATCACAGCCTCCCTTGGGCCATATTGGCCTCAGGGGCATCCACACGAGAGGTGGGGGCAGAGGAGGAAGACAGAGGATGCCCTGTCTCCTGTAGAGAGGCCTCTTCCAGAACCTTCCAACCACCTAGCATTGTAGAGGGAAGAAGAAAGGACAGGGTGAGAAATGGAATCACTCATGTCCCCACAAAGAGGTCTCTTACCAGTGGTCCAGCCCCTTGTATATGCAGGAAAGATGAAAGATGCTGGCTCCTTCCCCAGAGCTGCCCAGCCATAGGTGCGTTACCTCTCCCCACTCTTAGCACTGTAGCAAATGTTGTTCATAAACTTTTAAGTGACTATTGTCTTTGTGTGTATGTTAGACCTTCCTTTGAGAACCAAAAGTTAAATAAATTTAGATTTTCCATGGCTTCCCCAAACACTTGGATTAATGTTTTCTTGGAATGCCCTTATTTGGTTTGCCAGCTGATGATAGTTTTCGGAGGACACTAATGACAACCCAGGCGTGATGTCTACAAAGCCCCACATTAAGGCAGCTTGCCTCGCAAACCTGCCACTCAGGTAATGACTGCCACCCTCTGGAAAAACAGGCTGGGGCTTCATGGGGGGAGTCCATGTGGTAACGCCTGGATGCTTGGGAAGGGTGTGAGGCCAGCTGTAGGACTTGACTTGGTGGAACTGGGCAGAAGGGTCAGGGATGGCTTTATGAAGTTTCTGTTGAGTGTAGGAGAAAATTTCAAGAGGGTGGAAGGAGCTTTACTGAAGAGACATGCCTTCTTTTTTGTCTCTCAGCTCAAATTAATTTCCTTATCATGACGCCAGCAAAGGTAATAATTATCATGACTACCTACCATGATTATGGGTGCCAGGAATTGCAGTGGGGCAAAGAGACTGGTTTTTTTGTTTGTTTGTTTGTTTTGTTTTTGTTTTTGCGGTACGCGGGCCGCTCACTGTTGTGGCCTCTCCCGTTGCGGAGCACAGGCTCCGGACGCGCAGGCTCAGCGGCCATGGCTCACGGGCCCAGCCGCTCTGCGGCATGTGGGATCTTCCCGGACCGGGGCACGAACCCGTGTCCCCTGCATCGGCAGGCGGACTCTCAACCACTGCGCCACCAGGGAAGCCCTGTTTTGTATATTTTAATTTCCTTCTCTGAAGTTCTGACTTCATGAACCTCCTTGTTTTGTCTTCCTCATCGTGACGGACTCCATAGTAGACGTATGCTAGGAGCATCATCAATACTTCTTGACTGGTCCTTAATTCCAACTCATATGTGAATTTCTTGAAAACAGAGATAATATCAGTAACAATAATAAAAGCAACCAGGCCAAGCTGGGTTAGTTTAGTGTGGAATAGGGCATAATTTCACAGAGTTATTGTTGTTTTCCTTAAAACTTCAGACATTGTTTAGTTCTCTGAATAAAGAAATGGTCCTTGAAGATAATTTAGGAAGAATTGTTTAAGTGGATATTCATATGTAAGTAGTGGCATACTTTTAGTGCTGTGTTCGCTAATGCAGTGGTCAATGCTGGACGAGGCATTTTGCATCCTCTCCAATGAGTCTGGTTAGTGGTGAACTTTTCAGGTCTTGTGCTAATGCAGTGAGGCCAGGAATAATTCGGGACAAAGTGATTGATCTCCTTAGTTTCCAGACTTTATTCTGTTTTCCACTCTTAACCAGAACCAAGAAACACCTTCTTTCAAGGCCTCACTTAGTCGGTGCTCCTGCAAGCTTCACTCGCTTTGTGAAAGACGTTGCTAATGGGGTCCTAATGGTGCCATCTTTCCTGCTGTATTTTTTACCCAGTTCAATCTAAGTTAAATCTATTGAGACGGCTTATAGGTAAGACTTTCAGTCTAGGGGCTATATCGAATGGATTGTATACGTCTGTAATCTTGCATCTTAAGGTGTGGTCCATAAATCAGCAACCTCAGCATCATCTGGGAGCTTGTTAAAAAGGCAGAATCTTGGGCTTCCAACCCAGGCCCACTGAGAACCCAGAATCTGCATTCGTAACAAGATCCCCATGTTATATGTATGAACATTAGGGTTTGAGAAGCACTGATATATATATATATATATTATATATATCGTTGTTATATATGTATGTTTTATATATATGTTATATATGTATGTGTGTATATATATAACTTTGGATTAGATGTCCAAACTACTGCTTCCTAGAGTGTTGGAAATGATAAATGGAAATCTTCACAATATGTTTTTGCAATGAGACTCTGGATGAAATATTTCCAACTGATGACTCTTGAACATATTCTGTGTAACTGTGGCCCATCTTCTCTTCATCCTTCTTTTCTTGTTTTCGGAAAGTACGGGGAGAGATACTTTTGATCGAAAGTAGGAGGTGAGTATAAGGTCAGACTAAGGGGTGAGGTCCTCTGGTTTTGGAACTTGCTAAGCTCCTCTCCAGTGTTGAGTGGTAGAGTTTTAGGCAAGTTAAGAGAACACCTCTGTGCACAGAGGATTGGATGCTTCAAGGTGTGGGTAATGGTCATAAAACTTTGTCCCCCCCCTAGTCCTGGGTGTATATTTCTGACTCCTGTATATTACTTTAGTACCATTGCCCATCCAGATTTCTCATCCCTGGACTTTCACCTTAGACAAAAACCAGCAGCAAGAGTTCATCAAAGCATGTTGCCTGTGTTTCAGTTTTACATAACTCTTTAGCAAGCATTTTTGACTTTGTGTGACACAGTAGAAAGAACACTGGGTACAAATGATGGTTCCATCATTTTTAGCTATATGACCAATTAATTCACTCCATTTGAGCCCCGGTTTCCTCAACTCTAAAATAAAGGTAATAATACCTTGCTGGGTTGTGATAAGTGTAAAATGAGATTATGGGTGCAAAACTCAGTCAAGGAGAGTTGTTATTGTTAAAATTTCTTTTAGTATATGTGTGTGTGTATGTTACATACGTGAGTGCTGTGTATGCATACTTTAAAAATTAGTAGTTTTTATTAGATGACTCAATTTTTTAGACGGCTCCTAATTTAAATTTCAAAGAGAAGTTTTGGTGAGTAGGACAGTCCATGTACTGGTATGACTAACACGTACGTACACACACACACAAATACAAACACACAAAGTTCTTTAGTAAAACTCCTAAGTATGGTTAGGTCATCAGCTCATGAAGTATGTCAGAGGCATTTTCTTCTTTTCCTTTATGCATGACCTCACTGCAAATATATTTTAGAAACTCTCTAATCCTCTTCAGAAATAGGGTGACATGTAGCTGTTGTAATAGAATAAATGAGATGGGGAATGAGTCACACACGGGAATGATCTCAGGCCTCTAGTAAGTCGGAGAACCAATGTTGTTATGGTACACAAATAACCAACAAAACACTTCAAGGTATATATGTGTCTGTCTATATCTATCTATCTAGCTAGCTAGCTAGCTAGCTACCAAAAATCTTACAAGTATTTATTGATTAAAGGCCATATGAGAGTATAGTATTTAATATACAGTATTGTGAAAAAACATGCCTAGAATGAATGGACAATATTCAAGGGTCTTGATGACTTAAAAACTTAAACATTATAACTGCCTGATAATCATGATCATCTTAATCTGTACAGGCCTTATAGTTTCTTGGTGAAGGAGGACTTTGCTTACCTACACTGAAAACAGATCACCTTTCAGTGAAACTCTTGATCTGTTCCATACTTATCGTAAGCATAAGTATTTATAGAGAAGTTGTTAATGTCCCTGGAATGAGGAATGTAAACAGAGAGTCAAAAGGAATAGAAACCCTAAAGGTAAGAAGGAGAATTTACTTGGGCATCCCAACATGCTCTAGTGAAGAGCAGGGGATGCCCTCTTCTCTGGGTTGGACTTATAGTGCTTGGTCCCCATTTGTGAAGAGACACAGAGGGGAGCTGTGAACATACATGAGCAGTGGCTTTACTCTCTGCCATCTCTGAGGAGGGGAATCTTGGCTTTTTTTCTTGGAAGCTTTGGTGCTTCACCTATGGTTATTGGACCAGCACTTTTGCAGCGATCCATTTCAATGTTAAAATGACTAAAAATCTTGGTGGAAAGTTGAGTGGAATGCTAATGGACTAGCTTTAAATCAGCTATTGTCACTGAGCAAATAATAGACTCTTCTATTTTAAATATCAATACTTTGTTTTGCTTATCCACTGCTGCACGAAAAACTATCCTAACACTTAACTGGGGTAAGTGGCAACAGCCATTTTATCTGTTCATAATTCCATGGGTCAGAATTTCAGACTTAGGATAATGGAATGGCTTATCTCTGCTCCATGATATCTGGGCCCTCAGCTGGGTTGGCTTGAATGGCTGGGAACTAGCTGGAAAGGCTTGATCTGAGTTGTACGTCTGGAGCTTCAGTTATGGCTGTTTGTTTGGTTCCTCAGTTTTCCTTCATTTGTCCTCTCAGGAGGCTAGCTTAGACTTATTCACAGCGTGGTAGTCTCAGGGTAAATGGACTTCTTCTGTGGTAGCTGGCTTCCTAGAGGGAGCAGTCCAGTAGGGCGAGCTTGCTGTGTAATCATAGCAAACCTCTGCTTCGTCATGCTTGCTGACGTTCCATTGACCAAATCAAGTCACATGGCCCAGGACAAAGTAAATATGGGAGAAACTACAGAAAGGCATGAGTCCTAGGGGGTTTGGATTCATTGGGGCCACCAATATCTATTGCATACTCAGAAAATAATACCATTATTTAGTATCCATTTTCTAAGGTGAAAGACTAGATAGGTGTATATGTAACTATAGTACAAGATTGCTTATTGTCCATAAAAGGTAATTTGGGAATTATGTTATTTTTTTCCCAGAGAAATGGTATGGTATATCATATAACACAATATAAGCTTAAAAAAACTCCATGCTACAAGTAGTCTGTGTTAAATAATTTATTTAAGACTATCTGTAAAGAAATCAAAAAAATTCAACCTCTAATACCTATCTTGGGCTTACTTTTTTCTTGCAGTTATTGGCATTTTGACAAATAGGTTCCAGCATAAGAGCTAATACCTTAAATTATTTTGGCTTTTCCATAATTCATGCATTTGCTATGAATTTTAAAAATTATGTGATGCTTTCTTCAGTTCTGATGTTTCCATATGTCAGAGGTGCTATATGTAGGTAGGAATGAGATTTGAGTCCTAGGAGGGCTTGACTAACCTTTCTAGACTTTACCTTCCTCATCTCTTAAGCAAGTGGATTCAATCAGTTGCTTGCTATGTTTTCTTCTAATGCTACTATTTTTTGATTTGAACTTATGCATGATGCCTAATTAACTATTAGAGAAATATAAAATGTGCATTTGGGAAATACTAAAACAATCTGATATTTCATTAAGGAAAAATTTACTTAGGTGTTTCTGATATTAAATCTTTTAGTTGCTTGGCTTAGAGATGTTTTCCCTAAGGAGCCTCTTATCTGCCTATGTTAATATTTTACTTTGCTGTGAAAAAATTCTAAGAGGTAAAAAATGAAGAGGCTAAAGTAACATGACAATTTTTTGTCATAGAAACTCATTATAGGAGCTTAACGCTTTGGGAAAATATTTGACTAGGCACCTGAAAGATACCTCACTAAACTTAGGTGGAAGTAAGTTTGCAAAATTTCGTGAAATGTTTTTTAGTATTTATCTTTTTTTTTTTTTTTTTTTTTTTGCGGTACGCGGGCCTCTCACTGTTGTGGCATCTACCGTTGTGGAGCACAGGCTCCGGACGCGCAGGCCCAGCGACCATGGCTCATGGGCCCAGCTGCTCCGCGGCATGTGGGATCTTCCCGGACCGGGGCACGAACCCGTGTCCCCTGCATCGGCAGGAGGACTCTCAACCACTGCACCACCAGGGAAGCCCCGATGATATTTAATGTAATGAATATGGCACAACACGGACACTTCAGTAAATGATAGCTCTTATTATCCTCATCATGGACAATTTGGATGGAAAGTGGGGATTTGGATGGAGAAATGTCCCAAGGGGGTTGGGGAGATGGGCCTGGGGGAGAGGTCAAGGAAGGCTTTGTGGAGAAGGAGGTACCTGACCCAGGATTTTCCCAGCTCAAACTCACCTGGTTGCACTGCGCCTGCAGGTCAGTCTCCAGGGCCTGGAAAGTGCACTTCAGCTCATGGATATATCACTTTGGCTGCTCTGCACAGCTGTTGGATGGGTCACCTCCTGGGTCATGGCTGCTAACTGTGAGACCAAGCAAAGGGCAGAGGCATTGGCATTGGGACCACTTGGAAATGGAACCTTTGGGAAGTTTGAGCATCTTTCTTTTACCTGCTCTTTATACCAGCTGTCCAAGTCTTGATGCTTCTTTATTATAAACTCATATTCCTGCCTCATGTCCTCCAGGACCTTAATCAGATCTTCTCCTGGGGTTGTATCCACCTTCACATTGACCTTGAAGTCATTTGGCACATGATGTTCTTCCATTTCCTGTTTAATAACAGAGAGAGAAAATGAATCAGCTGTGACATCAGAAGGCTGGAAGTGTGTTAATGGGCAGCAGTTCACAGATCTTTAAAAAACTCAGCTGGAACTTCCCTGGCAGTCCAGTGGTTGAGACTCTGTGCTTCCACTGCAGGGGTCATGTGTTCGATCCCTGGTTGGGGAACTAAGATCCCACATGCTGCATGGCGTGGCCAAAAATAAAATAAAATACACATTAAATTAAAAAAAAACTCAGCTTATGTGGTTGCCAGTCTTTCACTGGTTTGATTTGGTTTCTCATTTGTTGATGACAAAACAATATGTTTTTTCTCTTATAATTTTATAAAGTAAAGAATAGCACCAGACAGGGCAATCAAATGGCCTCTGTGGGCTTCCCTGGTGGTGCAGTGGTTGAGAGTCCGCCTGCTGATGCAGGGGACATGGGTTCGTGCCCTGGTCCGGGAAGATCCCACATGCCGCGGAGCGGCTGGGCCCGTGAGCCATGGCCGCTGAGCCTGCACGTCTGGAGTCTGTGCTCCGCAACAGGAGAGGCCACAGCAGTGAGAGGCCCGTGTACCGCAAAAAAAAAAAAAAAAAAAAAAGGCCTCTGTGATTACTGACTTAGTCCCTGGTTGAAAACGTTTTGCAAAGCATTATGCTTACATAGCGTGTAAAGTACTCTTCGGCAAATGTTCATACATGAAGTGATGACACAATGAAACAGTTGAACATTTCAGGTTATAGGCCAAACTTTGGGGAAGCAGTTCCATAACCCAAAGCCAAAAGGTGTAGAGACTTTCAAAATCTTGTCAGTGAATTATGACTCTGTAGGGCTGACGCCCGTAGGGTATCATAAAACCAAGAAACCACAGGATATGTTTCATTAACAATCACTGTCTAACCAGCTGTGCAGAAGCTGAGGCTCTTTGACGTTTATAAGGAATTTTGTTTGCCTAAAATGGGGATTGTTTTTCTATCCTTTCATCAGAGCCTCAGGGACTTTAGATGGATGGTAACTTTTTGAAAGTGAGTTAAATGTTTCTGGAAATTAGGACTCAGTTTTTGCCACTAGTTATATTTACCTGGATCAGTGGCAGATTCTCTTTATTCTCTTGTCCCCAATTTGCTGCACATTGGGTTAATGAAAGATAGATCCCACACATTTATTTTTCTGGTATATTTACAAACAGGTCTAGATAAACATTGTACATTAACAAAACTGTTGCCCTATGTCATCGTTAATTGCGATTGTATTTTGGCTGTTGTATTTGACATCTGGGTAGATAACCCTGAACTTGGAAAAATTAGACATTGAGATGGTTGCTTATGATTATTTAGGTTGAAGACAATAGGGCTGGCATTCTGATGGTGGTTTCTTCTGTAGCTATTGAGTCGCCTGAAATGTGCAGATTAAGAGCTATGCTAGTTACCTGGAAGTCCCTGGGAATCCTACCTGCTCATGATGCTTCTTCATGAGGATGAGCTCTTTCCTCATCCCCTCAACCTCCTGTTCCAAGTCTGTTGTGACAATGGTCAGATCATCCAAGTTATTTCGGAGACTCTCAACTTCAATTTCCAAGTTTTTCTTGAAGGAGTGTTCATTTTCATACCTTTGGTTAGAAGGAAGAGAAGAGTACACTTGCTGTTGGAAGGATTCACCTTAGTTTAGAGGTGAATATCTTACTTTTTACATTTAATAAGAGCAAATGGATACATGCTGTGCATCATTCGTATGTCTGTTTCATGAAGGATTTTCTATGATGGTGACTCAACATTATTTTTTTTATTAAAGAAAATGGAATAATAAGCAGCCATATGCTTGTCACTTAGATTTAGCAACTATTAACATTTTGCCATATTTGCTTCATCTATATTCTATTTTGTATTTTAAAGTAAATTATAGACATTATGACATTTCACCCCTAAATACTTCAGAATGTATCTTTTAACAAAAAGACAGTTTTCTAAATAAGCATAATAACATTATCACACCTAAAAAAATCAATAACTTTTAAATATTATCTAAGGGTTTGTATTCAAATTTCCCCATACCAAAAGTATATTTTTTATCCAGGTTTTTTTAAAACTAGGGTCTGGTCAGGTATTTGTTCTCATTATGCCTTTTCATTATAATTTACTAAGATGTTACATGTGGGTAATGGTGAGATAAGTTTTCCTTCTGCAAAACAGAAACAAAAACAAGAGCAATTCCATAAACAAAGCAAAAAAACACCAAACAACCCTCCTGCCCCGCAGCACTGTGAAGAAGGAACTTACTTAAGGCTGAAGTCATCCACTGCTATCCTGGCATTGCCAATGAGAAGGATTCTCTGAGCCTTGGTCATCTAGCCATCTACTATCTGTAAAACACACACCAAGAGTCATTTCAGTTGTATACAAGCACACAGGAGAGCTGCGTTTATGCCCGGTTCCTGGGAATCTGACTTGTCAGCAGAGATGACCTCTTTTTCTAGCAGTGGAATAATGAGTCGTCAAATCAATAAATATTTACTGAGGAAAACACACGAATGATTTTATAGTAAGGATATGGTCTGCAGTCACATTCACTGTCTTTTTTTTTTTTTTTTTTTTTTGCGGTACGCGGGCCTCTCACTGTTGCGGCCTCTCCCGTTGCGGAGCACAGGCCCCGGACGCGCAGGCTCAGCGGCCATGGCTCACGGGCCCAGCCGCTCCGCGGCATGTGGGATCTTCCCGGCCCAGGGCCCGAACCCGTGTTCCCTGTATTGGCAGGCGGACTCTCAACCACTGCGCCACCAGAGAAGCCCCCGCTGTCTTTTTTTACTCTGACTTTTGACAGGATCGATGCAGCTGCTCAAAGAATGATATAGGCGGGGAAGGAGAGTAATTGTGGAAAATGCTTTTTAACTTTCTAGTACGATGCACTCGTTGATGTTTTGCTTAAGCTCATCCACGTCTGAAGGTGTTAAAAGAAGGTTAGGTTCTGACTTCCTATTGTGAATTTTTTTTTTTTTTTTTTTGCGGTACGCGGGCCCCTCACTGTTGTGGCCTCTCTCGTTGCGGAGCACAGGCTCCAGACGCGCAGGCTCAGCGGCCATGGCTCACGGGCCCAGCCGCTCTGCAGCATGTGGGATCTTCCCGGACCGGGGCACGAACCTACATCCCCTGCATCGGCAAGTGAACTCTCAACCACTGCACCACCAGGGAAGCCCAGAAAGGATTTTCTTAAGACAAAGTTATACCTCAACATAAAGACGCCTTTTAAAAATCTGGTCCTGTTCAAAGCTCCACTGATTACTAGGAATTTGGTGTCATGAATACACAACAGCAGGATTTAGAGGTGTTCAGGACACTGGGTCTGGAACTCCCAGAGCAGAGCCTGGGGTCATTCTCTGGCACCCACCCTCTGGGTGAGCTTGGCCCATTCTCAGTTTCTTCATCCATAAAATGGCAATGATAACATTAGCCACTTCACCAAAGAGTTATGAGAATTAGATTCAAAGAGATTAAATAAAATACTGTTGTAAAATACTTATCATTTCTGGGCACACTGTAGATTCTCTGAAAAATCAGTTGAAACTAAATTAGTTCAGAAAATTGTAAAATATTTAATTTTCTTTTTAAAATGTTTTATGATTAGAGCCAATGTCTGCATTGGATAAATCCTAGGTTTTATACGTTGAGATGCACCCTCCACATGTTGCTGTTCTTGGTGGAAGATAGCCAAGCTGGCTGCCCCTGCCCACCTTCTTGCTCCCCTTGGTGCATTCCAAATGGTATTATGACTACTTCCTTTGCTCTAAAAAGGGATTCTGTAGGTATTTCCTTGTCTTCCCTCTACAGTGCTGCTTAGGGATTTCTTACCAATGCTTTTCCCTCCAGGCTCTATAGTCTTTGCATGATCTAAGCTCATGGGAGATGAAAACTAGCTCCATCCAAAATGGCCTGGCGACCCCTGCAGTTAGCTTCAGTTATGTACCGAGGTTTTGCTTGACATCCAGAGAAGTGATGCACTGTACAAACCATAGAATCAGAAAATAAAAAATACCACCTGTGTTGGAAACACCATAGTTTTCCAGTAACAAGGGACCAATTAAGTACCTTATGTATAATAGACTTCTAACTGGAAGACCATGGACTAATCATTAAGGACATCATTTCCGTATAGAAGGGATAAATAACAAGGTCCTACTGTATAGCACAGGGAACTGTATCCAATATTCTGTGATGAACCATAATGGAGAAGAATATAAAAAAAGAATGTATATATATGTTTAACTGCTTTATTTTGCTGTACAGCAGAAATAACACAACATTGTAAATCAACTATATTTCAATTTTAAAAAAGAACATCAGTTCCTATGTACTGATACAGGAAAATCTCCAAGATATATTAAGTTTGAGACAAAGGTGAATTTAGTTCACAGAAATGTACCAATGTTGCTTCCTTAGTTGTGACAAACGTGCCATGGTGATGGAAGATTTTAATGATGAGGGGAACTGGGTGAGAGATTTATGGAAAGTTTCTGTACCATGTATATCTAAAATTACTCCACATGAAAAGTTTATTTAAAAAAATAATAAAGGTGCAAAGCAGTGTGTGGGACTTCCCTGGTGGTCCAGTGGGTAAGACTTCACACTCCCAATGCAGGGGGCCTGGATTCTATCCTTGGTTGGGGAACTAGATCCCCTATGCAGGCCGCAACTAAGAGTCCGCATGCCGGAATGAAGATCCCTCGTGCTGCAGCTAAGACCGGGTGCAGCCAAAATGAGTGAATGAATAAATAAATATTTTTAAAAAGATAATTTATCCATGGCAAAACCCACATCAAGAGTCTGATTCCCCCAAGTAGCATTCTCATAGTACACGAGTTGATATAGAACACATTTAAAAACTGAAAGTATTTCCTACTTGTTGGGTTACCTGATACAATATTATGACACAATCACTATTTCTGTAATTAGTGAATAAGGATGGCTTGAGAAATAACATATGAGGCATAGGTTTTGCACTGTATGTTGTAATTATTAAGCAGGATTCTCCCCAAGGCCCTGAGTTCATTCTTTTAAAAGAATCTAGTTGGTGTATTAGTGCAGCATCATTGCTCCAGGGTGCATAATCTCCTACCAGGGAGAGGAAAATAGAACTTTTGACCATAAACCAACAAGCCAAATCTAGTACTATTGAGAGCCATTCTATATCCTAATATTTGCATGACTATGTCCAACTCCGTGTTTCAAAAGGAATAGATTAATTTTTGAAATCATTTTCTTTGTTTTATTTTTGGCCAAGCTGCGCAGCTTGCAGGATCTTAGTTCCCCAGCCAGGAATTGAACCTGGGCCCTGGGTAGTGAAAGGGCCAAGTCCTAACCACTGGACCGCCAGGGAATTCCCGAAATCATTTTCATATAGACTTTTGGAGTAACACTTAACATCCCTAAAGTGGGCGCAGGAGAGTGCTGTATCTATGCAGAACATTTCATGAGTCATGAAAGGCCCAGGAAGGGGTCAACCCCGGGCATTGTGGGACCTCTTTGGGCCTCTGTTTTCTCACCTGCAAATGGGGGAGGTCGGATACACAGACAACCTGAACTTCAAAGAGTGGTTTTCTTCAAACACAGAGAAAAACAGCCAAAGTAAGCAATCCAGAAATGAGTGGAATTCGAAGCTGAAGAAGCTTCCTCTTTAGTGTCAGAACTGAGAATCTGGGGCCACCTGGAGAGTGGGCCAGGCACCCCTCATCGTAATTGTCCCCACTTGCTTTTCTCAGTTCTGTTCCAAAGAATTTAGGCAACCACTTGGTCTCAGTCTCCTCATGTATAAAGTGGGGATAAAAACACCTGCTTCATGGAATGAGATAATGGGTGTGAAATATGTGTTGTATGATTAGCAGTGCAAATCTAATGCATTATCTTTATTAACAAACAGCATAATTTTTGTATGAGAGAGACTGGTCAGCACCATGCTATATGGAAATTAAGAGGCCATTGGAAACAGACCTGGGTTAGAATCCCAGCTTTGCCTCTTGCTGGTGGCTTTGGATGGCTACATCACTTCTCTGAGCTTCAATTTCTTTCCAGGGGTGTGGTTAAAATTAAATCAGATGATATAGAACTTTTCCATCATTGCAGAAAGCTCTTGGACTGTGCTGATAAGTGTATTAAGTACACATGATGCCTGGCATACAATAAGTGCTCAATAAATGTTTCCCTCCCTTTCCCTCCTTCTCCCTGATGTCAGCTAATACTTTATTTGACCAGGTCTAACCTCACATTTCTTTAGGGAGTTATGTTCTCAGCTGCCCATTTGCAAAAATCTATTCTCTCCATTCTAAAACCAAAGCAACTTTATTAATCAAAACAATATGGAGAGGTTTGTTGAGTCACCTTGTTTTATTGGTAAAAAAACCAGGTACTATACAGGTAAGGCAATTACACAGTCAGTTATTAGGTTGATTATTCAATAATTAAGGTTCATTATGAGGACCGATTTCTATTATCTTGATTCAAGCAGGGACCACAGAGTGTTGAGAAATAATACTGTAGAAATATTGGAAACCTGTGATGCTCTTTCTAGGATAGGTTAAATCATGATCTTACAGGAAATTTTCTGGGATCGCTTTACATAAGAGGGAATTTATATAGCTTTAAAATATAACCTAGGAGATGGCTGGATTCCCTCTACTTCTAGCTGATATTATGAGACATCCCAGAAGGTATAAGGTTAGCTTTTAAATGTTTGGTTGAAAAGTTATTTATTTTTTGAAGAAGTCTTCATAATCCATCCTAACTCTGAGATTCTAAAAATCATGCTCACTTTTATTATTTTTTTGCTAGCAATATGCCATTTTCAGAACTGTGAGCGGCTAGAATTCAGAACTTCTGGCAGTCCCCAAGAGGAAATATCCAGGGATATCACAAAGATGTATCTGCTAGCAGAGTGAGAGCTTTTAGGTGTGATCTCCAAAATAGTACGAGTCAGCCTTTCTTTGATGGACAATCACACGGCCGCCAGGACTTTCAGGTGGAGCAGAACTGATGTAATGAGAAAGTAAATGCTCTCTTGTGCCTTGTGCACTGAGCATGAGGAATGAGGACCAGCCCTGACCGCTATGATTACATCGTCGGATCTTCAGTGATACTGGATAGCACCTGGTTGCTTTCCATTTTTCTATATAGTTCATGTACAGAAGATTAAATATACAAAACAGACTTTCCCAAGTCCAGATTTAAGGTATGATAAGAAAATATCCTTGAATACCTTTGTTCAGGATAACTTGCAGCTCTTTTGCCATTTTCCTGGAATTGTCTTTTCTACTGATTTCTCCTCCCCTGGTCCCCTGGAAATGCAGCCCCCTCTCGAGTTCCAGGGTCACCCAGGATCTTAGCTGCTCCTGCAGGCAGCTGACGTTTTCCTCATAGTGGGAGTAATCTTGCTTACTGCCCGGATCTCTCTGCTGATGCCACTTCAGGATGCAACTTTCGAGTTTCACATTGGCCTCCTCCAGGGTGCACACCTTGTCCAGGTAGGAGGCCAGGTGGTCACTGAGGTTCTGCATCACCGCCTTCCCATTTCTGCCTAGGACGGAGCTGCCCTTCCAGACCCCCAAGACCCCCCAGGAGGTGGACATCTGGGCGAGGAGAAGGAAAGCGAGATGCAGACACCCCCTGTGCCACCGTGGACGCTGGGAGCCCGGGGAAAGCTCCCTGGCCGGCCTCAGCTGCTTCCTGTGCCATAGAGGGAGCCTGAGGGGGTCTGGCTGAAGCTGTGGCTGGAGTTCATGGTCCCATCTGTGCCTGGGGCAGGGCTGGGCTCTGGTCCCCTCCCTGGCACTGCAAAACCGAGCCGCCCGCAGACTGCCCCGGGTGGTTTTATGTCCTTTGCAGTGGGAGTTCCCTTCTCTGACAACTGTACCAACAAGATCCTATCATTGTGCAACAAGTGTTTCCTCTTGGTCAATCCCGAAGCACCCCTGGGTCTTCACACACGGTATTGTTGTTTAGAGCTGCATCGATATACCAGCTTGCTTCTCCCTTCCAGCTGTAAGCCGCAGGTGTGGCCCACGACCTTAGGTGGGTATTAGTCTCAGGCGTCTTTCTAATCTTTCTGTGGATTTTTTCCATTGTCCATTTATCTGAAAAAGTCTGATTAAAGTCCACAGAAAGCTTATATTTGGGGTAGCATAGATTTCCTTCCAAAAAGTAGACGTTAAACACACAGACACACACCCTCCCACCCCAACCCCCAAATAAACACACCCCACCTCTGAAGCGAGGGTAGAAGGGACTCACAAGGGAAGAGACAGATCAGAACAGAATCTCAGGTCCTGGAATAAAAATACTCGCGCGGAGGAACTGGAGACCGTTCTGGATATCCGATGCCTCTGTCGCAGTCAGTGTTAGATGAAAAGAAATTTCAAAGGAATCATTCTTGAGAACAAACCCGCAATTATAATTAATTAATGAATGACTGAGCCTTCCACTTCCAGGGTGCCTTTCGTCCCAGCAAACAACCCCAGCCTGTGCCCAGGACTTTCCTCAGCCCCTGGGAGGCATGCAGCCTTCGTTAAGCGGCCGGCAGCCCTGTCCTGGCTGAGTCCTGGAAAGGCTGGGTTCTGTGTGTCTGTGGCCTGCAGAGGGAACAGAGGAAAGCAGGAAATGTGCTGTGGGTTGTCTAACATGCTTGATGAATGTTATGCTTTGGATGCCAAGGTAAAGGTTAGGAATGAGTAAAGAAATAGTCTGGGGGGCAGGGAGCCACGTGCTGCTTACTGGCAACTAGATTTAATGGGAACTTAGGAATAAAATGGCAGCATCTTGAAGGGACTTTCGTGTTCCTTGGTCCAAGCCACTAATTTTACAGATGAGGAAAACTGAGGCCTGTGGGACGGGGAGGGTGGACAGATGGTGGGTTAGTGGCAAAGCCAGGGCAGGGCTCTTTCTGCCACACAGCACTGTAATCGTTGAGTCGAATCTTGATGGAATCCTGTACCACACTTCTCTTTCATAATGGTGATAATGGGACTTCCCAGTTTACATAGCCCTTTGATATTCTTTATTTAATCCACACAACCACTCTTGGTGTAGCCAGGCAAGAGTTATTTTTCCCATTTTACGGATCGGGGCTCATGGAGGTGAATGGTGGGGAGCTGATGTGCATGTGTACTGTAAATCAACAAGGGAATTTGCAGTCGTTACGGACTTGGTCTGTGCTGTTTCCACTGCTTGGAAAGCCACTGCTTGTGCGGCCTAGGCCTGCTCCCCTGCCTTCCAGACGCAGTTCAAGGGTGACTGACTTCAACAATCGTTTTCTGAATCTTCTTGCATGAGTTGGGTGCCCCTTCTTTGAGGAAACTGCCTTTTCTAGATCCCAAGATGCTCCAGGGGGCAGACAGTATCCCCACCCCAGAGCAGAAGCTTGGGAGCCCCACAGTGGAAGCTGGGAGTCCCCCAGCGAGGTCCAGCCACCTCTGGGAGCTAAGTCCACTGCCATTCTTTCACTCACTACATATACTGCATTTGTTACACTCCTTGGGGACTGCAGGCTTCTTGAAAACAAGGATAATGTCTTCTATCTTTAAAGCACCGAAGTCTGGCTTCTCATAGGCATTTAATAAACGTGCGTATTAACTCAATAACGAACTTTTTTAGAGTCAGGATTTTTTTTTTTTAGAAGATGTTGGGGGTAGGAGTTTTTTATTAATTTATTTATTTATTTTTGCTGTGTTGGGTCCTCGTTTCTGTGCGAGGGCTTTCTCTAGCCGTGGCAAGCGGGGGCCACTCTTCATCGCGGTGCGCGGGCCTCTCACTATTGCGGCCTGTCTTGTTGCAGAGCACAGGCTCCAGATGCACAGGCTCAGTAGTTGTGGCACACGGGCCTAGTTGCTCCGCGGTATGTGGGATCCTCCCAGACCAGGGCTCGAACCCGTGTCCCCTGCATTAGCAGGCAGACTCTCAACCACTGCGCCACCAGGGAAGCCCTAGAGTCAGGATTTTAACTCAGGCCTCTGATGCCATCACCCCCTGCCTCTTTTAGGAGTGTGAATTGTAAAACCAGAGAGTAGGAAAAAGCCTCTCCAAGGGGGAACCAGCCAGCCACAAAGGCAAAATCATTCCTAATTACAAATAAAATCAACTAAAGCACACCGGCTCTGCTTGTCCGCCCTAGCAACAAAACCTTGCAGAAGTCCTCTGGACTTTCCTCATCTCACTGTGTGAAAGATGGAAAAATTTAGTCAAGACTTAGAGGGAGTGACGTTTTCAAGTGTTCTACAGCCACTTACATCTCTCAATGTGAAAGACAGAAGGGAGACATGAAGAACATAGAGCAAATGAGGGAATGAGACTTGTTTAGATGTGAGGTGGCCATGTTCTGATGGACGCGGATGGTTTCCGATCGTTTGTTTGAGTCAAGGTTAAGGTCGGCTCAGGTTCACATTCATCTTTAGGACATGGAAGGCCCAGGCTGCGCTCCATTTCCCTAAACTCCCTCACAAACATCTGCGATGAAATTGATCGTTCCCTGCTCATTTCAGGTGTGTCTGAGTGGCAGTGACTTCTTAGATCCTTAAATTTTGCCCATGAGCCATTTTACATCAGTACGTAGGAGTTTGGTTTATAAGAGTGAAATATGAGTGAAATATTTCTAGCATTGGAGCAGGACCAGGGAAAGGAAAAAACTGGCGGTGCGTTTTGAGAGGACTTGGGAGAAGTCATCTCTTCTAGGAGCATAATACAATGATTTTCCTTTAACTCCCAGTGCGTGGAGTTCCAATGGACTTTAGAAGAAATAGTGGGGTTTTGTTTGTTTGTAAAAATGACATGTGCTTATTATTAAAAAATTCAAGTAATATATAAAAGTACAAGAAAAAAGATTTTTTAAAACTTTCTAATTTCACCACACAGACAGCCACTGGTAAAATTTGGTGAACATTATTTCAGATACTCTCCATCTGTATATATTGGTAGACATTATGAACAGCTAGAATAGTTTTAGAAAAATGACCTCATACAGTTTATTTCTATTTTAGAAGAATTAGGTTAATTTAAGAATTTTAGTTGACAAATAAGAAACTAAAATGAATTCACTATAGTTACAGATTTTCTATAGGATTTAAAAACTTTCATCCTATTCTTTTAATTTTATAATTTTTAAGGAGAGTAAAATGACACCTAAGTGCCAGTGGGTCATTGTGGAATCACAGAACTGGGAAGAGGGCCAACAACCAGTCATTTGGTGTAGTTCTCTGCTTTTAGGTAGGTTGACTGCAAATTGCTGAGCTTATTTTTAAACAATTTTTAAAGAACTCAAGGGATAAAGGCTCAATTGCACTCTCAATAGATGTCCATCCTTTTGGTCACTAAGCATTTCACCTGTGATAGGGTTTCATGAATTTTGGGGGGATGGTATTTCTGTGGAGTTCAAATTGTTCAACATTTAAATTATTCTTCTTTGCATGACTTTCCAGGTAAAAGATTTGTAATTTTCACATTAGATTCATCTTTCTGATAACCTGAGATGTCGTCATTAAAAGGGAATGGGTATTTTGCAGGAGAGGTGGGTGGTAAGTGGATGAGTGGGGTTGCACGTGGGTGTATCAGGGATCAGAAGAGAGCCCTGTCAAGAGTTAGCTGTCATTAACTGGAAGCACAATGTGTTTGTGCCTTTCAAAGACAGCTGTTCATCAATGAAGCATTCCATAGTCACCCTCTTCTTTATAGTGAGAGAAGAGTGGTCAAAACAATCCCCAAATAGATTTTTACTATGCATGACATTTCAGAACAGATGAGTAGTAGATCTTCAGGCAAAATTGTTATGTCGTTACGCTATGATTTAGAGGGTTGCATAGAAAGGTTAGACATTTATAGAAATAACACACAGCTTCTGCAGTGACGCCAGGGCAGACATTCTGTAAGTGCCTAAATTTATCAAACTGTGGCCAAATAAAAATAAAATTTTCTTGTATTTTGATTTTTCCTGGAAAAAGGTGCTGACAGCTAGAAGGTTTAAATTAAGAAGTATTCAATGTGGTATTTCAGACTAGGAGGGGAAGGCAAGCCAACTTAAAGTTCTTCCAAATATATGTCTATATTGACTGACAAACCAGGAAAAATAATTAAAAAACACAGGCAAAAAGAGTTTTAAGATCATAGAAGGAAATTTTCTCAAATGGTAGGTAATGAGACAACTATGTTGGAAACCCTTCTTTTTTTAATTTTTATTTTATATTGGAGTATAGCTGATTAACAATGTGTTAGTTTCAGGCGTACAGCAAACTGATTCAGTTATACATATACATGTATCTGTTCTTTTTCAAATTCTTTTCCCATTTAGGTTATTACAGAGTATTGAACAGAGTTCCCTGTGCTATACAGTAGGTCCTTGTTGGTTATCTAGTTTAAATATACCCTCCTTAATTTGATTTTTAAAAGCAGGAGAGAATTAGATAAGGAAGCAGAGGTGAACAGAGCCTTGTAAGTGACCACAAATGAATAATATTGGGGGCCTTAAGAGAAGTATTAGGAAATTTGAAGAAGAGAAGATATCAGAGTAAAGAAAGAGAAAGCAGATTTCAATTAAATAAGATCTGTATTGACAGAAATCTAAGTCAGTAAGTACCTATCCATGTCCTAGTCGGTATTAGTATATTTCTGAGCAATTTGAATCACATAAAAAGTGAAAGACAAGTTTGCTGCACATGCTGTACATCAAGCACCTGCCTCATTATCCCAGCACTTAATTGTAAAGAAGGTTAAAGGCCCAGGCTATGGATGACTCATCTTTAATTTCTCAATACATTTGGTCCAAGACCAAATGTCTTCACAGGTCAATTCTACCAAGCATTTAAAGAAACTTAGTACCTGCTTCCGAAACTATTCCAAAATATTGAAGAGGAAGGAATGCTTCTAAACTCATTCTACTAGGCCAGAATTACCCTGACAACAAAATCAGACAAAGACACTACAAAAAAATTTAATCACAGGCCAGTAACCTTGATGATCAAAGGTGCAAAACTCCTCAACAAAAATCCTCAACAAAATATTAGCAGACCTAATTTAACAATACATTAAAAGGAACATGCACCATAATTAAGTGGGATTTATCCCAGGGATGCAGGGATGTTTCAGTATCCGC
Source organism: Mesoplodon bidens (assembly GCF_964165515.1). NCBI lineage: Eukaryota > Metazoa > Chordata > Mammalia > Artiodactyla > Ziphiidae > Mesoplodon > Mesoplodon bidens. The sequence goes on along the minus strand of NC_138179.1, from coordinate 51,951,623 downwards.
AAATCAATCAATGTGTTACACCACATTAACAAAAGGAAGAATAAAAATCATATATCACCTCCACAGATGCAGAAATAACTTTTGACAAAATTCAACATCTATTTATGATACAAACTCTCAACAAAGTGGGCATAGAGGGAAAATATCTCAACAGAATAAAGTCCATATATGACAAACCCACAGTTAACCTCATACTCAATGGTGAAAAGCTGAAAACATTTCCTCTAAAATCAGAAACAAGACAAGGATGCCTACTCTTGCCACTTGGATTCAACATATTATTGGAAGTCTTAGTCACAGCAATCAGACAAGACAAAAAGAAAAGAAAACAAATCCAAATTGGAAAGAAAGAAAGAAAACTGTCATGGTTTGCATATGACATGATACTATATATAGAAAACCCTATAGTTGCCACAAAAAAATTTAGAATAAATGAATTCAGTAAAGCTGCAGAATACAAAATTAATACACAAAGATCGGCTCGGTGCTTTGTGACTGCCTGGAGGGGTGGGATGGGGAGGGTGGGAGGGAGGGAGATGCAAGAGGGAGGAGATATGGGCACATATGTATATGTATAGCTGATTCACTTTGTTATAAAGCAGAAGCTAACACACCATTGTAAAGCAATTATACTCCAATAAAGATGTTAAACAAACAAACAAACAAGAAAACACTTCTATATGACTGCAACTCATAATTGACTGGAAAACCAAGTCCTAAAGAGATTTGCCAAAAATTAGCTGGAATCTGTGTGTAGAAGACAACTTTGAAGCATGTCATTGTATCATTCTGCTCCAATTTTTTAAATTATTCTCCATACTTTATAGTGATATCTTATGTATAACTATAGGGAGAACATGGTTCAAATCCCATAACTGCTAATAACCAACTATGATTTCAAGCATGTTTCTAAGGCTCAGTTTACTCATTTGTAAAATGGATTTAATTTGCAGCATTGTTAGGAAGATTAATTAAGATAAGCTCCTAGTATTTTGCTTAACCCATAGTTGAGTTCAGTAGATGTGAGCTATATTAGTTTCCCATTCCTGCTGTCACAAATGACCTCAAATTTAGTGGCGTAAAACAAAAATGTATTATTGTAAAGTTCTATAAGTCAGAAGTCTATAAGTCAGAAGTCTGACAGGTCTAAGATCAAGGATTTACTCTCACTGGGTTAAAATCAAGGTATGGAGTTGCATTTCTATGCACAAGCAATGAGCAATCTGAAAAAGAAATTAGAAGGAAAATTATATTTCCAACAGCATCAAAAGGAATAAAAAACTTAGGAATAAACATAACCAAGGAGGCAAAAGACTTGTACACTGAAAAACTGCAAAACATTGCCAAAAGAAACTAAGGAAGACATATGTGAATGGAAAGACATCCCATGTTTATGGATTGGAAGATTTAATGTTGTTATGATAACAATATTGCTCAAAGCAATCTACAGATTCAATGCAATCTCTATAAAAATCTCAGTGACGTTTTTTGCAAAATGGATTATAGACCTAAACACCAGAGCTAAAATGATAAAACTCTTAGAAGAAAATATAGGGGAAAATCTTCGTGACATTGGATTTGGCACTGATTTCTTGGTGATGACACCAAAAGCACAGATAACAAAAGGAAAAATAGGTAAAATGAACTTTACAAAAATTAAAAACTTTAATCTCAAGAGAAGGAAAAGAGTGAAAAGGCAACCCACAGAATGGGAGAATATTTTCAAATCATATATCTAATAAGGGATTAATATCCAGAATTTATAAAGAACTCCTAGAACTTAAAAAAAGAAAAAACACAGAAAATGAGTATTGGGGAGAGATTGCAATCCTTGTACATTGCTTGTGGGAATGTTAAATGGTTCAGCCACAGTGGAAAACAGTATAGAGGTTACTCAAAAAATTAAACATAGAATTACCATATGATTCAGTAATTCCACATCTAGGTACATAAACACACACACACACACACACACACACACACACACACACAAAAATTGAAAGCAGGGATTTGACCAGAAGATGTATGTACACCAATGTTGATAGCAGCATGTCACAATAACCAAAAGGTGGAAACAACCCAAAATATCCATCAATGATGAGTGAACAAACAATGCATTATATATACCTACAATGGAATATTATTAAATCTTTAAAAGAACTAAATTCTGATACATGCTACAACATGGATTAACCTGGAAAACATTATACAGTGAAAAAAGCCAGACCCTAAAGGACAAATAATATACAATTCCATTTCTTTATACAAGGTACCAAGAATAGTCAAATTCATGTAGACAGAAAATAGAATAGAGGCCACCAGGGGCTCAGGGCAGGGGGGGTTGGGGAGTTATTGTTTAATGAGTCCAGAGTTTCCGTTTGAGATGATGAAAAAGTTCTAGAGATGGGTAGAGGCGATGGTGGCACCACAATGTGAATATACTTCATGCTATGGAATTGTACACTAAAAATGGATAAAATGGTAAATTTATGTTATATATACTTTACTCAACTTTTTAAAAATCAGGGTGTTGGCAAGACTGTGTTCCTTTCTGGAAACTCTTCATTAGAGTTAAAGAAAGATACCCATTCTTGATGAGCACTGATATCACTTTCAGTACTCTGAGATTTCCTGCAGCACCAGCCTGAGTGTTCACAGTGCCAGGGACTAGGCTTATAATAGCCCTACTTGGGGACTAGTTTTATCCCTTTTAAGAAATTATAAGTAACTTGCAGCCAGGACTGTGTCTTTCATTATGTGCCTCTCCCCTCCCCACCATCGAGGGTCTGCACAGAGCAGGTATCCAACAGACACTGGTTGGATTGAATAGAGGAAGGCGGAAGTATTAAAGGAAGAGTTGGTGGGTTCTCTGAGCCCCAGATCCGGGGAGGGGAAGTGAGCAGCTGTAGCCCAGGCTGATAACGATCCCCAGGAAGGAGAGCAGAAGGAAGGAGGAAGTCCTGGACACAGTACGCAAGTCAGATGGTCCCTTTGCTGCGTGGTCCTGAGGCTGCCTGAACGACCAGTAACCCAGATAATACAGTGCTGGACATAAAACTTCCTGCTGAGAAAAGATGAGCTTTCCAGAGCCTCTTTCCAGCCCCCAGCTCATGCCTCCTCACTTTAGATTCGGATAAAATCGGCTCTAGGAGATGTCCTGGTCAAGAGGGGTGAGGAAGAAAATCCAGGAATGGCCAAAGGGAGATGGAGCAACCCAGCAACTGCCCTACCCTCTCTCCTGCCACCCTGCTTTACCTGTGGGGTCAGGATGCCAGGCCAGCCATCTGCCTGCCAGGCTCTCATATCCAAGAGTGAGGCTATTATAGGGCTCTGCTTTCAAGTGGCCCTTTTATAAAGTGCTCAAGTGGTGGTCATGGTGAGACAAATGAATACCAGTGAGAAAGGCATCTGCTTTGCCAAGGAAATCAAGTTTATTAGGAGGTTACAAGGGAAGGCTGCTGGGACGTGGGAAGGTTCTCTGGGCTAGCTAAGAAGAAACGGTCTCCAACGAAGGAAAGGGTAGGCAGGGAATTATCTGGAGTAGGTTGGGTGAGTTTCTTGACCACCTCCCTGGGGCAGCTCCAGCCATGCAGTTGTGTTTTCTTCCCCATTTGGTGGAGTGAACCAGGGCCAGGTCAAAGCTCTGGAACCCTGGGCCCTGTCTCCTTGCTCCTCTGGCAACCACTGGACTCTAGCACATGTAGGAGTTGCAGGGCCCGCAGTTGGGGCGGGGGACACAGGGCGAGAAGCGGGTAGCAACAGCGGAGGGGGTGCAGGCACTGGAGACGCAGGGCGTGATGGTCTTGCCACATGCATTGGTCGTGGTGCAGGGCAGCCTGGAGAAAAAAATGATATAGAAAAAAGCGAATTGAGGGCGGCTTGTCATAGACACCAGAGACACCCCAAGAGTGGACTGCTCTCTGGGACGTGGCCTGACCTGTAACAGAGAAGGTCACAGCCTCACCTGCTGCAAAGCTCACTATCAACGCTAATGGTGTCCCAGTCATATCATGTCAAAAGTGCTGGATGGAGGCTCAGAAACTCCAGTCTCAGCTCCCAGCAACGTCCATTCCTAGCTGGTGACCTTAGATAAGTCGCTTACCTTCTCCAGGCCCCAGTCCCTTCACCTATAGAATGAGGAGAATACTGATCCTGCCTGCCTGATGGTAACAGGGCAGATAAGGTAACATGTGGAAATGTAACTTCTACACATTACGGTACTGTTAAGATGTAAGAAATATCACTGATCACAAATCAGTGTCATCAGAGTAGAATGCGAAGAGTTGACTGTGCAACTTCAGTTTGTACATCACACAATTCCTGCCACTTTATGTTTTAATGATAGCCACATTGTTTTCTGAGTTCTGTCTGAGCATGTCTGGTGTGAAGGCATAATTTCCTCTCCAAGGTATTCAATCTTTGCCTGGAGTCCAACTGAGAAGTACACCTATATGTGCATAGCTTCGCCAAACACCGGCAGCTGAGTACTCACTTGCAGTCCTCGCTCTCCAGCAGCCCCCGGTACGTGTTGATCTCACACTCCAGCCGGGCCCGGACATCCAGCAGCACCTTGTACTCCTGGTTCTGCCGCTCCAGGTCCCTCCTGATCTCCTCCAGCTGGGACTCCACGTTGCCGATCAGGCACTGCACCTGGCCCAGCTGGGTACTGTAGCGGCCCTCCGTCTCCATCAGGGTGTTCTCCAGAGAGTCTCTCTGTCGTGGGGAAGGTAAGGAAGGTCACAGAGCTGCTCCTGAAAGGGCTTTTCTCCACAGCATCCAAAGAAGTCATAAGCTCCAGGAGTTAAGGAAAGGATGGCCCAAAGGCCAGCCCGGTGCCTCTGACTCCCCGACCTCCCCTTCTCACCAGGAATTTGAACAATACCCACCAGGTTGTGCTGGGCCTGCAGCTCCACCTCCAGGGCATGGAACGTGCGTCTCAGCTCAGTGATCTCCGCCTGGTAGGACTGCAGCTGCTCCAAGCTGGACACCACCTGCCCGTTCAGCTCCTCAGTCTGAAACACCAAAGGGGAGAAGGCAGAATCAGACCCTGTCTGAAGGGCCCTGAGGGGCTGAGGGGCCTGAGCGGCCACGTGCTGAGAGGCCCACCTGCCTGGTGAACCATTCCTGCACGTCCCTGCGGTTGCACTCTATCAGGGCCTCGTACTGAGACCTGGTCTCGTTGAGCACATTGTTCAGGTCCACGGTGGGGACGGCATCCACCTCCACGCTGAGGCGGTCTCCAAGCTGTCTCCTCAGGGAGTTGGCTTCCTGTGGTTGTAGAAAATGCAAGAGTGACTATCCTCAATAAAAAGTGGACCCAAAGAAATGGCACTGCTTGTCAAAGTCCTGTTTGTCTATTTCCTCGGAAAAGACATTTTTAGTGGAGCGGCTATGACAACAGAAGGCAAGGTGGTCTGCGTTCCATGTGTTCAGCTCCTTCCCACCATGACTGTGTCATGGCACTTGGATTCAAAACAAAATTCCCAAGGATTTGCTTGGGGGCCACTCAAGGATGGATGAATGCCCAACTTTCCCAGTTTGCAGACTGGCTGCAGATGACCTCATAAGAAAAAGAATTGGCTGTATAATTTCAGATTGTATATCACAGCATTTTTGCCATCAAGTAAGATCTTGTCATGATCCCTCCCAGGAGAGAGAAGGAACCCCAGATCATTCGTCATCAAGACTTTGAAAAAATGGAGACTCCAGTTCACCAGGATTGATATTTTGGCTTTGAGGGGAAAGAGAAATGGCTTTGCACGGCATGATCAGAGCAATGCTGGGACTCCTCCTACAACTCAGTAACCAATCACAAGCCCATGGAGGTGCCCTGGGAAACTCAAGCGAGGCACAAGTTCTGAGTGAAAGACAGCTTATCTGGGAACATGGATAGGTTTCATCTTTCAATGTTTTCTTTTATCCTGAAGTTTTGGTGTTCTTGAAGGAAATTTAAAAGATTCTTATTCCTGATTCTGCCACCCCAAATCACTAAAGCCACCCTCAGCCTAAAGCTGAGTCAGGTTGCTTCATTTCTCATTTCCGGTCTCACCTCCTCATGGTTCCTCTTGAGGCAGATCAGCTCCTCCTTCAAGGACTCCACCTGGACCTCCAGGTCGGACTTGCACAGGGTTAGCTCATCCAGGATCCTACGCTGGCCATTTATGTCCGACTCCACCAGCTGCCGCAAGCCCAGCTCCATCTCATACCTGCACAAGGACAGCGTCAGAGCAGTAACTGGTAGACCTTGAAGACTGACAAGAATGATCTTGGATAAACCCATTCACCTCTCCTTCCCTCTTTCGGCAATGAGTAGACCCAAGTGAGAGAAGGTTCTGGAGGCTCAGTCAAGACCCAATATTGATTCAAAAATTGATGTGAGTCCTCATCCACTTTTGTGACTGCTTTCTTGGTTCCCCCCAATCCTCTGCAGAATCCCTCACAACTGATGGATTGAACCGCTGTTTGGTAAGCTATGGAAATCCCTTTTCTTTCACTAGAGGTTGAACAAAAGGAGCAGACCCGTGTACATTCTGAACAACTCACTTGGTCTTGAAGCCATCTGCGGCCAGCTTGGCATTGTCAATCTGCACCACCAGCCTAGTGTTCTCTGCCTTGCTGCAAAGGATCTGGGGAATGAGAGGTTGCTAAGTGAGCATTGAAAATAAAGATGAAACCATCGACTTCTTTAAACTTGCTTAAAAAGCCATTTTGAAGGTAAAAGGAGGAAGAAAGAATCACGATGGCATAGATGCAAGAAACACAGTTCTCTCCCACAGATTGAGAATCCTAGCAAACGTCCCCTGCTTAGAGATGACAACAAGGCCCCTCACCTTCTGCTGGAGCTCCTCGATGGTCTGGAAGTAGGACTGGTGGTCGGGGCACACAAGGAGGTCTTGCTGCTGGCTCCGCTCCCGGATGCGGCTCTCCAGCTCTGCGTTGTCCCGCTCCAGCTGGCGCACCTTCTCCAGGTAGCTGGCCAGCCGGCCATTCAGGAACTGCATGGTCTCCTTCTCGTTGCTGTCGAAGGAGCCCTCGTAGAAGCAGCCACTGTTGCCCACGTTGGCGGGGATGTTGCAGGACCCAGGCAGGGTGGAGCTGTGGCAGCTGAGGGGCACACAGGGCCGAGAGAAGCAGCTGGAGCTGCAGCTCAGGCTGGTCAGGGAGCAGCTGTAAGGCATGGTGATGGAAGGAGTGAGGTGACCGGCTGAAGACAGAGTCCAAGTTCTCCAAGGAGCTTTGGAGTCTCCTGCGTCTGGGGAGCATTTATACCCCAACCCCAGAGGGTGTGGACACAGTATGTAATGTCTTTTTTCTTTTTACTTCTTCACTGCTTTTCAAATGCCCTTCCCTTCAGCCTGTTATTGGCCTTCTTCAGAAGAGTCCCTTGTCCCATAAATGTTTTTACTTGGCTTCTTGTTAAGTCAGGACTCCTCTTCAGGCTAGGCACGCCTGAAATTCAGAGTCCTGCAGTAGACCTTCAAAGAGGCCACACGGTCTAGCCCAAGTATCTGCCCTTGTTAATTGGGAGTTAGTCCATCTAATGACATTGTTTTGTGTCTCGTGACCTGGTAAAACCATAATCAGACTCATCTCCTGACACACCTGGCATTTCCAGGGAGGGACTAAGATTGAATCAAGGAACAAGTTGCACTAAGAGGCAGCAGGAGACTCCCTTTCCATCTGCTTTGAGAGAAGAATCCTCCAATGAGTTAGCACCCCAAGCCTTGAAGACTTGAGCTGGATCAAGGTTGATTTGGGCCATGGCCAAGAAGGATGGACAGCTGTTTGTGTAATGTTACCTGCCTATCACTTACAAGGACTGTAATGGAAAAGAATGTAAAAAAAAGAGTGGATATATGTGTATGTATAACATATATGTGTATGAATATGTATGAGTCACTTTGATGTAGAGCAGAAACTAACACAACATTGTATATCAACTATACTCCAATAAAAACTAATTTTAAAAATAAATAAAGGGCTTCCCTGGTGGTGCAGTGGTTGAGAGCCCGCCTGCCGATGCAGGGGACACGGGTTCGTGCTCCGGTCCGGGAGGATCCCACATGCCGCGGAGCGGCTGGGCCCGTGAGCCATGGCTGCTGAGCCTGCGCGTCCGGAGCCTGTGCTCCTCAACGGGAGAGGCCACAGCGATGAGAGGCCCGCGTACCGCAAAAAAATAAATAAATAAAAATGTTTAAAAAGGACTGTAGAGGAATTTTAAAGATAGAGGCTTTGATAATTAGTTTGAGAACAAGGAAGATTCTGAAAGAAGAGATCATTTAGAAAGAAGGGTGAAAAAATGCAAGCTGAGAGATCCAGACAAATGCATTGAAACTATCTAAGGAAAGTATCTGGAGGCAGGTGTGAGAACGGAATAAGGCAGTGCTTGCCAAACTTTTCCAATGAGGTATCCACAGCATTAGAACAAAGTGAGCAGTAACTGGAAAAGTCAGGATATAGCCCAAAGGAGCCTCCTCAAGCATGAAAACATCGTGTTGGCTTTAACATTAAATGTTTTAAAATTCCCAGTTAGACTTTATAACGTTTTGCCCAATCCTCCCAGTATAATCGACACACCAGGAAGATGCCCCGTATCCTCTCCTAGGCTCCCACCATCAGCCTTACTGTGTGACATGCAATCTGGTTTAAGAACCAAAGGTTGAAAAATACCAAGGGGTGGGGCGGGGTGGGGGTCATGTCATTGAATCCAAGGACCTGGGCACCCTGGAGAGAAAATGAGGAGACATGGCTTAAGGCAGGGGATTTTGCAAGGCAAGCTTGGAGTCATTTAGGGTTGATTTGGGAAGTGAAGGAAGGCACCAGAAGGTCTGAGGAAGGGGTGACCAAAGTTCTGAACATACAGAAGTTGCATAATTATAGGCACCACCAGGTACCACCTGTACCCTGGGGAGCCGCACCCCAAACTCCACTGTGGCTTTGGCTGCCTGCCATAGGCAGTTTTATTGACAACTTATTGGAGTCCTTCTCCCCATCAAGTTTCATGATAGTATTCACGTGGTGCTCTGTTTAAGTCTTGGATGAAAGGTCCCTCATCCACCCTCTCCAACACCATTATTGCTGCTTATTATAACGCCATTCAGACCAAAAGCTCCAGACTTATAATAAAATCAAAATCTCTTTGTTTTCCTCCAAGGCAATTAAAGGGGGAGAAATAGGTGGGCAGGCATCACTGAGACTTCCGGGAAAAAGGACGCGAGGCTAGGAGCTCCTGTCTCACTCATCCGGGCTTGGGACAAATGGAAAACCCTGTGAATCAGACTGATGGACATTCGCTCCTAGGGAACAGCACAGGCCTCCTACTTCCCAACTCTTGTCGGCCTGCTCCAAAGCACTGGCTTTCCAGCAAGTCGCTGTTTCCGCAGTCCTGCCTTCCTCCCCACCCAGGGAGCACAGACTAAATACCAGCAGTGTCCTCCAAGCTCTTCGGTCTTATCTACTGATTGGCCAGTGTAGCAACATGGAGGCTTTAAGCAAAGGAGAATGTTTAGGTTCTAAGTATGAGAAGATTCAAGGATTGGATCGACAAAAAAGCAAAAAGGGACTTTGCATACAATGCAGAGAGAGCAGAGAAATGGGGAGAGATGGAAACAGGGAGAGGTGTGTTTAATAAGAGAGATAAGAATACAAAGAAGAGGCAAGGAAGAAACCTGGAAGGAATCCTCAGAACCACGCCAGGCCATGCTGATCAGACAAAGCTAGCCCATCTTCGAGTGAGGGAACCTGCAGGGTGGAAAGCTGAGAAGTAGTCAAGACAACCTGAATAGATGCACAGAAGAGTGGTTCACCCTGCTGATTGTCCTGCAAGATGTAAATGAAGACTCAGAAAAGATCTACAGACAAGGGACCACAGCTTCTGAGGCCTCAGGCAGAAATGACCTTGTTCCAAGATGTCCAGACCAGAGCATTACCTCCACAATCCAGTCTGAGATTTGTTCGTGGCTGAGAAATGCACTGCTGTCTACACCGAGGCTGCAAAATGTCAAAAAGGGGCACTGCTACCTGCTCCTGAATGATAAGACTGTGGGGAGGAGAAAGGAAGAAAGGAACAGGGGTAGTCTGGCCAGCATGGCTTCAGGTCACAGCCAATCGGCAACCACAGAGAAGACGCAGCAAAGAACAGGTTACACATGTCACCTGCCGGCTTCTCCTGGAGATTCCTTTTTTCCCTGCAGAAGGTGAATGGCCCAAGAATTCAGGAGCAAGACAGCAGATGAAATGGCTGGTAAGTAAACATAATGCTACCATCCCCTGTAAATCTAGCTTCTTTCTTGCAATGTTTTCAAACTATCAATAGGCTTGAGTCAATTTGCTTCTTGAATTAGTGGGGAAGATGGGACCATGGGGTTATAAGGTCTCCATGGCCTCACACATATTAAGAGTAGACTTCATGTACTCTCTTGATTCCTTAGTTGAAATTTGCAAATTTGAGTCAGAGAGAAACTGAGCAGACAAGGGACTATCAAATCCACTTTTTTATTTAGTTCAGTTTTTTCAAAATACATCTAATGAGCAACTCCTCGATGCTGGGCATGGGACAAAATTGAAACAGAAGAATCACAGCTTCTTCCTTAGTAGATTATATGTTTATGAACAACTCAGGCTAAAATGGGTCTCCAAAATATATGAGAAATAACAAGAAGATAAGGAAGTGAGATATTTAAAAGTGTGAGATGGACGTTTGGAAATATGTTTGTATTTAATGTAATTAGAAAACTGTACATATGACATTAAGGGCAGCAACCATTTGTTGAATTTCTACCAAGCACCTGGCATAGTTCCAGGACAGCAGGATGGGGGATGGGGAATGGGAGAGAGGGGGATGCTGGTAGGGAAGAGGAAGATGACATGCTCTCAGTCTTGCTGAGCAGAGAGCCTTGTGGACCAACTCTAACGCAAAGTAATATAACTGAGCCCTTCACCTCCCCTCTGAAGAAAAATAATTCCTTCCTTCCCCCCTCCCACTTTTCCCACACCCATCCCTGCCCCAAACTCCAGTCAGGCCATTTCAACCCAGTTCATGATTCTCAGCCAGGAGGTGAGGGATGAGGCCATTTCAGATTATCTCCCTGTCCCCCAAAGGAGATTTATTCATGATTCCACTCTCTAGGTGACTCAGAGGTAGGATTCAAACAACTGATCTCATTAGAATCCTAATCCCTCTAAGAATCTTTTCTTCAACCAAACCTGGTAATGAGCTCTTTTGATACTGGTTCTTGCTACTTTGGAGTCCACAGGGTGGTGACCCTGCAGCATCCCCATAGGATCTGTGGTCGTTAAGATGCGTTTCAAAGCAGGTGAAGGAGGCTTCCAGGGTTGGGGTGTGGGGCAGCAGAAAGAAAAGAGGTAATGCTAAGTCAAGCAAGTGAAAGAGTTTCCTCTTTCTAGAAAAGGGAATGAGACTAGTGGAGAGAAATGGAGGTGACACGTGACCCTGCTGGTGAGGTGACACAGTCCTCCACCCTCAGGATCAGAGAGAGCTAATGGGGGTAGAGGGATCTTGGTGGAGGGCCTTGGAGCCAATGTGAATGACCAAGGCACATGTTTAGGATGTCCGAAAACCAGGGGTGGGAGAAGGGGTCAGGGAGATAAGGGAGATTTGGGTACCAAAACTAGCCTAAAGGGGGTGCCTCCGCTGAGGAAGGCCAGGAGATAACCAAAGGCCAGAAGCTCAGCCTGCAATGTGGTTGGGTGGGGAGGACATCGCAGGGTGGGAGGAAACACCAGAAAGATTATCCTCGGGGAGATTCCCGGGCCCTGCAAAATCCGTCTCAACGACCTCACGCCAGCCTTGGAGAGCGGGTCTGAATGGGAAGTTTTATCCAGCAAAGTCCTTAGCAGTTTGGTGCAAGTAAAGGACAACAGGCTGGAATGAGAAGACCTGGGCTTGAGTGAGACCAGCTGTGAGACTGGGCGGGGTGGGGGGGGCGGTGTTCATTTCACCTCCCTAAGCTTGAACTTTTTCCGCTGCAAAATGGGGATTGTGAAGTCTGTTCTGTCTCTCTCAGGGTTTGGGAGTGAGGGGCTCAAACTGGATAACACGTATGAAAGGGCTTTGTAAATGGTGAAATGATGAACACACATAAGGGGTTCTGACTATTTCTCTTCTTCTCTTCCTCAATGGACAAAGTGGTCATAGTAATGACAGAGGGTGGACTGGCCTTCTTTGGTGATTCCCCACCATTAAAATTGCCAGGCCCCATTGACATATATACACTACCAAACGTAAAATAGATAGCTAGTGGGAAGCAGCCACATAGCACAGGGAGATCAGCTCAGTGCTTTGTGACCACCTAGAGGGGTGGGATAAGGAGGGTGGGAAGGAGGCTCAAGAGGGAGGGGATATGGGGATATACGTATGCTTATAGCTGATTCGCTTTGTTATACAGCAGAAACTAAGACAACATTGTAAAGCAATTATACTCCAATAAAGGTGTTAAAAATAAATAAATAAAATATAATATTATTGAGATTTTTTTTTAATTGCCAGGGTCCTCGTGCTATTTTCAGATACCATAGAACATTCATCCTTTGCACCACCCTTTATGGCATAAGTTCTCAGACATGAAAGAACTCTCTAGCATAAACACTCTCTTATTTCATGCAAGGAAAAAGAATCAAAAGGTTGGGGTGATTAGGGTTCTCTCATGCTACTGACACAGTCTGAGACTTGGCCTCTGTAAAGCACAATGGTTGAAAGAACAGGTGCTAGAGGCAGACTACCTGGATCTGAACCCTGGCTTCCCCAGCTAGTAGCTGTGTGAACGGGGCACGTTACTTCACTTTTCTGAGCCTTGATTCCTCATCTGCAAAATGGAGATAACAATAACATTGGCTTCATCGGATTGCTGTAAAGATTAAATGAGTATATGTATATAAACTTATCCCTAACTTAGATCAGTGCCTGGCTCATAGTAAGAGCTCAATGAGTGTGAGCGTCCATGACAATGATGATGAAGCTACATGATGCTGATGGTGGTGATGTTGACGATGATGGTGGTGATGATGAAAAGGATAATTGTGGTGGCGGTGATGGTAGTGATGATGGTGATGATGGATTGTTTGGTTTCTAGGGAAGCTCTTCACACCTCCCCAAGCATAATCATCCCCTTTACCCAGCATTTCTTCCCCGGAACCCAAACCACTTCACACATACACGCACACACACACAAACAATGTCTCATCAAAGCTAATATTTTAATTATAGATGACAGTCAGGGCATTGGATATGAACTTAAGAAACACAGGTCAATCATCTTGGGGCCCCACTGACTCACTTCATGTCACCAGAAGAATCCCTCCATCACCGAATGACTCACCTTCTCTCCCTCTCCTTACATGGGAAGAACATGGTGGTGCAAGGATAAGTGGCTTTATTTTGTTAGACAGCTTTGAACTTGTTGGATGAAAGGAGCTGTTTAAGTACAAAGGAAGAGGGGAAGGTGTTTGGGCCAGGTGCTAAATTAACACTGATCAAGATTGCTCTTTCTTATTGAGACCTACTCTTGGGTAAGTACCTTAGGGATGCATCACCTGTACCCAGACACCTTTACGCTTGGGAAAAAGAGCAGAAGCGCAGTGGAAGGGAAGGGAGGAAAGGGTAGACAGCCTCTGACCTTCCAGAGCTTCCTACGATGGAAGTCTTGATGGCTCTTCATCAAGCAAATCAGTTCTGTCTACACAGACGGTGGCCAACAGGTGGGATTCTGGGCTTGAGAGCAGTTGGAGGTACAGCAACCAAGGCCTGGCTTAGGCTCTCTCCACCCCTGGGACTTGGGACTGTTGTCGCTCCCGCATCAGGACGGGCTGGACTCAACAACCATCAGCTGGACTCTGTAAATTTCTCAGCAAGCTACTCTGATTCAGAGAGTTCACGGAGTAGAGAAGGCAGACAAGAACGAGCTGTGGAGTCAGTGTGTTAGCTCCACTTATAGCTTCACTGATTAATAAGACCTAGAAAGAAGGGAGTCATCAAATTTGGAGGCTAGAAGACCCCTACAGCCACCTTATCCAGCTCCATCAGCTGCCTGAGCGACCTTCTCAACGTCCCCACCGGGTGGTTATAAAGGCCCTCCTTGAATGCCTCCAGTGATGGGGAACTTACTGCTTGGTTAGCTCTAATGCTGGTTTCTGAAGACATGCTGTTCTCATCCATGGCTGCCTAAATATGGAACTTCTGGTTCATGTGGCTATTGACTGCAGGTTCCAAGCTGGGCAGCTGCCAGAAGGACTTGCCAGTGGAGCCTGGGGGGGAGCTTTGGGTGGGTGAGTTTGATTGGCCTTTTCTAGACTGATGGTGTCACCGGCTCAGCAATTACCATCATTTAACATGTTCAACGCTATCTCAATGGGATCAAGAGTTCCTCACCCTTGAGATCAGGAGAGTAAGGCCCATCCCTTCTGCAGTGGGTCTGGCCAGTCGGGATCTTACTTCACAAATAAACCCCCCTTACACGGTGATTCTTAAACTTGAGTGTTCATGGAATCACCTGGAAGCCTCAATGAAACAGACTGCTTATTAAGAAAGTCTGGGGTGGGGCCCAAGAATTTGCATTTCCAACATGTTCCCAGGGGATGCTGGTACTACTGGATGGAGGACCACACTTTTAGAACAACCACTCTAAACCTTCTCATGTTTAATTTTTTGCCCCTTCAAAGTACGGGCTTTGGATCTACTTCAAAGAAACTGGGGTTCAACCTTGATTCAGCTACCAGCTGAAAATAGTAACAGCCGCTCCCTCTTTGCAGGGTTTTTGTGGGACCCTGTGTGACCATGTCTATAAAGCCCCAACACGGTGCCTTGCGATGGCTTCATCCAAATTAAAGGGGGACTTGATTTAGTCTGAACGAGTCTGTATTTTAAAAGCTCTGTGAATCTGGCTCTAAACAGGCTTGGTCAGGTCAAGAGCTGGGTATCCCTCATCTGTGCCATTTTGCTGCAGTTCCACTTTTAACCACGGTCCTCACTGGCTTTGCCATCTTCCAGGACCACTCTGGTGAGTGAGCCACAACCCCTGCTCCTACAGGAATGGTTGCATCACTCTCAGCATGGGATGGAGAAACAGACCAGCGGGCACTGGACTCCATATGCTGCAGAAGTAAAGTTTATTAGCAAAATAAAAGCAAGGTTACCCGCCCCATCTCAGAGAGATCAGGAGGCAGCAGAAGAGGGAAAATGGAGCAGTCAGGACATCCTGAAGAGAGGAAGCACAAATCCAGGGGCCGGGCTGAGCTGCTGGGCTGGAAAGCCCATCAACAGAGAAGCACTGCCTGGCTTCATTCTCCCCCAGGCTGGCTGGGGAAGAAAGGCCTCCGATGGCAGGACTGGGGGATGGAGCCAAGGGGCTACAGACATTTCCCATTTTCTGGCATCTCTGGCTGAGGAGTAATTCAGCATCGAGGCGATGAGCAAGGCCCACAGGAGGCCCGAGAAGGCCCGAAAAGGTAGGGAGAGCAGGGGGTACAGGCTGCAGGGGCCGCACAGGTGCTGGAGCCTAGGGTCGCGCACATGTCGCAGGGGAGCCTGCAGAAGAAAAAAAGGTGCTTAAATATTGGCGTGAGAAGTGCATGAAAATCCAAAATAAATAGGCACTTTAGAATTGGAAGAGAAAAGGGGGCTTAGGACGGTAGAGGTCCCTCTAGGCCTAGAGAGGGGAGTGACTTGCCCCGAGTTCACAGTGAGGCTGCGGCCAGAGCTCAGAGCGCCTGTGTGCAAAGCCGGTGTCCTCTCCCACGTGGAAAGGAACACGGAGGAAAGGCAGAAAGGCTGGCGGAACAGGAGCAGGCCAAGGCCGACCACTGTCTTCATTTAAACACAGCCCCTGATCCTGTTCCTTATTGCGCACAGGGGTGTACTATCTGTCCTACCTCAATCTCCAGAAGGTTCTGACATGTGGCGATCTCACCCTCCAGCCAGGCCTTGACGTCCAGTAGCATCTGGTACTCCTGGCTCTGCCACTCCAGGTCAGCCCGGATCTCTGACAGCTGAGCCTCCACGTTGCTGATGAGGCACTGCATCTGGGCCAGCTCAGTGCCGAAGCGGGCCCCGGACTCACACAGCGAG
Organism: Mesoplodon bidens; assembly: GCF_964165515.1. Lineage (NCBI taxonomy): Eukaryota > Metazoa > Chordata > Mammalia > Artiodactyla > Ziphiidae > Mesoplodon > Mesoplodon bidens. The sequence continues at coordinate 51,935,542 of NC_138179.1, read as the reverse complement.
TTCTGCAGACCAAAGAAAGAGGGAAAGAGGTTAAAAGTCATCGACCCTTTCCTCAGCCTCTTCAGGAAGACTACGACACCCCGAGCCATTGCCAGGCCCCAAGAAAAATCCAGTCCTCAGCTGTGGCAACTAGCAACGCGCTGTGACTCTTCCTCGTAGACCTTAGGAGACATTTGCAGAACCTCCCTCACCACATGAATGTTCTTGCGTCCCCATCTACGAGAGTGTTCTTGCAAAGGTGAGGAAGTCAGCTTAAAGCTGGGTCCCTGGTCTGTATCTAAGTGAGGCATGTACTGAACCTGGGAATTGCCCATGGGAAGTGGGAGCCCAGCTGAGTCTTCCAGCTCACCAGGAACTCACCAGCGTGAGCTGAGCCTGCAGCTCTACCTCCAGGGCCTCGTACTGGTACCGCATCTCCTCCAGCACCCCGCCCAGGTCCACAGCAGGCACCACGTCCAGCTCCGTCCGGAGCTGGTCCCCCAGCTGACACTTCAGAGCGTGGACTTCCTGTGGACATAGGAGGATGTCCCATTCATGGGGCCCCCACTGCCCTCTACTCAAAGCCTCACCTCCCACTTCCCATCCCCTCCAGCGATTTCCCTGCCCTCCTCTGAGGATGAGGTGCTGCCTGCATCAGCATAGCAGCTTCCAGAGCCTTTCAGTGGGCGAGGTCCCACGGAAAGCCAGAGCTCCCCTGCAAGGCTTCACAACGAGGCACGAGCTTCCACCCAAGCATGCGTCCTGGGGCCCCAGGACACAACCTACAGCATGACTTGCTGGCCTTCCCTCTGCCCTCCAGCTGTGAGTTGGCGTTCCCTGTGTCGTGCACTCACAGAAACAGCAGGGTGATTCCCACTCATTCAGTGCTAAGCACCTAAGTCAACCAGGCAGAGTGGCCGGTACTGAGGATACCAGGATGGACCGTGGTCAATGCTGCCCTCATGGGCAGATGGCCAAAGGGGAGGCCACAGAGCAGCCAGGTGTGCCCACTGTAAACCGGCTTCTTCCACGCCCCCAGCTGAGATGGACCCTGGATCCTCTCCCAGATTAGAAGCCAAACGGGCAGAATGGGAGAAAGGAAACATCTTCCTTAGCTCTGGAGGAGTGAGGCTTCCACAGTGCCCAAAAGAGAGACAATAAAATATAATGTCCTTCCCTGCTCCTACGTTGGACCCTCTGAGGAGTATAAACCCTTTGACCTTCACACACCTCCACTGTAGGCTGTGGACCATGATTTCTGTCATGAATTATTAGCGCTCACAAATTGGTCGAGCTGCAGTGTGGAAACACATCCTTTACCAAGGCAGCGGAGCTTCGTATGAAATGACCTCGGGGTAGGAAATGCGGGGCCAAGTTCTGGTTCTACCACTCAACAGCCATGCAACTTCTGGCAAGTCCCATCAGGGCTCTGAGCCTCTGTGTCCTCACGAAGGAGATGCCTTCACTGCCCTGCACACTTCACCCGGTTCTTCTTACATAGAATCAAGCGGAGGATGCATTCCAAATCACGTTGTAAATTATAAAAGTTAAACAAGTGCAGGTGGCCAGGGATGTTTTCTCAAGACCTTGGGCTTAATGCCCTCTGTTTACTCCTGCTGTGAATGTTGATTTGGGATCTTGGTCGATTACCTCTCCTATACCAAGTGCCTCACCAGAGAGAAGTCCAGGTAGACATCTGGCCCCTCCCCCAAGCGTGGTACCCCAACTCACTTGGTCCTGAAGTCATCAGCAGTCAGCTTGGCATCGTCTATTTGCACGACCAGCTTGTTGTTCTCAGATTTGACGCACAGGATCTGGGAAAAGAAAGTACACCCAGGGATTTGCTTGTTCCCAGAGCCATCTACGGCCTCAGTCAAAGGAAGCACCATTGGCTGGGTTCAAACTACAACATCCCCTTGGACAACACAAACTCCCAAACATGTGAGCTATGCTGGTGTGGTACAGGAGGGGCACATGCAAGAGGATGCATGGCAAAAGGTGAAGGTTTAGAGCCAAAGGAAGCAAGAGATGGAAGGTCGTAGCAAACTGAACATATAGCAAGTATTTTCCCAGATATGATGCTTAACCTGGTATAAACAAGATATGGAATCTAAGCCACAGAGCAATGGGCTGGTTATTACAGTTTCAGATAAGGTGGGATCCATTCTTAATAAGTCCCATTCACTGGTTGGTCAACCTCCTCAAAGGTCTTCTCTGAATCTAGCCATAGCTCCATGGCCCTTAGTCTTTTTCTTTTTTTTTAACATCTTTTTTGGAGTCATGGCCCTTATTCTGATATTCTTTGTCTTTCTGTCTCCAAAACTAAGATGAAGTCTCTTAAGAAGCATTGCATTATAACCAAAGGGGACAGCAGATATACATAAGAGACCAATATTACTGAATGGATATACACTGGCTTATAAAGGACATTAGAACATACTCCGCTGACCCCTTTTGCTGCACCAGAACTTAGGTTGCACTGGTTTTTGCAACTACAGTTTAGGAATTGTAAGCACTGAAACTCAGAAAGCGTAAACTCAGAATCCTAGAGAATCAAATCCTACATCTCATCCTCTTCACATTCACATTCACCTTCACTCAAGAGATTCTCTTGGGCTTCCCTGGTGGCGCAGTGGTTGAGAGTCCGCCTGCCGATGCAGGGGACACAGGTTCGTGCCCCGGTCTGGGAAGATCCCACATGCCGCGGAGCGGCTGGGCCCGTGAGCCATGGCCGTTGAGCCTGCGCGTCCAGAGCCTGTGCTCCGCAACGGGAGAGACCACAACAGTGAGAGGCCCACATACGGCAAAAAGAAAGAAAGAAAGAAAGAAAGATTCTCTTCCCACAAGTTTGGGGTTGGCAGATACAAACTATTATATATAGACTGGGTAAACAAAACCTGGTCCTACTGTATAGCACAGGGAACTGTATTCATTATCCTGGGATAAACCATAATGGAAAAGAATATAAAAAAGAATTTGTATACATATGTATAACTGAATCACTTTGCTGTTCAGCAGAAATTAACACAACACTGTAAGTCAACTATCCTTCGATTAAAAATAATTTTATCTGTGGCTGATTCCACTGCCAATCCAGGCCCTGAACATTTAGTGCAGGGTCAGTCATCTTTTTCTGTACAGGGCCAGATAGTAAATCTTTCAGGCTTTGCAGACCACGCATCTCTGTCATGACCACTCGACTCTGCCATTGTAGCACAAAAGCAGTCACAGACAATACACCAGTGAGTGAGCATGGCTGTGTGCCAATACAACTTTATTTACAAAGTCAAGCAGGAGGCTGAATTTGGCCTAGGGACTGTTGTTTGCCAACCTCTCTGTTCGGGAGCATCACAAACCTCACTTTCTGCTGCAGCTCCTCGATAGTGCAGAAGTGGTTCTGATAGTCCAGACACACGGTGGCCTCATGGCATTTGCTCGACTCTTGGATCTGGGTCTCCAGCTCCATGTTGTCCCGCTCCAGGTGGCGCACCTTCTCCAGGTAGCTGGCCAGCCGGTCACTCGGGAACTGCATGGTCTCCTTCTCATGGCTGTTAAGGGAGCCTTCGCCATAGGTCCTGCAGATTCCGATGTTGCCAGGAATGTGGCAGGTCCCCAGCAAGGGGCAGGCGGCATTGCAGCTGTGGGCATTCAGAGGCTGGGTCAGCCCGGAGGGGTTGTCCCCACTCGGATTCAGAAGACAAAGGGGGCTTGTTGCCAAAGCAGATTTTCTTTTTTTTAATCAATATTTTTTTAATTGAAGTATAGTTGATTTACAATGTTGTGTTAATCTCTGCTGTACAGCAAAGTGATTCAGTTATACATATATATACATTCTTTTTTATATTCTTTTCCATTATGATTTATCATAGGATATTGTATATAGTTCTTTGTGCTATACAGTAGGACCTGTTGTTTAAAAGCAAAGCAGATTTTCTTTAACCAACATTTACCAAGCACTTACAATATGCCAGGCATCATGAAAGGCATTTTCACATGCATTCTATCCCAGTGACTCTGTGAAGGAGATAGACTTATCCCCATTTCCACAGGGGAGAAGGAGACAGAGATGCACAGAGATTAGGCTATCTGGCAAAATCACACAGCACGTTAGTAGTAGAATTGGAATTCTAGCCCAGGTTTTTTAAAGCCAAAGCCACTGATTGTTTCCACTCCGGCAAGATGCTGGTTGGTGTGTCTGTCTGGTTACTTATTGATGGCTAAAGAAAAGGACTATTTGGAAGTAAACTTATCTCGACCAATTGTTTGAGAAGATATATATCAAATGATCTTAGGAACTTTTTGTTTGGCCAACTTGAGATCATTGCATTCATAGGTTAAAATTTACAAAACCCAAAAAGAGAATTGTTTTTATTGTGAATGATTTTCCCAGTTATCACCTGACACACCCTGTTTTGATCGTATTGTAAAAGTTTCCCCAACAAAGTAGGGAGGGTACTGTTCAGTGCAATTCAGTCCACAAACCGCCTGACCTCTGGGTCACTGTGTCCAACTCCTGGGCTCTTCTCTCTGGAAGCGTCACCCTCTGGCCAGCCTTCCCTGAATGGCTGCTCTGCCCGTTGGGTCCCCACTTCCACCCCAGAAGGAGGCCTTGCTCTAGGGCAGTGAGTGGCAGATGAGAGACCCAGTCCCTTTAATGGCCTCAGGGAAAGTTGTATCTTTGAAATGCAAGTCCTTTCTTTCCCAGTCCCCACTCCGCGAGGATCCTGCTACCTGTGGGAGTTTCTCCCAAACGTCAGTTATGCCAGAGGTTTCATTACTTTGCCGTGGCCCAAGCTAGGTTTTCCTATAAACCTGAGTTAATGAAATCCAAATGCTTTGATATGAGGATAGAGTTCCTCTGAGAATCCCCACATGTGTAGCACTGGGTCCAGTCTCCAGGAGGTCCTGGTGCTGGTGGGCAAAAACACTTCCCAAAGTCTATGCCCAGGGCTTCCTCATCCATCACATAAGAGAGATGGGCTGGGCAGGAGGATAGCTCGTGATGTCTCTAACTTGGAAGGACCATGCAAACATGGAAGACGGTGGCCGTCTGTGTCCAGCAGTGGGTGGCACTCCTGGCCCTGGGCTGTGGGGCTTAGTTTCATAGTAAAAACCTTGAACAGGCATTTGGGTGGTCAGACAGGTCTTGGTACGTCGGAGTGACACACAGGTGTGGAAACAGGGACCAGGTTGGACTGGACAATATGTGATGGGGGCCAGGGAGCCTACAGAGGTCCCCAAAGCATCCAAGGGCCTGAACGCCTGGTCTGTGACTTCCTGTGTGATTATTTCTGCTGCAGCTCTGGCCACAGCCTGAGGTCTGGGCTCCTCCTGAGTCAAATGCTTGAAGTACGAGGAGATGCTGAGTTTGGTGGTTGCTAGTCCTTTTTGAAAGGGGAACTATATTCCTGGGAAAGAGTTTCAGCATCTCAGAAAAAAGTGTCTCTATTCTTAGAAATGTGAAAGCAGGGGAAAGGGGAAAATACTTAACCTGAAATAATAATAAACCTTGGTGCACGGAGAAAGCATGAAGAGCTCAGAGACACCCGCTAGGCTTGGCAGTGAAACACTTGGCTCCAACTTCCACCTGTTGGTTGCGTGTCTGTGAGCACATCTTTCCATCCCCCTGGGCCTTAGACTCCTTGTCCATAAAAGAGAGACACTGGGCCAGCTCATCTGAAAGGCTCCTTGTGATTCTGACAGCCCAGGACCGTGCCAGCCAGTAGAACTTTCTACAATAATAGAAATATCCTATTTTCTGCACTGTATGGTACCACCAGCCACAGGTAGGTGTTGAGCGCTTGAAATGTGGCTAGTACAACTGAGGAACTAAATTTTTCCATTTTATTTCATTAAAAATTAAATAGCCACATGTAGGTAGCAGCTACCACACTGGACGGAAAAGGACCAGGATTCTAGAACCAAAGATTTGGTTCTGTTTGGTCTATTATATTTATCAAGCTAAGTACATTCTAGATGAATTTTGCACAAGGATTGAAAATAAGAAGGAAGTCTGGTCTGCACTCAGTTATTGCAGCATCCAGTGAGCCAGAAGCCCCTCTCCCTTGACACTCCAGCTCATTGAAGTTTGTTGGGTTTTTTTTTTTTTTTTTTTTTTTTACAATACGTGGGCCTCTCGCTGTCGTGGCCTCTCCCATTGCAGAGCACAGGCTCCGGACGCGCAGGCTCAGCGGCCATGGCTCACGGGCCCAGCCGCTCTGCGGCATGCGGGATCCTCCCGGACCGGGACACGAACCCGTGTCCCCTGCATCAGCAGGCGAACTCTCAACCACTGTGCCACCAGGGAAGCCCCAGCTCATTGAAGTTTTACCCCCAACTCCAACCTGCAACCACAGCTGGCTAAGCAGTGTGTTTGAGTCTCCTGCCAGGCTCACAACCCCGTCTGCCAGGCACGCATGCAGGATCATGTCAGGGAAGCCCCAGGCAGCTTCAGGATCCAATCCATTTCTCATCACTTCTTGGCAAGTAGAGGGAGCAGATCCTTAATAGAAACGTCACTTCAGCCCATTAAGGAAGAACTGTGTCTTTGGAGGGTGAGGTTCAGAAAGGTATTCAGGATTCCTGATCCCAGCTCTCTCATCTTTGTCATCTGTCATGGCCCATCTATTGCCTACTCGGGTCCTTCACTGAGTCGCTCAGATTAATCCCTGATTTTTCCATTCCCACTCTAATTCCCTTAGTTGAGACCCTGTTAGCTTCTTCCACACGCTATTCGTCAGCTTTCTCCCTGCCTCTCAGCCATCCTGTTTAGACCCCTTTGTGGAACTTCCTAAAATATCACTCCAGGTATGTCATCCTTGGGCTCAAATCCTGCTGCAGCCCTCCCACTGCCTTCAGGCTGGAGTCCAGGCTCTTCAAGGGGTGCCCGAGGGCCCCTGCTGGCTGACTCCTTCCTACCATTTGAACTTTATCCCCACCAGTCTTTTCCAAGAGCCCACTGCTCCAGTCAGCAGGGCCACTCAAGGCCTCCTGGGCCTGATTTCTGCTTTCCTGCAGACCTCATGTACTTACTCCTATCCTTTGCTCTGTAGACATCCTATTCAACCTTCCAGGCCCATCTCGGATGCTGCCAGTTACATGAAGCCCTTCTGCTCTCCCTCAAGCTGGTACCTCTCCCAATCTTTGTCAGTGTGTACTCTTTCTAGGTAGGAATTTGGGGATGTAGCAGAGTGGCTAGAATAAGGCTGCAGTGCAGCTGTCTAGACCTACGTTCAAATACTGTTCTTGTCTATAACCTTGGACAACTGACTAAACCACTCTCTGAGCCTCAGTTTCCCATCTCTAAAATGGACACAATGTCTGATGCCTACCTTACAGGGTGTTCATGAAAACTATATAAATTAATTTATGTTAAGGTGCTCAGCACGGTACCAGGTGCATTATAAGTGCTCAATAAGTGGTAGTAATAGTTATTATTATTATATTTTTGGCTCTTATTGTGGAAGGAGCGTGGCCTTACACAGGTAAGCTCCCTCCCTAATTAGAAGTATCTGGACAGTGGCAATTGCTTGCATTTTTTGGTACCTCCTGCACCCAGCTGTGTTTGCAAATGGTGAGGACACAGAATATGAATTGCTTGAGCATCTCTGGGAACTGCAGGCCCATATTTGAGTCCTGGTCCACCACTTACTAGCTGTGTGACCTTGGGCAAGTTTCTTAACCTCTCTGGGCCTCAGTTTCCTCATTTGTAAAGGGAAGAAAATAATGGTACCTTTTTAATAGATTGTTGCAAGGATTAAATGGGCATTAACAAGGTGTCTGGAGGACTACTGCTGTGGGTTAACAGCCCCTAATATGGAACCTGCATGAAGATTTTTTGAATGAATGAATGATCCCATTGTACCAGGTGTAATGAGGTTTAGGGGTGGAGTTATCACAGTATTATTCTCGATGAACAGTCGTCTGGCCTAGCTTTATGGCATCATCAGATCCCTCCTCTCTTTATTCTTTCATTACTTGGCTCTGGACCAGTGGCCTTGCTTTAACTGGTTTATAGCATGCAGACCTTTTTAGTAAATCCCTCTCAAGTCTCTATGGAAGCAGAAGGGGCATAAAAATAAATATAGAATTTGGCCACACTCCTCTTGAGCCCAACTGAGCAGAACTGGCTGGTGGATATAGCAGCATAAGTGACAAGGAGAGAAAGACGGGTGTGCAGGGCCACTGGATGAGGGTTTTTTTTTTTAACATCTTTATTGGAGTATCATTGCTTTACAATGGTGTGTTAGTTTCTGCTGTGTAACAAAGTGAATCAGCTATACATAAACATATATCCCCATATCTCCTCCCTCTTGCGTCTCCCTCCCACCCTCCCTATCCCACCCCTCTAGGTGGACACAAAGCACGGAGCTATGTGCTATGCGGCTGCTTCCCCCTAGCTATCTCTTTTACATTTGGTAGTGTATCTATGTCCATGCCACTCTCTCACTTCGTCCCAGCTTACCTTTCCCCCTCCCCGTGTCCTCAAGTCCATTCTCTACGTCTGCATCTTTATTTGCCAGTTAACTAAGAACACGTGCTCTGAGTCAGCATCCACAATCTGAAACATCAGCCAAGAGAGCCATTAGCCTATGGAAATGAGAGCGGTCTTTTCTAAGAGACAGAGGCTAGGGCGCCCCTTGCAGTATCAGAGCGCGTTCCGGACACCGCATCTCCTGGCACTGCTAGTGGCATTCCTTGCCCGCTGGAACTGGCCCTGCTCTCTTGGTGGCCACCGAACTGTGGTCAGGCTCGGCCTGAGGAGGCACCAGCCACCCAGCCCGCGTCCCTCCAGGATCCAGCAGCGCTGAGGGACTTCAGGGGCGGCCGGGAGGGGGCAGGGAACGCAAGGCACACAGACGTAAGGGATCTACCCATAAGATAGAACCCTGTCATGATTCATAAGTGATTAGGAAGCCGGGATGATCCGAAGAAGTCAGGCACGTATTCATGCTGCCATCCCACACCTGGCCCGTTGGGACCATTCTGCTCCATTCCAAGTGGACAGACTCCTTCTAAGTGCTCAGCATGTGCCAGGTGCCACGGGGGATACTGAGATGGATGATGACAAAGCATCTGTTCTCAAGTCTTTTCCATCTCCAGGGAGACAGACATGCCACTGGAGATCACACTGGGGAAGGGTGGGTGTTTTTGGCACTTGGAAGGATTACGTAGCTTCATGTGTTGAGCTGTGGTGGACAGGAGGACAGGAAAGGTCAGCTGGGCCCCATTCAACGGTGACCACAAAGGCCATGCTGGGGAGGGAGGGCTTTATTTTATAGGCAGTGGGGAGGCCTTAACTTTTTTTGAGGAGGAAATGATAGAATTTCCTTAACTGCCTAGCTCCTCGCTAGATGGTAAACACCTGGAACTCAGAGACAAAATATTTTTATCCCCTGCATCTGGTGCATAGTAGATGCTCAGTAAACGTTTCTTGACCGAGTCAATGAGAGCTCAAAGCTGCTCTTCAGGAAGGTGGCACAGATGGCAACAGGAAGGGGAGGGAGCGCAAGGGGCAAGGGAGGGAGTGGAGCATGGGTTACGCGGCAACCTGCAGAAGAAAGTCACGTGGGAAGGATTAGAACGACGCCCAGCTCAGCAACAAGTGCCGTCAATTCTTCCCCCACCCAGCCCCCACCCCGCCCCCGGTGCCTCTCAATCGCACCCACTGCCCGCCTTCTCCACTCAGTTTCCCCCCCATCCTAACCTCATCGTCTTCACCTGTGTGACCCCATCGGCTTCCTAACTGGGCTCCCCAGCCCCACTCTTGCCCCTCCTAAATATCCTCAGCTTCTTGGCCACAGTGATCTTCTGCAAACACAAGTCATGCCCCTCCTCTGCCCAGAACCCTAGTGGCTCCCACTCGTGCTAGAACAAGAGCAGCTTCCTTCAACTCGTCACATCCTCCCCGAAGCCTCCCCTGATCTCTGTGTCAGATCCCCCTATGGGACCATGTACCTCCTTCCAGAGTGATTTGTCATTACTCGACTATGGTCTGTCTCCCCACTAGGCAGTGAGGTCAGCAGTATGTATGCCCACCCTGCATACCTAGCCTAGAGCTGGCACTTACTAAGAATGTGTTGAATGAGATGAATTCATCAATTGATATAGAAGGAATACAGAAGGAGAAAGGATGGTCTCCGAGACTGACAGGTGTGAGCTCAAAACCAGCAACAACACACTGAACACTGGATGGAGGCCAAATAGCCCAGAGACTGGACAGGCAGCCTGAGGACCACATCCAGCCTGAAATGTGTTTCATTTGGCCAGTACTGTATTACTTTATTTTTTTTATTTTTTATTTTTTTGCAGTACGCGGGCCTTTCACTGTCGTGGCCTCTCCCGTTGCGGAGCACAGGCTCCGGACACGCAGGCTCAGCGACCATGGCTCACGGGCCCAGCCACTCTGCGGCATGTGGGATCCTCCCAGACCGGGGCACGAACCCGTGTCCCCTGCATCAGCAGGCGGACTCTCAACCACTGCACCACCAGGGAAGCCCCTGTATTTTTTTAATTTGTTGAAAAGGTTTAAAAATCAGGAGAACTTAAAACATTTGTTTTAAAAGAACCTAAACATTTAAAAGAAACCCAGCTTCCCAGCTTCCCTTGAATAATGAGAAGATCCAGCCGTACTGAATCTTCATCTTATGCGGTAGAAATGGCCCTGAGGGGGCACAGCACCTTCACTGGACAAGCCATAGCTCCCTGGTTCTCCACCGTCCCACAGTGACCCACGTCACTCACGTATGTTCACGGCCTAGTTCTTGAAAAATATTTGACTTTGCAGCCCTTGCCCTGGAGGACAAGATTCTAAATGGCAGAGAAGCAAGGCTGAATGTCTACCTACAATCCTCAGCCCACCAGGTATCCAAGGCCCAGAGGTATCCTGCATCCAGGCAGCCACCAAGCCCTGCCAATTCTGCCTGTACCACGGCTGGGGGCGGATGCCTCCACTGCCCAGATTCAGACCCTCCCCATTGTTTATTACCTAGACCCCATCCAAGGCCTCCTGAATGGCCCCCGTGCCCAGCCCCTCCTCCCTCTCTCTACTCAGCCCTTCCTGTTGCCATCTGTGCCATCTTCCTGAAGAGCAGCTTTGAGCTCTCATTGACTCGGTCAAGAAATGTTTACTGAGCATCTACTATGCACCAGATGCAGGGGATAAAAATATTTTGTCTCTGAGTTCCAGGTGTTTACCATCTAGCGAGGAGCTAGGCAGTTAAGGAAATTCTATCATTTCCTCCTCAAAAAAAGTTAAGGCCTCCCCACTGCCTATAAAATAAAGCCCTCCCTCCCCAGCATGGCCTTTGTGGTCACCGTTGAATGGGGCCCAGCTGACCTTTCCTGTCCTCCTGTCCACCACAGCTCAACACATGAAGCTACGTAATCCTTCCAAGTGCCAAAAACACCCACCCTTCCCCAGTGTGATCTCCAGTGGCATGTCTGTCTCCCTGGAGATGGAAAAGACTTGAGAACAGATGCTTTGTCATCATCCATCTCAGTATCCCCCGTGGCACCTGGCACATGCTGAGCACTTAGAAGGAGTCTGTCCACTTGGAATGGAGCAGAATGGTCCCAACGGGCCAGGTGTGGGATGGCAGCATGAATACGTGCCTGACTTCTTCGGATCATCCCGGCTTCCTAATCACTTATGAATCATGACAGGGCTCTATCTTATGGGTAGATCCAGTTGCTTCCTAGAACCTCCTCCAAACCTCTCACAGCCCATGTACTTGCAGTCCTCGCTCTCCAGCAGCCCCCGGTACGTGTGATCTCAAACTCCAGCCGGGCCCGCACATCCAGCAGCACCCGGTACTCCTGGCTCTGCCGCTCCAGGTCACAGTGGATGTCGGCCAGCGGGACCTCCAAGTTGGTGATCAGGCATTGCATCTGGGCCAGCTGGGAGCTGTAGCGGGCCTCCATCTCTGCCAGGGTGGATTCCAGAGAGTCTCTCTAAGGCAAAAGGAAAGACAGAATAGCTGTGAGGGGAGGACCTATTTTGCATGACCTTAGAAAGAACCAAGAAGCAGCCACTGTGGAAGACAGTATGGAGGTTTCTCAAAAAACTAAAACTAGAGCTACCATATGAACCAGCACTTCCACTCTTGAGTATATATATGAAGAAAACAAAAACATTCAGAAGGATATATGCACCCCAATGTTTATAGCAGCATTATTTACAATAGCCAAGACATGGAAGCTGCCTAAGCGTCCATCGACAGATGAATGGAAAAAGAAGATGTGGAGTTTATATACACGATGGAATATTACTCAGCTATAAAAGAGAATGAAATAATGCCATTTGCAGCAACATGGATGGACTTGGAGGGCATTATGCTAAGTGATATAAGTCAGAGAAAGACAAATACTGTATGATATCACTTATATGTGGATTCTAAAACTACGACAAACTAGTGAATAAAACAAAAAAGAAGCAGACTCACAGATATAGAGAACAAACTAGTGGTTACCAGTGGGGAGAGGGAAGAGGAGAGGGGCAATATAAGGGTAGGGGAGAAAAGGGTTATTATAGAATTATGTGAAATCATGCATGTGAAACTTTTGAAAATTGTAAAGTGCTATAGAATTTAAAGAATCTTCATTCAATTTTTTTTTAAAAAGAAAGAAAGAAAGAGCCGAGAAGAGCCAAGTCTCTCCTTGGGGTTGGGAATGACCCCTCCCTACCTGAGTCACTGAGGAAACTGAAGCCCAGAAAGGTCAAGTGACTTGTTCAAGGTTAAACAGCTGGGAAGTGACAGGCCAGGGTTTGAACCTGCATTCACGTGATGCTAAATTCCTTATTTCTTCTTCAACCTTACTCAGGCTTCAGGCCTTGGACCTGAGGTCCTCCGGGCTCCCCCGCTACAAGCATCACTGAGATCAGTGGTCTTCAACCCTGGCTGCACTTTAGAGTCATGTGGGAGATGCTAAAAAACAGCCATGCCCAGGCCCCACCTCCAGAGACTCTGATATAATGCATGTGGGGAAGAGCCTCGGCATGGAGATTTTTTAAATTTGCACAGGTGGCATTGAGAAGTACGGGTTTGGAAGGGCAGGCTAAGCAGAGAACAAGGCTTCTTGGGAAGAGTGTTTGACAGGGGCCCCCTAACCCACATCAGATTTGAAACATGGCCCTTTTATCTCTGAGCTGGGTCTTGGGAGAAACTTCCCTGCAGGAGAGGTCAGCTGGGCAAGCAATGGTGGTGGTTAAATCTGGACCTCCTCCCCCTGCTGCATCCTCCTCCCCCTCGCCGTCCCCGTCCTCCCCCCGCTTCCTCTTCCCCCTCCTCCTTCCTGGATGCCTGCACCTACATTCGGTGCTGCCTGAGATCCAGAGGTGGGAGAGAGGTGCCCACAGGCGCATTCACCAGGCTGTGTTGGGCCTGCAGCTCGATCTCCAGTGTGTTGACCGTTCGTCTCAGATCACTGATGTCTGACGGGTAGCTCTGAAGCTGCTCAGAGCTTGTGGCTACCTGCTGGTTAAGTGCTTCCATCTGCAATGGGGAGACAGGAGGAGGCTGGGGGTGCCTCTCAGGGATCCTGGGGAGGCCAGCTCCCTGTGAGAGGCCCGCCTGCCTGGTGAACCATCCCTCCACGTCCCTGTGATTGTTCTCCACCAGGGCCCCGTACCAACACCACATCTCTTCCAGAACCCTGTTCACATCCACGGGGGTTGCGGCGTCCACTTCAACGTTAAGGCGGTCCCCAGGCTGGCATCGGAGGGCATCGACTTCCTGAAAAGACACAAGAACGCCAGGCAAGTGTGAAGTCACGAGATCCTAGATCACCTCCCCGAGGAGATGTGAAAAGGTAGAGCAAAGGATGCTAAAGATCTCCGCCTTAGAGGGTCCCTGTGATGACTGAAGCCACTCGGCAGGATCCCGAGGGTCTTTCAGCTCCACCTGGACACCCCCGTGATGGGAGAGGCTTCCTATAGCTTTGGCAGAAGCCAGGAGCAACATCAGGGTTTGTTTGGCCCATTTGGACTAAAATGGGACAACTGTGCCCTGTTTCCCCGGCCACTCTCCCAGCCTGCGTTCATCCGGGAAGGAGCACAGCAGGAGCCTGGCTTTACTTGGTTCAAGGCCCAAGTGAGAGCGGGCGCCTCCCAGACTCGGCTGCCAAGAAGACAAAGTTGTTGCTGAGGCTGCCGATACCAAGCGATAACGCCTCATTAGTGGCCTCCTGGGGCAGTTCCCAGTTCTCTGATGTAGATGGGGTAAGTCAGGTGCCTTGGGGCGCTCATCGAGTTCGTGGTGACATTGTTACTTTACACCTCAGCCTAAGGACCCAGCCAGGATTCAGAGGCACTTGTGCTCTCAAATCCCAGGTTGGGAGGTTGGGTGTCAACCCAGGGAAGGAGGTAAAAAAATACTGGAGCTCAGTTGGGCTTTACAGCATACAGGTGCCCAGGGTGGAGGGGTTCCCCTCCAAGGACCTACAGGAGATGAGGAAAAATCAGAAAGCACAGGGTCGACCTGTGGCTTTTGGGTTAAGTGTATTATATGCAAACAGAAGAGAGGGAGGGGAAAAAGGATGGGGAGAGAACAAAAGAAGAAAACCACTGCAGTTCACCTCTCCCTTAGAAGAGATGGGGGCCACCCCCAGCAGTCCAGCCTAGCAGAGACGGACGGGTCATTCCATGTTGGTTCTAGAAAACAACCCCCTCCAGCAAGGCCCTTGCATCTCAGACATAGGATTTAAGGCCCAAGTGTTTCCCATGGAGCCGGCCAGGAGTCACCTGGACGTGTTTGTGACTCATTCACCATCAGCCACTGTCCCTTCTCTGTCACTGACCACAGGACAAAGTGGAGTTATGGAGGTTCAGCCTGTGACACGGTTGGGTTCTCTCTTCTTTGCGGCCCCCATGGAACTCAGTCTCCCTTTGCCTCCAGGTCTACTGTATGGAGGTTAGCTCAACACCATCTTGGGCCCTTACCGTTCCTCCTGTCCTTCTGCTGACCCTACCCAGGACTGTACTGGGCAGTAAATCACTTCTCTATCATCAAGGACTTTGTAGTTAATAGATATTGTCTAATAATCATTAGGACCGGGTGGCCTCTGTGCTCTGTTAGTCCCCAAACGATGACGAAAACCTTCCATGACATCTTCCTGGCATCCATGAGATTAGTTACCCATTCATAAATCTTGACTCAGGAATGCAAGTTCTGTCTCCAAGCTCCTATCCCCATACCCTAAGTTAACTATAAAGCTGTCCCAGTGGCGCCTCGGTGCTGCGGAGATGCTTCCAGATCGCCGTCAGCCCCATCCCACCCTGTGAGTAATAAACTGGTCCCATGGATTAGATGGATTTGCCTGCCTCGCTTTTTGGTCTCAAGATGCCTTCTCAGTTCGGTGGGCACTTATCCTTCCCGCCATCCTCTGACATCCTCCAACACCTGCACAGCAGGAAAACGCAACGGCTCGGCTTACTCCCAGCCTCCCTCCATAGGCAGAGGCAACATGAGTCCACCTCCCAAGGCTGGCCCCTAGAAGGGTCCATTTGGAGGTGCCGTGTCACCAGGACGTTAGTCAGTCATCCCAGCATGTCCAGGCTGAAGTGATATCTCTGGCCAGCTGAGCCAACTAAGACTTGGCTTTGCAGAAGAAGGGCTTAGAAAGTATCAGGCAGGACAGCAGGGGCCCTGGGCCTGGACTCGGCCAGACCTTGTTTCAAGCTCCTTAATTCCTTCAAGCCTCCATTTTCCCAAAAGCTGAGTGGAACTCATAATGCCATATTCACAGGATTGTGACAACTAAGTTGAAACGTGCTTGAGAAACAGGAACTCACTTCACAGATTTAAGAGATCAAAACTCTTCTTAGTAGAGTTCCCTGGTTGCCTAGTGGTTAGGATTCCAGGTTTTCACTGCTGTGGCCCGGGTTCAATCCCTGGTTGGGAAACTGAGATCCCACAAGCCGCATGGCACAGCCATAAAAAAAAAAAAAAAAAAAATCTTCTCACAGCCCATGTAGTCTGAGCCCCAGCGGAATGCTATTTCCAGGGCACAAACTGCTCACCCAGGTTTCATGGGATGCTGATTCAGAGGCCTAACCCAGCCGTGCAAGGAAAGACAGCTGCTCAAAGAGGTTGTAGCTGGGACTGTGTCCAGAACTGCAGGGGCCCTAGACTGTATCCAGGACTCTCTTGGCCTCTGACCTTTACTGTAGAAGCTCCTAAAAGCTCCCTGACCCCACCTATTGCAGACACAGGTGCCGGCTTGGGGGGTACAGAGCTGACAGGGTGTCCTCTGACCACCATGACCTCAGCTTGGGGGGCAGGGGGAAGAGGGAGGATGCTGCTGCAGGAACAGAAAACACTCTTGCTTTCCCCAAGCCCACCTTGGAAAGCCACCAAGTTCAAAGTCAACAGCTGAGTTCGTGAATCCTTCTTTGGTAAAAATAGGTCTCCACCCTCAAATGAGCTTCCATTTGAAAGCCAAGGTTCTCCGTGGGCAAAGACCCAAGAAGTCAAGCCTGAGTCTCCTCTACCCAGCTCTGAGCTGTCTCCCTTCGATGCAGAAGGCTTCAGGCACCACCTGTCACAGTGTGCCCAAGGAGCCCTGCTCCTCTGATCTGTGGTCAGAATGTGCCAGCACCCACAGTGCCCCAGTGGCACTGGCAGAAGCAGACAGTGGACCATGGGGACAGCCAGATCACCTACGACTGGGCAGCAAGGGGAATGAGACCATTCCAAAAGCCCAGTAGGGGGCTTCCCTGGTGGCGCAGTGGTTGAGAGTCCGCCTGCTGATTCAGGGGACACGGGTTCGTGCGCCGGTCCGGGAAGATCCCACATTCCGCGGAGCGGCTGGGCCCGTGAGCCATGGCCGCTGAGCCTGCGCGTCCGGAGCCTGTGCTCCGCAACGGGAGAGGCCACAACAGTGAGAGGCCTGCGTACCGCAAAAAAAAAAAAAAAAAAGCCCAATGACTGTCTGTCTTAGAGTGTCCTGCTGGCACAGGCTTCATCTTCCTGGTTTTCTCCTGATCCCTATCCCATCTTTGGCATTCACACACGCAAGTCCTACGAATTTCCCACCATAAGAGGCATCAAAGAAGTGCTGATCCCGTCTGTGTCTTAACCGTTTTAGATTCCTACCCAGAACCCACCCAGAACAAGGGAGACTCACACTGATCGCATTCCCCTCAACACGAGTGCTTTTTCCTTGTAACAAAGAATTTGTTCAAGCAACAAAACACTCAGGATTCCCGGCCCCGCCCTAAACAGCAGGGTTGCTACATACTCTGTGTCAAATAAGCACATCAAAACTCCTACCAGATCTCCTGCCAGCTGATGTTAGATTTTAGTACAGACAGGCAGGAACAGGTCCACGAAGTTGAAGGAAGCATTATCGTAGGGGAAAAAAAATCTTCAATTATGACATTTAAAGCCACCAATTTAATTTGTCCAAAGAATCAGAGAAAGGTCTTGTTTATTTGGTTTTGATGGTGGAAAACTCAGGGCGGTTTAAAAACCTGCTGAGGGTAGGGTGGCCAGATTTAGCAAATAAAAATACACGCAACATTTGGGACATATGTATACTAAAAACTTATTCATGTGTATTTGCAACTCCAGTTTAACTAGGCGTCCTGCATTTTCTCTGGTAATCCTCACTAAGGAGGCATCACTGTTTGAGAAATTTGGCCAAACAAGACACAGCTGTTCCTCCCCTCCTTCCCCTGTGACTTGCCACCATGACTGGCTGGTCTCAGGAACAGGTATAATGGGCTTCCCTTGGAAAATCGTGACTTTCCGTCCTTTGTCCCCCGATCTCAGTGGCTGCCATTTTTGCCCTCACAGGCCCGGTGAGCAGGATTCAGAATAGTGCTAAGGTGTCCTTTCTCTCTCCTGGACACCTCAGTGACGTTCCACCCCGATGGTAGCTGCCTTCAGCGGGGTGATTCAGTCCTTCCTCAGCAAGATTTGGCAAGTCCCTCTCGGCTCCATTTCCTGGTCCCCCCGCCTGTGCCCCCAACTTCCACCTACCCCCTGCTGTCGCCAGGCCTCACCAGCCTCAGGGCAGTCTGAGTGCATGCACTAATTGACCATGGAGGTCTTCCCCACTCCCTGGCTGCCCCTCTACAGGGCCCAGAGCCAGTGCTAGGGGCCACAGGAGAGCAGCGAGGTGACCACGGCCCTTGGCTTCTGCCAAGACTCTAGGGCTCTGCCAGGCTCCTGAGCATCCAGTTTCTCAATGTGCTTCTCCATCGATGGTCCTGAATCCCCACTGGGCCAGGACCTGACTCTAATTAGGCCTCGAAACTCCCCCTTTACCAGGCCCAGAATCACCCTGGAACCCTCATCTCCCCCAAAATATAAAGGTACTTTCTCTCGCCCTGGGGTATGGTTTTGGCAATTGTCCAGGGCTGCAGGATTCTGCCCCAAACTGTTTTTGCCATTGGGGTGGCCCAGAGAGCTGCCCTGACCCCAATCTTAAGCCGTACCTCTCCAGTTCTCTCACACCAAGTTCTGCCTTCTGCATCCTATAGGGCCACTTCTGTCTCGCCTACGGGCCAGCTCTTCCTGCACAGCTGCACTGGCTGACCGCTCCTGTCTGTCTGGAAGAGTCCAGGACCTCCTGCTCAGATCCACTCGGTGGCTAACTCCCCCATCCAGCTTTTATGGAGAATTCCAGAGCTGTCACTGCTCTCCCTGACGTCCTTAGAGAACCTGTGGTTTTTGGGAGACACACAGACCCACTGGGAGAAGAAGCTGGTGCCTCAGTCTCCCGTGTCCCCTTGATTCAGGTACCACTTAACTGGACCACAGAACAAGTACTCCAAACACCCTGTTTGATTGGATTCCATCGTCTGCATTTACAGGGGCTGGTGTGCAGTCGACCTCACTCTCTTCCTGCTAAGGACAGTTTGTCTGCAAAACAGACTATGGGCTCCAGGCAGTAATTAACCAGGATTTATACTGGGGGTTCTACTTTCAAACTCATCTGAGATGAGTTGGATGAAAGAAGCCACAGAGTTATTATGGCTGTTCATAAAAATGGGCCAGAAGAGAGAACACCAGCTCCTTGCCAACTCCCCCAAATCCCCACCCCCTCCACCAGGTGCCCACCCACCTGATCCCTCCCAGGTGCTACAGGGGGATGGAGAGTCTGATGTGCTCAGCTCTTTGAAAGCCCCCCAGGACAAGCGGCTCAGAAGGATGCAGCCTGCATTCCCTGCTCCTCTCCAGCCCCCAACAGCTCCAGGAGCACCATCTAACAGGGGGCAGGTCGCAGCCACCCCGAGATGAACTGTCCCAGGCCAGGAGGGAGGAAGGGCACAGCCACTGACATGGGGAAGCTGGGACAGTGCGTCATCACCCCCCATGGGCCACAGCCCTCCTGTGACATCTCTTCCTCCTCTTCCCTCAAGCGAGATTCCCCTTACTAGGAAGCCCCAGGCACCCTCATCATACTCAGGGTCTTCTGTGGACCCTTGAGGCTGCTCCCCAAAACAGAGGGACACCAGGCACCCAAGGGGTCTCGGGGCTGCAGCCCTGCCCTTAGCCATGACCTGCTGCCCAGCTGCCCCACTCAAGGCTGGGGACTGGACAGGGTCTCTTGTCGGGACCAGGGTTAGTACCCTGTCCCTCCACTCCATGTCACAGCAAGTGGCTAAAGTGGCACTGACATGCTTTCTGGAGTGAGCCTGCCCCCTGCAGGGCCCAGGCAGGACACACAACCCCATTAGGGGAAGCAGAGGTGCACTGGTCCATCCAGCCAGGGCGGAGCCTTTGGGAGAGGGAGGCACCTCGTGCCAAGGGTGAGGAAGATGCTGACTGTGCAGCCAGGAGTCACACAGCCATCAGCCACCTTCGTGCAGCACTGCCGTGAGGAGGCACATCCCTCCCAAGCTCTGAGGCACTGGGATGCTATGGGCACATTCCACGGTGATGACTTTGTCCCCTAAGCATTGGGGCTTAAGTGAGAGCCCGCTTCTGCCACAGATTCTAGAGCTGAAACTTTGGCTTTGACAGAGGGCCAGCCACAGTCTTGGAAAGCACATTGGAATGTGGATCCCGGCTCTCCTGCTGGGCGGGTCTCTCAACCAGTCTGAGCCTTGATCTTCAGACGTGTAAAATGGGTGCAACAGTGCCAGCTCGGGGTTGTTGTAAAGATGGAAATGAAATAAAGAATAAAAAGAGCCCTAGGGCTTCCCTGGTGGTGCAGTGGTTGAGAGTCCACCTGCCGATGCAGGGGAAACGGGTTCGTGCCCCGGCCCGGGAGGATCCCACATGCCGCGGAGCGGCTGGGCCCGTGAGCCATGGCCGCTGAGCCTGCGTGTCCAGAGCCTGTGCTCTGCAACGGGAGAGGCCACAGCAGTGAGAGGCCCGCGTACCGCAAAAAAAAAAAAAAAAAAAAAAAAAAAAAAAAAAGAGCCCTAGGCAAATGCTGGACACGTTACTTTCCCCTTTATTAGCATCCCCTCTATTTTGGCATCTTTTGCACTAACTGTGTTCTCTGGCAACCACTGACATAGAGGTTAGTCAGCCTCCATGGACAGGGCTGCTCCTCACAGCCCTGGGAAGCAGGGGTGTTGAGCCTGGGGGAGGGGTGGGGCACGTGGGCACCTGGCCAACCCCAGGGAGGGGCAGTATTGACCAAGCAGGACTGATAAAGCTGCCCTCCCTTGAATGGTCGCCCCATGCAGATGACTGAGGGGATGAAATGAGTCCCGGATAGAAAGAGCAGATTGCCCTCCCCTCCCCCAAGCCTCTCCCACATCTCAGACCAGAGCCCTGAGGTCACCACCCCAGTCCAGCTCAGGAAGTCTCCCGGATTGGCTTTGAGAGAAACACCCACCCACCCCCACCCCAGGGTCCCCTCCAGGCCTCCTCGGGATTCCTGATAGGGCCACAGAGATCCGCGGGTGGAGCGCAGCTTCTCGGTATCCTCCCCGGGGTCTGGGTGAAAGGGTCCCAGGCCAGAGCCCCTACCAGGCCCGGGGTGCATCTCATGTCACTGCTCCACATGGGCGACTAACCCCACACACCACCAAGCCCCCCAGCACTGGCTCAGAAAAAGAGGGGGCTGCTCCCTACACAGCCTTGGCCTGGGTCTCGGGAAGAGGGGCTGCTCCAAGCCCAGAAAGGCCTGGGAGGGCCTTGCACCAGCCCTGGGGCTCAGCTCTCAGGGCCTCCTCCAGCCCAGTCCCCTCCCTCACGCCTACAGGACAGTGTGCTTGTCTACCTCCTTCATTGCCCAGAGCTTGTCTTCCTTGTCAGCTCCCATTGCTCCATCCAACACATTTACTGAGCTCCTATTATAGCCTAGTTAGGAGGATGGTGAGGAGGGCAAAACCATCCCTGCCCTGAAGCAAAGAGGACAACAAAACTGAGTTTACTGAGCACTTACTACGAGCCTGGACTGTTCTAAGCATTTGGCTTTCACAACTTCTGAGGGAGGTGGTACTTAGCAGGAAGGAAAGTGAGCCCACAGGGTTAAGTGGCTTGGCCAGGGTTACAGATGGAATCAGTGGCAGAGATGGGATGCACGCCAGGATAGCGTGGCTCCAGAGCCTGTGGCCATCGCACCCTGCCCTCCAATAATGGCCATGATGGCCATCAGTACAGGGTGCCTTGGGGACAGACCGGAGAGGGTGGGAGTGGTGGGGAAAGAACAGAGATCTTTGGCAGAAGGTGAACCCTGAACTGAGCTTTGAAGATGGCAATAATTTATTGTTGCGGGTGTCAGCTCCTACCGCCCGCCAGTCTGTGAACTCCCTGAAGAAAGAGGCTGCGTTTTGGCACATCTCTTTCTCTCCAGGATCCAATAGAGCGTCTGATACACGGTGCACTCAATTAACAGCTGCTGATGAAATAGATTAATTAAAAAAGTAACCGGGTTTGGGAGTGGAGGTCATGTCCTCTTTCTCTTTGATGTCTGAGCTCCTAGCGCAGCTCTGGGCATGTGGATGAGAACTGAGGCGCACCTTGTTCCTCAGTGGGGGTGGGATCTGGCATGAGTGGACGGTGACACCTTTCCCCTGGCTTAGCACGCTGGGCGGGTCACCTCTGAGCGACCACTGTGGACTAAACCAACTGCCCAGTGCCCAGACAGGCTCGGGGTGCAGGAGGATGAATGAAGGCAGCGACTATGTGGACAGGGGGGGCGGGAGGGGGAGGGGAAATGAGGAAGGGGCAGGGAAAGGGCAATTGGCAAGAGTGGCAGAGGCCCCCCTACCCCCTGGCCGCCTACCCCATGGCAAAACTCAGATGGCATCCAAGAGGCACTCTCCCAGTTCATTCACTGGTGTCTCCCCTCAGTAAGCACTGGCTGAGCCCCAGCAGTCGGCTGGACACAGCCCGGCCCCCTCAGCACACACGGTCTACAGTCAACACCCGGGCAGGAGGGCACAGATGTACCAACACCTGAGTGCACCCCACTCTCTCCGGGTGCCACAGAGGAGGGGGTGTCCGTCTCAGTCGGAGTGTTGAATAAAAATCTGGTGGTCTCCAATAAAACAAAGAGAACAGGGGAGGAAGCTCAGACCAAATGGAGGTCACTCACTGAACAAGGGCCTGAGGGGTCCAGCCATGTGACTGGCTCACCGGGAACAGTTTAGAGGGGCAGGACCTCTGGGTGGGCGGGGAGAAGCCAGTGTAGAATTAGGGCCAGAGAGAGAGGCCAGGAGAAGCCAGACCCCGGTGGCCTCTTGGCTGGTGAGGAGTCCGGACTTTCCTCAGTGGCCAGTGGGGAGCTATTGCAGCGTCTCTAAGCCGGGAGGAGGACTTTCCGTTTCCAGCAATGGCCCTGGCTGGCGTGTGAAGCACAGATAAAGGGGAAGCTCAAACCGGAGGCAGGGAGGCCAGGGAGGCCATGGAGGCTGTGGCAACCTGCCCAGCAAGTGAAGACATTGAGGACGTCGAGCATCCACGGGATGGACTTGTGAGGGGGAGGGTGAAGGAGAGAGGGAGCCAAGAGGACTCCCAGGCTCCTGGCTTGGATTTCGGGGTCCTCTGGGATGGAGGACCAGGAAGGCCCAGATCTGGGAGAAGGAGGGACGCTCCTTCAGATGAGTGGATCTGAGGAGGTGATGGCCGGCTCCTCTGGGCATGTGAGACTGGAACAGAGGAGAGGCGCCTCGATGGAGAGTCATCAGGACATACTGGTAATTGTGACCATGGATACGTCCCAGATGGCCCAAGGAGGGGCGGGGCGAAGAAGCAAAAGGGAAGACTGCCTACGTCAGAATGCAGGGGACCCGTCCCCGTGAGGAGCAAGCAGAACCAGAGGGGGCTGCACGTCTAAGCCAGGACATCCAGAGAAGCAGGGGGAACAGGGGTCCAGAGGGGAGGCGGGGAGGAGGGTCAGCATCAGCACAGGCTGAGGTCACTCCTTGAGTCATGCATCTGGTCACTGAGTGGCTTGGAATGGCAGGACCTCAGGGCAAGCAGAGGGGTGGGGGGACTGCAGGTGAGGATGCCCAAAGGAAGCTGCCTCCGCAGAAGGCAGTAAGGCAGTAGCTGGGGCCGGAGTCACTGTCCTAGGCCTCTTTCTCCCCACACTTGCCCTGCACTAACCCCTTGCATTCTGCCCCAAGGCCTCTGTACCTCTTTCCCGCATGTCCATGTTTGCAGGGCGCCATCACCCAGGAGCCACCTGTGGCCCTGTGTTTGTCATTATCGGCCCCGTGGCTGACGGTCGGCTCGGGTGCCTTGTGTCCCTCCCAGCTGGGAGCTCTCTGGGCCGGGCCTCGTCAGGGTGGGCCGTTCAGCCCGACCTCACCCACCCACCTCCCCCCACCGCCCCCAGTCAGGGCCTTGGCAGGTGCCACCCTCAGAAACCAAGCCAGAATCAAAAATATATTTGCAAGAAAGTGGGAAACTTTATTGAATTCGCTTTTCTTTTTAGTAGAGAAGCTGAGGAATCAGAGGAGGCAGGTCAGGGGGAAGAGGAAGCAGACCAGGAGAGAAGGGTGGGGAGTGGCTGCCCTTGGGAGGGTGCGGGTCGAGAGCGGAGTGGCCGAGCCTGGGGTCCTGCAGTCCCTCCTTTGCTCCTGCAGGGAACCGTCAGCTCTCTCCTCTGGGTGCTGAAGACAGAGCGAGGGGCTGCCCGGCAGATTTAAAGCTTAATTTTTTCTGAAATGCGGCGAGCGGAGGTGGTACCGCTAGTAGAGACGGTGCTAGTAGAGACGGTGCTGCCTTGGCTGACGTTTCCTGGGAAATGGAAGAGGCAAAAGACCTTCAGGCTGGAGAAGACCCAGCTCAGGCCAGCTCAGGCCCCCCTGGAGGGCCCCAAACCCCTAGTCAGTCTGGTGGCATGGTGGGTAGTTGATGGAGACTCTGTGTTATTGTCTGGGGGACTCCCTCCATGACAGCCCCGTCTGTGGGGTTGTGGGGACAGAGCCACCTAATTTGAAAGGAAAAGAGAGGAGCAGGGGACCCCTTCTGCTCCGGTACCATCCCCTCTTCCTACACTGGGGAACCCAGCACTGCCGCCCAGCCCGCCCACAGGGCCATAAGCAGGAGCCTCGTCACCTCTCCCACTGGGTTATTTCCTTACCTCCTGTGGTGAAGCCGGGAAACCTGGGAGAAAGGAGAGAGGCAGCCATGAGCGGAAGGCAACTGAGGACAGCCGCCTACCTGTCCTCACATGGAGTCTCTCAGATCATCACTTGGAGCCCCTGAGTTGGGCTCTTTTCCCAGCTGTGCCCCCAGCCCACAGAGCAGCAGCATCAGGTGACTCCCAGGCCTGGCCTGTCTGTCTGTGAAGCCTCAGGAGGATATTATTAGGCATTTGCTGGACGTTTGGTCCTCCCTCTGCTTCACTCGGCCCCTTACCCCTCCCTTGATCCCACAAGGATGGCCTGATCCCTGAAGATAGTCTGAAGGCAGTTACATCTCTATTTTAACAGCTTTCTTGGGCTGCCCTGAATCCAAGCTAATACTTTTCCAAGAT
Organism: Mesoplodon bidens; assembly: GCF_964165515.1. Taxonomy (NCBI): domain Eukaryota; kingdom Metazoa; phylum Chordata; class Mammalia; order Artiodactyla; family Ziphiidae; genus Mesoplodon; species Mesoplodon bidens. The sequence continues at coordinate 51,910,669 of NC_138179.1, read as the reverse complement.
GAGATATTTTCTCCATAGTCCCTAGTCCTGCCAGTCTAACCTGGAGGCCCGAATTCAAAAGTTAAAGGAAATGCCCCTACAGTCTGATGCCAGAGGACAAGGAGGAAGCTCTGGTCCTGGATCTTGGTCCAGGCTGCTGAAGCTCAGACAGGTGTCCCTCCCTCCCAGACACAAGGGCCTGATCTCTTAGGCCCTGCCAGCTCTGACAGCCCAGGGTCCCGCAGTCACTTTCCCACATGACCTACTTGGCGTCCTGGCCCTCCAGCAGGCTGCGGTAGGTGGCGATCTCCTGCTCCAGCCGCGTCTTGATGTCCAGCAGCATCTGGTACTCCTGGTTCTGGCACTCCATGTCACTGCGGAGCTCGCTCAGCTGGGCCTCGATGCTGCTGATGAAGCCCTGGATCTGCTGCAGCTGCAGGGCGTAGCGGCACTCGGTCTCCGCCAGCGTGCTCTCCAGCCCGGCTTTCTGGTGGGGCAGCAGAGGAGAAGGTCAGAGGGGAGGCGGGCCAGGAGGAGGGGCCTAGAGGGGGCGGCTGCTGGACAGGGGCAGCAGGCGTACCATGCTCAGCTGGGACTGCAGCTCAATCTCCAGACCCTGGAGCGTACGCCTGAGCTCCGTGATCTCCGTCTTGCTGGTCTGGATAATGGCGGTGTTGGAAGACACCTCCTTGGTCAGCTCTGCACTCTGGAATTCAAGCAGGACCAAGGTGACGGAAGAGCCCAGCTGGAGGGCCCGAGCACCCCCTGGCTCAGCGAGGTTAGAGGACCAGGTACCTTGCTGTGGAACCAGGCCTCGGCGTCCCGGCGGTTCTTCTCCGCCATGGCCTCGTACTGCTCCCTCATCTCCGCCAGCACGCGGCTTAGGTCAATGCCTGGGGTGGCGTCCATCTCCACATTGACCTGGCCGGCCACCTGGTTTTTGAACTCCTTCATCTCCTGTAGGGATGGAAAAGGAAGATGCATGAAGCTCCTCAGCCTGCCCCTCCTCGGCTCTGAATGCTACTGGAATGTTCTGGAATGTGCTTCCAGGTCCCACCATGGAGGGCTGAGCCTGGCTGCGGCAGAGGGCTCCCCGTCATCACTGAAGGTGATTCAGCCATGGCAAGCACAGCCCACCTCTCACCTCCTCGTGGTTCTTCTTCATGTAGGCCAGCTCCTCGTTCAGGCTCTCAATCTGCATCTCCAGGTCGGTCTTCATCAGGGTCAGTTCGTCCAGCACCCTGCGCAGGCCGTTGATGTCAGCCTCCACGCTCTGGCGCAGGGTCAGCTCGTTCTCATACCTAAAGGATTTTTAAATTGAAGAAACAACATAGAGGGCTTCCCTGGTGGCGCAGTGGTTGAGAGTCCGCCTGCCGATGCAGGGGACACGGGTTCGTGCCCCGGTCCGGGAAGATCCCACACGCCGCGGAGTGGCTGGGCCCGTGAGCCATGGCCGCTGAGCCTGCGCGTCCGGAGCCTGTGCTCCGCAGCGGGAGAGGCCACAACAGTGAGAGGCCCGCGTAATGCAAAAACAACAACAACAACAAAAATAGAAATGGTATTAGGAGTTTGGGTTTTTGAGCACAAGTCACCCGTTCTCCTTGCTTAGCACTGCAATCAACCTTTCTCTGCTCCAATAAAAAAAGGAAGGAAGGAAGGGAGGGAGGGAGGGAGGAAGGAAGGAATGATATTAGACACTCCACTGCCCCTGCACTGGACTCTGCTACTTCCACAAGACCTTCACTCCTGGGATGCTCTGGTTACATTGTTCAGAGGAGCATTTGTCTAAAACTATAACTGCTGGGAAAGGGGAATGAGGGAAATAAACTCACTTGAGCCTGAAGTCGTCGGCAGCCAGCCTGGAGTTATCAATCTCCAGAATGATCTGGTTGTTTTCGATGGTGGCCGCCAAGATCTGCAAAATACAGAAGGTAACCAACCACTGGAGGGTCCACAAGCTTGGGGAGCAGGACTGGGAAAACACGGGCAGGACGGGTGGCCATCAGATTCTGCCTCCTCTCTGCCCCTGTGAGCTGGGACAGGGCACTTCTCCCTGGGCCTCAGTTCCTCTTCTGTAAAGTGAGAGACGGGACGGGTCCCCTTGGTTTGTTCTGTCACTCCATCATTCTATGTCTGGTCATGGTGGGAAAGATCAGGATGTACGTTTCAGGGGAACGACCCCACCAAGAACATCTGTGGTTGGTCACGTCTCTGCAGCGTCAGACTGGCAACCTCTCATGGCCGCTGTCTTGAGGGCCTTTCTTCTCCTTAAGATCAGGACAGAATCAGCCTGGCCCCCCCAACCGTTCATAATAACATCACCAGAGCTGGCCTCCCCTCTGAGCAGGGTGGAATTCCAACAAATATCCCCATCCATTTGAATTTCTTGTCTGAACTTTTGTGTTCCAAAGCATTTAAAATCCACCCCACATAGCTGGGACTCAGCCCAGGCAGATGGATTTCCGTTCCAACAAGCTGGCATCACAAAGTGATGGACAGGCCTTGAGGGAGAGAATCTCAGCTTAGCACTGCCTGAGCCTCTGCCTGCATCATCTCCCCTACCTGGTCACTGCCCATTGAGAATGCCAGTTTAAAGGAGGCCCCTAGAAAATAGTGTTCCCAAACCAATGAATGAACATGCATTCCTTTCTCTGTTGGTTTTAGCCATTCTTAGTGGCTTTTAAAACTTCCAAATAACCCAGCACAGCTTCCAAATAACCCAGTGGGTTGGGATTATAGAGATTAAGTCAGTAATAACATAACTGGAAAGCAGTAAAAAAAAAATGTTGCATGAGTAAGAACAATAAAAATGAATAATGGGAGAGAACGCATAGCCTGAGAAAGCCCAGCAGGAATAGAGATGCTTGATAGGCAGTAAAAGACTAGATTTTCCCCCAAAGAAAGGGTAAGAATTCTGCCCACACTGCATCTTCTGGTCCCTGGGGACCCTGCTTTTCCTGGCCATCACGTCTCTGCCCTGATCAGAGGAACCCTCCTCGACCTGCAAGGACTCACCTTGGCCCGGAGGTCCTCGATGGTCTTGAAGTAGGGGCTGTAGTCCTGCTCTGGGATGGTTGGGCTCTTCTTCAGATGCCAGTCGCGGATCTTCACCTCCAGGTCAGTGTTGGCCTCCTCCAGGGCGTGCACCTTCTCCAGGTAGGAGGCCAGGCGGTCGTTGAGGTTCTGCATGGTGGTCTTCTCATTGCCAGAGAGGAGGCCGCCATCGCCACCACTGAGGCAGACGCCAAGGCCACCACCATATCCTCCACCAAAGTCACCAAAGCCACCACCGAAACACCCACCAAAGCTGCCACCTCCAAGGCCACCTCCAAAGCCTCCACCCAAACCACTACCAGCCCCTCCACCAAAGCCGCAGCTCATGCCACCCCCAAGGCCCCCAGATGATCCCCCAGAGAAAAACCGGGTTGAGCCGCTAGAGATACTGAGACCTCCTCCCAGCTTGCAGGAGCCACCCCCATAGCTAGCAGAGGAATTCTGCAGGAAACAGCTCATGGTGAGAGCAAGATGAGCAGAGAGCGCTGGTGCGGTAGGATCTTGGCTTGGCCTGGCCGAGGACTGTGGCTCTTCCCCAGAGTGGATGCCTTTTATACACCTTCCAGGGGGTTGGACAGTTGCCCCATCTTCCCTCCTCCCTTCTCCACCCTCTGACTGGTGCCAACTGCACGTCTGTTTCCCACAAGCTCATTACCTCTGTTCTCCAGGGTGGGTTGTGCCACTGGGGGAGGGGGCATTTTTTTTTTTTCTTAATCCTTAACAAAAGTGATGATTCAGAGGGAACAGTGTTCTACTTGAGACTACCCTTTGACAACTGAATTCTGTCTCACCTCTCCACTTAGGGAACTCTCTCCCATCGGCCCCACCCCATGTTAGAACCGGGACTGAGCTGCACCGGTCTGCCAGGGAGCCTCTGCAGAGGAAGGGTGGCTGCAAAGTGGCCCCGCGTTGTCACTTCAGCCCTCTGCCTCCCTCCTTCCTGTTCCTAAAAGGTCTGACTGGAATGTTCTGCATCTTTCTCAGCATTTCATCGACTCCAGTGCTCCCAGCAGCAATGACGAACTTTGCTTGGTCCTGTGGAATCAACAACCTTGAAGGCTTTTAGGCTGAGAAAAAAATGGCTCCAAGACCATCAGGTAAAGTCATGGTGGCAAGGGACCTTAGGGACCATCCAACACAGTTTCCTCAGTTGGGGAAACTGAGGCATAGAAAGAGCCAGTGGCCCTGCACATTATAATAGCTAACACCCTGAGATCCCTCACCATATGCAGGCACTGGGCTAAGAAATTTATATCGACTGCCTCATTTAATCTTTGCAACAGCCCGATAAGGTGAGTACTCCTATTATCCCCATTTTACACAGGAGGAAACTGAGCCTTAAGGGCAGAGTCAGGACTGAAACCCAAGTCTGGTCCTGTCTACACTAGGCTCAGTTTTTTAGGCATTTTTTCCTACAGTAAAATGGACAAATCATAAGCATCCAGCTTAATGCATTTTTACGCACGTATGAAAATTTAAGCATGTGTTTACTTGTGTAACCACCAGCCAGAACATTTCTAGCACCCAATAAAGCTCATTGTACCTTTTCCCAGTCAATCGCCCCCCATACACCCCGTGCCCCTAGCATACCCATAATTCCAACTCTGTCACCATAGATCAATTCGGATGTTCTCAGCCAGGGGCTATTTTGCTCCCCAAGGGACATTTGATAGTGTCTGGAGACATTTTGGTTGTCACAACTGGGGGATGCTACTGGGACCTAGAGGATAGACACCAGAGATGCGGCTAAGTATCCTACTGTGCACAGGACAGCCCCTGCCCCAAAGAATTCTCCAGCCCAGAAGGTCAGTAGTGTCGAGGTCAAAAAGCCCTAGGTCAGCCTGGCCCATGGGTTTAATTACTCCATTATAGCAGCCACAGAGCCATAGCCACGTCCAGAAAGGAAGTCTTGTAATACTGAGCAGGGTTCTTTCTAGCCCCCCAACCACATGACACCTGCCTCAGCTTGTGAGTGTTTGACCAAGAAGCCACATAGAGGATGTGACCCAGAACCTGGGGCCAGGGTCTCTGCCGAGGAGACTGGGATGGGACTGAAACTCAGGGTCTGCTTAGGAAGCCAGCGGAGGAGGCCTCACCACTCAGGCTGAAAGAAAAAAGAAACGGGTCTTGAGCTGGCCTCTCAGAAGCCCGGGAGAGAAGGAGAGGTTCCAGGGCTGAGAGTGCAGGAAGGACACTGGACTCGGACTCAAAGCCTCCACTCGCCAAGGGGGCCAAGGTTGCCGTGAATGGCCTCCTGGGAGCTGCCCGCCCACAGCAGCCTGAGGGGCTGGGTGGGATAGGCCAGGAGCTGGAGTGAGGTGACGCAGGCTTGAGGTTGTCCTGGAAGCCCCTTCGCTGATTCAGCAAGACCAGAAGGGAGGGTTCGGAGTCAGGGCTTTGTTGGCCTCTGTTTTCTATGGGTAGGGAAGTGGGCCTGCGTCTCCCCCAGTGGGTGTCAGTGTCAGGGAGAGAGCCACGTCGGGCTGCAGTGCTCTAAGACCACGGGGAGGCCAAGGACTCAGGCTGACCCCTGACCCTGCCCTGCCCTCCTGCCCAAGCTGATGGCTCAGCTCTCTCTCTGAAAACGTGTGATTCAGCCCAAAGTGGGAGCCCTCCAAGAAGGTGATTAATGGAACCTGCCAGACCTGGAACGACAATCCTCCTGGGGCTGAAGAGCAGGTTCGGCCAACGCCTCTTAGGCGAACAATAACCACAGATCCTCCAAAGCCCCACGGTGGCCAGGACATGCCTCCCTCACGGGGTCAGGGCCCGGCCCCTCTGCACGCCTCCCGAGCAGGGTATGCCTTGACACAGGAATGCCTTCCTCTGACCCAAAGTGAACCCCAGGGCCCATGGGGCGGGGGGACACATGCCAGCGCTCCTGAAGGGAGCTGGGTAGAGACCCATCCTGGGCACCCCATTTCTCCTCTCCCAGCCCTTGTCCAAATGGGGCAGGACAGAGTGCTGGGGCTGAGGCACTGCCCATATGTCTAAAGCTTCCTTCTTTGCGTTCTGGCAAAATCACCTCTGCTCTAACGTTTCCAGGGAAGGGGAGGGAAAGCCCCATTTATGAGTGACCCCTGCAGAGGAAGCTGAGTTTAACAGGTTGTCACACAACAACAGGAGAGGGGTTTTATTCGCCCCATTTTATAGATGAGGCAGCTGAGGTTCAGGGAAGCTAGGTCACTAGTCCAAGGTCACCATGAAGTCAAGATTTAAACTGGCATCTGGCTCTCTCTACCCCACCAGCTGGTGTCTTGGAGCCTTGCTGCAAACTCAGTGTCTGATCTCTGAGGGTTCCATTCTGTATGTGTTAAAAGATAATAAAATAACACTAGTTAACATTTCTGAATACTGTGTGAAACACTCTACAGGCATGACTTCATGTGGTCCTTGATACAACTCTGCTATTGCTATTGTATCCTTTTTCCAGATGAGGAAACAAAGGCCCAGAGAGGTTAACTACATTGCCCAAACTTGAGTATGTCAGAGCCAAGATTCAAACCTCTGGCTCTGGGGTCTGCGCCCTTAACTACTGCCTGGTCAATCCCTTTCAGGCCATGAAAGGCCCTGTCCCATCCATAGGGCCTTCTCTCTTGCCCTCTCCATTCTCAGGCCTCCTGTCACCCAAGACCCAGCCGGTGGATGGTCTTGCATCCCACAGTGGTTAGGCCTGTGCAGCTGTTGGCCTGATGGTCAGCCTGTCTGCCGTCTGGCCTGATGTGAGCTCCAAAGCTTGGGGGCTTGTAAGGGTACTTACTCAACGCAAAATGTCAAAGCCTAAATTGTCCTAGGAAATTGCCTGTCCAACTCCTTCATTTCACACGTGGAAAAAACTGAGACCCAGAATGCCAAGGCCCAGGGCAGTGGGAAGGGAAGAGTAATCCATGGATCTCTAGCTCTACCACTGATTCACTGTACATATGGTGTACATATGGGGGTACATATGGTGATTCATTGTGGGCCTTACGTTGAAATGGCTTCTAAGTTTCCTTCAGCAATGCCCTCTGAGGCTCTTGTTCTCAAAAATTTATCCAGAGTCACCAGATTGTTCATCTGCAAAGTTGAGGCCTAGACCTCATCCCCCAGCTCCTAACCCAGCGTTCCTTGCTTGAATCTTGGATCGGGCTCCTCCCTCCTTCCCTCTCTCCCTGGACAACAGGGGGCCTGGATCCCAGGCTGGCTGACCACCTCCCAAAGTGTCCTAAGGCTCCCCACAGGGGAAGGGTCTCTTGTGAAAGGCAGACCCACCCCAGACGGTGGACCCGGGCCCTCTGTCAGCCCTCTACCCTCAGAGACACCTGCTTGACACAGCAATCCTCAGGAGCCTTCTCCAGACTAGCCTCAAGGCCTCAGGGCTTCACGTTTCTACATAATCAGCTTTCTAAAATCCCTTTTATACCACCAGGGTTCCCCAGAAACCCAGCGAGGCCAGCAAAGGCTTTGAATTAGGTGGACCTGTTTCAACCCTACTCTGCTACAGACTGGCTGTGTGACCTTGGGAAAGTTACTCAACCTTTCAGTGCCTCGGTGCCGCAACTGAAAAACAGGCATTAGATGAGTTAGTATTTGAGAAGCACCTGACCCACAGGAGCTCCCGGCAGGCGGAAGGCTACTCTTCCCTCCCTGTTACAAGTGAGGAAATGCGAGCTTCTCCTTGTTAGATGGCCCGGCGGAGAATTCTTCTGGGCCTCCTCCATCCAGTGCCAGCTCACTGCTTTGCCTCCCTCTCTGGTTTCTACAGCCAGCACGGCACCCACAGCAACCAGACATGTGACAGTTGGTGGCATTCCTGTCTTATTTCTCCCACTCAGTCTTACATTCCCTGAAGACAAGGGCTTTGTCCTCTGAATACTGCTCCTGGCACAGGGGAGCTCTGGCTAACCGTCCGAGAAGCTGTTTCAGAGACACGCTGTCTGCTGGCTTTAAGTGAGAAGGAATATCTAGCAGGAATGGTATCAAGTCGGGTCACCCCAGCTGCAAATCTCATGGGAAAAGCTGCCACCTTCTTATTTCCCCTCGTGCCGCCAGCTGCCCACGGAGGGACAGGTGACCCCCAGGTGGGCACATGCCCAAGACATGAGCGAATGTCCAGAGCCATGGCTAAGGCAAGAAAGAGCAAAAGAGAAGAAAGTTCATGCATTCGTGCAACAGCTATTTATTGAGCTACCCCTCTGAGGACTCAGCAGTGCAGGGAGGAGACACAGCCCCTGCTGTCACAGGCCAGGCTCCCTTCTGAGGTCCCAGGACGCAGAGCAGCCCACAGACAACCTCGGGATCAGCTCGTCCAGTCAGACACCTCCATTTAAAGATGTGGAAACTGACACCTGGAGGAGAACAGGGACCAAAGTCCTCAGGGAGAGAGGGGTGGGCATGCCCCACGCCTGCTCTGGGAAAGCCAGCCTGAACACAGGACACACCCGGGGCCCTAATCCCTAGTCCCAAAGCTGCCCTCTCTGTGGGGAGGAGAGAGGCCTGCTGCCTGCTTCCCGGATTGGCTGGAAACCCAGCCCCACCTCCATCCAGGGGCAGGAAGCGGGCTGTCTCTGCCCCGAAGATGATTTAAGGGCTCAGCCAGGCACGAGCTATCCCTAGGTGTGAGCATCTCACTCCACGGTCAGGCAGGGGACAGGACTTGGCCAGTTCCAAGGGCTTCTCTGATAGCCTGTCCCTGAATCCCAGCAGAGCAGGAACGGGAACTCAGGAGAGATAGAAGCAGCCTCCCCTTCCCACCCCCACAGCTCAGGGTCTGGCCCAGAGAGAAAGCTCACTGGATGAGGGCTGAGCCCCCATGCCACCCTGCACCTTTGCAGATGTGGTTATTTTTGCAAGCAAAGAAGACTCTTCGGTGGCTGTTTAGAAGGCCTGAAACCTCTCAACAGAGGCCCGGAAGTCGGCAAGGCACGAGCAGCAGCCCGGCCACAGTGGGGTCGGAAAGTTCCCAAAAGGAGCCTGGCTGACCCCAGGATGTTGGGGACGTGGAACCTGGTGCTCTGGGCTTGAACCACAGCGTGAGAGACCAAGGTGGCATGTGACGACAATCTTTCTGACTGTAATGGCTGTGTGACACTTGAACAGGCTGCCCCTAGAGGTTAAGAAATGGGTTTCAGACCAGCACACCCTCTAAGGAAGGTGTTGCCAACTTCTGTCACCCTATGGCATCCAGGGAAAAGCAAAGGTCTGGAATCAGAGAGACCATCCCAAACCCAGTTTCACTATTTCCTAGTTTATGGCTTCATTCAAGTGACTGAACTTCCCTGGCCCTCGGTTTCCTCTTCTGAAAACTGCCTCTGAAGTCTGACCCCCAGCTTCAAAAGCTGTCTGGAGAGTAAATGAGATGCCATCCATTGAATGCCCTGCCCAGAGCCTGGCAGTGTGCAGACACTTAATAAATTCCCTTTCCTTCCTCCGGCCCCAGGGAAATCTGGCCTCAAAGTGTGTACTCAGGAGACACATTCTAGATTAAATCTCCCCCAGAAAGAACAGATGCCACCTTCTCTCCAGCCATGGCTGCTGGGTGAGGAGTTGTGCCCAGCGAGACCTACGGGCTCCCTCTCAGAGGGCCCGGCCCTCCTCCCAAATGATCTGATTCCAAGGAGAACAGCGGCACCTCCTACCTGCTCTTCCCAACAGAACAAAGAAACCGGTTCTCCCTCTCCCCGCAATCCTCACCCGAGCCCAGCCCAGCCATGGCACCCAGAGTTCTCCACTTCCTCATTCCCTGCCCTCTATCAGGGGCTATGAATCCCAAAGGAAACAGCCCCAAACCAGAAGCAACAAATCAGGTGTGCATGGATACCGCTGCTCTAATGAGCCCTCAGGTGGAGACTGGTGACGGGAGAGCAGGAGCAGGATTTAGACAGAGAAGGACAAGTAGGGGTTGGTGTTGCTTTGGACTTAAGCTTGGAGAAATCAGGGAGGACTTCCTGGAGCTGGTGTTTTTCGCTCTGGGCACTTTCAGTGCTTTGTGGGGAGATGGCAGCTTCGGGGGGGATGGGGGCCAGCTTTGCAGGAGGGCAGAGAGGGGAACTGGTTCAGCCGCTCTGGAGGTCAGGTGTGCCTGGCTGGAAAAGAGGGGAGGTTCGGGGGGTACATATGGTGAGGGCCAGAAGCAAAGAGGAAGGTCCTGGCAATGCGCTGTGAAGAACCAGGGCCTGGGGTCCCAGAACAAGCCCTGGTCTTGGAGTCATACAGGTGTGGGGCCCAGCCCCAGCCCTGCTGCTTACTATCCATCCACGAGGCCTCTGGGCAAGTCATCAGCCTGACTTCCTCATCTGTAAGTTTCTCTAAGTTCCCTCATCTCTAAGATGGAATAATAAATCCTGACCACCGGCAGTTGATTAAATGAGACCCTTAGGTGGGTGTGCCTAGTGCAGTGCCAACCATACAGTGGTGAACCAGAGCCATCTATTCAGTCAGCCATCCAGTAAGTGATTAGTCCATGTGTCCAGCCCTGTGCTAAGTACAACACACTGCTCTAAGGAATCCCGCCTCCTGCTTCTGTGATCACTAAATGGGGTAAGCAAGACAGCAAGTCATCTGAGCCACCTGATTTGTCCCAGGCGCCCCAGGTAACCCAAAGAGTGACCGTGCAGGGACGAGTTCAAAGTCAGGGAGAGATGGAAGCGTGTGGGCCCTGGGCTTCCTCAGAGGCCACCAACAAGAAAAACTGGACATACTACCAAGAGATATTTGCAAAAGGAAAAGCAATTCTTTATTGCATGGACATGGTACAAACCATGAGCCTGTTACACGATACAGCTGCTTCTCGCACCTCCCTGCTATAAGGGAGGTGGGAAAGCTGAAGCGGGGTCTGGGAAAGCATGTGAAGCACCCAACTAGGAGATGAGGGACCCCTTGAGCTGGACCCTCTGAAGGCAGGGCCTGGAGTTTGCTTTTCCTTTCTTTTCTTTTTTTTTCCCCTTTATTTATTATTTATTATTATTTTTTTAGCTGTGTTGGGTCTTCATTGCTGCACGCGGGCTTTCTCTAGTTGCAGCAAGTGGGGGGTTGCTCTTGGTTGCAGTGCGAGGGCTTCTGATTGCAGTGGCTTCTCTTGTTGCGGAGCACAGGCTCTAGGTGTATAGGTTTCGGTAGCTGTGGCTCGCAGGCTCTAGGGTGCAGGCTCAGTAGTTGTGGCTCGCGGGCTTAGTTGCTCCGTGGCATGTGGGATCTTCCCAGACCAGGGCTCAAACCCGTGTCCCCTGCACTGGCAGGTGGATTCTTAACCACTGCACCACGAGGGAAGCCCGAGTTTGCTTTTCTGGTCCCTCCGGCCAGCTGTCCACGCAGCCTGGGGAGGGTGGGGATGACGGGGGTGTCTCTCCTGCGCTGGGCACTTAGATGTCTCTCTTTTGAGAAGAAACCACCTTCCCATCCACTGACTCCTCAACATTGATGAGGACTTTGCCGCTGCCACCACCTCCCAGGGAGGCTGTAGAAAGAAGAGGCAAGCTTTAGAGTGGGAGACTCTCCATGTCCTCCCTCCCAAGGGGCCAGGACCTTGGCTGAGCTCTGGGAGAACTGCACAGCACCCCTGATAACGGCCATTGGCCAATCCTCCCAGAGCTGCCAGGAGGACTGGTGCTGAATCACTCATCAAAGAGATTGGCGGTGGCAGCGGGAGGTATGCTCTGCAGTGAGCAAGAATGTCAGGGCTTTTAAGCTGTACATAAACAGAAATTAATCATGGGCATCTTACCATAACTGCATGAAGGTGGGGCAGGCGGGGTGGGGGGAGGCAGGGTTTGGGGGGGCTATGCCCTGGACAAAGCTTACTCATCCTGGAAGGTTCTCAGTAAATCTTCAATCCCAACCCTACCTGGGGCTGATAGAGGGGTCCCACTGGGGAAGAGGTACCTACTGGAATGGGCATGTCCCCACCCTACTGGGATGCTTGGCCTCTTTCACCTTCCTCCCCATTCCAAGAAGAATGGTGGCTTCGATAGCTTCCCTCTCCCCTCAACTCAGGAAGAGCTAAGTCTCTTGGACTTCTCTGGCCGTTCAGTGGTTAAGTCTCCTCACTTCCACTGCAGGGGGCACGGGTTCAATCCCTGGTCGGGGAACTAAGATCCCGCATGCCGCCCAGTGTGGCCAGAAAAAAGAAGAGTGAAGCCTCTTACCTTCTCTGGTACCAATGCCAGCCATCCTGAAAGAAAGGGGGAAGCAGATGTAAACAACGGACAAAAGCTCAGGTCTGCCTACAGGAGGCCCCGGGGCACAGCTTAGCCGTCCTCTCCAGCCCTCACACCACCCTCACTCCCACATCTGACTTCTCTAAAGCCTGGGACATCCTGAGAGCCACCCCCAAGCACACAGATTCTGATCTATGATAACACCCCATCTATTTCATGCTGGAAATGGAACCAGCATTAAATCCAAGACCACGAGCCCAGCTGCTATCATTTACAGAAGGCACACAGGTCCAGAGAGGTGACATGACCTGCCCAAGGTAACGGCCAAAGACTAGAGCGCAGAGTCCAGCACCTCTTACTCCTTGTTCTGTTCTCTTTTCACTGTAGATGCTGCACTTAAGATGACTCTCCCCCCTCAACCACAACTGGCCCCTCCCTCACGGCCCCCTGCACCCGAGCCCCCGCCTGGCGTCCTGGCCCTCCAGCAGGCTGCGGTAGGTGGCGATCTCCTGCTCCAGCCGCGTCTTGATGTCCAGCAGCATCTTGTACTCCTGGTTCTGGCACTCCATGTCACTGCGGAGCTCGCTCAGCTGGGCCTCGATGCTGTTGATGAGGCCCTGGATCTGCTGCAGCTGCGGGGCGTAGCGGCACTCGGTCTCCGCCAGCGTGCTCTCCAGCCTGGCTTTCTGGTGGGGCAACAGAGCAACAGACATCACATCAGGCTAGACAGGAAGCCGCCGAGGGCTTGGGGAGAGGGGCTGAATGGATCGCAAGGAACAGCCCCCAAGGGAGCTCGGGAACGCCAAGGCTTACACAGCCATGGAGGGTGGGAGAGGCTGGGGTGGGTGGGGTGGGAGCCAGACCATGCTGAGCTGGGACTGCAGCTCCATCTCCAGCCCCTGCATCGTGCGTCTCAGGTCTACGATCTCCGTCTTGCTGGTCTGGATCATCTCTGTGTTGGAGGCCACCTCCTTATTCAGCTCCTCTGTCTGTAGGTCACGCACAAGACAAGTCAGCTCCGCGGGCCTCCTAGGAGCTCAGGGAGCTGGAGCGGGGCTGGCAGGTCAGGCCCACCTTGCTGTGGAACCAGGCCTCGGCATCCCGGCGGTTCTTCTCCGCCATGGCCTCGTACTGCTCCCTCATCTCCGCCAGCACGCGGGTCAGGTCCACGCCCGGTGCCGCGTCCATCTCCACGTTGACCTGGCCGGCCAGCTGGTTGCTGAACTCCTTCATCTCCTGCAGGGTGGGTGGGGCCCATTCAGAGACAGAGGGCGGAAGCCAGAACCGAGTCTGGGGTCCCACCTGCCAATCCCGGCTCCATCCCTAACTCACCACGTGACGTTGGCTCTGCCCCGTACCCACCCCGGGCCCCTGTTTCCCAACTGCACATGAAGACTTTTTTTTTTTTTTGCGGTACGCGGGCCTCTCACTGTTGTGGCCTCTCCCGTTGCGGAGCACAGGCTCCGGACGCGCAGGCCCAGCGGCCATGGCTCACGGGCCCAGCCGCTCCGCGGCATGTGGGATCCTCCCAGACCGGGGCACGAACCCGTGTCCCCTGCATCGGCAGGCGGACTCTCAACCACTGAGCCACCAGGGAAGCCCCACATGAAGACTTTTGATCGCACGAGCCCCTCAGCACTAAGGGTCCCTCCTCCTCTCTAGGTCCTGCCGAGGGAGGACCTCAAGACAGTAGGGCCCTTGTGTGAGTTCATGAAGCAAATCAGGACAGCAGTGCCCACTGGCCACCTGGCCTGGCTATAGATCAGAGGAGAAAAGGGGTCTGGGTCGACAGTGCTCCTTCCTCTCCATGGGGACCCCTGTGTTGGGGGGCGTGCATATCTGAACCACGAAGCCCTTCTCCCAACTATGAGGAGGCCCCAGAGGCCCCACTCTGCCTCCCATCAGCCCCAGCCACTGCCTGGCTCTCACTTCCTCGTGGTTCTTCCGGAGGTAGGCCAGCTCCTCGTTCAGGCTCTCAGTCTGCAGCTCCAGGTCGGTTCTGGCCAGGGCCAGCTCGTCCAGCACCCTGCGCAGGCCGTTGATGTCAGCCTCCACGCTCTGGCGCACGGCCAGCTCGTTCTCATACCTGGAAAGGAAAAGAGAACCCAAGTGAGGAAGGGTGAGGGGTCTGGGCCACTTGAGCTGGGAGAGGGAGCACAGGGAACATACTTGAGTCTGAAGTCATCCGCAGCCAGCCTGGCGTTGTCCATCTCCAGGATAACCCGGGAGTTGTCGATAGTGGCCGCCAGGATCTGCAGGATACAGGGAGCTGGTGTCTAGAGGACCCCTCCCTCTTCCCTGCTGTTCTCCCTGCCCTGCACCCCAGGCGGGACCCCTCAGTAAACATCTCCCCTCTGACACCAGCAACGGAAGCCTGTAGGGCCCCGGGGCAGAGTCCAGGCCACCACTTGGTCTGCCCCAAGCCACCCTCCTCGTCTCCAGAACATGAAAGACCAAGGAGCCAGGGTTGCAGAGAACCCCCTGTGGAAACTGCCTGACCTGGAAAGGGTGCCCTCTTGGGGGTACTCCACCAACCTCCCCTGTAGACAACTCATGGTCGCCGGCCTCCTGCACACCTTAACACAGCCATGCATCTACAGAACGTTCCAGTCAGGGGGAAACTGGAGGGCAGCTGCAGAAACTGGTGCAGGTGAGTGAAGGGTGAGCGAGTGGCTGGGAGAGCCCATACCCAGTTCCAGGTCTCCTAAGGTCCAACAGTGCTTTTGCCACCCAAGACATTCGAAGGGTGACGCAGGCAGTCCTGGCGTTCTGGACTCCTAGAACTTGAGGTTCATCTCTACACCTCCGTTCTTGCAAAACAACCAAAGGAACGCTCTAGGCAGAACCCTGCAGGGTGTGAGCACTGCCCCCACCTCAGCCCCTACTGGTCGAGACCAGCGTGCCAGGATCCCCAGCACAGCCAGGTTGAGCAGATGTTTGCAGGCATCCACACCTGGAACGCATTCCCCATGCTCCAAGTTTGCCGAGGTTACACATCATTACCTGGGAAAGCAAGGATTTCCCCCAGGCAGCTGGCACCAGCCACCTGCTCCCCTCTGCCTGACACCCGAGGACTCACCTTGTCTCGGAGTTCTTCGATGGTCTTGAAGTAGGGGCTGTAGTCATGCTCCGGGCTGGTTGGGCTCTGCTTCTGGTACCAGTCGCGGATCTTCACCTCCAGGTCAGCGTTGGCCTCCTCCAGGGCACGCACCTTCTCCAGGTAGGACGCCAGGCGGTCGTTGAGGTTCTGCATGGTGAGCTTCTCGTTGCCAGAGAGGAGGCCGCCACCGCCGAAGTCACCAAAGCCACCACCAAAGCCTCCACCCAAACCACTACCAGCCCCTCCACTGAAGCCGCCCCCATAGCCCCCTGCTGACCCCGAGGAGACAAACCTGGCAGAAGGAACTGAGATACTGCGGCTCCCACCTCCCCCATAGAGACTCCCCCCACCAAAGCCTCCTCCCCCAGCCATGAGGGAACCCCCCCAGGTCGAGCCACCCCCAAAGGTGGAGGAAGAAGTCTGCAGAAATGTGGTGCTCATGGCCAGGCAGCAGCCCTGAGCTCTCAGCAGCACAAGCAAAGCTGGCAGGAGGCGTGAGCTGGGCTGAAACCCAAGGTCTGCACCTGTCACCCCCAGCCCCAGGCTCCTTATATACCCCTCCCAGGGTGTTGTGGGACCATGTCTCCTCCCCCAAAGGGAAGCCAACTCCTTCTGCGTTCCTGGCAAACACAGCCACCTGCACACCTCTACGTGGCTGGTATGGGGTTTTTCTTTTCTCTCTTTCTTTTTTTTTTTTTAATGCAACAAAAGAGATGATTCAGAATGAATGGTGTTTTGCCCTGGGCCATGGTTTTAACACTTGGATTACAGGTTCATCTCTACACTCCAGGAGAAAACTGAAAGGAGCAAATTCGCATCACATCTGCCAGGCCTCCGCCTGCACTCTTAGAGGCTCAGGCCAACCTCACCCTCCGCTGGCCTTCTCTGCTGCCCGCAGGTGGCCGGCTCCCTGCTCTCAGTTTGAGACTCCACTTTTCATCGCTGCCCTGTGTGGTCCCTCTCACAGACCCCATGTGCCAGCCTGCGGGCTCTGGGGATTGGCGGGCAGAGGTACACAGAGGAATGCAGGGCCCACAGGGATAGGCTGAGGACAGGAGAGCGATCCTGAGTCAAGTCCCAGCTGAGGTGACCAGAGGGGCCAGCATCTGCCACTTCCCTGATGCTCCAAATGGACCCCTCTCCTCCCCCACCCCCAGTCCCCCTCCTTCTTCTCCAGCTCCCCCCGGCCCTCAGCCCCATGGCACTGGCATTCTCACAAAAACCAGCGGGCTCAGGGCTGACAAGGGGCTGATTGATTATCCCACTGCCTGCCAACTACATGTCACTGAACCTTTGCTTGCTCCTGCGACAAGCTGGGGCAAGCCTCTGCAGATAAGACGGGAGCAAGTTCCAGAAAGCCCCTGCTTTCTCCAGGGAGAGGCAAGTCGCTGCACAGCGGGACTAGATTAACCCTGTTTGTCGTGTCAACCACCACGAGGCTGGGGAGGGACCCGATCCAGAAAGCTGTATGTGCCTGAGCACCATGAGGAGGGAGGGGATAGAGAGGCCTGGAGGGCGGGCTGGAAGACACCTGGGAGATGTTTTGGTTTTTTTTTTACATATTTATTGGAGTGTAATTGCTTTACAATGGTGTGTTAGTTTCTGCTTTATAAAAAAGTGAATCAGTTATACATATACATATGTTCCCATATCTCTTCCCTCTTGCATCTCCCTCCCTCCCACCCTCCCTATCCCACCCCTCTAGGTGGTCACAAAGCACCGAGCTGATCTCCCTGTGCTATGTGGCTGCTTCCCACTAGCGATCTATTTTACGTTTGGTAGTGTATATATGTCCATGCCACTCTCTCGCTTTGTCACAGCTTACGCTTCCCCCTCCCCATATCCTCAAGTCCATTCTCCAGTAGGTCTGTGTCTTTATTCCTGTCTTACCCCTAGGTTCTTCATGACATTTTTTTTCCTTAAATTCCATATATATGTGTTAGCATACGGTATTTGTCTTTCTCTTTCTGACTTACTTCACTCTGTATGACAGACTCTAGGTCCATCCACCTCATTACAAATAGCTCAATTTCGTTTCTTTTTATGGCTGAGTAATATTCCATTGTATATATGTGCCACATCTTCTTTATCCATTCATCTGATGATGGACACTTAGGTTGTTTCCATCTCCGGGCTATTGTAAATAGCGCTGCAATGAACATTTTGGTACATGACTCTTTTTGAATTATGGTTTTCTCAGGGTACATGCCCAGTAGTGGGATTGCTGGGTCACCTCGGAGATCTTGAAGGTCAAGGCACCGCTTCAGAGAGCAGGATGCTGAGGCCGGAGACGGGAGTCCAACACTCAGGAGAGCCCTTTTCTCTGCCACCAGCTCAGGGCCCCGTTTTCTGGGGATACCCGATACCTGTGGGCAGTGCCACTGGAGGCGTGGCCTGGCCCTCTGGCTTTGGCTGTGGGGTTTAGAGAGAGCCAGCGGTGGGGAAGTGAGCAAGACCAGGCTGGAGAGTCAGGAGGAGGATTCCTGGACCACAGCTGCAGCACCGTGAAGTTGACAAAGCTCTGGATTCCCTGGGACCTGGCTTCAAGCCTGGCTCTACCCATCACTGCTTGGAAAACCTTGGACACGGTACCTTTCAAGTCTCAGTTTCCTTGTGGCAACGGGCACTCTCAGCTCCCACTTACGGGGAAGCCCTGAGGCCCAAGAGCCCCCATCCTGCCTCCTCCTTGCTCCCCATCTTTTGAGGCACCGGATAGTGGGGTGCACGTCTAATACTTAGGACTCCCAAGTACCATCACCTGGGGGGACATTTTTTTTGTCCTTGGGCATCAGATCTGCCCTGTGAGTGACCGTCACACTCTGCCGCATTCTTCCATAACCAGCACCTATTGGGCAATGCAGGTCATTGTTATTATTGCTCTAATAACAGGAAATTCTTACTTCCACGGCATCCTTCACAGTTTACAAAGCACTTCTGCATCCACGCCTCCTCTATTGCTCACAGCTACGAAGGTGATCCCTGCCCCTATTTCAGAAGGAATGAAATTGCAGCTCAGAGAGGGAAGTGATTTGTATAAGGTGGTACAGCTAGTAAGAGGGCATTACCAGGACTCACTGGGTCCTCTGACCGCGCCCCCCAACACTCAAACAGGAGACAGGAAAAGAAGGTGTTCCCCTCCCCAGACCCCAGACTCCTGCACCTGAGCTGGGGTAGTGGAGTATTCCTGGTACGTGGGGGTGGACTTCTCCTCTCCCAGCATCACAGTGAGCCAGCCTCTGAGTGCTGGGCCCAGACAGTGAGGTATTGTCTCATGGGTGGTAGGATACTGTCTTTTCCTCTGAAAGAAAAATAATCAAACTCACATCAGCCATAGCTCATTAAAGCCTCTGCAGACATTACGGCCCCAGCAATTACCCCGGGAAAAATTATGTGCCATCACCCCAGGGTGAGGGAGGGCTGGACCCCAGCCAGCCTCTCTCTGCACCCTGACTTCCCTCCAGCAGCCCCTCAAGGGGCTTTCCCTATACTCTCAGGCCAGTCCAGGCAGCAGCTGCCCCAGTCACAGATCCCTGGTTTTGGTCCAAACAGTTCCTATGAGCTCAAGGTCTGGGTGGTCAGAGCCTACTCACTAGCACCAGAAGATGATGGCTGGGCAAGGGCGGAGATCAAGCTCCATTTGGCTCCAGCCCAGACTGCAGACCTGGGCCCTGCCCCAGGCAGCCCACCCGGGATGCTGTGCCAGTTTCTGTCCTTTGCCCACTGCAGGCAGACAGGCTGTCCCAGAGCCGGCCTTCCCTCCTTGGGATGGGATGATGCAGCCCAGTGGAAAGAGCCCGAGGTGGACTCCACCTCTGGGTGTGACTCAACATCTCCGAGCCAGGTTCCTGACTTAAAATTGGGCCATTTTCTCACTTACATGAGATACTAAGAAGAGTCAAAATCATAGAGACAGAAAGTGTAATGGTGGTTGCCAGGGGGTGGGGAGAGAGAATGAGGAGTTATGGGGGTTTTTTGTTTTGTTTTGTTTTGGTTTTTGCGGTACGTGGGCCTCTCACTGCTGTGGCCTCTCCTGTTGCGGAGCACAGGCTCCGGACGCACAGGCTCAGTGGCCATGGCTCACGGGCCCAGCTGCTCTGCGGCATGTGGGATCTTCCCGGACAGGGGCACAAACCCGTGTCCCCTGCATCGGCAGGCGGACTCTCAACCACTGCGCCACCAGGGAAGCCCGGACTTATGGTTTAATGGAGATAAAGTTTCCGTTTTACAAGGTGGAAAGAGCTATGAGGATGGAGGGTGATGATGCTTTTGCACAGCAACGTGAGTGCACGGGACTGCCACAGAACTGTGCACCAAGAAATGCGTAAGATGGTAACGTTTATGTTATGTGTATTTTATCACAATAAAAAAATTAAAAAAAAAACAACACTGACCCCATTAACACTGGCCCCAGCTACAGGGCCACAGTGAGCATTCAATGTCACAGGGGGAGTGGGGACCTCCATAGATGTTAGAATCCTCACTCACTCCTCCGCTCCCCAGGGAGATGCCAGGGTCAAAGAGAGGGCATGCCCTGGGGCCTGGAGAATTCCTCATTTCTCATTTATTAGTTACGTGGCATTGAGTAATCAAGCCTCCTCTCTCCGAGCCTCAGTCTACCAATTGGAAAAATGGAAATAACCTGGCCCAGTCTGACTCACGGGGAAGGAGCAAGATGACGGACCGGAAATGCTTGCAAACTGAAGTGGTCATGATGACCAGCAGGGCTGGAAAGACCCTGCCCCCCCAAATCCCCTCCCCCTTCCTCTTGCTCCCTTTTCTCTATCCCAGCTGCTTCTGTCAACACAGTACCCCTAGTTTCAGCTCCCAGACTGGGACAGAAAAGTGTCTACACACACACACACACATGCACACAAAGGAAAGCTTTATTCCTGACACCCAGACCTGAGACCCAGTCACCAGCCCCACCTGTGTGCGGCCCAGACCCCGCCTCACAGCCACATTCCAGGGGCCTCTGGGGCACAGGGGAGGGTTTCAGCTGTGACAACAGAGGCTTTCACCAACAGGGGACAAATATCTCTGGGCAGTCCCAGCCTGGGACTGGGGGTGCAGCCAGGCCTCTGGCCTCTAGCTCCAAGGCCTCCTAAGTCAAGTGGGAGGGTGGGTCTGTAGGTGCTGATGGCCAGAGCGGAATAGCTGGGGACGTGGTAGAAGGGGCTCCTGGCCCAGGGCTGCGGCAGGGGAAGCGGGAAGAGCTGGGCTCAGGGGTCACCAGCCTGTGATTTGGAGTGAGCTAGTGAGCCTACCAAGCTCCATGGAAAATGGCGAAAAAAGCACCCCCTTCAGGATGAGCACCAGGTATGGCGGGGTCCTGAGCCTCCTCAGCGCAGTGGTGAGCACAGGTGGCACAGCGTCAATCTGGCCCCAGAGAGACCTTCCGCCTCACTCAGCCCCTCCCTCACAGGGTCGGCCGCTGTCACAGACAGATCCACGGGGCCTGAACAGACCCACTCAGCCTGAACCTCTCTGCTGGAGGAAGTGGGACTTATTTACCTTTAATTGGCCTCCATTCTTGGCAGCTAAGCTGTAAACCACAGGGGCAGGACCATACCAACCCAAGGGCAGAGTTGTACCAGGAAGCTGGGACTTGCATTCCTTTGGGGGCCCGGGACGGGCCCCAGGCAAGCCAGTTTGGGGGTCTCTGTGGGAGGTCTGGGTCACAGCTGGGTCTTATTCCAGGCTCTGGGCCCAGGTATGGGCTGGGGGGTGTAAGGGGCTCAAGCAGGTCTGCCAGGGGATGGATGGAGGTGTCAGTGCATGCGCCCACACACCCCAACGAGGGCGCCCTCTCCAGCCCTGTTCTGAGCGGGTGCCCGCCCCTGACCCCAAAGCCCCAGTTTCTCCTTAAGTTATAGGTGGAGAAACCTGTCAGGAGGAACTGCCTCAGGGGATCCCAGTCCTAGGCCTTCACAGAGCAAGACTGGAAATTACTGAGGAAATGGCACAAGCAGTGTCATCCTAGGAGACAGGGTGCAGGGCTGGCACTGTGGGTTAAGAATCAGGAAATGTACTTCTGGTCCCAGCTCTGCCATGTAGTTGCTATGTGGCCTAGGTCAAGTTACTTAACCTCTCTGAGCCTGCTTCCTACTCTATAGGATATAACTCATACTACCTTTCAGGGTTGTTTGATTAAATAATATTTAGTAGGTGCTCAGTAAACATTAATTACAGATACACAAACACACACCAACCCTTGGGGTGAGTTCAGTGAAAAGAAAACTAAATCTGGAAGCAAAAACCAGTTTCAAATCCCACCTTTGCCATGTGTTAGAACAGTTATATATACAACAACCCACCTCGCCTCTCTGAGCCTTAGTTTATCCCTCTGTAAAATGGGAGCAATGCTTATTTAACAACCTTGTTTTAGGGAACAGGTGAGATACACGAAGACCTCTGCAAACAGGAATTACTGTAACAGCTGGAGTTTGTGAGCGCCCTCCCTCCCCTTTCCTGGGAAAGCGTGGACTCTGGTCCAAATGAAACCTAAACAATAAAACCTAAACAGTGCCAAGGCCTGGCCCCCCCGCCATGGGCTGAAATAACAAACTCAACGTCCTTCCTCCCTTGGGCCATAAAGTTTTATTGGAAGGTCAGGGGGAGAGCCAGGGATAAGGGTCCCTCCCCTCCCATGCCCCTACCCAGGGCAATCCCCCTGCAGCAGGGTACAAAGGCCAGGAGGCTGCCAGACTCAGAGGACCTTCGGGATGGACAGGTCGTTGTAGTAGGCGTCCTGGCCCTCCAGCAGGTTTCGGTAGGTGGTGATCTCCTGCTCCAGCCGGGACTTGATGTCCATTAGGTGCTGGTACTCCTGGTTCTGCCGCTCGGTGTCGGCACGCACATCGCTCAGCTGGGCTTCGACACCGCTGATCAGCACCTGGATCTGCGCCAGCTGGGCTCGGAAGCGAGCCTCCGTTTCGGCCAGCGTGCCTTCCAGGGCAGCTTTCTGAGGGCAGGGAGAGGGAAGGAGACTCAGCAGAGCCTGGTGCCCAGCGATGGCATGGGCCCAGCCACCATCCAGGCTGCCCGAGGCCGCTAGGACACGAGTGTGCATCCCACAGGGCAGAGGGCACATACCATGCTGAGCTGAGACTGCAGCTCGATCTCCAGACCCTGGAGGGTACGCCGCAGGTCGGTGACCTCCGTCTTGCTCATCTGCAGCTGCTCCGTGTGGCCAGCGACCTCCCTGTTCAGCTCCTCGGTCTGCAGGGAGAGGAAGCAGCGGGAGTAAGCGCTGAGGCAGACCCTCGCCTGGGGGCATTGAGCCCGCTCTCCTCGCCACCTCCCCAAGGGGCACCTGCCTCCCCCTCCATACCTGGCTGGTGAACCAGGCCTCAGCATCCTTCCGGTTCTTCTCAGCCATGACCTCATATTGGCTTCTCATGTCGCTCAGGATCTTGGCTAGGTCGATGCCAGGAGCGGAGTCCACCTCCACGCTGACCTGACCACCCACCTGGCCCTTCAGGACACTGATTTCCTAGAAAGATACAGCAGAGATGGGCATGTCAGGGCCCAGAGCCTGCTGGGCCTGAGCCAGGTCACTCCCCCGTCCCCCAGGCCATAGGGGGCTGGTTTTCAGGTGTAGACCAAGGAGCCAGCACTGGGGTACAGACGGGGTCACCACCATCCCCTGCTGGAACCCTTGGGAGCCACATGACACACTCAGGGCCAGGTCAAGGGTGCAGCAGATGTGGCCACGGTCAGAGGATACAGGATAAAAAAAAAGTGTCCTCAGCTCTGGGAAGCTGGGCGGGGATGGATGGGAAGCCCAGCTTGAAACCCACCTCCTCGTGATTCTTCTTCAGGTAGGCCAGCTCCTCCTTCAGACCCTCGATCTGCATCTCCAGGTCGGTCCTGGCCAGGGTCAGCTCGTCCAGCAACCTGCGCAGGCCGTTGATGTCGGCCTCCACGCTCACTCGCAGGGCGTGCTCCGTCTCAAACCTTTCAGAGGAAATAGTTGCAGTCAGGCCAGCATTTCCTCTGCACCTCTGAAGACTTCCCCACCTCCCCTGGGTTCAGGGGCCCGTGGGGGATGGGGTGTGCTTCAGACCAGCTGGGGTGGGTGAGAGCAGAGTCCATTCCCCCCACGGCACTGAGCCCCATAAGGGCTTGAGATTGCCCCCCTCCCCTGCCCTGGCTTCTGCAGCCCCCAAGGCAGAGACACTCACTTGGTTCGAAAGTCATCTGCAGCCAAACGGGCGTTGTCGATCTGCAGGACTATCTTGGAATTCTCAATGGTGGCACCAAGAATCTGGAAGGCGGAAGGCAGGAGGTTGGCACCAGTTCAGTACGTGGGCACTGTCCACCCACTTTCTTCCCAGAAGAGAGAGAAGAGCAAAGGAGTATGCGTGCCTGTGTGCCTCCACCACCTGGAGACCAAAGCCTCAGCCACCCCAGGCTGCCCATCAGCCTGCTCTCTGGGAGGCCTTGGAATGGGTCCAGGCCCGGGAGCTGGAGCAGGAGAAACTACTGCCAGGGAGGCTGAGCCAGGGGGGAACGGGAAGGGCAAGGAGGTAAGCCTGGGGGAAAAGTCTCCACGACCTGCACCCAGGGAAGCTCTAAATGCTCGTAGGGAGGCAACTTCTAGTGATCCGCAAACCAGATGCAAGGAGCACAGGGGTCACCCTGTGGTCTGACCCCCACTCAAAGCACCTCTGCTTTCAGGGAAGGGAAAGCCTTCTGTTGAGCACCTATCATGTGCTTGCACTTTATGCCTCCTCTTTGAGGCAAAATGTATTCCCTCGTGTAGGTCACAGTTATAAAGTTTGAAAGCACTACGCTCGTTGTTTACATCTCTAGCTCTCCCTCATCTACGGGTCTGGTCTAGGCCCCTGGCACCCAGCACCACGCCAGGCACAGGGTGGGCCCTGGCCTATGCTGTGGGGACTGTGTGTTTGGAGACCCAACGTGTGAGGCTGTTAAATGTCCCACCGGCTTCTGAAACATTTCTTCGGGACCGAGATCCCAGCTCTGAGCTGTTCCCTGTGGGCAGAGACCAAGTCCCACCCTGAAGGACCCTGAGGGCCCCCCACCAAGAGGCTGTAGCTGGGACTTGGGGTCTCCACCCACACGGCACTCTCCACAGGGGTCTTCACAAGCTCAGCATTCATCTCTCCTTTACCCAGTCCGGGGGCCACAGCATATGTCCCTCCTTGTCCAGGGGCCAGAGTTGGCCTCTCCCATTCTTCCTAGAGCTCCTCTAAGTCCCTAGTGGCCCCCTGGGCGGGAGAGGGGCTTCAGCCTCAGCGTGATGGAAACCAGACCCGCCCGGCCGGGAGAAAAGGAATGCAGAGGGCCCCACACCGGGGGCAGCGGAAGGCAGGTCTGGCCCGGCGAGAACCAGATTCCTCCCTGGCCAAACTCTTGCATTTCCCTGCTGCACAGCGACTCAGGTCCAGACCCCAGGGCAGCCCACAGCGCGCCCCATCTCTTCCCCCTCCTTCCTCCCCTCTTTCCCAGGCCTAGCCGACCGGCGCGCCTTCCTCCTCCCGCCCTCCAGTCCCCCACATTAACCCGCCGCCCCGCCCCAGGCCTCCACTTCCTGCCCCGAGGTCCTGCCCCTCCTCACCGGCCGGCTTCCCTCCGCCCCACCCTGCGGGCCCTCCCCCATCCTAACCCTCGCTCCCGCCCCGGCCGGGAGGTGGCTCTGCCGCCCGCCGCCCCCGCCTTGGGCCTCACGCGGCCCGCGGGGCTGAGTACCGGCGGCAGGTGCACTTCCCGCGGCCGGGCCGCCTCCCACCTGGTCCCGCAGGTCCTCGATGGTCTTGAAGTAGTGGCTGTAGTCGCGGGCGGGCCCGGGCCCCTGCTTCTGGTACCAGTCGCGGATCTTCACCTCCAAGTCGCCGTTGGCCTCCTCCAGGGTGCGCACCTTCTCCAGGTAGGACGCCAGGCGGTCGTTGAGGTTCTGCATGGTGAGCTTCTCGTTGCCCGCCAGCAGCCCGTCGGAGCCGGCCAGGGCGCCCGCATAGCCGCCGCCGTAGCCCCCGGAGGACGAGGACACGAAGCGGGCGGAGGACACCGACACGCCGCGGCCACCCGAGCCCCCGTGGATGCTGGGCGCGCGGAAGACGCCTCCCGCCCCGAAGCGCATGGAGCCGCTGCCCAGACCCCCGAAGGACGAGGTGGCCGACGACTGGCGATAGCTGTAGTTAGTCATGGCGAAGGAGGACGCGGGCGACACCGGTCGGAGTGGCTGCAGTCGGCGAGAGGAGTGGCGAGGCCCTCACCTGGCGCCTTTTATGCCCGGGGTTGGGCGGGGGAGGGGGGCCGGTGTCGGGCGGATATCTGAGGGCCCAGGAATTTGCAGGCTCCTGAGTGCAAATACGGGCGCTCTCCCCATTGGTCAGTTCCTGGCGGCTCTGCTTCCGACTCTCCCCTCCCGGGGGCCAGAGGCTCCTGCCCCCCGGGGAGCTGCCCCACACCAGCCCACTCCGACGCCCAGCCACACACCCCGCTGGCACACTCGTTCGGATCTTCACTCCCACCACACGTACACTTAGACATCCCCGCAATTCACATGCTGGCCCTCCCCCATTAAGATCACCCAGAGTTTGACACCCCCCAGGAATTACAGTTTTTCTGAGAGTACACGCCGAGACGTCAGCACCCCCCCACCGTGATCTCTCACTCAGAGTCCCCCCATCACATTCTGAGCCCCTTCCTTGTGATCAAAATGAACCCCCCCAAAGTACATTCACCTGATGCCTACGCCCCACTGGGAATTAAAGTCTCTCAGAACCTGCCCCTTGGGGATCACCAACACCCTGACCCCCCCTCAGTCCCCCACATGAGGTGCTCTGAGCTACAACTTCCCAGGCCTCCTGAGACAAAGCCACCCCACCCTGCTGTGGCCATACAAAGCCCCAAGGTGACAATAGGCTCCTGGGAACAGCTGCTGGGAGGGGTTCTGCAGCTGGACTGTAAAAGGCACCTTCAGAATCCCAAGCTCAAGCCAGAACCCCACCTGGGAGCTGAACCCCCGACTCAGTACTCTCACCAACCATCCACCCACGCCCCCCCCAACCAGGACAACCCTCTACCCTCTAACCCCAAAAGCATGCATTCGACACAGACTTACTGAAGTGATGCTGTAGTGAGGCATCTGAGCCTAAGGGAGGCGAGTAACTCGCCCATGAGACTTTTTTTTTTTCTTTTTGCGGTACGCGGGCCTCTCACTGTTGTGGCCTCTCCCGTTGCGGAGCACAGGCTCCAGATGCGCAGGCTCAGTGGCCATGGGTCACCGGCCCAGCAGCTCCGCGGCACGTGGGATCTTCCCGGACCTGGGCACGAACCCGTGTCCCCTGCATCGACAGGCGGACTCTCAACCACTGCGCCACCAGGGAAGCCCGCCCATGAGACTTTCAGCACCTGCTGCCCAGAGGCAGGATGGAATCCCTCCCTCCTTGTGAGCATCTCCAAGGAGGGTGTCAGAGGCTGAATCCTCCTGTGCCTAACTGTCCTGTCCTAGTCCACGAATGAATGACTGGATTGCTAGGGAGGCGCCCACACGCAACGTGGAGAGTTTCGATCATAGAGGAAGGAGTCCCTCCGCTCCACACACAACCCCCAGCCCCGTTCTTCATCCAGCTCAGTAATTCCACCCACCTTTTTGATTGCCTTGGAGGCCCCCCTGCCAGACACTGCAGGGCCCTGAAGCAGCCTCACCCCAGTTCCTGTCCGCAGGGACCTCACCCCTCCTCAGAACTGTCCCCACAGTTCCTTTGCATCCTTATGTCAGAGCAGCCCCCCAATCTCAGGACAGAGGCCCGGTGCCCTTTTGACAGGGTGGTAGGGAGATGGGTCAGTTACTCTCAGTTTCCTGTGAAATCTTAGGCCTCTTCTCTGCTTATTATCATCTGGGTCACCTGGGGCTAAATGAAGACTGTCCCCAGCTTCTGAAACCTGTCCCCAGTAAACTGTCTTCTGGCCACCAATTGATCCAGGAACAGGGGCAGCAAACCACCCCCCCCCCCCACACACACACACATAACCCACCAGGAGCAGCCCCAAGCCACTAGGAAAGCCAGCCTGAAGCTGTTTAAACTAGTGAATCAGACCTGCAAGTGGGTCCTGGGGCTCCAAGGGGGAGGAACACTCAAGGCTGGCCCTGAAAGCAGGGTGTGGCTGGGCTTTCACAAAGATTGTAGCTGCCAGGGCTGATCTGACGTGAGTCACTGTTTGGCTTTAAGGAGGAGGCCTGCTCCTGGGAGGGGAAGGGGGAGATTGGCCAGATAGTTGCTGGCACACCAAGCCCCAGCTGGAACCTCTGCTTCTGTGGCCTGATAGGAGAGTTTCGGATGGGACTTGCATGAGGAAACAAAGAATAGGACCAACAGTTCTCCTCCAAAGATTAACGGGTTGTGAGTTCACTAACCTTAAGAAGAGCTTAGAGTCCCAGCCCCCTAACCCCAAAGCCATAAGAACAATTGACTGCAGGGTAGTACCATTTACAAAGCCTTTTCAGATCTCATTGGATCCCCAAAGCAGCCCAGTGGAAAAGGTATTCTTATGCCCATTTTACAGATGAGGAAACAGAAGCTTTGAGAGGGACAGCCAGGAGTGTCAGATTCTGGCTTCCAGCCTCTTAACCCTCGGCCCCATGGCCTGGGGTCCTGAGTGCAACAGAGGCTGCACTCTTCCTTCCAAGGAAGTCCCAGCTCCAAAACGACTCCTTTGGGTTTCTTTCCCCCCAAATCCTAGGCTAACTCCAAAGACAGTCCCCTGCTCCCACTCTCTGGCCAGAACAGTGCCTAGCACCTTCCACCATGAGTTGTGTGGCTTTTAAACACTTCTCTGGCACATCAAGAACTCAAGAGAAAAAACTGTAAAGTCTGCCCCCACCCCCACCCCCCACCCCCAGAGACGGAACTGAGGAATCAAGCTGCAGTTCTCATTCAGTAAACAGACTGCCCACCCATGAGCAGAGTCCTTGATCTGCCTCTGGCTGAGTGAGGGCAAGAACCTGTAGAACCTGATCCGAGTAGCTCCTTTCCCAAGTCCTGATCTCCAGCCTGGGGGTCCACAGTCTGCAGAGGAGGGGCACACAGGGTCAGGAGTGATGAGAAGGGAACGTTTGAGCATGAAGGGATCCCAGAGAGGAAACTGCCCAGCCTTCCCCTGGCTTGTTGCTGCAGAGCCGCTGCCCCACGACATCCCTGTGGGAAAGGGGGGCCACTGTCAGATAGGATCAGAAACACTGCTGTCCCCACTCCCTTTTGGAAATTCACAATGCACGGTACTAAAGGCTGTGAAAACCTCAGTCCTTCATTTGTAAAATAGGGATAATAATCATAATAACAATCTAGCTCCTGGAGTTGTTTCAGTGATTAGATAGATGCTAATTAGATAGTAATGTACTATTTAATAATAACAATGTAACACAATAAATATTTATCATTTGATTGTATATGATGTATTATATACACGTAAGTATTATATTAAGTATTATTATTTAACTTCATTTAATCAGCAGTTCCAAAATATACTGGACCATGGCGTCTTTTGTCAGGTAATACCTATTAATAATCCATATGGCTGATCCAGTCCAAGGAAGCTCAGAGAGGTAAAGTGACTCGCCTGAGGTCACATGGCTAACTTGTGTCCAAGTCCTGAGGCCAACGGTTCTCTCTGCATCTCCACCTGGACCTACCCTAGAAGCTTCTTACACTAGAGCAAATGCAAATTGAAGTTCCCAGAGGGGAGAGATTCAAGGTAGGGGAGTTTTCATCATCCCTGAGGAAATGAAATAGTGGTTAGGGACCACTGGAAAGAAGTGAGGGTCCTAGTCCCTGGGTAGAACGAAATGGTGTGACTATGACAATAAGGGTGTCAATGACAATGATGACAAAGGTGATAATGATGACAGCCAGCATCTACTGGGCCAGCCTCTAGGTTAAACACTTAGTATACATTATCTCAACTAATCCTGTGACTTAAAGTGTTATCATCCCCATTTTACAGACCAAAAAACTGAGGCTCAAAAAGGTTACTAACTTGACCAAAGTCACACAAGTAAACAGTGGACCCAGGATTCAAGCCCAGATCTTTAACTCCCTAAAGCTGTAGTCCCAACCACTAACGCTGTCCCTCCTCTCATGAGTTGGGGGTTAAGGTGATCTCTTCCACTGGTCTGGAGAAAGGGTCATCAAGTTGGGAAAGGCATAGTGTCACCTGCCAAGGTCCCAACTTGTCCTCCCTGCTTGGATACACAAGTATCTGTTTGGTTAGTCAGTGGGTCATACAAACCAGATTCAAAGTTCAGCCTTGAAGAGGAGATGGGCTCGTGTACGTAAACAGAACAGAAGTCATAAGCTGGAGGACAGAAAGGAAAAGGATGCAAGACTTCATGAACTTGCCTGTCATGTAAATTGGTAACCCCTCCCTAAGCAACATCCCCTTCCTAAGGACCATCAACACAAGATACTCAGCTATCACTTTCTCACTCGCTCCTCCATTCAGCAAAAGTGTATCAAGTCCTATCCCCCAGGCAAGATGCTAGACGCTGGGATACAGAAGTAAATACGAGCCGTTCCTGCCTCTAAGAAGCTGACAGTCTGGCAGGGGATTATAGAGACATTTTGTTTTGATTAAATGTGGTAGATTGAATACCCACATTAATTTTTGCACCTTCCTAAAACCCTGTTAAGCTCACAGTAAAGGACTATTTTAAAAGAATAAAAGAAGAGACAACAGAAGATGCTAAATGGCCACAAAAATTTTAAAGCTCGAAAATGGTAACTAAAAGCAGACAAGAGGAAGCTGAGACCCAGGGCTCGGGAGCATAGGGAAGGGACAGAGATGGGGAGGGCAGGAAATCCACAGAAGCAAGAAGATTCTCAACGCAAAACCCAGAAGCTCGGGAACTGGGGCACCAGGGACCCTGAAAGGAGAGGTAGAAGATGGGACTGTGTTGAACTATTTGTAATGAGGTGGATGGACCTAGAGTCTGTCATACAGAATGAAGTAAGTCAGAAAGAGAAAGACAAATACCGTATGCTAACACATATATATGGAATTTTTAAAAAAATGTCATGAAGAACCTAGGGGTAAAACGGGAATAAAGACACAGACCTACTTGAGAATGGACTTGAGGATATGGGGAGGGGGAAGGGTAAGCTGTGACAAAACGAAAGAGAGGCAT
This sequence comes from Mesoplodon bidens, assembly GCF_964165515.1. Lineage (NCBI taxonomy): Eukaryota > Metazoa > Chordata > Mammalia > Artiodactyla > Ziphiidae > Mesoplodon > Mesoplodon bidens. Next base: position 51,880,248 of record NC_138179.1, on the reverse strand, counting down.
GGACATATATACACTACCAAACGTAAGGTAGATAGATAGTGGGAAGCAGCCGCAGAGCACAGGGAGATCAGCTCGTGCTTTGTGACCGCCTGGAGGGGTGGGATGGGGAGGGTGGGAGGGAGGGAGATGCATGAGGGAAGGGATGTGGGAACAGATGTATATGTATGACTGATTCACTTTGTTATAAAGCAGAAACTAATAAAAAAAAAAAGAAGATGGGACTGTGAACAGGGCTAGCTAGAAGTTTCTATAAACAGCACCAAATTAACTGGAAAGAATAGATGTACACGTATATGTATAACTGAATCACTCTGCTGTACACCTGAAACTAACACAACATTGTTTATCAACTATACTCCAATATAAAATTAAAATTAAAAAATAAAGTAGGAGTTGGGAAACTATGACCCATGGGCAAAAAACAAAACAACAACAACAAAAAACACCAATTTCCCCTCCCAGATCCCCAGCCCAACCAAGGGCAAGCAGGAGAAGACGGGAGATTCACTCTTCCCCATTGGACTGGAAAATTACAAAGTTTGATAACGTCAAGTGCTGGGAAAGATGTGGGCAAATGAACTTCCACAGACACATTAGTGGGAGGCAGGTTGCAGCCACCACTTTGCAGGGCGATTTGTCTGTGTCTTTCTTTAAAAAATTCCACACACCCTGCAAGCCCCAGTTCCACTCTTCTGCATTTACCCCAAAGAACACTTGGTCATATATTCAGGGGGGCATATAAAAAGATACTCTCTGAAGCATCGTTTGTAATAAAGGAAAGACGGAAACAACAACAGGTAGGGGGACAGTTGAGTAAACTATGTAACGTTCACATGATGTGAGAAGAATTAAACAGAATGAGTCATGTCAGTATTTAGTGACGTGAAGAATCTTAAAGAACCAGTTGCTGGGTAAAATAAAAGCAGCGGGAGAGCAATACATATAACATAATTAATGCTGACATACACTTAAAAGATGATATTTCTGGGCTTCCCTAGTGGCGCAGTGGTTGAGAGTCCACCTGCCGATGAAGGGGACACGGGTTCGTGCCCCGGTGCGGGAGGATCCCACATGCCGTGGAGCGGCTGGGCCCGTGAGCCGTGGCCGCTGAGCCTGCGCGTCCGGAGCCTGTGCTCCGCAATGGGAGAGGCCACAACAGTGAGAAGCCCGCGTACCGCAAAAAAAAAAAAAAAAAGATGATATTTCTACAAGTACATATGAATATGCACGTAAGCACATAAATAAGGAAGGAAACACACCAGACTGACAACAGAGATTTCCTTGGAGAGAAGCTGATTGAAGGATAGTAGTCAGGGGAACCCAGGCTTGTCTCTGCTATTCTAATTTTTTTTTTTGCCATACACGGGCCTCTCACTGCTGCAGCCCCTCCCGTTGCGGAGCTCAGGCTCCGGACGCTCAGGCTCAGCGACCATGGCTCACGGGCCCAGCCGCTCCACGGCATGTGGGATCTTCCCGGACCGGGGCACGAACCCGTGTCCCCTGCATCGGCAGGCGGACTCTCAACCACTGCGCCACCAGGGAAGCCCTGCTATTCTAATTTTTACAACAAGAATGTATTTACGTATTACTAGTTAATTAAAAATGATCAATTGTTAATTAAAAATAATTTATTAGGAAACACTATAGGATGGACATTTAGAACTGGCCGTATTTAATACAGTAAATCCCTCTTCCCTTCCCTGTACCCACAACACAGACCTCTGTGTCCCCAGTCATACACTCTGACATTCTAGTCTTGGGTTAGGAAAGGAGAGAGGACGTTTTGGAAAGAGGAGCAGTAGATGTGGGGAGAAAAGAGCCCCCACAAAAGGTTTCTAGGCTCCTGCCCCTACCCCTGGGTCCTTTGCTCTGATTTTCCCTCTTTATGAAGCAAGAAGGTGAGAAGGGAAAAGAAGAGAAGGCACAGAACTTTTCTTTTCTTTTTTCTTTTTTCTTTTTTTTTTTTGGCCACACCACGTGGCATGCAGCATCTCAGTTCCCCGACCAGGGATCGAACCCACGCCCCCTGCAGTGGAAGCACGGAGTCTTATCCACTGGACCACCAGGAAGTCCCATGACAGAACATTTCAAGAGGGACTTGGAAAGAATCTGGGTGCAGGAGGGCTCCTTCAGCTCGGATGACTTGAACCCGGGGGTGGGGGGGGCGAGGTTCCTTCTGTTCTGGTTCCCCAAGGATCGGAAGCCTTAGGAATATCCGGTGTCACCCTCTGGCAAGGACCTGGGGGTTCTCACGACGGGCAGCCAACCTCCCCAGGTAGTGCACGTGGACGGGTGGGCTGGAGCTGGAGTGACCCCCGCCTGAGCCTGCAACCAGCAGCCACCTTGAGAGCACATGGGAGACATTTGCGAGGGAGTTTCTAGGGGTGCTGGAGGGAGTAGCCACTCTATGGGCCACCATTCTGAAGCTGTTGACTCAGGCCTCCCTGGTGGCGCAGTGGTTAAGAATCGGCCTGCCAATGTAGAGGACATGGGTTTGAGCCCTGGTCCAGGGAGATCCCACATGCCACGGAGCAACTAAGCCTGTGCGCCACAACTACTGAGCCTGCACTCTAGAGCCCGCGAGCCACAACTACTGAGCCCACGTGCCGCATCTACTGAAGCCCGCGTGCCTATAGCCCGTGCTCCGAAACAAGAGAAGCCACCGCAATGAGAAGCCTGTGCACCACACAAAGAGTAGACCCCACTCGCCGCAACTAGAGAAAGCCCGCACGCAGCAACGAAGACCCAACGCAGGCAAAAAAAATCATAAACAAAAAATAAATTTATTAAAAAAGGAAAAAAAATATATATATATAAAACTATTGAGCCAGTAGGCATGTGGACCTCAAACAATAATCGGGTGTGTGGGTGCTGGGAATTCCCACGCAGGAGCGGGCAGGCAGGGAGTTGGGCAAAGGGAGGGAGCCCTCATTTCTGCCTGGGAGCAAGATGTTTCACAGAGGCACCACCCTTGAGCAAGAGGCTGAAAGACCTGTTGGTGTTTATCAGGCAGAAGGTCCTGGGAGAGTGGGATCACTGGGGCCAACTCAGGGGCCATTGGACGTTCAGTTCAGTTGGGGGCATGTGGGGGAGGGGCGAAGCCAGGGAAGAAGTCACAGGGGCTGTAAATCTCAGCCAAGGAGTTGATTTATCCTGAAGACAGTGGAAAGTCATTTCAACCAGGGATGTGATGTGGTCTATTTCATATTTTAGAAATTGCCGTGGGTTCCACGTGTTGAATGGGTTGGTAGGATGAGCGAGGCATGGCCAGGGGTGGGGAGACCAGGTTAGGTCTGCGGAGATAGTCCCCGTTGGGGATTAAGAGGGCCTGGACTTAGTCCTAGGATTGATGATGTAGAGTAAAGGATGGAGACAAGAAATGGCTGGCCATGCTATGGAGCAGCTTGCTCAGGCCAGGTGGGTGGTGTCACGGGGACCAAGGCCGGCAGTGGGGTGGGAGCTCCCCCCAACCCAAGTCCGGCTCCCTCTGCGGCAGTCATCGCTGTCTCTTCCCACAAGTGGGAACCCAGGGAAGGTGGGACACAGCAGGCTGGCCCAGGATGACCCCAGGTGTTCCTCTTAGAGTCCCCAGGGGAGGAAAAACCAGCCTGACAGGACTGGGACCAAGCATGGGAGCGGGGAGGGAGCGCTGAGTCCTGGGGAACTGCCTCAGGTCCAGACCAGTGGGGGAGGGAGAGGGTCAGCCTCCCGCCAAGTGCCACATTCCAGGCCCCAGGGAGACAGGACTGGCCTCTCCCTGCCCCTCCCCTCCCACGGGGCTGAGCGTACGTGACCAGGTTCAGCTCCTCTCCATACAAGCAGGGCTCTGGCCGGCCACTTAGCCAGGGGTACCTCTCTCTGCCTCTGCCCTGATTCTGGGCTACTTGGGCCCCATTTAGAGTCCTGCGCCAAACCTCGGCCCGTACCACATGAGCTGGAGCATGGGGAGGGCCAGACACAGGACAGAGAGAAAGAAAAATGTCCCGTGTCTGCCCTGATTTCCTAGAGCCCACCGTGGTCCCCTGAGTGGTCTTCTGCTAACTTCCCTCCCACCAGCATCCTCAAGGGAACCGGCGCTTCCTCCCTCAGGGTCAGAGGCTCTAGGATGTGGGATCCTTTCCATTTCAAAACTGATCTGATCCTGTGAACCCTACAGAGCCCTTGCTGACCTCCCCACAGCAAGGTTCCTGTCTGGGAACTGAAACTGTCTTCCTCAAAATCAGGTGTGGCTCCTGGACTCAAGCTATCTCAGCATTTTCACCAAACACCTGCTGTGCACCAGAGGCTGACCCTAGGCCGTGAGGGCCACATCCCTGCCCTCCAGGAGGGGAGCAGGCCCTTCCTCACACCTGGAGCATCCTCCCTTCTCACCTGCCTCCTTTACCTGGATGCCAGTAACTCTAGTCCCTGTTTCAGCGCTCAGCTTGGGCATCACCTCCTCTGGGACATCCGCCTGATCCACTCAGGCTGGGCCAGTTTTTCCCAGCCTCCGCAGCCCCAGCCCCCGGATTCGCCCCATCAAATGCCCTGGCTCTGTGTCCCCAGCTAGACAGAGCTTCCCCTCCGCATCTAGCCCCAGGCCAACACCAGCACTAGTAAAGGCTTAATAATTATTTGCTGGAAAAGATGCAAAAAAAGGAAGAAGACCTTTTTTGTTTTCATTCGACCAATAATTACAGATCACCCTCTATGTGCCAGTCACCTTCTAGACTCTGGGCTTCTAGAACAAAACAGTCAAAATCTCCCGCCCTGCTGAGCTTTCATGCTGGGTTTCTGCCAGCTTTCACACTGGCAGACAGTGTGATTCTAGGAGTGAGGGGTACACGGGGAGAAGCAAAGAAGGGAAGGAATAAAGGGTATTGGGGGGCATGGAAGAGAGGCCCCTGAGGAGGTGGCACATGGACAGAGACCTAAGGGAGGCAAAGGAGCCTCCGGATCCCTGGGGACCGGGCTGAGGGCACAGCAGAGGCAGACTCCCTGAGGAAGAATGCCCGGAGCTGAGAGGCATGTGCCAGGGGCGGGTGTGCAGGAGGGGAGTCCTGGAGGAGGCCAGGCACACAGGTCTGCAGTCTTACTAGGGAGCTGGGCTTTATTCTGAGAGTAAAGGGGCCTTGATCCAAGGAGCTCTGGAATCCCTGTGGCCGCTCTCCAGATCACAGACCAGGAGCCAAGGGAGGAAGCTGGAGATCTGATAAGAGACGCTGACAAAAGTCCAGGCAGGAGAAGCTGGGGGCTGGATCCAAGGAGATGTGAGAGGTTGGTGAGAAGTGGCCTGACGCGGGGCGTATCCTGACGCAGAGCCTACGGGTGGAGCTGATGGAGTCACGAGGAGCACGAGGGAAGGAGAAGAATCTAGGATGGCTCCTAGCTTGGGGCCTGAGCCTGGCATCTGCACTGCTGTCAGAGGACTGGTCTGGAGCCGTGGCTTATCTGATTCCCCCCTCCCCAAGAAGGTCAGTGGTCCCCCCGCCAGGGTCAGCCCTGTATCTGCTTTGGATGAAGTCCAGAACTAGGTTCTAACTGGGTTCTACTCACCAAGCACTCCCTGTGCCCACGTCTGCCAGCACCGGTGCCCACTGAGGGAGGGGGAAAGACAAAGGCTGTGTCCACACAGGCCCTGCCCACACGGAGCCCACAGTCAGGGCCAGGAGTAGGGAGGTGACTTCTCACCAGAACCTGTGTTTTCCAACATCTCAACAGAGGAACAGTGTACATGTATCACCTCTATAATCTGGGACGGAAGGTGTTTACATATTTTCAATTCTGACTTGCCTTAGGCTTCAGTGGCCTCAGTCTGGCAAGTGAGGCCCAGCAGACTGGGGGAAGGGTGATCAGGTTGGCCAAGCTCCTGGAAAAACAGCTACTTCCCCAGGGAGGAGGGCAGATGGAAGCGTGTGTGTTGGGGGGCGAGGGGGGGGTACATTCTTGAGAGCAGCTGGAATTCAGAGCCCTCTGGAGACAGAATGCTGAGCCTTGACCCTCCTGGCCCTTCCTGGCTCCTCTCGGCTCTTCCTGGCTTCTCCTGGCTCCAGCCGGTTGCAGGATAAACATTCATTAAGTAGAAACCACAAAGAATCCTAGAACAAGGCGGGCTGCCAGAAGCTGGGAACAAAGGAGGGCCCCAGGTCTGGGGTGTGCTGGGGGAGAGGCCCTTTGCCCAGAGAAGGAACAACTGAGGCCCCGTCCTCTGCCAGGGGCCTGGTATCCAAGGGGCGTTTTGATCAGCCAACAGTCGACTGAGAGGCAAAATGCGCCCCGCCCCAGACAAACACACACACACTCCATTAATGGAGGGCAAAACCTCACTGGCTCCCTTGGGTGCTTCCCTGCCATTCCAGGCAGGACCTACGGGATGCCAGCCCCAGCCCTCACCGGGGCACCCAAGCACCAGGCCTGAGGCCTTCCAGCCGCCACCAGGGAAGCTCGGGGCATCAGCTCTGGAGCCACAGGGCCAGGAAGCCCTCCAGCCACCCCAGCCTGAGCCCCAGCCCTGTCCAGTGGAATGTGCTGGGTTTGAGAGGGGGCGGGGACTTCCTTTGCAGGCCTGGTCTGGGATTAGGGCAGGGGCCTGAGGAGACCAGAACATGCGGCGAAGACATCAATCCTAGCTCAGCAAACACTCAGAGAGGTCCCCGGCAGGCAGAAACCCAACCAACACCTTCAGGCAGAGATCCGTATCTGGGGTTTCAGAAGGAAGGGTTTGAGCCGGTGAGGGGGAGGGGAGGCTCCGGGAACCCGGAATCTGCCATTCCTGCCAGGCCCACTTTACCTTGTCCTCACGGGCATCTTGACCACTAAGAAATACGGTAAACCTCCGCTGCAGGCCGAGCAAGAGGATGGGAGGGCGGAGACCTCCTCACCCCGAGGTTTTCAAGTCTGGCCTGACCACACACACTCACACACACTCACACACCCACACTCACACTCACACGTACACACACATTCACTCACTCTCACACAGGTGTGCACACACTCGCTCACTCACACACCTGTACATATGCACACGTGCCCACGCTCTCACACTCTCCACACTACTCAACTGTGTGCTCACACATACACTCACACACTTACACTCACGTGCTCACTGTCACATGCATACACGCTCGTTCACTCACACGCGTGCACACACTCTCCACACTCATATAGTCACACACTCACATGCTCACACATACACACACACACACACTTACACACTCACATTCCTCCATCCAAAGCAGCTCTGACCTCACTGGTTTCTCACAGCCAGCTTCCTGTAAGGTTTCACTTGAGCAGAGGATTGTCCCTCTTCTAAAGCTCAACGACTGGCACTTTCACCCAACTCCATCAGGTTGTAGGTCAGGAGACAGAGACAGGAGAGAGACTTGGCCTCCCTGAGGTCACACAGCTGGTTTCCCGCAGCCGAACTGAGACCAGCAGGCAGGTGCCCTGGAACCAAGCTGTCTGCCCCCAGGGGAAGAGCTGAGCTCACAGACGAGAAAGGGGTAAACACCGCAGGCTCCTGACAAGAGCAGGTGACAGGCCAGGGGCAGAGGAGGGACACGTACAGAGGACTGCGGGAGCTCAGGGAAGGAAAGCCGCCCTGTGAGGCCTGGGGTGAGCAGGGAGGCGCACCTGGAGGCGGCGGACTGAGCAGAGCCCAGGGTGAGCAGAGTGAGGACACCAAGGTGGCAGATGGGTGGAAAGTTCCAGAAAGGGTGCTGTAAAAACAGCCCAAATGTGTCGAGTCCTTACTACATGCCTGGCTCTGTTCAAGTATGTAGCAAACACTGACTTGTTTAAATCATAAAAGCTCCCCTGTGCTGTAGATACTTTTGCAAACAGCAATAACCCCATTTTACCAACTAGGAAACTGAGGGCCCACGCAAGGATGGTGGATATATCACATCCAATCCTCCTATTGGTGTTACAAGCTATCAGCTATTGGAGGCCCTCCCTGTGCCAGGCACTGTTCATTACATATGACTTTTATTTATCTCGCACAAACCCTCTGAGGTTGGTGCTGTTAGCCCCATTTCAGAGATGAGGAAACTGAGGTTCTGAGACGTTAAGTAACTGGCCTTGGATGACATGGCCTTAAAATAAATAGTGGATCCATGAATCAAACCCAAGCCACATTTTATAGGGGAGGAAACTGAAGCTCAGGGTGGTGAAGTAACTGGACCAGGCTAATGAGTAGCCTTTCACTACAGAATTTGTGGAAACAACCAAGGGAAAATATTGGCAAGCTATATCATGAACCCAAGGCCAATAGCCTTAAGACATTTAGAGTTCCTACAAATAACCAAGTAAGAGATCAACAACCCAGGAGGAAAAAAGAGCCAAGCATGTGAGCAAAGAGTTCCCAGAATATATATATATATATATATATATATATATATATATATAAAATATATCTCAGGATATACAAATTGCATTTAGACATATGAAAATGTTCAACCTCACTCACAATAAGAGAAATGCAAATTTAGACTATCAGGATTTCTCATTTTTTACATGTCAGATTGGTAAAGATGAAAAGGTAACTTACTATTTGTTGGGCATATGGGGAACTAAAAAATCCATCCATTGTTGATAGCAGGAAAATCAGTATAAAATCTATGAACAGTGATTTCCAACTTCCATCAAAATTTTAAATATAATTCTTTGACCCATCAACTTCTCTTACAGGTATTTATCTTTTAGGTGTATTTTTGCACACATGCAAAATGACATGATGTACTAGGATGTTCATTGCAGTGTTATTTATAATAGCAAAAGGTGGAAGTATCTAAATATCCATTGTATGACACCTCTACACAATACAATATTGTGCAACCATCAAAAAGAATGAGGCAGCTCTATATGGGACTGATAGGAAAGATTTTCCAAATACTTAGATGAAAAATAAGATTGCAGAGCAAAGAATATCGTTTGCTACCCTTTGTATGTGTGCTCCAGGGAAGAACTTGAACACACATATATTTGTATATGCACAGGATAGCTCTAGAAAAATACACAAGAAAGTGATGGCAAGGAATGCTTCCTGGGAGGGGAGCTAGGAGATTGGATTCAAAGGATGCAGGAAGACTAACATTTTGTTGTCTATCCTTCCTACTTTTTTTTTTTTTTTTTTTGCGGTACGCGGGCCTCTCTCTGTTGTGGCATCTCCCGTTGCGGAGCACAGGCTCCGGACGCGCAGGCTCAGCGGACATGGCTCACGGGCCCAGCCACTCCGCGGCATGTGGGATCTTCCTGGGCCGGGGCACGAACCCATGTCCCCTGCATCAGGCGGACTCTCAACCACTGCGCCACCAGGGAAGCCCTATCCTTCCTACTTTTAAATTTTGTACTATATTGTGCATGTAGTACCTCTTCCAAAAACTACATATAAAATACATTTGTGAAAAAAAAACAAACTTGGGCTTTCAGACCTGCCAAGAAATTTGGATGGCCTGGGACCCCAAGCCTGGGCCCAGTAGGGCCTCAAGACTTCAGCCCCTCTGGAGCTCGGTGGCTGCAGGTGGCCTCCCTGACCTGTGTCCAGAGCCATGCCCAGGAAGCATCATTCACTGCCTCACTCATCTGTCTGCCACGCATGTGCTCTGAGCCAGGCCCTGCGCCAGGTGCAGAATACAGAGAGAGATGAAAGAGACCCAGGCCCAGCCCCTGGCCAGCTCCTGTATAGTGGGCAAGGTGGAGGCAGAGCAAAGGAAGATCTGTACAAATAACTATGGGGCAGAGGCTAAGCAGTTTAGTGCAGCAGTTAAGATTAATGAGTGACTGTGTAGTAGGCCAGTGACAAGCTGGCCTTGGAAACGAGCCACACCTCTGTTTATGAACTACTCGTTAGCCTGGTCCAGTTGTTTCACCGTCCCGAACTTCCTTCAGTTTCCTCCCCTATAAAATGTGGCCTGGGTTTGATTCATGGATCCACTATTTATTTTAAGGCCAGTTACTTAACATCTCAGAACCTCAGTTTCCTCATCTCTGAAATGGGGTTAACAGCACCAACCTCAGAGGGTTTGTGCGAGATAAATAAAAATCATATGTAATGAACAGTGCCTGGCATAGGGAGAGCCTTCAACAGCCGATAGCTTGTAACACCAATAGGAGGATTGGATGTGACATGTCCACCATCCCTGCGGGGACGGCCGCTCAGCAGGTGCTGAGTTTTGTCAGTGAATGCAGGGCATTCAGCAGCTGGGAGCAGTTCAGTGTGGCTGCGGAGTAAAGTTGGAGGCATGGAGGCTGGGGAAGGCCATGGAGGGGAGTGAAGTCCAAACCCACACTTCCATGGGGGAGAGAGTGGTACTGATTCTAAAGCCGTCTGCTGTGGGGGTCACATGGGTGGGAGGGGAGCAGGCAAAATGGAGAACAGTCACTGAGGGACAATTACAAAGGCCAAACTGGCCATGACTGGTACCTCAATAAAGCAGGGGATTGCTAAACAGCGATGCTAACCGGTACCCACAGGGCCCGCCCCAGCCCCACCATCCCTCTGGGGCAATGTTTGCCCCCGCATCTCAGAGGCCAACTATGTGGATTTGGAAATGGAGCAGGCACTGGACTTTCAGCTTTTCCAGGCCTGTTCCCCCAAACCACACCTTCCTGCAACCAGACACCAGGTGCCGGCATGCCTCTGCTCCGCCATCCCCTCCACCTGCAGTGTCCTTGCCCTCAGCCATCAGAGCTCGAACCCTACCCCTTCTCCAGTGCCCGATGTGATAGGCAGATAGTGACCCTCCAGAGATGTACAAATCCTGATCTCCGGGACCCGTGACTATGTATCTCACATGGCAAAAAGGGAGTCTGCGAATGTGATTAAGTTAAAGACCTTGAGATGGAGACATTATCCTGGATCATCTAAATGGGCTCAGTGCAACCACAAGGGTCCTTATAAGAGGGAAGCAAGATAGTCAAAATCAGAGACAGGAGATGTGACCACAGAAACAGAGGTTGGAGTGATGCTCATTGAAGAAGGAAGGGGCCACAAGCCAAGGAACGCAGGTGGCCTCTAAAAGCTGGAAAAGGCAAGGAAACAGATTCTCCCCTAAAACCTCCAGAAGGAACACAGTTCTGCTGACACCTTGATTTTAGCCCATAAGACCCATTTCAGACTTCGGACCGTTAGAACTATAAGATACTAAGATTGTGTTGTTTTAAGACACTAAGTTTGAGGTAACTTTTTCGAGCAGAAACAGGAAACCAATACCCCGCTTCCTCCTTCAAGCCTCTGCGACCCCGGCACCCTGTCCACCCGAACTCCTTCCCTCCTCTAGCCCACCTGGTGCTTTACCTGACCCTCTCCTTCGGCTGTCCTCTCCCCACCTGGTGAGAGTTAGATAACTCCTCTACTAGATGGTGAGCTCCTTGAGGGCAAGGTCTGGCTATTTATGTTTGTGTCCCCACCACGCTGATAATTCTTCTGCATCCTTCCAGATGTACTCTCCACCCTTCTTGGCCCTGCTCTGTGCCCCGACGGCTAATCTCTGGCTGCCCCGTTGGATCAGCCAGTGGGGGGCAGCTACAGGAGATGGACAGGAGGGAAGAAAGACGCTGGGCATATACTCCCCCCCAGGGCAGCTGTGGTCGCTGCTTCTGCAGAGCAGCCCTCCTGCCCTCAGCCCCCAGCAGCTCCCATCACACTGCTCCCCCCTCCACTGTCCCTTCAGCTCCCATGCTCCCCCCCGCACCCCGGTTGTTACCCCATCCCTGCTCCTGTCCAGACCTCCAAAAATAGTTCTTTCTCTAAAGTCCTTTCAGCTGACCCCGAGAATCATTGTATCCTGTGGGCACCCTGACCCATGCAGGTGTGGCAGTCAGTTACAATGGGCCTGCTGCCCATGTGGACACCGCCTCGGTCTGTTCTGTCTTAGACGGTGACTCCACCAGGGCTGGGAGAGGCCCACGGAGCATTCTTCTCCACCCCCAGACCTTCAGGCAGGAAGAAAAGCCTTAGCAAGGAGGGAGAGCAGGAGGGAGTCGGCCGCAGGTGGGGCAAAGCAGCCTGGCCCTCACTCCCATCAGGTCCTCTGGACCCCACTGCCCACACCTTGAGAGATCCCAGCCACATTTCTCCTCTGGCTCCACCGCTGCTCCTGGGGCACATGGGCAGGGCAGGAGCTGGTGGGGTGGGGCTGGCGCAGTGCCACACCATTGCCTCCTTCTGCAGGGCTGCCTCGGTGCCTGGTGCCACCAGGCCTGGCCAGCTGCCATACTCCCTCCCCTTCACTCCCCAGGGTCTGGGCTGCTAAGTGACTCACCCCACATCCCTCACACCCTGCCCTGCCCCTGACCCCCCCAGCCCTGGCCCCTGTCAGCCCCATCTCCACACTGATTCCAACAGCCTGAGCAGTGCTGCCCCACGCTCTGCACCCCCGGAATCCAGGGAAGCTTGCCCCTGCCTCACGGAGATAAAGCAGGCCTCGGACATCCCAGCCCAGACCCGGCGCCCCCCACATTTCCAACACTAGCTACACTAGACCAGGCGCCCGGACGTAACTTTCCAAAGGAGATCACTACCACCCATTTCACAGATGACACTGAGGTACAGAGAGGTAAGTGACTTGCTGAAAGCCACAGGGGCAGGTGGCATTGGCGCGGACTCCAAAGCCCTCTGCCTCCAGCCATGGCAGCTTTCCCATTTACCCTGAGCCAAACTCAGGGAAGTCAACAGTATGGAGGAAAGGGCTCTGGGTGTCGAGTCCAAAGCACTGGATGGAGTCTGGGCTCTGAGAGAAGAGGGAATTGCAAGGCGGATCAGAGGCTGGCATCTGGGCCACGGAAGGAGGCGGTGGTGTCCGCCCCCGAGCCAGCCACGGCTTCGGAAAGAGCAGGCTGCGGGCCACCGGGCTGACTTTACAAGCTCCCCGGCCGCGTGCAGCTCCCTGCGTCCTCAGCGTGCTGAGATCATGACGCCTGTGCGGCGGGCGCCCAGGACCAGGCCAACTCGGCGCCACAGCGCCCCCTGGAGGCCTCATGGGGACTCGCCGCCCTGCCACGGGAGGCGGCCCTCCCCTTTCTGCATCTCTGACTGTGCTCAATTCTGAGAAGAGAGGAAGGGTCAGAGAGGTCTGTCTGGGCAAGGCAGGCCCTACACTCCAGTCTACTCCTTGGCCTCCCTATGGAGAGCAAACGGGCCCTGATCTGAGAGTGGTACAAAAGAAAGAGCCCCAGAAGGGCTAGAAGTCCAAAGGCCCAGATTCTCGCTGTGGGACCCTGGGCGTGTGTCTTTCCCTCTCTGGGCAACAGAGGAGTGGAGGAGGCCATCTAAGGAAACGTACCTCCCCTCCCAATTCTAAAATTGTAGTTTGACACTTAGTTGCCTCCAACGCAAAATGGCCACAAGGGGCCGCTGCAGCCACAGCTGGGAAAGAAGCTGGAGCTCATAGAAACTGGCCACACCTTCCCAGCTGAACTACCTGGCCGCGCCAGGGCCCCGCCACGACCTCGTGGGCAGTCAGCCCAGCCTCCCTCCTCCCAGTACCATCCCTGCTGGAATCATAATGTAACCCAAATGTTTACAAACTTCCCAGAATAGGACAGTCCCCTCAATTCATAGTTCTATTGGGGGTGGAGCTTAGTGGGACCATTAGGAGATGCAGCTACAGAAAGCTGGGCAAACTAGGAGCATATATCCAGTGAGACCTAGAAACACCCCTAAATCCCTTGTAAGGGACTAAGACAAGATGCCAGAAGGAAATCCAGTGAGCCATGGAATCCCATGTACGTGGGCTCAAATCCAGGAGGGTAGGGAGTCCCCAATTCGCTGTTGGTCCTTAGACAAGTCAGTGAACCTCTCTGAACTCTGATTTCTTCCCAAAACCACCTGGTAGGAGGAAACCCTCTGGAGGTGGGGTCAGTATTTGAACTGGGGGACCCACCCCCAAGTTCCCCCCATCCCCAGCAGTTGCCCTGCACAAATAGGAAATGTGGGCATAGGCAAAGGGCTCATAGCAGCCTCAGAGCAACCCTTGAGATCACTCTAGAGATGTGACATTAGAAGATTCCTCAGCCTAACCCTCCTACACTGCTGTAGGGAATGTAAATTGGTGCAGCCACTAGGTAGAACCGTATGGAGATTCCTCAAAAAACTAAAAATAGAGTTGCCATATGATCCAGCAATTCCACTCCTGGGCGTATATCCAGACAAAACTCTAATTTGAAAAGATACACACATCCCTATGTTCATAACAGCACTATTCACAATAACCAAGACATGGAAGCAACCTAAATGTCCATCAACAGATGACTGGATAAAGAAGATGTGGTACATATATACAATGGAATACTACCCAGCCATAAAAAGAATGAAATAATGCCAACTGCATGGATGACCTGGGAAGGGGACTGAGGACCCAGATTTAACGGCAGGAGCAGCTTTGGACACAGACTCTCTTGTTTTCCTTTACCCTTAGTCCCACAAGCATCACTCCATCTCACAGGGTCTTAGAGGCTCTGAATACTCCTTGTTCATTCCCATAAAGTTCTCCCTGTGCTTCCTAGACATTTCCTCTGAAAATTCCAAAGCATCTCAGACAGGACCAAGAAGAGAAGCGAAAGGAAGAAAACCAAGAGAAGAGAAAAGAGGATTTTGTTTTTTTCGTGTTTGGGCCTAAGAAAAAACTAGAGCAACTTTCCCCTGCGGCTGAGGGGAGCCATGACATTGGAGAGAGAGGTGAGAGGCCCTGCAGGGAGGCGAAAGCTTGAGGAAAATGTAGCTTTTCTTTGAGATTGATGAGTTTCGGAATCATCAATCAGTAGAGCCAGAGGGTCCCCAGCCCTGGCTGCTCTTCTTTCATCAGTTACACTTCAACATGTGCTCAACAATCATAGACCTCAGCCCCTCCACAGAGGAGAAGGGGTTGGTTTAGAAGTCAGCACAGCTTGGGTTCTCACCTATCTGAACCCCTGTCATCGGAGAATTGATGGGAAGTCTTCTCTGCCACTTTGGAGCCAGGCCAAACCTGGTCACTTATATGTTAAGTGACCTTGGGTGAGTTGGTGAACCTCTAAGACTCGGGATCTTGAGACAGCAAGACCTTCCTCAAATCGTGGTTGTGAGAATTCATGAAACAGCATATCTAACCTGCCTGGGACAGTGCTGGGACCTAGCCGAAACTCAATGGGCGTCATTTATTTTGTTTTTTATTTTTAGTAGTAGTAGTAGTTGTAATATGGTTCTTGTAGCACACGCTGCAAGAGAGAAGGTCCCCAGCTCAGGGGCTTAATGTGCGTGATGGTGAAAACAACACGTGATGAACTGACACAGACATCCGTTGGGACAATGACAAGGCTCTGCCTTGATAGTTGCTGGGAGGAGAGATATGCTGGGAGGTGGTGGTGGAGGCAAGGAATCCTTCTACCATTCCCCACGCTCCACTTCTACACACTGGGGTAGAGCCACAACGCTGTTTTCCCTTGTCTCATGTGCCCTGGGGCTGGAGTTTCTCAGAAGCTCTGAGATGACCTGTGTCCATCTTCAGTGGGGGCCCCTTCTAGAAGTTCTCTGACCAGCTGAGGAAGGTGGGTTGGGGGACCCCAACCACCCCATCAGCATCCTTCAGAGAGCACCAGCTCTTCAGCAAATTGTTGAGGGAATTCTGGGTACTGTTACCTCCTCTTGGAAACTCACAAAGCACTTTAAGAAAACAAAGGCTTTAAAAAGTCCTGCAAATACAGAAAACTGTTTGACTTGTTTACTTCCATGTTTCCCACTGGATTTGATCTCAAGAGTTTTGGTTGGGGAGGGGGTGTTTTATATTTATTGGCACCCCTGGGAAAATACATTGGAAAATTGAGAGCCTCAAAGAATCTAGGAAGGGGCTTCTGTTAGGACCTACTATAAAGAGGATGCTTTGAGCAAGCCCACCCCAACACACGTACATACTTTGCGCACCTCAAACAATAGTATTTGCAGTGGATTTTGAATTTTGTTTCCTTTGTATTTATCTGAGGTATCTGCCAGGGCTGACAGACGTTCCCTTGGAAAATCCCAGCATGTCATGTGGAAGAGAACAGAGAGAAGGGATTTGGTTTGGCTCATGTTTGGGCCTGAGAGAAAGAAGGTGGTGTGGCCCTGAGGTTGAGAGGGTAGCAACAAGACAGATGGATATAAGATCCCAGGGGCAGAGAAAGTTCAGAGGGATTATGAATAATGGATTTCCCTGGCTCAGGAAGTCCGTGGAGACCACCCACCCCAGTGCCCTCATCCCTTCAGCCTCAATCCATTTGTTCCACACACTGAAGATCTCTAGTGGGGACACTGAGGTCCAGAGACAAGAAATAGCTGAGACAGGGACTCATTGTTCATTTGTGGCTACTTGCTTCCTAAGAAGAGAATTTCCAAAGCTTTCCTGCTCGTGAGAGGTGTTCATCTCTGTCCTCAGTAGGTGCCCAGGGATTATTTTAGATGGCATGAGATGATGAGGGTGGGCTTGAGAGCCAGACCAGCCCAGATCCTTCGTCAGCTGAGTTATGTCATCTGTCTGAGCCTCAGTTTCCCATCTGCGAAGTTGGGTGGCTGTGGGCAATCAAGCAGATGACTTACGTAAAGGCCTGCCACGGGGCCAGCATAGAAGAGGTGCAGCTACAATCATGATGAGGACATACGGGTGGGGTGGAGGCAGAGGACAAAAACACCAAGGAGACTTATAGTTGTTACCAATGGAGCATAACTTTGGAGAGAGGAAGGGACCCAATTCAAGCACAGTTGTAAGCTGGGGGGCGGGGTCCTCACCAGTGATAAGTGTCATGGGCGCACACAGGGAGCTATTGAAGCCAAAACTGTGGATGCAACTCAGCCATGGTGTTTACTCAGAGAAAGCAGGTGCTGGGAGTTTGATAAATGATGCTTCCCAACTCTAGTGCAGCTTCTGACCAAATTGGAGACCATGTGTCTTCTGGCCAGACTCATTCTCTACTAGGAGGATTGCATCCGGACCAAAGATGGTGGCACTTCTTGGCCAACAGGGCTTTGTCCCCCACACAGGGCTGGGAAAAGGTGAGTGTAGAGGGCACGGGCTTACCTGGGGCCCTCGGGATCCAGTTCAGTCTCCTCCCCTTCACCAAACAAGCCCTCCCCTTGTCCCATCCCCAGCCCCCACCAACCCACCCTGCCCTCTCACCAGCCCCAGAAAGCGGGTTCCAGTTCCTCCATTAGGCCACACTCAGTGTCACCTCCAGGCCTTGACAGTTGCCTCTGCCCAGAACACTGGCCTCCCCACTACACACACACGTACACAAACACCACACTCCCATCAATTTTCACCTGGAAGAATCCAACCAGTCCTTCAGGTCTCGGCCCAGCCCTGGCTCCATGGAATGTTCCCTGACTCCCAAGACTGGATTAGGACTGCTGCTCTGTGCCCCAGAGCCCCCGGGCTTCCCAGAGTGGAGCTCAGCACCCTGGGTTGTGCCGCTGTTACTCGTTGGTCTCCCACTGTAAGACTCCGGGAAAGAGCCCGCGTCTGCCTGGGTCCCTGTCGTAGCCCCGGTAACCAGCAGCATGCACAGAGCAAGCCCTGGATAAGTGCGTGTTGTGAATGAAGGGGTCAATGACTTGGTAAAGGTAGACAGGGGCTCCACTGGGGACGCCCCAAGAGCAGGAGGCTCGGAGAAGCCAGCTTCCTCCCCACCCCTACCCCACCTTTGGATCTCAGACTTGACTCTTTCTTACAGGTTTTGTGTTTTCTTGATTCACTTTCCTGAGGTTTCCCTCTCCCTTGACGAAAGTACTTCTGATAACGGCCCACGGGTCTCAGTCATGCTGAGGGGAACAGATGACAGGGATCACAGTTGGCTGGGTCAGGCCTGAGTTAAGGTTAGAATGGCAAGTCCCTGGGACTGAGGGTGCCGGTGGCAGCAAAGGTGGATCGAGAGTCTCCAGGACTAGAGACTCCCCAAAGTTCAGGAAGATCAAAGCCATGTGAAGATGTATGAGTGTCAGAACCAGACAGTGTTGGGGCAGAGGAGTCCTTAGGGACCATCGGGTCCAAAACCCTCATCCTTTCCCAGTGTCATTCATTCATTCATTCCTTCAACGAGCTCAGACAAAGTGCCTTCCCTGCGCTACCAGGGAAGCCCCCCAATCATTATTTTTGACAGAGCCTTAGGTAAGGCGAGGACACACGTGGCTTAAGTCTCAAAAGCATAGGAGATGAGTTGGAAATGGTGTATTAGCTTGTCTATTTCTCCCCACACCCTACGAGATGGGTATTGTTTTTATCCCCATTTTAGAGGTAAGGAAAAAGAGGTTCAGAGAAGGTAAGTAACTTACCTGAGGTCGTACAACTCACAAATGAGAGATCAGCTCTGTGGGGCTCCATAGCCAGTACTTTTAATCATCATGAGGATGGGGACACCTAGGTCAGCCACGGTTCAGGTAAAAAAGAGGCTCAGGGGTTGTAGCCAGTGGTTGGCTTGGACAAGCCAGTTATATGATGAAACTGCCAAAAGGAGCATATATTAAAAATAAAGTCTAAATGCAAGAAAGAGTCACATAGGTGAAGTGGTCTCTAGGTCAGAGAAAGTTTCCCTTGTGCATGTTGAATCTTGCAAAATAAAAATTTACTATGAAGTTGTAGCGAAAGGCTGGGTAACGTGATTGGGAATGTTTGGCTCAGAGAAGCCTTGAGGTGCCTGGGAGCTGCTCTTCTCTAGAGAGTCTGGTGTGGTTTTGTGTGTCGGGTGGAACTGCAGGGCCATGGATGTGCATCTATGGGCAGAGGCTGAGGCCATCTTTGCTTCAACACGCAAGGGATTTACTAACAAAGACTGTTGCATGGAGGAGGGGGCTGCCTCATGAGCCTCCATCCTCACATGGGAGAGCATCTGCCAGCTGCTGCAGGAGATCTTCAGGAATTGGATGGGGGCCACTAGGACCCGAGGGTCCTTCCATCTCAGGATTCTCCAGCTCTTTGAGCTCTAGTCTCCTTGCTCCCAGTTGCCCATCTTCCTCCAAGTCCTGGTCTCTCTGTCTCTTGCTCTAAGTCCTCTCGTTTCACTCTCACCTCTCTTCTATCTCTCCATAGGCTACCAGCTGCGATACTAGAGCCCCTGTAAACTTTCCCAGCCCCGCCTCAGCTGAGCATTCCCCAGACAGGCAGACCCTGGATGCAGCCTGCTCATTGCATTGTGACATTGGGAATAGCTAGCAACAAGCCTCCAGGCCCATTTGGAACTGGGCTGACTGGGCATGTCGTTCCTCTGGCTGCCCATTGGCTCCCTCCTCTGAGAGGGCTGGGGAGACCTCTCTCCCCCTGTCTGGTCTGGGGGTGACCCACTCCCTGTCTTATCTCGACTTCCCAATAAAGCTTTCTTACTGCAAATCAAACTTGGACTTTGACCCATTTGTTCTTTGAGATTGAGAAGAGGCAGAAAGGAGGTGAAGGGAACATCAAGTGAATCCACTCTAAGGGTGTTGGTTAGCTTTTCTATCCGTTAACTTTCACTCGTAACAAAGCAACCCACAACTTAGTGGCTTAAAATCACAAGCATTTATGTATGTAGCTTGTGCTTTTGCAGTTGACAGTTTGGACTGGGCAGTTCTGTTTTCCTTTAAGCATCTGTGGTCAGCTCCCAGTCAGTTGCGTAGCTCTGCATCAGGGGCTTGGCTGCATACTGGTTAGGGGTGAAAGGACCACATGACTCTCATCCTCCAGCCAGCTGGCTCAAGCAAGTCTGGATAATGAACAGAAGTGTGTAAGGTCTCTTACCTACAGAGGGAAACAAGACAAAAACGATGTGGGTTTTGCTTTGGAAGATTTCACAGATGGTGAAACATATAGGCACAAATAAAGTTCCAAGGCAAAGTGAGGAACATTCTCACACGGCAGCAGCTGACAATGTTCTCCAAGGATTCTGACTAGAGACGGATTCAGACAGAGCCCTCCGCCTATGTTCCAGATGCTACAGCTGTGTATCAAACCTCCCCAAAGCTTAGAGGCTTAAAAGAACGATGTTGATTTGGGGGCTTGGTGGGAACAGCCCACTCCTGCTCCATTTGGTGTCACGTGGCTCATAGGCTGGGGGCTGGAGTCGTCTGAAGACTTGCTTGCTCACTGTTTGGCCCCTGGGCTGGAAACACTCAAATCTGGGGGCTGGCCCTGCAGGGGCTCCTTGCCCTCCTGGAATTTACAAGCCACTGTCCCTGGCAGAAAGTCACAGCATATTCTGGTGGGCAAGGCAAGAAGAGAGCGGGCTCTGATGCCAGGCTACCTGAGCTCAATCCCAGCTCAAAGCTCACTAGCTGTTTGACTTTGGTAAGGTACTTGACTACTCTATGCCTTTGTTCCCTCTTCTATAAAGTGATGATATTAGTAGTCAGCCCATCTCCTAGTAAGAGATGCATGAGAAGCACCCGAGAAATGTTAGACTGGCCTCTGCTCATTCAGCCCCGAGCCCCTCTCCACTCTGCCTTCACCCAGACCTTTACCACCAGCTCCTGGCTGTTCTCCCGGCTTCTTTCAGGCCTTCTGACTCCTTCTCCACGCAAGAAGCGGAGTAGACTTTCCTATCGGACCATCACTGACTTCCCTTCACCCCCAAGACAGGGTCCACACTCCTGGCATTCAAGGCCCATCCCGATCTTTCATTCCAGCCCCATCTCCCACCATTCCCCAGACCCCCTAACTAAACCATACAACGCTCCCACACACCCTGTGTACCTCAGAGAATGTGCACACTTGCAGCTCCCTCCAGTTCCTCTCGGGACTTCCCTGGTGGCGCAGTGGTTGGGAACCCTCCTGCCAATGCAAGGGACACGGTTCGATCCCTGGTCCGGGAAGGTCCCGCATGCCACAGAGCAAGCCCGTGCGCCACAACTACTGAGCCTGCGCTCTAGAGCCCTCAAGCCACAATTACTGAAGCCCGCGTGCCTAGAGCCCGTGCTCCGCAAACAAGAGCAGTGCTGTCCGAAGGAGAATGGGATACACATAATGAGGGTGTGGCCCGGTTAGGAAGATCAGGGAGTGTCGCCATGAGAAAGGGACCCTTGAGTGAAGGGTGAGTATGAGTGAGCCAGTAGAAGAGCATCCTGGGCCGTACAGCGGGGGGTGGTGATACAGAGCATGTACAAATGTCCTGAGGTGAGGAGGAGCAATACGGCCACAGAACAGAAGGCCAATATGGCCAAAGGGCAGTGAGTTGTCAAGCAAAGGATTTGGGTGGTGAAAAACAGTTCTGACCTCACCAGGTTGCTGTGAGGCTCAAAAGAGCTAATACTGTAAATCTGTGGGTGTGGGTTTGGTACACAGCAAGACCATTTCCTGACTGTCAATGGCAGTGTCTGCCCCCGACTTCCCCTTGGACTATGTGGACAACTTCAGCTCTCAGCCCTCTCGTTAATAAGTCCATCCTCCTAGTCTGTTGAGCTCCCATTCACCTGTGCTAAGTGACGCTGAGGAGAAGGGCACACAAAGGTTGGAGGATCATGGTTTCTTCCGTCAAAGACCCTCCAGGCGTCCAGGTAAGACTCCTGTTGCTTTGCCTGCCCTGTCGTATTTAATCTTCAGAGTCATTTTATGAGGTAGCTACTCATTTTGCAGTCGTTTTACAAGTGAGCAAACTGAGGCTCAGAGAGGGTAAGCATCTTGGCCACAGTCACAGAGCTAAACAAGGAAGTGGAGCGGGTTTGTCCTGCAGTGAGTGGGAGCTAAGATGGGCACAAGGCCCGGGGCTCCCTCTCTCCACCACCAGCCTCCTCACTTTGTCTCTTTCCTGGTTCAGTCTGTCTCAATTCGTCCTTAGGTTTCTCCACACCTAGAAGAGTAAGATTCAATAAATACATATGAATGAATGAATGAATGGATGGATGGATGGATGAATGAATGAATGAGCCTCACTACCTTTTCCTAGCCCAGGGCCTTCACTCTTGTCTTTCTCTGATTCTGTTTCTGTCTCTTTTTCTCTGACTCCTCTCTCTCTCTCTTTCTCTTTCTCTGTCTATACGCATGTCTATTTCTCTCCATCTCTCTGTGTCTCTTTTCACCCTCTCTCCCATGCCATCACCCCAAAGTTCATCAGAAAAAGGAAGAAAACTTTCTTTCCCAGGCCTGCCCTACAGCTGCTAGTACTGCACTGGGAACCCCATCAGGAAAGTGCTGGCCTGGCAAAGGGCAGCCCTCGGAGCTGGTGCCTGTCTTGTGTCTGCCTGAGTCCAGGCATTGCCCTGGAAGTCCCTAGCGCCCCCTTGTCCTCTTTATGGCAGCATCCGATCTCAGTGAGGATCAGGTCAGGACGTCGGGACCGCCATCCTCCTGGGCTTCAGGCCTCCTTGGGGCTGCCTCGTCCAACACCAGCCCATGGGACTAGCTGGCTACATTATCCAAACCACATCACCTGCTGCCTTGAGGACGTGCCCTTCACCTGATCAGATAACCATATAGGGAGATAGACCACTTGTGGCCTGTACAGGCCCCTGGACATGTTTGAGGTCTTTTCACAATGAAAAGGAGCCCCCACCAAACTAAAGGAGACCCAGAATATCAAAATGGACACTATCCCATGAAACAAAAACCTTGGAGTCAGCTAGGAGAAATTCATCTTGGTCCTGTTGGGCTCTCAGCTTCATCCCGAGAGACTACAGAACAGGAATGAGCACAAGCCTGACCAGGAAGCAGGGCTGGGCTTAGCCACTTTCTGTCTGTATGACCTGGAGCCGGCCCTGAAGAGGAGGAGGTTGGAGGAGCGATCTCTGCAGCCTTCCAGCATTGCCCTTCTGTGCTGTGTTCTGAGGGCAGAGAGAGGGTCATCCTTCCTCATTGCTTTGGGGGAAGTGGAGCCAGAGGGGCCCCGAGACCGGCCCCAGGACTCTGAGAGACAGCGCCTGCTGCCTGCACTAGACTGCGCTATGACGTCACTCTGCTAGTTCCCTATCATTTAGATCTGGGGTGACGAGAGGGTAGACGGCCTTGCCTTCGTCAGAGGGAATGGCCCAGGTCTTTAGCTGGGTGGGTACTTTTGGCGCCAGGGCCTGTGGACGAGAGCACTGGTCTGCAGCTGGACGTAAAGTGTTGGCTTCACTCTCCCTAGTGGGGCATGGTGGTGAGCCAGTGGGCTCCGCGTGGGACTCTGAGACACTTGCCTGTCTGCTCCTTCCCTCTAGGGCCCAGCATACAGGGTGGGACCACCTCGAAGCCCACTGCTTGACTTCCTCCCCTCCCACTTCTGAGCCTGCCTCCTGCCAGGTGGCCCCTAGCCACACCTTCACCGTCAAGCAGCTACTCACAAGGAGAGGAAGCTCAGCCCACCACAGCCAGGTCTAAGAAATCTCACGGGCTTCCCTGGTGGCGCAGTGGTTGGGGGTCCGCCTGCCAATGCAGGGGACACGGGTTCGTGCCCCGGTCCGGGAAGATCCCACATGCCGCGGAGCGGCTGGGCCCGTGAGCCATGGCCGCTGAGCCTGCGCGTCCGGAGCCTGTGCTCCGCAACGGGAGAGGCCACAGCAGTGAGAGGCCCGTGTACCGCAAAAAAAAAAAGAAATCTCACATTTCTATATTCCTCTAAAGCAGATCTCCTTTGGGGGTGGAAACTTTAATCTGGCACCACCTCCAAGGCAGAGTGATGTCTGGGGATTCTTAATGCAGTCCTCATAGGTGACTAAGGATATGTTGTGCTCTCTGCCCGGGCCCACGTGGCCTCCCCAATGTGGACCACTCCCCAGACTCCATGCCACTTGAGCTCATTGCCCAGCTGAGAACGCTGGTCCCCAGGGTCCAGCATCCCTAGGAATATCACGCAGCCCCTCCCCACCAGGGTCCTATCACTCTTAGGGCCATACAACCATCCCTTCCCAGTCTCCGAGGAAGGTCTTTCTAACCTCCCGCCTCCCTGAACTGTCCCCGCATTCCTCCAAAACCCTGTCACTCACCTCCAGAGTGGCTCACCCTCCCCCAGAGATCACCCCAGATAAACCCTTCTTAGAGCCAAAACTCAGGTAAAAAGACATCCCGGAGTTTCCGGCCTCCCTTCCTGAGGTGAAAATGAGGTCAAAGAAACCAATATCCCTTCATTCCTTTTCCTAATAACTCACACTCTTGCACTTCCATTTATGGAGCACCAGCTGTGTGCCAACTACAATGCTAAACCCATTCCTACATGAGATCATTTAATCCCCCATCGCCTTATGCAGTGAGGGTTTTCGCTGCCTGTTTTGCAAAAGAGGATCTTGCCCAGATTCTTCCAGGCTAGTCAGTGTAGGAGCCGTGACTCCAGCTCAGGATGTCTGATTCCAGCCCAGGCTTTTAGTCCCCTTGCCTTCAAAGGCTAAGTCTTTTCTTTAACTGGTCCCACCCTTGACTCCCCCTCAAAGCTTCATTCATGTGGCTAAATGAATGAGCTGTAGAAAGTGACAGTTACTAGTCAACTCTTTCCTAGCTTGGGGCGGTGAGCCCTCCCCACCTCACTCAGGCGATATCCTCCCCTTCCTCCTCTTTTTCCAGCCCCCCAAAGAGAGGAAAAGACACTCCCCACCAGAGGAGGCTCCTACAGCCCTGGATCTTGATGTGCATTCACTCCCTGGATTTCCATATAACTCCGAGAAGCAGAGTTCACCATGCTTCCTGAATAAATGGGGAAACAGAGACTCTCCAAGGTCATGGAGCTGATTCAGAACAGAGCCAGGCAGGGCAGGAATAAAGACACAGTCAGCTCGATGTTTTGTGATGACCTAGAGCGGTGGGTTAGGAAGTGTGGGAGGGAGGCTCAAGAGGGAGGGGATATGGGGATATATGTATATGTACAGCTGATTCACTTTGTTGTACAGCAGAAACTAACACAGCATTGTAAAGCAGTTATACTCCAATAAAGATATTTTAAAAATTTAAAAGAACAAAGCAGGGTTAGAAACCAGTCAGTCTGTTCCCAAGCCTCTAAAAAAAGCTCTTATGGACGAGAGTCACCATGGACAAGAGGTAGCTCACACAGTACCACTCACACAGCCATGCCCTGAGCCTGCACTGTACCAGGCACTGTGGTAGAGGCCTGACATGCAAATCTTCACAAAAAGCTCCTGGGGTAGGTACTGTCATTGTGCCCACCTTACAGATGTGGAAACTGAGGCTTGGCAATGCTAATCAACTTGCTCTATGTCAACTAAGAGCAGGCAGGATTCAGACCCAGCTGTGGAGGCAAGGGCAGGTGGAATGGAGGGAGACAAAACTCTCAGTAAAACATGAGTTCTGACTGGGTTCATGGACCTCAACTGATGAGCTCTAGGGGACCCGTGAATCTCATGAATTATATGCAAATGTGTGTATGCTTATTGGGGGTGGGAAGAGATCTACAGTTTTCAATATATACTCAAAGGAATCCCTAAAGACCAAAATGTTAAGAAATCCCTCACCTAGCACAGTGCCTGGCTTACAAAAGTCACTCAATAATGTCTGTTGAATGAATAAGTAAATGGATCCGTGAGTAAATGAACGCATGTTCCTCCATGCCCCAGGAGACACCACAAATGACCTGGTACACACATCTACCTTCTGCGATGGCGAAAGCAGTCTTGGGACCTGAGCCTGATCTGCCCCCAGGTCCTTTCTCCCAGTCCCAGATGCCGTAGCCAGGTGCTATGAGAGCTCCAAAGAGATGCTTCCTCCGCTTTCTCCCCACCACCCCTCCTGACAATGACCAGGCAGAGGCGGGAGTTGTGCAATTCAAATAATGAAGCTTTATTGATTGCTGGGAGGGGCAGGGGTGAAACAGGGCTCAGGTGTGAAGTGCTTGCGGTGGGGGGGCGGGGGACAGGATAGGGGATTCACCCCGTGAAATCTGCGTCCACATGGGGAGCTTTCTGGCCTGAACAGCGCAGAGCAGCTTTAGTTCTTGGTGCGAATGACCTGCTCGTGGGAGGACACCACCTTGCCATCGTGCACATCCACGACTTTGGTGCGAATCTGACGACTGGAGGAGGTCACTGGGTAAGAGGAGAGAGAGGGCGTTATCAGCGGCGGATAGGCAATGGAGAAATCAGGAGTGCGAGGGCACTTAAACAAACTGTCTCCCTGCTGCCCTCTCCCCTGATTACCACTTCACCCGCTGCTCTTGCCCTGGCACTGATATCATCAGCACGTCTCTTTCAGACTAGAGCTCCCTAAGGTCAGGGGCAGAGTCTGTGTCTTCAGACTGGAGCTTCCTAATAACTCAGCCCAAAATCGTTCCATCCAGATCTGCCCAAATGGACTGGTCTTTGTGGGTAGACCCATGTGGGGCTCTGTCCATGATGCTGACTGCCAGAACTATGGGATCTGCCACAAATAGGGGGCCACCAACTCCTCGCCATAAGGAGGGTGTAGAAAATGGCTTCTTCTACCCACTGAGGTGCATAGGGATACTGGGTGAGGAAAACCTTAGCTCAACCCCTCCAGAAGCCCCCATCTAACATCCTAGACATGCTGGGAGACAGGGGGTGGTCTTGAGTCCAGGCTTGATGAGGAGGAAAGTCTTACCATCTCTGGATGACTGAGAGCCAGAGGAGAACTGGGAGGAGGAGAGGCTGTGAAGACAGAAAGGGGCAAGATGATCAGACACACAGGGGGCAGTGAGTGAACAGTGTGGGGCGGGACAGGCAGGGGACCCCCCACTCACTGGGCATCCTCGCCCTCCAGCAGGCGGCGGTAGGTGGCGATCTCCTGCTCCAGCCGCGTCTTCACGTCCAGCAGGATCTGGTACTCCTGGCTCTGCTGTTCCATCTCGCAGCGCAGCTGGGCCAGCTGCTCCTCCACGTTGCAGATCAGCCCCTGGATCTGGGACAGCTGCAGGCAGTAGCGGCTTTTGGTCTCCTCCAGGCTGTTCTCCAGGGATGATTTCTGTGAGGGAAGGAAAGAAGATCAGGAATCAGTGAGGGTGGTCATTCTCTCCCTCCAGGGCCCTGGGCAACCCCCCCCCCAGGCCTGGCAGCGCCCCTACCATGCTGAGCTGGGCCTGCAGCTCGATCTCCAGGTTCTGCATGGTGCGCCGGAGCTCTGAGATCTCGCTCTTGCTGCTCTGTACCATCTCGCTGTTGGAGGCCACCTCGCGGTTCAGTTCCTCTGTCTGCAGAAAAGAAAACGTCGTTGGCACTGGAAGTTCCAGGGGGGCAGGCGTCCTGGGTCCCTTCCACTCCGAATGCCACCCACCTTGCTGAAGAACCAGTCCTCGGCGTCCTTGCGGTTCTTCTCCGCCATCTTCTCGTACTGTTCGCGCATCTCGTTCAGGATGCGGCTCAGGTCCACGCCGGGGGCGGCGTCCATCTCCACGTTGATATCCCCGCCCACCTGGCCTCGCAGGGCAGCCATTTCCTGCACAACCAAAGAACGGTCCACAGTCAGGGGTCTCACTATGGCAACCGATTAGGGCTCCCTAGTCAGAGGTGTTCCGGGTCTGAACATTGCTCTCCACCATCTCTTCCCTCCCAGCTAACCCTCTGAGATGGCTTTTCCATTTGGCTCTCACCTCCTCGTGGTTCTTCCGGAGGTAGGCCAGCTCCTCCTTCAGGCTCTCGATCTGCATCTCCAGGTCGGCTCTGGCCAGGGTCAGCTCGTCCAGCACCCTGCGCAGGCCGTTGATGTCGGCCTCCACGCTCAAGCGCAGGTTCAGCTCCGTCTCGTACCTGGAATGACCCAGGAAAAAAGGAATGAGACACCCTCCCTGGTCACACTGAAGGCTCTGTTATCTTCCCCCTGCAGCTTCTGCCCATAGTTGGCATCCTGTGGGCGGTTTAGTGAGAGCCAGTCTTGAAGATGGCACGGATGGACACAGAGCCCATTATTCCTCAGATCTGAAATTCTGGGGAGGGGGACAGTGCCCAGAATAAGACAGTTGATTGTGCTGTAGAATTCACGGAGGGGCGATGCTTCTGGCTTCAGCCAGCCAGTAGCACACAAGGCCTCCAGATATGACTACCCCCTGCACTTCAGGGGCAGGCGGGGAAGTGGGGGCTGCCCCTCCCTAAAGCAGTGGCTCCCTAATCGGGCTGTGGATCAGGATCACCCAGGTAGCCTATTAAAAATAACTGAATCAAAAATAATAATAATAATAACTGAATCAGAACTCCAAAGGTGGGGCCCAAGAGTCTTGTATTTTTACAAAGACCCCAAGGGGTTTTCAACACAGCCATTGTGGCACTTGGCAGCTCTGTTCAGGGAACACTTCTCCAAAAATGCCCAACCCAGGGGAGACTGGATGCTCTGAAACACCACTGCAAACTCACTTGGTGCGGAAGTCATCAGCGGCCAGACGGGCATTGTCAATCTGCAGCACAACATTAGCATTGTCCACGGTGGCTACAAGGATCTGCAGGTGGAAAGGGCACAGGTCATTGGTCCAGTGGACAGCACTAGCCAGACCTGACTGCAGCCTGCATTAGGACTTTGCTTTCATGCCTCTGCCACAAGCCTTTGCCACGGCAGCCTAAAGGATAACTCACAGTGGTCCAGATTTGACCCAGGACTTGGCTACTCGTGGTCAGCAGAATGGGTAGAAAGAGCCCTGACCTTAGATAAATAGCCCTTGAGTTCTGATCCTGTATCAACCACTGAGTTGTTGCAAAACCTGAGATGGGTCTCAGGCCTTCGAGTGCCCTACCCACAGAAGAGGGGAGTGACCGGGCTCTCCAGACCCCCTTCCGAATCTGAATTCTCCTCTCTCTGTACAAGTCAGCCCTGCCAGTCCTCTGTAGGCACATACGCTCCTTTTCAAGTCTTCAGAGCACAGGACCTCAAAGTGGGGCCTTCCCAAAAGTTGAGATCCAGCTGGCACAGGGGTTTCAAAAAGAAGAAGCAAAAAGAAAGCAAAAAACGGTAGACTGGACCCTGGACTGGCTAGAGTTCCCTCCCTCATCATCTGATTTCCCTAATCCACTCAAAGCATCAGAGCCAGACACCAAGGGAAGCAGGATCAGCAGATTCCTGGGGTGACATGGGAGCAAGGAACAGGGGCTGGAGTCAGATGACACAAGCCCCCCAGGCCCTCTCCTACGTAGGGCACGTAAAGTGGGCCACCAGTGATTGTCTCTGCGGGTTTTCCATGCCCTCCTGGCTGTGGGGAGGGGCCACCCTTGCGAGGGAGCATGGGTGGCAGCCGCCACAGCCCAGACCCATGAGCTAATGAGTGGTTTGGATGTCTAGCCTGGTGCAGTTAGAGCCTCTCTCCTCCTCTGTGCTGGAGAATGGGTTGCTGTCTCCTGTACTGGCAGGTGGGGCACAAGGGCTTTAGCCTTGGCTCGGCCATTAATTTGCTGTGTGACCTTGGGCAGACAGCCCAAAGCTTCAGCTTCGTCCTCTGTAAAATGTAAGGATAGGAATCCCTGGTCTCTTGTGGTCTGAGAATCTGGAGCTCAGAGGGGCATGAGCAAGATAGGGGAAGGGAGACCATCTTCTCACAGACCAGCTCTGTTGGGGGCATCCAGAGCCAAAAGAAGGGATCTGGAGCTGGAAGCTATCCTGTCTAAGAATCCCAAGCAACCAGTGACCTGAGGCATCCATTGCTCCTAAATGAGCTGGCTGGAACGGCACCTCCTGCCGCCTGGCCCACGTACCTTGTTCCTCAGTTCCTCGATGGTCCTGAAGTAGACGCTGTAGTCCCTTATCTCAGTGGGCCGTTGCTTCTGGTACCAGTCGCGGATCTTCACCTCCAGGTCAGTGTTGGCCTCTTCCAGGGCACGTACCTTGTCCAGGTAGGTGGCCAGGCGGTCGTTGAGGTTCTGCATGGTCACCTTCTCACTGGCCACCAGGAGCCCATCACCACCGCCAAAGCCGCCACCCAAGCCACCACCGGAGCCACCACCGAAGCCACCACCGTAGCCGGCACCAAAGCCACTGCCATATCCTCCGCAGAAGCCACTACCCAGGCCCCCACCAAAGCTGCTGCTGCTGCTGTAGTTGCCGCCATAGCCGCCCCCCATCCCGCAGACACCCCCGGAGGAGTAGCGGGAGGAGGACATGCCCCCGTAAGCGCTGGGGGCCCGGCAGGAGCCTCCGGGCAGGATGGAAGACCCACCGCTGGAGCAACCGCCGATGCCATAGGAGCCCTTGACGGAGCTGGAAGAGGTGAACTGGCGGGTAGTCATGGTGCCAAGGAGGGAGGTGAGCGAGCAAGTAAGTCGGCAGAGAGCAGAGAAAGGTGCTTAGGTGAGTTAGGGAAGGATGAAAGGCTTTATACTCCTGGGTGAGGGCGGGCCTGGCGTTTTCCATTCCCCTTGGCTTTCATCACCCAGGGGACAGTGCCAACTCCCAGGCAGATCCCTCCTCTCCTCCGCCCCATCATGTCTGTCATATTTTACTGGAAACTCATTGTTCGGGGTGTTTCGGGTTTCTTGTCCCACCAGGTGTGAGTCACAGGAGGAGGTATGGGCCTGCAGGCTACACTTTCCCTTTGGGCCCTGGGAGCACAGCCCTCTGCATGCTGGGCTCAGCCAGGTGGTGGGAGAGGGTCTCTGCACCATAAACCTAGTGACTTGTTAGTCCCCATTAACTAGGTGGGTCTCTGACATCCACCTAGAGGAAGCCCAGCACTCCATGTTCCAGGAGGAACACCAGCATGGCAAGGTCACACGGGGCACAGAGATGGCCCCTCAGCATTACCACCCATAAAAAGAAACAAGGTTTTGGGGTCCTCCTAACTCTGACCTGCTGGGCTATACCATGGGGCTTGTCACATCCCCGAAACATGCCCAGCCAGTAGTCAGGTGGCTCAGGCTTCTATCCCGACACCCCCAGTAAAGGGAAATCCAGGCAGCTCTCCCCAGCCCTAGGCACAGACCCTAAGATCCTCCACACATCTGTGGATGGGCCCATGGCATTGGCTGCTCAGTCTGGCCAAGGGCAGGTGGTGTCACAGCAGACACTGGGAAAGAGCATGGAGTCAGACTAAGTCCTGACTCTGCTCTTTACTCCTGTGTGACCGAGGCCCCGACCCTCCTCGGAATCTCAGTTTGCTCATCTGTAAAGTGGGAGTACTGCAGAGTCAGCACTGAGAATCCAATGTGGCAATGGATGTGAAAGGGTTTTGTAAGCTGAGTGTGGCACAAAGTCTGGGTAGCACTGCTGTAGCCCAGTCTGGGCCCCAGAGGGGGTGAAGCAACACCACTGGAACAGGACTGGAGGGGGCCTTTTTGCTTCCAGCCCCAGGTGTTTTCTCAGGCCCCCAGGGCAGCCCCTCGTGGGAGGGTCTGGCTCACGCACACTTGTTTGAGCCCCTTGTGGAGCCGACTCAAGGGATGTTTGGGTTTGTTTGTTTGTCTTCCGCGACGGGAGCAGTGCAGGCACCTGAAAGTGAACTCAAGGGTCCCGGACTCCTGAGACCCCAAGGGTCAGGGGACATGTCCAGGGGTCCATCAAGTTCTGCCTCGGAGGTTTGTATATGGGGACCTCAACTCTCCCAGGTCTCCCAGACAACCTCCAAAGGCACCCCCTTCGGCCTCACCCCACCCTCCTGCCTCCCCTCAGCCCCACGGACCCCGGCAGGCATGTTGGGAGGAATGTGGTCGTGTCTGGGGCTGCCTGACGCGTCCCATCTCCCCAGACAGGTCCTAACAGCCCCTGCTGGAGGCTCCAACCCTCCTCCTTGGATCAACTACTCCCTGGAGGGAAGCGGAGCCTCCCTCCCCACCCCCCCAACCCAAAGCAGAAGTCAGGGAGGTGCCCTCCCCGGCCCCTGCCACCGGGGCTCAGAGACAATGCTGAGACAGACACTCAAGGCTGTGGGCTCCACAAAACTGCCATGCTGAGGACGCTCGAGTATGTGAGTATGTGAGTAAGTGAGTGACCACGCCCGACAGAGGCCCGTAATCTCCTTCCAGAGGATGGTCCCCCAGCCCCGGCCCGGGCCTACATCCTCCCCAGCGACAGGCAGCAGGGATTTGGGCGGAAGGAGGAAGCCTTTGTTGGGAGATGTTGCAGGCGGCTGTGGGGTGGAATAGGGGTGGGGTGCTCTCCAGAGAAGAATGCAGCATCCAGAGGGAGCCGGGGGGGGGCACCAGGGGGTGCAGAGCCCAACACCCACTTCCTCTGTGCCACCCACCACCCTGTCTCTCTCCACCACAGGGAACCACGGATAGAATCCCTGGAGCAGGGACCCAGGAAAAGCTCTTCTTCCCTCTCACTTGATTCAGTGGAACCCAAAAGAGGCTCCCTCCTTGCCCCCTCCAAGGGGAATCCAAAAGACAAAGAGGGTAGGGAACCCATGACCTATAAATTCACGCACACCATCTAGGAAGAGACCTTTGCCAGCCCCCTCCCTGCCTCCATGGACCCTGGAATCCCAGCATGGGAAGCAAGTCTGATCTCCTCCCTCACCCAGGACTAGACCCTGGCTCAGATCCTAAGGCCACTCCCCTTCCCGCTGTACACAGGGATCTAGATGCAAGTAGCCCAGCCTGGTGTTCCTGACATTTTAAAGAGAGGCAGCTTTCGGGGGCAGCCGTGGCTAATGTCATGGGGGGTTGTCTGTTGGAGCTGGAGTACCCCCACCACCACCTCTGGAGTCCCAGGCAGGCTTTGTGTGGCATGTCAGGAGCCTGGGGCGGTGCCTCTTGTGGTTGGTGAGTCTCCCGGCAACAGCCTGTGGTAGGGCGGACCAGTGCCAATCCAAACTGGTGAAGAGGCGGGGCGAGGCAGCCCCCACCGAGCTCACACTGTGTGCTGAGGACCACACAGGGGATGGGATCCTAAGGAAGGAGGGGACCTAGGGACAGCCCAGTCTGAGGAGGGAGGCACAGCCCCTGCTCTCAGAGCCCGGTCTAACGGAAGAGACTGTCTCTTTGGAAGCCCCCAGCCTGAAAAGAAAGAGAGGCTACACATCAGAATTACTGAAGATATGAACAAACATAAGAAAAGTGCAATTCGTGTGTATTCATTTCCTGGGGCTGCAGACGTAAATTATCACAAAGCTGGTGGTTAAAAACAACTGAAAATCTTCTCTCACCATTCTGGAGGCATGAAGTCTAAAATTAAGGTGCCACAGTCCCTGTGGATGTGCTGGGAGAGAATCCTTCCTTGCCTCTGCCAGCTTCTGGTGGCTCCATGCATTCCTTGGTTTGTGGCAACAAAACTCCAATCTCTGCCTCTGTCTTCACATGGCCAGCACGTGTGTCTCTGTGTCTCCATGTGTCCTTTTCTATCTACGGACACTCATTGGATTTAGCGCCCACCCTAATCCAGTATGATCTTCTCTCAATTCTTACATCTGCAAAGACCCTATTTCCAAATCAGTTCACATTCTGAGGTTCCGGGTGCACATGAATTTGAGCAGGACACTATTCAACCCACTACACCATGTAACAGACCCGGAACTATCCGTGTTGCAGAGGCAGTGGTGAAAACTTGTTGGAGGGGGCTTCCCTGGTGGCACAGTGGTTGAGAGTCCACCTGCCGATGCAGGGGACACGGGTTTGTGCCCCAGTCCGGGAAGATCCCACATGCTGCGGAGCGGCTGGGACCGTGAACCATGGCCGCTGAGCCTGCACGTCCGGAGCCTGTGCTCCACAACGGGAGAGGCCACAACAGTGAGAGGCCCGCATACCGCAAAAAAAAAAAAAAAAAAAAAAAAACTTGTTGGAGGGATGGTTGTGATAAGATGTTGGCAGGGCCAGTCCAGAAGGCTTCTGGGAGCAGCTCTAACTCAACATGTAAAGGTGCCGGGGAGGGAGCAGCAGGGAAGCACAGAATTCTCAGGTCTCTGATCCACACTCCCCATCACCCAGTTTCTCTGACTCCTTCACAAATAGACAACGGCTCGGGGAGAGAGCTCTTTTTTTTTTAACTTTGTATTTGGAAACAAATTTAAACTTTCAGAAAAAGTTGCAAAATTTGTACAGAATCTATGTGTACCCTTCACCCAGCTTCCCCTAATATGAACAGATCACATAAACATTATACAACGATCAAAACCAACACATTAACATTGACCCAATGCTGTTAATTAACGACAGACTTGAATTTCACCAGTTTTTCCACCAATGATCCCCTTTTGTTGCAGGATCCAATCCGGGATTCCACTCGCTTGTTGTCATGTCTCCTGCAGTCTGTGACAGCCCCTCCTCGTCGTTCCTTGTCTTTTAAGACCTTGACACTTTTGAAGAGTACTGGTCGGTTATTTTGTAAAATATCCCTCGGTTTGGGTTTTTCTGATATTTTCTCAACATCAGATTGAGGTGATGCATTTTGGCGAGAAAAGCAGAGAAGTGTTGTTGTGATCTTCTCAGTGCGTCATCCCAGGCATCTTAGGGCTGGTGACATTAACCTTGGTCATTGGCTAAGGTGGGGTTTGCTAGGTTTCTCCACTGTAATATTATTTTTCTCGCTGAAACTGATAAATACTTTGAGGAAGATACTTTGAGACTCTGCAACTTATCCTGTTTCTCTTCAAACTTTCACCCACTGGTTTTTTGAATCCATCAGTGGAGGGACAGAGCTCTTGATGCCCACTGGCTCTAGAGCCTCGTTTATCCATCCTTGAGGGACTGTGGCTTTTAGGAGAGATTGGGGGAGTGGTCCAGGCCCAAGAAAGAACTCTTTCTTCCTCTCTTGTCCAGCCCCAATGCCAGCCTGGGCCCCCTCAAACCATCTCTGTGCCCTAAGGTATTCCCAGGCCTCTTCCCTTAAGAGATACCAAGTGTTTCTCTAACCACTGATGTCTAGAGTCTTTTCTTAGCTCCCCACCAGCCATGGGGGAGAGGAAGGGACAGTCAAGGCCCTCCCCGTGTCACAGGTAGGAAGTCTGAGGTCCAGAGAGGTTCACAGCCAAGTTACCAGTTGGAGCCCTCCTTGCAATCCTCAGACCACCTTCCCCTCCAGGGACTGCCCAGGGCTGGGCTTCTCATGTCCTCCTGGCAGAGCCCTATGTCCCCTGCCCAGGCCCCTTCACTTTGCCCATCCCTCTCCCCAAGTCCCAGCCACCTCTGTACAGCAAAGGGTTAAGTCTCCCAGGGCTGATGGCTGTCACTTCCAAGAATGACAAGCTGGGACCTGAACTGACCTGGACCTAAGTGTCTGTCGCCAGAAAGGCAGGGCTAGCACGGGGGCCAGGAGCAGGTTGGCAGGTAGGATTGCAGGCCCAGGAGGCAATCAGGAGCCTGGAACACCCGGGTGCCCTGTCCCCTAGAAAGCTCTACCACCCACTGGTTTCCCAGGCCAGCCTGCCCGTCTGGGCCAAGCATCCTGTGAGAACATGCGCTGACACAGCAGATAGGCTGATTCAAGTGTTTCCGTGTCCATGGGCCCGTCTGAGCCTGCCAGCTGCTAGAGCTGATAGAACAGACTGACCATCCCACGTTGTAGATGCAGAAGTTTCAGAGGTTGAGGAAATTCTCAAGTGTCCACAGCAAGGAAGCTTCTCAGCTAGGATTCAATCCCAGCTCTGCCTGGGCTGTAAGCCTCACTTTTCAAAGACAGGTCCCCCTCCTGCCAGAGGGTCCCCAAAAGTCTGAGCCACAAAGGGCCTCAGGGGTCATCTAGACAAGTCTCTTAACTTTACAGATGGGGAAACCGAGGTCCAGAGAGGGGAAAGGTCACGTTCAAAGTCACACAACAGAACCTGTTTTGAAAGTGCCAAGTGTTTAACAATTGTTAGCCAGGAATCTGAGCTAGGCAGGGTGAGAATGTATAGGGTGAAAAGAGCTGTGCCTGCACCCCAGAATCACATTCCGGTTGTTAGAACATTAACGGTTAGGTAACCAAAGGCCAGCAATAGATGGATTCACTAACCCTCTATTAGCTCCCTGTTCAAGAAAAATAAGGTTTAAGTTCTCCAGCCAATAACCCATGATGCCCAGTGCAAACTGAGCTCCATCCCAGCAGCCCAGTTTTCTCACTAACCTCTACATCCCCACTCATCTCCCAGCCTCTGCCTGAATTTCCTCTTCTGTCTTCTCTTTCTGCCCAACTCTCACACTCTTTGAGGCCAAGCCTCAGTTCAACAGACAGATTTAAGATACGATTCCTGTAGACTGTGTGGCATAAGGTAGATGCTCATGAAAGACAGAAGAGAAAGAGAGAGGGGCAAGGAAGGGAGGAAGGGAGGAAAGGGAAGATGGTAAGGAAATGTGGAAGGATGGTTGGATGGATGGATGGATGGATGGATGGATGGATGGATGGATGGATGGATGGATAGATGGATGGATGGATGGATGGATGGATGGATGGATGGATGGATGGATTGGCAGGTGAGTGGGCAGATGGATGGATGGATGGAAGGATAATGGAAGAAAAATGGAAGGTGGATGGATGGTGCGTGGGTAGGTGGGTGGGCGGAGGATTGAAGAATGGATGGAACACAGAGAAAGGGAAGTCATCCCACCCATCCTAAGGTGGGCAAGCATCCTAGAGGAGTTCTTAACTTAGCTGAACCTCGACGATGAATAGATGCTAAGCAAGCTAAGGAAGTGAGGAAGGACATCCCATTTGCTCAGGGAAGTACCTGAGCAAAGACACAGAGGCGTGAGACATGGGTCTGTTGGAGAATGCAAGCACTTGAGCGTTGCTGGAGCACACTGCTGAAGGCTGAATCTGCCTGATGGAACTGAGAGCAGAGGCTGGGGGACAAAGGCCGTGCTAAGGAGCTCAGACTTTATCCTGACAACTCTGGGGGCACTGAAGGGTCCTAAGAAGGGCAATGACAGTGTCAGGTGTGCTTACAAGGGCTACTCTGGCGTCCATGTGGAACACACTTTGGGAGAGGGGGAAGCAAAGGGAAAAGGGGGAAGGAAGATGTCGCTTGCCCTTATCCAGATAAGGGACGGGTTTGGCAGACTTCTCTCCCAGGGAGTCCCACCCCCTCACCTCAGATCACCTGGACTTCTCCTTTTTCAGCGCTCCCAGTACTTCTATGATCTGTGCGCCCCCCATTAGAGTTTACTACAGTGCCTTCAGGGGCCAGCCACAAAGTGTCTCTCTCATGTGGTAGGTGTTCAGTGTGTTAATTTACTGTAATTACTCTGGTCTGACAGGGGAGACACAGCCTTTATGATTGGGGACATCCAGTCTAATGCGGGAGGGCAAATGAGCCTACAGCCTTCTCTGCTCCATAGGCTGAGGGGAGCCCAGAACTGAGGAGCCACCGGGGGGTTGGGTAGCACTTGGAAGCCTCCTTGGAAAGGTTTGACTCAGGTTTGAAAGAAGGAAGATCCCTGCATGGGTGGAGTGGGAGCCGGTATTCCCAGACAGGGGCGTGGCTGTGAGAACTCCAGCGCCAGCAATGTCAGCATCCAGGAATCACAAGAGCTGTGTCAGGACCCTTGAGCAACAGGCCCTGAGAGAGGGTACGGGAGACCCTGCAAGAAGGGCAAGGCTTTCCAGGCTGAAGGGTAGAAAGAAAGGAGCAGTTTCCACCAGTCAGAGGTGGGGGACCAGGTTCAAGGCCCTGCAGCTCCCCCCTCCCCCCAGGCTGAGACACGGAGGAGTCACACTTGGGGTTCCAGCCTGGGCTCCCCCACTGACCAGCTGTGTGATTTTGGACAAGTCACTGCAGCCCTCTGAGCCTGTTTCCTATCAAATGGGCAAAATAATAGTTCCTCCCTCGCAGGATTATTGAGAGGAGTAGATAATTCATGGCTAGTAGCCAGCACGGTGCTTGGCAGAGAGGAAATTTTTAGCTAAAAACTTACTTTAAATGAAGCCCTAGAGGTCAAGGGCGGGCAGGGGGTGAGCACAAATGGAAAACAGGTATCAAAATTCAGGCAAAGAACAAAGAGGGGTCCAGGAGAGCACTGAGGCATCAGAGTGACAGGAGGAGGGAGGCCTCGGGAGAGCTGCTGAGGCCAGCAGGCCACAGTGATGAGCTGGTGAGTCTGCGAGGGCCTGGCCAGGGCGGAGTCTCTGGGAACTGGCAGATGTGGAAGCCCTGCCAAGGAAGAGTCAGCAGGGTGGCTTGTGTGTGAGGGGAAAAGGCAGGGGCCCACATTCTGAGGTTGGAGGTCCAGCACCGTCCCCCTGCACCACCACCTGCCAGGAGTGAGGGAGGCGGGGAAGCAGCAGCTCAGGGATTCCAGTGAGACCCCGAGACCAGGGAAGTCCCACCAGTCACTCGGCATTACCTGGTTCTCCAAGCAGCCCTGGCTGTCGGTGCAACGGGGGCAACATCTATCCTCAGACACATACACATACCCATCTCTATGTCACTCACTTCCAAAAGAGGGGACTGGGCAGCTTATGAGAAAAGACACATACACAGCACAGCAAAAGAAACCATAAACAAAACAAAAAGACAGCACACAGGCTGGGAGAAAACATTTGCAAACGACGCAGCTGACAAGGGGTTAATTTCCAAAATATACAGAGAGTTCATACAGCTCAATATCAAAAACCAAACAACCCCATCAAAAAATGGGCATCATCAAAAAGTCTGCAAATAATTAATGCTAAAGAGGGTGTGGAAGGGAACCCTCCCACAATGTTGGTGGGAATGAAAATTGATGCAGCCACTATGGAAAACAGTATGGAGGTTCCTTAAAAAACTAAAAATAGAGTTACCCATATGATCCAGCAATCCCACTCCTGGGCATATATCTGGAAAAAATGAAAACTCTATTTTGAAAGGATACATGCACCCCAATGCCCATAGCAACAGTATTTACAATAGCCAAGACATGGTAACAACCTAAGTGTCCATCAGCAGATGAATGGATAAAGAAGATGTGGTATACATACAATGGAATATTACTCAGCCATAAAAAGAATGAAGTAATGCCATTTGCAGCAACATAGATGGACCTAGAGATTATCATACTAAGTGAAGTAAGTCAGGCAGAGAAAGACAAATATTATATGATATCATTTATATGTGGGAATCTAAAATATGATACAAATGAACTTATTTACAAAACAGAAACAGACTCACAGACATAGAAAACAAACTTATGGTTACCAAAGGGAAAAGAGGAGGGGTGGGAAAAATTAGGAGTATGAGATTAACAGATACACACTACTATATATAAAATAGATAGCAACAAGGATTTACTGTACAGCACAGGGAACTATATTCAATATATTGTAATATCCTATAATGGAAAAGAAGCTGAAAAAGAACATATGTGTGTATATATATATATATATATATATATATATATATATATATATATATATATATATGCATGTATAACTGAATCTACTTTGCTATATACCTAAATATTGTAAATCAACTATAGTTCAATTTTAAAAAAGAAAAAAATTATAACATAAAACTTACTTCATGTATAATAAAACTAAAAATATCCATTAAAGAAAAATAAATCAAGTATTAGATAATAGAGTATATTGATGAACATGTTTTGGTTGCAAAAGACAGAAACCCAAATTGAATTAGTTTCAAAAAAGAGGCAATTCATTGATTCATCATTCTCTCTCTCTCTCTCTCTCTCTCTCTAATGCGCGTGTGCGCGCACACACACACACACACACACACACACACAAGGCTGGAACCATGGCTGAAGGCAGTCCTAAGCTCATCCTTCAGCCTCTTGGCTAGAGAGGATCAACTCGAATTTGAAAAAACCCAGGGAAGGCCACCTGCATGGCCTGATGTGGCCAGTAGCCAGAATCCTATATGGCCAACCCAGCAGGCATACTTGCCCCACAGCCCCAAGCCCCAACCAAGGAGTAAAGGTCTAGTATCAGAAAAAGTGAGGGGCACAGGTTTGGCCCCAACATCTATTATCTAAGCAGCCACCCCAATTTGTGTCTACTGCAAAAGGGAGGGAGGTGGTGGTAACTATAGGGAAGAGGCTGCTAGACCTGACCTCTAGCTCTGGGTTTCCCGGCAACCAAGACAAAAAAGGAAACATGATGAAATATAAAACTCTCACTAATTAAAAAGCTGTCCCAAAGCTGCCAGGATGCTCCATAAAGCCAACCCCTGGCAGCATCACAGCCTCCTGTTACCACCAAGCTCTGGTCACTTCTCCTAGGCACTTACTGGCCAGATTTGTCAGCAGCAGAGACTTTTGCCTGAGGACCTTCTCTGGCCACAAGAGCCCATTCTGCCAATGTACAGGACAGGCCAGAGTGCTAGGGGGGTTAATGCCACTCCCCCTACCTGAGACTGATGGAATGGGAGGATAAATACCCCAGCTCCCTCGTCCTTTGGAAAGAACGCTGAGGTGGGAGTTCCCTGGTGGGATTAAGCTCCAGTTGTCCACAGTGTTCACTTGCTTGATAACACAGCCCTTATTAGCTTCCTTCCCCTCCTGTCTCACTTCCCACTTCCTAATGGTGTTTCATGAGACATCACCCAAAACACTTCTTGCACTTGAAATTTTTGTCTAAGGATCTGCTTCTAAAACCCAAACTGAGGCACCTGAGCTTTTGGGTTTTAACTATATATGCCAGTGGTATGCTGGTAAATATTCACCCACCAGCTATCCAGGGAGAGGGGAAATATATACATTATACACAAACAGTATATAATATATAATTTACTAATATATAATTACATAATTTTATAATATATTGTACATATATTATACAGACTAATATATAATTATATAATTTTACAATATATTGTATATGTATTATATAATAATACGGAATATGTTACAAATTATAAATATGTAATTTTATAATGTATAACTATATATTACACATAATATATTATATAGTTATATATCATAGAATGTATAGCAGCACTATTCACAATAACACAGACTTGGAAACAACCTAAATGTCCATTGACAGGTGAATGGATAAAGAAGATGTGGTACATATACACGATGGAATACAACTCAGCCATAAAAAAGAATGAAATAATGCCATTTGCAGCAACATGGATGGACCTAGAGATTATCATACTAAATGAAGTAATTCAGAAAGAGAAAGACAAATACCATATGATCTCACTTGTGTGTGGAATCTAAAATATGACACAAATGAACCTATCTATGAAACAGAAACAGACTCACAAATATAGAGAACAGACTTGCTGTTGCCAAGGTGGAGGGGGTGAGGGAGAGGGATGGATTGGGAGTTTGGGATTATCAGATGCAAACTGTTATATATAGAATGGATAAACAACAAGGTCCTACTATATAGCACAGGGAAATATATTCAATATCCTGTGATAAACCATAATGGGAAAGAATATGAAAAAGAATGCTTATATATATGTATAAATGAATCACTTTGCTGTACAGCAGAAATCAACCTAAAATTGTAAATCAACTATACTTCAATAAAATAACAAAAAAACTTTCATATAGCAATATAAAATTGACAGTCCAACAGAGAGGGGGGAGGGTAAACTGGGATGAAGTGAGAGAGTGGCATGGACATGTATACACTACCAAATGTAAAACAGATAGCTAGTGGGAAGCAGATGCATAGCACAGGGAGGTCAGCTCGGTGCTTTGTGACCACCTAGAGGGGTGGGATAGGGAGGGTGGGAGGGAGACACAAGAGGGAGGAGATATGGGGATATATGTGTATGTATAACTGACTCACTTTGTTATAAAGCAGAAACTAACACACCATTGTAAAGCAATTATACGCCAATAAAGATGTTAAAAAAAAAAAACACGATGATTTAAACCTTAAAAAAAAAAAAAAGTGACAATCCAGGATATTAGTGTGTGCAATCTGTTTTTAACTAGGAAGTTGATGTGGTATTCAACAAATTAACTGAACTGATTCTTTGGTTTTTAATTTTTTTGTTTATTTTCTTTGTTCATAGACACACGTACACAATTTTATGTATATATATATATATAAGTGTGCACACATTTTTTCCTTTCCTGTTTTCTTGGATCCCCTCTTCTCTTCTACTCTCCCCCTCCACCACATCAGTCTCCCACCCTACCACCAAGGTAATCCATGCTAATCACAGCATATGTTCCCGTTTATATTTTTGGTGCTCATAACTGTACACACACACACATGCATTTACATAAATGGGGGACTGGCTTTTATTTACTCACACAAGTGAGATCAATATCCTACAAGTGTTTTTCTACATTTAAGGAATCTCTCTTGCCATCTGACATAGCTCCAATTTACTGATCATGACAGCTGCTGAATATTCCATAGTATGAGTGGAGCACTGTTACTGAACCAAACTTGGGTCCACTTGCCTGCACACAGTAAAGCCAATCTACTGACACCGGGTTGTGGTGAAGGAAAGTGCAGCGTTTATTGCAGGCACCAAACAAGGAGTCTGGGACAGCTAATGCTCAAAAAGCCTGAACTCCTTGATGGGTTTCAGCAAAATTTTTTTTTAATTTTTATTTTATATGGGTATATAGTTGATTAACAATGTTGTGTTTATAGGTGTACAGCAAAGTGATTCAGTTATACATATCCTTGTATATTCTTTTTCAAGTTCTTTTCCCATTTAGGTTATTACAGAATACTGAGCAGAGTTCCCTGCACTATACAGTAGGTTCTTGTTGGTTATCTATATTAAATATAGTAGTGTGTGTATGTCAATCCCAAACTCCCAATTTATCCCTCCCCCCCACCTTTCCCCTTTGGTAACCATAAGTTTGTTTCCTAAGTCTGCGAGTCTGTTTCTGTTTTGTAAATAAATTCATTTGTATCATTTTTTTAGATTCCACATACAAGCAGAATATCATATGATATTTGTCTTTGTCTGACTTACTTTACCTAGTATGATAATCTCCAGGTCTATCCATGTTGCTATAAATTGCTTCCATGTCTTGGCTATTGTAAATAGTGTGCAATGAACATTGGGGTACATGTATCCTTTTGAACCATGGTTTTCTCTGGATATATGTCCAGGAGTGGGATTGCTGGATTATATGGTAGCTCTAGTTGTAGATTTTAAAGAACCTCCATACTTTTCTCCATAGTGGTTGTACCAATTTACATTCCCACCAACAGTGTAGGAGGGTTCCCTTTTCTCCACACCCTCTCCAACATTTATTGTTTGTAGACTTTTTGATGATGGCCATCAAAAAGACTACAAACAATAAATGTTGGCTATCATCAGCAAAACATTTTTAAAGGCCAGGTGAGGGAAGGGAGTCCCAGGGTATATGATCAGCTCATGCACAATTCTCTGATTGGTTGATGGTGAGGTAACCGAGTGGTATCACTCTGTTAAAATTATTCAGTCCTTAAGCTCCAGTAGGTCTGGGGGCTACATGCTCATGGTCATCAAGTAGTTAATTTATTCCATTTGGTGGGGGGTTTAGCATCTGTAAAACAACTCAGGAAATGTGCATCAGATACTATTATCTAGGTACTTCAGAGAGGAAATAAAGCAGAGGATATGGGGGAAGGGTCTGTCCCAGGAAGGTCCCATAGGGTCCTGCTTGGTTATGGCACTATCCCCTTTACTATACACTACCAACGGTTGTCAAGTGGTTTTCCATTTTCAGCCACTATAAATATTGCAGCAATAAATATCCTTGCACATATGTCCTTTTATACTGGTCTTTTATTTCTATTAACTTATTCATTTAATAATGAAGGCCCTTAAATATTTGAAAATCACCTTTGCCATGTACTCACATATAAGGAGGCCAGAAAGGAGCCTAGGAGAATAAAAATCTTGGAGACAGAACAATGGATGAATGTTTTGGTTTTTTATATTTCCATTTACGTTGTCACACTATTCATATGGCAGATAACTGTGTTACTGAACTCAAGTTCATGTGCCCTATGCACAGTGAAGCCAAACCAAAACATCGGATTTTGGAGCAGAGAAATATTTTTGCAGGGTCCTACAGGGAGAACGGGTGGCTCGTGCCCAAAAAAAACCCCCGAACTCTCTGAAGGGTTTCAGCAAAGCATTTTTAAAGAAAAACTCAGGAAGTATGCATGAGATACTATTATCTGGGTACTTCAGAGAGGAGCTACATTACAACAGAGGATATGAAGGAGGGGTCTGTCCCGGGAAGACTCCACAGGGTCCTGCTTGGTTACAATTGGAAGGAACAAAACATATCTGTTTTAAGTGTAATAATCTTATAATTGTAGGAAAGAAAGGAACATTTGGACCCCATCAATGGGTTAACAGGGAACCGAGTCAGAAATGGACTCTCCTTCCAAATAGCCTTTTCTGCTTTAACACCCCTTGATCTGCTCAAAGCCCTTCTGGCATCCTGGACAGATGGGGAAGCAGGGACACAGAGCTATGTCTGCCCATGGCAGTGACCACACAGCACATCAGGGGGAGGCCAGATAAAGAGCTGCACTTGCTCAGTGCCTCAGCTCTCACAGCCCCGACTCCACCCCTCCATAGCTCAAAAAGATACTTGCTTTCTCTTCTGCGGCAACCCTGGAGCAATGTGATGAAAGGCACGTGGAATCTAGAGAAGCCTGTCCCCAAGAATC
This sequence comes from Mesoplodon bidens, assembly GCF_964165515.1. Taxonomy (NCBI): domain Eukaryota; kingdom Metazoa; phylum Chordata; class Mammalia; order Artiodactyla; family Ziphiidae; genus Mesoplodon; species Mesoplodon bidens. Next base: position 51,836,014 of record NC_138179.1, on the reverse strand, counting down.
TTCCTTCTGAGAATGTTCCATGGAGACCAGAGACAGCAGAATCTTCTACACCAAACCCATGGCTCTAATCCACAAATCTTGAGTGTCCCTTACATGCTAGGTGCTGTCTAAGTTTGTTGGGGACAGGCAAAACCAAAAGCTTCACGTGTGTTATGTTTCAGGAAGCCATCAGAAGATCTTAAACTACAAGCTACAGCAATGGGAAGGCAAACAGAAGAAATCACTTATCTCAGATATCAGGAGTGACACAGTGCTTTTAATAGCTCTCAGAAACAATGGGCCCAAAGAATGCAAAACCTTTAGGAGCTTACCACTAAGCCACTGACATCAGCAGATACACTTTATGGGCTATCATTAATTCTCACCTCAGCCATTGTTTAGCACTTATGCAATTATCTAAAACAATATTTTACCAACTTTGACACTTAACTCAAGTATTAAGAATCAGAGGGTGTGTTCAAAATAGACAAGTTACAAGGAACATACAAGAGCACTCAACCTCCTCATCTCAGGTGCCAGGATCTTAGGAAGCAGGAAGGACCAGCCAAGAGCAAAATGCAGCCTGACTTGACATAGAGAACAGACTTGTGGTTGCCAAGGGGGAGGAGACATGGGGGAGGGATGGATTGGGAGTTTGGGATTAGAGGAAGCAAACTAGTATATATAGGATGGATAAACAATAAGGACCATATAGCACAGGGAACTATGTTCCATATGCTGTGATAAACCATAATGGAAAAGAATACGAAAAAGAATATATATATGCATAACTGAGCTGCTTTGCTGTACAGCAGAAATTAACACAACATTGTAAATCAACTATACTTCAATAAAATTTTAAAAAATTAAAAATGCAGTCTGATTTGGACTTGAATCTTAGCTTGAGAAATCCAAGCATTTCCAGATGGAAAACCTGCTTCCTTTACTGAAAGTGGAATTTACATTTCTGCTTCGATAATGTCTTTCTTAAAGGGGGCTCATGATGAATATAACAAAACAGAAATAGACTCAGAGATATAGAGCACAAACTAGTGGTTACCAGCGGGGAGAGGGAAGGGAGGAGGGGCAAGATAGGGGTAGGGGATTAATAGGTACGAACTACTATGTATAAAATAAATAGGCTACAAGGACATATTGTACAGCACAAGGAATATAGCCAATATTTTATAATAACTTTAAATGGAGTGTAAACTATAAAAATATTTAGCCACCATGTTGTACACCTGAAACTAATACAATGTTGAAAATCCACTATACCTCAATAAAATAAAAATATTAATAAAAAATAAAAGGGGTTCATGTTTTGTTTACACTGGACCCAGCAATGAACAGGAGACACGTGGTTCCTGCTCTTAGGCCATTTTTCTAACTAGCTGAGAGACCCAAAGAAATTTTTTTTTCCTTGATTAGTTGAAATCTCAGTTTCCCCATCTGTCAAATGGAGGACTTTCTCATGGAGCTTCCCGAGGGTCCACCGATGGGTGGTATTCATTCTGAAGACACAGGCACAAACAGTTTTGTTAAAATCACTCCCCATACCCAGGTAAAGTGTGTTCTGCACACTCTGTTCTGACATCTCATTACTGAACAACTCATGAACATGTGCTCAAGAGTTTTTAACAACCCAGATCAGGACTATATGTCTGTGTCAGAGTTCTTCCATAACATCAGCTTTAAAAGTGACAGATGAATCAATTCACAAAAGATATTTTTTAAAGATAATACTCAAAGTTGGTGAGCATGTTTTGAAATAGGCACTCCCATTCCCTGCTGGAAAGATATGTAAATTGGTACAACTTCTCTTTAAATCAATTTGGCAATACAAATTAAGACCCTTAAAATATTCATAATCTTCTCACCTAGTAATTATACTTCTGGGAATCTAGCCTAAAGAAATACTGCAAAAAATATATGAAAACAAAGCTTTATGCAGAAAGATGTTCCATTGTTACATTACTTTAAATGGTAACCAAAAAAAGTGGAAACAGCATTAAATTGTATTTGTTGTGATTGTAGTTATTTTTATATATGTATATATATATATATATATATATATATGAAAGAAACTCACCAAAATGTTATCAGTGAAGAACATGAGTTCCCACATTGAAAGATTCTGCTAAGTGCCTAATCCAACAGATGAAGACACAGCCACATCAAGGCAGAATATGTGATATTTCAGCCACTGGAGAGAAAGAGAAGAAGCTAAAACCTGCTGGGGGAAGGGTGGGAATGGGATAGTACGAAGGATCTAGAATCAAAATAGAATTAGACTTCTCAAGTGTAATACCGGAAGCCAGGAATCAGTGAAGAAACAATACCTTCAGAACGCTGAGGAAAAATTATTTCCAACCTAGAATTCCATACCCAGCCAAGCTATCAGTCAAGAGACTAACAATATTTTCAGAAATGAAAGGTCTCAAAAACTTTAACCTCTATAAAACTTTTCATAAGATTATGTGTTTCACTCAAATAAAGGGAGGGAGAGGGAGAAAAAAGAAGACATGGGATCCAGAAAACAAAGGGTGCAATAGAGAAAGAAGAGATGCCCAAGACGATGGTGAAGGGAGATGCCTGGCTAACAGCAGGCCCAGAGAGCACCCAGAACAGACTGGAGCAGGAGGACAGCGGGCTCCAGTAAGGACATCTTCAAGAACATGAAACTGATGGAATAGGCAGTGTTTAACACATTAAGAGGAGATGTATACTTCTGGCAATGAAGTAGTGATAGGTACAAAGAAAACTTATACAAACTGAAAAGCAGATATTTATTCTGAGGAAATTTAATATAGTGTAAAACATGATTTGGTTGTGAATAATATTTAAATAGTCATAAAAATGTAAACATTAAACATTTATCTAATGAAAATTTATTGAGAGGGTAGGAAAAAGTGGATAGGGAAAATGCACATAGAGAGCTAAATTCTCTTCCTATACAGCAGCGATTAAAAACTAAAACTGAGGGTTTCCCTGGTGGCGCAGTTGTTGAGAGTCCACCTGCCAATGCAGGGGACATGGGTTCGTGCCCCGGTCCGGGAGGATCCCACATGCCATGGAGTGGCTGGGCCCGTGAGCCATGGCTGCTGAGCCTGCGTGTCCAGAGCCTGTGCTCCACAATGGGAGAGGCCACAACAGTGAGAGGCCCACGTAACACACACACACAAAAAAAAAAAAACCTAAAACTGAAAAATGGCCATACTACCCAAAGTAATCTACAGATTTAATGTGACCCCTATCAAATTATCAAAGAGAAAAATAACTAAAGTTATTTTTCACATAACTGGAGCAAATAATCCTAAAAATTTATATGGAGGCATAAGAGACCCAGAATTTCCAAAGCAATCCTGAGGAAAAAGAACAAAACTGGAGGCATAACCCTCCCAGACTTCAGACAATACTACAAAGCTACAGTAATCAAAACAGCATGGTACTGACACAAAAACAGACATATGGATCAATGGAACAGAATAGAGAGTCCAGAAATAAATCTGCACACCTACAGTCAATTAATCTTCAGCAAAGGAGGGAAGAATATACAATTGGAAAGTCTCTTCAGCAACTGGTGTTAGGAAAGTTGGACAGCTGCATTTTAAATCAATGACGTTAGAACACTCCCTCACACCATACACAAAAATAAACTCAAAAAGACTTAAAGACAGGACTTCCCTGGTTGTCCAGTGGTTAAGAATCCACCTTCCAATGCAGGGGATGCGAGCTCAATCCCTGGTCAGGAAACTAAGATCCCACATGCCGCAGGGCAACTAAGCCTGCACACTGCAACTACTGAGCCCACAGCCCACAACTAGAGAGCCCACATGCCTCAAGTACAGAGCCCACGTGTTCTGGAGCCTGCGTGCCACAACTACAGAGCCCATGCACTCTGGAGCCCCCGCACCACAACTAGAGAGAAGCCCAAGAAGCCCATGTGCCACAACAAAGAGCCCACACGTCAAGTGAAAGATCCCGCATGCCACAACTAAGACAGGATGTGGCCAAAAATAAATAAATAAATAAATAATTTTTAAAAAAAGATTTAAATATAAGACATGACACCATAAAACTCCTAGAAGAGAACATAGGCAAAACATTCTCTGACATAAATCATAGCAATGTTTCCTTAGGTCACTCTCCCAAGGCAATAGAAATAAAAGCAAAAATAAACAAATGGGACCTAATCAAACTTAAAAGCTTTTGCACAGCAAAGGAAACTATAAACAGAACAAAAAGACAGTCTATGGACTGGGAGACAATATCTGCGAATGATGCGACATACAAGGGTTTAGTTTCCAAAATATACAAACAGCTCCTACCACTCAATGATAAAAAAAATCAAAAAATGGGCAGAAAGCCTCCACAGACATTTCTCCAAAGAAGACATACAGATGGCCAAGAGGCACGCGAAAAGAGGCTCAACATCACTAATCACTAGAGAAATGCAAGTCAAAACTACAGTGAAGTATCACCTCACACAGTCAGAATGGCCATCATCACAAAGTCTACAAATACTAAATGCTGGAGAGGGTGTGGAGAAAAGGGAACCCTGCTACAACGTTGGTGGGAATGTAAATTGGTGCAGCCACTATGGAGAACAGTATGGAGGTTCCTTAAAAAACTAAAAATAGGGCCTCCCTGGTGGCGCAGTGGTTGAGAGTCCGCCTGCCGATGCAGGGGATACCGGTTCGTGCCCCGGTCTGGGAGGATCCCATATGCCGCGGAGCGGCTGGGCCCGTGAGCCATGGCCGCTGGGCCTGCGCATCCGGAGCCTGTGCTCCGCAACGGGAGAGGCCACAGGAGTGAGAGGCCCGCATACCGCAAAAAGAAAAAAAAAAAAAAAAAAAAAAAAAAAAACTAAAAATAGAGTTACCACATGATCCAACACTCCCACTCCTGGGCATATAGCTAGAAATGATGAAAACTCTAATTCGAAAAGATACATGCACCTCAGTGTTCATAGCAGCACTATTTATAATACTCAAGACATGGAAACAACCAAAGGGTCCATCAACAGATGAATGGATAAAGAAGGTGTGACATATACATATATATACAATGGAATACTACTCAGCCATAAAAAAGAATGAAATGATGTCATTTGCAGCAAGATGAATGGACCTCAAAATTATCATACTGGGCTTCCCTGGTGGCGCAGTGGTTGAGAATCTGCCTGCCAATGCAGGGAACACGGGTTCGAGCCCTGGTCTGGGAAGATCCCACATGCCGCGGAGCCACTGGGCCCGTGAGCCACAACTACTGAGCCTGCGCGTCTGGAGCCTATGCTCCGCAACGAGAGGCCACGACAGTGAGAGGCCCCCACACCGCGATGAAGAGTGGCCCCTGCTTGCCACAACTAGAGAAAGCCTTCACACAGAAACGAAGACCCAACACAGCCAAAAATAAATAAATTAAAAAAAAAAAAAATTATCATACTAAGTGAAGTAGTCAGACAGAGAAAGACAAATATCATATGATACCACTTATATGTGGAATCTAAAATATGATACAAATGAACTTATTTACAAAACAGAAACAGGCTCACAAACATAGAAAATAAACATATGGTTACCAAAGGGGAAAGGTGGGGAGGAATAAATTAGTAGTCTGGGATTAGCAGATACAAACTACTATATATAAACTACATAAAAAACCAGGTCCTACTGTACAGCACAGGGAACTATATTCAATATCCTGTAATAAACCATAATGGAAAAGAATATGAAAAAGAGTATATATATATATCTGAATCACTTTGCTGTACACCAGAAACTAACACAACACTGTAAATCAACTATATTTCAATTTAAAAAAAAAAACTAAAACTGAAAAAAAATCAAGAAATTATAACATAGCCTGTTATTTAGAAATAAGGAGATTGATTGCTTCAAGATGGCAGAATAGAAGGACGTGCTCTCACTCCCTCTTGCAAGAGCACCAGAATCACAACTAACTGCTGAACAATCATCGACAGGAAGACACTGGAACTCACCAAAAAAGATACCCCACATCCAAAGACAAAGGAGAAGCCACAGTAAGACGGTAGGAGGGGTGCAATCACAATAAAATCAAATCCCATAACTGCTGGGTGTGTGACTCACAAACTGGAGAACACTTATACCCCAGAAGTCCACCCACTGGAGTGAAGGTTCTGAGCCCCACATCAGGCTTCCCAACTTGGGGGTCGGGCAACAGGAAGAGGAATTCCTAGAGAATCAGATTTTAAAGGCTAGTGGGATTTGATTGCAGGACTTTGACAGGACTGGGGAAAACAGAAACTTCACTCCTGGAGGAACACACAAAGTAGTGTACACATCAGGACCCAGTGGAAAGAGCAGTGACCCCATAGTGTGCTGAACCAGATCTACCTGATAGTGCTGGAGGGACTCCTGCAGAGGTGGGGCCTGGCTGTGTCTCACCGTGAGGACAAGGACACAGGCAGCAGAAGTTCTGGGAAGTACTCCTTGGCATGAGCCCTCCCAGAGTCCGCCATTAGCCCCACCAAAGAGCCCAGGTAGGCTCCAGTGTTGGGTTGCCTCAGGTCAAACAACCAACAAGGAGGGAACCCAGTCCCACCCATCAGCAGACAAGCGGATTAAAGCCCCACCAGAGCAACAGCCAGCTCTATCCACCACCAGTCCCTCCCATCAGGAAACTTGCACAAACCTCTTAGATAGCCTCATCCACCAGAGGGCAGACAGAAGAAGCAAGAAAACTACAATCCTGCAGCCTGTGGAACAAAAACCACATTCACAGAAAGATAGACAAGATGAAAAGGCAGACAGCTATATACCAGATGAAGGAACAAGATAAACCCCCCCAAAAAAACTAAATGAAGTGGAGATAGGCAACCTTCCAGAAAAAGAATTCAGAATAATGATAGTGAAGATGATCCAGGACCTCGGGAAAAGAATGGAGGCAAAGATCGAGAACATGCAAGAAATGTTTAACAAAGACCTAGAAGAATTAAAGAACAATACAATAACTGAAATGAAAAATACACTACAAGAAATCAATAGCAGAATAATTGCGGCAGAAGAACGGATAAGTGACCTGGAAGACAGAATGGTGGAATTCACTGCTGTGGAACAGAATAAAGAAAAAAGAATGAAAAGAAATGAAGACAGCCTAAGAGACCTCTGGGACAACATTACACATTACAACAGTTGCATTATAGGGGTCCCAAAGTAGAAGAGAGAGAGAAAGGACCTGAGAAAATATTTGAAAAGATTATAGTCGAAAACTTCCCTAACATTGGAATGGAAATAGCCACCCAAGTCCAGGAAGCACAGAGAGTCCCATACAGGATAAACCCAAGGAGAAACTCACCGAGACACATAGTAATCAAATAGGCAAAAATTAAAGACAAAGAAAAATTTTTGAAAGCAAAAAGGGAAAAATGACAAATAACATACAAGGGAACTCCCATAAGGTTAACAGCTGATTTCTCAGCAGAAACTCTAAAAGCCAGAAAGGAGTGGCATGATATACTTAAAGTGATGAAAGGGAAGAACCTACAACCAAGATTACTCTACCCGGCAAGGATCTCATTCAGATTCAATGGAGAAATCAAAAGCTTTACAGACAAGCAAAAGCTAAGAGAATTCAGCACCACTGAACCAGCTCTACAACAAATGCTAAAGGAACTTCTCGAAGTGGGAAAAACAAGAGAAGAAAAGGACCTACAAAAACAAACCCATAACCATTAAGAAAATGGTAATAGGAACATACATATCGATAATTACCTTCAACGTGAATGGATTAAATGCTCCAACCAAAAGACACAAGCTTACTAAATGGATACAAAAACAAGACCCATATATATGCTGTCTACAAGAGACCCACTTCAGACCTAGGGACACGTACAGACTGAAAGTGAGGGGATGGAAAAAGATATTCCATGCAAATGGAAATCAAAAGAAAGCTGGAGTAGCAATACTCATATCAGATAAAACAGACTTTAAAATAACGAATGTTACAAGAGACAAGGAAAGACACTACATAATGATCAAGGGATCAATCCAAGAAGATACAACAATTATAAATATATATGCACCCAACATAGGAACAGCTCAATACATAAGGCAACTGCTAACATCTATAAAAGAGGATATCAACAGTACCACAATAATAGTGGGGGACTTTAACACCTCACTTACACCAAGGGACAGATCATCCAAAGAGAAAATTAATAAGGAAACACAAGCTTTAAATGACACAACAGACCAGATAGATTTAATTGATATTTAAAGGACATTCCATCCAAAAACAGCAGATTACACTTTCTTCTCAAGTGCACAAGGGACATTCTCCAGGATAGATCACATCTTGGGTCACAAATCAAGCCTCAGTAAATTTAAGAAAATTGAAATCATATCAAGCATCTTTTCTGACCACAATGCTATGAGATTAGAAATCAATTACAGGAGAAAAAGCGTAAAAAACACAAACACATGGAGACTAAACAATACGTTACTAAATAACCAAGAGATCACTGAAGAAATCAAAGAAGAAGTCAAAAAATACCTAGAGACAAATTACAATGAAAACACGATGATCCAAAACCTATGGAATGCAGCAAAAGCAGTTTTAAGAGGGAAGTTTATAGCAGTACAAACCTACCTCAAGAAATAAGAAAAATCTCAAATAAACAATCTAACCTTACACCTAAAGGAACTAGAGAAAGAAGAACCAAAAAAACCCAGAGTTAGCAGAAGGAAAGAAATCATAAAGATCAGAGCAGAAATAAATGAGATAGAAACAAAGGAAACAATAGCAAAGATCAATAAAACTAAAAGCTGGTTCTTTGAGAAGATAAGAAAAATTGATAAACCATTAGCCAGACTCACCAAGAAAAAAACGGAGAGGACTCAAATCAATAAAATTAGAAATGAAAAAGGAGAAGTTACAACAGACACTGCAGAAATACAAAGCATCCTAAGAGACTACTACAAGCAACTCTATGCCAATAAAATGGACGACCTGGAAGAAATGGACAAATTCTTAGAAAGGTATAACGTCCCAAGACTGAACCAGGAAGAAATAGAAAATATGAACAGACCAATCACAAGCAATGAAATTGAAACTGTGATTAAAAATCTTCCAACAAACAAAAGTCCAGGACCAGATGGCTTCACAGGTGAATTCTATCAAACATTTAGAGAAGAGCTAACACTCATCCTTCTCAAACTCTTCCAAAAAATTGCGGAGGAAGGAACACTCCTAAACTTATTCTATGAGGCCACCATCACCCTGATACCAAAACCAGACAAATGTACTACAAAAAAAGAAAATTACAGACCAATATCACTGATGAATATAGATGCAAAAATCCTCAACAAAATACTAGCAAACAGGGCTTCCCTGGTGGCGCAGTGGTTGGGAGTCCGCCTGCCGATGCAGGGGATGCGGGTTCGTGCCCCGGTTCGGGAGGATCCCACATGCTGTGGAGCGGCTGGGCCCGTGAGCCATGGCCGCTGAGCCTGGCGTCCAGAGCCTGTGCTCCACAGGGGGAGGGGCCACAACAGTGAGAGGCCCACATACAGCCAAAAAAAAAAAAAAAAAAGCTATAAAAAAAAATACTAGCAAACAGAATCCAACAACACATTAAAAGGATCATATAAAATGATCAAGTGGGATTTATCCCAGGGATGCAAGGATTCTTCAATATACACAAATCAATCAGTGTGATACACCATATTCACAAACTGAAGAATAAAAACCATATGATCATCTCAATAGATGCAGAAAAAGCTTTTGACAAAATTCAACACCCATTTATGATAAAAACTCTCCAGAAAGTGGGCATACAGGGAACCCACCTCAACATAATAAAGGCCACACAGGACAAACCCACAGCAAACATCATTCTCAATGGTGAAAAACTGTAAGAATTTCCTCTAAGATCAGGAGCAAGATAAGGATGTCCTCTCTCGCCACTATTATTCAACATAGTTATGGAAGTCCTAGCCACGGCACTCAGAGTAGAAAAAGAAATAAAAGGAATACAAATTGGAAAAGAAGAAGTAAAACTGTCACTATTTGCAGATGACATGATACTATACATACAGAATCCTAAAGATGTTACCAGAAAACTACTACAGCCAATCAATGAATTTGGTAAAGTAGCAGGATACAAAATTAATGCAGAGAAATCTCTTGCATTCCTATACACTAATGATGAAAAATCTGAAAGAGAAATTAAGGAAACACTCCCATTTACCACTGTAACAAAAAGAATAAAATACCTAGGAATAAACCTACCTAGGGAGACAAAAGACCTGTATGCAGAAAACTATAAGACACTTATGAAAGAAATTAAAGATGATACAAACAGATGGAGAGATATACCATGTTCTTGGATTGGAAGAATCAATATTGTGAAAATGACTATACTACCCAAAGCAATCTACAGATTCCATGCAATCCCTATCAAATTACCAATGGCATTTTTTACAGAACTAGAACAAAAAATCTTAAAATTTGTATGGAGACACAAAAGACCCCGAATAGCCAGAGCAGTCTTGAGGGAAAAAAACGGAGCTGGAGGAATCAGACTGCCTGACTTCAGACTATACTAGAAAGCTACAGTAATCAAGAAAATATGGTACTGGCGCAAAAACAGAAATATAGATCAATGCAACAGGATCGAAAGCCCAGAGATAAACCCACACACCTATGGTCAACTAATCTATGACAACGGAGGAAAGGATATACAATGGAGAAAAGACAGTCTCTTCAATAAGTGGTGCTGGGAAAACTGGACAGCTACATGTAAAAGAAGGAAATTAGAACACTCCCTAACGCCATGCACAAAAATAAACTCAAAATGGATTAGAGACCTAAATGTAAGACTGGACACTATAAAACTCTTAGAGGAAAACATGGGAAGAACACTCTTTGACATAAATCACAGCAATATCTTTTTTGATCCACCTGCTAGAGTAATGGAAATAAAAACAAAAATAAACAAATGGGACCTAATGAAACTTAAAACATTTTGCACAGCAAAGGAAACTATAAACAAGACGAAAAGACAACCCTCAGAATGGGAGAAAATATTTGCAAATGAATCAACAGACAAAGGATTAATCTCCAAAATACATAAACAGCTCATGCAGCTCAATATTAAAAAAAACAAACAACCCAATCCAAAAATGGGCAGAAGACCTAAACAGACATTTCTCCAAAGAAGACATACAGATGGTCAAGAAGCACATGAAAAGCTGCTCAACATCACTAATCACTAGAGAAATGGAAATCAAAACTACAGTGAGGTATCACCTCAAACCGGTTAGAATGGACATCATCAGAAAATCTACAAACAACAAGTGCTGGAGAGGGTGTGGAGAAAAGGGAACCCTCTTGCACTGTTGGTGGGAATGTAAATTGATACAGCCACTATGGAGAACAGTATGGAGGTTCCTTAAAAACTAAAAATAGAATTACCATATGACCCAGCAATCCCACTACTGGGCATATACCCAGAGAAAACCATAATTCAAAAAGACACATGCACTCCAATGTTCATTGCAGCACTATTTACAATAGCCAGGTCATGGAAGCAACCTAAATGACCATCGACAGACAAATGGATAAAGAAAATGTGGTACATGTATACAATGGAATATTACTCAGCCATAAAAAGGAACGAAATTGGGTCATTTGTAGAGATGTGGATGAATCTAGAGACTGTCATACAGAGTGAAGTAAGTCAGAAACAGAAAAACAAATATCGTATATTAACACATGTATGTGGAACCTAGAAAAATGGTACAGATGAACTGGTTTGCAGGGCAGAAATTGAGACACAGATGTAAAGAACAAACGTATGGACACCAAGGGGGGAAAGCAGTGGGGGTGAGGGATGATGAATTGGGAGATTGGGATTGACATACATACACTAATATGTATAAAATGGATAACTAACAAGAACCTGCTGTATAAAAAAATAAAATAAAATTCAAAAATTCAAAAAAAAAAAAAAAGAAAGAAGGAGGCAAATGACAAAAGTAAGAACTAAGACTTGAAAGTGGGAGGTAGGTATGGAGGTGTGTGACACCTGGGGATGTCAGCCTAGGAATGGCTCTTTTTCATAAAAATCTAATTATGTTCTACAGACATAACTTTGATTTTTTTGTTTTGTTTTGTTATGTTTTGTTTTGTTTTGGCCATGCTGCATGGCTTATGGGATCTTAGTTCCCCAACCAGGGATTGAACCCGGGTCCCGGCAGTGAAAGTGCTGAGCCCTAACCACTGGACTGCCAGGGAATTCCCATAGCTTTGATTTTTTTTTTTTTTTTTTGCAGTACACGGGCCTCCCACTGCTGTGGCCTCTCCCGTCATGGAACACAGGCTCCGGATGCGCAGGCCCAGCGGCCATGGCTCACGGGCCCAGCCGCTCCACGGCATGTGGGATCTTCCCGGACTGGGGCATGAACCCGTGTCCCCTGCATTGGCAGGCGGACGGACTCTCAACCACTGCGCCACCAGGGAAGCCCCAGCTTTGATTTTTTAATCAAAAATTTAAAATATGGAAGGCATTCACAGCAAGTGAGGAGTGCGGTATACCTCAATAGCCAAGTAGGGTGGATTCATGCAGTGCAGGGCAGGGGGTGGGGAGAGGCACCACGATGGGTTGAGATGGGAAGGCCAAGCATCCCAGGAGAGAGGGAACAACACAGGTGGTTGAACAGAGGGGGCCTGATGGCCTCCTTATTCTTGCTCTGTACCACATTCTCGTTAGAAAGGTCATCAGGTAGAAATGAGGGAGGGGGAGATGGACAGCAAGGGACTCCAGTTAGTAGGCTGGGCCCAGTTCTAGGGAGTGAGGAAGCAGGTCTGATGGCGGCGGTGGTTGTGGGGATGAAGAGGAAGCAGGGGTGACATATTTCTAGGGAACTCGCTGGCACACGATTCACTGGCTGAGGGGAACGAGGAAGAGGAGGGAGTTGATGGGAGTGATGAGGGGGAGCAGGTTGGAAGAAGAAAGATTCAGTCCTAACCGTGGACACCACCCCCAAGGCAGAAGGCTCTCCCTCCACCATCCAACACTAAAATCATTGTGTGCGCATGTGAGGCGCCAAGGGGTAGAGTTAGGAGCTCAAGCTTGGGAGTCTTGGGTTAAAATACCTAAAAGGGGGCTTCCCTGGTGGCTCAGTGGTTGGGAGTCCGCCTGCCAATGCAGGGGACACGGGTTCGTGCCCCGGTCCGGGAAGATCCCACATGCCGCGGAGCGGCTGGGCCCGTGAGCCGTGGCCACTGAGCCTGCGCATCCGGAGCCTGTGCTCCACAACGGGAGAGGCCACAACAGTGAGAGGCCCGCGTACCGCAAAAAAAAAAAAAAAAAACTAAAAAGATAGAGCCGTATAAAAGAAAGGCATGGACTTTGCAGCTGGACAGACCTGAGCCACAGTTGTGCCACTTCGTGTCTGTGTGACATTAAGCACCAAGGTAAGCCTGACCACAGCCCCTCGCAGGGTCGCCAGGTGAGTCGGAGGAAAGAGCTGCTGTCAAACGCCTCACACCGCGTCCGCCAACACGAGCGAGCTCCCTCCCATCCTATGTCCCAACTCCCACTCCCCCGGCAGCACGCAGGTCTTCAAGGAAGACCCTACAAGCTCTTCTGAGCTTGGCTCTTTCCTGCATCCCTCAGGCTGTGAGGTCCCAGAAGATTCCTGGGAGGCACCTCCAATTCCCCTCCCATCAGCTCAGGAATGGAGACCACACAGGATTCATGCATCAACCAGAAAGTCAGCTTTATTAGCCCACCACCAGCAGAGAGGGAGGGGAGACGGCTGGGGCGAGCAGGGGCTGGACCCAGGCCTTCAGGTGGTGAGGCCGGCGTGTGGGCAAAGGCGGCTCCAGGACCCTCAGGAGCCTTACCTTCGCAGGAAACATAGCTCTGGCCAGATGGGTGCTGGGAGGAGAGGCTGTAGGGGAGAAAAGGTAGAGCGGTAGGTGTGTTGGGAGCAGCAGGGGTGGGGCTGAAGGGTCTGCGGGGCAGGACGGGGGATTCCCCACTCACTGGGCGTCCTCGCCCTCCAGCAGGCGGCGGTAGGCGGCGATCTCCTGCTCCCGCTGTGTCTTCACGTCCAGCAGGATCTGGTACTCCTGGCTCTGCTGTTCCATCTCGCAGTGGAGTTGGGCCAGCTGCTCCTCCACGCTGCAGATCAGCCCCTGGATCTGGGACAGCTGCACGCAGTAGCGGTTTTTGGTCTCCTCCAGGCTCGTCTCCAGGGATGCTTTCTGTGAATGGGAGAGAGCGAAAGAGAGAGTCAACACAGGGGGGTCACTGTTGTCCCCCCAGGTCTCTGGGCATGCTTCCTGAGAGGTGCATGGATTTTTGACCCCAGCTGGGCTACTGATGGGCTAGACAATGTGGAGAAAAGTTATTCCACCATTTGTTCTGGGCCTTAACTTCTCCATCTATATAATGGGTACAATGATGCCTCCAACCCACTCCTGGGAAAAGAGAGATGGAACCGTACTGCGGCGGTGTTCCATTACAGGGGTGGTGCCATTACTGGCGACTTGGAGGCTGGGGCTGGGCCTGATCCTTCTTACCATGCCGAGTTGGGACTGCAGTTTGACTTCCAGGCCCTGGAGCACCCTTTGGAGCTCATTCAACTCATTGCGGCTGTTCTGCATCAGCTCGCTGTTGGAGGCCACTTCTTTGTTCAGCTCCTGTTTCTTTTTTTTTTTTTTTTTTTGCGGTACACGGGCCTCTCACCGCTGTGGTCTCTCCTGTCGCGGAGCACAGGCTCCGGACTCACAGGCTCAGCAGCCATGGCGCACGGGCCCAGCCGCTCCGTGGCACGTGGGATCTTCCCGGACCGGGGCACGAACCCGTGTCCCCCGCATCGGCAGGCGGACTCTCAACCACTGCACCACCAGGGAAGCCCCTCAGCTCCTCTTTCTGAGATAGGAAAGAACAGAAGGTGTGGGGCACTCCAGAGGCACCCCAGCTGGGAAGTCCTGCAGCAGGACTGAGGACCCACATCACCTTGCTCAGGAACCAGGCCTCGGCATCTCTGCGGTTCTTGTCTGCTATCTATTCATACTGGTCGCGCATCTCATTCAGGATGTGGCTCAGGTCCATGCTGGGGGCAGCATCCACCTCCACGCTGACGTCCCCGCTGGTCTGACTCCGCAGGGTAAGCATCTCCTAGGAAGGGATGGGGGGAGGTGGTCAGTTCAGCTGCCCCCTTCCCTGGCCCCAGGTGCATCTGCAACCCCCCGGATCAGCCTCCCACTGCCAGCAGCAGCCTTACCTCCTGGTGGTTCTTCTTCAGGTAGGCCAGCTCCTCCTTCAGGCCCTCGATCTGCATCTCCAGGTCAGTCCTTACCAGGGTCAGCTCGTCCAGCACCCTACGCAGGGCATTGATGTCAGCCTCCACGCCCTGGCGCAGGGCCAGCTCACGTTCATACCTGGCAAGACAGAGGTCAGGGCCTCAGGGTCCATCATGAAGCTTCTGAGGCTCAAGACCTGCTGGTCCTCCTGACTGGACAACCCCACTGCTCACCCCCTGCCTCTGCTCTCTGTCCTCAGCCCACCACAGTGCTGCTCGCTTGGTCCTGAAGTCATCGGCTGCCAGCCTGGCGTTGTCAATCTGCAGAAGGTGTATTCTCTATTGTGGCCTCGAAGATCTGCAGAGGGGGGTGAAGGACAGGTCTGGTTAGCCAAGGCCCTGCTGCCCAGGGGTGAATAGCAAAGAGGGGAGAAAGGAGCCTCACCATACTTGGGGTTATCTGGCTGGCAGGTCAGTCTTTGCTCTCCCCCAGACAGCCTAGGGTGCCTTCTCCACCCAGCTCAGCATGTGCAGGGGATGCACCCATGTATCCGCCACCCCATCCTGGGCCCCATCTTACTTCGGAGAGAAGCTGATCCAAAGAATGCTTGCAGGGAGTAAGAGATTCAGGGTAACAGGTCCAGCTCAGATACCCTGATGCTAAAAAGGGACCCTCCGCCACCAATTCTGAGTAGTCCATGGCCACTCCTCAAAAGCGGGCCTCAGTCTCCCTGTTTGTAAAATGAAGATGCTAGCAAGCGTTTTTCTAGGGTCCACTGCAGCCATGACCTCTGTCAACACTCCACCACCAGAGCCGCACACCTGGCCACGCCACCTTGTCCCGCAGGTCCTTGATGGCCTTGAAGTAGGGGCTGTAGTCGCGGGCAGGCCTGAGCCTCTGATTCTGGTACCAGTCGCGGATCTTCACCTCCAGCTCCATGTCGGCCTCCTCCAGGGAGCGCACCTTCTCCAGGTAGGACTCCAGGCAGTCATTGAGGTTCTGCATGGTGAGCTTCTCGTTGCCAGAGAGGCGGCCACCATTGCCACCACTGAGGGAGAGGCCAAGGCCACCACCATATCCTCCAATGAAGATGCTACCCAGGGCCCCACCAAAGCTGCTGCTGCTGCTGAAGCTGCCACCATAGCCGCCCCCCAAGCCCGCAGACACCCCCGGAGGAGTAGCGGGAGGAGGACATGCCCCCGTAGGTGCTGGGGGCCCGGCAGGAGCCTCCGGCCAGGATGGAAGACCCGCAGCTGGAGCCACCGCTGATGCCACAGGAGCCCTTGATGGAGCTGGAGGAGGTGAACTGGTGCCTGCAGGTGGTCATGGTGAGAAGAGAGGAGAGAAAGATGCTCGGGGAGGCTGGGAGGATGCTGAGGCGTCCTCAAACCCCAGGAACGCTTATATGCACGTGAGGAAGGAGGGGCCCTCCCATCTGCTGACTCCGGGCACCCTTCCGGATTTCATCACTCCAGATCCCATCCAACTCCCCTCTCCAGATTATTCAGCCCGGTGTCAAGTCACTTCGCTGTGTGCCTCTCTGAGTTCCCACCCAGTATATGGGGGTGTGGAGCTGAGAGAAAACATACCAACTCAAGTTGGTTGTGACTCATGCTAGGCAACGGGAAGCTAGCTGGAGTTAGTTCCTGGAGCCTCAGGGGCCAGCAGTGCCCTGGCACCGGCGAATTTGTGGTGACTGCATCCCTGGGCAGTGAGTCAGCCCACGGAAAGGACTCCCTGCCCCACGGTGACAGCCTTGGATGAATGGCCTCAGCGATGCTGTCCAGGGGCTGTCTCGGGATGCTGTGGCAGGGAGGAGAGCGATGCTGACGTGGTCTCTGACCTTGGAACTTATCATTTGACCCTGGAGAGAAAACTAAGGCAGGAAAGACAGCACCGTGCAGCAGGAAACCTGGGATGTTTGGCCCACAGGATGCAGCTGGCATTTCCTCCATGCCAGTGAGGCACACCTGCCCCAAGGTTGCCAAGAGCCAGAGTCACCAGAACTGGTCAGCACAGAGCACAGACTCCCACCAACCCCTCCAGGCAGTGGGTTCCTTCCTCCACCCGGGCCTCTTTCCTCTCCCCTTGGCCCAGCTCCATCCCAGGTATCATCATCACATACCTGAATTGGCCAGGGAATATTATTGGCCAATGCCACACCTCAACTTGCAGTGATTCCCAACTGACTGAACACGAGAATCCCCATACAGATTCCCGGGCCCTGCTCTGACCCACTTCATCAGCATCGCGCAGGACAAACCTGATGGTGGGGAGGTTTTACAAGCTCCCAGGGGATTCTGGCGTCCAGCCTGGCTGGGGACCAAGAGGCAGCTGGGGGAGGGAGGGGAGGGGAAGGAGACTCCAGGGAGCCTGAGGGGAGAGGGGAGGCCTCTGCAAAGCCCCCAGCCACTGATGGCAGCCACAGTCACAGGCTTCAGGGCAGGATGAAGAAAGAGAGGAGCCAGATGAGCCAGGACAGAGCAGGCTGGAGTCGGGCCAGCAGGGGCCAGATACTAGGCAAGTCGTTCCTCCCCTCTGAGCCTCAGTTTCCTTCTCTGGGAAATGGGAATGGCAGCACCACTCCACAGGCACAGAGAGGTGGAATAAATAAAGCAGCTGTCACAGACGGGCGGCCGTCACTGCATTCGTCTTCAGGTATTTATAAAGCGCCTACTATGTGCCACACGCTGTGGGGACACTCAGATGCAAAGAACGAGACAGAAAGGCCCTCAGGGCAGAATGTCTGGAGGAGGGAGAGACGTCCCCAACACTGAGTGTTCAGGCCATAATGGGGGGTAGGGGGCCTGCAGGGAGGGGACGGGCTCTCTGGGAGTGAACAAATGGCCCCCAGGCAAGCTCCAGCCCCGTGCCTGGTCCCAGGATCTGGGTGAGTCTGTGAGTGCCTTACCCACCTTAGGCGGTCCTCTCCCACAGTGTTGGATCTCCCCTTTCCAAGGCAGGGCCTCTCGCAGCCCCTCACAGTGGTCTGCACAACCAGGGGCCCCTCAGGGGAGCCTGTGGCTGGGTTAAGCTGGGTAACCGTCTGGACTCTGCCTGGGGGCTGAACTGTCCTGGCTCTGGTCCCTCTGTTCCCCTCAGCCCCCCAAAGCCTGGGTGGCACAGGAGAACACACTGCATAAGGGCTGAGGGAGGATTGTCAGGCCTGCTATTGTGCCCGGCTTACCACTCCTAGACTGGGGTCCCTTGGGGTCCCTCAGGGTCCCTCCGAACCAGGGCCTGGGTCTCTTGCTTCCCCCCCCGGGCCCAGTGCAGACCCAGGCACAGAGCGACGCAGTGCCATGGACAGTGTTACCGCCATGTCATTTCTCTGCAGAAAGCACCGTCAGGTCACCCTTCCAGAATGTGGGCGAGGCGGAGGAAGAGTCACAGGGGCTGACTACCCGTGGCCAGCCCGAGCCTGGGCATCAGGTGTGTGTGTCCATCGTATGAGTGTGGGTGAGACGGCACCCAGGGGAAGTACAGACCGGCTCACTGAAACATCTTGTGCAGCAGGTGGGTGGGTGTGGATGAACTGTGAGTCCCTTGGAGAGTCCCACAGCTGGGTCCCCCAGTCCAGCCGCAGGCACATGCCCCAGCAGCCTGGGTCAGCGTGGTGTGCCTGGACAAAGCCATACCATCCCTAAGGGGACCACAGGCCTCCACCCCCAGGCACTCCTCCCTGCGGCCCCCACCTGCCCAGGCCTGGGCTGAGCGCTCCTGAGAAGGGCGGGGCTTTCCCTCTCTGGGCCCAGCACACTGCCCTGTGGACCTCCAGCCCCGGCACCGCAGCCACTGCTCTCCTGGTGCAGCTCCCGGGACACCTGGCTGCTCCCCCATTGTGGCCTCCTGACCACCCACCCGCTCGCTTTGTGGGCAGGGGCTTCTTCCCCCGCAGAAGGGTGAAGTCCGGGGCTGCCTCTCCCAGCCCCACACTCTGACCCCTCCTCACTCACCCCATCAGTAAAAGTGCACCCCCAGAGTCTGCGGGGAGAGAGGGCCCTGCCTAAGAGCCTAGGGTTGGGCAGGGGGTGGGGCTCTGGCCGCTTTCCCAGCATAGCTGCCTCCTCTCCCACACCCTATTCCACCCCTGACATGCCAGCCTCCAAACAGGGGCTGAGTCACTGCTCCTCGGAGCCTCAGTGTCCCCATCCACATAATGGGGCACCTCTTCTCGGACCCTCCCCTCTTCCTGGGACTGTCGTTCAGGTAAATGAGATCACCCCCAGACAGACCATCCTCAGCCCAGGGCTGGTTCTCCCGGTTGTGGCTGGATGTACGGTGGGGGCCTGGTGGGTACGGTGCCTCCCTCCCTCCTGCCCTCCATCCCTACCCTGATTGCTGCCCGGGCAGCTGAGAGATGCCAACCCCTGCAGGAGCAGAGGCCGCGCTCCCAGCCTGCTTTGATTCCGGCATTTGCCTCTGCAGACACGGGTCCTGGACTGCAGCCTGTCATCCCTGCCCTGGAAAGGAACTCACTGTCTTCCCTGTCCCTGGGATCAGGGCCGGAAGGGCCATTAGCTGCGGCTCATCTCACCCCTCCTTTACTGTGGCTTCTGAGATCCAGAGAGGGCCCGTGACCTGCCCGAAGTCCTCACACCCCGCTGTCTACGTCATAGCACTCAGGCCCCTGCCCCACCTGCTCCTCCCAGGCCTCCGCTGGTCCCAAGCCTCCACTGTGCCAGGCCTCTGGGGGCTCTGGCTGCTTCTGGCCCCTCCCGGCCCCAGCCGCGCCCTCAGTCTCCAGGCACCGGGCGAGGGGGCCTGTCAGTGAACCGGGGTGAGGGCATCCCTCCTCCCGTTAACACCTTCCACCCACCCCCACTTCTTGAAGAAAACCAGGAAATCAGACCCGCCCGGCCCAGTGGTTTCCAGATTTACTCAAAGAAAGACTTCCGGGGCTCCTCTCCTGCTGGCTCAGCGCCTGGCCATGGAGTGACAGGGGCCAGGCTGGAGGGTGTTGGAGCGGCTGGGGCAGGACAGCCCCTCCCCCTTCCCCAGGAGGCAGCTTCCCACCTCCCCAACCTCCAAGCTGCTGGAACCAAGAGGGGACAAACTGCCAGGGAGGGCAGTGCTGCTCCCCAGGCACAACCTCCCCTGAACGCCCCATCCTGAGCTCACCATTTGAAGACATATCCCTGGGAGAGGCCCCGCCCTCTCTCCCACACCTGCCTTCTCTGGAAGCACAGGTCTCAGCTCACATTCTTGGGGTTGAGGCCATGGGAGCATCCGGACCCACAAACCCCTTCTAGGGGTTTCCTGAGACTCACACAGGAACCTGGGCCCTAATCACCCAGCCTGCCTCCCCGCCTTCCGTCCTCCATCCGCCGCTTCAGGAGGATCCTGATTTCTGCCCTGGCCTGCCTCCCTGCCCCCTCCCCACCTTGTCCCCTCTTAGAGGAGGACACAGCCCACAGGACTGTGCGGGGCAACCGACCGGATGCTTTATCCCTGCGTCTCTGACTCCTGAGACCTTCTTGTCCATTTATGGATGAGAAAATGAGGCTCAGTGAGGGGAAGGCACTGCCCAAGGTCATGGACCCAATCACAGGCCAAGAAGAGGACACCTAAGACCTCCCCCTGACACGCTGACCTCAAACTGGGTCTGGCACTGCCTGGACCACCCTCCCATGGATCACCAGCCCTTGGGAGATAAAAAGCAACCCCCACCCCTCGAGTTCTGCCCAGACCTAGTCTTCACCCTGTTCTAAGATGACCCCTGACCTCCAAGTCAACAACAGTGGGTGTCCACGGACTCCTCTCCCTGCCCCCATTCGCCCCCCCACCGGTTCACCCCTTCCGCGCTAGGGCCACGTCAGTGGCCACGACCAGGGAGCATTCCATGTCTCAGTCAACAAGATTTATTGGTCAGGGAGGGGGGATGGGAAAGGGACTGAAGCCGGGGGCTGGGGCTGCGGGGGCTGTGGAGCCAACGGAGGGCCCCAGAGGGGATGGCGGGGAGAGCAGAGTCCTCAGTGGTCGGTCTGGCGGACCTCCTCGCGGGAGGAGATGACCCTGCCATCCTGGACTTCTTCCACAATGGTGCGCACCTGGCGGGTGGTCACAGCTGCAGGAGACAGACACTCAGGGTGGGCGGGGGCCAAGAGGCCCTGGCTCCACCCCCAGCCCCCTGAGTGGAGCTGGCTTTCTCCCCCATGGCCACTTGGTGTCCACGCCTCTGGTGGCCCCTCAACATCACATCCGCACAGGTGTCCCCCTGAACCTGCCACTCCCTCCCTCCCACCCTGTTCCTTGCTGGTGCCCCTGGGTGAATCCTGCCTCCCAAATAGATGGTTTGATTCCGACCCGCATGTCCTTCTGCAAGAGGAAGACTGCACAGACTGGATGCTACACGAAATGGGGTCTGTCTCCATTTCTCTGCAGTCTCAAGGGCATAGATTATGTTCCCTTCAGAAGCGGATCTCCAAGACAAGACCCTGGTCCACACCCTTAGACTAGATGCCCCAGGGCTGGGATTTTTTTCTTCCCCATCAGACTGGGATCCGGAGGACAAGGACCAAGTCCCTTTCTGCCATCAGACAAGAGACTCCAGACACAAGACTGCTTTTGCTCATCTGTAGGGTCCCAAGAGCAAAGATCGTGAGACCATGTCCCTACCTCCCCATCAGATGAGAGTCTCCAGAGCTGGGACCATGTCTCCCACCTCAGACTAGGATCTCCAAGGTAAGGGCCATTTCCCTGCCTCTCCCCCATTAGACCAGATAGTGTCCCGCTCACTTGATTAGGACCCTGAGCCCTACCGGGTCCCTTCCCCCACCCCTGCTGAGGACTAGCCATCATTTCCTGGAGCTCCTGGACACCCTCCCCCAGCAACGTACAGGTGGGTCACCTGCCCCGTGCAGCCCCACCCTCAGCTACCAAGATGCTTACGTTCTCTGGGCTTTTGCTGAGGCAGCCTGCAAAACAAGAGAGAGAAGATTAGATGTGGGTCTCAGACTCACCTCTGCCCCAGGCCCCCAGCCCTGGTCCCAGGCCCCCTCTCACTGGAGGTCCTCGCCCCCCAGCAGGCGGCGGTAGGTGGCGATCTCCTGCTCCAGCCGCGTCTTCACGTCCAGCAGGATCTGGTACTCCTGGCTCTGCTGTTCCATCTGGCAGCGCAGCTGGGCCAGCTGCTCCTCCACGTTGCAGATCAGCCCCTGGATCTGGGACAGCTGCAGGCAGTAGCGGTTCTCTGTCTCCGCCAGGGTACTCTCCAGAGATGCTTTCTGCAGGAGAGCGGGAGAGGCAGGGGTCAGAAGGGTTCTCAGTGCCCCCTCCAGGGACCTGGGCGCCTCCCCCCACCCCTGAGGCCTGGCAGCGCCCCTACCATGCTGAGCTGGGCCTGCAGCTCGATCTCCAGGTTCTGCATGGTGCGCCGGAGCTCTGAGATCTCGCTCTTGCTGCTCTGTACCATCTCGCTGTTGGAGGCCACCTCGCGGTTCAGTTCCTCTGTCTGCAGAAAAGAAAACGTCGTTGGCACTGGAAGTTCCAGGGGGGCAGGCGTCCTGGGTCCCTTCCACTCCGAATGCCACCCACCTTGCTGAAGAACCAGTCCTCGGCGTCCTTGCGGTTCTTCTCCGCCATCTTCTCGTACTGTTCGCGCATCTCGTTCAGGATGCGGCTCAGGTCCACGCCGGGGGCGGCGTCCATCTCCACGTTGATATCCCCGCCCACCTGGCCTCGCAGGGCAGCCATTTCCTGCACAACCAAAGAACGGTCCACAGTCAGGGGTCTCACTATGGCAACCGATTAGGGCTCCCTAGTCAGAGGTGTTCCGGGTCTGAACATTGCTCTCCACCATCTCTTCCCTCCCAGCTAACCCTCTGAGATGGCTTTTCCATTTGGCTCTCACCTCCTCGTGGTTCTTCCGGAGGTAGGCCAGCTCCTCCTTGAGGTTCTCGATCTGCATCTCCAGGTCGGCTCTGGCCAGGGTCAGCTCGTCCAGCACCCTGCGCAGGCCGTTGATGTCGGTCTCCACGCTCATGCGCAGGGCCTGCTCCGTCTCGAACCTGCGAAGGGAACCAGAGACTTCCGTCAAGATGCTTGGACTGGCAGGTGCAGGTTCTGGCCAGCACCCTGCCTCCGAACGATGAGGGGGTGCAGTAGAAGCCCATCGCGGCCCTGGGGGCCTGGGACAACGCAGGGCAAGGCCCCACCCCCACCCGGCTTCCTGGCTCCTCTCTCCTCTGCCTCCCACCTCCCCTCTCACTCTTCCATCACCTGACTAAGCCCAGCAACCTTCAGCATCTGCTGCGTTTGCTGCATCCTGGGCTAAGAGGTGCAGGACTCTTAGCAGGGGCTCCCCCACCCCCAGCTCCTGGACCTTGCCACCAGCAACTGAGGAGTCCTGGGGTAGGGAGGGGTGCCCCCAGTTCCTCTCCAGCCCCCCTGGCCAGGGCTCACTTGGTGCGGAAGTCATCAGCAGCCAGACGGCTGTTGTCGATCTGCAGCAGGATGTTGGCATTGTCCGTGGTGGCCACGAAGATCTGGGAAGATGGGAGAGTGATCAGGTCACTGGGTGGGGGTAGCTCAGCACAGACCAGGGTTCTGAGACGGGTCTCTCTGTCTGGGGGCCAGGATG
Organism: Mesoplodon bidens; assembly: GCF_964165515.1. NCBI lineage: Eukaryota > Metazoa > Chordata > Mammalia > Artiodactyla > Ziphiidae > Mesoplodon > Mesoplodon bidens. The sequence goes on along the minus strand of NC_138179.1, from coordinate 51,812,151 downwards.
TGGCTGCCTCCTCCAGGAAGGCTCCCTTCCCACCCAGCCATTCCCCTTTACTGCATTACAGCTGGTAAGAGAGGCGGGGCCAGCCCGAGTCTGATGGCTGAAACCTTGCCCCCCTCCCCCATGCCAGGCTCTGCCTTAAACCAGAGTGGACAGCCATCTGGGAGTGCCAGGCTGGGAATGCAGGAGAGCAAGAAAAGAATGTGAGGATGCCCCGGGGCAGAAGCTGTTCCCAGATCCTGGAAAGAGGACGGATATGGGAAACCTCATTTTACAGTTGGGGATATAGTGTCCCTGAGAGGCTCCCCCAAAAAGGAAGACTAAAGGAACCCTCACCAAAGAGTAGTTCCAAATCAGAAGTCATGACCCCTGCTAAGCCCTGACCCCGGGCTCCAGCAGGCAGTCCCGGCCCCGCCCCAGGTTTGCTGAGCCCCAGTCTTGAGGGCGCAGCAGGAGAGATGGGGAAACCAGAAAAATCCCCAAATAAGGCACACAAGTGGCCTCCTGAGGTCCCGCCCCCTCTCTCTCACCTCCTCTTCCTAGCAGGTGCCAGCAGGAGCTCACTCAGACCCCTGACCCCACCGTAGCCCTAAATCTCCCTCTTGTTCCAAGGAAAGAGGTGCCTGAGTATCCGGCGACCCCAGGGGCCCAGCCCTCCACGTGCATCCATTCATCTTATCCTACAATCACACAAGGTGGCAAAAAGCTCCATGATCGGAAACTGAGGCTCAAAGGAGCTCCACAAGGCCCGCTTGTCCCTAACCCAGGCCGCTGCCCCAAAAAAAGAGACCATAGGCCACAAGGTGGCCCCAAGATGGGCTCCCAGAAGCCAAGCCGGATCCAAGCTGTCCTTAGTTGCCCAAGACCCTGTGGCAGCCCCAAGGCTGGACTCCAGGCCTTGGTCAAGGGCAGGAGGTAAGGGAGGAAAAGCTGTGCCCCGCCAGGTCCCCTCCCACCACAGCCCCTACCTGGTTCTTCAGGTCCTCGATGGTCTTGAAGTAGGAGCTGTAGTCCAAAGTTGGCCTTGGGGCCTGCTTCTGGTACCAGTTGTGGATCTTCAACTCCAGGTCAGCATTGGCCTCCTCCAGGGCGTGCACTTTCTCCAGGTAGGAGGCCAGGCGGTCGTTGAGGTTCTGCATGGTGGCCTTCTCACTGCCCCCCAGCAGCCCATCACCACCTCCAAAGCCACTGCCATAGCCACCGCTGCCATAGCCGTCGCTGCCATAGCCGCCGCTGCCGTAGCCGCCACTGCCATAGCCGCCGCTGCCGTAGCCGCCACTGCCATAGCCGCCGCTGCCATAGCCGCCACTGCCATAGCCACCGCCAGAGCCGAAGCTGTAGCAGCTAGAGTAGCTGCCGCCCCCAAGGGCATTGCCCAGGCTGCCAGACTGCTGGCAGGAGGTGAGGGACAAGCCGCCCCCCAGGCCACAGGAGCCCCTCATGGAGTTGGAGGAGAACTGGCGGTTGGTGGTGGTCATGGTGGCGATAGCGGGTGGCAGGCAGACACGGAGAGAGAGGACTAGAGAGGAGGGAGGCCCAAGGTGTGTGTTGCTGCCGGGCTCGCCCGCCTCCTTTATAGGCCCCGACAAATGGGCGTAACGATTACAACAGGCTCACGCCTCTGTTCCCATTCCCCTGGGCTTTCATCACCGCTGGCTGCCCGCCAGCTCCCAGGTGGCTGTGGGTCCCCTTCCCTCCCACCGTCGGGGCTTTGCATCATTTCTCCGAACCCCCATGCTGGGCGTCTGCTTGTGTGTATGTGCGTGTCCCTGGTCTCAGGCCTGTCACCTGTAATTCAGGCAGGCCCTTCAGCTACGCTTTCCCATGACCTAATATGGACAAGAGGAATAAGCAGGATGTCACCGTCACTGAGCCCTCCCAGGCAGCTGCCCCCAGCCACACACCACGCCACACACGATCCCGGCCCTGGGTGAGGTGCAGGGGAGACAGCAAGGACCGGTACCCCATCCTGCCTTGGAAACTAGACCCAAACCCACCAGGCTCACCACACAGTAGCTCGGTCAGGTCTCAGATTACCACCCCATTTACAGATAAGGAAACTGGGACTTGTAGAGGGAGAGTGTCCCACCGCCCCACCTAACTCAGAACAGGGCTGGCAGGGCTTCATCCTTCATCCTTCGTCGCACACTGCCACAGCACCTATACGCCTCCCCAGGGGCCTGTGACACACTGGCCCCCTTCTGTAGAGCCCTGACACCAAGGAAGCACTGCAGGGGCCGTGGTTCCCTCTGTACAGTTTTCTGACCCTGTCCCCATCCCTGGAACCCCCTGGAGATGCAGCGTCCTTTTCTGACCTTTCCCCATCTCTCTCTCACAAGTGGGGAGTCCTGGGCTGGAGTGGGCAAAGGGGAGCTTAGCTGCAGGCTGGGGAAGTGGCAGGCTGAGAGGGGGCATCGTGGTAAAGGCAACAGGAAGAAGGGTGAGGGGCAGGCCCCTTCCACCCTCCTTGCCCCTCCTATTCCCCAAGAGGCCTCAGGCTGGGGGCATATACCTTTGGGTCCCAGCCAGCTGGAAGACTAAAGGACACTGCCCAAGAAGAGGGTCTTCTTGAGACCCCTGACCCGGCCAGTCCCCTCCCCCCCCCTCCCCTCCCCCTCCCCCACCTCCGCTCCCCTCCCCTGCAGTCTCCCCCAAGGGCCCCACCCAGTCCCCTGACCTGGCTCCTCAGGATGGGCCAGGTGCCCGCCCCACAGCCCCACCCTGCCCTGCCCACCCCCCTCAGCTCCAGGGTCTCAGCAGGCCCAGTGGGCGGAACGTGCTCGTGTCTCAGACTGCCAATGGCTTCCACTTCCCAGACAGGCCCAGACAGCCCCTGCCAGCAGCTGAGAGAGATTCCCCAAGAGCCCAGCAGCTGCTAAGCCACTAAAGCAAGAAGGACGCCCCCCCGCCCATGCTCACATGCAGAGGGGCCACCCCACCCCACACCCCCGCAAACCCAACAGAGCCGGTCTGGTCTCCTGGACTGGCCGTGCCACTGCCATCCCTCGCATGCTTCAGCGCCCTGGGCCACTTCTCCAGAAAGCCCCCTGCCCAGCCCCTCTCCCTCCGATCTTGACCTTGTACTGCCCCAGGCTGAGACAGGGAGCTGTCTGTAACAGGTGTGGCTCCCCGGAAATTCTATGGGGCCCTCCCAGGGACCAGCCACAGGCAATGGGCACCCAGGGGCTGATTCTCAGGAACTTTCCCAACCTGATGGGCTGTCCCATCCCTCAGCCCTCAAGCCTCCCGTCTCCCTCCTTTGAGCCCCAGGCCCGGATGGGGTGTGCAGAACAGGTTGGCAGGGGACAAGCAGCCCCAAACCCTCAGCAAACTCTCCTTGTCCCCCCATCCCTCAGCCCACACTGCTCAAGCCAAGGACCAGACCAAACCACAGGAGGCATTGAACTTCAAGCAAAGCTTTAATTGCAGTCACTGGGGCAAACTCAGAAGGTCCCCTTGGTGAGGGGCTGTGAGAAGCAGATACAGAAAGGCAACCGCTCTTGGGCGGTGGCCCAGACGGGCACTTGGGGCGCAGCAGTAGTGTGCTGGGAGCTGCAGGCAATGGCTGCCCCTTGACCCTGGAGGCTGGGCTGTCGCAGGTAGACGGGGCCTCAGTGGGTGAGCAGTGGACCTGCTCGCGGGAGGGGACCACCTTGCCGTCCTGGACTTCCTCCATGATGGTACGCACCTGGAGGGTGGTCACCGCGGCTACGGGCGGAGGAGGAGGGAGGCACAGGGAACCTCAGGCTGGAGGCCCTCCCCAAGCCTCCCACACAGAAGGGTCCTCAGCCTCTCCCCACCCATCCTGGGCAGGACGGGGCAGGCTCTTACCTTCCCGGGTGGGCTGAGAGACCAGGGACGAGTAGTACTGGGTGGCCAGGCTGCAGGGAAAGGGGGACCTGTCAGCCCAGTGGTGTTGGTTGGGAGCCCAGCCCCCAGGGAGGAGGAGCAGCTGGGGAGGCCCCGGCCGAGGGGAGAGAGGTCCCAGCATATCGGACAGAAATCACAGCAGGGAGTATATGAGAAAGAGTGGCAACCACAGGGTCAAAGGGCACAGGCCCAGTGGGCAGGAGTAAGGAAAGGGGACACCCCAACAGAAGGCCCAGAGGCACTTTGCGGCCAACCAGCCATTTACAAGGAAAAGCTGAGCAAGTGGTTTCTCCGTTTCCTGAAGGGCCCAACGAATAATTAAAGCAGGAGAGACTGTGGCTAGATTATAGATAGACTTAGCCATCGTCATAGAGCAAAAAGCTGGAATGTGTGACTAAGCATGGAGACTCCAGGACATCCTCGGCCCCTTTACACTAGGGCCCCACCACCCACCCAACTCCAAACCAGATCGCCACCCATCCCAGACAATGGGATCACCAACCACGCAATCACTGGAACCAGAAAGCCAGGATCATTATTAACCACTTCACGTGCTAACTCAAACGTTCATTGAGTCCCGCCAGCAAGCCACACTCGCCCCCGCATTCAGGCCTCCAGTCCTGCTGTTTTCAGCTATAACACATCCTCTTGGTGCACCACCTCCCCTTCCCTGTCCTTCGCCCGCCTTATGGCAGGTCTTCTCTAGCCTGACGCCCTTGCTCCAGCCTCCTGACTGGTCTCCCTGACCCCACCCTCGCCCCTCGGATGCATTTCTCCCTCTGCAGCCAGAGTGAATGTTCTAAGATGTCTTGATGATCGTACTTCTCTCTGCACAAAAGCCCCCGTGGCTCCCCACTGCCTACTCCATCAAGTGGGACCCCAGCCAGTGTTCTCAGCTTCACCTCCTGCAAACCTCCACACCTCCCCCTGCCTCGGCTGGTGCTGGCCCTCCCTGGGTGAAGCCACCCAGCCCACCGAACAGGTGCGGCCGCCCTCCACTCACTGGGCGTCCTGGCCCTCCAGCAGGCGGCGGTAGGTGGCGATCTCCCGCTCCAGCCGCGTCTTCACGTCCAGCAGGATCTGGTACTCCTGGCTCTGCTGCTCCACGTCACAGCAGAGCTAGCACAGCTGGGCCTCGATGCTGCTGATGAGGCCCCGCAGCACGCCTCGGTCTCTGCCAGGCTGCCCTCCAGCGATGCTTTCTGTGGGTCAAGGTGGAGGTGGCTGGGGAGACCGAGCCCCCAGAAGGGGGCCCCACGTGTGTGGGTTTGTGGGCGGGGCAGTAAGTGGGGAGAGTGTGCAGTGGCAGGTGGGGCAGGCAGTCTCTGGTTCTCCGAGTGGGGGTCCAGGAAGCAGGGCCCACTCGGAGTGACAGGTACAGGACAGGGAGAGGACAGAGGCCCTACCACGCTGAGCCGGGACTGCAGCTCCATCTCCAGGTGCTGCGCAGTGCAGCGTGGCTCCGTGATCCCCGTCTGGCTGCTCGGCAGGGCCTCCGTGTTCATGGCCACCTCGCGGTTCAGCTCCTCCGTCTGGAAGGCAAGATGGGCCCTAGGGGCTTGCGGAGGCTTGCAGAGGTGGGGCAGGGGCCTGACCTCCTAGACCTGCCACTCCAAGGCCTCTGCAGGACCCCAAGCCCACCTGCACACCCTGGAACTTGTAGAATTCACCTTGCTCTGTGGTCGTTTGTTTCCTTACTGGACTGCAGGTACTGCTCTAGGTCAGGCCCTGGGTTTCACTCTTTTTGTCCCTGTCACTGTCCGGGCACTGCAGCTGCTCAGTGCATGCTTACTGGGGGCATGAGAGTCTGCATCCAAACACACACCTACCTACGAATGCCCGGGCTGGGAGAAACCCTAGTGGGATCGGGAGACCTGGATCTGCTCCCCAGGCCACAGTGAAGGGTTGTGTGAGCGTAAGGCCTCTCTGAGTCTCATGATGTCCCCCTGAACGTAAGGGGTTGGTCCCCTGGTTTCCAAAGCTCCTTCCAGCTGGGAATCCACAGTCTGTGGATCTGTAAGTTTTCCAACATGTGCTCAGCACATGGCGCATGCACGCACATGTGTGCACACCTGCTCACGCAGGCCACCCACCTTGCTGAAGAACCAGTCCTCGGCATCCTTGCGGTTCTTCTCCGTGATCTTCTCGTATTGGTCACACATCTCATTCAGGATGCGGCCCAGGTCCACAGTGGGGGCGGCGTCCATCTCCACGTTGATCTCACCACCCACCTGGCCTCGCAGGGCATTCACCTCCTGGGCAGACAGCTGAGCAGGAGCTCACTCAGGCAGCTCACTCAGGGCTGCCTTCTCTGTCTGGGGGAGATGGGTGCAGAGGACAGACAGACACAGACAGGCCAACAGCTCCTCACACTGAAGGTGGAGGTGGATGTCATCACATCTCAAACATGCAGGGCTGTGGATATCAACAATCTCCCGAAACACACACTCGCAGGGTGGACTGTGCCCAGTGCCGGGGTGTGCTGGGCCAGGAGAGATGGCAACCCCCGGTCATGGTGGGGGATGAGCCAGGACAACCTCACTCCAGCCCTGACAACCCGCCTCACCCCCGCCGTCACCAACCACGCAGCACGGGCATGGGGAAAGCAGCCCCCTGTCGGTATCGGGGGAGTCAGACCTCACTAGGAAATGTGAATCTGCTGGGGGATGCAATCCCTATAACCAGCCTCAAAGCCAAGTAGAGACATTGTCTGGACTCCTGCTACTCGGGCATTAGGCTCCCTCAGCTCAGGCCAGCCCAGAAGTCGGATGGGAAGGAAGCCACAAGGTTCATTAGTCCCCCTGCAGGGTCTTGGATCCCTATCCTTGGGTTGAGCCTTGGGGTTCCTGGGAGGTGGGAGAAGTGGCAGAGTGGTGGAGTCAGGGTTAGATGTGGATATGGCTCAGGCAGACCTGAGGGAAGACCCACCCCTGTACAGCCTTGGACAAATTCCTTAACCCCTCTGAGCCTTGGTTTCTTCACTGGTAAAGAGAAGAACCTGCTCCTTTCTCCCAGTGAGGCTGTCGGTATCAGCTGAGGTAATTGCTGTGAAACACTCAGAATGGGCTGGGCAGATATCTGTGGTTGTTATGAGTATCACTATCACAATTAACTATAATAATTAGCCTGCGTGTTCTTAGACTGATTCACCCATTAGATAGTTAACTGCCACCACACAGTAGGCAGTGCCTCGAGGGACAGAGAAGTATCTCTGGGGGGAAAGGGCCCTCCAGGCCTCAACTAGGGACCAGTGAGAGTGTCCCAGGGTCAGAGCCAGGAACCCACCAGAGATGGGAACTGGATGGAGAGCGTGGCCCTGGCCCAGGAAGATTTGGGGGCCCCGGCCTTGCTTGTTCTCAGGCAAGTTTCTCCTGCATTCCCAAGCTGGCCTCACCTCCTCATGGTTCTTCCTGAGGCAGGCCAGCTCCTGCTTGAGGTTCTCAATCTGCATCTCCAGGTCGGCTCTGGCCAGGGTTAGCTCGTCCAGCACCCTGCGCAGGCCGTTGATGTCGGCCTCCACGCTCATGTGCAGGTTCAGCTCCATCTCATACCTTGGCGGGAGAGCGGGGGAGGCAGGGAAGCCTGAGCCATGGAGTGCCATTAGGACACCCTCGTACACACAGAGAGCCAGACCCCCACCAGTCCCCTGAGCTGTCCCCGAGACCCAGACTCACTTGGTGTGGAAGTCATCAGCTGTCTCAGGCGGGCATTATCGATCTGCAGCACCAAGTTGGCATTGTCGATGGTGGCCGCCAGGATCTGAGGGACACAGTGGGCTTGGTGAGCAAGAGCCCTGGGCAGCCACAGGAAGACCTTGCAACACCCCTCCTGCAGCCTTTTGGAGAGTGGGCCAGAGTGAGGGAGATGAGGGTCCCTGTGGTTTCCTCCTCTGAGCACCCCGCTGGGGGGCTCACAAGGAGCAGCGGCATGATACCCAGGCACAGGTAACCATGGTGCCAGGAAAGAGACCCATATGCACTCCTCTCCCACCATGAGGGTCACTGCCCAAGCTGCCTGGACCTCACTCCATCTTTCCCCAAGTAAATTCACCTCTAGGGCTTCCTTCATGGCTCAGTGGTTAAGAATCCGCCTGCCAATGCAAGGGACATGGGTTTGAGCCCTGGTTCAGGAAGATCCCACATGCCACAGAGCAACTAAGCCCATGCATGCACCACAACTACTGAGCCTGCGCTCCAGAGCCTGCAAGCCACAACTACCAAGCCCACATGCCACAATTACTGAAGCCCGTGTGCCTAGAGCCTGTGCTCCACAACAAGAGAAGCCACCACAATGAGAAGCCCGCGCACCGCAACAGAGTAGCCCCAGCTCGCCGCAACTAGAGAAAGCTGGCACACAGCAACGAAGACCCAATGCAGCCAAAAAATAAATAAATAATAAATTAATTAATTAAATTAAATTAATTCACCTCTAAGCTCAGTTGCCACCTCCTCCAGGAAGCCCTCTTCGATTCCCCGTCTGGGTCTTTCTTCCCCATCATACCTCCCCTCGGCCCATCTCTCTTACACAGTACTTCTCCCAAGTGCAATATTTTTCTGTGACTTTTTTTTGTGTTTTTTTCTCTCCTCCACTGGACTCTGAGCTCCAGAGGAACAAGGCCCTGTCTCACGTCTGTCTCCTTCAGTTTGGAACCCCCAGCCCTGAGTACAGTGCCTGGCCGAGAGTCAGCCCCCAGGAAACATTAGTTTAATTCAACGATTAATTAAATAATTAATAATATTATGGCTGGCCCCACGTCAAACCTAGGGCAAGGTTTTCTTTTCCCACAGGGTCACCTGGGAGGTTTAAATGACAACAGGGAAGGGAGAGGCTCTGGAAGGAGCAGTGGGTTGGTTATTATTACTGCTGCTGTCGTTATTGTTGGGAAAAATACCCAAGAGAGGCTCTAGTCAAAGGCCATGGGGCTGGGGGGAGGGGGAGGCCCCTCCACACTGCCCAGAGGAAGCAGAGGGGAGGTCGCGGTGGAGGTGGCAGATGAGCTGAGTAGAATCTGGAATTTTTCAAGGCTGAGGGCTGAAGTATAAAGCTGTAAGAGGGCGCAGCCCCAGTAAACTCATCCTGGGCCTCAGAGCCCGCTCGTGGCCCTAAGTTCTGAAAAGGCACCCTGAGTCAGGCTCCGTTTCCAGACTGAGCCCAAGAGCCAGTCTGACTGAACCCACCCCAGGGCCTCATTAGGCCCATCAGCAACCTGCAGACTGGGCCCCCCTGCTTAGGAGGCTGATTGGGTCCAGCGAGGGGGCAGTGCTAAAAACCCGCCGAGGGGCAGTGACTCAGAGGCCTGGTGCGCAGTGCACTGGGGGCTGGCGGTAAGGAGCTGGCTGACCCTGAAGCTCAGGAACACTGACTCACCAGGGCTCCCCTGAGTTCCCTGCTGCCCAGATCAAGCCCAGTATCTGATCCGGCGCTCCCAGTAGCTCTGCTTCCAGTGGGCAATTGCAGGAGTTCCCTTCCAGGCCTGGGTCCCGGGCAGGAGCAGGCAAAGCCCCTCGCAGGGCAGCAGGCCTGGTTCTCCACCAGGAAACTGAGTGGGCTGACCCCGGGCCAGCCAGGCCCCAGCCCGGCTCTCCCCAATCCCGGCTTTTGCACCTCTTTGACCTCTCTCCTGCCACTGGAGGCTGCAGCCCTGTAGGTCCCTCCAGGGGCAAGGTTTGCGCAGAAGACCCAGGTGCCGTGCTTACAGAATGCCAAGGTCATGTTCACAGAGATCATACTCTGTGTGTGTGTGTGTGTGTGTGTGTGTGTGTGTGTGTTGTCTCCTCCATCAGACTAAGTTAGAGAAATATCTCCCCTTGGAAGCTTCCAGTCTGAGTGGGAAGACACAGCTCCTTTCCTCAGGGACCACCCCCCCCAATCTGCATCTGCAAGCAGAGACAGCCTCTGCTCTTAGGGACCCCCAGAGTGACCATCATGGAAGGAGTGAGGAGGACCAACAATGAAAGCAGCTGTGAGAACATGTCAGACTCAGTGAAATCAGCCCAATGAACAGAGCATAGACTGAACCTCAAAGTGCGGAAGGGACCCCCAGATCCAAGGATAAAAGGCAAGTGCCGTGCATCCAGGAGGACTGCCTGGAGGAGGTGAGGCAGGTGGGAGGGTGGGGCAAACTCAAAGGGGAATGGGATAGTGAGAAGGAGACATTGAGCCTCATCTCCCAGCAGCCACACCAAACTCCTTCCTATGCCTTTGTCCACACTGATCTCTATACCTGGAATGCCACCTGCTGCCCTCAATCAAGGTTCTGAAGCCTTGCCTGCCCACTCCTCTATCACCCACCCCAAATACCCTCCCCCAGAAAGGAGGAACTCCAAACAGTTTCCCAACATGGGATGTCCTCCAGGCCTGGGACCAGTGACTGGTACAGGGCTGGGCTCCAGAGCAAGTGAGAGTGAGTGAATGGATGAATGGGCGAGGGATGGAGACCTAGAGGCTGGAGGAGACGTGTTGGCAAAGGTCCGAAGTTGGGATGGTGTGAGTTAGAAGCAGGTGCTAAGGACAGGGGGCAGAGAGCGCCCACCTGGTCCCGCAGGTCCTCGGTGGTCTTGACGTAGTGGCTGTAGTCGAGGGCGGGCCCGGAGCCCTGCTTCTTGTACCAGTCGTGGATCTTCACCTCCAGGTCGGCATTAGCCTCCTCCAGAGCACGCACCTTGCCCAGGTAGGAGGCCAGGCGGTTGTTGAGGTTCTGCATGGTCTCCTTCTCGCTGCCCCCCAGCAGGGCATCTGCCACCCCAAAGCTGGAGCCAAAGCCCCCACCCAGGCTGCAGGAGCAGCCCCTGCCATAGCTGCCCCCCGTGCCCACGGAGAAGCGGGACGAGGACACAGACATGTTGCTAGAGCTGCTGGCTCCCAGGAGGCTGGGGGGCCGGCAGGCACCCCCAACACGGATGGAAGACATCGAGAGAAACCCCCACCACAGGGCACACACAGGCCCTTGACGGAGCCGGAAGTGGAAAGCCGGTGGATGCTGGTGGTGGGGGCGGCCACAGTGTCCACACGTCAGGCGCAGGGTCTGGTTTGCACAGAGACCCCAGGTAGCCCTTTATAGCCCTTTATAGCCAGGCTAAAGGGCAGCTGGGCCCCTGGCTCTTGAAGTCAGAGCCAAAACCCCAGCCGTGTAATTTGCCTCTGTACCGGCCACCCAGGGCCCGGGGCTCAGGCTGGACACACCAAGGGCATCCCGAGCCTGGCCTGGCACAATGGCTTCTTAGCAGCCCATCGTCTCTTAGAAACAAAGGTGGTATTGGAGCCGCACCCCCGGGGTAGGGTGATCCTCCATTCTCAGCCGCAATTAGGTGGCTGAGCTCGTTCTTGGGGGGAGTCCGGAGAACCCAGCCCTGGGAGCCAGAAAGGGCCTGGAACAAGGCACAGGCCCAGAGCCCGGGGCTGGTCTGGCCCCGCACTCAGCATTCTTGGGTCCCAGGGAGAGGGTGGAGAGATGCGGGGGACACCCTCCCCTACCACGTCAATGTGGCCCTGAGGGAGGCCCCCAGGCGGGGGGTGGGGGGGCGAATCAGCCTCTGACCTGAGGGAGCCCCCCAGGTCTCTTGGGATTATTCCAAGTCTGTGGGAGGAGACGTAGGCCCTGGCCTGGGGGCTGCCTTATCTGAGGGGAATAGTCACAGCCGCTGGCCTGAGGGAGCTTTGGATCCAAACCTTTTAGGAAGTCAGTTCAAGAACCTCAGTTGCCTCATTTGCAAAATGGGGGTAATTCCTGCCTCCCAGGGTCTTTGAGGGAATCTGGAGAGATGGTTGACATCAGTCAAGCTGGGGCTGAGGGGGAGAAGGAAGCAGAGGGTTAGGGTGACCACTCCTGCTCACACCGCCCCCCCCACCCAGTACCTGAGGGAAGACACTTCCTCAGGAGATGCGGGGCACAGGAGAAGCAGGACCTGTACGGCAGGTACCCCTCCACGGAGACGCGCCCTGAGGAAGTGTGGCCTCTTCGAGGACAAAGCACAATCCCACATCCTGGTGGCTGGCACCCGCCCACACCCAGCCAGGAGATTACCAGCCTTAATTACTTCAGTGCTAATGATTTATGTGCTGCCAGTACCCCGGCGTCTGCAGTCTGCTCGGCCTGTCTGAATGGGGAGCTTCCAGGGGCGGGGAGGCCTTCGGGCCAAGCAGGGGCGGAGGGAGACGCGTGGGTGGCCTGGGCTCTCGGCCCACACACAGGGAAAGAAAGTGAGTGCCCTTGCACGCAAGGGTGTCTCCTTGCTTGGAGAGTGGGGACTCCACAAGCTACTGTGAGAGAGGGGACAACCTGATTGACTGCGTCCTGCTCCCACCCCGCCTGTAAAGTCTGGGGGTTCTCAGGGTTCCTGGGGGCACGGAGGGGGATCAAGGTCAAGGCTAGGGAGCGAGGTCAGAACACCAGGGCTCTTCCATGAGGCCAGACGCCAGGGAGGACTTCCTCCTACTCCGGGCCAGTCCTGGGGAAGGGAACCAAGAGAACCTGGGGTCACCTGAATGGGTCAGAGGCCAGCCTTGCACCACCCACTCACCTTCACGGGGAATGACCTTCCCCCTCCCCACTGGAGCCACTCTCCCAGGAAGCCCCCTCCCCCAGGAGCTGACTGATCTCCTCACTCAGTTCAGAGAAGTGCATATGGAGCAGAACCAGGGGCCTGGGGAGAGGCCCGGCCACAGGGCACCACCCACCCTCTGCCTCGCTCAGAGCCTGCATCCCAGCCCGCACCCCACCTCCAAAGCCCTCAGACCTTAGTCTTGGGGCCCAGTTTGAAGCGGCGGAGAGTCTTCTAACCTTCCTTTCTCCCTCCAAAATCACCAAGGTCCCCCCATCTCCCCATCACTGCCATTTGCCACCCCCGGACGTCAGGCTGTGTGTCAAGGTCTGGGCCTCGGTGGCTCCACACCAGTGACCCCCCAGGCCCTTTGCCTCCGGCCTTTGGAGACTGCCACCTCTGAAGCCCCTCCAGCACCTCGACCCAGAGAGGCCTCACCTGCTGCTGAAGGACAGGCCCGGCTCACCCCCTCTCCCCAGGTGAAAGGACAGGGTCAGAGCCCGGAAGGCCTCCCTGGCCCTCTGGAAAGTGTGGCCACCCTTGGCGGGCCTAAGAAGGGCCCGGACACTCCTCCCTCACCGCTCAGGACAGCCCTGGCCAGACCCTGCCAATGACGCCATGAAGAAACCGAGGCCCAGGGTGCCGGAGCGGCAGGGCAGCCGGGCGCTGGCAGCTAAGCCCGGCCTGAAGCGGGGCCCCAGCAGCGCCCACTCCCCCTGCCAGGGGAGGAAGGCCTGGCAGGAGCAGGTCAGAGGGCTATGCCAAGGTCCTCTCGGCTGTGAATTCTCCTGCCCGGGCCTGTCCTCCACCCCCGGCATCCAGAGGGGCACCGCCAGGCCCACAGCCCTCACGGCTGTCAGCAGCTTGGCCCACGAGGCGGAGGAGAGGAAAAGGAGGAGGCCATCCAGCCCCACAGCCTGCCGGGGGTCCAGCACAGCGTGCAGGGGACAGGAGGAGGAGGCCCCAGGGAGACGGCTGGGACAACTCCCAGCATCCCCCAGTGTCCCCAGCCAGCCCCAGCCTTTGCCCAACCCCACCGGCCCTGGATCTCCTCGCTAGAGGCTGCTGAACGGCCAGCGTGCTCTCGGGTTGACTAGGACAGACCCTGTCTCAGATTTGAGCAGGACTAGGGTGTGGGGGGAGAGTCCCCAGGACCGAACCCACCCTACGAGGTTGACGGAAGGCGCAAGGTGTAGGGTGGCCTGGGGGCCCCCGTATACACTTGATGTTCGATAGATGAGTATCGATGTTGACAAAGGTCTCGCCACATCGGCCCAGTCGACCTTGGCTCCTACAGGCCCCCCGAGCATTAACTGTCACCTTCCTAGGACAGTGCCCACCCCCACCCAGAACCCAGGGCACGGCAGGTATACAGCAGGTGCCCTGCACGTGTTCGCTGAGTCATTAGGAGCAGGGAGCCTGGGCCATGACTGGGGCGGAGACAGGGGCCCAGGACGGGAATACACGGCTACCTCCCCACTGCCCCCAAGGGAAAGGGTCCGTATCAGGTGAGGTCAGGAAAGTGAGAGGCCCAGGATCTGGGGGTGGGCTCCCAGCTGGGACCTAGGCTTGGCTGGTGAGGAGAGGACCCCAAACCCTCCAGGGGCCCCAAAGACTGGACCCCACCCCCAGGCCCTGCCACTAGGGCCTGTCAGCTCCTTTCCTCACAGACACGCAGTCCCTCTCACCTGCAGGCACCTTGCCCAGGATAGGTCACCAAGGAGCTCACGGGTGCCCCTCCCTTTACCTCAGCCCTGAAGCCTCCCCACCCGTTGCCCAAGGCACCCTCACCCCGCCACACCTGCCCTCAGGTGGAATCCTCTTCCTCTATTCGGTTTCCTCAGCCTCTGTCCTGAGGCCCCAGGGCCGCCCCGCCCAGATCCACTCACTAATGATTTACCACCGACTCCAAAGAAGGCCCCACCCTCCGCCTGGGGCGGGGCGGGGTTTGCGGGAGGCGTGGAGCGGTCCTGGCTCCCGCCTCCCAGGAGGCACGATTAAGAGAGTCAGGGACGGGACGTCCTGCAGTGCCCCCTGAACTCCAGGGGTCCCCAGCTGCTCCCTTCCCCACACAACACACGCAGCCACCTCCCAGTAGCTGGCTTCCAGGAAACATGTGCCTGGGGTGGACCCAAGACAGGATTCAGCCGCCCGGGAAACCCCGCCCCCCTGGACAGAGCCACCTCAGCTGTCCAGGGCCCCGCCCCAGAAAGGGCCCGGAGGTCCCAGGGCCCCCATGGGACCCAGGACAGGAGGAGAGGGCAAGGGAGGGCCTAGAACCAGCAGGAACGGGTGGGGAGGAGGTCTAGGAACGGGAGCCCAGGGCTTCCAACGAGGGAGGGAGCCCTTGCTTCTTCCCAGGCTAGAAGACGCCAGCTTGACAGGACCAGCTGCTCCCCTCTCCCCCCCTCTCCCTTTCCCCTTCTTCGGCCTCAGGGAGTTATGGGGGAGGACGAGAGGGCGGCAGGTCAGGTGGGCCCCCTTTCGGACCTGGGGCTCACCCCCTCCCCTTTGCCCTGCAGGCTGATGGGGCACTGAGGGCCTGGGTAACCAAGTCAGAAACCACAGCCCCCCAGGCCCCTGGGCCCTGCCCCGCCTGCCCACTCTGCTGTTCGCCCTCCGTAGCCTTGCGAGCCTGGCTGTTCTCCATTAGTTCACCGTCACTTGTCCCTGTTCTTCGATGCTCTTGAGTGATTTCCTCCATGGGCAGGTGTGGCCCGGGCTCCCCGAGAGAGAGGCTTTGCCTCTCCCATCAGAGTGGAGGCTTCCTAGGATAAAAGCTGTATCTCCCCACTCAGACTGGGAGCTCGCTGGGGGTGGAGGCCGTGTCTCCCCCGTGTGAGCCTGGGGACGCTCTGAGCACAGCCTGCCTCCTTCCTTCACCTGACAGCGCCGGCAGGAAAGGGCGCTCTTGGCTCTTTGACTACCCAGCCCACCACAGGATGATCCACGTGCCTGACCAACAGGGGAGCACGCCTGTGCAGAGGCCTGGGCTCCATGGAATACTCCGCCCCACCCCAGGCCCCCCACCTGCTCCCCCCCATTAAACCCGGCCTCATCCCTGAAGCTGCCCCAACCTGGCAGTTTCACAGCCCCCTCGTCCCTGCCCCTGCCTCAGAACCCGGACCCTGGGGCTTGTTATTTAACATTTCAGGTGTGATACACTTTCTCCAGCAAGGTTTTGTGGGGGAGGAACCACAGCCCCTGATCTTCACGACCCCCATCGTGAAGCATGTTATCTGTGATCACGACTCCGCACCTCATGAAAAGAGCTCAGAAGGCCAAGTGCAAGAGCCTGAGTCAATGTGGGCTCTGCCATGGACAAGTCATATCCTTTCTCTTAGACGCATCGGCAAGATGAGGCTCCTCGGCTTCCATGACAAACTCTTTGTGAGGCTTACATGAGATAGCTTGTCACAGCAGCTGGCCCCAGTCCTTGTGCCCGCTAGGGGTTCGGGGGAAGGATCAATGACTCCAAAGCTGGCTGGGTGAAGGCCCCTGGGGTGAGGCAGAAGTCCCCTCTCCCCGTGCTAGGCAGACGTCCACATCCTTATCCCCTTATATGGCGAAACGGACTTTGCAGGTGTGACTAAGTCAAGGGATTTGCAATGGGGAAATTATTCTGGATTATCTGGTTGAGCCCAATATAGCCACAAGGGTCCTTAAACGAGGGAGGCAACAGGGTCAGAGTCAGAGAAGGAGATGTGACGACAGAAGCAGAGGTCAGAGTGATGCAGCCATGAGCCAGGGAAGCAGACTCTAGAAACAGGAAAAGGCAAGGAACAAGTCTCCCCTAGAGCCTCCAGAGGGGCTCAGCCCTGCTGACACCTTGACTTTAGCCTCCTAAGACGCATTTCAGACCTCGGGCTTCCAGAACTGTAACGTAATAAGTGTGTGTTGCTTTCAGGCCCTAAAGTTGTCATTTGCTCCAAGAGCGATAGGAAATTAATACCCTCCCTCAGCCATTCGAGCACCAGTGAGCGCTAGCCACTCTCACTTGTGTTAGAATTAGTTAGCTCTGCTCCCCTTATAGAAAGATAATCCTTTACAGCCAAAACATGGCTTTCTGTTTATCTCTGGACCCACTCTAAGGTCTAACTCGGTGCTCTGTGTACAGGAAGTGCCCAATCAATGCTGGCTGGATAAACGCAGGCAGTGAAAAGCCCAGTGCTGGGCTTCACTCAGCACCCATTCATCGCACTCATGGTGTGGCCGTCACTGGGCTGGGTGCCCAAGAACTCAGCACTGAGTCAGCGAGTCCTGCCCTGAATGAGTGCAGGCAGGTGAGCGAGAGACAGACAGATGCACAGTCCATCCAAGCGCCGTGTTACTGGGTGATGATGAAAGTGTGTGTGTACAAGCACCTGGGAGGAGCGGGGAGGAGCGACTCATTCAGACCAGGCTGCTGAGGGCAGTTTCATAGGGAGGGACCAGAAAGCAGGGTTTCGAAGCCAGGGCAGGGCTTTGCCAGGCAGAGAAGACGAGGTGAGAATTCATCCAGGCAGAAGTGGGGACGCGCCCAGCATGTTTGGGGGCCAGCAGGAGACTTGCAGCTGGATCACCATTTCAGGGGGAGCAAAAGGAAAGCAGATCTCGAAGGAAACCCATTTGTTCAGCTACGATTAATTGAGCACCTACTGTGTACTGGGCACTGCCCTAGGCTCTGGGGATATGGTGATGAACACAAAAGAAACCATTTTTGCTTTTATGGAGCAGACGTTCTAGGGGGTAAGATGGACAGTAATCAATCCAGAGAATGAGACATTCTTCACGGAAACATGAAAGGGAATGTGAGTGCTTCCAGGGCAGGGCAGGAAGGCCTCTTCTAAGTGACGTTTAAGGGGAAAACTGAATTAAGGAAGGAGCAAGCGGGTGCAGGGAGGGGCATTCCAGGCCAAAGTAAGAGCTAGTGCAAAGGCCTTGGAGCTGAACCAAGACACTCCTTTTCAGGGAACTAGAAGAAGGACCAGTATGGCTGGGGTGGGGTGAGCAAAGGAGAGAGTGGGGCTACATAAGCTCAGAAAGGGGCAGGGCAGCGTTGCAGAGTAGTGGTTCTCAGCCCTGATTCACAGAGCTGGGCCCACATGGTGCTCATGACAGCCAAGGCAGAGAACCACGCTCCAAAGCCTGGGAGACCAGGGTAAGGCACGTATGTCCGTGTCAAGAAGTTTTTGTTTGTTTGACTGCAGACTTCCCAGAGCCCTGAACAAGCTAATGTGCATTG
The DNA here is from genome assembly GCF_964165515.1 of Mesoplodon bidens. Classification (NCBI taxonomy): domain Eukaryota; kingdom Metazoa; phylum Chordata; class Mammalia; order Artiodactyla; family Ziphiidae; genus Mesoplodon; species Mesoplodon bidens. Next base: position 51,794,520 of record NC_138179.1, on the reverse strand, counting down.
TGACTGTACAAGGAGAAGACAGAGCGCTAAGGGTTTCCCAAACTTAATCACCCACGGACCCACTTTCAGGGGGTGCATGTGGAGCTAAGGTTCCTCGGAACCCATTTTGGGAATCTAATGGCCAATTCATAGGGCATATTAGTGGGAGAAATGGCTAGAATAAAAATTGGAAAGAGAGACCTCCATGAAAATGTGCTGCAGAGTTCAGACTTTATTCTAGAGCAATACAGTCATCCAAGCATTGCTGTACTGTTCTGTTTTGCTTTTAGTTTGTCTGTTTAGAGATTTTAATTATACAAAGGGAGATGACTGGTCTCTTCAATGTGTCAGTTTCCCAGTTAATAATATCTCTTGGAGAGCCACCTCACCCTCTTTTTTTTTTAATTTATTTAATTTATTTAAATTATTTTTTATTTTTGGCCGCGTTGGGTCTTCGTTGCTGCGCGGGCAGTCTCTAGTTGTGGTGAGCGGAGGCTACTCTTCGTTGCGGTGCATGGGCTTCTCACTGCAGTGGCTTCTCTTGTTGCAGAGCACAGACTCTAGGCACGCAGGCTTCAGTAGTTGTGGCACACGGGCTCAGTAGTTGTGGCTCACGGGCTCTAGAGCGCAGACTCAGTAGTTGTGGTGCACGGGCTTAGTTGCTCCGCGGCATGTGGGATCTTCCCGGATCAGGGCTCAAATCTGTGTCCCCTGCATTGACAGGCGGATTCTTAACCACTGCGCCACCAGGGAAGTCCCTCACTCTCTTTAATTTAATCCATCGCGACCGTGAGCTGTAATTCACTCACTCCTGTCCCCCCCAAAACGGTGCCCAGCTTTTTTTGCTTTTTACAAACAATGGTGTCATAAACCTCCCTGAACATAAGCCTGGTGAACTTTTACAAATATATCCTTAGGGGAAATTTTAGCCGTGGGATTCCTGGGTGAAAAGGTAGATCCATTTTCTCTTTTGATAGCTCTTGCCAAATTTTCATTCAGAGTGAATTGAAACTATATCTTTGCTTTAAAATACTCTAATCTCCCCCACAAAAGATGGTGGAGGGTAGAAGAAATAAGAATGGCCCCATGTTGATGGACATAGAGACCAGACTGGTGATTGCCAAGAGGGAGGGTGTTGGAGGAGGGGTGGAGTGGGAGTGTGGGGTTAGCAGATGTCAGCTATTATATACAGAATGGATAAACACCAAGATCCTACTGTAGATGAGCGCAGGGAACGATGTTCAATATCCTATGATAAACCATAATGGAAGAGAATATTTAAAAAGGAATATAAATATGTATAACTGAATCACTTTGCTGCACAGCAGAAATTAACACAACATTGTAAATCAACTACACTTTGATTAAAAAAATATTGAGGGGCTTCCCTGGTGGCACACTGGTTGAGAATCTGCCTGCCAATGCAGGGGACAGGGGTTCGAGCCCTGGTCTGGGAAGATCCCACATGCCGCGGAGCAACTGGGCCCGTGAGCCACAACTACTGAGCCTGCGTGTCTGGAGCCTGTGCTCTGCAACGGGAGAGGCCACGATAGTGAGAGGCCCGCGCACCGCGATGAAGAGTGGCCCCCGCTCACTGCAACTAGAGAAAGCCCTCACACAGAAACGAAGACCCAACACAGCTAAAAATAAATAAATTAATTAATTTAAAATATATATATATATATATATATATATATATATTGAAAAGAGAAAAAAAAGGAATGGCAGCATGTTGACAGTTATTGAAACTGAGTGATGGGCATCTGGGAGTTGGTTCTGCCATTCTCTCTACTTTTGTGTATATTTGAAATTGCCACAGTTTTAAAAAAAGGTCACGGGCAGCCCCAGGGCCTTGTACCAGTCATGGATCTTCACCTCCAAGTCTTCCTGAAAAGTTGTACAAATTTTCTTTCCCACCCACTATGAATGAGAATAACTCCTCCCTCCACCCACCCACACCCGTCGGCACTGGGTCTCGTCAAGCTTTGAAGTTTGTTGTTGTTTTCCAAGTTTTGTCTTTTTGATAGTTGAAAAGGGCCTCTCTATTGCTTCAGTTTCCATTTGTTTAATCATGAGTAAGACTGACTATCCTTCCCTAAATTTTTTGGTCCCTTCTTGTTGGGTTGGTTTTTTTAATTTATTTTATTTTATATTGAAGTAGAGTTGACTTACAATGTTGTGTTAGTTTCAGGTGTACAGCAGAGTGATTCAGTTGTATATGTTATATATTCTTATATTATTCAGTTATATGTACATATTCTTTTTCAGATTCTCTTCCATTATAGGTTATTACAAGATATTGAGTAGAGTTCCCTGTGCTCTACAGGAGTAAGTCCTTGTTGATTATCTACTTTATATATAGAAGTGTGTATCTGTTAACCCTAAACTCTAGTTTGTCCCTCCCCCCTATATTTCTCCTTTGGTAACCATAAGTGTGTTTTCAAAGTCTATTTCTGTTTTCTAAATAAGTTCATTTGTATCATTTTTTTTTAATGTGGAATGCTTCATGAATTTGGGTGTCATCCTTGCCCAGGGGCCATGCTAATCTTCTATTGTTCCAGTTTTAGTACATGTGCTGCCAAAACCAGCACCCTTTTGCTTTTTATGAACCAGCTGTTCCTAGTCTTCACCACTTTTTTTTTTTTTTCTGTGGGATCTTGTCCCTCCTGACTTGTGTGAGCTTTTGGTCAACAAGGGAAGGAGGCCTCTCCCATGTGGGTTGCAATGTCTTTTCCCAGCTGACCACTGGTCTTCCAACTTTGTTTACAGTGTTTTTTTCCCCAAACAAAACGATTTCCCTTAGGTCACATTTGCTAATTTTTTCTTTTATGCCTCTGGGCATCAGGTAGTTTGAAGAAGCGCTCACTTTGGTGGCAATGTGAAAGCCAGAAGGGGGCCAAGGGCCAGCTCCGGGGCTAAAGGGATGGCCTGGGAGAGAGATGATGAGGGCAAGGATGGGACACAGTGGCCGACAGGGAGATGGGCCTAAGCGGGGGAGGCATCAGGATGACTCTGCATTTTCGGGGTTGAGCAGGTGGGCAGGTAATATGCCATTGACCGGTTCCGAGAAGCCAGAGAGAAAAGCAGGGTTCAGAGGAAGAAATCAATTCACTGACCTCAAAGCACGTACCACCCTGTGTGGTCACACCTGTTTCCTGTCTCCTCCTCTACTCAGGCAGGGACCCTGCCTCTTTTCTGTCCCCAGGAACAGACATAGCAAATGGTGCTTGATAACTGCAGAAATGAATGAATACGTGAATGACCTGAGTTCGAGGTGCCTCTACCTGGGTGGAGATGCCAGGGTGTGGAAGGAGGCACTCACAACTGAAGGGACTTTCTCCTCCATAATCCCCCACCACCACCACCAAGGGATTGATGGGGCTGCCACCTCGTCTGAGCCAGCTGGACCTGGCTGGGTCCACCAACCGGCCACGTGGAAGCCTGTCACGCTTTGTGGCAGAAGACAAAGGGCTGCATTTGGTCCTGAACGCTCTAGCATCCACTGGCTTGGTGGTTGTGGCAGCTGGGGAAGCCTCCTGGGCACCAGGCGAGGAAGTCCTCCACCTAGTGGCCAGCGAGGGAGGCGGGGAGACTCCCGAGGCAGAGCCCTGGGACTAGTTCCCTGGGGAACGTTCTAGAAAAGCTGGCTGGCCTCGAAGACTTCCAGGGCAAGTTAGGAGACTCAGTCGCGTTTCTGGGTTGATTTCAAGGTCGCCACCTGGAGACAGTGGGTGCAAACACTGACCGGACAGCATCTGACCAGGGAGCAGAGGAAAGGGAGAAGGAGGACACTGGTGGGGCTCCCACCTCACGTGGTCGTCTCTTCTCACCCTTCTGCTCCGTAGCCCCCAAGGGAGAAGCCAGAATGGTTCCATCAGGACTGCAGGCCCGGGCGCTTTCCAAGAATGTTCTGATCCTAGTTAAACCCTGGGCTCAAGACCGCGCCGACTGGAGCCTCAAATCTGTAGCGGGAGCGCCCTCTGCTGGCCGCCCTGGGTTGCGCGCCTCTGCCAAGCAGTCCCGGGAGGTGGCACCTGCGACTAGCGTAGGGACCACGGGACTCAAGACATCTTCCACCTGCGCTTCACACCGGCGCCTTCTCCAGGGGCCTGGCTCCTCCTCACCGTCTTCAGCTCCTCTCCCTGTAGTCCCATGACCCCCGTAGCACCAGGGGACCCGGCTGGGCCTTTGCGTCCATTCCAGGCCAATGGACATGAAATTCCTTGTTGAAGCTGGCCTGTGCATTGCATTATGCCTCTCCCCTCGTTCTCCATCTCCAAAAAACCTTTCCCTGCCTGTGGCACAAAGCCCTCCTCCCGCAACCCCGTTCTTAGACCTTTCTATTAAATGGCTCACCCCAAAGGTACTCCTTACCGAGACTCCCCCAGCCTTGAGTGGGAGGGTCCCCGAGGACCCCCTTCGTGAGGACCACCCCCTTCCTGCCTCCAGCTCCCTGGGGCAGCAACTGCAGTGGGCTGGCTCCTGCTGGAGCGCCCCACACAGAGCATGGCACCTGCTCCCTTCACAATAGATGGATCACGTCTGCGTGCAAAGCTCTGTGAGTGCCTGGTGTGCGCATGTGTCCGGGCGTGCCTTGCGCGTGCGTGCACAGCGAGTACGTGCACCTCTGTGGGGTCTGCAGAGTGACCTGGCTGGGGCTCCTACCCGGGCGGCGGCGGCGCGGAGAGGGAGGAAGCCGGCGTCCGGCGCCCCCAGGAGGCAGCACTGAGCCGCTCTGGCCCCGCCGGCCGCTTGACAGGCAGAAAGAGGCCCGTGTCTCACCCACGGGGCCTGAAGAGAAGTGCTTCAGGTCTGCAAAGAGGGCAAGGGAATAACAGCCCAAAATCCACACTGCGGGTCGCGGTGAGATGGGAGAGAGTGCTGTCAACGTTTCTAAAATCGGGTGGTGGGTTCACAGGTGTTTGTTGTCTTAATTCTTAAATCCTACCCATATTTTGTAGATATTATTTTGAATCCATTTGGTGGTACTTCTTTTCTTTCTAATAAAGATTGACCTCAGCTCTCTCTAGAACAGGGAAAGACCCCTTGCCCCTCTGAGTCAACTTCTGGGGCAAACATGAGCCTGGCAGCTCCTAGGGTCTCCCCAGACTCCTGGGAGGGTTCCCTGGGGTTGACCTCCACCCCGGGGAAGGGGAGACCGAGCTTCTCCCACGGCCCTGAGTCCCCTGCCACCACCCTCCAGGATTAGCCACACCTTTACACACAGCTTACACGCACATTCACACGCCCATGGTCACATGCTCACAGACATATTCATACACTCACACATTTACACACTCATTCACACTCTCCCACTCATACAACTTCATACCACACACTCACACGCATTCGTAGACTCTTACGCTCTCAGGCACATTCACATACACACACTCAGGCTCCCACCTTCACACACTCACCCACAGCTTTCACACAGTCACACTCACACTCCTAGACTCACACATTCATAATCACAGATGCACATGAATTCACACACTCATAGATCCATACACACTCGCACAGAGTATATACACATTCACAGACACCCACACTCACAATCAGCTCTCACATTCACGCAGACTCACACACATTCACACTCACAGACTTACACACCCTAACACCCACACGCCCATGCACACTCACCCGTATCCACACCCTCACACATGCATACAGACGTGCACAGCCTCACACTGATTCACATTCACAGACTCACGCTCACACTTCTACACACTCATGGGCACTTTCACACACTCATGGGCACTTTCACACTTGTGCACACTCACACTCACAGAGCCTCTCACGGCTCGTCCTTTACCCACCCACTCACACAAAGCAGCCATTGCCATGCACACTGGCCCATTAACCTTGAGTCCTCACCCTGAGGGGGTGGGGAGCTTCTACCCACCTTGCTCTCAGAGAGATTTCTGGAATCTGCCCAGGAGGCCCCAATCCCAAGGTAAAGGGGTGTTTTTCCTCAAACTGGAGGGAGCAGAATCAGGGCCAGGATCACGTGACAGCCCTTTACAAGTCTGCAGGCCTCAGAGGAATTCCCCAAGCTGCCTGCACCCATTCACTAGTTCATTCTCTCACTCCCCGACCTCCATGAGGGAGAGCCCGGGGACATGGCAGGGGACACACATGACAGTGGGCCCTGGTCTTAGGGAGCTCTGTCCCCGGGGGAGGCACCAGACGTCACAAGCTGCTTGAGAATGTGGAGCCGTGGGAGCACCTAAGAGGGACCCCTGATGCAGCCCAAGAGGCAGGACAGCTGGGGCAGGGGTCTGAGCAGGGACCTGTGTACATAAGGGTCACAGGTAGACACTAGCCTTCCTGGCAGGTGACTGGCATGTGCAAAGGCCGGGAGGCCCCAGGGCCTGGCACCCTCAGGGACATGAGACGCCCCGGATGGGGGGCATTGGCTGGGGAGGCTGAGATGGGACCTGGGCCTGGAGAGGCGGGCAGGGGCCCGCAGTGGAAGGCCCTGTATGCTCTGCTAAGGAGCACGGCCTCTCTCTTGAAGGCCACAGGGTTCCCTGATCAACCGTGAAGGACAGGCAAGGACAAGGCCTCTCTTCAGAGGCCAACAGTGTGTCCAGAAGCTCTGGGAATGGCAGGTGCCCTCAGCCCCTATCCCAGGAGGAGAGTTAGCCCAGAAACCCCATCCACTGGTTCAGGGAACACCCCACAGGTGAGCCGCGTGCTTCCCTGAGTCATCAGAACACGACCCCCGTGAGTGACAGAGTCTGTCTGTGCAGAGGGTCAGAAACAAACGTGCAAACCAAAAACCTGGGAATCTTCAGGAAAAGTGGCCAGCTTCTCCCAAGCAGCCTGGCCCAGCTGAGCCACTGGCTCTAGCCCAGCAAGGAGTGAGGGGGTGTGGGATGCCCCACGGGAGGGAGCAGGGGCTGGGGAGGCCAGCAGAGCAGAGCTGGGGACAGCATGGGGAAGGCACAGGGTCCTGGCTCCCCAGCCAGCGCCCATTCCTGTATGAGGGAGGGTGGAGCTGCTCCAGCCTACACATTCCAGCTGCTGCCGCACGCTTCCAGCCTGTTCTCACCTGTTCCCACGCTTTCCCAGCCTGCCCCAGGCCCAGTTCTCAGTGTTAACTCCCAGAATCCTTCAGGGTTCAGAATCCAGCTAGAGAGACAGACCCTGGTCTGAATGTCCAGAAATCCACCTCCACTGGGACAACTGCCTCCCCGCAACACAAACGTGTGCAAACACACACACACGCACACACACACACGCACACACACACTGAACCATCCTTAGCCCAAGGACACAGAGCGGGCTTTCAGGGGCTGAGGCACTTCCTTCCACTGCAAACAGCACCGCTCCCGGGGCAAAGTGCTGCCCTAGAGGGTCCGCAGGAACAGGGTCACCCAGAATGTCAGCCGTCGGAAGCTGGGGAGGGGGGAGCCTGAGGGGTGCTCAGTGATGGGCCAGATGGGGTAGGGGCTGTGCCCACCTGCTCCCCCTCCCCTGGCCCAGGTACCTGGTCGCCTGGCACTCAACCTGCTGCCTCTCCAAGTGACATGCTGAGTTGACATCTCAGCCTGTCCTCTGCCCCGCTGTCACCCTTCCTGACCTTCCGTGCAGGACAGAATCCCCACGCCCACCCTGGGCGCAGGGCCAGGGCCCGTTGGTTGCCACCAAGGCCTGGGAAGTGGTTTCTGCAGCCCAAGCAGCCCTGGGCCTGCCCAGGAAACAGCCCAGCCCTGCCTGCTGCAGGGACATGACGGAGGCGACCAGCCCAGGCCCCACGGGCTGAATTCAGAACTGCTGAGGCCACAGGACTGGGTGACTCAGGAAGGCAAGTGGCGCCTGGCAGCCATTCGCTGGAGTGAATGGAATGATAGCTCTACCAGCAGCCCTCAGAGGAAGTGGGGAACCGTGGACAGGGTCCCCAGATCCCAGATTTGAGGTTACCTCCCCTACCCCCAGGCAGGGGCCTGGCCTGACCCACAGAGGCTGATGGGGAAACTGCAGAGCTGGGGCGGAGGGTCCCCTAGTGGGGAAGGGGTGGTGGCCCAGCACAGCCCATCTCAGGTCTCAGTCTCAAGGTCACAGTCCGCCCACCAAGAGCCCAGGGGCCTCACATGCCCCCCGACCCCAGCCTGCACCCCACCCAGCAGGTATGTAGGGGGGCCTGTCCTCCTTTGACAGGAGAGGATACTGAGGCCCAGAGAGAGGAGGTGGACTGTGGGCAACATTTCACAAAGGAGAGGTGGGGACTGACCTTGACCAACCCTTACATGGATCCCTAGTAGCCCCCTGCCCTGCAGAGAGCCCAGTGGGCGTGCGGAGGAAGCGGGGAGGGGCAAGCTGTAGGCAGCCCCCAGAGCTGGATCCCCCATGGGCACAGGGCCCCCCTCAGAGCCTCCGCCCCAGCACCGCACCTGGCACCCAGGGTTCCAAGCTGCTGAGGACAAAGGCCTCCCTGAGAGACTGGGCGCTACAAACGGGATGAGCCCCCTGCTGCTCCCTGGCCTTGGAGGGGCCCTCGTCACCCCCCAGCTGTCGGAACACCCTTTGCTCTTCCACCAGCGCTTGCTGAGCCATGAGCAAGACCAAGGCCCAAACTGCAGGTGGGCAGCATAAGCCTCAGCCTCCAGGTCTCCAAGCGCAGAGACAAAAGGGGGGCCTGAGGAGGGGGTGAGCGGTGGGCACCCCAATGCCCGGGCCATGGTGGGGGGCTGGGGCTCCAACAGGATCCCCCCCACCCCAGCCTGCACCCCACCCAGCAGGTATGTGCAAGGCAAGCAGTTCCCACACCCCGGTTGAGGCGGCTGCCAGGCGGGGTCCCTACAAGGCCAAAGCCATTGTGCTGAGCTGCCTCTGGTGAAGGCAGGGGCCTGGGTGGGGCCCAGGACTCCTAGCTTGGCCAAGCCCAGACGCACCCAGCTCGTGAGGAATGTGGACACCGCCTGGGCTGGCCCTGGGAAAGCTGCCACCCCTGACTCAGGCTGGGTAGGCCATGGGTGTGGAAGATGCAGCCTCAGCAGGACCCAGTGTCCCCGGCCCCACCCTCCCCTCTGGCCCACGGAGGACTGAAGCAGGGTACAGGGCCTGACAGAGGGGCCGAGAACTGGGACGGCACACACGGGGTCTCAGGACTTAGGAGACAGATCTGAGTTGCCCTTCCCTGCACTGCCCAGGGCCTGCCTGCATCAGATTCCCCCAAACATCAGAGAGCTGGGCACTCTAAACACGGTGGTCTGGCCCATAGGACCCGAGCCCTCTAGCACGGGCATCTCACGTCCCTGAGTCTCAGTTTCCTCATCCATAAAGGGGGGCCCATGATGGTTCCTCCCCACAGAGCCAGGCAGAGGTGGTGGGAGAAGTTTCTGCTTAACCTGCAAGCATTGGACCAGCAGTTTCAATTGATCACAGCTCTGACCAGGCCTGGTAACTTGGGGAAGGGCCCATCAGCGCTGGGGTGGTGCCCCCAACCCAGGGAGGAGAAGCAGAAAGACCCTCAGGTTCCACCACTCCCTAAGTGGCACAGGCATTCACCAGGGAGGCCCGGTGAGCCCTGTGCCCCAGAGCTGAGTGACTCCATCTGTCCTCTGTCTCTGTCGCCCATATGGATGTTCCCGAACTCCCCAGGACAGAGGCTGGGCCTCCCCGCTCAGACCCGGAGCTCCCAAGGTCTGGAGCCATGTTCCTCCCTGACGGGGGCTCCCCAGGGACAGAGACCCCGTCTGCCTGTATCGCCCCACAATCCCAAGCCCTGGGCCACAGAAACCAAAGGCCAGTGCAGGTCAGAAAAAACTGTGCTTCACCTCTCCAGCGCCATCCCAGCTTCCCCAGGCCCTGACCCCCTCTGCTTACCCACCCAAGCAGCCCCCAAACGTGAGGCTGGAACGGCCTCCCAGTGCCCCTGCCCCAACCTGGGGGCTGGTGAATGTCCCATCCCTCCCCTGCTGGGGAGGAGGCCTTGCTGCCCCCCACGCTGGACACAAGGACCCTCTCATGCCCTCCCTCCCTGAGCCCTCCCCACAGCCCTGAGCCCAGGAGGGCTCTCTTGCTTAGACCCACACTTCTCCCTGTGAGGTACCTGGCCCGTCTCCGCCTTCCATATGCTACCAAGTCTGCTGGGCTGAGGTTGGGGCCACACCATCCAAGGCTGCTGGGACAACAGCCCTGGCTCCGCTGAGCTTGAGAAGGGAGGGAAGGGTCTCTAGGCCCAGGGACCCTGCTACCCCCCTCCCCCCACCCTGCCTGCCTCCCCCCTCCCCCAGCCAGGCTTCTCCCCGGCCAGGTATGAAGGCCCAGGTTCGGGTGTGACCTTGGCAGGGCAAAGAGTCTGTATTGTGGGGTGTTTGCCTCCATTACCAAGGAGAGAGGCCGGGGCTGGCTCCCTGCCATGTTTGGGCCCCAGGCTGAATGCATGGGTGGGGAGGGAAGGCAGAGGGTTTGGGGTGTGAGCTCAGTCCCCGCTCCCAGGGCCTGCGGGCAGGGAGGGCCGGCTGGGACACGAAGCCACCTGGGCCGATTCAGACTTGCTCCCACCCTACCTTTCTGCCAGCTCTGGGAGGCACCAGGCCAGGTGGAACCGGGCGAGGGAAGGGCTGGCTCCCCTGCTGCTCAGATGGGGGCAGGGGCCCCCGCACAGCAGGCACTGCTGTGTCCCGACCCCCAGGACTGACTTTGCACCGCCCAGGACTCAGGCCACCTGGGAGAGGGTCCCAGGACTCCAGGTCAAGTCACCACCCCTCTTCGACCTCAGTTTCCCCATCTGTGAAGTGTCAGGAGCTGGCCTGGGCAGTCCCTGAGAAGCCTCCCTAGTTCTGTTTGCCCACCATGAGCTGGGCCGGCTTGAGCCGGGAGGCGGAGGGGATCGCGGCCGGCTGGATTTCTGCAGGCCGCTGCCCATCCTGGGGCTGGCACACCTGAGTGCCAACAGGTGGCTGAGGGCAGGAGCCCAGGGCTGTGGCCAGGAATGGTGTCAGAGGGGAGGGGGCCTCCCTGTCCCCTCGCCCGACAACTAGGGCTACCCTTTCTCCCTCTCCCAGCAATGGCCAGGCAACAGCTGAAAGAATCTCGGCCTGACCTCCGGTCACTGCTCACCAGCTCCCAGCCCCTCAGACAAAAGGCAGCTTCAATCGTTAGAACATGCGTTGAGCACAGACTCTGTGTCTGACTTCTGTGCTCAAGGCTGGGAGGCCGGACCGAGACCCCATCCCAGCGCCAGGGACACAGCCATGGTGCGGGAGGCCACGGGCATCATGGAGCAGCCCATGGGGACGGAGCAGGGCAGGCTTGGGGGGAGGGGAAGGGGAGCTGAGGCAGAGGAAGGAGGGGCCGGGGCTCAGGGATGCGGACAGTCAGCCGCGCCGCAAAGAACACGATGAGCGTGGCATTGGCGGGGGGGGGGGGGGGGGGGGGGGTGTGGAGGTGCGGCCAAGACATCCGCAGGCAGTCGGGGAGCTGGTCTCCAAGGGCCTTGTGACCAGAATGGGGGTCATCGCAGGGGGAGAGGAAGGACCTGGCCCCAGGAGGTAGGGACCCACCTCCCCACAAGCAGACACCATCTCTGGGCCCTGACCGAGGCTCTAGACACCCCGTGGAAATCCCGAAACCTAGGTCTTTGCTTTGGATAAACACATGAGCTAAGGCCCATCTAATCCAGACCCGCCTTCCAAAGCCTTAAGTTGGCAAAACAGAGAGGAAACAGGCTCGTTCGTGCAAGTGCGCCAGCTGCTGGACCACTGGGCTGCTGGAGGTGGGGCATCCACGGGGCTGACGTGGCTGGAAGCCGAGGGTCCTGGGCAGGGACGGCCCCAGGCTGGAAGGGGAGCCAGCGACTACACTCAAATGCCCGCGGGGCCAGGCCCCCAGGTGTGGACAGTGCAGGGGGCTGGGCCCCCAGGGAATGGAGGCCCCCGGGAGCAGCTGTCCCCGTTTGCTGCTGACACAGAGAATCCCAAAGAGGTCAGATCTCTGCCTGCCTGCTCGGGAAGCTGGAACTCAGGATTTGATTGGGAGGCCTCTGATCTTTTAAATGTCGACACTGATTCCAAAATAACACCGCAGGCAGGTCAAACAGAGCATGTGCCTGAGAGAGCCTCAGAGTTCTGGGGGCCTGAGGGACGATGGAACAAAATGGCCCCCTGACAAAGGAGTCAACTGAGACCCAAAGAAGAAGGACCAGGCCTGCAGACAGTTAGGACCAAGTCGGGCCAAAGCCAAGGCCCCTGACTCTCCCATGCTCCCCGGCACCTCCACCCACCTCCCAGAGGAACCCTGGGAAGAGCAGCACACACCTCTCCACCCCTCACCTGCCCCTGCCGTGCAGACCCACCCAGCTGAGGGGGAAGGGCCGTGTGGCCCCTCACTAGCCATCCCCCCTCCCCAGCAGGCCTTTGACCCCGCACTTCCGGCCCCCAGGGTCTCCCACACTCCTCAGACCCCATAGCTGCAGAATTGCTCTCCCACTCTACGGAAAAGGGAAACTGAGGCCAGAGAGGCCAGATCATTGCCCAAAGTTCCTCTATGACAAGTTCCAGACAGTGGGGAGGGGGATCTGTGTCTGCTTACAGGTCCCCGTAACTCAGGCACCACCGGGAGGCCCCACCTTGCGGGGCAGGGTGAGCAGGGGTGAGTCAGATGCAGGGCCGAGCAGGTTCAGAGCAGCCTGAGCACAGAGCCAAGTGCAGAGAAGCCAGGCCTCAGCCTCCCCTGCTGGAGACTGAAGTGGGGGCTAAGCAGGGGCCCAGGCACCCTTAGGGTCAGGGGTGAATGCACAAGGCAAGAGCAGGCGCCGACCCCAGCTAGAGAGAGAGACCAGGGTGCTGAGGGCCCAGAACGTCAGTGGTTCCCCACACCGGGGGCCCCCTCTCTCTCCTCTGCCACTTTCTGCCTTCCCACCCCTTAGCCCACTTCTAACCCTGGACCACAGCCAGGTGTTTTAATGCTGGGCTTTGCGGGGCGGTGGGGGGGAGGAAGGGGAAATACCCCCATACGCATGTTGTCTGGTGCTCCAGGGCCTCGTGGGCCAGCCCAGGGGTCTTGAGGAGCCACATTCATGCTGGGATGTTCAACGCCTGCTCGGTGCCGGGTCCCAGGCCAGGAGACACGGATGAACAGGCTTGGGCCTGATGTCAGGGTGTCTCAGCCCAGGGGGAGAAGAGGGCAAGAGAAAACTAAAATCCCATGGAGCAGCCAGGGCCTTATCAGCTGTGATGTGCAGGCAGGGGGAGAGAAGCGTTCCTAGCAGTTAATGTGCACAGGGTTCACCTCGGCGTTCAATCTGGTCTTTTGTCAACTTTGCATCTGTATACAGCAAAATGCACGTCGGAGCAGTAGTTCATAAAGTCATCCCCCCATGTGCTATTATTACACATTAAAATGACTTGTTAAGACATGAAAATGCAAATGGATCTTAACAAAAACTTTCCTTTTTTAAGGACATGTGAAAAGCAAAGTTGGAGGATTTAGAATGCTACAATTTAGTTCCTAAAATACAGACATATTTTGAATATAAATGATTTGAGGGACAGACATAGTGTAGGTGCTTGGTCCAGAGTGAATTTTTTTTTTTTTTTTTTTTTTTTTTTTGCTGTACACGGGCCTCTCACTGCTGTGGCCTCTCCCGTTGCGGAGCACAGGCTCTGGACACACAGGCTCAGCGGCCATGGCTCATGGGCCCAGCTGCTCCGCGGCATGTGGGATCTTCCCGGACCGGGGCACGAACCCACATCCCCTGCATCGGCAGGCGGACTCTCAACCACCGCGCCACCAGGGAAGCCCCAGAAAGTGAATTTTTATAATTCATATTATCGCCATACTTCTTACGTAGTAAATACAAAATAAATGTTGAATAAATCAGAAGAAAGGAGGAAAGAAAGAAAAGAAAGAAAGAAAGAAAGAAAAATGCATGTGTAATCCCTGTGCAGCTCGGTGAATTTTCACAAAGTGAAACCAGAACCCGTATAACCAACACCCAGATCACAAAGTGACTTGAGTATCTCCCAGAGCCCCCACTCCCTCACCCCGTGCTCCCTTCCAGGTACTAATCACCCCCAAGGGGAACCATTACATCTAACAGCAGAGACTCATAGGACCTGCTTTCGTGCCTTATATAATTGGACTCATAACACATGAGTCTTCTCGCTGAACATTACGTCTGCAAGGTTCTCTCACTGCTGGAGAGAATGCTGTTGTGTGAACAGACGTGTAGGATGGTGACAGGGACGTGGGAAAGGACATTCTAGGCGGGGGAACTTGGGGGACGAAGGCAGGGAGGTGAGAAACAGCCCAGCCCCCAACCTTGCTCCCACAGCAAGTATCTGGAGCTTGGAGGGCCTCACAGGTGACCCTCCCAACGCAAAGAGGGACACTGCTTAACACCAGGCCAGCTCCCAGGATGGGCATCAGCCAGGAGCCAGGCCTGAGTCTGCAGCCCAAGCCCTCCCCAAAACCCCTGGATCTGTGTCCTGTCCACCGCCTCCCAAATCCAGTCTGCTCTCCTCCCCCACCACCATGTAATCTGCAAAAAGAAGAAAGGCACCAGAGAGACATGCTCATCGTATGCAAATAATATGCAAATGAACTAGACTCCCTGGGTCAACTTGGACAGTGAGTGACCAGAGCAAGGGGACAGCCAGACCTTCAAACTCCAAGGGGATAGACCACCCCCTAGCACTGTCTCAGTCCTCCCACTAGTTCCTAGCACACACAGTCCTCACCCCCAAACCTTCATCCCGAAGCTCCAGCCTCCTGCTTTTCCCTTCACTTACTGGTTCAAGTTTGAGTCACAAGGGGGCTGCAGGATGGAGGCCCTGAGGTGGGCTCAGCCCCTGCCTTCCAGGAGCTCACAGTCTATCTGGGAAGTGGACACAGACACAGCCACCACTCCCCAGTAAAGAGCCAGGCTCAGGACAGTGTTTCTCAGCCTTGAAATTACCTGGGGACTTGGGAACTCAGTAGTTCTGGGTGTGGCCCAAGACTCTGCATTTCTGGCCAGCTCCCAGGGGATACTGATGTCCCTGGTCCCAGGCCACTCTGCAAGCACCCAGGCGTATAGAGGTGTGTGCACAGTGCCCCTGGGAACACGACGGGGGCTGGGAGAAAAGCAGGTGGAAGAGCAGTTAGGAACCAGCAGGCCAGAATCAAATCTCAGCCCTGTCCTGATTTGCAGTGGGCACGTGTATCCCCAACCCAGAGCTCAGGGTCCTGAGCTGAAAGACGCCCACAGATAACACCTGCCCCCACCTCACCAGGTTCAGTGAAACAGGACTTGTCAAGGGCCTCCATGAAGCCTGGCACACTGCAAGTGCTTGATAATTGGGAGACATTAAAAAAAAAATCCAAGGTTGACTAGGAAAGGGCATGGGGAAGATTTTGGGGTGAAGGAAATGTTCTCTATCTTGATTGGGGTGGTGGTCCTTTGGGTACACGCATTTGTCAAAACTCATGCACTCTGGGACCTCCCTGGTGGTCCAGTGTTTAAGAATCCCTCTTGCAATGCAGGAGACGCCGGTTTGATCCCTGGTCGGGGAACTAAGATCTCACATGCCACAGGGCAACTAAATCCTCGCACCACAACTAGGGAGAAGCCCACACACTGCAACGAAGATGCTGCGTGCCGCAACTAGGACCCTACACAGCCCAAAAATAAATAAATAAATAAACGCATGGACTCTGCACTTAAAATGGGTGAATACTTCAATACCTCAATTAAAGTTGAATTTTTACAAAGAGAACAATGAGATTGGGACTTGCAAGGTGAAAAGGACAGGGGTTTCACTAGAAAGAGAGAACTGCCCAGGTAGAGGCATGGAGGTGGGAAAATACAGCCACAGGAAGAAGGCAAGAAGACAGGTCTCCCTCACTGAGCACTTCTGTGAGGGGTGGAGGAGAGCCAAGGCCAAAACTGGGAGGAGAGCGTCCTGACCCCCTCCAAGGGCTGCTGGAGACCAGGGTCCATGGAGCCCCTGCTGAGTGTTTCTGGGTGGCTGACATCAGTGACCCCTCATTGAGCATCTACTGTACGCCAGGCACTGGTTTGGGACTTCACCTAGATCAGGGCTCACCTGATCCCTTCCCAAGAACTAAAAATAGTTTTTACATTTTTAAGTCCTTTTTTTTAAAAGTAAAAGAACAACATTTCATGACACGAGAAAATTGTACAAAATTCAGATTTCGACGTCCCATAGTAAAGATTTATTGGAACACGGCCACGCCCACTTGTCCATGGGTTGTCTCACACTCCAAGGACAGAGTTGGGTAGTTGTGACAGAGACCAAATGGCCAGCAAAACCTAAAAGATTTACCATCTGGCCCTTTACAAAAAAGTTTGCCTCTTAAGCCTATAAAGTAGAGGTTAAGACCGCACTGTACGAATGAGGAAGAATGAGGGTGCTACGCAGCCTTCCTCCGTTGCTGAGGTTCGGACCTGCCCCCAACTCCAGGCAGGGCTGACCCCCGCCTCCCTAGCCCTGCTGGCAAACCCGACCCACCTCCTCCGAGCACCCGGCAGAGCAGCAGCGCCCCCTGCCGGCGGTCGGAGGTTGGACGGCGCGCGCCGAGCCCCGACTCTTGGCGTCTGCCGCCACCTGGTGGCCTTCTTTGGACGTGCAGCCAGGGGCCCAGGCGGACGGGGTCTGAGGGAAGGCGGGGCCCGTGCAGATAGATGTAGCAATGACCGAGGCCAACCGGCCAACTATTCAGGCAGAGATTGAAGCCTTCAAGCTAGTGTCCACTGAAAACGTTTCACCTCGTTCCTGCTTATTTGATGGGTGAGAGTACATGTGACAGTGCCTAGCGGGATGCCTAGATGCTTAAAAACGTCAGGTGTTGACTGTGGCTCTCAGTCTCCACTTCCTGCGGAGGTGGGGGGAACAAGAGCTGCGGCCAGAGGATGATTGGAAGGGACTTGAAAGATCTTGAACTGACCCAAGTCCCCCAACCATGCACTGGGCTTTGCATGCTTCTCTCATTCTTTCTTACCTTCATTCATTATTCATTCATTCTTCCAAGAAAACTTTCTTGAGCACCAAACGAGGCAATGCCCTGATAACAAGACAGTGTCCTTGCCACGTGCATCTGACAGTCCAGTGGGAAAGGCTATTACCCGATAATTTCAGTAAGGCATGAGGAGCCATATTTAGGGGGAGCGGAGAAGCCTAAACCTGCAGGGCAGCACACAAGGCTTTGGGGAAGGCTTGAAGTGGCCCGAAGATGGGTGAGTGCACGTGCAAAGGCCCAGAGGTGAGTGTGCCCAGCAAGTTGCTGAAAGAAGGCCTGAGAGGCAGGAACACAGAGAGCAGCCGGGCAAGGACGCAAGATGAGGCTGGAGGGAGAAGTGGACTGTGCCAGGCAGAGCCTCCAATGCTGGGTGGATGCACCAGGGTCAACGGGCAGCCCCTGCAAGGTCTGGGAAGAGGCAGGGCACTTCTGTTCCTCAGGCTCACCCGTTCCATGACTGGGCAGTTCTGATCGCTGGAAAGTTATTCATTCTGGGGTGAAGCAGCCAGCTGTAAGCTCCCCCTGCCCACAGGCTCCTGTCCTGCTCAGGACGTGCACAGGTGGAGTGGCCTCCCTGCCCCCAGGACAGACTCTCACCCCCTCACAGCCTCACTGGCTGTTCCCTGACAGAGGCGGCCTCACAGGGCAGGTGGGAGGGAGCTCTGGAACCAGGCTCCAGGTGCAAATCCCAGCTCATCCCCTTAACGGCTGTGTGACCCTGGGCCTCTTACCTAACCTCTCTGAACCTCGATTCTCTCCTCTGTGAAAGAGGCACAACACTGCTCACCTCAGAGTGGGTGCACTTGCAAGGGATGGAGGTAGGAAATGCTCCCCGCCCTCGGTGTGCACCCAGTGACTTGGGTCTTAGGTGTCGGTCATCAGTGAGAGCTCCTCGTTTGCCACTTCACTCCCAGTACAGTGCTTGCCACCTGGTGGGTGCTCAATAATTTTAGCTGGATGAATGAATGAATGATCACTGTGCTGATTACATGCAAACCCACAATTGCCACTCGGGACACAGGACAGCACAATTGCGAACGGTGACACAGCTCCCCAGCTGAACCAGCAGTACCCTCGCCCCCATCACATCCCTGGTGAAAGTGCAGAGGCCCAAAGCTCGGAAGACGAACCCACTCAGTTAAGACGTGGAGGAAACTCAAGACTGAGCCCTGCGTGCTCGCGGCGCCCTCTGTTGGACAGACCCATCATTGCGCGCCGCGGGAGGGGGTGGGGGGACACGCAGTCCTTACCCCCGCCCCGCCCCCTCCTCCCCCCTATCCCCGCGAACCACTGGGGATAGCCCCGCCCCTTCCTCACACACCCCGTCGCCCAGGGAAGCCCCAGAATGTACCTGACCCTCCGCAGACATCTTTGTCCTTCCTCTCGCCTCTCTCCTGCGCCCTCGGCAAGCACATTTCAGGCATTCCTAAATCCCCGCCATCCCTCCCCCGCTCTCTCAGCTGGTCTCAATTGTCAAATGTTGGAGCGGAAAAGGACTTTAATAATAATAGTAAATTATTAAAGTCCCTCCCTGCTCCAACATCGCCCCTCTTCTGGGCCACACAGAATCCCAGAAAGGGGGGAGAATGTGGTGACCGTCAGGTCATTAGCGCAACCATCACTTCGCCTTCGCGAAAATCGGGGCAGGGGGACTGGGAGAGAACAGGAAGAGGAGACTTCGTGGGCATTTGCCGCGAGCTGGACTCTGTGATCGGCCCTTTCCTGGTACAAAGACACTTGCCCGAGGCCGCAGTGCAGAGCCAGGACCCAAACCTGCCACTCCCTCCCTGCCTGGTGCTCCTTCCATCCTACCGGGATCTCTCTTGGAAAAGGGACCTTGGAAGAAGGCGGTACAGGAAACACACGCACACACTCACTATAGACCTCCAACTGGTGTCCCCACCCCAGACCTAACGCCCGCCAGCCCTAGAGAGAGGACTCCCCTCCACACACCTCGAGGGAACCGAGTAACCTTTCAGCGCTTTGGATGCTGGGAAGGTGGTAGGAACAAGGGGGGCGGGGGGGGGACCAGCGGGAACCTCACCTGTTCTGAAGCCCGGTCTATGCTGCCATCTTGTGGCCTTATCAGGAAGTGCGCCTGTTCCGCCGCTCTGCGTTCGTCTTGTAAAGGTCCAAGGTAACACGTGGGTTGAGCGAAACTGAGCAGTGTGCTCCGGCTCCCAGGGACAGAGAAAGGAACAAGGCACAGCCCGTTCCTTTACAGTTCGTTTAAAGCTTACAGTCTGGCTGGGTGGCTCCAAGTGACATGGTCCAAAACGCAACTCAGAGCCGGATGCTCACCAAAATAGAAGGTCTGCAGAAGGTTCCAAAAGATGGAGAGAGGCATCAGGAAAGTGATGTTGAAGCTGGGCCTTAAAGGGCAGGTAGAACTGGGGGCGAGCGAAGATGAAAGACACCCCAGGTGAAGGGACCAGCCTGAGCAAAGGTACAGAGGCAGGAAAACATCGGTTCTAAGGAATCCAGTTTGTCCCAAGCCTAGGTCAGATGTAAGGCATTGAGGGCACGATCATTTGGGAGCCTAACGGGCAAAGCTGAGTTTGTACTTAAATCCTTATGCAGTGAAGAACCAGCAAAAGTCTCTGAGCAGGGGCACTGCTCTGTCAGGGATCTCTCCAGGAAAAAAAAAAGCATAGTAGCTGCAGAGGAGGGGAGTGAACAGGGCAAACAGGAGAGAAGTTTTGGGCAGCTGAGAAGGTGCTGGGCAAAGAGAACGGATGAAGAACACGCAGCGCTGATGGTGGTACTACTGAGAGTGCTGACAAGACAGGGCCACCAGGAGAGACGAGGACTTCAGCTTGAGTTGCTCTCTGTGAAGACGTCCTTCACGCACTACAAGTAATAAACCGATAAAAGTGGAAGCAGTAACACCGGCTCACATGTGTACAGACTACATAGTAAAGAAAGCACTTTAACTCATGCATGCCTTTGACTAGTATTTATTGAGCCCCTACTATGCACCAGGCCCTGTGCTAAATGGTTTGGGATCCATCAGTAAATGGTGGTTGATTCCAGTAGAGACAGACATTAACAGCCCTAATAAATACGTAAAGTACATGGTGTTCTAGGAGGTGCTATGGGAAAAAAGGAGCCGTAATGCAGGGAAAGGAGTATGGGAGGACTGGGTGGAGGGCTGCAATTTAAAAAGGGGGGGGGGGCTGTCCAAGAGGTAAGGGATGTGTTTATGCGTATGGCTGATTCCCTTCGTTGTGCGGCAGAAATTAACACAACATTGTAAAGCAAGTATACTCCAATTTAAAAAAAAGTAAAATTTAATTTAAAAAATATAAATAAATAAAACAGGCTGGTCAAGAAAGGAGACATTTAAGGAAAACCTCGAGAGGAAGGGTAGCAGGGAATCTTAAAAAAAACAACAAATACAAATGAACTTTTTTCCAAAACAGAAAGAGACTCACAGACATAGAAAACAAATTTATGGTTACCAAAGGGGAAGGGGGTGTGGGGGAGCGATAAATGAGGAGGTTAGGATTAACATGTACGCACTCCTATATATAAAATAGATAAGCAACAAGGACCTACTGTATAGCACAGGGAATTCTACTCAATATTTTGTAATAGTCTATAAGGGAAGAGAATCTGAAGAAGAATTTATTTATTTACTTACTTACTTTACTTATTTATTTATATTTATATATAACTGAGTCACTGTGCTGTACACCTGAAACTAGCATGATATTGTAAATCAGCTACACTTCAATTTTTTTAATTTTTTTAGTTTACTTTCCCCTAAGAGGCCTATATTGCCCCCGCCTTCCCTTTTTTCTATTAAGATGGTACTTAAAGCCTGAATTCTAAGCCACCTTGGAATTACTCATTTTTTTTCCTGGGTACCTCTCCCATATGCATGAGGTATACATGTTAATAAACCTGTCTGTTTTTCTCTTGTTAATCTGTCTTTTATTACAGGAGTCTCAGCCAAGAACTTAGAAGGGTGGAGGGAAAATTATGTTTTCTTCCCCTAGAACACTTTGGGAAAGAAAGCCATGTGAATATCTGGGGAGAAGCTTCCAGATCCCAAAGTGGGAGCATTTCTGGCATGTTCTAGGCCCAGCAAGGGAGCTGGTGTGGCTGGAGTTGGGGGTGGAGGGTGGAGTAGTTGAGATGAGCTGGGAGAGGTGATAAGGATTGATACAGGGGCCCTGTATCATGTGAAGACATGTGAAGACGGGCTTTTTCTTTTGAGCAGATGGCAGTCATGTCGTGATTTCCATTTTAAGGAGCTTCCTCAGGCTGCCATGTGGGGACCAGACTCCAGGGAGCTTGGGTGAAAGTTGGGGGGCTATTGCAACCATCCAAGGCATAGATGATGGTGGTTCAGTCTGGGGCAGGAACCAAGGAGTGTTGAGCAGTGATCAGGCTCTGATATACTGTGCAGAGAGACCTCGAGGTTGCCTAACCATTGGATGTGGGGTGCGAGAGAAGAGTCAGGATACTGTCTCCACGGGGAAGGAGCTGCCATCAGCGGAGACGGGGCCACTGTGAATGGGGCAGCTTGGGCGGGGAGGGGAGATTAGGAGCTCAGACTGGGGCTTGGTAAGTTTGAGGTGTTTATTAAACATCATAAGGCGGATATCAAGTGAATCAACTTCATTCAGCCCACTTGGTAACCATGTGTGTGTGCGTTTGTGTCTGTGTGTTTATTGTGGAAAGTACACGCAACATAAAATTTACCATTTTAATCATTTTTGAGTATATCATTCAGTGGCATTGTTGTACACATTGTACATTGTGTAGATTCACATTGTTGTACAACCATCATCCAACATCATCCTCCTCATCACAATCCATCTCCAGAAACTTTTCATCATCCCAAACTGAAACTCTCTATCCATTAAACAGTAACTCCCCATTCTCCCTTCCCCCAACCCCTGGCAACCATCATTCTATTTCTATAAATTTGCCTATTCTGTGTACTTCATCTAGGTGGAATCATCCAATAGTTGTCCTTTTGTATCTGGCTTTTTTCATTTAGCATAGTGTTTTCAAGGTTCATCCATGTTGTAGCATGTGTCAAAATTTCATTCCTTATTAAGGCTGAATAATATTCCATTGTATAGGAATTCGTTTTGTTTATCCATTCATCCCTCAATGAACATTTGAGGGTTTTTCACCTTTTGGCTATTGTGAATAGTGCTGCTATGAACGTGGGTGTACCTCTGCTCATGTCTCTCTGCTTTCAATTCTTTGGGGTTTATACACAGAAGTGGAATTGTGGACCATATGTCGATTCTATGTTTAGTTTTTTTTGAGGAGCTGCTATGCTGTTTCCCAACCTTGTGTGTTTTTTCCCCACTTTTACACAGGAGGGCTTGAGAATCAGACAGGGAAAGGAACTTACAGGAGGTAGCAGAGCCCTGAGCCAAGGATGCTTGCCCCAGAGATGTTTCTGGTTCTCTTGGCCACTGTGATTCGGAAACCCCTGCTAGAGACAGACCTGGAAATAGAAACCTGTGGGAGCTGTATTGAACCGAGGTGCAAACTTAGGAGCCAACTTCATAGAGCTGGTGGGGAACGAGTTTGCCAGTTTGCTGCAGAAGAGAGGAATGTGAGACCCAAGACAGCAGGAAGCAGGAGTTTGGGACCTGGCAGGAGTCCAGAGAAGGAAGGGGAGAGCTGCCTGTCAACACAGCCCCAGGCCAGGCCATCCAATCACAGCTTGCTAGCAGCTGTGTGACCTCGGGCTGGTTACTTACCGTTTTTTTGTTTTTTGGGGTTTTTTAAATTTATAAGTAGGTAAGCCCCTACTGACCCTTTCTGAGCCTCTGTCTCCCCATCTATAAAATGGTGATGATAAAAGTTCTTGCCTTTGGACTTCCCTGGTGGCGCAGTGGTTAAGAGTCTGCCTGCCACTGGTTGCATAGCAAGATGTGCTTATGTGACCAGCACACCAAAAAAGCCTTGGTCCCTAGGGCTCCAACAGGACTCACTGGGTAGGGACACTTCACACATGTTCCTACAGTTCCCTGCTGGTGGCCTCTGATGAAGGACTCTGAAGCCTGTACTGGACCTCTCTGGACTCTACCCAATGAAAACATCTTTCCTGCTGCTTTACTCTGTATTTTCTGCCATAATAAATTTTATCTGTGTGTATAAAAAAAAAAAAAAAGAGTCTGCCTGCCAATGCAGGGGACATGGGTTCAAGCTCTAGTCCGGGAAGATCCCACATGCTGCAGAGCAACTAAGCCTGTGCGCCACAACTACTGAGCCTGCACTCTAGAGCCCATGAGCCACAACTACTGAGCCCGCATGCCACAAGTACTGAAGCCCGCGTGCCTAGAGCCCATGATCTGAAACAAGAGAAGCCACCGCAATGAGAAGACCACACACCACAACGAAGAGTAGCCCCTGCTCGCCACAACTAGAGAAAGCCCGCACGCAACAATGAAGACCCAATGCGGCCAAAAATTAATTAATTTTTTAAAAAAAGTCCTTGCCTCATTGGGTTGATGTGACACCTAAACATGATGAACTAGGATTTGTAAAGCCCTTGGCAGAAAGCTGAGAGAGTGTCACAGAGCCCAGGGAGGAAAGAGTCAGAGAAGTGGCTGGGAGAGAGGGGAAAGGCCCTCCTTCACATGGGCTGCTGGAGGGAATGTGAACCAGTTTGTCTCTGGAGGGCAGTTTAGCAAACACCTTAAAGATATGCTTATCTGGGGCTTCCCTGGTGGCGCAGTGGTTCAGAGTTCGTCTGCCGATGCAGGGGACACGGGTTCGTGCCCCGGTCCGGGAAGATCCCACATGCCATGGAGCGGCTGGGCCCGTGAGCCATGGCCACTGAGCCTGCGCATCCGGAGCCTGTGCTCCGCAACAGGAGAGGCCACAGCAGTGAGAGGCCCGCGTACCGCAAAAATAAATAAATTAAGTAAGTAAGTAATTAAATAAAAATAAATAAATAAATTTTAAAAAGGATTCTGGCACCAAGAAGTTTGCAGCAACCAACCACACCCCCTCCCCTTTTAGTATAAAAGAAGCCTGAACTCTGACTCAGGGAAGAGAGTTCTTTGGGACACAAGTCCACCATCTTCTCTGTCTGCTGGCTTTCTGAGTAAAGTCACCCTCCTTTGCCCCAACGACTGGTCTCTTGATTTATTGGCCTGTCCTGCTGTGAGAAGTACGAGCTTGGAGTTGGTTACAGCCTGAGGACACAGAACAGACAAGTAGCAGGACAGCATCTCAAACGGTCCCTTGACTTAAAACCCCTATTTTGTTAGCAGGGCCTCCTGTAGGGACTGAGATGATTCCCCTGGGTTTGGGCTGCAACGCAGGAAGCCCTCAGATCCTCGGGAGCATCTGGGAAGAGAGAAAGGAAAACACGCACGAATACATGCTCACACTCACTCAGATATGCATCCACACTCACACTGACACTCACATGCCTATAGCCTGCTCATACACTCTCACCTGCACATATTCACACACACACACACACATACACACACACAGACACACACACACACGTTGTCCCGCTCATCTCTGAAGCACAACTGAACTCTGGCGGCCCCCTGACCCTTCTGTCAAAGTGTGGGTTCAGCCACTGTTTGTTTAAAGAAAGGAATTAGGGATCCAAAAAATTGTTTGTTTGTTTGTTTGTTTGCGGTACGCGGGCCTCTCACTGTTGTGGCCTCTCCCGTTGCGGAGCACAGGCTCTGGACGTGCAGGCTCAGCGGCCATGGCTCACGGGCCCAGCCGCTCCGCGGCATGTGGGATCTTCCCGGACCGGGGCACGAACCCGTGTCCCCTGCGTCGGCAGGCGGACTCTCAACCACTGCGCCACCAGGGAAGCCCCCAGAAATGTTTTTAAATCCTAGTCTATGTGCTGTGGTAGCTGCCCTGTCCACGGCAGCAGTGACCACCCAGACTCAGTCCTCAAGCATGTAGTAACATACCCTCCTCACCCCAAGAACTGGGATGCACTCCCAGGCACTAGCCCCACCAAGGAAATGACCAGCCCCCTTACAAAGGCAGAATCACCCCAAGGCTTCTCCTGGAAACCCAGCCACTCCAGGTGGCCATGCTGCCCAGCAGGAAGAGGGCCACCACCACCCTGGCCAGTGTCCTTGTCCAAGCCCAGGCTTGGGCAGAAGAGCTAATGCCACCTGCTTTGTCAGAATCTCGTGGGACAGGAGTGGGAAACACTCAGCACAGCATGTAGTGAGTAGTGGGTACTCAATAACTGTTCGTTTCACAAAATGAAAAATGTATTGCCCAAGAGTGAACGCTAATGTAAACCATGGTGTTTGGGTGATTGTGATGTGTCACTGTAGGTTCATCAGTTGTAACAAATGTACCACTCTGGTGGGAATGTTGACAGTGGAAGAGGCAGCTCTGCCTGGGCGGGGCCAGAAGGTACTTTCCTCTCGGTTTTGCTGTAAACCTGAAACTGCTCTAAAGAATAAAGTCTATTTTTTTGTAATTATTTCCTAGAATTCCCCTTAGGAAGAGTCTTAGCTAGGGGTAGAGAGGACAGCATCTAAGCTGTTTGGGGCAAAGGACAGGGTTGGTGCCCCAGCCCCTGGGGCATGGTCAGGTGGCCATATTTGGTCAGTAGCTGGTGGAGGTGTCAGCTTGGGCTGGGCGAGTGAAACAAAAGGAAAGACCTTCACCTTCCTGGTAGTAGAACCCTCAGCCCTGCCCAGGAAGAGACCCAGTTTGGGTGGGGGAAGATAAGCCACTTGGGAAAGGAAAAGATCATGTAACTCTCTTCACATGACCGTCCTTGAGCTGTTTTCTAAACTGGGAGCAGGAAGCAATTCGCAAGCTCATCAGAGATGCTTGAGGCTGGAGTAGGAGACCAGGAAACAAGTCTGATGTTGGTGAGGAGAAGGCTGGGGGGAACAGCCAAGCGTATGAGTGTGGATTTACCATGTGCTGTGTCAACGAATCCTCTCTTCAGTCTGGAATCATCTAGAGCAGTGCTTTCCAGTAGAAATATAATGCATGCCACCCATGTAACTTTAAATTTCCTGGTAGACACATTTTTTAAAAAGTAAAAAGAAGCAGGTGAAATTAATTTTAATAATCTATTTTATTTAACCCATATAATCCAAAATATTATTATTTCAATAAGCAATCATATAAAAGTTATTGAGATATTATACTTTTTTTTTTTTTTTTTTTTGGCTGCAGTGGGTCTCCGTTGCTGCGCACAGGCTTTCTCTAGTTGTGGCGAGCGGAGGCTAATCTTCATGGCAGTGCACGGGCTTCTCATTGTGGTGGCTTCTCTTGTTGCAGAATACGGGCTCTAGGCGCACGGGCTTTAGTAGCTGCAGCACGTAGGCTCAGTAGTTGTGGCTCGCGGGCTCTAGAGCGCAGGCTCAGTAGTTGTGGTTGCACGGGCTTAGTTGCTCCGCGGCATGTGGGAATCTTCCCGGACCAGGGCTTGAACCCGTGTCCCCTGCATTGGCAGGCGGATTCTTAACCACTGTGCCACCAGGGAAGTCCTATATTAGCTTTTTAAAAAACAAAATAAAAATAAAAATAAACCTGAGGAGGTATGGTCTCTGTCCAAGGAAGGCTGCCAAACACACCTGTGAGCTTCTCCCAGAGAGGGACCAGGTGTGAACTGACCTCCCCACAACAACATCTGATGCTCTTTACTCCATCTGGAATGTCTACCCCCACCCCAACCCCACCCCAGGGGACTCCTACTGCCACGCTCAGAATGCAGCACCCTCTGTGCACCTGTGCCCGGCACTTCCTCCCTTCCGCCTGGGCCCCTGGCTCGTTGGGGGCATCTTCTGAACCCTGCCACGCTGTGAACTCCCTGAGGGTAGGTGCCAGGTCTGGCCCTTCTAGGCTTCCTCTGCACTTCATCCTCCCCGCAACCAAGTCTGCAGTTCGCCCGCTCAGGCGAGGGGAACCAGGGTCTCTGGCCTGTACCTCCCTTCCTAAGCAAAGCTGCCTCCCCCTCATCCCATCCACAGAGGGTCCTGCAGGACTCCCAGAAGGAGGAGGAAGGAGAGGAGGGGAAGGAGCAGAAAGCAGGAGGGGGGAGGCAGATGCTCTGCCAGCAAAGAGGGACTGAGCAGGAGTCCCTGGCAAGCGGAGGAAAAGTGAGAAGAAGAAGAAAGCCTGGCGGTGGGAGGAAGCGGCAGGGGGCGGGGGGATGGCTGGAGGGGAGTAAAGCACACTAGGCTTAAGGGTCCAGCTCCATGAATTTTTACCACCAGGATCAAGATCGAGATTGTTTTCAGCACCCCATAAGGGTCCCTCGCGTCGCTTCCCACTACACACCCTGGGGCGGGGGAGGTTGAAGGGGTGATGTATCATGAGCGGAACCCCAGCTGGGGGCTAAAGCACATCTCACAACAACCCCGTGCAATCTGGGTCAGTGCTGCAGCAAGCCCAGGTCTGCCTCCTTTTCCAAGTAGTAAGAAAAGCAGACTTCATTCACTGAGGAGGGGTGGGGGGACATGATTCCCATCACGTACATACATATGGGTAGCTCCCAAATAAGGAATGCAAGAAAGATCGCGTTTATTTGACTTTCTTTCAATCAAGTTAAATCCTCTGCCAGTCATCCCACCAGCTGCCCAGAAATCTGACCTTGGATGTAACAGGGCCTCCAGCGATCCCCAGGGTTCCCTCTAGGTCACGGGGTTTTCTCTAGCACCAGAGCTACAGGGAGGCCGCTTGGACCAGATCAGCCATCTGCCTTGGTTACCATGGAGATGCCTATTTCCCCAGAGGATGTGATCTTTTCCTGGTGGGAGATTCTGCTGCTTCCATGCCAGGTTCAGAGCCCTGGGGAATCTTAATCAAGGCTGAAGGTCCCAGGAGTCCCACACAGCCATGCCCTTGCCATGTCCCAAGCTCAACCTGGAGAGGTGCCCACCTCTGTCCCCCCATTCTCAGGGACTTGCTCCTGTCCCCTGCTGCTCTGAGCTCTCTCTCTTTCCCTTCTCTGCTGAGAATCTGGCATAATCTACTTAGTGATTTAATAACATTACATTTTTATCCTGTCACACTTATTTTTCTCTTTAAATCTCCTCAAAAGCTTAAGAGAGAAAGTATTCGTATCCCTTTGTGCAGATGAAAAATATGGAGGCTGGGAGACTAAGTCACCCAGGCAGGAAGAGGTGGGGTGATACTCAGATTCAGGTACTCCAGAGCCTGTGCTCTGGGGTCAGGACTCAGAACAAGGAGTGCGGTAACGAACAAGCAGTATTATCAGCAGGCACAGATGTCACTTTCAGACAAATTTGTCCTGGCTCCATCATTACTCTACAAGCTCCCCGGGCTGGGACAACCTCCACACTAGGCGGTGGACTCTTTTTAATAAGATTTTTTTTTTTGATGTGGACCATTTTTAGTCTTTATTGAATTTGTTACAATACTGCTTCTGTTCTATGCTTTGGTTTTTTGGCCCCAAGGCATGTGGGATCTTAGCTCGCCTACCAGGGATCAAACTCGCACCCCCTGCATTGGAAGGCGAAGTCTTAATCACTGGGCCACCAGGGAAGTTCCTGGATAGTGGACTCTTATAGACCCTCCTTGGAAATGTCCCCAACGGGAACACAGAGCTACAGACTTTAGACCTGGAAAAGGCCTTAGAAATTACTGAGTCCTCCTTCTAGGGGATAAAATGGAAGCCCTGAGAGGCAAACAGGGTCACCCAGGAAGCTGGTGGTAACCAAGAACTGGTTGTCCCACTTTCCTAGCCACCTGCCCCTGGCCTGGCCTCTGAACAGTAGGCTTGCCAAAGCAAAGCCTGTGTGTGTTTGTGGCAATAACTGTTTACAGTGCACGGAGGTCAGGTCTTGCACCGGACACCAGGTCCCTGTAAGAGGAGCTGGGGAACATGCTTATCTAGGGCCACCCTCCCTGCCCTGCACCAGGAAGCCAGGTCCAGGAGCTCCCTTTAGAGCCCAGAGTCGGACTTCTGAAAAGGATCTTTTCTCAGTGCTTCACCCCAGGACTCTCTAAGAGGGCGGCAGAGGTTGCAGCCTGGAGCCAGGGGTTGGTCATTCCTAGTAACTGAGCAACTATGAGACAAGTTGGGACCTGAGATTCTTTGCTGCAGTGTTTGCACCTGAACAAACATCTCCTAGAGCAACAAAATGCAAAGAAACTAGGAGGGACTAAAAATAACTGCATGTATGCACAGTTGGGGCAAATTCTGGACAACAAGATACAAAAAGACCAAAAACCCAGCTGCCACTTCTGAAGACCCAGGAGCAAAAGCAGGGTACTGCGCATGCCCCCTGCACTCAATACCACGAAAGAGGTGGGCAGACCCCCTGAGCCGCCCCTCTGGCCCGACCCCTGGACACACCCGTACCTCATCCCGTATAGGGAACCAGCTCGTTTTTGCTTGTTTTTGCTCCCCGCTGCTGCAGCAGGGCCCCCAGCGAAGCCTTGCCTGAATTTCTTATCTGTCCTCTTATCAATTTCTATTGATTAAGGAAGGCCGAGAACCCTAACTGGTAGCACCTACAATGCCTGTTCATTCGACAAGCATTGAGCACCCACTGTGTGCAGGCACTTACTGCACATACACAGCAGAGGAGAGAGGCACGTACCCTATTCTTTTCAGCTCACAGTCTAACAGAGAGATAAATAAGGGAACTGGCAAAGCCAGACCACGGGCATGTCCCCTGTGCCATCACACAGGGCCCCATGCTTAGAAGGGCCCTGTGCTTGGCTTCATGTTCTGCTGTCGCTGTCTTCAAATTCTGAAGCGTTTTTGAACAGAGAGCCTCACGCTGTCATCTTGTACCAGGCCCAGCAATTTATGTAGCCAGTTCAAGGAACAGGCAAGCAAAATGCAGTGTGATTAATGCCAAAGAGAGGAAGCGGGGGCACAGAGAAGACTCCCGGCTGAGTCCTGGAGGATGAGTGGGAGACATCAAACAGAGAAGAGGGGGGAAGAAAAGGGACAGGACGTACAGACCCTGCAATGAGAAAGACTGGGTGCTTCGTAGAACGTTGTAGAATGTGGGGAGTGGTGACACACCATGAGGTGAAGGGGAACGAGGGCCAAGAAAAGCCAAGATAATCCTGAAGAGCAAAACAGAGGAGCTCATGCTATTGGGCACAGAGACTTCTTATAAAACTCCTATAATTGAGAGATTATGGCTCTGGAATAAATAGAGCAGTGGAACAGAACAGAGAATCCGAAAACGAACCCACGCATAAACGAAAATATGATTATGATAGAGAAGGCAGGACAAATCAGGTACTAGTCAATAAATGGTGCTGGGACAATTGGCTATCCACATAGGAAAAAGAATTAGACCCCTCTCTCACATCTCACACACACACACACACACACACACACACAATTCCAGGTGGTTTAAAGACCTAAATGTGATTGGGAGATTGGGATTGACATATATACAGTAATATGTACAAAATAGATAACTAATGAGAACCTGCTGTATAGCACAGGGAACTCCACTTCGCTGTAGAGTAGAAACCAACGCAACATTGTAAAGCAACTATATCCCAATTTTTTAAAAAAGACCTAAATGTGAAAAAGCAAAGCTTTAAAACTTTCAGAAAAAAAATCAAAAAAACAGGGTATCTTTATAAACTGGAGGCAGAGAAAAGATTTCTTCAATATGACATAGAAAGGATCTTTTCCTAAAAGGAAAAGATAAGCTGGACCACATTGCTATTTTAAATTTTCTTATAACAAAACATGTATACACACTGGGGGAGCCAGCTCTGATTCATTCACTCTCTCTCCCCAATCCCCTTTCAAGCACAGCCATGTCTGTGAGTGTAGAGGTTTCCAGGTGGAGGAAAGTTGTGTCCTTAGCTTCTCAGACTGGGATGGGTGTGAGACTGGGACGCCCATGCCTTCTAGCCATGGTTCCCCAATTCCTGATATCAAGGAAGCCAGATGATTATTCAAAAGGCCACTTAGTAAATACAGAATCAAAAAAACTATCAAGAAAAATGGTATAGATGATCTTACTTGCAAAACAGAAATAGAGAGACACAGACATAGAGAACAAACGTAGGGAAACCAAGGGGAGAAGGGGGTGGGGTGGGGGGATGAATTGGGAGACTGGAATTGACATATATACACTATTGATACTATGTATAAAACTGATAACTAATGGGAACCTACTGTATAGCTCAGGGAACTCTATTCAGTGCTCTGTGGTGACCGAAATGGGAAGGAAATCCAAAAAAGAGGGATATATGTATACATATAGCTGATTCACTTTGCTGTACAGTAGAAACAAACACAACATTGTAAAGCAACTACACTCCAATAAAAATTAATTTAAAAAAAAAACTATCAAGTACACCCAGCTTTTCCTCCTTTGGGGTTTTCCATGTGATGGGCTCTTTCTCTTTAAGCATCAACTGGGAAGTCACCTCCTCAGAGGCCTCCTGAAGCCCTTGTTGTGATGTGCTCCAAGGACAAAGAACAAGATAAACTCAAAGGGCCAACATCTCCGGAACAGAGAGTTACCGGACCCTTATCACCCTGTCACAATGAGACCATTGCAACATCTCTGAGCTTTCCCAAGCAGCATGCCTTGCTCCTTTCCCATCCCATATAAAGGAAGGTATTCATCCCACTGGAAACATGTGGACCCTACCCAATTGGCAGGTGACTCACAAGTCCCTGGCTATAAAAACAGACAAGCAACCCATGCTCATCGTCGACTTTCCCTGGCTACCAGGAAGTCGGCCCACTGTTCTTGCAGCGACCCTTCTCTTTAATAAACTCTTCCTTACATTCTGCCTTGTGTCTGGAAATTCTTCTCCAACCCATGCTCAGACCATGACACTTGTCACTCTCTCATGTCACCTTATTTACTTCTTTCTTGGCACCTGTCACAATCTGTCATCTTATTTATTGTCTCTCCCTCCCATTAGACTCCACTGGTGCCAGTGACCCTGACCATCAAGAGACATAAACCCACAGTCCTTGGGGCCAGCATACATTTTTCTGTTTGCCTTGCACAGTGTTTTTCCAAAATTAAATTTATTGGCAATGTTTAGAAATCAAAAGATTTTATAGAAACATCTAAATTTCAGGGTTCTCTTGAAAAAGAAGATCTAGCACAATGGGCTGGAGCCGCTGCAGCCTCTGATTTTCACCCCAGCGCTCACCACACCCCATTACACCACGCTTGGCTGTCTGCACTCCTTTACCTTACCTCCCTGGCCCCTGGAAGCCTTTGGAGTCTAAAACCACACTAGGTACCCCTGCAACTATAAGCATTTCAATTAATAAATTGAAAGTGCAAGAAAGGTTGACTGTTTTGAAGGAAATAGTTCAACTAAGCTCTGGGAAGGCTCAACCCCACACAATTTGTATGACAAAAGTGCGTGAATTCTTCTTGGCCCCCAGAACCAGCGTTACTCTCCCTTGAACTTGTGCTAATGATCTGGGCATTCTTTCCTTAGACGATCTAAACGATACGTTTAAAGTAGATTAATCCATTTTTAGATTAGATTCATCTAAATGATAAATTAATCTAAATGATAAAGTTAAGGTTTTGGTTATACTATTGTACGTTGAAAAAGTGCCGCCCTAAATCTGTTACGGAGCAAATCTGTAAAGTAGGGAGTAAGTGGGTAGTCGGGTGGGTATGAGATAGTGGGAATTTGTCGTGTTTGGGAGGGTCAGCATCTAAATCCCCTCTAAGGCGTGCCAATCTACCCCAGGAAAAAACCCTTCCCTGCAACAGGGTCAAGAAGGCGGAACAAGCCAGAGAACATAGGGTGCAGGCGCAGAAACCTCCGTCAGTTGTCTGCACCGGCCAGACACCTTCCTCCAGCACTGCGCAGGCGCCTAGATGAACCAACCCTTCCCTCCCCCTTCCATCTCTCCCCTAGTCAAGAGGACGCCCTCCCGCAGCACACAGTTCCTGCGCAAGCGCCGTCCCGCGTCCCCGCCTCCGGACCAATTGGAAGCGGCGGCGCCCGGGCGCAGGGGGCACAACGCCGTGGGTGGGGCCTGCACGTGAGGGCAGCGCGCTGGCGTCACAGGGGCGGCTACATAAGTGAATACAGGCACCGCCCCTCCGCCCCAGTCCCTGAGCCGTCGCCGAGGACTCAGCAGCCTTCCCCTCGAGCCCCTTCGCTTCCCGACGCTCCGTCCCCCCCGCCTGCCTTCTCCAGCCGCCGCCTTCCGCAGGCCGTTTCCACCGAGGAAAAGGAATCGTATCGTATGTCCGCTATCCAGAACCTCCACTCTTTCGGTAAGTCCCGGAAAGGTCCCAAGAGGAGGAAGGCCCGGGCGGGGCGCTCCGGATCCGCAGCCAGGGCCCGGAAAGCTGCTGAGCGTTCCGTACCTTAGTGAACTTGGGTAGAGGGGAGATGTCCGGGCTCGCAGGCAGTGGGGCCGCGGCCTGGGCCCTGGGGTTGGCCCCTGAGCGCGACCGGAAGGAGCGGGCGGGAGGTCAGCCCTTGGGCGGGTCCGACGTCTCGGGTGGCGCATTTACTAATGGCTCCCTGGCCTCATCGGGCCACACCCGCCCCTCCCGCCACCCTTTCGTCACATCCCATACGTCACCGCCGTTGTCACGGAGCCGGGAGGGAGAGGCGGTGCCAGCCATAAGTGACAGCTGCGCGCGCCAATGGGGCGGGAAGCGTGGCCCCGCCTCGGAGCTTGAGTTCCGGCCGGTTGCATCAGCTGGGTGGGGCGCCGCCGGCCCACCCTGGCTCCCCCGACATGTGATCAGCTTTCGAGGGCGGGCCTGGGGCAGGAAGCCCAGACTTTCTCCCGGACTGGGGAAGCCGGCCGTCCCGGACTGACCTGTTCGAAGAGAGCCAACAAAGAACATATCTGATCTGACCAGGCCCTGACGATTTCAGTATCAGTTTCTGCACACGGAAGAGATCCAGTGGGAGGGTGGCAGTGGGATCTGAGCACAACAGCACTAAACGAGCTTGACCTTTCTTCCCAGACCCCTTTGCTGATGCAAGTAAGGGTGATGATCTGCTTCCTGCTGGCACTGAGGATTATATCCATATAAGAATTCAACAGAGAAACGGCAGGAAGACCCTTACTACTGTCCAAGGGATCGCTGATGATTACGATAAAAAGAAACTAGTGAAGGCGTTTAAGAAGGTAGGTTTTTAATGAGATTGTAGGGAGATCGTATTTACCTTGCCTACATGGGGCTGCTGTCCTGTATTACTTCCTGAAAAGGGTTATTAGTGGCATTCAGGCCGTTGCGCTGCCTAACTTGTTTTGCTTGCATTGTCCTTGCAGAAATTTGCCTGCAATGGTACTGTAATTGAGCATCCAGAATATGGAGAAGTAATTCAGCTGCAGGGTGACCAGCGCAAGAACATATGCCAGTTCCTCGTAGAGGTGAGTTGTCACTTCCTGTTAGTACATTTGTGCCTCTGCCCTGGCTAACTAATCTGAGATCTGCCTAGTCTAGTCAGCTTCTCCTGGGGACATAGACGTTTGTTTTCTAAGGCTAAGCCGAACAGTTGAGTTTTTGAAGTTCATAGACAAAATGTATTCCTGAAAGCAAGGGATTTGTCCGCCTTAAGTTTACTGTTTACATGGATCTACTTTAAGGGTGCAATTGCATGCAGACAGATACTAGAACAAGCAGGATGTCTGGTTGGCTGTTCCTAAGTGCTAAAATCCTATTACACCATTGGTGGTTAACTGAGTGTACCCTGAGTTGAGAGCATCTGGGCTCTGGGACTTCTCTTGACCAGTGTAGAAGCAGGAAGACAGGATTGTTGTCATCAGAAATGGAGGCTGTAACTCTATTTCCTCTTTAAAAGTGCCCTTTTTTCCTTTGCAGATTGGACTGGCTAAGGACGATCAGCTGAAGGTTCATGGGTTTTAAATGCTCCTGGCTCAGTGACGCTTAAGTGAGGATTTCCATGCAATGAGTAGAATTTTCCTCTGTCCCTTGTCACAAGTTTAAAAACCTCACAGCTTGTGTAATGTAACCATTTGGGGTCCGCTTTTAACTTGGACTAGTGTAACTCCTTCATGCAATAAACTGAAAAGAGCCTTGCTGTCTAGTCTTGAAGTCCCTCATTTAAACAGAGGTCAAGCAGTAGGCACCTGGCAGTGTCCAGCCTGAAACAAAGAATAACAGTGATGTTTCAGCCAAGTCCAGAGCCCTAAGATCACAGACGGCTATGTCTGGCCAGAAGCTCCTCAGCAATCCCTCTACAGAGTTCCCTGCCCTAAGAGAATGTCGCCACCTGAACAGCCCTCGGTGACGCTGAGAGTGGAGTATGGGGTGAGGCAGCGACGGCAGCTATACTGCTAGAGGGAGTCTTTGATCATCAGGGGAAAGATCCCCTGGTAGCTCCAACGTGACCAGGTGGACAGAGCTTAGAGCAGCCACCTTCCTTCTATTGAGGTGACAGGACAGCTGGCTTGCCACCAAGGTCTTTTTGCCCCGACATATCCTAGGTGATCAATGTCCAAACTAGAATGTGAGGCCAACCTTCTATCGAGAGTTAAACTTTTGACAAGGGAACAAATTTCGAACGGACGTATCAGTCATGTAGCTGTAGAGCTCGCAACTTACTAGCAACAGCTGCCCAATGCCATGTGAAGTAACAAACTGGTTTTTGGTTTTTTGGGGTTTTTTTTTCCCCCTTCAGTTTTAATGTTATGTAATGTATTTAAACCCTTATTTAAATAAAACTTGTTTTCAGAAACATCTGACTTGCAGATTTCTGTTTAATATATAGTCATAGTCAATCTTGTATGTGTGGAGGAAGCACAGAAATGGCAGTAGAGGTTACGTGTGCACCTGCAGCTCCTCAAATGGGGCCTCAACCTCTTAATGAAAAACTAGTGAGCTTGTCCCTCCACGTGCCCCCCCACGTCAGCTGTCCTGTAAGCATTCAGCCAGAGCTGTGCTGTCCCATTAATCTGTCCTGAAAGAAGGTGCTGCTTGGCTGGCAGACACTTGGCCAACTGCCTGAGTGGTTTAGTGGTTGTGGAGGAACTTGCCTTGTGAGATACCAGCAGGGTTGGTTTGGAAATCCTTGACTTCCCTCCGTAACAGGTCTTAAGGACTGGGACAGAATGATAAACGTGGTGTGCAACTTGGGGTAATCCACAAGCCCCAGAACACGCATAACGAAAGTACTTTTTCTAGAGAATAGGTTTGTAGTATTAAAAATCCAGTGACTAAAATGTTGGAGAAGCTGATACTTAATGTTGAGAGGCCATCCCTTGACAAAGGGCAATGAGCAGTGAAGTGTATCAAAGTCTGCCCTTAGGGCCATTCTATTAAACACAAAATCTTCCGTTTGTGGATTATGAACTGGTCAGACTTCAAACTCAGAATGGTCATTAGGAGTCAACCCTTCCCCTCTTGGTTGCCGGCCAATTTTGTAAATAAAGGTTAGCCTCCCACATAAGAGGCCAACCTGGCGCCAGGGAGGTGTGTGTGGAAGAGGAGGACCAATGAGCTGCAGGGCTGAGCCAGTGGTAATTGCCCTGAAAAGATTCTAACCCCAGAGGCAGAGGCTTGTAACCCAAGATCCTACAAAACTGATTGTGTTTAATAAACAACTTACCACTTGGCTCCAAATGAAGCGGTGTTGTTCAAATTATTTGAATGATACTTTTAAAAATCAGAAAGATCTGACTGTTAACCAAAAGGGCTTATAGGGGCTTCTATTATAGAACAACCTAGGGGCCAAACCCACAGAAGACCACAATCAGAAGATGGGATGAGGGGCTCCCCTGGTGGCGCAGTGGTTAAGAATCCACCTGCCAGTGCAGGGGACGTGGATTCAAGCCCTGGTCCGGGAAGATCCCACGTGCCAAGGAGCAACTAAGCCCGTGCACCACAACTACTGAGCCTGTGTCTTAGAGCCTGTGAACCACAACTACTGAGCCCGCGTGCCACAACTACTGAGCCCGCGTGCCACAACTACTGAGCCCACGTGCCTAGAGCCCATGCTCCTCAACAAGAGAAGCCAGTGCAATGAGAAGCCCACGCACCACAATGAAGAGTAGCCCCCACTCGCTGCAACTAGAGAAAGCCTGCATGCAGCAGCAAAGATCCAGTGCAGCCAAAAACAAGTAAAATTTTTTTTAATCTGTTTAAAAAAAAAGAAGATGGGATGAAACAGTAAGAGAATCCTGTGCCGTTTGGTGTGCTGGTCCTGTGCTAGGTTGTTAACATCTCTTGTGGATATTAAAGACCTCCAGTTCTCCAGAATGGGACTGTTCTTTGGAAAACTAGCAACATCAGTATTCAATCAGCTGTCTGGAACCAACCAAGACAAGTATCTGAACATAATGGCAAGAGGTTTGTGAACATTTTTTTTTCTTTTTTTTTTGGCCTCACCAAGTGGCATGAGAGGTCTTAGTTCCTCCTGACCAGGGATCAAACCTGTGCCCCCCTAGTGGAAGCTTGGAGTCTTAACCACTGGACCACCAGGGAAGTCCTGGTTTGTGAACATTCTAATCAAATTGATGTGACTTGGGTGTATCTCAGGGAATGAAATAATTAAGAAAGGCTAGGGACTTCCCTGGCAGTCCAGTGGTTAAAAATCCATGCTTCCACTGCAGAGGGCACGGGTTCAATTCCTGGTCGGGGAACTAAAATCCCACATGCCGCCTGGTATGGACAAAAAATAAATACACAAATGGGCGTGCCCCCCCCCAGAAAAAGCCTAATTGTCTCCATTTGATAGTTAAGGAATATGAAATGTGGAAATTCCCAAGGCTGATAGGTGGTTGCACATTTTCTAGAACCCAAGGCTCCATTGCTCTTCCCACCAGGTGACCTAAATAGTTTATTTTACAGAGGTTGCATGCTTGGTATATGCAGTGAAGCATTCAAGGAATCGTGGGCCTCAAAAAGGCTAGTCAGACACCCGGTGCTTGGGATGCTGACCCCAGATAGGGGTGTGAGACTGGCACACAGCTGTGACACAAGGCAGAGAGGGGTCAAGGCCACCAGTGGCTTTACCAAAGAGCCGCAGGATCTCAGGATTGGGAAATCTTCCCCACCTCCATAGGACCTCCCATAGGACCCGGGAAGGCTTCATAAAGGAGGTGCCATCAGAAGCAGGACATTCCAGGCAAAGAGAAGAAGTCAAGACCCAGGGGTGGAAGCACCTATAGTGTGTGCGGAACCCATAGCTGGAACAAAGGCTCTGCATAGAGCAGAAATAATTCAGTACTGCCTCTCACTATATGCCAGGCTGGTGCTAAACGACTCATTTCACAGTACGGACTCAGTCCCATGGTAAACAGATTCAGAGAGGGAATATAACTTAACCAGCAAGTAGGTGGGGAGGAGGGGGTGGAGGAGAATAAGGGCTGGGGGGGAGATTGGTGTGAGGTCAGAGTGGGCTGAGCCACAGGCTCAGACGTTTTGATGTTAATATACAAAAGAATCACAGGAAAGAATGTCTCCCAGGGACTTCCCTGGTGGTCCAGTGGTTAAGGGTCCACGTTCCCACTGCAGGGGGCACAGATTCGATCCCTGGTTGGGGAACTAAGATCCTGCATGCCATGCAGCTTGGTCAAAAAAATAAAGACTGATTAGGAAGATGATTAATAAAATTTACGGCCAAAAAAAAAAAAGTCTCCCAGCTCTCTCTCTGCTCCTTAGTTCCTTTCTCCCTCCCCCAGTTTTTTCTCTCTGCCTCATCCTTCCCCTCTCTTCCTTCAGTCTCCCTGCCCAGCCCAATGCTCACCCTCGGCAACAGGGACAAGCAGGGCCAAAGACAAAATGAAGGCAAAATGCAGACTGGTGAGCTAAAACTACTTTAAAACCTATTCGGTTTTTAATCTATAAAGAGGTCAAAGAAACCCAGTATATTCGTGAACAAACATTGTACCAGGAGGCTCTAGAATTGACTCCCTTCCTTGTTTACCAGCCTGGGTGATACCCCCTTGTGGCATCAGTGTCAAAACACTTTACTATTAATCTGAAAAAGAATGAATATATGTATGTGTATAACTGAATCACTATGCTGTACACCTGAAACTTAACACAACATTGTAAATCAACTATACTCCAATAAAGTTTTTTTTAGAAGAATTAAATTTTAAAACCTATATGGGAGCGACTTCCCTGGTGGTCTGGTGGGTAAGACTCTGCACTCCCAGTGCAGAGGGCCTGGGTTCGATCCCTGGTCAGGGAACTAGATCCCACGTGCATGCCAAAAATAAGAGTTCACATGCTGCAACTAGGAGTCCGCATGCCGCAACTAAGAAGTCCACATGCCGCAACTAAGAGCCCACATGCCACAACTAACACCCGGAGCAGCCAAAATAAATATTATTTATTTATTTATCTATTTATTTATTTTGCGGTACGCGGGCCTCTCACTGTTGTGGCCTCTCCTGTTGCAGAGCACAGGCTCCGGACGCGCAGGCTCAGCGACCATGGCTCATGGGCCTAGCCGCTCCGCGGCATGTGGGATCCTCCCGGACCGGGGCACGAACCCATGTCCCCTGCATCGGCAGGCAGACTCTCAACCACTGCACCACCAGGGAAGCCCCAAAATAAATATTTTTTTTTAAATAAAAAATAAAATCTATATGGGAAAAGAATCTAAAAAAGGTTGAATATATGTATATGTACAACTGAATCCCTATGCTGTACACCTGAATAACACATTGTAAATCAACTATACTCCAATAAAAATTTTTAAAAAAATTAAAAAACAAAACAAAACAAAAACTACTATTCACTGTCACAATTACTTTGAAATTAAGAGCTCCTTGACTAATTTTTAACTTTTAAGACATTATTTCAAAATTAGCCTATAATCTGAGGCTTTAGTGATTTCTTCTCTTGCACTCAACTCTAATTAAAATATTCATAAAATGCACTGTTCTTGGGGGAACCTGTTGAAAATTCAGATTCTAGGCCCCTCCCAGGACAATTTGGCTGTACTGGGTATTAGCTAACCAGTGCCCGGGGTCCCAGCTACTTTTCAAGGGCCTACAAAAATGTCTAAGGACTGAAGAAAAATGCATCATTTCCAAAATCTGACTCAAAAACTGCAAAATCAGCATAATTGTTTAAGACTACAAAAGCTAACATTGTCAATAGCTGCAATATAATTCTTACATAACTATGTAAACGTAATAAAGGTTCTAGAGAAAGAACAATATTATTTTTAACAAAACTCAGATTTGTAAAATTTATCAATATGTTTTCAAAAATGTTACAGAATTTCTTCCTCCCTCCTCAAAAAAAAAAAAAATAGTTACAGAGAATGTATGTCTATATGGCCTGTGAGTACATTTTATTCATTCGGTATGAGGTGTGACGTAGCCTCGGAGGATATTACAGAGGCCTACAAACTCCAGGAAATGGCCCTGCCTTTAGGGCCAGAGATTCTGATCCAGAAGCTCTGAAATGGGGCCCAGGAACCTGCCCTTTAACCAGCATCAGCCAGTTCCTATGGGAGGGCCACAAACCCCATGTGGGAAAACACTGCTGTGGCTAATGGGGAGATATTGAAGAAACCTGAGCAGGAGAGAAGCATCAGCAGAGCTAAACTTCAGGGCAAGTAATCAAGAGTATTTTATCTAAGGGACTTCCCTGGTGGTCCAGTGGTTAAGACTTTGCCTCCCAAGGCAGGGGGTGCGGGTTCAATCCCTGGGCAGGGACCGAAGGTCCCACATTCCTTGCAGCCAAAAAAGCAAAACACAAAACAGAAGCAATATTGTAACAAGTTCAGTAAAGACTTTAAAAATGGTCCACATCAAAAAAACTTTTAAAAATTAGTATTTTATTTATTTAAGATGGTAGAAAAAGGGGCGACCAAGGGTTACCAGCATCTGAGAAACCAAGCCCTGAGACTTTGTGAGAGTTCATGTATAACGTACGTGTGTGCATTTTCTTCAGGACCTTCCATAGCTTTAATCAGATTCTTAAAGGAAGCCACTACCCAAGACAGTTAAGAATCTCTGGCCCATGATTTCCTCCCAAGACTTGCAAAGCCCCAGGGATTATCAAAGGTTTTCCAGGCACATCACTACAAGCAGTAAAAGTGCCTATTTCAATATCGATTTTCAAAATTAATAACTATTTAAAATATTTAAAAATAACTCTGAAACAGAGCGTGTGTTGAGCAGAAGGCGCACACAGCGGCCAGACTCTAAGGCGCTCGGAAGCCCACACACGACTCATTCGCTGCACAGCCACTATCACCAGCCTTCATCCAGCCACAGCCATTCAGATCGTTGCGAGGTTCAAATTGTCTTTAATCTTAGACCTTTATGGTTAATTTATACCCAGAATGGACAACTGGTTGAAAACAGGAAGCATAGGGAACGCAGAGGTTGGAAAATGTTAATGTGGGAGCATAAACGTGACCGTCATTCTGTGCGTGTGTCAAGTCATTGATTCTCACTCCATTTCTATGAAACAGTAGAAAACAAACAGGACCAAAGCAGGTGCAGGGAGATTGTGACTTACTTAGGTTCCATTGTCCCATAATGGAAACAAAGCTAAAGACCTGCTGCTCAGCAGCACCTGGGAGCTTGTTAGATGTGCAGAATTTCAAGCCCCACAGTAGACTTACTAAATCAATCTTTTCTTTTTTTTTTTGGCTGCGCTGGGTTTTCGTTGCTGTGCGCGGGCTTTCTCTAGTTGGGGCTACTCTTCATTTTGGTGCACGGGCTTCTCAGTGCAGTGGCTTCTTTTGTTGCAGAGCCCTGGCTCTAGGCGTGCAGGCTTCAGTAGTTGCAACGTGTGGGCTCAGTAGTTGTGGCTCGTGGGCTCTAGAGCGCAGGCTCAGTAGTTGTGGCGCACGGGCTTAGTTGTTCAAGGACATGTGGGATCTTGCTGGACCAGGGATCGAACCCGTGTCGCCTGCATTGGCAGGCGGATTCTTAACCACTCGCCACCAGGAAAGTCCCTCAATCTTCACTTTGACAATCTTCATTAACAAAG
Organism: Mesoplodon bidens; assembly: GCF_964165515.1. NCBI lineage: Eukaryota > Metazoa > Chordata > Mammalia > Artiodactyla > Ziphiidae > Mesoplodon > Mesoplodon bidens. The sequence continues at coordinate 51,752,689 of NC_138179.1, read as the reverse complement.
TTTGAGAAGCACCAGCTTGGACCATAAAACTAGCAGACCTCATAGAGTGATCTGTAAGCTGGTTAAAGAAAGACGGTAACGTTATGAGTTTACATTTTTTATAAATGCATTTTCCATTACAATTTCAGATAGGCATTGAAATGCACAAAAACAGACCGTTGAAGAATGGAAAGCAACAGTTATGAGCTAAATATGAACTGATTAGTACCATGGTACACTGATTAGTACCACGCATCTCCAGATTATTCAAGCAGACAGCACCTGAAAATTATTTTTCTCCTAACATGCTGTTTTCATTTATGACACAGCAGCTCCTTTGTAAGTACCAGGTCATATCCATCCCTTGGTACATATCTCTGTTTGCTTTTAGACCATTGCTTTTGTCTAAAAAAAATAATAATAAAGCTGGTTCTATTGAAACGCAAAAAATAAATAAATAACATGGCTCCGGCTGGGAGGTGCAGAAACCTGGCTGCCACAGCAGTCAGCTGGGGCACTCTTTACTGGTACCAAGCCTGAGCTCAGCCCACAGAGCCTCAGGCCAGAACCCCTGGAGTGGCCCATAAGTGATCTCTCCATTGGCCACTACCGAACCCTACCAGAGCTGCAGGTCCTGTTCGTCTGATTAAGGATGTCAAAAACAACGTTGGAGGAGAAAATACAGTGATGGCTATATCAAATGTGGCTTCTCACTTACTGGGACCAAAGACAGCGCCCATCTCTCATGTGCTATCTGTAATGTGCTTGCATAAGTAGCCTGAAACTCTCTTATATCACCCTCCAGGAAAAATAATACAAAGTTTATTAAAAAATATAAGGTGATCCGTATGGACTACAGCTTTAAAAAAATACATAATGAAATTTAAATCTGCATTTCAACATATATTTGTTCTCATAACCGAGCATGATGCAATATCACTTTTTAACTTGTCTAAAATCGTGCTTTTTCTTCTAATTAAATATAAACAATGTTTTGTCACTTTTTAATGGGAAAGTCAAATTTTATCTTTAAATGGTATGATTATTACAGATATTTTATTTCATTTTTATTTTTATTTTTTTATTGAAGTATAGTTGATTTTCATCGTTGTGTAAATTTCTGCTGTACAGCAAAGTGATTCAGTTTTACATATATAAATACATTCTTCCTTATATTCTTTTCCATTATGTTTTATCACAGGATATTGAATATAGTTCCCTGTGCTATACAGTAGGACCTTGTTGTTTATCTATTCTATATGTAATACTTTGCATCTGCTAACCCCCAACTCCCACTCCATCCCTCCCCCATCCTCCATCCCCCCCCATCCTCCATCCCCCTTGGCAACCACAGATCTGTTCTCTATGTCTGTGAGTTACAGATTTTTTTTTTTTTTTTTTTTTTTGCGGTACGCGGGCCTCTCACTGTTGTGGCCTCTCCCGTTGCGGAGCACAGGCTCCGGACGCACAGGCTCAGCGGCCATGGCCCACGGGCCCAGCCGCTCTGCGGCACGTGGGATCTTCCCGGACCGGGGCACGAACCTGTGTCCCCTGCATCGGCAGGAGGACTCTCAACCACTGTGCCACCAGGGAAGCCCCAGATTATACTTTAAATTAAGTTTTAAAGAAGAACCTATCGTTACCAACCCCAAATAAATTATCTTTTACTTAAAATGCCTGGCGTATACCTGGCATATGATGAAAATGATCTAAAATTCCCAAGCTGGTTCTCTAGATTCTCGTGGTGGCTTGTGGTGGCTTATGGAATCTTAGTTCCCCACACACTCAGCAGTGAAAGTGGGGAGTCCTAACCACTGGACCGCCAGGGAATTCCTCTCTAGATTCTTTTTTTTTAAATTTATTTATTATTTATTTGTTTATTTTATTTATTTTTGGCCGCATTGGGTCCTAGTCGAGGCATGTGGGATCTTTTATTGTGGTGTGAGGGCTTCTCCCTAGTTGTGACCTCCGGGTTTTCTCTATCTAGTTGAGGTCTGGGAGCTCAGTAGTTGTGGCACGTGGGCTTAGTTGCCCGGCAGCATGTGGGATCTTAGTTCCCTGACCAGGGATCAAACACATGTCCCCTGAATTGTAAGGCAGATTCTTTACCACTGGACCACCAGGAAAGTCCCTCTAGATTTTTCGTATGAGAGTCAAAAGGATCACTGATACAAAAAATTGAGACTCACTGAGAGACATCTCAGATGCTTCGCTGCTGGAGGCGGGACAGAAGACATGGCGTGGGTGACTCTGAAAAGCTTTCCCAGGTTTATGACAGTGCCCCGTGAGCTCATGTAACCCAGGGTTTCTCAACCTCAGCACTATTGATATTTGGGGCCAGGTAGTTATTGGGGGGAGGGAGAGGAGGTGGTCTGTCCCGTGTATCATAGAACATTTAGCAGTATCTCTGACCTCTATGAATTAGATGACAATAGCACTCCTTCCCCTACCCCACCTCCCCAGACAACCAGAACTGTCTCTAGACATTACCAAATGCCCCTGGGGGCAAAATCATACCTCCCTTTTGAGACCCACTGATTTCTCCCATCCTTTCCCTCCTGCTCTACCAGATAGGCTAACCCTGCTCATTTTAAACTTCTCGTAGCATGAGCCATTCATTCATTCAATAAACATTTATTCAGCACCTAGTATGTGCCAGATAGTCTTTGAGGCACTGGGGATATAGCACTAAACAAAGATCCCTGCCCACGTGGAGTTTACATTCCCGTGGGGGAAGACGAACAAAATCAAACAAATGAATTAGATCCTTGTCCAGATGGTGATAAGTGCTATGGAGAAAGAGAGCAGAAAAAGAGTGCCTCTCCCTGTCACCCATGGAATGTGACCCCTTGCCTAAACACAGTGGAAATAATTTCGCTATTTGTACAGTGGTTGGCTTGGCATCTGACTCCCCAACTAGAATAGAAACTCCATGAGAAAAAGGTGTGGTTTGACTTGTTCATTGCTGAACCCCCGCATGGTACAGCGCCTGCACCAAGTAAGTACTCCGTAAATGTGAATGAATGAGCAAATGAATGAATGAACACAGCCGAGAGTTGGCAATGGGGTCTGGACATGGAAGAGAAGGTGTGTCTGGAAACAGAGCTTTAAGATCATGAACGCTGAAGTCATGACAGGGTGAGACCATCAAGGGAGAGAGAAGAAGGGTCCAGACGATCCCTGTGGAACTCCTATATTTGGAAGGAATGGAAGATTCAAGCAGAGGGCTGGACTACAATGTCAAATGCTGCAGGAAACAATTGTAGGCAACTAGGAGACACCCAAGGCCAATGAGCTGGTGACCTTGAGAAGGGTCAGAAGCCCCTTTTCAAGGAGCAGTGTGGGGGGGTGTGAAGAGGTGAGTGCATTGGATACGCACTACTCTTCCTTAAAAATATATATTTTACTTGACTATAAAAACAGTATGCACGCACTGAAAAATTGGAAAAGGGCAAAAAGTAGGAAAAAAGAAAACAGAAATCTATGTAATCCACTATGTGATAATTTCCCTGTGTCCTTAATGTTTTTCAAAAACACCATTATTATTATTTTTTTTTTTTTGCGTTACGTGGGCCTCTCACTGTTGTGGCCTCTCCCGTTGCAGAGCACAGGCTCCGGACGCGCAGGCTGAGCGGCCATGGCTCACGGGCCCAGCCGCTCCGCGGCATGTGGGATCCTCCCGGACCGGGACACGAACCTGTGTCCCCTGCATCGGCAGGTGGACTCTCAACCATTGCGCCACCAGGGAATCCCCCAAAACACCATTATTAATGGCAGAATGATATTTCATCATTAAATCCTCTTGGCCTGTCATCTTTATTAGAGGTAATTCTTTGACAACTCCTTCAATCTCTTCCATAATTTTGGACTCCTTGAGTTTTCTTCTTGATTTTGGAAATGTGTGTTTTTCCAGAAAATTGTCCCCTTAATTGAGATTATCATTTTTATTAGCATAGAAGTATGTACAGTATTTCTTATCATTTTAAAAATCTCTATTTTTAAAAACTAAATCCTTTTTCTCATGTCTAACCACATGGGATTTCTGGTTTTTGAATAATTAGACTTGCTAGATGTTTCTCTGTTTTATGGATTGCCTCCCCAATCCATTCTTAGTCTTATCAACCCTATCATTTTTTTCTGTTTTTCTCAATCATTTATTTCCACATTTATCATTTTTCTTTCCCCCTTACATTCATTGGTTGATTTTGTGGTTCTTTTTCTAACTTCTTGAGTTTAAAGATTCACACATTTGTATTAATTCCTTTGCTTGATGACGAATGCTTTAATGTTCTAAATCAGATTTGGCCCCATCTCTTAGAATTCTCACGGCTGTAATTTTCTAAGTACCTTGTGGTATTCGTTTCCTTTTTGCAGGTTCTTCAAGAGAGTGGGGGTTTTTGGGTTTTTTTTTTTTTTTTTTTTTTGGCCATGCTGCACAGCACGTGGGATCTTAGTTCCCTGACCAGGGATGGAACCCGCACCCCCTGCATTAGAAGTGAGGAGTCTTAACCATTGGACCACCAGGGAAGTCCCTCAGGAGAGTAGCTTTAAATCTCAAATAATCGATGAGGAGGGAAGGGTTCTCACTTCTTAGAGTGATCTGTGTGCTCCCCTCTTTTGGGGGTGGTTATCACAAACCTTTTTTTAACTGGGGCTTTCTTATTGTGGATTTCAATTGTGCACATTTGAAATCACATTTGATAAAAACTTGCTACTCCAAGTGTGATTTGCAGACCAACAGCATCAGGCTAACATGGAAGCTTTTTAGAAACACAGAATCTCAGGTCCCCTATGAGACCAAATGAGTCAGCATCTACATCCTAAAAAGACCCCCAGTGGGTCTCATGCACATTAAACATTGAGAAGCACTGTTAGGAAACCCACTTTAATAAAGCCTCCCTCTATACACTGCATTTGAAATAACTCAAATTACCCCCAAATTAAAAATTGTCAAGAATTATCACAGGGCTTCCCTGGTGGCGCAGTGGTTGAGAGTCCGCCTGCCGATGCAGGGGACGCGGGTTCGTGCCCCGGTCCGGGAGGATCCCACGTGCCGCGGAGCGGCTGGGCCCGTGAGCCATGGCCGCTGAGCCTGCGCGTCCGGAGCCTGTGCTCCGCAACGGGAGAGGCCACAACAGTGAGAGGCCCACGTACCGCAAAAAAAAAAAAAAAAACAAACAGTGATATGACACTTCACACTCAGTAGGATGGCTATAGTCAAAAAGACAAAAGACAAAAAATAACCATTTTTGGTGGAGACATGGGAACCCTCATACGTTGTGGGTGGGAATGTAAAATGGTACAACTTCTGAAGGAAAGAGTCTATCAGTTCCTCAAACAGGTGACCATAGACCTACTCTGTGATCCAGCCCTTCCACTCCTAGGTATATACCCAAGAGAACCGAAGACATGTGTTCACACAATACCTGGTACCTAAATGTTCCTAGCAAGCATTGTTCATAATAGCCGAAAAGTAGCAACAACCCAAATGTCCATCTGATCATGTTAATTGATGAATGAACAAATAAAATGTAGTATATCCATGCAATGCGATATAATTTGGCAAAAAAAGGAACAAAGTACTGATACATGCTTTTTTTTTTTTTTTTTTTTTTTTTTTTGCTGTACGTGGGCCTCTCACTGTTGTGGCCTCTCCCGTTGCGGAGCACAGGCTCCGGACGCGCAGGCTCAACGGCCACGGCCCACGGGCCCAACCGCTCCGCGGCATGTGGGATCTTCCCAGACCGGGGCACGAACCCGTGTCCCCTGCATCGGCAGGCGGACTCTCAACCACTGCGCCACCAGGGAAGCCCTGATACATGCTTTAACATGAGTAAATCTTGAAAGCAATGCTAAGTGAAAGAAGCCAGACACAAAGGGCCACGTTTTGTATGATTCCATTTATATGAAATGTCCAGACATGTCCAGAGACAGAAAGTTGATGAGTGGTTGCCAGGGGAAAGGAGGAATGGGGAGGGACAGCAAAGGGGAACAGGGTTTCCTCTTGGGGTGATGAAAATGGTATTAAATAATGGTAATATCTGGGTAACTTTGTGAATATCCTGAAGGCCCCTGGATTGTATACTTTAAAAGAGTGAATGGTGTGATATGTGAAATATATCTCAATAAATAGGTTATATGTATTTTTTTAATTGCATCCTTTCAAAGCTGGCTGGGTGAGCAAGTTATGAGCAGGGATTTTTGCCCTTGCCACGTGGCACCACTTTGGCTGCTGAACACAAATGTCCTCTACCCTCTGCCAGGGATCGTGTAGAATGAGATGGGTTTATAAATGCAGGAGAGGGGCTTCCCTGGTGGCACAGTGGTTGAGAGTCCGCCTGCCGATGCAGGGGACACGGGTTCGTGCCCCGGTCCGGGAGGATCCCACATGCCGTGGAGCGGCTGGGCCCGTGAGCCATGGCCGCTGAGCCTGCGCGTCCGGAGCCTGTGCTCCGCAACGGGAAAGGCCACAACAGTGAGAGGCCTGCGTACCGCAAAAAAAAAAAAAAAAAAAAAAAATTTCAGAAGAACTTCAGTAAAGCCTGGAGAAATACACTGCCCCCTCTCCCTTCCCTGAAATAGCTTCTCACAATAGCCAAGTGAGGTCACAGGTAAACTCAGCCATCAAAACCTCCTCCCATTTCTCCTTAGCCCCACTGTCCCTCCAACCAACCCCACTCAAAGACTGCCATACAGGGAACAGAAAAGCAGCAAGGAAAGACTTTTATTTAATGCTTGTGAAATCAAACTGCCTAAGTTCAAATCTCAGTGGATGAGCCCTGTGTCCTGGGCAAATCACTGTGTTGACTTTGGGATTGATTTGATTGATTTGATTTTATCCTACTTACGAGCTGATAAGTTATTCTTTGATCAATGCCGGCAGAAGACACAAGACTCCTGGGTCAGAGACAAATGACCTTATTAGTTACAACCCAGCTAACAGCATGATTTGCATCAATTCCCCTCGCCCCTCAAGCTCCACAGTTGGTGACACAATATGGACCCAGATGGATGCTTTGTGGGCAGTAATTGCACCTGAGGAACACTGAGCTTGGGGAATCTCCCTACTCCCATCGAGAGATCAAGAACCTCATCCTTCAAGGTTACTCGCTCCAAAGACATCCCCGAGACATGGCCCAGGTGAAGAGTGGTCATAACCTTGCATTCTTGGCCTCCTCAGCAAGAACATTCAGGGATGCTCAAGGTCCATAGTGGATTGCTTCATTGCTTCTCCCATCAATCACCAACTCTTTCTGTGCCTTGGTTTCTTCAGCTATAAGCTAGGGACAAGAGTGTTACCCTCCTTGTGGGGTTGTGGTAGGGATTAGAAGACATAATGCATGTAAAGTGCTTACCATGGAGGTCTGGCCATAGAAATGCTCCCTAAATTTTAATCACCGTCATTCTGGGAAGAGGGAGGGGAACGTGTTATAGATGTCAGGAGGCTTTCATGGAGGAGAGCTTCAAGGTCCAGGGTGTAGAAGGGTAACTGAGGACATGGGAAGAGACGTGACCCAAGAATCGGCTCACCTAGCAAGCTGGGTGCGTGCGAATGTTTCAGGACTGCAAGCAGTACTGATTGCTCTGGGCACTGATCCACGCATGTCCTCGGTATAATCGGGAACATAAGGAAATAAGGAGGTGCTTTGATTAGTTGTTCAAGGCCAACACAGCCTGCGCTAAACAGAACCCTTTGTATTAGATAAAGTTATAAGTAATGTACATCCAGCTCCTGAAATGTGCTTTTAATTACAAAAAGTATAATAGAGGTAAGATAAAGCCTAAATAAGTACGCCATAGTGGACTGAGGGCTTTGCGGTTTTGCCTGAGCGAGCAACAGCCCTCTACCACTGTGCTTTAACGCATACATCTTGTGTGTTGGACTCATTTTCGTCTCTGACTGAACAACTGCAACACAGGGAAATAGACAAGGTTCCCCCGCTTACATCGCCCCCAACCACCTGTGGTACCTTAAGCTCGCATCATACTGTCTTTCCTTCAAGAGAAAAGGCAGGAAGTCCCTCTTGATCAACACTGTGTCCCCAGGGTCAGCACAGTGCCTGGCACTAAGTGAGAACTTAGAGAATTTTTGTTGAAGAAACAGATGAATGCATGAATGAACGAATGAAAAAGTGAAGGCACAAGGTCTCTAAGCAGGCAGGAGGGTCTGGGATGAAGGACCCCGGTAGGGGGATTGATCTTGAACAGAGCTATGCCCCCTCTAGTAACGGCAGAAAGGAGAAAAGGATGGAAGGCAGGGATTTCCCTGGTGGTCCAGTGGTTAAGACTCCACGCTTCCACGGCGGGGGCACAGGTTCGATCCCTGGTTGGGGAACTAAGATACCACGGGGCCTAAAAAAAATTAAAAATAAGAAAAAAGGATGGAAGGCAGACTTGGACAACCTTGGTCATGGTGGAGAGATGGGGGCTGATGTCAGATGACTTTGAGAGTGAAGGGAGAGATTATTCACAAGGTTGCCAGGCAACAGCCCAGCTGCAGACTATTAATCTGCAGACTATTAATCTGTAATCGAATCAACCAGCCACTTTCAGGAACTTTCCTGTTTGCAAGGAGAGGGAAACAGAAACTGAGGGGTAGTGGCATCCTCTGCCAGGAACTGGGGACCAGCCTGGCAGGTGCTGAAGCAGGACAAGAGCAGCAATCCAGATGCACCACACACAACTGAAACGACAAACCCTGTGGCCCGGGCTGGGGAGGAAAGTGAGACTGGGAAGGGTAGGTGGGTTGTGAGGACCCAGATGGGGCTGGGGAACTGGAGGTCCCAGCAAAGGTAGATTCAGCAGGTGCTGGGCTTCAGGAGAAAGGGTAGAACAGGAGGCTGTGGGCAAGGAGAGGCTGCAGTAGCTGGAGACTAAGACGACGGACCAGGTTCACAGCTCAGCCGCCTCGTCTCCTACCCGTGGGGTCTGGGGTAAGCGACTCAACCTGGCCGACCACCCCTAAAGTGCACCTGAGGAAAGAGTCCTCTCATATTAGTACTTTTAGAATTATTTTCCCATTTAAAAACACTATCGGTGGGACTTCCCTGGTGGTCCAGTGGTTAAGACTCCATACTCCTGATGCAGGGGGCTCGGGTTCGATCCCTGGTCGGGGAACAGATCCCGTGGGCTGCAACTGAGACCTGGCGCAACCAAATAGATATTTTTAAAATAAAAACACTGTCGTGGAAGTGGGGGGGAACTTCCCTGGCAGTCCAGTGTTTAACACTCCGCGCTTCCACTTCAGGGGGCGCGGGTTCGATCCCTGGTTGGGGAACTAAGATCCCGCAAACCGCGCAGCACAGCCAAAAAAAAAAGAGAGAGAGAGAGAGAGAGAGAGAGAAAGAAGGTGAGAGGCAGGGCCAGGGAGAGAAGGCTGGGATGGGAGCACCTCTGCTCTCTCTCCTCTCCGCCCGCCCGGCCTGTCACCTGCCCTTGAGGTTGGCGGGTGGCCTCTCCAGTTCAGCCTGAGGGCATCATACGGGCTGTCCTCTAGGTCCTGCTACCTTATGACCTTCGGACAGCAGGTGAGGCCAGAAGTCGTGAACCCACCTCCTTCTCCCCAGCCCCAGCCCCAGCCCTGGGAGGAACCGTGGATGCCCATGTGGATATGCATGGCACCCAGGTGTCACTGTTTGTCCCAGCACCTTCACACCCTCCAAGGCCCGTTGCCTGGGGCGGGGTGACTGAGTCACCATCAACCTCTCCCTTTTTCCATATCAATAACTGATTAGGAAGCCAAGGCACTGCCTTCCAGACAGCAGCTCATCAGAGGTTTCCCAAGGCCAGTCTTGGCAGCAGGGAGTGTAGCTGGGGCGAGGGGTGGGGGACGTGGTGGCAGCCGAGTCCAGGGAAGCTTTTCCCCTTGACAGGGAACCGTCGCTTTTGTCTATTTTATGTGTTCCCCCTCCTCAAGAATCTAAACTCCACCAAAGCAACGAGAGGGCCGGTCACAGTCACCTCTTATCCCCAGGGCCTCATCAGACCGTGGTTTACAGCACATGCTCGATAACTGGAACAAACATGGACTAGATGGACAGTCAGATGCCCTGACGAACATCTCCCTTAATTGCACTGGAAAAATCACCCGCGAGCTCACTCAGCGTCCGTTCTCACTGACAGAAGCCTTCAAAAGTCTGGAACTCCTTGGATTCATTTTCTAGTGCTGCCATAATAAATTACCACAAACTTAGAAGCTTAAACCAACGCGAATTCATTCCCTCACAGTTCTGTAGGTCAGGAGTCCAGGTAGAGCATGGCCCACTGGGCCGAAATCAAGGTGCTGCCAGGGCTGCATTCCTTTCTGGAGGTGCCAGGGACAAATCCAAGTTCAAGTTCATCCAGGTTGTTGGCTGAATTCAGTTCTTGGCGGTCGTGGGGCTGAAATGCCTGTTCCTTGCTGGTGGTCAGGGGGGACCACTTCACTCCTTAAGGTCACCTGCATCCCTCACCTCGTTGCCCCGCACCCGTCTTCAGACCAGCAAGGGCTGGTCCTTCTCACTCTTCAAATCTCTGGTTCATCTTTCAGCCGCGTCACTTCTGCCTCTGGCCCACGAGCGCTCTCTGTTTTTTTTGGTTTTTTGTTTTTCTGGGTTTTTTCGTTTTTTATTTATTTTTGGCTGTGTTGGGTTTTCATTTCTATACGAGGGCTTTCTCTAATTGTGGCAAGCGGGGGCCACTCTTCATCGCGGTACGCGGGCCTCTCACTATCGCGGCCTCTCTTGCTGCGGAGCACAGGCTCCAGACGCGCAGGCTCAGTAGCTGTGGCACACGGGCTCAGTTGCTCCGCGGCATGTGGGATCCTCCCAGAACAGGGCTCGAACCCGCGTCCCCCGCATTAGCAGGCAGACTCTCAACCACGGCGCCACCAGGGAAACCTCTCGCTCTCTGTTTTTAAGGACTCATCTGATTAAACTGGGCTCACTCAGATCATCCAGGGTAAACTTCCCATTTTAAAGTTTGTAACCATAACCGCATGTGCACCATCTCTTGTGCCACGCACTGTCCCAGGGACTGAGGTGTGGACCTCTTTGGGGGACCTTTATTCTGCCCATCACACCCCCCACTGGGAGGAGAAAGACCCCAGAACTAGGAGGATAGAGACCTGAGTTTCCGGCCCAGCTCTCCTTGGTCAGTCATGTAAACTTGGGACAGGGATTGCTTCACCTGTCTGAGCCTCAGTTTCTTCATCTGTAGAATGGGGACACGCTAGCATTTGTGTCTGAGGATCATGATGAAGAGCAACTGCATTCATTCCCCCCGAAGGGCTTATCAGTGCCTGGCACTCGGCATGGTCATTACCGTGAAGGGTCCACAGGCAGCAGGAGGGGCCTGGGCCCCAGGGATCTGCTCTTCAACTTGGTACACCCAGAAACTGGATTTTCTGGTAACTCGGCTATAGTCAAAGCATTGGAACCAGGATTCCACCTTGGTCTCCTCAATTCCAAAACCCTCTGCACACCAGTAGGTGTAGGCCTCTATCCCTGCCACCCCTTTCAATAACAACTCAGGGCAGGTGTCAGGCCAGCAGGAGGGAAAACCTTGGATTCACAGATTTTGCTTTTTAGGGAACTGCGTTCCTTAATCCTTGGCGGGGTGGCGGCGGGGAGAAGCTCCACCGTGTATGCAAAACGTGTGCATAGGTCTTGTCACATTCCCCCTTCATCACAGCCCTGTGAGGTAGGAATGAGTGATTCCCATTTCACAGATGAGGTGAACTGAGACCCAAAGAGGCTAAGGGGAGAAGATGCAAACAAATTAGATGCCCACGATATTCTGGGCAACTGTGCTTTATGTACATCATCTTCAAGACTCCTCTCCAGGGGCTTCCCTGGTGGCGCAGTGGTTGAGAGTCTGCCTGCCAATGCAGGGGACACGGGTTCGTGCCCCGGTCCGGGAAGATCCCACATGCCGTGGAGCGGCTGGGCCAGTGAGCCATGGCTGCTGAGCCTGTGCGTCCGGAGCCTGCGCTCCGCAATGGGAGAGGCCACAACAGTGAGAGGCCCGCGTACCGCAAAAAAAAATAAAAATAAAATAATAAAATAAAATAAATAAATAAAAAGACTCCTCTCCAAATTACTTCCTTCATTTCCTGGGTGGATAAAACAGCCATCTGCCCAAAACTGGAAAAGGACAGAGCCAGGAAACCCTTCCCTTTGCCATCGGACAAGCTCCCCTTGTGAGGAGAACATGCAGTTTCTGTGACTGTGAGCCCCCCCGCAGGCCCGCCAACGCCCACCAGCAGCAGCCGCCTTCCACCATCACCTATTGCATGGGAGTACCTGCTTCTATTTTGTGCAGTGGCCACCCCTCCAGCAACCAGCCTGCAGAAGAACAACCAAAGGAACATAACCCCCTCCTCAGCAGAAATCAAGCCTTGGGCCCTATACAGCCAGGGCTCTGCTGTAAGCTTATAATTTCCTGTTACCACAGCAACGCAAATGCCTCTATTCCCCTAGCATGTGAGCAGAGCTGCTCCCCACCCCACCTTTTCTCCCAAGCCCCCTCAAAGTCCCTTCCGTCTCTGAGATTCTGTGATTCAATTAATTATCAACAATGCCTGCCCCGTTTTTGTCATTTTCATTTATTTCATCTGCTGAGACTCTAGTCCTGCTCCAGATGTGAGTGGTTATTTATCAGAACATTTGGCCACTCGTTGCCATGGACACTTCACAGCCTGCTTCTTTCATCACCTGTTCATTATCAGCAAGTCTGGCTGTGAGCGTGGGTACCACAGCCCCTTATGATACCCAGGGGCATCAAAACTCCCCCAGACAAGGAGGGGCCCTGATGACACATGAACAAGAGCTAAATCTCTAGCCCCAACCGTGGAAAAACCAAACACAGCCTAGAGCTAGTTATATCCACCCAAACCAGGTCGACGCAGCAGTTTATCAAATAAGTTGACCAAACGCACCCTTTGGTTTTCTGGTACATTCGGGCAAACGCTTTAGTCTCTTTGCTAACCATTTAAAGATGTATTTCGATACTGAAAAGTGCAGATTACTGTCTTGCTTTGAAAACAAAATGAGGGAGCCTGGAAGTGCAGGAACCTAAGGAACTGGCTTTGATGGGGGATGCAAGGGGTGGGGGAGGAGGGACAGACCTGAGAGATGATGGGGAACCCCAAGCTAAACCCAGCCCAGCGCAGAGGGCAGCAAAGGCATCAGAAGGGGGACGCTCAGGGTTTTCCAGGTAAGGGAGGTGAAGGGGCTTCAGAGGCAGCCAGGACGCAGCCACCAGGCAGAGAGAGCGGGGCCATCAGCCCACGGCCCATTGCTCCTGATAACTATGACACGTCCTGTTTGCAGAGCCCAACAGAGGGGACAGGGGATCGATACCTCACTCCCTGCTCTTCAAACATGAACGTGTCAGGAAATATGCTTCCTCTGTATCTAAGGTCACTCGGTCCATCCAACTGGGATGTGGTCCAAGGGATGATCACCAGGCTGCTGACCCCAAGGACATGGCAGGGGGCTCTGTCCTGAGCCCAGGGAGCCGGTCTCCCACCTGATATGCCCCAGCTGAAGAATTGCCCCCACTCTGCTCCCGCCCCTCTCTGTGAAGTTCAACTCGCCTTCCCTTCCCCCACATCTGGACGGCTGACTAAATGACAGGGTGGGGCGGGGCTGAGGTACCTGTGCCCATCCTTGTTCCTCTGCAGTGGGGAGCCTGGCCTCCTGGAGGAGGAGGGCTTGGGAGGGCCCTTGAGGGTTTATAAGTCAGGCTGGAGCGCCCAGCAGAGCAGAGAACTGAGGCGCCTGGCCAACAGCAGCGACACGCATCTCCCAACTCTGCAGGTGAGAGCACCCAGGAAGGGAGGGGAGAAGCTGGGAGGAGGGTTAATGGGACCCCTGCCCTCATCCAGGTAGCAGGCTCACACCTCAGTGTCTCCAGGGCTGGGAGCCTTCCCTTAGCCCTTAGCTGGGTTAGATCTCAGCTCTAGGACCCACCCTGGCATCCCAACCTGTGCCTCGAGCCGCTCTGCTGCCCCAACCAGGGCCCTTCCCTGACCCTCTGACTCCATGCTCACCCCAGCCCTGCGGGATGAGGACGAAGACTATTCTCCCATCTCTCGGGGGAGAAAACTGAGGCCCAGAGAGACATGTGACTTGCCCAAAGTCACACAAATTGGGCAGGGTTGGAACTGGAACCTACAGCTCCTAGACCCATCTCAAGCTCTTTCCTAGACCAGCACTGTCTCATGGAACTTTCCATGTTGGTGGTAACCTTCCACAGCCTCACTGTCCAATATGGTATCTGCCAGCCACATGTGCACTAAAAATGTGGCTTGTGCAAGAGAGGAATTTGTGTGTGTATGTGTGGCCACCCAGCATGTGGGATCTTAGCTCCCTGACCAGGGATTGAACCCGTGCCCCCTGCAGAGGAAGCACGGAGTCTTAACCACTGGACCACCAGGGAAGTCCCAGGAATTTTTAATTTTTATTAATTTAAATGTAAAGAGCCACATGTGGCTGGTGGCTACCATATTGGACAGCGTCGCTCTAGATCACTGGTTTTTCAGGTTTGTTTCTTTAGCAGCAGGGCCCTTTCTCTTCCAAAAGAAATCTAACAGAGGGCTTCCGTGGTGGCGCAGTGGTTGAGAGTCCGCCTACCCATTCAGGGGACACGGGTTCGTGCCCCGGTCCGGGAAGATCCCACATGCCGCAGAGCGGCTGGGCCCGTGAGCCATGGCCGCTAAGCCTGTGCGTCTGGAGCCCGTGCTCCACAACGGGAGAGGCCACAACAGTGAGAGGCCTGCGTACCGCAAAAAAAAAAAAAAAAAAAAAAGTTCACTTTCAGTTGCAAGACTTAAGCATTACAGAACGGCTCACATGGCCTCAAATTCTTCAGAACAGTTTGGAAACCATTGTTCTGGGTTTTAAATTCCTCCGAGAGAAGCAGTCACTGTAACTAGGGTAGGTAAGGAGCAAAGGGGCAAGGCTTGAGGTTGGGAGTTAGGGGAGATCTGGCAGGACCTGGAGGAACAGACCACAACCCCACGCAGAACTGCAGACCCATCAGCAGGGAGGGTCCTGGCCCTGCCTCTGGGTGCCCCACCTTTAAGCTCAACCCCTCTCTCCTTTGCAGACAAGATGCAGCGACGGTGTGCGTATGTGCTGATCCTGGTGCTGGCTCTGGCCGTCTTCTCTGAAGCTTCTTGGAAGCCCCACTCCCACCTGCAAGATGCACCCTTGGGTCCAGGGGCCAATAGGGGCCAGGAGCCACGTGGGCTGGACCAGCTGGGCCCAGCCTCTCACCACCGAAGGCAGCTGGGGCTCCAGGATCCCTCACACTTGGTAGCAGGTCGGAGCTGCTGACAACAGTCCCTACTTGCCTCGCCCAGCCTGCCTTAGCCCAGGTCCCCCCAGGCCAGCCCTGACAGTCTCCAGAGGCTAGGCGTCCTTCCCCCATCCTCATCTCCTCTCCCATCTCTGACCCTCAGACCTGTCCAAGAAGCAGGGACCATGGGTGGAAGAAGACGAAGAAGCATATGGATGGATGGACTTCGGCCGCCGCAGTGCCGAGGAAGGGGACCTACGTCCCTAGAGCCAAGCTTGAGAGCCCAGCCACCTCCCAGCCCAGCCTAGCCCAGCCCCATGAAACATAAATCGAAATAAACTAGCTTCCAATGGATCACATTGTGTCAAGTGTCACGGGGCAGGGAATGGGGGTTGCGGCAGAGTTGAGACAGGGAGGAGGGTTGAGCACGCCCCTAGGGGCAGGGATACTGGCTAAGTCTCCTGGGTGTCCCCAGAGTTTAACGTTGAACAAGACTCTATAGTGTGGGTGGGAGAATGGATGGTGTTATCGCAACCAGAGTGAGCCTTCTAAAAGAGAAATCAACCATGCCACTCCAGAGTCAACCCCCCAGTGCTTTCCGTTGCACTTAGAATAAAACCTAAGCTCCTGGGGACTTCCCTGGTGGTCCAGTGGTTAAGACTCCACGCTTCCACTGCAGGGAGCACGGGTTGGATCACTGATTGGGGAACTAAGATCCCCGCATGCCGCGTGGCCCAGCCAGAAAAACAAAACAAACAAACAAAAAAAACAACGTGGGCTCCTTGCCATAGCCCTAAGACCTAGCCCTGCTGTCCTCTTCCACCTCATGGGCGCCAAATTCCTTCCTCCTTCCTCTTCCTTCCTGCTACTCAAGCGCACCAGGCTCTTTCCTGCCCTGAACCTTTGTCCTTGCGGTTCCCTGTGCGTGGAATGCACTTCCTGGGCACAAACATGGCCGGCTCCTCTTTTTCTCTTGCGTCTTGGTTGAAAGGCCTCTTCCTGAGAGACCTGCCCTTTCTGCTCCTCGCAGGCACGCAGCCCCCAATAGTCTTTCATCACAGCATAGTACCGTCTGCAGAGCGCATTTCACAGTCTGTCGTTGCTTTGTTTGCCAGTTTATTGTCTGCCTCCCCAGGTAGAAGGGAAACTCTGTATGGGTGGGGACCACGTGTCCTTCTTCCCTGCTGTATCCCTAGTGCCAAGAACAGGAGATACCCCATAAATATTTACCAAATAGGGGACTTCCCTGGTGGTCCAGTGGTAAAGAACCTGCCTTATAATGCAGGGGATGCAGGTTTGATCCCTGGTCAGGAAACTAGGATCCCACATGCCGCGGGGCACCTAAGCCCGCGTGCCACAACTACTGAGCTCGTGTGCCTCAACGAGAGAGCCCGCGTGTCACAAACTACAGAGCTCACGCGCTCTGGAACCCGCGCCACAACTAGAGAAGAGAAAAATCCACCCACCATAACTAGAGAAGAGAAAATCCACACGCCACAACTAGAGAGAGGCCCGAGTGCCGCAGCAAGGGGTCCCGTGTGCCGCAACTAAGACCCAACGCAGCCAAAAATGAATTAAATAAATAAAGAATTTTAAAAATATTTATCAAATGGATAGGCACGTGGCCGGCACACACACTTGGCGTTTCGCTCGTATCCCTTTACTGTTCCTGTGCCTGTCACAGCATCCTACCACAGACACCTGCTACTCTCCACCTGAGGGCTTTCAGAATGCAAGGCAGGCTGGAAATTCTGGGGAGTTAGTACCTCCAGAAGCATCTGTCAGTCAGTGACAGATTAGAGCTGGAGAATAATTACCCCAGCTCCCTCACCCCTGGGGTGGGGTAACACTGAGGTGTATGCCTCTCTGTCTCCCACGGGTCCCCAGTAGCATTGAGCCCTAGTTACCCACAACAGTAAGCTGCTCAATTATATCCTTTATTGGCTCCCTTCCCTTCCCTGTCTCACATCCTTAGGCTGCTATGGATATTTCTTGTGATCACCACCCAAATAAACTACTCGCATTCAAATCCCTATCTCCAAGTCTGCATCTGGGGGAACTCATCCTAAGACAGCGGGTGTTAGAAGGGGTTATAGGAAGTAAGACCCCCATGATGGGATTCTGAGATTTGGTCCTGCACCAGCCAGACCCCAGTGCTGTGCTAAGAGGGGTGCTGATAACACCTGAAGCATCACAGTCACCTGTGGATTCTCTCACCTTACATCACAATTCCATTCTAGCAAGCCTGCCTCTCTGAGCCTTTTGTCTCCTTCCTCAATACTCTGCTGAGGCAATTCAGACATCTTCGATTCAATTGCTGTATACTGTTGTTTTGTCTGAGCTTCAAGGAGTCATTGCCAGCGAGGCATTTGGCTTCAGGTGTCTTTGCCAGGAAATTAAATCCTGAGTCATAGGAGAGTAAGCATCCTTGTCTCCCATATCAATAAACTCTCCCCTGGGAATTCCCTGGCTGTCCAGTGGTTAGGCCACATTTTCACTGCCGAGAGCCTGGGTTCAATCCCTGGTCGGGGAGCTAAGATTCCGCAAGCCGGGCGGCGTGGCCAAAATAAAATAAAATAAAATAAAATAAACTCTCCCCTAGCCAGTCATTCTACCATTCTCCAGCTCACCCTCCTGGGTCTACCAACCTCAAAAATCCACTCCTATATTTGTTGTCCTGGTCCCCGCTGGTACATATTATCCAGGTCATTCAGCTCCTGCAGCATTTGGCAGAGAATAATCCGTCTCTTCTCTTATCTGGGACAGTACTTCTCCACATGCTAAGACCTGACGTTAGCTTGTGGTTTAGAAATGCCTAAGGGTGGCAGGGGCAAATCTTGAGAAACATCATTTCAGGAGGCATCTGCCTCAAGGAGGTCTTTGCAGACTCCAGGTAAAGGGAAGCTGCTCCCCTCTGGCAAAGTAGAGGGCCTTCTTCCAGCCCAGAGGATTCCCAGGAACTGGGAGTTCAAGATTCTTTTACTTTTTTTTTTTAATTGAAGTGTAGTGGATTGACAACGTTGTGTTAGCTTCTGGTGTACAGCAAAGTGATTCAGTTATACATATGTGTACATATTCTTTTTCATAGTCTTTTCCATTATGGTTTATTACAGGATGTTGAATATAGTTCCCTGTGCTATACAGTAGGCTCTTGTTGTTTATCTATTTTATATGTAATAGTGTGTATCTGCTAATCCCAGACTCCTAATTTATCCCACCACCTTTCCCCTTTGATAACCATAAGTTTTTCTTTTCTTTTCTTTTCTTTTTTTTTTTTTTTTTTTTTTTGTGGTATGCGGGCCTCTCACTGTTGTGGCCTCTCCCATTGCGGAGCACAGGCTCCGGACGCACAGGCCCAGCAGCCATGGCCCACGGGCCCAGCCGCTCCACGGTATGTGGAATCCTCCCAGACCGGGGCACGAACCTGTGTCCCCTGCATCGGCAGGCAGACTCTCAACCACTGCGCCACCAGGGAAGCCCTCTTTTCTTTTTTAAATGGGGTAGGGGATTTATCTGTTTGTTTGTTTGTTTGTTTTGGCCTTGGGACACAAGGCTTGCAGGATCCTAAATCCCACCCCCCCGCCAGAGATCAAACCTGGGTCACGGCAGTGAAACTGCCGAGTCCTAACCACTGGGAATTCCCCATAAATTTGTTTTCTATGTCTGTGAGTCTGTTTCTGTTTTGTAGACAGGTTCGTGTCATTTTTTTTCTTAATTAATTAACTTATTTTTGGCTGCATTGGGTCTTCACTGCTGTGCACGGGCTTTCTCTAGTTGCAGTGAGCGGGGGCTACTCTTCGTTGCAGTGCACGGGCTTCTCATTGCGGTGGCTTCTCTTGTTTCGGAGCACGGGCTCTAGGCACACAGGCTTCAGTAGTTGTGGCTTGCAGGCTCTAGAGTGCAGGCTCAGTAGTTGTGGCACACGGGCTTAGTTGCTCTGTGGCATGTGAGATCTTCCTGGACCAGGGCTCGAACCCATGTCCCCTACATTGGCAGGCAGATTCTTAACCACTGTGCCATCAGGGAAGTCCCTGTGTCATATTTTAGATTCCACATGTAAGTGATATCTTTTGGTACTTGTCTTTCTCTGACGTCCTTCACTTACTATGATAATCTCTAGGTCCATCCATGCTGCTACAAATGGCATTATTTCATTCTTTCTATGGTTGGGTAGTCTTCCATTGTATATATGTACCACATCTTCTTTATCCATTCATCTGTCGATGGACATTTAGGTTGCTTCCATGTCTTGGCTATTGTAAATAGTGCTGCTATGAACATAGGGGTGCATGTATCTTTTCAAATTAGAGTTTTGCCCACATATATGTCCAGGAGTGGAATTGCTGGGTCATATGGCAACTCTATTTTTAGCTTTTTAAGGAACCTCCATACTGCTTTCCATAGTGGCTGTACCAATTTACATTCCCACCAACAGTGTAGGAGGGTTGGGAGTTCAAGATTCTTAAGGGCATCTCCTCAAATGTTCCACCCATGGGTGTCATGGTCCCATTCCTTTCATTCTAGGACTTCAGCAGAGGAGACTTTTGGGGTTCTGCTTTCAGCCTCCTTTGTTACTCTGCACTCTTACAATCAGGTCTTGGTCCTGATTTCCAATGCAACCTTCCTTTTGTTGCAATGGAGGCCATTTGACTTTCATACCATATCCTGAGTTAATGGTTGGCTGACCTGAGCCTAACATTTTCCTCCTTTAGAGATTCTCTGATGATTAACAATAGCCAAGCAACTCCACAGTCATAATAATCATTGCTCTTATCTCTCAAGTGCTGAAGCAATTGATAAGCCAATGCACCCTCATCCACCTGGATCCCATCCTAATTCACTACGGATAAGAATCTCAGTAATTGTGAAGGACCTACTGTATAGCACAAGGAACTCTGCTCAATACTCTGCAATAAATGGAAAAAGAATTTGAAAAGTAATAGATACATGTACATGTATAACTGAATCACTTTGCTGTATACCTAAAACTAACACAACATTGTTAATCAAATATACTCCAATATAAAATAAAAATTTTAAAAAAGGTATCTCAGTGGGCTTCCCTGGTGACGCAGTGGTTGAGAGTCTGCCTGCCGATGCAGGGGACATGGGTTTGTGCCCCGGTCCGGGAAGATCCCACATGCCATGGAGCAGCTGGGCCCGTGAGCCATGGCCGCTGAGCCTGCGCGTCCGGAGCCTGTGCTCTGCAACGGGAGAGGCCACAACAGTGAGAGGCCTGCGTACCGCAAAAATAAAAAAAAAAATTTAAATTAAAAAAAAAAAAAGGAATCTCAGTAATTGTGATGCTACAGATCCCACAGTGCTAGAAATATCTGTGCTGGACAAGAATTTCATGTGAAGTCTCTGGGAAGTCCCCATAAGAGAACTGCAGTGCAGACCCCTACGGCTGGCAAACTTTTTTTTAAAGGGCCAGATGGAAAATATTTTTGGCTTTGCAGGCCAAGAGGCAAAGTCAAGGACATTGCATAGGTACTCAAATAACCATTTAAAGTGTACCCATTTAAACTATAAAAAACACTCTTAGCTTGCAGGCCAAACAAAAACAGGTGACGGGCCTGATTTGGCCCATGGGTCATAGTTTGTTGACCCCTGTTCTAGAGTCAAGGGCATGCTATCTACAGAAGAGAATTATTTACTGTTAAAAAATTCACTCCCAGGGCCTCCCTGGTGGCGCAGTGGTTGAGAGTCCGCCTGCCGATGCAGGGGATACGGGTTCGTGCCCCGGTCTGGGAGGATCCCATATGCCGCGGAGCGGCTGGGCCCGTGGGCCATGGCCGCTGGGCCTGCGCGTCCGGAGCCTGTGCTCCGCGACGGGAGAGGCCACAACAGTGAGAGGCCCGCATACCGCAAAAAAAAAAAAAAAAAAAAAAATTCACTCCCAGCATGCTACTGGGCCCTAGTAGGGAATGAGCACTTGACCACTGGACATTAAGCTACTATGCAATCAGAGTTGCCCATCATGAGCTGGGTGTTTTCAGACTCACCACGTCATAAGGTTGGATGGGCCAAGCAGTGATTCAGTTTAGGATGAAATGGTACACTTGAGATTGGGCCTGAGGAAGGCCAGAGGGCACAAACAAGTTAGTCAGTCACCCACACCCCCAGGCCACCTACGTCTACTGCACCAGTGCTTCTTCCTCGTCTTACCCCTATAGCCTCACTGGAGGTTCCCTATGGACAGCTCATACGGGAGGAAAAATTCAGGCCTGGTTCACGAGGGGGTAGACTTGATAAGCTGGTAAAAACTGAAAATGAACTGCTGCTGAACCACGGCTCACTCTGGGCGGCCGTGGAAGACGGTGGTGAAGGACAGTCTTTCAGGTGGGTAGAGCTTCACATTCTGGACCTGGGCATCCACTTGGCGTGGAGGGAGAAGCGGTTTGGGGGAAGGACACACACAGACCTCTGGGCAGCAGCAGACCGGTCAGGGGACGTGCAAGAGAAAGACTAGAAATTCCGAGACAAAGACATCTGGGACATAGCAAGTAGATAGATCTATGGAGGGCGGCACAGGGCCTGTGGACCTTCGTGTCTCACATCAGTGCCCACCCAAGAGCATCCACTGAAACGACCAGGTGGTCAGGATGTCTCACCCAATGGAGGTCAGCTAGGTGCAGTCTTTGGCCACTCCCTACTTGCACTATGGGCCCATGAATAAAGTGACCATGGTGCCAGAGACAGAGGTCAGACATGGAAACGATAGTCAATCCAGCTACTAACTCTGCTGCACATCTGACTTGTGAGCAGCAGAGGCCATTTCTGAGCCCTGGCTATGGGACCATGCCCTTAGGGGACCAACAAGCCACTTGGTAAATTGATTTCATCAGACACCTTCCACCCTAGAAGGGGCATTGAACCATCCTGGTGGGGAGTGGTTCACGTTCTGAATGTAGGCTTTCCCTTCTGCCCGCAGTGCCTCCTCCAGCACTACAGGACCACAGAGCATCTAAGGACGTACAGTGTGGGACATGCCATCACAGGATCCCATAAAACATGACCTCATATCACCTCACACGGGTCAGAATGGCCATCATCCAAAAATCTACAAATAAGAAATGCTGGAGAGGGTGTGGAGAAGAGGGAACCCTCTTGCACTGTTGGTGGGAATGTAAACTGATACAGCCACTATGGAGAACAGTATGGAGGTTCCTTAAAAAACTAAAACTAGAGCTATCATATGACCCAGCAATCCCACTACTGGGCATATACCCTGAGAAAACCGTAATTCAAAAAGAGTCATGTACCACAATGTTCATTGCAGCACTATTTACAATAGCCAGGTCATGGAAGCAACCTAAATGCCCATCGACAGATGAATGGATAAAGAAGATGTGGCACATATATACAATGGAATATTACTCAGCCATAAAAAGGAACAAAATTGAGTCATGTGTAGAGATGTGGATGGATCTAGAGACTGTCATACAGAGTGAAGTAAGTCAGAAAGAGAAAAACAAATATCGTATATTAATGCATATATGTGGAACCTAGAAAAATGGTACAGATGAACCGGTTTGCAGGGCAGAAACAAAGACACAGATGTAGAGAGCAAACATATGGACACCAAGGGGGGAACGTGGCGGCGTGGGGGGTGCTGGTGGTGTGATGAATTTGGAGATTGGGATTGCTATATATACACTAATAGTATAAATGGATAAGTAATAAGAACCTGCTGTATAAAAAAATAAATTCTTAAAAAATAAAGAAAAAGAAAGAAAATGCATAGGAATTGTTACTGAACTAAACTTGGGTCCGTTTGCCCATGGGCAGTAAAGCCAGTCTGTTGACACTGGGTTGTGGTGAAGGAAAGTGCAGGGGCCAAGCAGGGATTCACTGAGGTGCGTCTTGGGACTTCCTGCCTGGCGATAACCATAAACAGGCAATTGCAGTAACAATAGCCTGACCAGGGCCGATGACCAAGTGCTCAGACCTCTCAGGAATGAGGATCTAGGTTACCTCACCAGGAAAGCAACCTGGACCAGCTGAAGTGCTGACCAAGGAAGAGGGGAATATAGGATGGGTGGTAGAGGAAGGAGATGAGAAATATCATCTAGGGATTCAGGACCAATTGCAGCTGAGGACCACAGCTTATACCATTCATCCTCCAGGTGTAATTCTTCTTTCTAAGATACTATGACCAGCCACCATCTTAAAGAAGCAATGCCAGGCCAGAGTGAACTCCACATGGGGCTTGAGTGCCTCTGAGTGGCACAAAGGGTGGACTGTAGCAGACTGTCCGTGACCTGCCCGCGTCCTCGGCACTCACCATTCTAGCACACGCTGACCGTGGTCCATGACGAGCACAGTTAGTCTCTGCCAGGGGGCTTTTCCCCAGCGTATGTGTGGAGAGGCCAGAGCACCAGTGAGTTAATACCCCCAGGAGCCAACCTCAGCCAATGACAAACGAAACTTGGAGGATGCCTGCCCCAGCTTCCTTGCCCCTTGGATGGGGTAACTGAAATGGGTTCTAGACTGGTGCGTCTCCGACTTCAATATGCATTGAAGGTCAAGGTCCTGGGGACCTTGTCAACATGCACATTCCGACAATATAGGTGTTGGGTGGGACCTGAGATTCTGCATTTCTGATAAACTCCCAGGAGATGTTAATGATGCTGGTCCACAGACCACACTTTGAGTTGCAACTGGCTACACTCCCTCCCAGGGTTCCCCAGTAGGACTGAGCCTCTGTTGCCTAAAACTCCCTTTCGTTAGCTTCCTTCTGTTCTCAATTCCCCACTCCCCACCAAGAATGCTTCCTGGGACCATCTTCTAAATAAACTACTTGGGTTTTTTTTTTTTTTCATGATTGAAATCTTTATTATCAATGCTCTGGAAACACCAAGAATTATAAGGTGACTAAACCACTCTGAGAACTGAGCTCTTATTTTCCAAAATGATAAATTCTAAACTGGAAGTTGAACATATCAAGCCAGACTCATAACAAAAGTTCTGGGAC
Organism: Mesoplodon bidens; assembly: GCF_964165515.1. Classification (NCBI taxonomy): domain Eukaryota; kingdom Metazoa; phylum Chordata; class Mammalia; order Artiodactyla; family Ziphiidae; genus Mesoplodon; species Mesoplodon bidens. The sequence continues at coordinate 51,728,451 of NC_138179.1, read as the reverse complement.
CCTCTGATCTCATACTGTTTTCTGTCCCTCTCTGCCTGCATGTTTGAGAATCCTGCCTTGGCAAGAGTCAGTCCAACAGCCTCATTTAATGGAATAAATGACTTGTTTTCACATGCTGTTCTGGGGGACCTCTGCCTAAGACAGACAGTGGTGACTTCATTCCTGCTTTACACTTTGCAGCCAGGCACTGAGTCAGGATCCCAGGAACAGAAAGGATCAGGGAAGGGGGCCTGCCTAAGCATGGGCTCTGGAGGCCTGAGGGCTTGGGTTCAAATTCCAGCTCCACAACCAGCTGTTCCACTCTTGGGAGGGTCACTTCACCTGCCGAGGTGTCAGTTTCATCACCTGACGACTATTTATCAGATCACCCCCCACAGGGGTTGTTGAAATGATTATATGTTTAATCCAAGCTCCTGGCACATAATTCACTACTGGAGCCCATCCTCTCTCCACAGCTTTGCCCCACCAAAGTGCACATGCACACGCACACAATGCACACACACACGTGCACTCCCCGAGAAAGACAGCAGAGGCTGGGCCAGGTAGCACACAGGTCCTTTATTTCCTTAACTGGCACGTATACGGGCTGGCAAGCAACAGGAGCGTGAGAAGCACCGTGGGGAGGTGGGCAGATACCGATGGGGGCCTGAGCCCCCGACTCCAGGTGTTTATGAGTAAAGGGTGGGAAAGGGCGAAACATCTAGAACAAGGAAACAAGGGGCACTGAGGAGAGGACGTGGTGGGGAGTGACAGGGCCTTGGGAGGGAGCCTGGACACTCACAGGCCACAGGCGGGGAGGTGGGGAGGGGAGGGGAGGGGAGGGGAGGGAGCCCTGCACCCCCATCCCGGGCAGAGGGAGTCCTCGCCCACACAGACAGATGCTTCTGGTTACACACAGCACTTAGGGACTCAGAAGAAAGAGCCAAGAACCGGGAAAGACGACCAGGTCCCTAAAAGTCACCAAGGACTGGGAAGCCACCTCTGATTTGGGGGTCAAGGGGTGAGGGGCATGTAGTGAGCAAGGTGCTCAAAACAACTTCCTACACCCCGGGCCTGAGCCCTGCCCCAGCTCAGAGCCGAGTCTGGTAGCTGGTGGGCCTCCCCTTGGGCTTCTTACACCCCCTGGGCTTCTTACGCCCCCGGGGCCACCAAGTGATCCAGGCCCAGCAGCCACAGCTTTTGCACCAGCTGCAGAACGAGGGCCGGGGTTCCTTCAGCCTGTCCCAGAAGAGGGTCAAGGCTTGGGCCCTCAAGTTCCGGCCCAGGTTCATCAGGACAGCGGGTGGGCTGGTGACAGATCGGGGGTCCGGTTTCTGAGCAAGGGAAGGAGGTCTGGGGAGGGTGGGGCTTGGCCAGGCAGCGGAAGGAGGGGCCTCAGGCTGTCTGTGGGGCCTCTGCAGGCTGCTGGGAAACAGCAAAGCCTGGAAGAGAAGGGGGTGGACGTGAGCTGGGGGCCTGAGGACCACAGGTCTGGCCTGGGCAGCAGGCAGGGGCTAGGCCTGGGCAGCTATATCAGAAGGAGACAGCCACCATTGAGAGTTATTCAGGTTGTCCACTGCCCAGCCATAGAGGTCACCATTCAGTTTACAACCTACACAGCCTTACATGGCGACCCTGATGAGGCCACCCAGCAGTGACCAAACGGCCATCAGAGTCAGGGCAGATCAGATATAATGGTGAGGCTGCCAACAGGTTATAAACTTCACAGCTCACCCAGAAGGCCAAGAAGGCACCAGGACAGGGTTAGAGGGGAGGGATGGGTCAGGGAAGTTGTTATGGCATAGCAGTGAAGAAAACGGGTTCAGTGGCCTTGAACAAATTATTTTGCTCTCTGAACCTCTGTTTCCTCTCCAAATGGGGATAATACGTACCTACAGGGGTGTGAGGATTAAAGAAGATAATTCGCATCGCTAAATCATCTTTGATATCTCCATAAACTCCTCAAGGCAGGGCTCTCACGGCCTAGCACAAGGCCTGTACTCAGCAGGTGTTACTCCACAACCTTTGGGGCTTCCAGCTGGGGAGAGGAGACCTTAACCGCCCCCCATCACCCCGTAGGAGCCCCTAGCCCACCTTCAGACTCACCCAGGGGACTGGTCCGACTGTGGCCCTTGCTGGCAGAGGCTTTCGTCCCAATGGCCTGGGTGGCCCCAGAAGGCCCCTCTTCCTCCCAGGCCCTGGGAGGGTGATTGGCCCTTTCCTCCTCCAGCCTCCGAAAGTCCTGGGTTGGCACCCCCAGCTGCTGCTCCACGATCCCGCCCCCCATGTTTGTTTTGGCTGCTGCCCCTGCTGCAGGGTTGGGGAGCCTTGGGGATGGGGGAGGTGGGGGTGGGGGACACAGGAAGGGGGCGGGCAGAGACAGGAAGCTGAGACGCAGTGAGGGGCTACAGTCCACGCCCTGACCCCCAGCCCAGCCCCAGGAGCAAAAAGGGTGAAGATCTGGAATCCTATGCAAACTCCATGTAACTAAGCATTGGGGCCACAGTTCCCACTGAGGGGGGACCTGAGGTGCCTATGTAAATGATATGCAAAGCCCATGCAAATCAGCACGCTGGGTGGGGCCGGGCTGGGGTAAGTGAGCGTTTGGGGGGCTCACCTACCCTCACCTTTCATCGGCTTGACGACCTGCAGCTTGTCCGGCTGGCCGGAGGGAGGCCCCCACGGGAGCACTCACCTTTCTGGAGCATCTTCTGCCTCAGCTGCTGCCTGTAATGGGCGTCCTGCCAGTTGGCCAGTTGCTGGAGGACATACTTCATGTCCAGGTGCGAGGGGCCCAAGCCGCTGGCCTCCAGGGCTGACGTGACCACACTCATCCGCGTTGCCTCACCCAGCTCCGGCTCCACCTCTTCCCAGGCCTCAGCCTCCTCAGACACCAGCTCTCCCTCTTCCGTCACCCCCTCGTCAGCTGGCAGCGCCTCTTCTGTGGCCTCCAGCTCCTCCTCAGGCACCAACTCCTCCGCAGGCACGAAATCCTCAGCCCACATCAGCCCCTCCTCTGCCTCAAGCCCCTGCTCCCGCTCTCGCTCTTCACGGCAGTGCAGCTCATATCTGGGCAGGGAGACAGGAAAGTCTTTCCCTAACCCCCCAAAGCCAGAGCCGCCCCTCTTCACTCCCTCAAGGCATCTCCAGCCACTGGGGCTCCTGCTCTCCGCCCCGGTCTGCACACAGACCTGATGGTTACTCCCCAGTTCTCTCCCAGCCAGGGGAGAGGGCAGCTGGGTACCAGCCTCAAGGCTTCAAACACCCAGAAGAATGGTCACCAACACTGCCTAGGCCCCGCCTTCCCCCAGTAACCCCACCCTGCTGCACGGAACAGACCAGCAGGAATAACATGCCCTCTGCCCCCCTCCTTCATTATTTAACTTTCACAACCCATCCCACATCGAGTTGCCACAGGAACAAATCCATTTTAGTAAGGCCCAGACAGGTCAAGTGACTTGCCCAAGGACACACAGCCAGTAAAGGGATCAAGCTGGGACTCAGTCCCAGTTGTTTCCAGCTCCTAGGCCAGTGCCCATTCGCCTCTCAGCCCCTGGTCAGGTGAAGGGAAGGCTTCAGCCCCCACTTGGAGAAGCCTCAAATCAGACGGCCACCCATGGGGCAAAATTTGAAGGCAAAGGGGGCAGCTCCTTCCCAGAACAATTCTTAGCCCAGCCGGCCTGAGAGCAGGGGCTTCTCCAGGGTTGTAGGGCCACAGAACCAGCTGCAGGGGGTTGTCTGGCTGCTGATAGGTGAGGACAGGTGGGGACTTCCCTGGTGGCGCAGTGGTTAAGAATCCGCTTGCCAATTCACGGGACACGGGTTCAAGCCCTGGTCGGGGAACTAAGATCCCACATGCCGCAGAGCAACTAAGCCCATGTGCCACAACAACTGAGCCTGCGCTCTAGAGCCCGCGAGCCACAACTACTGAGCCCGTGTGCCACAACTACTGAAGCCCGCGTTCCTAGAGCCCATGCTCCACAACAAGAGAAGCCACTGCAATGAGAAGCCCACACACTGCAACGAAGAGTAGCCCCCGCTTGCCGCAACGAGAGAAAGCCTGCGCAGCAACAAAGACCCAACGCAGCCAAAAATAAATAATATTTTTTTAAAAAGGTGAGGGCAGGTGAAGGGGGAGCCCCTGGTCGGCGTACCCCAGATCTGAGGTCTCTGGAGTCACTTCATAGTTCCTTCAACATAGAAAAGGGCCTTCACTGTCCCAAGGCAACGGGAAGCTGAAAGTGTGAAATCCCTGGGACCCCATCATGCAGAAAAATCCCAGGGAGAAATGATGCACCCAGAACGTGTGCACAGAGGAAAGGTGTTGAGTGGAAGGGGCCGAGGACCAATGAGGCAGGAGGAGGGACACCATGGGGGGGAGGGGAGGGGGGAGGGAGGTCAGAGCTGGGTGGGGGGTGAACCCCCTCCCACTACCAGAAAGGCTGCTGCCTACCAGGTAGGCAAGAGTGAGTGCAGGGCAGGCAAAGTCTGGGGCCCAGAGTGCACCTTTCCATAAAAAACACAGGGTCTGAGATAATCCTCCTTATAGACATTCTGAGCTCCTCAGCCAGGGTCTCCTGGAAATCAGGAAGCGCCTCCTATGGTGGAGAGGGGGAACATCACCAGAAGATCCCCCCACCCGTACCTCCAGGCACAGGAAAGGACTGCAGATAGACCCAGATCGCACAGAGGTAAAAGGCAGGCAGCCAGGGGGCCTCACCAGAGGCACAGTGTACGCGTAGTGGGCGACAGAGCCAGTGGACGCCGGGGCTTGCTGGCGGAGGGTCTTCACCTCCTCCTGGGCCTCAGTCAGCATGCTCCCACACTCGGAGTACTTCTCCCGTAGGTCCTGCAGCTGGGACCCCGCCCACAGGCTCTGCTGGGACCCAGGCACACCCAGCCCAGACGCCTTGCCCACTCTCTCCCCAGGGGTCAGGGAAGCCTGGGCAAAGAGGCAAGAGGCCCAGACTCTAGACCCCCATAATGCTGTGCAGGGTGATCCCCGGACTCCACTCCACTCAGACCCCAAATGAACTGCCACCTGCCAGGCCCTGTGCCAGAGCCTGAGGGTATGGAAAGGGCAGACCCAGTCCCTGCTGCAAGGAGCTCGTCCTCTCAGGAGTCAGGCAGCTGCCCAAGGGTCCCAGGTCCCCCACGCTGGGCCAGGAGCCCAGGGGAGCCTCACCTCATCTGGAGCTGCATCTGGATTTCCTTCTCCGAAGCCAGATGCTGCTGCAACTTCGTAGTCTCGACCCCGTACTGGAAGGACCCAAGACCAGTGAACGTCACCCCAGACCGCCCCACTCCTGTGCACACCCTGCTTCTGGCAAGTCTTCCCAGGCTCATCGGTGAGTCTTTGGCAACTCTTTACAAAAGAAGTCACGTGGAATAATGCCAAAGAACGTGGGGAGTCACACGGCCTGTTTCCTGGAACACCCTGTGTCTCTCTTTGGGCTCGGTCCCCAACTTGGGACGAGGGGACAGGATGAGGCGCCCTCTGATGTCTCCTCCAACACTGACTCTGACACAGAGAGGGGCCTTGGGCCTCTGAGCTCCAGGGGTGGGGGCAGGGAGAAGGAGGTGTGGGTCCCATGGGGCCATGACGGGAGCAAGGAGCCCCGCACACACCCCGACGCACCGACTGGCAGCACTGCTGCAGCTTCATGACCTGGGCCCGCAGCTGGGCAACCCCCCTCTGCTGCTGTTCATAGCTCTCCATCCTGAGTGCCAGCACCTCCGACAGCTCGGCCATCTGCTGGCTGGCCTCCGCTGGGGAGGAGTGCGGAGAGGTCAGCCCTGGTTCCCCGGGCCCTCAGTCTCCCAGATGCCTCCGTCCACCTGCACCCCTCAGCTCGCGCCAAGTACCCGAGGTTCCACAGGGCTTAGCATCCCTCACTCGGGTCTTCTTTTCAATAAACATTTATTGACTGACACAGAGCAGGGTGTTGGACAAGCAGTCAGCAAGACCTGGCCCCAGCCCACATTGAGCTCAAGACTAGTGTGGAGACTGAGGGAAAAAGAATATTATGGACTAGGATGCAGCAAGTGTAAAGGGTGCATCGGGGGTCGTAGCTGCCGCACCCAGGCCAGCCTGGCAAGGTCTGAGATGCTAGGACCTCCCCGGGGAAATGGGGCTCGCCCAGCAGAAGGGAAGACAAGGCCCAGGCAGGGTGTGGAGAGGCCCAGAGGACACCAGGAGGGAGTGGCTGGGGCAGTGGGCAGGGCCCAGATCACTAGGGCTGGGGTAGGGAGGGTGGGGTTTATCCTTTGGCCAATGGGGAGTTATTTGGGTGTTTTAGGCTGGGGAGTGACATAGATTTGGCTTTAGAAAACTCCTTTGCGCTGCGTGCAGAAGGGCCTGGAAGGGTAGGAGTGGAGGCAGAGAGACCAGTTAAGAGTTGGCCTGGGCTTAGAGGCAGCTGGGGTGGGAAAAGGAAAGAGACGTGAGCCTTTCCTAGGACGTAGAAGCAACAGAATGTGGGGACTGGCTCCTACTCCGGGGGCCTGGGACCAGGGGGGGCCATTCTGGGAACCCAGGGGGAAGGAAGGCCAGATTTGGGGTGAGCGGAACAGCACGAGTTCATCTGTTGCCACCTTGAGTGTGCATCTCCCCAGCTAGGCCTGAGCTCCTCAGGGACAAACTCTGTGCCGCACTCAGCTTCATGACCACACAGTGCCAGGCACAGCCTCTGCCTAATAATGCAGTGCCTGAGGAGGGAGGGGGGGCCTGGTCTCTGGCAGTTCATGGCTCCCTCCATTCCTCGCTCCCAGCCCCCTCCCTCCCCCTTCTCAAATAACAAAAGGAGACAGGCTTATCAGAGCCCCAGAGCATCCGTACAGCTCTTTACAGTTTACACAAAGCACTTCCTCAGCTGTAACCCCTAGCGAGGTCAGCAGGGCCAAGATTATTAACCCCCATTCTCAAGATGAAGTTTCAGAGAGGTTAAGGAACTTGTCCAAGCTAACACAGCTAGGCGGTGTCAGAGCTGTGACATGAACTCAGGTCTCCAGACTCCAAATCCCAGGTTCTTGTCTCTGCTCCTCTGGACAGCGCCCTACCCCCAGTTACAAGATCACGTACAAAACTGCTCCACACAATCCAGGATGAACATCTGTTCCAACATCATCGAGTTGAGAGACCTAAGGGGCAGGGGCGTCAACACCCCTGCCCACGGGCACGCCCTCTTCCCCCGTCCTCACCTCCTCTCGCAGCTGCTCATTCTCCTCCTCCAGCAGCCGCAGCCGCTCCTGCAGGGCCTCCAGCTGCGGGCAGTCGTGTGACTCTGTCAGAGGAGTCCTAGGGGAGGGAGTGATGGGAGTCAGGGTACAGGGGCTCGGGGGACGCAGTTCCCAGCCCACCCAGGGCTCCCCCACCCCAGGCTGACTGCGGTGGTCTCAGTTAGCTCCAGCAACCCCAGTGGCAGGTACATGGTGTCCTTGTTTGCGAACAAGGAAACTGAGGCTCGGAGAAGGGGCCGCCCAGGTGCAAAGGCAGGACACTTGCGGGGAATTCCCTGGTGGTCCAGTGGTTAGGATTTGGCACTTTCACTGCCGGGGCCCAGGTTCCATTCCTGGTTGGGGAACTGAGATCTTGCAAGCTGCGTGGCGCAGCGAAAAATTTAAAAAAAAAAAAAAAAAAAAAAAGGCAGGACACTCACGGATCTGAGGCTTCGCAGGGATGATCATGCCCCTGCTCTTCTTCTTCCTCCTCCTCTTCTTCCTCCTCCTCGTCCTCCTCCTCCTCATCATCAGAGTCTGAGTAAAGCTGAAGGAGGTCATCCCGCAGGCTCACCTGGTGTCTGAGATGTAAAATCTGGCAGGAGGAAGAGAAGCCCTGGGTCGGGGTATGGGCAGGGGCAGGCACAGATCCCAGCACAGTGGGATGGAGGCCGGCCTGAGATACGCCTCCCGCTGCCCTCCCCACCCAGGTACCTCCTCCCTGGCCGAGCCCAGCATGGCTTCCAGCTTGCTGTTCTCCTCCGTCAGAACACTGTTCTGTTTCACCAGGGACTGGCCAATGCGAGCTGCCGTGTTCAGGTCCCGCTCTCTCTGCAGAGGGACCCCCATCCATGGGGAATATGTTCCTGGTTTCTGGGATCTCCCAGACAGATGGGAGGAGCTAGCGTCCAGAGGAAAGCTAGGCCACTACTGGAGACCCTCTCCATCCCCTAGTTCTCCAAGGTACTAGACAAGAGCCTGCCATGAACCCACTGTGGGACCTGACTCAGTTTCCCCCTATGGAAAAAGAGATCAGACCGGATGGTGCTAAGAGCTCTTGCAGCCTGGACATCCCACATCTACCTGTCTTCCATAAGAGGGACCTCCAGCTTGGCCCCCAGAGAGGTAGCCAGGCAGGAACACTCCTACCCCTACAGACATAATTAAAACGGGAGCTTGGCTAAAGCTGGGGCTGTCCCGGGTAGGGAAGGCAGCACACACCTCCTCTAGCAAACTTAACATCACTTTGACATCTTCTTGGGTGATCTTCTTGACTGGTGGGTGTAGGTCAGGACACAGCGCTGCAAGAGAAAGCGGGAAGCCGCATCAGGAAAAAGGGGGCACATGCTACCTGCCACCCTACTGTTTCCTGCCCTCAACAGCAAGGGTCAGCAACAAGGGAGAAGACTGAGTTCCCTTTCTGCCCCCAATATCCTCTCCATACCCCCAGTAATCAGCACTCCCTTCCCTGCTCCCAGGGCCAACTGGACTCTTGTTTGTTTGTTTGATTGATTGTTTGTTTTTTCTGGAGGGGCCTGGGAGGGGTAAGGAGACCCCAGCCCTACAGCTCCTGGAACCTAGGAGAATGGAGGCAGCTAGCGGAAGTACAGCGCCGACCGACTCATCACCCCTTACCCAGAGGGCAGCCTTGGCCAGCTCACTGGAGCCTCACGGGTCATAAAAACAGACGCAGTCACCCACCCTGCACCTGTTGCGTGAGGAGAGGAGGAGGAGACTTCTGCAGCACTGGGGTAGGGGCCACCTGAGCCTCTAGACCCAATCAGGAGAGACCCAGCGACCCAGGAGCAGGTAGGAGGGAAGAGGAGAGGCAGCATCTGTCTGAGGCTCCGCCCACCCCCAAGATTGTTTGGGGGTCGGGGGGGAAGCCCGATCTTGACTCCAGCAGCCAGGAGGTTGGCAAAACCTCCCCTCTGCCCACCCACCTCCCCGTCGCTGGCGCGGCGGGCCAGCGCAGGCTCAGAGCGCACCGGGCAACGCCCTCCCGCAGCCCCCCCGCCCCTCTCCTGGCACTGCGGTAGCCTAGGGAGGGGGGCACTGAGAATGCGCAGATCTGCTGCAGCAACAGGCGTGAAGAGCGGGGCAGGGGAGCGCGAGCCCCGGGGATCCTACCCACCGACGGAAATAGGGAACGAGAGAAGGGGAGAAGGAGGTGGGGAAAAGGGGACCGGAGAGGCGCCGCAGACCATGACTTCGCAAGGGTGGGCGGAGGGCTGGGACTGAGTGCCAGAGGGGACCGGGCGCCCGGACCCGACGGGGCCCCCTCCTGCCTGCTGCTGCCCTAGTCCCACCTGCTCCGGGGGTCCGGGGACCCAGTTTACCTTCCTCCAGCTCCCGAATAAAGGCGGCGCGCTCGGGGTCCGACACCCCAGGCCGCCGCCGGCCGACGTAGGCAGCCGGCGTCTTCCAGATGCCCGCTGCCTTTCCAGTCCCCAAGCCAGCGGCCCGGGGGCCAAATGGACCTTGGAATATGAAGCGAGTCCACGGCGCGTCCGAGTTGTCGGGCACGGACTGAGCATTCCCCTGGACTGCCGAGAATGCGGACGCGCGCTGGACTCCTGCCTCCGATCCAGCCCTGGAGGCCGGGCGAGCTCCCGCTGAGGGTCCCGAGACGGTTGCGGATCCGGATCCTGCTGCCTGTCCTGCCGCGGGTACCTGCACAGGGGCGGGTTCAAGCTCGGCGGAGGGCTCTGGAGCGGGATTGGCTGCGGGCGGAGGAGCTGCGGTGACTGCTGCCGGATCTCCGGGTCCCGGCCAGTCGCCGGCTGAACCCTGCCCCAACTCTTTCGGGCGCATCTTGAGTCCGCAGTCGGCTGCCGCAGCAGGGCCTTTATAACCTGTGCCTGGAAGCGCGCCCGCCGGGCCGTACCACGCGCGGGAGGGGGCGGCCGAGGAGCAACTGGTGGTGCCCGGCACTGGCGGGCGCGCAGAAGGCGAGCTAATGGGGCGGAGCAGAGCGCAAAAGTAAGAGAAGAGTGAAGAGAAGAGGCGAGCGGAGTTCCAGCTGGTTCAGCGGACTTGGGCTCCGAGTGCTGGCCTTCTCTCCCCTCTCCACCTCCGGAGAATAGTTTTGCCCAAAGCCGCCGCTTCCCTGGGTTTTGGTTACGGGGACTTGGAAGTCCCTAACTGGGGGCATCCCCTCGCTCCGCTCCAGCCAGAGCCTTTTCGGCTGCCTTCCCTGGATCTGACCTGTAAGTTGGGGCCGTATTGTGTCTCTCCCGCGTGGGCTGGAAGATAAATCCAAACTCCAGTACGGCCTCCACGCGCTGCCCAGTCTGAGGCATCATGATCCCGGCGCTCACACCCCCGGTGTTCCAGCCGCTTGACAGACCTCTTTCTTATTTCTTAAGTCGTTTTATTGCCTTTCCTAGTGCTTTACCTCCGCCCTCATTCACTTTGCCCACCTCATACCACGCTAGCAAACACCTGTTCTTCCGGGAGACCCCACTTAGGTGTCTCCGCGTAAAGACTCCTCCGACCCCGTCCTTCTCGGCCCCACAGCATCCTTTATGCGATGGCCTCAGTGGTCACACTGTGTCTGTCTCCGAGACCAGACGTGCGCCCCTTCAACACAGGGAGCGTGTCCCTCAGAGCGCAGCACAGGACGGGATACCTGTGAGGGTCGCCGTAAGTCCTGAATGAACTGTGGAGCGGCAGAGGAGTCCAGTGGCCATTTCTGTGCCTTTGGACCGGAGGAACCTACAGGCCAAAAGAAATGGCTGCGGCACTGATTCTTTTAAAGCCTTGGGATCATTCTTGGTGCCCCAATTTCCTTCTCTTCAATACCGTCAATCACCAAATCCTGCTTAATTTGCCTCCTAAATAGTTCTCAAATGTGCCACCTCCTTTTCAGTCCTTCTGCTGTTGAGGCCTCATTCTCTCTTCTAGATTGTTGTGAGTCTATCCTCCCACCCACCCGACCCCCATCCACATGACTCCATCTCTAACCCATCTCTCTCACTCATACCCCTATCCTAGCTAAGGAATTCCAGGAGCCCTTTTCCTACAGCCACCACTCAAAGCTGGAGCCCAGGACAGAGGCTTTATCCCAGTATACTGGATGTAGTTCCCTGTGCTATACAGTGGGACCTTGCTGTTTATCCATTCTATATGAAATAGTTTGCATCTACTAACCCCAAACTCCCACTCCATCCCTCCCCCATTCCCCCTCCCCCTTGGCAACCACAAGTCTGTTCTCTATGTCTGTGAGTCTGTTTCTGTTTTGTGGATAGGTTAATTTGTGCCATATTTTAGATTCCACATATAAGTGATATCATATGGTATTTGTCTTTCTCTTTCTGACTTACTTCACTTAGTATGAAAATCTCTCGTTGCATCCATGTTGCTGCAAATGGCATTATTTTGTTCTTTTTATGGCCGAGTAGTATTCCATTGTATATATGTACCACATCTTCTTTATCCATTCATCTGTTGATGGACATTTAGGTTGTTTCCATGTCTTGGCTATTGTGAATAGTGCTGCTATGAACATAGGTGTGCATTCAACAAACATTTATCAAGCACCCGGTGCCAGGCATTGTGACAGGTGTTGGGGACACATCAGTGAAACAAAACAAAGATCTTTGCCCTCATAGGGCCCACATGCAATGCAGAGCTACAAATAATAAACAAAGAAGTAGAACACATAGCATAAATGATGTGAAACGTGCTGGGAGAAGAAAAGAAAGCAGCAGGGGGACCTGGGAGGGGTGGGTGGGCTGTGGGTTGCAAGTTTAAATATTTGGGTGGTCAGGGAAGCTCTCACTGAAGAGTCACTTAAGTCCAGAGCTGAAGGAGGGAGGGAGCTGGGGAGAATATTCACCAACAGAGGGTGAGAAGCAGCAACAGTAAATGCAAAGACTCGAGGCCATAGAAGGAGGCCACAGTGGCTAAAATGACATGAACAAAGGGGACTATAGATGAGGGAGGTGGAAAGGTAACAGCAGGGCCCCATGGGCTAGACCTAATTTGAGTCAGTGGAGGACTTTACATCAGAGGAGTGATGTGACCTGACTTAAGCTTTAACAGGAAGGCTCTGGCTGTTTGGCTGAGAATAGACAGCCAGTAGGGGGTGTCTTAGTCCGTTCAGATTGCTCTAACAAAATATCATAGACTGGATGGCTTATAAACAACAGAAATGTATTCCTCAGAGTTCTGGAGGCTGAAAGTCCAAGATCCAGATGCCGGCATGTTCCTTGTCGGGTGAGAGTTCCAATTCCTTGTTCATAGACAGCCCTCTTCCCTTCCCACTGTGTCCTCACCTGGTAAGGGAGCTCTCTGGGGTCTCTTTTATAAGGGCCGCAATTCCCATTCAGGAGGGCTCCACCCTCATGGCATAATCACTTCCCCAAAGCCTCCTCCTCTTAATACTATCACATTGGGGCTGAAGTTTCAGCTTATTAATTGCAGAGGGAGGTGAAGGACAAAACAGTCTGTAACAACCCTATCACTCTTTTAAAAAAAATAAAAGCTTTTTTGAGATATAACTCACATGCCATAAAATTCACCATTTAAAAGTGTCCAGGAAAAAAAAAAGTGTCCAGGGGCTTCCCTGGTGGCGCAGAGGTTGAGAGTTCGCCTGCCGATGCAGGGAACGTGGGTTCGTGCCCCGTTCCGGGAAGATCCCACATGCCGCGGAGCGGCTGAGCCCGTGAACCATGGCCGCTGAGCCTGCACGTCCGGAGCCTGTGCTCCGCAATGGGAGAGGCCACAACAGTGGGAGGCCCGCGTACCGCAAAAACAAACAAACAAACAAACAAAAAACCAAGTCTTCAATGAGCCCCTCCAAGAGCCTGGTACTGTTCTAGAAACTGGGGATACAGCAATGAACAATACAAGTCCCTACCGTCGGGAGCTTCCACTCTAGGGAAGTAAGACACAGTAACACCACCCATAATGTCACATAGTGACACATGTATAATATCCTGTGGTGATAAGCACTGTGGGAGAGAAAGAGAGCCAGGTAAGGAGAAGGAGGAACAGATGTTACATGTTTCAGAAAGCATGTTCTGGGAAGGCTTCCCTGAGGAGGTGACATTTGGGCACAGGCCAAAGTGAACTAAGGAAGTGAGCCCCACCTATATGAGGGAAGAGCTGTTCAGGCAGAGGAAAAGCAAGTACAAAGACCTGGAGACGTGTGCCTGCTTGGATGCTCGTGGGATGGGACACTCCCGAGGATTTTCCAGCAGGAGAGTAACATGGTCTAACTTACATTTATGAAAAGATCACTTTGGCTCCTGGGTAAAGAATGAATTCTGGAGCAACTCTGTCCAATAAGAATAGAATGGGAGTCACAAACACAAGTCACAGATGTAATTTTTTTCATATTCTTTCCCACTGTGGTTTATCACAGGATATTGAATACAGTGCTATACAGTAGGACCTTGTTGTTTATCCATTCTATATCTAATAGTTTGCATTTGCTAATCCCAAACTCCCAATCCATCCCTCCCCCACCCCCTTCTCCTTGGCAACCACAAGTCTGTTCTCTATGTCCATCTGTTTTTGTTTTGCCACACATGTAATTTCAAATATTCTAGCAGCTGTATTTTTTATAGCAGCTGTATTTTATTTTTTTATTTTTTTATAAATTTATTTATTTTATTTATTTATTATTTTTGAATGCATTGGGTCTTCGTTGCGGTGCACGGGCTTCTCATTGCGGTAGCTTCTCTTGTTGCGGAGCACGGGCTCTAGGCACACGGGCTTCAGTAGTTGCAGCACACAGGCTCATTAGCTATGGCTCGTGGGCTCTAGAGCCCAGGCTCAGTAGTTGTGATGCACCGGCTTAGTTGCCCTGTGGCACGTGGGCTCTTCCCAGACCAGGGCTCGAACCCGTGTCCCCTGCATCGGCAGGCGGATTCTCAACCACTGCATCACCAGGGAAGTCCCCCACTGATCTTTTTTAAAGAAACAAAAAAATTTTCTTTCTTGTGATGAGAACTCTTAGGCTTTACTCTCTTAACGACTTCCACAGATAACATAAAACAGTGTTAATTCTATTTATCATGTTATACATCACATCCCTAGTACTTCTTTATCTTGTAACTGGAAGTTTGTACCTTTTGACTGACTTCCCCTACTTCCCCCTTCCCCTACCCCCCATCTCTGTTAACCACAAATCTGATTTCTTTTTCTATGTGTTTGTTTTTAAAGTATAATTGACCTACAACACTGTGTTAATTCCTGATGCGCAACACAGTGATTCAATATTTCTATGCATTTCAAAATGATCACCATGGGAGTTCCCTGGTGGCATAGTGGTTAGGATTCCGGGTTTCCACTGCCATGGCCCAGGTTCAGTCCCTCGTCAGGGAACTGAGATCCCGCAAGTCCCGCAATGCGGCACCCCCCCCAAAAAAAAAAATATATATATATATATATCACCATGATAAGTCTAGTCACCATCTGTCACCATACAAAGATATTACATAGTTATTGACCAGATCCCTCACTGTACATTTCATACCCATGACTCATTTATTTTACAACTGAAAATTTGTACCTCTTAATCTCCCTCAACTTTTTGTTTCCTCCCCTCTGACAACCACCTGTTTGTATCTCTTATCTATAACCTTGTTTCTGTTTTGTTATATTTGTTCATTTGTTTTTTTTTTTTAGATTCCACATATGGGTGAAATAGGTATTTGTCTTTCTGTCTGACTTATTTCACTTAGCATAATACCCTCTAGGTCCAACCATGTTGCTGAAAATGGCAAGATTTCATTCTCTTTTATGGCTGAGTAATATTTCATTATATATATATATATATATATATATATATATATATATATATATACGTATATATCACATCTTCTTTATACATTCATCTGTTGATGGACAGTTTGCTTCCATATCTTGGCTATTTTAAATAATGCTGCTATGAACATAGGGGTGCATAAAGTGTGCACGTTTATTCCTACGGTTTACTTGTCAGCAAAAAGTTTTTTATGATTTTTTTATTGAAGTATAGTTGATTTACAATGTTGCGTTAGATTCTGGTGTACAGCAAAGTGGTTCAGTTATACATATATATATTCTTTTTCATTATGTTATTACAAGATATTGAATATATTTCCCTGTGCTATACAGTAGGACCTTGTTGCTTATCTGTTTTATATATACTAGTTGGTATCTGCTAATCCCAAACTCCTAATTTATCCCTCCGCCCTTCCTTTGGTAACCATAAGTTTGTTTTCTATGTCTGTGAGTCTGTTTCTGTTTTGTAAATAAGTCCATTTGTGGACTTATTTACATATAAGGCTGTACATATAAGTGATATCATTTGATATCTGTCTTTCTCTGTCTGTCAACAAGAAGTTTTAAGAAGACACAACCCAGGGCTTCCCTGGTGGCGCAGTGGTTGAGAGTCTGCCTGCCGATGCAGGGGACACGGGTTCGTGCCCCGGTCCGGGATGATCCCACATGCCACGGGGCGGTTGGGCCCGTGAGCCATGGCCGCTGAGCCTGAGCGTCCAGAGCCTGTGCTTCGCAACGGGAGAGGCCACAACAGTGAGAAGTCCGCATACAGCAAAAAAAAAAAAAAAAAGAAGACACAACCCAACCCCAAGGGCTTGCCGCAGACAGGGAGGTTGGAGAATACCAGGAGGTGGCCATGACCGGGCATCAGCACAGCCCGGACTTCATGAGGCTGCAGCTCTGCAGCTCTGTCGAGTGGCTCCCCCACTAGCCACTAGCTTCCTGGACAGTCTTACTGAGACATCTCTGTAGCTCCAACACCAAGCACAGAACAGGACATAGAGTAGGGGCCCATTCAATTTTTGCTGAATAGATGTTTGCTGAACTGAATTATCCCAGTCCTTGAGAAAGTAGCCCTGAGACCCCTGGGAAGTGTGGGGTAAAGAAGAAGGAAGTGGGATGGAGAAGACAGAGTTGAAGGGAACCCATCAGGCTCCCAGGTAACAACACCCTCTAGGACCAGGCACTAGTGCCTGGCAACCCTCACTATAGCCACCAGAGGGCAGTGCCAGTCCACATGCCCCCACCCACACCACACCCCACCCCACCTCCCTCGCGTGCAGGGTCATCACCCCACAGAAGAGGCAGTGCAGCGATGGTGACTCCATTTTTCAGATGGAAAAACCAGGTCTCAGACCCCCAGTCCCTCCGCAATAGGCATTTCGGTCTGGCTGTTGGGTTTCTGCCACTTGCTGCCCAGGTCTGCCAGGCTTACTCCTCACCGCAGCCATGAACTTGGGGCACAGACACTCTGATCCCCAGCCTTGGGCAACACACACCCAGCTCAGGCCACCTCCCCTGGCCTGAACCTGGAAAAAGCCACCTGGGACAGGGTTCCCCATGGAAAGAGCCCCTAAGGTTGAATGCAGGGACCTGGGCAGGGCCAGGCACCAGGCCTACCTTCTGCATCAGACTGGGGGGCAGGACGGAGGGGTGCCCTGGACGTGGGACAGCACAGACCTCTCACCCCCACCCCCACTGCTGCTCGTCTCCCGCAGGCCTCAGGGGAGCCCTCCTCCCTCTCCTGGTCCCACTTCCCCAACAGAACCAGGCAATGGCCACGACAGTGTAACCCCTGATCCTCCGGGTCCCTCCACCCCTCAGTGCCCCCTTTCCCTTACTCCTCTTCCCAGGATCCCAGCCAGACTCCTGGGGCACTGAGCCTTCCAAGCCCTCCCCTGAGCCAGGGTGAGGACGTGGGGATGCACTGGGGGCCTGAGCACCTCAGCCCACTGTCTTCTGGTTTCTAGGCCCCGCTGTTGGCCAGGGCAGTGAAGACAGAGAAGCAAGGAGAGAGGACAGAGGGGAAGTACCTGGGGCGATGGTCGGGGTGGGACGCAGGGGCTCCAGGGAGGATGGCCAGGACCTTGGGCAGAGTGCCATTTCCTCCCCTCCAAGCCCCACCAAGCTCTCTCCCACAGGGCTCTTGTTCCGTAGAACCCCTGCCACCCATAGAGCCTGCAGGCTCACTCCTGCTCATCTGTCCTTCTGAGGTTGCCCTCCTCCTCTGAGAAGCCCTCCCTGCTCCGAGACCAGGGTGTCTCCTTGACCTGCCCTCTCCTGGCATCCTCGCCTGCCTCTCACTGTTCACCTGTAAGATAGTTACCCATGAGCTGATTATTTTAAAAACAATGAGGAACTGATTCACTTTGTTATAAAGCAGAAACTAACACACCATTGTAAAGCAGTTATACTCCAATAAAGATGTTAAAAAAAGAAAAAAAAGGGCTTCCCTGGTGGCGCAGTGGTTGAGAGCCCGCCTGCCGAAGCAGGGGACACGGGTTCGTGCCCCGGTCCGGGAAGATCCCACATGCCGCGAGCGGCTGGGCCCGTGAACCATGGCCGCTGAGCCTGCGCGTCCGGAGCCTGTGCTCCGCAGCAGGAGGGGCCGCAGCAGTGAGAGGCCCGCGTACCGCAAAAAAAAAAGAATGAGTGAAGAGGAGAATACAGCTCAGGGTACAGGAGACCATGTTTGCTGTCTATTGAAAAAAATAATAATAAAATAAAAACAATGAGGGACTTCCCTGGAGGTCCAGTGGTTAGGACTTCTCGCTTCCAATGCAGGAGGCACAGCTTCGATCCCTGGTCAGGGAACTAAGATCCTGCATGCTGCATGGAGTAGCCTAAATTAATTAATTAAATAAATAAAATAGAAACAATGAGGGCAGTGTCTGTTTTGCTCACTTCTGTATCCTCAGGACTCTAATTAGAGTAGGTACTCTGTATTTGTTGAATGAACACACGATGGATTCTCTGGGCGAGTCTGTCTGTTGGGGGGGGGCAGTGACCCCCAAAGGCTTCAGAGAGGGCTGACTTGCCCAGGCAAGGTGAGAGCCCAGGACTCTGGACTCCCAGACCAGTGCTCCCCAATCCCCAGCAGAGGTGAGTCCCACTGGGAAACCTCCTAGGCAGCGCCTGTTGGGAGCGAGGGAATTCAAGGATGGGAGCCACAGACCCTCAGTGGGGGACGCCCAGCTCAGTCACCTCCCCCAAACTCTCACTTAGAGCCCCTCAGCCTGGCCCCCACTCACTTCCTCCAGGGACCAGAGCTGTGGGTCTAAGTGGGATATGGAGCTGGCAGGTCACAGGTCCGGCCCTGCCCTGGGAGGCTCTGTGGGGAACAGCTGGGAGAGGGGTGAGGGGAGCCACAGCACCCACTGTGAGGAGGGCAGTGCCGTCAGCCGGGTCTAGCCTGCCAGGCAGGCAATGTTGGCGAGCCTGGGAGGATGTTCTGTTGCTCCCGGGCCTCTCTGAGCTCCCCCCAGCCTCAGGGAGGATAAAAAAGAGCCCTTGGCTCCTTGACTTCTGGCCCCCTCTGATCCTTGGGTCTGTGTCCAGGCTCTGAGCCCTTCCAGGGGAATTCGTGGGGTTGGGGGGCAGGGAAGGAGGGAGAGGGGAGGGGCAGTGCTGCTGGGGTGGGGAGGAGAGAGAGGGCTGTGTTCTGGCCCCAGAGGAGGGGGGCTTAGCACCTCTGACCAAGGAGTGAGGATTCCGGGTGGAGGAACATGCCCTGAGGTCCCCTTATCAGGCAACCCCATTGCCACTCCCGACCTTCCGTGGAGACCTTTGTCAGTTGCTGCAGGACCCCTCCCATCACCGCCCCACCAGGTCATCCTCCAGCCTTTGCCTGGATATCTCCAGTAATGCGGCGCTCAGTAAAGTAGTCTGTGCACTTCCAGACAGCCCTCATTCTCGAAAAGTCTTCCTCAAGACTTCTGCTTAGAGCAAAGATCTTCTTCTTTGTAATCCCACTCCCACATGCAATCCCAATTCTTGTTCCAGTTACGCCCTCTGGGGATCCCCAGAATGAGGCTACCCCCCCCACCCCCAGTGCTCTGGCACATCTGACAGGTCTTTTGCCAGTGTGTTCTTCTCCAGGCCCCGCATCCTTTGGTCGGGCATGAACCCCATCCCTCCTGATCTCATGGGGGTGCCCCAGGCCAGCCAGGGGTTGCCAGTGGGGCCATGGCATCAATGCAGACCTAGGCTCAGGGTCCCAACCTTGGGGACAGGGTGTGGGTAAAGTGCCTTGGGATTAAGAGTCAGGTGTCCTGGGGACTTCCCTGGTGATCCAGTGGTTGAGGATCCATCTTGCAATGCAGGGGACGCCAGTTCCTTCCTTGGGGAACTAAGATCCCACATGCCGCGGGGCAACTAAGCCTGCGCACCACAACTAGAGAGAAGCCCGCGCACCACAAAGAAAGATCCTGTATGCCGCAACGAAGACCCGACACAGCCCAAAAATAAATAAATATATATTTAAGAAAAGGGAAAGAAATAGAACAAAATTAAAGAAAGAAAAAGAGTCAGGTGGCCTGGATTCAGATCTCAGCCCTGGTGCTCACAGAGCTGTTCTGCCTTCGGCATGTCTCCTAACCTCTCTGAGTCTCGGGGGCTGCACCTTGTATAATTTACCTTCATCGTATACACCTCACAGGGACGTGGGGACTGAGATTATTCAGTAAAGTACTTTGCACCTGAGGGCTCATAACTGCTGTTGTTAATATTAGTTAAAACTATAGAGTTATAGGCAGGTCACTGGAACGTCTTTAGCCTCAAAAGTGAAATGAGAGGAAATTATCCTCACCCTCAAAGTTGTGAGGAAATCACTTAGCATAGGGTCCGGTACTAAGAAGAAGGTAAATGGGTGATGATGGCTATGATCACTGACGGTTACTACGACCGGCCCTCCAGGAATGACCTCAAGACAGAACCTCACCCTCCACGTGGGGTCACTGCTGCCTTCTGGTTAAAACCTCAGTGGTTTTTCCCACACACACACCCCATCTTATCCAGGATCAAGTTCACACGCTTTGGCCAGATGCACAAGGCCTTCTGCCATCTGACTTTTGCCCCATTTTTCAGCCTGTTTCTCACTGTACCGCCCCCCTCCTCTTATGGGCCGGGCATACCAACCCACTGTTATTTCTTCTCTCTTTTTTTTTTTGCGGTACGCGGGCCTCTCAGTGTTGTGGCCTCTCCCGTTGCGGAGCACAGGCTCCGGACGCGCAGGTTCAGCGGCCATGGCTCACGGGCCCAGCCACTCCGCGGCATGTGGGATCTTCCCGGACCGGGGCACGAACCCGTGTCCCCTGGATCGGCAGGCAGACTCTCAACCACTGCGCCACCAGGGAAACCCCACTGTTATTTCTTGAACTCCCCACCCAGATCCCCATGTCCATGTCTTTGCTGTTCCCACTGCCAGGAATGCCGGTGCCTCCCAGTGATGCCCAGCAAATACCTCCTCCTTATTCACAATGAGGCTCAATTGTCCCCCACTCCCTCTCGGACTCCCTGGACCCACCCAGACTCCTAAGCACATGCTCCCTTCCATGGTGTCCTGCTAGTCTTGGTTTACTGTCCATCCACCTTCCCCCTGGAAGGCAAGAACATGGACGTCTCTACCCACGGTGCCTTGAACAAAGCCTGGCAAACAGCAGGCCCTTAGGAAGCAGTTGATGAATGAATGAATGAATGAATGATCCACAAATCTAGCCAACGCAGGGCTACTGCGTTCCTCCAGAGACAGTTCCTCCCTTGGGGAACTAAGATCCCACATGCCGCGGGGCAGCTAATCGTTCCCACACGTTCTGGGTGTAGCTGAATTTCCCCATATTTCCTATATGTGCATAGCTGCTTTTAGGTTAAAGTATAGGATTTAGGATTCCATCTAATTATTTCCTACCTAGTTATTTTATCTTATTGATTGTAGCTTTTAAGCCAACTTATATACTTTGGAGATGAGGTCATGCAGAAATGTTTTTTAAATGTTTAGTGTAAGACTCCCTTTAATAACTTATTTTTTTAATTGACAGACGTTATTTTAAGTCCACAGATGAGAACCTTTTTTTTTTTTTGGCTGCGCCATGCAGCCTGTGGGATCTTAGTTCCCCGACCGGGGATCAAACCCATGGCCCCTGCACTGGAAGCGCGGAAGCTTAACCAGACCGCCAGGGAAGTCCTTTAAAGACGTATTTTAGTAACTTGATATTAATCCCACCTTGTTGGATTCTGCCCCTCATTCTGACCCATCGTCATTTCTGGGCGGGTGGGGGCTTGGTTCGGCCATCTAGCAAGTGACCCTCCCTTGTCATAGGTGGGTGTCTGTCTGCATTGGTACTGTTGATACCAAGGTGGAGATGTTGATCATGTGGGTGGCAGAGACCTTCCTCCAGACCCTCTAGACGGGCAGGGCCAGGTTCCTATCCCTTGGATGTGGCTCAGTCAGGTCTGCCCACCTCACCTAAGCCTGCATTTCCCTTCTGGTCTGCTACTCCGTCAGTTCTTTTGCTGATACCCACTCAGCTCCTCTGCTGGCTTCCCCAACAAACCTACCTAAAAAGGCAGCAGTTGGTCCCGGAACTCATTCCCAGCCGCAGCAGACATGGCTGGTGGTCTACCCCTGGTCCTCTATGTCCCCTCTCTTTCTTACTCTCAGAAACCTGATTTTTATCAAGGAGGTAACATGTGCAGCTGAAATATTGTTTCCCAGATTCCCTTGCAGCAAGGGATGGCCATGTGACAGTGTCCAGCCCTTGTCCAGATACGTCCTTGGAGTGGATGTCCCTTCTGGAAAATGAAAAGGCAATGTCTCTCTAGAAAAAAAGCCTCTCGCCCTTTCCCCTTCTTCTTGCTGAAGTCGTTGTGCTTTCTCATTTCATCCTCATGTTCGGTAGGCGGAGCAGGCATTACCCCCTTTTTACAGAGGAGGATGTTGAAGTTCAGAGAAGTGAACTGACTTTCTCAAGGTTGTGGGGCTCAGACAGCTCCTGCGTGAAAACTGAAGAAGCAGTCAACTCACTCCATTGAGTTTAACTTGCATTGTTTCCCCTTTTGACCAGGCTGCCAGGAAGCTCATCAGCGTCTAATGAGGAAGCTCAGTCATGGCTAGTATGAACCCTTAACATGGGTGCTTTGCTGCCCCTTGCTTTCCCTGGTCCTCATTGCCTGTTTTGAGACTCGAAAGAGCAATCCTTTCTTGTCAGCCGTCTCCAATCCTCTTTTGGAAAGATGGGGGGTGGGAGAGAGGTATATTCCACTGGCTTCCCCAGATCTACTCCCCACTCTGCTCTGGGCAGCAGGATACAACATGGATAGACCACATTGATGGGCTCTCTGGTTTCTGCTTGGGTTTGGCCAATAGGGAGCGCCAGTAGGAAGGGGTGAGGTCACAGCCTTCCCTTGTCAGGAACCTCATCCACAGGGTCCTGGCCCCAAGAAGCACTCCTTCCCTTCTAGCCTGAGGGTAGAGAAGGTCAGGCCACCATAATTAGCCCAGGGTACTACCCTCTCCCTTCCTGCTTCCTATACCTGCCCACACCTTTGTCAAACTGTCCCTTTAGCAAATTCTCAAATTACCCACATTGAGTGTTTCCTATCAGGGCTCTCTTATGGGCTGCATGTCTGTGTCCCTCTGAATTCTTTTTTTTTTTTTTTTTGCGGTATGTGGGCCTCTCACTGTTGTGGCCTCTCCCGTTGCGGAGCACAGGCTCCGGACGCACAGGCCCAGCGGCCATGGCTCACGGGCCCAGCCGCTCCGCGGCATGTGGGATCTTCCCGGACCGGGGCACGAACCCGTGTCCCCTGCATCGGCAGGCGGACTCTCAACCACTGCGCCACCAGGGAAGCCCCCCTCTGAATTCTTATGTTGAAGTTCTAGCCCCCAGTGTGATGGTATTTGGAGATAGGGCCTTTGGGAGATAATTTGGTTTAGATGACGTCACAAGGGTGGGGCTCTCATGATGGGATTTGTGCCCTTATAAGAAGAGGGAGAGAAATGCCCTTATAAGAAGAGGGAGAGAAATCTCTCTCTCTCTCTGGGCCAGCACCAAAGAAAGGTCATGTGAGCACACAGCTTGTTGTCTGCAAGCCAAGAAGTGGGCTCTCACCAGACATGGAATCTACTGGCACCTTGATCTTGGACTTCCTGCCTCCAGAACTGAGAGAAGTAAACGGGGTTTAAGCTACCAGTCTATGGTATTTTGTTATAGCAACCCGAGCAGACTAAGGCAGGCCCTGGACACAGAGTACAGAAAGCGCATTGTTAAAAGATCTTCTCGTGGGAATTCACTGGCAGTCCAGTGGTTAAGACTCTGCACTTTCACTGCCAAGGGCCCGGGTTCAATCCCTGGTAGGGGAACGAAGTTCCCACAAGCCGCAAGGCACAGCCAGAAAAAAAAACAGACCTTCTCATGATCTCTGAAAATTCTGTTCTGCCCTCCCATTCCACGGCCCCTCTCAGCAGAGCTCGGCTCAGCATCTCATCACCTCTCCCCTGCACCCTTCAGCTGCCGCCTAACTGGGCTCCCTGCCCTGACCCCAACACCAGACCTGGGCCACTGCTCCTCCAAGAACAAGGCCATGACCTCCCTCCACTGCCCGAGCTCCAGGCAGGTATAGAGATGAGGCAACGGATCTGGTGAGAGCAGGCCCACAGGAGCCACATGTTCCAGGCTTGGCATGTGTGTTATACTCAGCCCTCCCCAGGAAGGAGAATTTGGGGACATGGGTGGGGGACTGTCACATAAGCTGACAGTGGCACCGTGATGGGTGAAATGAGAGCAGAGGGAACAGCATGGACAAAGATCAGGAGGCAAGAAACAGTGTGGAGGATGTTGGCTGACAGGATGGAGGGGAGGGGTGCAGGGGCAGGGGCGGGCCCACCACAGACCGACCAATAAGGGGCCTGGACTCCAAGCCACAGGCCACGGAGTGGGGGAGTGTTCTGCCCTGGAGAGATGGGCCAATGTTCATTAAGGGCGGAGCAGGCTGGAAGTTGAGAGGCCGGCCAGGAGGTTGCCCACCGAAGACATAAATACGGCCTGGTGTGCCCAACCAGTCATCTCTTCACCCCTCCTAGCCTCCTAAGGTTCCAAGTTGTGTGTATTAAATTAAATCAACTCCAGCTCCTGGAAGTCCCCTTTCTCCCCCCGCCCACCACCCCCCACTTGCCTTCTCCACACACAAGGCGGCCGTGGACGCATGGGATCCAGCCGAGGAGGCATCAGGCTGCTAAGGGAGCCCCATCCCCCAACCCCTCTCCCCCAAACAGTCTCCACCAGATCTGTGCCTTAGTTTTATTTTCTTTGCTTTGGTCTATACAAAAAAACCAATAACCAAAAACATAAAGCGATAATAATAAAATTTTCTACTGGGACCTTCCCCAGCCCCCGACACCCGTGTGCAGGAGGTGGTGGGGGGAGTCTGAAACAGGAAGGGGAAGAGAAAGCCCCTCACCGCACACCAGAGGGGTCAGCCAAGAGCACTTCTCAGGGGGTCAGCTAGGGCAGTTGTGTGGGCGGGACAGGTGCAAGGGAGCTGCTAACCCTGGGAGGGGCCAAAGCCAACTGCGCATCCTGGGGAGGGAGCAGGCCGTGTCCTGGAGCAGGGGAGGCACTCTCCGCATCTCCGCCCCATCCCCCTGGTCAGACGATCCCTGAACTTTTCAAGATAAGCTTTGGATTCTGGGCCTTTGGGCCTTGAACCTGGGGCCTGGAGACCCCCGGGGCTCAGTACAGTTGCTGGAGTTCAGTGACCAAATCGGAGCCAGCCGGAGAAGGAACCACAGCCCTATGGAGACGGGCAGCCCAGGAGGAGGGGGGGACAAAGTGGGGGCCTCAAGTCTAAAGCTTTAGTGCCAGGGCCTCGGGGGTGGGAGGGGGTGTCGGGCCCTGGACCCACAGCCCAGAACAGAAAAGCAAGAGCAGATCGCCATCCCAAGAAAGACCCTACAGAGGACCTCTGAAGGCGTGGGGTTCAGCAGGAAGTTGCAGCCCTCCTGCCCAGGCTCAGGCACTTGGCTATCTCGCCCCAACGCCTGTGAGGAGAGCCTCTCAGATGGGGAACCGCACCTGGAGGGAGGGGCAGACACAGAGGGGTCAGGCCGGCCCCGTGGCCCGAAGGAGCTCGTGCGTAACCCGGCCACCATGGTAGAAGGGGCGGGACACCTCGCCTCGAGCGAAGATGACAGGATGAGGCAGGCGAGGCACACCTTCCCTGGGGGAGCCCAGCACCAAGAGGCCCCATACTTGTTCCCCCCAGAAAGGAGCCAGAGTTTCAGGGGAAACCTGAGAGGGCCTCCATGAGAAGGAGGTTCTGAAGGGAAGGGGAAGCCCGAGCCCCAGCAGCCCACAGGGGGAAGGAAGAGCTACAAAGCAGGGCGGGGAGGGTTCGCCATACTAGGGTCCAGGCAGCTAGGCCAGCATGTGGTCCGCAGTGGGGTAGGGGGGCCTGAGGCCGTCGCTGTAGTTGTCAATGGGATAGTCCCCATCCATGTCCATGTGCATCTCCAGGGGGTCCAGGGGCACGTCGCTCGAGTACATGGGGCGGTAGGTGGCATCCATGTCTGGGGAGGAGAAGGGAGCTCCATCCAGGGTCTCAGGTTACCCTGCGGGGGGGTCTGGACAGCCCTCAGCCACACCTTCTATCTCTGCCCGCCCCCAGGGGGTCCGCCCCCTTCCCCAGACTCTCACACCAGGGACCCGGACAGGAGTGCATGTGGACACGACAGTGGCTGTCACTGGTCCTTTGGCCCTGGGGTCACAAAGTTGCCCCCTTGCTCACACCCACACAAGCACCCCCTCTGCCCTGGGCTCTGCACACACTTACCATCTGCGTAGGGTTCATTAAGGGGGATCATGCTCTGGGCCTGAGGATGGAGACAAAGAGAAACATTGGGGGAGGGGAAGGGTGGAAAACGCAGGCTCCAGGCTGGGGGCAAAGACCCCTTGACGGAGCAGAAGATGAGATAGAGTTACACAGTGCTCTGAGGAACTCCTCTCCTCAGGCACCTCCCCAGGGTGGAGGGTCCCACCATTCATGCTTGGAGGCACCCGCAGAACTAGAGGGGGGAGGGGAGTGGAGGGGAGAGGACTAGAGAATGGGTGCCAGGAGCTGCCCCACCCAGGATCAGGGCAGCCTCCAGCCTGTACAGCACCTTAGTGCAAGTTAGAGAAAGGCACCCCTGCCCCAACACTTTGTATTAGTTTGGACAAAATAAAATTGCCATTCTGTAGGTCAAAAACAGTAGATGGTTCAACCTACTACTTCCATCTGCTGGGGATGGTCATAAATGATCCAATTATAAAATAACAATCTATGAAGCTGACAGGATGGTAGAGGCCTCCCTAAAAGTGCAATCCTCGTGCAGTGCGCAACTTGCACAACCAGACGCTGCAGCCCAACCCGGGATACTCACAGCCTCCCAGGCTGCAGGGTCGTGCTTGAAGAGGGAGTTGGTGAGCTCCACAGACACACGCTTTCGGTAATCTGGGTTCTTGTCCTCGGAGATGCGGAACAAGACAGCAGCAGCGTAGGTGGCTGAGCAGAGAAAAGGACAGGCCAAGTCAGGGGCCTGCCTCTACCCAGGCTGGGGGAACAAGGCCCAGCTTCCCCCCTCACCCCCCTCGCCCCCAGCCCAGCCCCTCACCGGTGCCCTCATTGCGGGAGTGCAGTAGCTCCATGAGTGGGGCTGAGGCCCCCTCAGCATCAATGGCGTCGGCCGCCTCCTTGTCCTGGGCCAGCTCGCACAGCACCCCGGCGGCCACACGCTGGATGTTCTCCACTGAGGAGTACAGGAGCTGGGGAGAGGGGGCGTGGGGCGGGCGTGAGGCAGGCAGGCATGAGGCACCTCACCGCCCTGCCCATCTCTGCCTCCCTTTTTTGGATTTAACCCAAGCCCATAGTAGAAAGCGTGAAAAGTCTAAGAAAAGTATAAAGAAATGGAAAAGCACACTGGACACAATCCCCCACCCAGACACAGCTTCTTTCCATTGGATTTTTATCATAGTCATATACATATATTTGATTCCTGTTTTTTTATCAAACATTGTAGCATAAAGCATTTTCCCACATTATTCAATAACTTTTCTTTAAAAATCTATGAGTTCATGGGAATTCCCTGGCGGTCCAGTGGTTAGGACTCTGCACTTTCACTGCCGAGGGCGTGAGTTCAATCCCTGGTCAGAGAACAAATCACAAGCAGCACAGAGCAGCCGGAAAAAAAAAAAAAAATCTATGCGTACATATTGATACTCAAGAGAGAAAGAGATAGAGACTTGGATGGACCTAGAGACTGTCAAACGGAGTGAAGTAAGTCAGAAAGAGAAAAACAAATTATCGTATATTAACTATTAATATTTGTGGAATCTAGAAAAATGGTACAGATGAATCAGTTTGCAAGGCAGAAACAGAGACACAGATATAGAGAATAAAAGTAAGGACACCAAGGGGGGAAAGCAGGGGGAGTGGGGGTGGTGGTGGCGGGATGAACTGGGAGATTGGGATTGATATGTGTACACTGATGTGTATAAAGTAGATAACTAATAAGAACCTGCTGTATAGGGGTTTCCCTGGCAGTGCCAGTAGTTAAGAATCCGCCTGCCAATGCAGGGGACACGGGTTCGAGCCCTGGGCCGGGAAGATCCTACATGTCGCGGAGCAACTAAGCCCATGGCCAAAACTACTGAGCCTGCACTCTAGAGCCCGCCAGCCACAACTACTGAAGCCCGTGCACCTAGAGCCCGCGCTCCACAACAAGAGAAGCCACCTCAATGAGAAGCATGCGCACCACAACGAAGAGCAGCCCCCGCTCACCGCAACTAGAGAAAGCCTGTGCGCGGCAACAAAGACCCAACTCAGTCAAAAATAATACATAAATTAATTTAAAAAAGAAAAGAACCTGCTGTATAAAAAATTAAATTAAATTAAAAAACAAAGAGAGAGAAAGAGAATGCTACAAAGCAAAACAACAACAAAAAGTAAAAAACCTCATCAATCGCAAGTGAAGGTAGCTACCGGCACCAATTCCTTACTCTGAACATTAATAATTAAAGGAAAAAAATTTCAAAAACTAAAGGTTCTTCTTCAACACCATTGTCTATGACCACATGATATAATGGACCATTCCTTTTTTAACCATTCTCTTATCATTGGACAGTCGGTTAATTTTCAATTGTTAGTAGTAACATTGCAATTGTCAGCTCTGTGCATACATCTCTGCCATGTTTTCAATTACATTATGCTATTTCACAAAGACAGAGTCCCAAACCTGTACTACTTGGCTGTCTATACATATTTCAAAACTGCTTTCTGGAAAGGTTTTACCACCTTATCTTCCCACCAGCAGGGTATAAGACTGCCCATTTTATCACATCTTCATCAGCACAAAGCACTTCCTTTTTTTTTTTTTTTTTGCGGTATGCGGGCCTCTCACTGTTGTGGTCTCTCCCGTTGCGGAGCACAGGCTCCGGAAGCGCAGGCTCAGTGGCCATGGCTCACGGGCCCAGCCGCTCCGCGGCATGTGGGATCTTCCCGGACCGGGGCACGAACCCGTGTCCCCTGCACCGGCAGACGGACTCTTCAACCACTGCGCCACCAGGGAAGCCCAAGCACTCCCATTTTTTTCTTTGCCAATTTGATAATGGAAAATGGGCTCTCACTGCAGGGTAAGCTTCATTTCTTTAAACTCCTGGGGCTGAGCATTGCTTCTTTTTTTTTTTTTTTAAATATTTATTTATTTATTTGGCTGCGCCGGGTCTTAGTTGCGGTATGCAGGGTCTTTAGTTGTAGCATGTGAACTCTTAGTTGTGGCATGTGGGATTGAACCCGGGCCCCCTGCATTTGGAGTGTGGAGTCTTAGCCATTGGACCACCACGGAAGTCCCGAGCATTGTTTGTTTATGAGCCACCTGGGAATTGCATGTGCCTCTTCTTATATAACTACTGGGGTCTAGCACTGGGGTCTAGTATTAACGAGCTCTTTTTATATGAAAGATATTAAACTCTTGTCTGTTGTGATGCTTGCAAATATCTTCCCAGTTTGCTGTTTACTTTTCAATGCTTTTAGGTTTTTTCGGACATTAAAACATAGCTTTTGTTTTCATTTGCTGGCATTTGCTGAGTGGTCACTCCTGGTGCGGCCACTTTTCTCCAAACTCCTCCAAAGACCTCTTGATGCCTGGCTCAGACCCCCTCAAACCCATGGCTGTCAACCTTCCCCTTTCAGCAGTGGGGAGAAGCAGGGGTTGGGGGAACCTCTCCTGCCCACCTGCCCCAGACTCACCTGCACAAACAGGGGGATGGTGTTGAGTCGGAAGATCTCCATGCGGTTCATGGGATCCCGGGCGAGGATGTGCAGGGCTCCGGTGCAGCCTTCCACGATCTCCTCCATCCTCACGCCATCCTGTACAAGAGGAGCCGTTGGGGCATAGCAACAGGTAGCCCTTGGGAGTGGTCACACCCCCCCATGACACTGGCAAACCTCACTGGTCCTTGGAGTTGGCATCAATTGCAACTTGCCTCCCTATTTACACACTCGCATGCGCACACGTTCACAGAGGGGACACTCTGACTCCCCGGGTAGAGGGTCACAGGCCCCTGCAGCTCACTTACCGTGCAGGGCTGCTGTGTGCCTGCAGCCATGTGGCGCTGGGCATCCTGGTGGGCCTTGACCAGCAGCTGGACGAGGCGGGGAATGACCGCTGCCTCCTGCAGTGGGGCATGGTTGGCTGGGCACAGGGCCAGATTCCTGATCAGGCCGATGGTCGCCTGGCAAGAAAAGGGACACTCATCAAGGGCCATTTCTTGGGCATCACTTCTCCAGCATCATCTCCTCCTTCCCCTCTCATCTCTTCTGTCCCCGAGGCCAGCCACAGACATGCTGGAAGATCTCCAGAGAATGAGATCATCCCCAGTCCATGCCCCTTATTCCATACGATCTGTGGGTCCTCATGTCTAACTCTTAGAGCCCCTGCTAAAATGATACCCCATTCCAGAATATTCCATCAGCCCCCAGGCCCTGACACTGCCCCCTGTCCCCTCTCTCTTACCTCCCACTCACAGACAACATAGTCTTGCTTTTCTGATAGTTCCCAAGACCCTGATTATCAGGGAGAGGGAGTCCTCACTAGGGTTGACCCCGAAGCCTCCTGCTTTGGCGACGCTCACACTGTAATCAATCCCCAGCAGACGGCTCTGGGAAGAGGTCTCTGCCCCAGGGTCCTCCAACTCCCAGGAGCCATTCTGGCCTCCCAGGGCTCCTTGGGGAGCAATTTATCATCTTATTTGATCCTCAAAACCAGAAACCAGGAGGGCAGGGATGAAAATCATGGGGGAGATGAGGACAGGGTGGATGACCTGCCAAGGTCACTTGTCAACTTAGCTGCTGGGTCAGGGTGCAAACCCTCTGCCCACCTCGAGCTTGTGCTGCAGACCAAGACCAAGGAGGGGAGGGACCGTGTGCTGCCCTTTATTTATTTATTTATTTATTTTACTTTTATTTTTTTTGCAGTACGCGGGCCTCTCACTGCTGTGGCCTCTCCCGCTGTGGGCTCCGGATGCGCAGGCTCAGCGGCCATGGCTCACGGGCTCAGCCGCTCCGTGGCATGTGGGATCTTCCCAGACCGGGGCACGAACCCGCGTCCCCTGCATCGGCAGGCGGACTCCCAACCACTGCGCCACCAGGGAAGCCCTGCCCTTTCTTTAAAATACAATATATATAATCACTTAGAGTCATTCTTATCTGGACTGTTATATTGTTGAAAATGTAGTCAGTAGGAGCCCCTGCCAGCTGGCTCCTGTGCCCTTTGACAAGACCCCAGTCTATGGCAGCTTCCTCACTCTCTGGCACCAGGTGTCACACACACCGGTAGCTCTGCCCTGGCTCACCCTCACCTCCCCTGCCTGTGACAGGGAACTGATACACATTTCTGCTCTACCCAGGCAGCCTCCTGAGAAGAAGGCTCCACCCTGGTTCCCAGTAGCAGACACCAAGTGTCCCCGGAATCCTCTCTACCCTTTGTCTTTTTCGCAACCCTCCTGAGTTTGAGCAGGACACATAACACAGTGCTAACATCCTTGCATCCAGATGTGGCCAAATGACCAAGTTCCAGAGTATGGGCTGAAGTGATGTGTCCCACTTTCTGGTCGCTGCTAGCCCTCCCTACTTCTCCAGGGTTAAAAGGCACCTATGGGGATGGTGTAGTCCAACTGTTTGTGTGAGGACAACCCTCATGACCAGACCCTCTGGCATAAGGAATGTGCTCCATGGACCACCAATATCACCTGGGGGCTTGTTAGAAATGCAGACTCTCAGGCCCACCCCAGGCCCACCGAATCAGAGCCCGCAGTTGAATGAGACCGCCCAGGGTGGTCCTGTGCATGTTAAACTTTGAAGCTCTATTCTAGGAGATGGCTGAGCTACGAGGTAGAAGGAGTCTGGGTCTCAGGAGCAGGGCCACTGTGGAGGTCTAAACCGGAACACTGAGAGAGGAGTGAACTTTCGTCTTATCGGAGCCGCTGTATTTTAGGCCTCTTTGTTACCGCAGCTTTGCCTGAACCCATACAACGCCTAATCCTGTCTTCAGAGCTCCTCCCCTCCTCCCCACCACGCAGTGGGTGGTACCTTGACCAGCGGCCACTGGTTGGGCTGGTTGAGCAGCTTGACGATGGCCGGGATGCCGTAGTTGAGGCGCACGGAGTTCTGAGCCATCTCGGCCTCAGGGTGGCGGCTGGTGAGGTGGCGCAGGGCACAGATGGCGGGCTCGGTGATGTCATCCTTGTCACCCGCACACAGGATGGCGTGGATGAGCGCCTCCACGCCGCTGTTCTGCGTCACCAGCGACTTGTTCTTGCTGTTGTTGCAGGTCAGGTTGGACAGAGTGCCCGTGGCACAGGTGAGGACATTGACATCGTCCATGCTCAGCTGGTTCACCAGAATCTTCAGCACGCCCTCCAGGCCCTCCTGGGGTCGGGGAAGTCAGTGCAGAGTGAGGGAGATTCCCAAACGCAGGGTCTTCCCAAGGGTACCCGGGAGAACGGATGGCCTACGGAGGTCTCCAGCCCACTCAGCTCATACTCGATGGGCCCTGCCTGTGTGTGTTCATCCCCGTGATCCTGCCAACACCCGTGAGAAGGTGGTCGTGGGGCAGCTGAGGCCCAGAGAGGTTGAGGGCCTTGCCCACAGACCCACAGCTAGTGAGCCGGATCTGAACTCAGGCCTGTCTCCAAGCTCCACGCTCTTTCCTCCACCCGCTCCTGTCCTCAGACCCAACAGAGCTCTACTCAGGCTGAGGGAGGCCCCTAGGCCAGAAGGAAATTGATGAGGAGGTCCATGCTTCCACGGCCCAGCTGACCCACTTTTACACGCTTCTCCCCTCTCTGGGCCTTAGCTGCTGCCCATTCAGTGGTCCTCAGGCCAAATCTGCTTTCAGGAAACATCCCTAACCCAGGAGCCTCATTCTCCCAAGGGGAGCCATGTGGGCCCTGTGATAGAACAGGAAGACCCCAGGATCTGGGGACAGACAGTCCTGAGTTCAAATCCCAGCTCTGCTGTCTGCTAGCTGTGACCAAGGGCCATTCCTTAACTCCCTGAGCCTCTGTTTCTTTTTTTTTTTTTCTATTTTTCTGTGAAAACTTCCTTTTTTCTTTAAATTTTTTATTTTATATTGGAGTATAGTTGATTTACAGTGTTGTGTTAGTTTCAGGTGTACAGCAAAGTCACTTATACATATACATGTATCTATTTTTTTTCAGATTCTTTTCCCATTTGGTTATGACAGAGTACTGAGTAGAGTTCCCTGTGCTATACAGCAGGCCCTGGTGATTATCTGTTTTAAATATAGCAGTGTGTACACGGTAATACCAAACTCCCAGTTTGTCCTTCCCCCCACCCTTCCCCCCGGTAACCATAAGTTTGTTCTTTAAGTCTGTGAGTCTGTTTCTGTTTTATAAGTAAGTTCATCTGTATCATTTTTTTTTAGATTCCGCATATAAGCGACATCGTATGATATTTGTCTTTCTCTGAATGGCTTACTTCACTTAGTATGATAATCTCCAGGTCCATTTGTGTTACTGCCAATGGCATTATTTCATTCTTTTTAATGGCTGAGTCATATTCCACTGTGTATCTGTACCACCTGAGCCTCTGTTTCTTCATCTAATGATGGGCCCCACACTCTACCTCCAAGTACTGCAAGGGGTAAAGGAGCCAATGTCCCCAGTGTCTAGTGGAGCCCAGCACATGGCAGGTGCTCAACAAGCAGCCGATTGATGCAATTCTTAGCAATGACAGTCAGGTTGGAAGGAGAGACCAGAAGACTTGTCCTGAAACTGCATTTTTCCTTAAGCTCTTTTTAGGCACCGGGGGCCCCCAAGCCGTCTCCTGCACACTACTGCTCCCTGCCCAGGGTCTAGGTCAGAACTGTTCCTCTGACACCACCTGAACCCCAGCCAAGAAACATCAGCCTCCTTCATCTAGTCCCCTTTCTGAATCCCTAACAGGGATTAGAGCCTTGAGCCTAAAGGGATGAGGGGCTACAGGGCACTTCCATCCCCAGCCACAGTGGAACAAGATACAGAGGCCTCAGGCCTCCCCAGCTCCTAAGGTCAGACTCCCAGGCAGGAGGCTGGACACGGTAAGATGGAAGGACGAGGTGGCTGAAGAGGCAGACCCGGGCTCCACGACCTCTCTCACCTGCTTGGTGGCCACGTCCGAGAGGTTGCGCAGGGTCCAGAGGCAGTTCTGCACGAGGCGGGGGCTGTTGCTCGTCAGGTGTCTGCCCAGGGCCTGCATCCCACCTGGGGTGGGAGATGGGGGCACGTCAGCCACAGGGGAGCACTGCTGACCGAGCCTGGTCACTGGTCAGGGCCCCACCCGCGCCTGCCCGGCCACATGGGCCACCCTCACCGGCCACAGTACTCACCAGCCTCCACAATAGCGGGCTTATTGCTGGGACACACGGACAGCACCTTGAGCACACGGCTGGTGGTCCAGAGCAGCTTCTCGTAACTGTAGTTGCGCATGATGTGCACAAGAGCCTGGGGTCCTCCATTGGCCAGGATGATGAGCTGTGGAAGGAGAGGGGAAATGAGTGTGAGACAGATAGGGACTATGACAGGGAACAAAGAAGGAAGGGGGGGGGTGTGACAGAGCTGTTATTACTGTGCTTCCTCTAAAACCTGAATAGCTTTTGTGACTATTAAATAAGCCAAAATGTTGAAAAAAAAAAAGGTAATACACAATGCTGGAAAGGATGAGGTGAAACTACTGACATACATTGCCACTGATGGCATTGCAAATAATGCAGTCCTTTTGGAAAGTACCTGGAGCTCTGAGTAAAAGCTTAGAGATATTAAAAATCCTCAACCCCACTGATGAAAAACTTCTCCCACTCTCTGGGAAAGGCTGTGTACTTGAATATGTTCATTACAGCATCGTTCGTTCATAAAGGTGGAAAATCGGGCGCAACCTAGATGCCCTCCCTCAGAATAAAGTCTGGGGCCTCCACTTAAATGAAATGCTATTTGCTGTTATAGAGGGTGGTTTTGAGGACAGTCTAGCAAAAAAAAAAAAAATTAATATCATGCAGAAAACAGACGCAAAGTTGTAAATTGCTATAACTACAACTGTGTACAAATATGCCCACAGGAAAGCACTGGAGAAGCACATGGTTGTATGAGGATAATGAATTTTTTCTTTCCCTTGTCCTCAAAATATCCAGTCATATGGTGAAACATGTACATCTGTATACACATATATATTTAACCTAAAAAGGGTAACAAGGCAGTGTCCTGAAGCTGCCACTGGACGGAGGGTGGTGCCATGAGGGCTGCAGGTCTTGGTCGGGGGCGGGGTGTGGCCCACCTTGCTCTCCTGGTTGCCGTAGGCCAGGAGCTGCAGGCAGTCGGTGGTGATGGCCAGGAACTTGGGGTTGTTCTTGTTGAGCAGGGGCACCATCTTCTGCAGCCCGTCTGCCAGGCGCACCGCCATCTTGGCGCCCTCCTGGTAGAGCAGCAGGTTGTGCAGCGTGGTGATGGCGTAGAAAAGGACCGACTCCACGGGGGAGCTGGGGGAGGGGTAGGGGGCTCACGTGAGTCAGGTCCCAGGTGAACGTGGGCCACCTCCCAGTACTGACACCCCAATGCTGTCCCTTGGGTCCAGCCCCACTTTTTTTTTTTTGGCCACACCATGTGGCATGTGGGATCTTGGTTCCCTGACCAGGGATCAAACCCATGCCCCCTGCAGTGGAAGCGTGGAGTCTTAACCACTGGACCACCAGGGAAGTCCCCCAGCCCCATGTTTATTTTTTTGTTTTGGGGGTTTTTTTTTTGCGGTATGCGGGCCTCTCACTGTTGTGGCCTCTCCCGTTGCGGAGCACAGGCTCCGGACGCGCAGGCTCAGCGGCCATGGCTCACGGGCCCAGCCGCTCCATGGCATGTGGGATCTTCCCAGACCGGGGCACGAACCCGTGTCCCCTGCATTGGCAGGTGGACTCTCAACCACTGCGCCACCAGGGAAGCCCCCCCAGCCCCATTTTTAGGCACAAAGCACACAGCACCTCTCCTCTCTCCACTGGGACCAGGACTCTTCCTGCTCTGTGCTCCCGGCTGGGTGCTAAACGTACGGTTGGTCCCCTCAACACCTGTCCTTACTGAGTAACTGCCATGTGGAAGGCCTCGTACTAGAGAGGCCCTGCAAGGGACTCAGAGGGGAATAAGGTCAGTATCTCCACCCTCAGGTAACTCGCAGCCTAATATGATGTAAGGAAAAAGGCCAATCAACACTGCAAGGCTGGGAAAGATAAAGGTGGCAAGGGACTTTGCACATGCTGTTCCCTCTGTCTGTAATACTCTTCCCTTCATCTACACCAGCCAAACTCCACTCATCCGTCAACCCCCTGCCATTAGAGTGAACAGCTTCTTGGAGCTCCGCTGACCAATCTTGGACACACCTTTGCCCTCATCTATACTGTATCCTGATAACTAACCTGCGAGTTACATGCCTGTCTCCCCTGCTAGGCTGTGAGAAGCTGAGCACCAAGACTGGGTGTGGTTCTGCACCTGGCACATAGTAGGTGCTCAATAAATGTACGGAAGCCCAGGGACGTGGGCAGGGTGGGGAGTCCAAGGGAGGGGAAGCCCCAGGCTCCCGCAGTGAGTAGGGGTCGGTACCTGAGCATGCGGACCAGGGCAGGGATGCCCCCCGACTTGAAGATGGCAAGCAGCCCCTCGCGGTGGTGGGAGAGGTTGTGAAGGATGCTGGTGGTACAGCGGGCTGTATCCAGGTCGCTGGTGTTCTGCATGGCGCGCACGACGGCTGCTACCAGCTGGGGTGAGCCCATCAGTGCCCGCCGAGACGCCTCCTTCTTCGACAGCTGGTTCACGATCATGGCCGCCTTGGTCACCACCACCTGGGGGGGGAAGGGGGAGGATGGGAGGATCTGAGCAGATGGGCCAGGTTGGTTGGCACTGTAAGAAGGAAGGGCCAGGAGACCCCTCCTCAAAGCTCAGACAGAGCCGGGTCAGACTCTTCCCACCGATGGGGCTTTGGGTCAATGACCTCCCTCCACCCCAGGTAAGGCCCTCTCCTGCAGACACTTGACCTCTCCCCTCCCTGCCCTGCCTCCACCCCGGCCAGACCCCTCACAGACCGGGTCCTCATCGTTGAGCAGTTTGGTGAGCTCAGGAAGGGCCCGGGTGGCCAGCTCGGCGTCGTCCTGGTAGTTAATGAGATGCACGATGGCCGACTTCAGGAGCTGGGATGGCTCGGCCAGCCGCTGCAGGTTGGTGGTCTGTCCCTCCACCTGGGTGGCCAGCAGGGAGCTGTCCTCTCCTGTCACACCAAGACACATGGCCTCCCGCACCCGCTTGGCTCTAGCTGTCGTGGACATCTGGTAATCCATGTCACCTGGGGGCCAACAGGCAGGGACTGAGCTGCAGGATGCAGGCAGGGGGACAATGGGGAGCAGGCATCCCATCTGGGTCCTCTGGACTGCCTCCCAGACCACCACTCATAGTTCTACCTTTAACCAGTGACCTTGAGCAGGGCATCATCACCTCAGTTACATCATCTGTAAAATGGGGCACCACCTGTTCTGTCCGTGGTAGGGAATTCTTACGAGAATTAAATGAGATAATAGTTGTGAATTGCGACTTCCCTGGTGGTCCAGTGGTAAAGAGTCCTCCTTACAATGCAGGGAACGTGGGTTTGATCCCTGGTCAGGGAACTAAGATCTCACATGCCACGGGGCAACGAAGCCCACGTGCCACAACTACTGAGCTCACACACCTCAACTAGAGCCCACGTGCCACAAACCACAGAGCCCTCGCGCTCTGGAACCCACACGCCACTACAGAGCCCACACGTCCTGGAGCCTGCGCACCACAACTAGAAAATAGAAGATCCACACGCCACAACTAGAGAGAAGCCCGCGCACCACAATGGAGAGCCAACGTGCCGCAACTAAGACCCAACGCAGCTAAAAATAAATAAAATAATAAATAAATCTTTTTTAAAAAGTTGTGAATTGCTCTTAAAAGAAAGGATGGCGGGGGGCTTCCCTGGTGGCGCAGTTGTTGAGAGTCTGCCTGTTGATGCAGGGGACTCGGGTTCGAGCCCTGGTCTGGGAAGATCCCACATGCCGCGGAGCAACTGGGCCCGTGAGCCACAACTACTGAGCCTGCGCGTCTGGAGCTTGTGCTCCTCAACAAGAGAGGCCGCGACAGTGAGAGGCCTGCGCACCGCGATGAAGAGTGGACCCCACTCGCTGCAACTAGAGAAAGCCCTCGCACAGAAACGAAGACCCAAGACAGCCAAAAATAAATAAATTAATTAATTTTAAAAAAAAGAAGAAGAAAGGATGCATGTGCCTGGCACATACTGCTAAAAAAAGTTCAGAGATTATTATCATTAAAAGGAATAGCTAACATTTTTTGAGTACAGGCACACCTTGGAGATACTGCGGTTTCATTTCCAGACCACTGCAATGAAGTGAATATTGCAATAAAGTGAGTCATGAATTTTTTGGTTTCCCAGTGCATATAAAAGTTATGTTTACACTGTATGTAGTATATTAAGTGTGCAATAGCATTAGATCTAAAAAATGTACATATCTCAATTTTAAAATACTGCCAAAAAATGCTAACCGTCATCTGAGTCTTCAGCAAGTCACAGTAGTAATATCAAAGATCACTGATCATAGATCACTATGACAAACAGAATAATCATGAAAATGTTTGAAATATTGCAAGAATTACTAAAATGTGACACAGAGACATGAAGTGAGCAAATGCTGTTGCAGAAATGGCACCGATAGACTTGCTCCATGCAGAGTTACCACAAACCTTCAATTTGTCAAAAACGCAGGATCTGCGAAGTGTAATAGAGGGAAGTGCAATAAAACGAGGTGTGCCTGTACTTATTATGTGCTTAGCAGTGAATTAAGTGCTTTCCTTATACTTTTCTCATTTAATCTTACAACAATCCTAGAACGTAAGGACTATTATTATCTCCACTTTATAGATGGGAAAACTGAGACACAGAGAGGTTATAAGAACCCAAGCTGGGATCTGAACTCCGACAGCCTGACTCCAGAATCCAACCCCGACTCTATGCCCCTCCCTTAACCACCAGGTAGGGGTAGGATGAGACAACCTCGGTCTCTTTTCAACCCTGAAATCTCACGGTTCTAATTATACCCTCATCCTCCCCAAAGGAGACAACTCTCCCATTATATGGGCAGGCAAATAGAGGCCCAGAGGGCCACCCAGTAGAAGAGAGCAGATCAGAGGGAAAGTCCAGACTGTGGGTTTCAGCAAGCAAGAGGGGGGCTCTCAGCTCAGAGTCCAGGCTCCACCCCCTGGCGGGTCTGGGAGTCCCACAAACAGGTGCCCTGGCTTCCCAGGCAGCCCTGCCCTGGCAAGTGTCCCA
Source organism: Mesoplodon bidens (assembly GCF_964165515.1). Classification (NCBI taxonomy): domain Eukaryota; kingdom Metazoa; phylum Chordata; class Mammalia; order Artiodactyla; family Ziphiidae; genus Mesoplodon; species Mesoplodon bidens. Next base: position 51,689,553 of record NC_138179.1, on the reverse strand, counting down.
AAGCCCCGAAGAGAGGGAGGCAGAGGTTCCACCCTCCAATCAGTCGGGAAGGAGGGACCATCCACATGACTTTCCCACCCGGATGCTGTACTTGAGCTACCAACACAATGCCTGGCCCTGCCAAGCTGAGAGGCCTCTGCCTGCTGTGTGGGAGGAGCTACCCAGGGTGCAGAGGCTGAGCTCTGCCGTGGCCCAGGCTGCCAAAGCCTACCCTGCACCCTCCCCAGCTCCCGTAGCTGCCTACCCTGCACCCTCCCCAGCTCCCGTAGCTCTCTGGGCTGAAACACTCAGGGCCCTGGAGGCATCTGTGGACTACAGACAGGACTGGATACTCCTCTCCCCCAGAGGCAGGGCACCCTGGGCTGGCGGAGATCCCCACCCCTGACTAAGCCCCAGAACTGGGCTCTGGCTCCCCGGCATATTTGAGGCTCCTGGAGCAAGAGGACTGTGTCTTCCCTACAGTCCCTGAATTCCCTGAAGGCAGCAATGATGCCTCCTCATCACACTGTAAGTTCATGGAAGGCAAAGACTGTGCCTCTTCTTTCAGACTGGTGGGCAGGGTCTATGCTTCCGCTCCGTACTACAGGTTCACGGAAGAGGAATCTGCCTCCCTCCCAGATGGGGGCGCTCTGAAGTTGCCGTGCCTCCTCCCTCAGACTGGTGAGTCTAAGAACAGGAGCTGTGGCGCTTCCCTGGTGGCGCAGTGGTTGAGAATCCACCTGCCAGTGCAGGGAACACGAGTTCGAGCCTTAGTCTGGGAAGATCCCACATGCGTCGGAGCAACTAAGCCCGTGCGCCACAACTACTGAGCCTGTGCTCTAGAGCCCACGTGCCACAACTACTGAGCCCACGTGCCACAACTACTGAAGCCTGCATGCCTAGAGCCCGTGCTCCGCAACAAGAGAAGCCACCGCAATGAGAGGCCCGTGCACCACAACTAGAGAAAGCCCGCGCGCAGCAACGAAGACCCAATGCAGCAAAAAATAAATAGATAAATAAATAAATTTATATATTAAAAAAAAAAAAAAAAAACAGTAGCTGTGCCTCCCTCCTCAGACCGGGAGCCCCCTAAAGTCTGCCTCCTCTGACCCTGACCTCCCTCCAAAGCCCAGCCTGGTTTTCGGCTGGAATATTCCCATGGAAGAGTCCCCAGGGATCCCAACCTTGGCTCTGGGGCACCGCCTGGGTGTAGGTGGTGGTCTTCTTGAGCATGTACTGGCGCTCACAGGCCTCGTCCTCCTCCATGACACCTTTGCTGCTGACCGAGGGCACGCAGGTATTGACCCCCGAGTGGATGCCCGAGTCGTAGGTGTACGTCTGTTGCCACTCGGTCACCTTGATGGGCTGTTCGATCAGGTTCATCACATCCATGGTGGCTGCTGGGGACACAAAGGAAGGGCAGGAAATTAGCTGGCCACAGTGAGACATCTCATCACCAGGCCCAGACCCCACCTTCAGCCTCTCCCCAGGCCCTGCCCATCACCCCTAACCCGCACCACAGCTGCAAGCCCGTCAGCAGGCTGTGGAGGAGGGTGGGAGACAGGAGAGACCAAGCCCGGGGGGGACTGCCAGGATGGGACACCTGTCTGTGAGTCCTGGGCTTGCATCTCTGACCTCCAGCCCAGGGTGGGGTGAACCCAATGGTGGGAGGGGCATAAAGAGCCAGATGCCCCAACCCAGCCCTCAGCTCACTCACCTTGTTGTCCCGGCCCCAAACCCCCAGAGCAGGAGAAGGCATTCAGGACCTTCAACAGCTTCTAGGGTCCCGCAGACCCACCCCCATCCACTGGGGCCCCCTGGGAAGCACTGTAGAGGTGAGGCAGCTACACCCCAGGCACTGGGCAGGAAACCAGGTGGGGCAGGGAAGCAGCCAGACAGGTTTCTCTGGGAAGCCTCAGAGACTCCAAGATCTCACTTTCCTGCAGATGGGGCAGGATCACACGTGACCCCAGAGGCTCAGGCCCTAAGAACCCCATCTCTCCAGCACTCCAGCTTCTAGAAGCCTTTCCCAGAATTCTGAATCCCACCAACCGGTTCAAATCTCAGCCACATACTACTCGGCATCTCACTGCTCTGCTGAGCCTCAGTCCTCATCTGTAAAATGGGGTAGCACCACCTCCCTCGTAGGCTGTTGTGAGGACCAGATTCGTAAAGGACCCAGCCTGGTGCCTGGCACACAGTAGGTGTTCAATGTTGGTGACCATGGCCAGATATCAGTACTGCTTCTCCCTCGGGGTGGGGCAGACCTTGGGGTGGTCACTGCTATTCAGAGACTTGGGGCCACTTGAGGCCCATGAATAGCTGGGCCTGACTCTGTACCAGGGAGGTGGTGACTCCCACTTGGTCTGTCCGGCTCCCGTCTTGGTGCTGACCTCCAGAGTCCAGCAGCTGGGAGGACGGGCAAGGGAGGCTGTGCCACAGTGAGGGCCTTCCTGGTGTCCTTCAAGAAGGCTTCCCTGGTGGCGCAGTGGTTAAGAATCCACCTGCCAACACAGGGGCCATGGGTTCGAGCCCTGGTCCGGGAAGATCCCACAGGCCGTGGGGCAACTAAGGCCGTGCGCCACAACTACTGAGCCTGTGCTCTAGAGCCCGCGAGCCACAGCTACTGAGCCCGCGTGCCACAACTACTGAAGCCCGCGTGCCTAGAGCCCCTGCTCCACAACAAGAGATGCCACTGCAATGAGAAGCCCAGGCACCACAACAAAGAGTAGCCCCCGCTCACCGGAACTAGAGAAAGCCTGTGCGCAGCAACGAAGACCCAACACAGCCAAAAATTTAAAAAACAAATAAAATAAATAAATTAAAAAAAAAAAAAAGGTCATCGTCCTCACAAGTGGGCTTTGAAGCACATGCTCTGCTCGCGCATTTACAGATGGGGAAACTGAGGCTCCGCCCAGTAAGGAGGCATAGCAGAGACATGACAGAGCCAGGCCCAGGCCCAGGTGTGAGTGACACCCGAGTCTGTGGCCTCAGATGGCAAGGAGACCCCAGGCTGGTCCACCCGTGAGGCTGGGGACACCCAGCACCTCAAACCCACTGTCCCATTGTGTTGGGAGACCAGTTAAGGACGAGGCTGGAGTGGCTGGTGAGCCTGGTCCCACCCCGGGAACAAAGATCACCAAGGACGATGTGTCTTCAGGGACGGCCCCAGTGCCACCCTCCGGGAGGATGACAAAAATCCCTCATGTCTCCCCGCCTTTTATGGCGACCCCAGCTCCTCCCCTGCCGTGAGCACACCTGGAACCGGCAGAGGCAGGAGCCAGACCAGCTCCCCGCAGACTCCTTCTCCTCCTCCCAAACCACGAGTGACTCAGAGTTTCAGGCTGATACACAGAAGCAGGCTCGGTGCCTCCAGATGTGCCCAGCTGCTTTCCAGGCACCGGCCAAGTGTGGCTATTTCAGAGGGAGCCCTTCCCCCCGGCCCCGCCCTAACCACACACTGCCCAGCACTCCTGCCTTCCCTGGACAGACAGACACAGAGAATACAGGAGAGTTTGGGAGGAGAAAGCCTGTCGCAGAAGCCCCAGGGAGAAAATTCAGGCAGGAGGCCTTGGACATCCAAGCACTGGAGAAGGAAGATGAAACTGTGTCAGTAAATACAGTTGCATTAACCCTGTAAAGGCCACTTTGCCGGGCAGAGGGCTGAGCCGACACCTGGCTGCCGAGCCTCAGTCAGATTCGCTTAGGACAAACTGGACATCTCCAGCCCTATCAGTAAAAACACCCCACCCGAGCCAGAAAAAGCTGCTCCCCGGTAGAAATCACCGCCTACCCTGATGCTTCTGAGCCAAGTGAGAGGGATACGGGCCTTGGCCGGAACCTCAGGGACAATCCCCTCACCAGCCCCATATCCAAAGGGACCACCGAGGTCAAGGCTGGCTGTAGGAGGGGCGTTTCCTCAGCAGGCCCCTCACCACCCCCGCCAGCCCAGGCCTGGAGCCAAGAGAAGTTGAGGGCTGGACAGCTGCCCAGGGTAAGACAGAGCCCTCAGAGGTCAAAGGATCCATGGCGGAGGGGAGGCGGGGGAGGGGGGGCGGGGGGAGAGCCTTAACTAGCGAATGAATCTCATGCTTCCCTAGAAGCAACCCTGGCCGGCATTTTATTATTCCCAGTTTCTAGGTGAGGAAACAAGCTCCCGGCTGAAAAACAGTGGCGCTCTGCTCAAATCCACATCTGCCTCACTGCCAACCAGCCTCCAGCCCACCAAGGAGAGAATGCCAGACACCCTGCTGCAGAAGAGAGTGAGGGGCAGGGGCAGGAGGGGCACAGGTGGAGCCAAGCACCTGCTGCTCGGCAATCAGGAGTCCCAGGTTCTAGTCCCACCTCTGCTGCAAAACTTGCTGGGTGTCCTTGGGCAACAGCTTTCCCTCTCTGTGCTTCATCTTCAGAAAGCGTAGCCCAGGTGATCTCAGAGGAAAGTTGATATCTAAGATTCTAGGAATAAAGAGTCAGAATTCCCATGACAGACCAGAAAAGGCTGAGGGTGGGCAGGGTCAGAGGTAGAAAGCAGTCCAGAGAGGACATGCACCAGAACTCTTCCTGAAGAAAGGATGCTGGTGGGAAGCTACTCCCGCCACAGGCAAGATGTAAGTCAGACCTCAGGCAGGGCTGTCAAGCAGCCCCGCCTTTCTCCCCACCGACTCCCCAGGAGAACCAGGGGAATTCTTTTTTTCTTTTTTAATAAATTTATTTATTTATTTGTTTTTGGCTGTGTTGGGTCTTTGTTGACGCACGCGGGCTTTCTCTAGTTGCGGCAAGCCGGGGCTACTCTTTGTCGCAGAGCACGGGCTCTAGGCGCGCAGGCTTCAGTAGTTGTGGCACATGGGCTTAGTTGCTCCGTGGCATGTGGGATCTTCCCGGACCAGGGCTCGAACCTGTGTCCCCTGCACTGGCAGGCAGATTCTTAACCACTGCGCCACCAGGGAAGCCCCAGGGGAATTCTTTCACAAGAAACAAAAGTGCTGTTTTTGCAGTTTGCAGGGTGGAGGAGGCCGCACCCGGTTTAGTCTTGTCCCTCTCCGCCCTGGACCTGGAGTGAGACCTGCCACAATGCCCCTGGACAGAGCCAGGGTGGAAGGAGGCGAGACAGTCACAGGCCCTGCCCCTGCACCCTGGCGGGAGCCGGGCAGAGCCAGACACAGGGCGGGGCCCTGAGATGAATGGGGGCACTTTGTTTAGCAAGCAGTCTCTATTGCAGGAGGAAGAAGCCAGCTCAGAGATCACTGGGTGGGGTGGGGGACCTCGCAAGGGACAGGAAGAGAGAAGACAGGGGCCCTGAAGAGGGTGTGCGAAGGATCCTTCCCCCACTGGTCCACACTGGCCCGGAGTCTGCAGGCAAGCAAGGGGGCTGCTTTGGGGCCCACCTTGCCTGTCGCTCCTGCTTCCTCCTCCATGTGGCCGACCCAGGGGTCTGGCAGCAGGCACCCTAAATCTAAGACTGTCCTGGCAGAGTGTGGCCCAGCTCTGACATTAAAAAGAACTCCCAGGGGGCTTCCCTGGTGGCGCAGTGGTTGAGAGTCCGCCTGCCGATGCAGGGGACACGAGTTTGTGCCCTGGTCTGGGAGGATCCCACGTGCCGCGGAGCGGCTGGGCCCGTGAGCCATGGCCGCTGAGCCTGCGCGTCCGGAGCCTGTGCTCCGCGACGGGAGAGGCCACGGCAGTGAGAGGCCCGCGTACCGCAAAAAAAAAAAAAAAAAAAACGAACTCCCAGGAATTCCCAGGCAGTCCAGTGGTTAGGACTCCGTGCTTCCACTGCAGAGGGCACGGGTTCGATCCCTGGTCGGGGAACTGAGATCCTGCATGCCATGCGTCACGGCCAAAAATAATTAAAAATTAAAAATAAATAAAAAGAACCCCCACCAGAGCTACATCAGGCTTCTTCCCCCTGCCAGCACCTGCCGCAGTGACGGGCTGGGCTGGGCTGCAGGAAGCCAAGTGTCAGTAAGACACCAGGAGACCAGGACAGGAATGGGCTGCCTGAGAGGTGAGCTGGGAACCGGCTCAGAAACATTGCATTAGAGCAGTCAGGGCCCTCCAGAAGTTCCTTGGGCCAGTGGCCAGCACCCTGTGCAGACATGGATCACAGGCTCAGACAATGACAGACGAAGGGGGCCATGGGCAGGGTGGGAGGGCATGGGGGTCAGGGGAAGGCTCCATCCAGCCCCCCGCACTCACTGGCCGTGTGCCCTTGGGCAAATCACGCAACTTCCTGAAGCCTTATTCCTCCTCTGTAAAGTAGAGACAATCAAGACACTCCTTTCTTCAGACAGCTGTGTGTTGTGTGGATGGTACACAGCCATGACTGTGCAAGGCCTCTGTTGGTAGGAAAGGCCCAGGCAAGCGTCCTTCTACTAGGGAAGCACAGAAATGGCAGAGGAGGAAGCCGGCAGAGGAGGAAGCCAGCAGAGATGGGCCTGGCAAGGTAGCCGGTAGCCAGCCTGCTTTGTGGGACCCAGTACTCAGGGCAAGACCCAGACTTCCTTTCCCTGACACCTCAGATGAAGGCTAGGAGGGGAGCTGCCTCCTGGCCCTAGGCCAGAGCCCCTGGGGTCGGGGGAGGTGTGGCCGGGGAGGACGCGTTATGCCAGGTCCTGGGAGGGGAGGCCAGGTGGAGACATGGCGCTGCCTCTCTCCCCGGTCACACGTGCTGCCTTCTGCAGCTGGGGGCCGGCAGGCCAGTCAGGCCTGGACATTCCCCACATAGCAGCCCCAGGGGAGAGGCTGGGCTCCGCAGTGTCACCAGCCACCACCCTTCCCCACTCTGTCTCTGGCTCCAGCAGAGATTTGGCGAGCGGTCCCAAGCACGGACGGAAACAGACTCTAGAAAAGTACAGAGACAGACAGGACTGCATCCTTTGAGAGCCCTGTCTCCCCCATCAGGCTGGGGCTTCCCATCTAGGCCTCTCCCCTCAGACGGGTGGCTCCAGGAGAAACGTCCGCCACCCGCAGACTAGATGTTCCTTGGCAGAGACTGTGGTCTCCCCTATCAGACTGGTCATTCCAAACGGGCAGGGACTGAAGCGGGTACCATGCGTGGCCAGGGTCCTGGGGATGGGAGAAGATACAGAAGCCCATCCTGAGCTTCCGGAGGAAACCCCTCACTTCCAGGTTGGAGGACAGCCTGAGCTGTGGCCCAGCACTGGCTGCGGGTGGAGGTTCAGGTCAGGCCGACCCAGCTGCTGTTTATTTTCTTCCTTCTGGGCTCCTGCCCAAAGCAAACAAACCAGGGTGGGAAAATGAAGGGGACTTGGAGGAGAGGGAAATGCCTGGCCAGGTGGCTGGACCCTGGGAACCTCCGGGCTCCCCTGGAGAGGGCTCCAGCTGCAGCGCCATTCCCTGCTGGGGACCCTGGGTGGGCAAAAATCCCAAACCGGCAGATGACCCTAAACCGGGACTCCTGGGAATGGGAAAACACTTTACCAGCCTCAGGAAACAACAGCTAAGGACTCACTTGGGTCGGTGACGTATCTCAATACCCAAGTGCCTGCTGTCCCCACCTGACCACCCCCATCCAGGGGGGCTTGGGGAGTCCGACCCCAGCTCATGTCCACTCCTCAGGGTGTGATTCCCCAGGGTTTCATTCTGCATGGATCGCTGCCTGGCCCTCTCCTGGAAAAGCAGGGAAGACCCAGCTCTTACTTCCCTGTTCAGCATTTGCTGGAGAACACTAGGGTTCGGATAAAGATTTGGTTAAAATTTGTTATTGTATACAGAGCATAAGATCATCCAAGAGTGAGGCTGAGAAATAAGAGGACGCTAAGAAAAGAGAAGGGAAAGGTTCATGGTTAGATGCCTCAACAGGATTACGGGTGACTTTTTTCTTCTCTTGGAAACTTTCCTAAACTTCCCAACTGTTTTGTAAAATGATCAGATATTACATTTTCAATCAAGTGGGAGGGGAGTCGCGTAGTGAGTGCAACCTCCACTCACCCCCAAATAAGCAGTGTATCGATTGCCCAGCCCCGTCCCAATTCTCCCCTGTCCCTGCCACTCACCAGAGACAAGAATCCAGAGACAAGAATCCTCTGTCTCCACAGTGAGGAAAGACAGTCGACCTGTTAACCCACACTCTGCAGGTCATAGAAAGCTGAGCTTCCAGCCCTGAGGGCCCCCAAAGCCTGAGGGGCCAGGAGGCTGAGCAAAGGGGGAGTGGTCAGTGAGTTTTCTCTTCAGCCTAGCCAAGGAAGCTGCTGGAAATCAGGACAGTCCACACCCCCCAGACCTCCACCAGATTCAACCATGTCCCAGGAGGCAGGCTTCATGGTGTCGCTTGCAGAGACACAAACCCTGATGACTCGCCCCAGACACACTGCTCCTTCTCTTCATAGGGGTCACTGGGCCAGCGGCTCATGGCTACCTGCTTCTCACATGGCCAGGTCTCTCCTCCCAAAAGACACAAGACTAAGTTTCCCCAGGGACCCCAACAGACCTCAGACTCGCCCCAAAGGGTAGTGATTCCTACCTGCCCTCTCTCCTGGGGCAGGCTGGCTCTCCCCCAGCTCACACGGATGGGACCCTGTTTCATCCTCTTCAGAGAAGGGTCAACCCTGAGCCTCCACCAGGATCTCCCTCTTACTCATCAACTCAAGATCTCATCTCTAACAGGCAGGAAGTCTTTCCTCCCGTCTAGCCTCCATTCCTTCCATAAGAGTCCCAATCGCTCTTGTGTCCTCAGGGCTGTTGGAAAACTGCAAGCCTGTCACCCTCTTCACAGCAATCACCCGGGACTGAGTTCATTCCCTTTCTTTCTTTGTCACATCAAGTCCCCTCGGCCTTCTCTTCTCCAGGATCAATAACTCCCCATGCCTAGGGTCCCCTCCTGACCTCAAGGGATCTGGAAGCCCCGTGTTGATAGGCTCAGTACCCAGGCTGTACTGACACAGATAGAGGCCCCATTTCCCAGGCCCATTCTGGTGTCAGGTGCCCAGTAGGCAGACGTGCCAGAACCAGGCAGGTCTGAGGACAGTGACACCAGCCCCTCCCTCCAGGACCCAGGCCCTGCTGACCCCACCCCAATCACCGGAAAGGCCTCCTCAGCAGCAGAAAACCTACTCCCAGCCCCCAGGGCTCCCAGCTCCAGAGGACAGCCAGCTCCCCGCCCAAGAGCAGCCTGGTAGTGCTGACTGGTAGAGTCCAGCAGGACACTGGTCCGGTCCTAAATCTGACTCTTGTTTCTCTCCACTCCCCAGGGGACAGGCCCCCCTTTATCTTGGCCCAGCTCCAGCCCCCAGCAAAGCAGACAACTCCCACTTCCTATACAGGGAGAAGCCCAGAACAGTCCATGGCTCGGCCCAGCTCAAGCCAGGAGGCGGCAACAGCTCTGACCCCTTCCCTCCTCTCCCTGCCAAAACCTCCTCCACACATCCGCCACGGCCCCTGGCCTTGGGGAGACAGCCCCCTCCACCAGGAACCAAACACCAAGCCATGGGAGGGGCAGGGGTTTCAGAGGGCAGGAGGCTGGGACGTGAGTCACCCCTACCTGGGAAACCTGCCCCCGCCTTCCCCAAACACACACACCACCCTGGGCCCTTTGGAATTCTCTTCTCCCCAAACTCCTAAGCAGAGACTCTCAAAAAAGGGATGGCAGAAAAATTCTTCCCAGAGCCATGGTGGGGTGATACAGCAAGATGGGACCTGGGCTTGGCGCCAAAGGACCCAAATGCCAGCCTTGGCCCTGCTTGGGTCTCACTGTGCAGCCTTGGGCAAGTTACTGAACTCCCCGAGTTTCCTTTCCATTTCCTCACCTGTAGAATGGGGTAATGATACTTGCCTAGAGGGATGGCCATAAGGATTAAGTGAGAACAGTTAATGCAAGTGTTTGGAATCTGTAAGTAGTCTCTTACCTTTTAAGTGACCATTTATCAAGTACTTATTCGGTAGTTGGTACTATTATTTCCATTTTGCCCAGGAGGTCACTGAAGCTCAGAGAGGTGAAGTGAATTGACCAAGTCTGCACAGGTAACGAGCGACAGAGCTGGGAATCAAACCTAGCTCAGTCCAAGCCTAAATCCCTATGCTCAGAACTGCCCCACTATAACATCTGTCCAAACAATAGCCCTTCTGTAGAGAAGTCAACTGCCCCATCCCCATTCTAAGGTGGCTCTTTTCCCCAAGCCCTCCCAGGCCGGGGAGAGACCCCCGTCACCTGTACCTGCCCAGTCAGTACCCCTTCCTTCCCGTGCAATGCACTCTCAAAGCCTCATCCCTGGCAGCCCAAACAGAGATTCTAGAGGAAATGGGGTTGTAACTGGGGTGGGGTGGGACCAGGTGGAGGCATGGAGAGGGCTCATGTCACCCAAGCTGAAGCTTGATTTAGCAAGAAATGACCACTTGGATCCTACTTTTTTCCCCCTCTCCCTCCAGTCCAGTAAGTGGCCAGTTTGCACCTCCTAACAATACTTCCTCAGTATTATCTTTTCATCGAAGCCACGAACCAGATTAGCTAACCTAATCATTTAACCAGTGTAATTAACAATGCCTTCCCCTCCTCCACTTTGGCACAGAGAAAAGGGAAAACAGGTTATTTTGCCCAAACTCCTTGCCCTTGTGACACCCACTGGAGCAGAAGAGGCATGGGACTCCCCCTGACCCAGGCTCCCCCTGACCCAGGCTCCCCCTGACCCTGGGCACTCCATGGGGTGGGTCTGACCTCCGCCCTCACTCTCCCATCTACCCCCCACGGTAGAGTTGTAGGGCGGTAAGGGTCTTCCCAAGTGAGTCAGGGCAAGCAACCCTGATCCCCTCCATCTTCCCTTCATCTCAGGAATGGAGAACCTGACTGTTACATTCCCCCTTTCTGTTCCCCAAGGAGGCCAGGGAAGGGGCTCTCAGGAAATTGTTGGGGGGAGTAGGGAGGGCAGCCGCTAACGCAGCTCTGCCTGAAACCTTCCGCACTGAAGCCTTCCTCCAGTCCCACCTTCCCCATCGAAGTCCCTCCGGAAAGGGGGTGGGTGGGAAAAGGACTTCAAAAGCCTCCAGAAGGAATGCACCTTCAAAACCCAGAAATCAGATGGAAATCCAGCCCCATTGCTCCGCGCTCTTCGGACTCAATCCCCAGCCAGCTAAATAACGTGGGGGATGGGATAGAGGGGGAAAAAAAACCCAGAACAATCGCTCCCCCCACCCTCAGTCAGTTTGGCCCGGCCCTGCCCCACCCCCATTCCTGGGGAGGGGGGCAGAGCTCGGGAGAGAGCCTGTAGGGCAGGCCTCCTGCGAGGGGGTGTGGTGGTCCCCGGAGACAGGAAGACAAGGAAGAAGCTGCTTCCCCTTTGGCCCGGCCCCCCACCCCGGCCCCCCCTCAGGCCCCAAGGGGCCCAGCAAACAGGATGGAGGTGGGGGCTGGGAGGACGGGGTCACAGCGCAGGCACTGCCCAGGTTCAGCCTGGCCGGCTGGGGGAGGGGGCTTTGCTCCGAGAAGGACCCCTAAAGCCTGCGGGAAGCCCCGGGCAAGGAGGCAGGAAAACCCCCAGAGAAAGCTGCCGTGAATACTCCTTCCTGGAAAGTTTGTTCTGGGTGATTTTTCCTCCAAGAAGAGGATAGAAAGGAAGGGTAGTCCTGTTCCCATATCAACACTCTGGAAGCCGCAGCTACTGGAAACTGGGCCGGTGAATTCTCCACCCGTGCACGACCCCTCCGCCCAGACCCCTATCTTGAGCCTCGGGTGCCAGACACCGGCTGAGCGCGGAGCCGGGCCCAGCACCAATCCCCCTGCCATCCCATCCCGCCTCCGCTGGCGGAGCCAGAGCCCGGCACCCACCCGAACGGAGCGGAGAGAGGCGCCGCAGGTACAGTCCCGACCAGGCTCGCAGAGCTGGAAGGCAGGGCCTCGGGACTCCGTGTGCTCACCTGCTCGGCAGGTGGGGCCCGCGTCTCTAGGAAAATGTGCGCTCAGCCCTCACAGTTGGGCAAGCCGGGCGTAGACAATAGGGCCCCACCCAGGCCTGGGGGAGTAGAGAGGGAGGGAAAGCGAGGATAACGCGTGGGGTGGGGTGACGGTGGCCCCAAAGAGACCAGCGGCAGCAAGTTTCGCAAACAGTAAATTTCTGATTACAGAGTGAGCGCTGGGACGCAGGCCGAGCAGGTTAAAGTCTCCCCCGCAAGAGGCAGGGCCAAAGTCAGGGACGCGGCGCCCAGCGAGCTCCGCGGGTCCCGGGGGAGGCGCGACCCGGAGGCACCTGCCCTGATGCCTCCCCACCCTTCTCAGACACCGGCTCTCGGAGCCCCCAGTCGCGCTCCGCGCGAACCTCGCGCCCACTTAGTCACCGCGCCCAGGACCCCAGCGCGCCCCCTGCCGCCAGTGCAGGGTGGCTCTCCCTGGCTCCCGCCCTCACCTGCCCGGGGACGGCGGGGATCGGTCTCTCGTCCGCTCGCCCCGCTTCCCTCGCCCCAGCGATACCTGCCCCTATCGTCCTCACCTGGGTTTGGAGCCTGGCCGGGCTGGGTAGGGGTCGGGCCGGGATAGGAGCCGGCGCGGGCTGCGAACTGAGATCAGCGCACTCGGGCGGTGGCTGCTCCGGACTCTGGCCAAGGCAGCAACTCAGTAACCGAACAAAAGGCGAAAGGACCTGACAGCCAAGCCACGCCTCTCGCCCCCTCGAAGCTCCGCCCCTGAGGGAGACGCCCACCCGCTGATGTGGGCTTACTGGCTGCCTGGCCTGACTGTCCTATGGGGAGGCGGAGCCTCGCGCCCAGTCCCCTTTCACCGCCTCCTCTGTTTATCCGCTGGCCATTGGCCCCAGGGACTGCCACTCGGCCCTAGGGACGTTTTCCAACTTGAGGTTCCATCCTAACTCCTCACCTATTGGCAGATTGAGGGTTACTTCCTCCTGATTGGGCAAGGAACTGTCAGTAAGACTAAGGAAAGAACCAATGGAAGGGATGGGGTGTGTCTTGTCCCACCCTACCTCCGAGCAGGTAAGAATGATTACTCTCCCCTTCCCCCTACCTGTCCAACAGGTGAGTCAGGAGGGGCTATGGGAAAGGACAGACGCCTTCACTGGCCAGCCAACTGAGCGTCAGGCATGATGCTTCTTTGGGCTTATTCACCCTTGCCGCAAAGTGGTAATAACATATTAGTATAGCATTTCATAGGCTTTTTTTTCTGGGTTGGGATTTTTTTCCCCCAAAGATGGAGTGCTCATGAGCTTTACAATTAGAAGTCCTGGATTCGGGTTCTGCTACTTAGTAGCTATATGATCTTAGGCAAATTACTTGTCTTTCACCCTGTTTCTCCACACCTGTAAAATGGGTTTATGAGCTATATCTCTCTCTCATGGGGGTGAAGGAAGTTTTGTGAAGTCACTTGGACAACTGCTAAAGCTTAAAGTTAAATTAATGATGGGTTTAAAAAAAAATTCTCATGACAATTCTGAAAAATTGTTAGGGCAATAAAATGGTCCTCATTTCAAAGATGAGGAAACTGCTTCAGAGAGATGACAAAACTAGAAAATGGCACACCCTAAACTAGAACCCTTTTCTAACTTCAAGGTCCACCAAACCACATGCTCTCCTGGTGGAATAATAGCATAGACATAAAATGTCAAAGCAGTGGGGAGACGGTATGGAGGTTCCTTAAAAAACTACAAATAGAACTACCATATGACCCAGCAATCCCACTACTGGGCATATACCCTGAGAAAACCATAATTCCAAAAGAGACATGTACCAAAATGTTCATTGCAGCTCTATTCACAATAGCCCGGAGCTGGAAACAACCTAAGTGTCCATCATCGGATGAATGGATAAAGAAGATGTGGCACATATATACAATGGAATATTACTCAGCCATAAAAAGAAACGAAACTGAGCTATTTGTAATGAGGTGGATAGACCTAGAGTCTGTCATACAGAGTGAAGTTAGTCAGAAAGAGAAAGACAAATACCGTATGCTAACACATATATACGGAATTTAAAAAAAAAATGTCATGAAGAACCTAGGGGCAAAACGGGAATGAAGACGCAGACCTACTTGAGAATGGACTTGAGGATATGGGGAGGGGGAAGGGTGGGCTGTGACAAGGCGAAAGAGAGGCATGGACGTGTATACACTACCAAACGTAAGGTAGATAGATAGTGGGAAGCAGCCGCAGAGCACAGGGAGATCAGCTCGGTGCTTTGTGACCGCCTGGAGGGGTGGGATGGGGAGGGTGGGAGGGAGGGAGATGCATGAGGGAAGGGATGTGGGAACAGATGTATATGTATGACTGATTCACTTTGTTATAAAGCAGAAACTAATTAAAAAAATAAATAAATAAACTTAAAAAAAAAAGGATAACCAGTGGACCTACTATATAGCACAGGGGACTCTGCTCAATGTTATGTGGCAGCCTGGATGGGAGGGGAGTTTGGGGGAGAATGGGTACATGCATATGTATAGCCGAGTCCCTTTGCTGTGCATCTGAAACTATCACAACATTGTTAATCGGCTATACTCCAATATAAAATAAAAAGTAAAAAAAAAAAAAAAAAAAAAAAAAGCAGTGGGGAGGGGCTGGGGAAAAGGCAAAAATGAATATTCTGGGGAGAGACAGAAGAGCCACGATGTGTGTCAAAGAGAAAGTATTGGCGGGTTTGGAAAAAGCCAGGCAGCAGATCTAAAGGACGTCAACCCTGGCATAAAAGAAATGGGGCGGCAGGCTCCTCAGTAGTGGAAGAGTCTGGGTTAGTTATCAGAAAGAACTTCCCCGGGCTTCCCTGGTGGCGCAGTGGTTGCGAGTCCGGCTGCCGATGCCGGGGACACGGGTTCGTGCCCCGGTCCGGGAAGATCCCACATGCCGCAGAGCAACTAAGCCCGTGCACCACAACTACTGAGCCTGCGCTCTAGAGCCCGCGAGCCACAGCTGTTGAAGCCCACATGCCTAGAGTCCATGCTCCGCAACAAGAGAAGCCACCGCAATGAGAAGCCCGCGCACCACAACGAAGAGTAGCCCCCACTCGCCACAACTAGAGAAAGCCCGTGTGCCGCAACGAAGACCCAACGCAGCCAAAAATAAATAAAATAAATAAATTTTTTAAAAAAAGAAACAACTTCCCAGTAGGTAGGTTGAGAAGACAAGGGTCTTTCTGTGGTTGATGAAATGAATGCCTGCTGTACAGTGTGCCAAGGGTCTTACAGATATTCATTTATTAACACAAGTATTGGGCTTCCCTGGTGGCGCAGTGGTTAAGAATCCACCTGCCAATGCAGGGGACACGGGTTCGAGCCCTGGTCTGGAGGAACCCACATGCTGCAGAGCAACTAAGCCCGTGCACCACAACTACTGAGCCTGCGCTCTAGAGCCCGTGAACCACAGCTGCTGAGCCCGCGTGCTGCACCGATGGAAGCCCTCACTCCTAGAGCCCATGCTCCACAACAAAAGAAGCCACCGCAATGAGTAGCCCGCGCAGCACAATGAAGCGTAGCCCCCGATCGCCGCAACTAGAGAAAGCCCGTGAGCAGCAATGAAGACCCAACACGGCCAAAAATAAATAAATTTATTTTTTTTAAAAAACACAAGTATTGAGCACCAACTGTATGCTAGACACTGGGTAGGACCCTGGTGACACAGAAAATCAAAATGACCCCAACCCTCAAAGGGCTTCCAGAGGGCCAAGTGTAAACAGGTCATCTTAGCCACTCTGCGTGTGTTGGTGTTGGAGGGGTGATTGTTCAGGAAAGGATCCCCCGCTCAAAAAACCTTTATATCCCCAAAGCTAGCCCTCAGGATGGGCTGCATGGAGGTAGGTCCATCCTTGACCACTTTCTCTACCAGAGAAAGGCATGATGGCCAAACGGTCTCACTTCTGAGGCTTGTGCCATCCAAGTCTTCCTGGAAGGGGCCAGGGAGACATCAACATCCCCAGCCAGTCACCATCCACATGCCCTGGCCACTGCCCTGTGCTTTGTTTCCCCTACTCCCCAACTTCTTTCTCCCTACCTTCCCTGTGCCCCACCCACCTGCTTGCCACCCTGCCGCGCCATGCAGCAGCCAGCCCCCAGCTTGGGAGGAAAAGAGCTCCCAATCCTAGGCTGCTGCCCCCTCCAGGGTTTCTCTTCCTTCCTCTCCCACCTCTCATCTTCCCCTCCCACCTCCCATCTTCCCCTGCCCACTTCACACACCCCACACAAGGCAACACACGGACACACCCTTCCAGACCTAAGCCTGGCTTAACCCCTTCCTTTCTCCTGGCTTCAGTAGGTTGTTTGATTGCAAAGGGGTGGAGAAGCCTGGGTGGGGTGGAGAGACAGAAATAAGGCTTCAGAATAAAGCCTGTGTGTTTATGTGTGTGTCCCCAGAATTCTCCCTGCATGTCAGCCTAGAACATGCTGCAACAGGCTGGCCCCAAAACTCAGCCTGAGACTGGGTGGAGGCATCACCACCCACAGCAGCAGGAAAGACTGGGCGAAGAGCTGCATCTCCCACATCAAGGGAGTTTCTGCATGTTTATGAAGCACCTACTGTTGCCTGCTAGGCGCTGAGGATTCATCTGTAGGATACAGAAAAGAATCAGAAAATGATGTTTACTAGAATCAGCTGTCTGTATAGGGGATTTGGTCTCATGGGGCAAGGAGGTGCCTAGGGATAGGGATGAGAGTCCCTGTGGCCACAGTCTCCTCTGTAGCTTGAACTTGAAGGAAAGGCCACAAGACCATCTTACCCAGTCCCCTGCCTCCAAGCCTTTAAAGGCAGGGACTTCTCTGTTTGACAAATCTCCAGGAAAGGAGATTCTCCAGCCTCCCTTATATGAATACTCTTGTCTCCTTATTCTAACACTGGCAAATTCCTTCTGGTGTCTAGCCCTAATTCATATCCCTGCAGTTTAAACTAATTTCTCTTGCCCAGAGCTGAGTGGAAGCAGAGTCTTTGGGCCACCAAGAACACATAAAGTTAATTCAACCTTGCAGATTTGTGGGGCCTCAGAGTAAAGAAGGAAAGGGCATCAAGGGGCCCCTCCCAAGTCACCCCAGAGACAGGAGTTACTGGCAAAGAGGGGCCCGTCTGATGAGGGGAGCCGGTGGAGGATGGGAGGTGTTTCCCTGGAGAAAGGTGACCGAGGAAGCCCGGCTGCCCCCCTCAACTCCTCTCCCTTCTTCTCAACCTCCACGGGGCCTCTGGGCCATATAAGGAGGTGCATGAGTCTCTGTTGTCTGTTCACAATCAGTCCTTTCTCTGTGGAGGCCCCTTCCCCAGACAGAAGCAAGTAGACATTTAGATCTGCACACGTTACACACACACACACACACACTCACACACAACCTTCCATGCTCACACCTCAGGGATATACACTCACAGGCACAGATTCAGACACACAAACCCCAGCCGTGTCAGCACTCTCTCCCCAGTACACTCAAATACACATGGCCGGGCTTCCCTGGTGGCGCAGTGGTTGAGAGTCCGCCTGCCGATGCAGGGGACACGGGTTCGTGCCCCGGTCCGGGAAGATCCCACGTGCCACGGAGCGGCTGGGCCCGTGAGCCATGGCCGCTGAGCCTGCGCGTCTGGAGCCTGTGCTCCGCAACGGGAGAGGCCACAACAGTGAGAGGCCCGCGTACAGCAAAACAAACGAACAAAAAATACACACGGCCTTCTTCCCTCCTCTTCTGCCTGGCCTCAGGGATGGCCGCCTCCATAAAGGAAGACCAGGTAAACAGACGGGATGCTAAACTTCAGGCTGATGACGGTCCCTTGCCACCACCCAGCAGCTCTCCCCTGGCGTTACAGCAGCGGGAAAGGAGCACGGACGAGTGGAAGTCATTCCCAGGTGGCACAGTCCCAGGCAAAGGGGCAGAGCCCTCCTCACACCCAGGCCCCTGCTCCGGTCCTTCTGCGGTTGCGTCCCTCCACACAGAGCCAAGGGCATGAACGTACACAGATTGATGCCTTGGCCCTTGGAGATCACACTACGGGTATGTGCCCAGCACTGACCCTGCTTCTAGGGCCTGTGGGTCTCTTACTCAGGTTCTTTCTCCTGTTCAGATAGCAGCACTGTGCATGGTGTGAGCGTAGTAGGCCAAGGGGCGACAAGGGGCAGTTATGGGTAAGGGATGCGCACAGCGGGGACATGCAAGCTGGGTACCTGCACCCACATGCTGGAGGCCCTTTGTGGTGTGGGGGAAGCCAGGGCTGCGAAGGGGAGGGGAGATGGCCCAGGGGCTGGGGGTCAGGGAGAAGTTTTCTGCAGGCTTCCATGTTCTGAGGAGTTAGAAGTCTGAATTCCAGCCTGGCTTTCAGGTCACGGTGGAGGTATACTTGGCAAGGTGTATCTATTTTTTTTTTTTTAACAAAAGAACATTTATTCTTCTCTTCCTTATTACTGAAAAAGAGGGCTTCCCTGGTGGTGCAGTGGTTGAGTGTCCGCCTGCCGATGTAGGGGACGCGGGTTCGTGCCCCGGTCCGGGAAGATCCCACATGCTGCGGAGCGGCTGGACCCGTGAGCCATGGCCGCTGAGCCTGCACGTCCGGAGCCTGTGCTCCGCAATGGGAGAGGCCACAACAGTGAGAGGCCCGCGTACCGCAAAAAAAAAAAAAAAAAAGAGAGAAAAAGAATCAGCTAGGGCCTCCCTGGTGGCGCAGTGGTTGAGAGTCCGCCTGCCGATGCAGGGGATACGGGTTCGTGCCCCGGTCTGGGAGGATCCCATATGCCGCGGAGCGGCTGGGCCCGTGAGCCATGGCCGCTGGGCCTGCGCGTCCGGAGCCTGTGCTCCGCAACGGGAGAGGCCACAACAGTGAGAGGCCCGCATACCGCAAAAAGAAAAAAAAAAAAAAAAAAAAAAAAGAATCAGCTATATTCCCATCATAGTTAAATAATCTCTGTTCATATTTTGTTGTATATATTTCCAGCATTTTCTCTAAGCATTTTCACGTATCCATTTTTTCTTTTTTTTGGATTATAGTTGATTCACAATGTTGTGTTAGTTTCAGGTGTACAGTAATGTGATTCAGTTATACGTATACATATATTCATTCTTCTTCAGATTCTTTTCTCATATAGGTTATCACAAAATTAGTACAGTTCCCTGTGCTATACAGTAGGTCCTTGTCAGTAATAAGGTGTAGCTTTGAACAGTTAGCTTGACTTGTAGCTTATGTAGATCTATGTATGTGCAACTCCGTTTGCACTGTTGCCCCTGTTCTCTGCCCCTGGCGTTGGGGTGAGGGGACTTGCTCAGGGTGACCCCTTCAGGCCTGGGGAGAGGACATTGGCTACAGAAGAGTCTCCCAAATGCTCTGGCTGGAGTGGGCCCAAGCATCGCCAGGAGTGGGAACAGGGCAGGACCGTGCAAGGCCCCAGAGGTGAGGGTGGGTGTGCTCCTGCCATTTTTGCTCCCCTTTGTCCAAGGGGAGGAACCTCGAGGCCAGAGGCTGCCCACGGCCTGGCCCAGTGGGTGTGTGCCCAGCCGGCCTGGGGAGGGCTCTTAATAGCAGAGGTAGCTCCAGCCACACTTCCCAGCCAGGCGAGGTGTGTGGGCGGGGATGGAATGTCAAAGGGAAAACAGGGAGACAAGAAAACAGAGATAGGATGGGCCAGAAATAGCACAGGCGAGGGCGAGATACCAGGGGCCAGTGGTGGTGGACGGAAAGGCTGAAGGAGGGTCAGGACCTCTCCAGAGAATGTCCATCTCCGAGCGGCCCCCTCCTCCCCCCTCCCCTACCTCAACCGTCCCAAAGTACGATTTCAGGGCTTCAGGAGCCCAAAAGGCAGGGCCCCAAGCATCAGAATTCTATTCTGGAGCTGGGTCTCCCTGGGTCTCTGAGCAACCTTATGCCCGTCTTGAGTGGGTTGGGGGAAGGGAGGGGACGAGGCCTTGCCGCCTGAGTCACCCCGCTTCCTGTTCCTGGCCTGGGCGACTCCACTCACAGGCTGACACAGCTGGGGCCCCACCCGCCTTGCCAGCCTGCGTGCCCCTCCCTCCCACAACAAGCCAGGGGCGATGCCTGCCCCGACAGGCACCCTTCCCACCGAGAGGCCAGCCCTCCCCGGCCCGCATGCGTGCGTGCGTGTCAGCGCGCGCGCGCGCACGCATACACGGCTGGAGTTTCTCCCCGACCTGTTGAGAATCCTTGGGAAGAGGGAGGAGAACTCTAATCAGAGCCCCCTTCCTTGTATATTTGGGGACACTAAATTTGGAGCTAAGACAGGAACTTCCCCAAGGTCACACAAGCAAACTCCTGGCAGTTGGGGGGAGGGGGGCAGATGAGAACCAACCTTGGGAGAAGTCAGCTGGAGGTGTGACTTCAGGCGAACCTCCGGATTAGAGCCAAGGCTGGGGGAGGGGTGGGGCAGCCCGGGGCTGGCCGGCCCTCCTCAGGGACTAAATCAGTACCTTCCCCTCACTTCCTCTAAACCCTCTAAGCCGGCGAGGGCCCTACACAGGCCCACCGCCATCGATTATACAAAGAGACCCTTCCCCCACCTCCTCCCGCGCACTGGCCTTCCCGGTCTCCCTGACCTGGACTCCACCTCGGTGGGAACTAGGGCCAAGGTTTGGAGGCCTCTATCCTTGTACATTAATCCCAGCTTCCCTAGTCCCATCCTGCGGCCACCAGGGAATGTGAGAGTTGAGATCCTTGAATATTTCATCAGCACTTCAGCCTGCAGTTGAAGAAGCAGCCAACTTACAGCTCATGGATAATTTATGGCCCCAGCAGAGAACCTGGAAGTAGTGAGGGGGAGGGGCAGGGAGAGTGGGGGCGGGTGAAGCCTGGACCCGGCTGTGAAGCCAGCTCCATCCAAAGTGTGTGTTGGGGGCCGGGGAGGAGCTCCAAGACCAGGGACATTTCCATTTTTGAGGATATCAAGGTATTACCAAAAAAAAAAAAAGGGTTATCAAAGTTACATGACGAGCATTTTCTGACTTCATTCCTGTGTCTCTGTCACTGTGTGCATAACCTCACTTGGAGATAACAAAAAATTTATGTTATCTCCTTCATGGCTGTGAAACCTCCAAAAAGACCCCCTGCTCCCCACACCCACCCCGGGCCAGGGAAAGAGGCCAGACTCCCCAGTTAGACTGTCTGAACCTCACTCCTTCCTAGCCTCCTCCTCCAGGAAAGCCACCAGGATTTAGCCAAATGCTCAAAAGAAAAGAATCTCAAATGGCCACCACTTACTTTGCTCCAGGAACATAACATAGCACTCTTCGTGTTAAAGGAAAGCTGAAAAGATGACCCCAAATAGAAAATGTCAAGTTCTCTTGGCCTCTTCTTTTTTTTTTTTTTTTTTTTGGCCTCTTCTTTACCAAGGGACATACCTTAGTGAGTTCTTCCACAGATTCAGAGGATCAAGTATATGGGGTGGGGGAGGGGGGTAAACAAGCAGCCATGTCCTCCTTTTACCTCAGTTTCTCCACCTGAGTTATGGGCATGAAAGTTGCTCCCACCCCAAAGGCTTTTTGGGGGTCAGAAGAGATGCTATCCAGGCACCCCGGTGCCAGGTGGCACCCAGGCAGGTGGTGATTATGGGGTGATGTGTCCCCAGTTTGGGCTGGGGCTGGCTCCAGTGGGCAGCCCCAGCACTCAGCATACTCCCATCTAATCCCCAAGTCATCTTGGAGTTTTATCATGCAGCCCTGGGAGTCCAATCTAGTCTCTCTGGGCCCCAGTTTCCCCATCCATGAAATTGGGGCCATCTGCTGGAGCCATCCTTGGAGAGAAGCTGCAAGAGGAGGCCTGGATGAAGGCCCCTGAGTTGGGAAGCTGCATAGAGCTTGGGCCCTGCGGCTGCCAGGACTCCCCAGGAAGCTTATGAGGTTGGCCCCAGTGCCAACTGGACACAGCCTTCGGACACAGGAGGGGGTCAGGGGGACCCTACTCTCCCTGAGGAGGAGAACACTAGGGTGAGACTTCAAGAACTAGTTCTCAAACCTAAGCGGGGAATTTCTTCCATTGGAATTTACAAGAATTTGGGGGAATCCCATAGGACCCTCCCTCCCCCGCCTCCCTTGGCCATCACCTCTCAGGATTCAAGAAGAGGCTGGTCTAAATGACCCCAGCGAGTCTGTCCCCAGGCCCTCTAACATCTGGTCCAATCCCAGGGAGCCAACAGCGGGAAGTGGGACTGGACTATGGAATCAGGCCTGAGAGTGAGGCTCGACTGCCTGCTCTTCCTCCTCTTCCTGCTTTCCTCCCTTCCTTCTGGAACTCTCTGCCTCCCTCGGTGAGCTGTGGCAATGTATGGGCTTTGTCTCCACATCTGGTTCTCACCTTCCTCTCCTCAGCCCCAGCTGACAGTATAAAGGGACAAAGCCAGCTCTGGGGACGAGAGAGAGGAGACCAGGGTGTTCTCTGCTCTCTCCCTTCTCTGAGCATCATGGATTTAGGGAGAAATGTTTCAAACCCAGCTCAGGCACCCCCCACCTTGAGGAACCTTGGACAGGTTGCTCTCCTTCCTCAGCCTCACCTGTGGCAGAAGGGAATTGGTATCTATGTTGCAAGACTGTTTTTTGTTTGTTTTGGCCGCATCGCATGCGGGACCTTAGTTCCCTGACCAGGGGTCAAACCCTTGCCCCCTGCAGTGGAAGCAAGGAGTGTTAACCACTGGACCGCCAGGGAAGTCCAGGAACCGGAAGACTGTTTTGAAGCCTGTAAAGAACCTGCCAAGTGCCCGGCACACAGTGGGTATTCAATACATTGTAGCAGTGATGCTTTGCTTGGGACGGGGTCTTTCTGGGTCCAGGACGCCTCTGTGACATCTGAGTCTGGCCCTATTGTGTGAGGTCATCATCCCCAGCGCCTTTTTGGCTGTCTCTAACCTTCTAGCCATTTTGCTACAGATGGTAGGGCTGCTGAGGTGCTGGGTGGGTATTTGGGAGCGGGGTAAGGAGAGGACCGAGTGAGACAGAGATGTGGAGGAGGTGAAGGCGTCTGGGCTGGGTGGGCTTGGGAGAATGGACTGGAGGGCTCAGAGGGCCCACGCTGGGACTCGCTAGAACTCGGTCTCACCGGTTTGGGGAGCTGGCCGGGCAATGGGGAGACGCTGGCGTCAGAGAGAGGTGGCAGTGGCTGGTGGCTGCCAGGGATGGAGAAGCTGAGTAAGGCCCACTGGAAGGGGTGGGCCTGGGCTAACGCCGGGATGTGGGTGAGTACCTAGAGAGGGGCGGCCTTCGGTTCTCAGGACACGCGCGCGCGCGCGCACACACACACACACCCCCTCACCCTCAGATGCACACTTGGACACACACATCAACACACTTCTTAAACCGTACCCCCATTCCCGCCCTGTTCTCCCGATCCTCTCACCCTGCTCTATTTTTCCAACGCACTTACGTAACACAGCCAGATAATTCATTCATTATAACATTTATTGTTTACTGCCTGTCTCCCCGCTGGAATGCAAGCTCCAGGAGGGCAGGGGGTGCTTGGCTTGCTTTGCCCACTATTGTATGCCCAGCACCTGCGACGTACCCGGCTCGTAGTAGGTGCCCAATAGATAAGCGTTGAGTACAATCACATATTCTAGGGTTAGGGTCACGAATGCGCGCACGCTCAGGGACGCATGCGCAAACCCGCTGTCGCCCACGACGCTGCCACGGACGTTCTCAGACACGTGCACGCAGGCACTCGTTCACATCCACACCAACACACAAGCACACAGGCCTTCTCGCTCCCGCACACAGGCGCTTTCAGACTCAAACCCAGCGGTGCAGATTCCAGAGCTCCTACTCACGCAGGCATGCTGGAGCACGTCCCCACTCCCCACCCTCCGGAGGGCAGCCCCTCCCAGAAACAGGGGGCGGGGCCTCGGTGGAAGCTGACAACACAGCAGCTTGAGACGGGTGGGGTGGGGCAGGGCCGCCCTGGTACCTGGGAACTCTTTGGAGACCCTGCGACTGCAGACCCACCTACGGGAGGGAGGGAGGCGTGAGGTCACCAGCGCCCCGAGCTTTGACCCCGCCCGTGCTCCACACTCCGACTCCGTCCTTCCTTTCTTCATCTTCACCAAAGGCCCAGGGGAAGGGCATGGGGTAGGGCAGGGAGTCCTCCTGGGCACAGCGATGGGCAGGGCCCAGGCCACGTCAGCTGGCACATCTGGGCAGGGGTGTGGACGGTGACAACTGGGCTTACCAGCTTCCGCTCCACCTTCCATAAGAGGAGAAAGGTCCTCCACCACCCTGCCGCTGGGAGAACAGAAATGGGGGCAGTGGGCCAGAACTGTCACCTGGCTGGCCCTAGCCCGGTGTCCCTCCCCAGAGTGACCCCTTTTGCCCCTACTTCCCTGCTCTGGAACATGAAGTGGGGGGGAATCACAGGGTGGGTGGTAGCCACCTCCAAATTCTCTGCCCCCCAGAGCCAATGCAAGATTGGGCAAGATGGTCTGGCAGTCCCACTGCCACCACAAAGTCTCATGTTATCAAGCCGTATCCCTAGGGTCCCTCTGGCCACTAAGAGGGTCTGTTCCCTGCTATGCAGTGAATGGGAGAATGGGCAGAGAGGGCAGCGCAGGGCATGCTTGCTCTGACTCAGTAAACGCTTGGAAAGTAAAAACCGGAAGTAAGTGTCCTTGGCCCCCTCCCCACATTCCCTGAGGGAAGCGATGCTGAACTAGGAAAATACAGGACATACCACCTTAGAAATCTGAAACCACCATCTTGCCAGGACTCAGGCAGAGCTGCATCCTCACGCCCCCTAGTGGCAGATTGCAATGGCAGGCTGATGCTCCTCGTGGTCGCAAACACCCAGGGTCCACAGAGGCCAAACTGTGGCCCCTCACCTGTCTCCACATTTACTGATGAGGGGAGATGGGTGCAGAGGGAGGGAGGGAAGGACCTGCACCCTCACCACTCTGCCCAGGGGGGTCTGGACCCTAATGCTGTGATTCATTCAACAAGAAATGTTTATTGAGCACCAATTGCCAGTGTGCCAGGAACCGCTGGACTCCTGGTCCAGTGCTCTTTGTGATGCCAGCTGCCCCTCTGCTGTGTCTGCAATTCAGGCTGAGACCCCCAACTAGGAAGAGCTAGCATCTTCTCCTCCAGGAGACTGCCCCACTGGGTGGGGAGGACGCTGGGAGGAGGGCAGGCCGTCAGCAGCTGCAGCACCATCATCCGGTGGTCCAGAGACCCAGAGAGGAGGCAAGAGGGGTCTGGGGAGCAGTGCTCACAGTTGGGACAGGATGGGGCCTGGTCAGCTATGTCCATTTACATGTTTAATAAATAGTTGTTGTTGCTGCCCAGGCTGGTGGGGGTGGTGCCACTGGGCCCGGGATTCCCAAAGCTCTTGAGGGGTGCCGGGGGCCCTCTTCTTATGCTAGTTCAGGCTCCGGCTCTGAAAAATGAAAGGACAGAGCATTGGGGTTAGCTTCCCATCCCCAACAGGTTTCTGGGTGCTGTCCTCGGGGAGGTGGCGCAGACAGGAGTGAGGGTCCCCAGGAACAGGTCTCAGCTGGTCCCTGCTCCAGGAAGGATGTCACCCCCACCCCTCTACCAGGTGGGACAGAGGTTGCTAACAGGCCGGAAGCCCCCAGAAGAGGGGCGCCAGCACCCAGCACAGCTACTCCACAGCCTCTGCAGCCCAGTGCTTGGATCCTCCTGTCCCTAACGTCCAGCCCAGGCTGCATCCCCGCCCCTCCACCAGGACTCAAGTCACTGACCGGCCTCAGCCTCGTCGCCCTTGGCATCTGGCTCCTGCCACCAGTCAGCATAGATGCTCTCCTCGTAGTCGCCCTCCCCTTCAAACTCGGCATCAGACGGGGGCTCCGCAGGCTCCACGGGCAGTTCTGTCTCCTTCAGCTCCATCTAGAGCAGCCCCAGGATGGGAGGATAAACCAAGTCATAGCAGGCACAAACCCAGATCAGCTCCCTTCCTGGCCAAGGGACCCTCCCATCCCATCTCGGTCCCAAATCCCTCCTTCCCAGTCACACTCAAGACCTCACACAGGAAAGACTGGAGGGTTTCTCCCTAAGTCCTGTTCCCAAACTGCCCCCTCAATGAACTGATGCTTGGGGCTCCACCAGCAGAGCTTCAGGGTTGGTGTAACCTTCTTCCTCTCCACAGCCCACCTTTTAAGCATAAATACACAGGCCACACTGCTAGTCCATGAATACTGTCTGCTCATGCTGCTTCCTGGCCAGGAACACCTGTACTCCCCTGTGCTTGGATAGCTTTTGTTTATCCCTCCAACACCAGGCATCAGCTCCAGGATGCGGCCCTTGCTGGTGACCCTGGCTGGGTCTGGAGGCCTCGTCCAGTGCCCCGTGCTGACTTCTCCCATTGCACTGAACTAACGGTGAGCTGACTGGGCGAGGGACTGTGCCTTTCATCAATTGACCACAGCCCCAAGCACGGTGTCTGGCAAACAGCAAGCAACAAATAACAGTAATCAAAATGGCTACCACCCCCTGAGCACCTACTATGTGCCAGCTCTACAGTAAGTGATTTACATACTAGATCTCATTGAATTCTCACCACAACAGTGTAAGATGGCCGTTATTCTCTCCGTTCCATGGATGAAGAAATGGAAGTTAGAGGGTTACCTAACACTTGCCTGGAGGCTATCCAGCTGGGAAATGGTGGAGCCAAGTCTGGTAAGCACCAAAGCCTGGGGGCTCACTGGGCAGACCTGGCCCCCTGTTTGATGAGGGGGGGCATGGGTGCACAAACAATGGAGGGGATGGATAAATAAGCACTGGGCAGCAACACCTCAGAGAATTCAGGCTCTCAAACCCTCATTTAGAATCAATGTAATAACACACTGTGGTCCTTCCTTCCTGGCGTCCTGGGCTCCTTCATTCACTCACTGGTTCCTTCAATCCCAGTTTCTGAGGGCCAGCTTGTGCCAGGTGCTGTGGGAGAGCTGGGAATAACCTGGTCCCTGTCCTGGAGCCCAGTCCTCTAGGAGGCTGGCTGGAGAAAGGGGCGGGGTGAGACAGACGAGGGCTGTAAGTAACTCCGGTCCAGGGAGGCACAGACGGTCAGAGTAGGCACTGCAAGCCCAGAAGACAGAGCCAGGACGTACAGCAAGGGCTTCTGGAGGAGGCGCCACCAGAGCTGGGCCCAGGAGAAGCGAGACTCAGACATGTAGAGAAGGGGGGTGTGAGAACACGGAGTGGGGAGAGGAGGGCAGGTGTAAACAAGGGACAGGTGAAATCTCTCTGCTTCACAATGGCTGACTGCCACGAGCTGAGGCTGAGATTTGGCACAGCGGCCCCAGGAAGAGGATCAAGGGGTGTCCATCACCACCCAAGCCAGGAGGGCAAGGGGCCACCTACCTCGTCATCTGACTGCAGGTACATGTGCGCAAACTCCAGCAGCTCCCGAAGCTCAGCTGTCTGGTTGTGGTAGAGCATGGCCTCCTGGGAGGAGGGAAGGAAAGTGAGGTGAGCCAGGCCCTGCTGCCAGATGGTGGAGGAGCCAGAGCTCCTAGGATCTGGGCCCTCTGGCCCTTTTACAGCTCGAGGAGCAGGGAACAGGTATCAGTTCACATGCTGGTCGAAAAATCACAGCTGCTTGAAGTGCCGGGTTAAGAAGGATTCTGAGGGCTCAGTGAGAAAGAGTGCCTAAATCGATTCGCAATGTCTGCCACTGACAAGGAAGTGGGGAGTGGCACCACGTGCCCCATATTTGCCAGTCTTGCCCTAGAATTCCAAGGGGTTCCTCAGTTGGTCCAGGTTATGGGGTCCCTGGGGAAGAAGGGCAAAGGCCAGCAGTGAGCATGGTAAGAGTGGGGAAGGGAGCAGGCAGGGACAGATATTTTTTACCTCCCACATGCCAGGCACTGTGCTGGAGACGTAGGCTGTTCCACCCCCATTTTGCAGGTGAGGCAACAGATTCAGTAAAGGCCAGTAGTGTTCCCAGGACCACACAGCTGGTGGCTTTGAACCTAGGACTCCAACTACAACCCAAATTCTTTCTTTTTATTTCTCACCCTGCCTTTGGAGGAAGGCAGGGTTTTGTTTTGTTTTGTTTGTTTTTTTGGGGGGTATGCGGGCCTCTCACCGCTGTGGCCTCTCCCATTGTGGAGCACAGGCTCCGGACGCGGACGCGCAGGCTCAGCGGCCATGGCTCACGGGCCCAGCCACTCAGCGGCATGTGGGATCTTCCCAGACCGGGGCACGAACCCGTGTCCCCTGCATTGGCAGGTGGACTCTCAACCACTGCGCCACCAGGGAAGCCCTTTTTTTAAAAAAAAATCAAATCACATATCCTAAGAATGCCTCGGCGATGCCCACCTCCCTGGGCTGGAAGTCCTCCTCCTCCAGGCCCCAGCGGGCCCTGTGGAAGCGATAATACACCAGGTTTTGCTGCATGACATTGTCTTCGGGGTCAAAGAGCATGTAGCTGGCGGCACTGCGGGCGGCCTGGCGCACGTCGTTCACTGCAGGCAGGACAGGAGTGAGTAGTGGCCCTGGCACTTCCCCACCTTCAGGGATAACCCTCAACTAACCCACCCCTATCTCCCAAAATTTAGTCCAGTGCCCCTGGTTCCCCAGCTGCCTCCCAGAATACCTGTTGGGTGCCTCACCCCACCCAGTAATAATACAAGCTAGAATGTAGTGGGCACTTACCCTATGCCCCATGTAACTCATTTAAGCCTCACTCTTACTGTCATCCCATTTTACAGATAAGAAATCTGAGGCACGGAGAGGTCAGGTAAACTGCTTGAGCTCACACAGCTGGAGAATGATGGCATGATGGTTCTGGGGAATCAGAAGCCGGTGGCCCAGCCCTCAACCTGTTTGCCAACTAGAACACAAAGGGTCTCCTGGCCCTTGGTCTTCAGCTCCTCCTCTCCAACTCCAGCCTGACTGAATCTTGGCATCTCTGCATTGCAGAGACCCTGGAGATTGACCACCTTAGCCCCGGCTGATGCCAGAATCCCCCTTAAGTGAGGAGAGCCTTAAGTCCTGGTGCTACTTTTTATTAGCCATGTAACTAATGGCCCCTTACCCTCTGTGAGCCTCGGTTTCCTCATCTGAAAAATGGGTCCATTAACGCCAGCTACCGGTTGCTTGTGAGAGGATCAAGTGAGATAAACAGATGTGGCAGGGCTTTGTAAACTATCAAGTGCTGTGCAGTTGTTGACTATCTAGTCATTTACCCAAGAGGCCCTGGCATTCTCCCCTGAGGCTGCTCTCTGTTCCCCGCCACAAGCTTCTCACCTGCCTCACCACCCCCAGCCTTCCCTCCCATCACCAAGGGTCCTCAATTCTGGCTCGGCTTCACTCCCAGTGCAGTGCTCTCCCCAACCCCAAGCCCACCAGGAGGCTCACACTTGTAGTAGGCAAACTGCAGGTAGTGATACATGGTGGCCACGAACTTCTCCACGAAGTAGCCGCCCACGTTGGGGGTCAAGTTGGCCTCACAGTCCACCTTGCACTGCAGGGATTCTGCAAAGAGATCTGGGGGTGGGGGTGGCAGCGGTGAGGAGCTGGTGTGCTGAACAGCTCCATCCCGCTGATGGGGATGACGGCCGATGACTTCCAGTCCCAGCTCTGCCTGCTGATCCCACAAGACAGTCGAGGGACAAGGGATGCTGCGGAAGCCTACAGTGGCCTGGGCTGACTTATCACCCCCACAGCTCACCCAGCGCCCCAAAGCCAGAGGAAGCCAGGGCACACTGGGAGGTTGGCAGGTGAGGCCTGGAGGTGGGACTGAAGGCCAGAGAGAGAAGCTCAGGACAGTCCCCTCTGCCCCTGCTGAGGGACTCCGCCCTTAGGGATCCCCAGACTAGGTGTGATTTCTGGCCACAAACTGCTTTCTGCACACACCTGCTGGGTCGTTTCCCACCTCAGCAACTTTGCACCTGCGTTGCCCTCTGCCTGGAAGACTCATGAACCCAACCTCCCCAGACCCTTTTGGGATGTCACCTCCTCTCTGCACCGATGCCCAGCACCTTGGACACTCCCTACCGCAGCCCTCTGCACCCAGTGGCAGGCGTTCTGTTGGCCCCTCTGCAGCCAACGCCGACTGAAGGGTCTGAGGGTCGGTATAACACCTTATGCCTGTCCGCCTCCCAGGCACTTAGTAGGCGCTCCATAAATGTGTATGGAATGAATATTTGTGTTAAGGTGCCTTAGGAGTTCTGGGAAGCAGGGCCCTGCGGATGAAAGGGATGCCCACCGGGGTGGATACCTGCTATGGCTGGATAGAAGTCCTTGAAGTCCACCTGCTCGTGGGCCCCCTCGCAGCCAGCCAGACACCGGGCAAAGACGGCCATGTACTCGGCCAGGGCCCGCTCCATGTCCTCGGTGCTGCTACGGAAATCTCCGCTGTTGTAGAGCTTCACAGCCCGGAGGAACACGGCCTAGGGGGAGGGGACGCGGCACAGGGCTCAGGGGGACCCCCACACCTCCCCTCCCCCACGGGCCCTATGGGGGGACTCAGGGAATTGCGTCAGGGCTGGCCCTACCCTGGCACCCCACCTCATAGGGCTGGGCCTCCAAGTCCGTGAGGGGCTCGTCGGCGGCCTCCAGCAGCCCGCGATAGTAGCTGAGATACTTGGCGGTGAGCTCGTGCTTTGGGTTCCTCTGAAGGAAGGTGTAGGCCGCGGCCACCGCTTTCTCCAGACGGTTCGCCTGCGGCGTGGGGACAGGGCCGGTCAGCAGGGCCAGAGCCCGCAGCCCCAAGCACACGCGAGGAGCCGCGCTCCCCCCGACCCGACTGGGAGGCGCCGCCAGCTGGGAGCGCACCTTGAACTGCGCGTAGTGCAGGTACTGGTAGGGCAGGCGGCTCTGGAAGTCGCGCAGCAGCTGGCGCGGCGGGTAGGGCACCTGGAAGGCGGGCAGCGAACGCTTGCAGCGCCGCAAGCAGGCGGCGCGCTCCAGGACGTGGCCGAAGAGCCGCAGCTCGCGGGCCCACTCGTCGCCGCGGCCGCCGTCGGGGCCGGGGGGCGCGGGCTCGGGGGGCGCGGCGGCGGGCGGCGCGGGGCCGCTGCAGTTGGCGTGGCAGAAGGCCTCGCTGTCCCGCAGCAGCCGGTGCAGCCGCAGCGCGGCCTCGAGGTAGCGCGCACTCTCGCGCCAGCTCTCGCCCTCGTACTGCTCCAGCGCGTGCCCGTAGGCCGCGGCCAGGGGCATCAGGTCCTCGGGCGGGAAGCCCCGGAAGCTGTACTTCTCGTACTGCGCCCCGGCGCTGCCCAGCAGCAGCCACAGCAGCCCCCACGCCGCCCGACCCATAGCCCCCTCCGCGCCGCTGTCTCTTCCCTCCGCGAGCTGGCGTCCCGGCCCAGCGGCCGGGCAGGCTGGCGGGCTCTGGGGCCCGGGACTGGCCGGCGCGCCCGCTGGGTCTTAGCGCCTGGTACCGGGGGCAGCGAGGCGGGGTCGTGGCTTGAGTCAGATCCCCCGAGGGGCCGAGGGCTGTGTCTCCACTCTTCTCAGAAAGCCAACACTATCCTGAGTCCCCGACCTCCTGCCCTTGGGGGTCCTCCCCTTGGCAGATGGTGAGAGGGTGGAGGAACAATTCCCGCAGGGATGCGGAGCCCAGAAAGCCCCTCCCACACAAAAACAGCCCCCCCTCCCCCAGACCTTAATATAGAGAAATTGAGGGACGTGCCATCTCTCTCTACTTTACCCAAGCCCTGGAACCTGCTCTTCCTTCCATCAGAGCGGTCCTTCTGCTCACTCCCCACTTCCAGCCCCGAAGAGATTCCTCCAAGTGTCCCCCCAGCCCGCGACGGGGAGGCACACCCCAGGTTTTACCCTGCACATCCTCCACTCTCACCACCTCCCACTCGATCTCCATCCCCACGTCAGAAAGTCCTCTGGCAGTCCAGCTTTTGCAGGACAAAGCAGCCCGTCCCTGGAGAGGCCGTCCCTGGGGCAGAAGGGGTGGGACGGAGCACTGAGATACCCCTCCGATTCTGGAGCCTCACCAGCCACCCGGAGAGACCTAGATTTGGGGTTGCCAGCCAAAGAAACAAGGGATGCCTCAGTCCGGCTTTAGGACCCGGGGGGCTCCAGAAAAAAAGACTCCGAACTTTTTTTTTTTAAGTCGGCTCCGACTTTCCCAACTTTCCGGAACTTCCCTGCCCCTCCCAGGTCTCTCAGCCCCAGGGTGCGGGTGGGGGAAAATCTGGAGGGCTTGGTGGCGCTTTCCTCGTACTCTAACGCTATCAGCCTGGCCCTCCTCCTCCTATTCCACACCCCTTCCCCCCCACCCCGCCCCGCCAGCTCAGCCTCCCCAGCCCCCATTCCACGTGGACCAGCCAGGGCGGGGGTGAGGATGGAGGACAGGAAGAGGGGGAGCCAGCTCTGGGAGGAGTGGGGGGAAGGAGTCTGGCGGCGGCGGTGGCTCTCTCGCTCGCCCTCACTGCCGGCCGTCCCAGCTCCAGGCACCATGTTCCGCGCGGGGCGCCCCAGCCACACCGTCCTACGGCTTCCCCTGCTGCAGTCGCTGCTGCTGCTGCTGCTGCTGCAGGCCGTGGGGAGGGGGCTGGGCCGCGCCAGCCCGGCCGGGAGCCCCCTGGAAGATGTGGTCATCGAGAGATACCACATCCCCAGGGCCTGTCCCCGGGAAGTGCAGATGGGGGATTTTGTGCGCTACCACTACAACGGTACTTTCGAGGACGGCAAGAAGTTTGACTCGAGGTAATGGCTTGGGTGCCCCCAGGCTCACCATTTCCCTTCCCGGAGCCCGGGACCAAGCTCTCTCAGTCCTGGGGTTCCCTCGTTGCTGCTTTTAAGCTGTGTCTGCATGCTCCCTACTCACACCGTGATCCGCTAACCTCAAACACAGCACCCTGCGTGGGGGGACTCCTAGACGTCCATCTCCCCAGACATCCCTGCCCTCAATTTCAAACCTTCGCCTCTCAGAAGACCCCTGTTTCTTTCACACAAACTCCCTGTCTCTCAGAATGCTTGAGAATCAACTGCTCTATTTACTTACCAGCGCTTTATTTAAAGACGTAGAGGGGGGTTTCTGGTCCACAGAGGTGGGGGGAAGGGCATGGTCCCTGCTGCATGTGAATCCTCCAGTGGTCTCAGCCCAGCACCCTCTACCTTTCCATCCACCCTGACTCCCTTTCTGGTTCCAGCCACAGGTTTCAGTGCCTTTGTGTTTAGAGAAGAAGAAGTAAGTAGAGTTTTGGGGGGAGGGGGAGGGGGTTTTTAGCAGCCGGTGGGGTAAAGCTGGTGGGCACTCTAAGACAGCAGGATGGATCAGGGAGTGCAGGGCATAGCTTGGTGTAGGGACCCTGTCTGCCTACATGTCACACAGGCACACATGCCACCCTGGGCTCCTCCGAGGGTTTTCATGCCTCCCTCTCCCCGTGATCCCGCACCCTCATCTCCCTCCATCTTAGCTCGACCAGGTCAGTGCTGCCGCCCATGTTGCCAGCCTTGGGGTTTGAGAGATGGGTTCCTGGTCTGTGTCCAGGCTTTCCGTCT
The DNA here is from genome assembly GCF_964165515.1 of Mesoplodon bidens. Taxonomy (NCBI): domain Eukaryota; kingdom Metazoa; phylum Chordata; class Mammalia; order Artiodactyla; family Ziphiidae; genus Mesoplodon; species Mesoplodon bidens. Next base: position 51,656,258 of record NC_138179.1, on the reverse strand, counting down.
GCTCTGGCAAGTCCATTTTTTCTTGGTGGGGGCAGGGCTGTAGGCCAGGCCAGCCTCAGTTAAACCTTGGGTCCAGGTCGCACACACAACTCGGCCTATAGAAATTAGTGGCTTTGGAGGCAGGCAGTTTATTGGGTAAGAACACGAACTCCTGAGACCAAGACCCTGGATTCAAACCCAGGCTGTGATCATGGACAAGGAGCCTTGCCTCTTTAAGCTTTACTGTCCTCATCTGAAAAAAAGGAGATTAAAAAACAGTCTGAAAAACTGCATCCCTGCTTCCTAAGGCTGATGTTAGGACTCAAGACGATGAATGAAAGTGAACTTCACACAGTACCTTACAATCTGCAAGCAGGTTCAGTACACATTAGCCTTGACTCTGGGGAGAACTTTGGTCGTGTTTAACTGGTAGAAGCTTCTTGCCATGCTTGGGCTCTCACAACGGCACTGTGGAGGAAGCAGGCCATACAACCAGCTCAGTGGGCAAAATGAGGCATAGGCAGTAGCCAGGAGTACAGCTGTGAGCCTGTGGCCACCAAGGAGTGGAGGAGGGGTTGGGAGTTGGGGAGTGACCTCCCTATCGGGGATTCTGATGGGGACTCTTGGATCCAGGTTGGATCCAAGCAGTGCTGAGCTTGGAAAACTTTCACAACCCATGACACCTTCCATCAAAATAATAATCTCCCATTTTTCCTTAACTTCTGAAAACTTAAAATTAAAACTATAACTAAAAACAAGTAAAAGCCATGGCAATTTTAGAGTAGGCTTTTTCAGAATTGAAAACCAATCCCTATCCCCAGCCAGCTCTGCTTCCCCTTCCCTTCTTCTGTGAATTGATGGTGAAGTGGCCCAAACGTGGGCTTTGGAGTGCAACAGACCAAACATTAGCTGTGTGACCTTGGGCAAGTCATTTGGTCTCTCAAGTCTCAATTTTTCTCGTAAGAAAAATGAAATCAATAATGCCCATTTCGGGAATTCCCTGGTGGTCCAGTGGTTAGGACTCGGCGCTTTCACTGCTGTGGCCCGGCTTGGCCCGGCTTTGATCCCTGGTGGGGGAACTAAGATCTCACAAGCTGCATGGTGTGGCGAATAAGAATAAGAATAAGAATAATGCCCACCTCACAGGGGAGAGAATTAAATAAGATAATGAATGCAGGGACTTCCCTGGTGGTCCAACGGTTAAGGCTCCCAACTCCCAATGCAGGGGGCCCGGGGTTCGATCCCTGGTCAGGGAACTAGATTCCGCATGCCACAACTAAGAGCCCACATGCCGCAACTAAAAGATCCCGCATGCTGCAACGAAGATCCCAAGTGCCACAGCTAAAGACGTGGCGCAGCCAAATAAATAAATATTTTAAAAAAGATAATGGGGCTTCCCTGGTGGCGCAGTGGTTGAGAGTCCGCCTGCCAATGCAGGGGACACGGGTTCGTGCCCCGGTCCGGGAGGATCCCGCATGCCGCGGAGCGGCTGGGCCTGTGAGCCATGGCTGCTGAGCCTGCGCGTCTGGAGCCTGTGCTCCGCAACAGGAGAGACCGCAACAGTGAGAGGCCCGCGTACCGCAAAAAAAAAAAAAAAAAAAAAAAAAAAAGATAATGAATGCAAAATGCCAAGCCTTATCGGCCTTATCATTTAAGTGCTGGATAACTGGTCTCCCCACACCCCCCGCCCTGGGTCTGCACTTCCCGCTCCTTTTCTGTCAGCAGATAGGACTGCTGGCACCATCCCCCCATCCCAGGGCAGATAAAAGCCCCTGGCCTCCTGGGACTTCCTTTTGTAACAGCCCATCCTATTAAGGTGGGAGTCACGGCCCACCTAGGAGGGAGGCTTGAAGAGTTGAGGAGCCTGTGGGTCTACACCTTTGTGTAGGGAGGGGGATGTTTTGTGTGTGTGTGTGTGTGTGTGTGCGCACTTGCGTGCACCCGTGCATGTATGTGACCATGGGCAGAGGCCACTGTATCCCATCTGCCCCCTCCCTCCCCAGCTATGACCGCCACACCTTGGTGGCCATCGTGGTGGGCGTGGGGCGCCTCATCACCGGCATGGACCGAGGCCTCATGGGCATGTGCGTCAATGAGCGGCGACGTCTCATTGTGCCTCCGCACCTTGGCTATGGCAGCATCGGCGTGGGTGAGGAGAGCTGGGGCCCAGGCATGGGGGTGGAGGAGACCAGGAGGCAGAAGCAAGGGCCCAGGGCCAGAAAACTGAAGCTCAGAGAGGGAGAGCGGCTTTCCAAGGTCACACTGCATGCGCAGCAGAGTGAATAGCGCGGCAGGTCTGGGACTAGACTTTTCTGTCTCCTGCCCCTGGGGCGGGAGGAAGGGCAATAATAGGGCCCTGGGTAGGATCCTAGCTTGACCTGGGAGAAGGGGAACAAAGGGTGGTGGAGGGGGAGGCCAAGCAGGATGCTCAGACCTCCACTCCACCCCCCACTCTGGGGGCTGCACCAAACACAGCGGGGCTTATTCCCCCGGATGCCACCCTCTACTTCGATGTGGTCCTGCTGGATGTGTGGAACAAGGCGGACACTGTGCAGGTGAGCACCTTGCTGCGCCCGCCCCAGTGCCCCCGCATGGTCCAGGACAGCGACTTTGTCCGCTACCACTACAACGGGACGCTGCTGGATGGCACTGCCTTCGACACCAGGTAAGGGCTGGAAGGAGCCCTGGGGCGCCAGGGAGTGTGGCATGCAGCGGGAGAGTCGGGGGCCTTCCTGCCTCTCCCACCAACAGCAGCCTCACCCCTACCTCATTCTCTGCAGCTACAGTAAAGGTGGCACTTACGACACCTACGTGGGCTCTGGCTGGCTGATCAAGGGCATGGACCAGGGGCTGCTGGGCATGTGTCCTGGAGAGAGAAGGAAGATCGTCATGCCTCCATTCCTGGCCTATGGCGAGAAAGGCTATGGTGAGGGCAGCAGGGACTTGGGGATTCTCTAGAGGTGGGCTGCCACATACAGTTGTTCAGGTTGAGTACTGCACAAGGACACCTAGCCAGGGAGGCAAGTCGTGATGAAATCTAGCCCTTGGTGATCACCTCACTAAGAAGGGGTGCTTGGGTGGTTAGGACTCGGCACTATCACTGCTGGGGTCCGGGTTCAATCCCTGGTTGGGGAACTAAGATTCCGCAAGCCTCGAAGCACAGCCAAAAAAAAAAAACCAAAAAAATAAAGGTGCTTTATTCTGATTCACACAAAGGCTCATGTGGGCTGGTGGTGGCCCTGGGGAAAGCTCAGCTCAGGCCTCACAGGGGAAGAAGCAGGGTTGCTGATGGGCGTCAAAGGCTCTGGAAAGCAGGGTTAGCACCTTTTTGCACGGTGCTCACATAGGCCTTCCTGAGTGGAGAAGCAGCCCTGCTTTGCTCTCCACGTGTATGATTCAAGCCTATCCCTTCCCCAGGGACTGTGATCCCCCCGCAGGCCTCCCTGGTCTTCCACGTCCTACTGATTGACGTGCACAATCCAAAGGACACGGTCCAGCTGGAGACACTGGAGCTGCCACCTGGCTGCGTCCGGAGAGCCGTGGCTGGGGACTTCATGCGTTACCACTACAACGGCTCCCTGATGGATGGCACCCTCTTTGACTCCAGGTCCGGGGGGGGTCCTGAGGACGACGGTGGGGGCTGGGGGCAGCTCTGTGCTTCGGGAAGGGTGGGGCCGCTGTGACTCCCTTGCCCGCCTCCCCGCCTTGTATTGCAGCTACTCCCGAAACCACACCTACAATACCTATGTGGGGCAGGGCTACATCGTCCCAGGGATGGACCAGGGGCTGCAGGGCTCGTGCATGGGGGAGCGCCGGAGAATCACCATCCCCCCCCACCTCGCCTACGGGGAGAACGGGACTGGTAGGCGTGCTTCCTGTTCCCCAGGCCAACACCTCAGTTCCTCCTGACCTTCCCCCTGATGGGCGGGGGCGAAGGGGGCGGATTCCAGCCATCGCTCTGCCCCTCTCCTCGAAAACACTGGTCCCCCAGCCAACTCCTGCCACAAGGACTCCATCCTTCTCTCCAGGGGGCAGTCCCCCACTTCTCCCCTTCCACACTGGAGAAAGGCAGCCGACTCCTGAGCTCGGGGAGGGAGGGCGGTTATGGAAGAACAGAAACAGCAGAGCCCTGGGAAGCAAAGAGACCTGGATTTGAGTGCCAGCTTTGCTGGAAGGCTTTGTGTGCTCACCTGTAAAATGGAACTAATCACATCGACCAGCAGGGTGAGTTATTGGGAGGTTGCAAGATACATGTGGAAAAGGCTTTCCAGCTGGCGTGCCCCTCCCCTCCCCTGCCTCCTCACCACCACAGAGTATATGACAGGAGTTGACCATGTGGACAAACATCCCATCCCATCCTTGTTTAAAACCCCACGACGGGGAAGGTCTGCGGCCTCCATGGAGACCTAGAGCAGCCCCTCGTAGACTCCAGCTGATCCACGCCCCCATTCTGGCCCCAGGAGACAAGATCCCTGGCTCTGCTGTGCTGATCTTCGACGTCCACATCGTCGACTTCCACAACCCTGCAGATCCAGTGGAAATCAAGACACTGTCCCGGCCCCCGGAGACCTGCAACGAGACGGCCAAGCTTGGGGACTTTGTTCGCTACCACTACAACTGCTCTCTGCTGGATGGCACCAAGCTCTTCTCCTCGTGGGTCCGGGGCAGGGCCAGGGCTGGGCAGGTGGGTGGGCCCAGGCGTGGGGAGTCCTCCTAGCAGCACCCCTGACTCCTCCTTCCTCCCTAAGTTCCCGTCTAAGCTGAAATTCTTCAGTCCACAGGCAGAGGGAGGGTGAAGCAAGCAGTAGGGGAGCTGCTATAGTTCCACTCAGTGGAGGGAGACGAGCAGGGAGAGATGAGCCCCCGGCCACACTGCAGGGCAGTTACGAGATAAGGGGATGGGTCCTACCTCTGCACCGCTGGGCCCCCGCACCCTGCCCTGGGCCTGCCGGGGACCAGGATGAGCACTGACCCAGGAATCTGCTCTCCCCGCAGCCACGACTACGGGGCCCCTCAGGAGGCGACTCTGGGCGCCCACAAGGTGATCGAAGGCCTGGACACGGGCCTGCAGGGCATGTGTGTGGGAGAGAGGCGGCAGCTGGTGGTCCCCCCGCACCTGGCACATGGAGAGAGCGGAGGTGAGCAGAAACTGGCCTGATGGCTTTCCTCCTCCCCTCTGCCCCGCCACCTGGAGCCTGGATGGCTGCTGGCAGGCGTGAGAGAGGCCTTCCCAATGCTTCCCATTCCGTGCCCCACTCTCCAGCCCCCAAGGCAGGAACTGAGGCCTGTAGGCTGGGAGCGCACTGGGCAGGCAGTGAAGCCGGGCCCAGACCCTTCCCTCTCTCCTCCTCCCCTCCCTCCAGCCCGGGGGGTTCCTGGAAGTGCTGTGCTCCTGTTTGAGGTGGAGCTGGTGTCCCGGGAGGATGGGCTGCCCAAAGGCTACCTGTTTGTGTGGCACGAAGACCCTCCTGCCAACCTGTTTGAAGACATGGACCTCAACAAGGATGGCGAGGTCCCCCCGGAGGAGGTGGGTGAGGAGTTCGCTCCTAGTCATCCCTCGCACGCTGTCACCTGGCAGGAGCCACCTTGCACGGTGGCATCTAACGAGAACACAGTGTGTGTCCACCATCCTGTCTGCACCCGTGTTCCTGCCCCTGCCCCTCATCCCCGCCTTTGCCTCTGGCACATGCAGCCCATTCCCCGCCGTGGCTGCCTGACCCTGGGCATGCCCTCCACCCCGCCCCCCTCAGGACGCAGCACCAGCTCCTCTCCTCAGCCCTCACTGGAAGGCCTCCGCCTGGGGGCCCCGGCCCAAGGTGAGCACAGCTGCTCAGGCAGGACGCTCTCTCCCCCTCCCCTTGGCTCTCCTGGCCGCAGTTCTCCACCTTCATCAAGGCTCAAGTCAGTGAGGGCAAAGGACGCCTCCTGCCTGGCCAGGACCCTGAGAAAACCATAGGAGACATGTTCCAGAATCAGGATCGCAACCAGGATGGCAACATCACCGCCGAGGAACTCAAGCTGAAGTCGGACGAAGATGAGGAGCGGGTCCACGAGGAGCTCTGACGGGCAGAGGCCTGGGCCCAAATGCGAAGGTCGTCTCGGGGGACAGTGGGCAGGGGGCTGACTTCCCAAGTCACCCTGCCCTCTGCTGGGATGAGGTCTGGAAGTTTCTAGAAAGTGGTCAGAGGGGACAACTCTGGTTTTCCCACTGCCCGAGAGTAAAATCCACAGCGCAGATCTCTATTTGGTTTTCCTCTCCCAGCCCCAAACCCCTTCCTTAAAAGTTTTGGAATTACAAAGCCAATCTGGGGATTGGTGGAGTTTGGGGGTTGGCTGGGGTCATTGCTGGCCCCTTGCTCAGACCTCCCCTCCGTGTCACCAGACACTGAGCAAGGCCAAGCTCATCATTTCCTTATTTCCCCAAACTTCGCCTTTACCTGTACTTTTCCTCACCATCCTCGACCCGCCCCACCCCCCCCCACAGCCCCCATTCCTCTGTCCTGGCAGCTCCCCAGGAACATGAACCCCCAGCTTTCCTCCCTCAGCTCTGGCTGGTTCCTAGGGGAGGGGACGGTTCCGGGGGGGCAGCCCTACCTTACCTGTCCGGTTCCCTTCACCTGTCCCATGCCCCCTCGCTGCTGTCCAGTGGTGGCTGAAGAGCCCCTAGGGTGCTGCACTTCAGGGCTGGGCTTTGTGTCACCTTTTATCCCTAAAGAAGGCTGCCTTCTCTAGGGACCAAAGAACAAGAGAAAAATGAAGGGGGGTGGTATGAGGAAACCTACTTGGGTGGACCTTAGGGCTATGAAATCCTTTGTTCAGGGCTGAGATGAACGTGGAAAAGGGGCTCATTACTGAGGGGTGAGGGGGGTGGGAAGAGCTCTGCACACTCAAAAGGCTAAACTGGTGTCAGACCCCCTGCTCCCTTGTGCCAAATAAAACACGTCCGAAACCAAAGTCCTCGGGAGGTGTTCTTTCTTGGTTGGGGGCGGGAAGCTTAGACCCAAGTGTTGGGAGGAAAGGGAGCAAAGCAGGCCACCTCCATGGCCCTTCAGCCTCCTGCCTCCCTGAGGCCCAGCTGGGGCCCTCACCATGGAGGGAGGCTGGGGGGGTAAGTGTCCACAGAGAGGGGCCTGCAGGGGAGGCCTGGAGACATGATCCTGATCTCCTAAAGGTCCCAGCTGAATGGAAAAACAAGTTCCCTGAACTCAAACACGACATGCAAAGCTCAAGGGTTAAATTAAACCACACAGGTCAGATTCCCCTTTCACATAGATCGTTTCTAATACCACGATGTTCCCACCTCTCCCTGCTCCTGGCCGCCAGCTGTGACCACCTGCCTGGTGCTTCTCCCTCCTGCCAGAAAGAAAGGTAATTGAGGGCTTCCCTGGTGGCGCAGTAGTTGAGTCCGCCTGCCGATGCAGAGGATGCAGGTTCGTGCCCCGGTCTGGGAAGGTCCCACATGCCGCGGAGCGGCTGGGCCCGTGAGCCATGGCCGCTGAGCCTGCGCGTCCGGAGCCTGTGCTCCGCAACGGGAGAGGCCACAACAGTGAGAGGCCCGCGTACCGCAAAAAAAAAAAAAAAAAAAGGTTATTGAGTTCAAACCTCTGGTGTCTTGAGGAAGGAGTTGCTTCAGCCACTAATCAGGCCATCTGCCCTCACCTGCCTGGCTGGACTCTGGCCAGTGCGACAGAGATGACCCAAGCCATCCAAGGGGGTGGGGTGGAGGGGATGCTTGGGAGAGATGACTGGATTCACACCCCAAACTGCCCCCCCAAGCACCAAGCTCTTGCCCAAGATCCCCCGAGAGACGGAGCTGCTCCCCATGGTCGCCAGTGAATGATACTCCCTGGTCCCAAAGCACAGAGAGCACCCCGGGGTCGACAGAGGTGACAACCTCAGAGGATAACCACCCTCCCCCAAGCCTAACAGGACAGCCTGAACGAAGTCCGTGTGGAGGCAGCGTGATGCAGAAGAGAAGGCTGGCTCTGTCGGAAACACTGCAACCCCAGCTCGAGCTCCCAGCTCTGGCCTTTGGGCAAAGGACTGGTCCTTTCTAAGTGGACCCATACCTCCTGCAGGATCCCTGTGAGGGTGAAACGGCACCTGCAGCACCTGGGTGCACACAGCTGGCCCTCAGTCAACACTCCCATCACTTTCTCTGCTGAGCTGCAGACAAACACAACTTACCAGCCACCAGGCAGGCAGATGAGGGAATGAATCCGACTACCCTGAGCACCTGCTCCCTTCAGGTCCCGACTCAACCGCCCTTAAGTCATCCACTTCAGTGGCCGTGGAGGAGGAGGAAGGACAGGAGCCAAGGGCACCAGTGAAAATCCACACTCAGATGGATCACTTTAGGGACCCATAAAGAGGGGGCTCTGCATACAGGGCCAGCCAGATTCAGCTGATCTCAGCTGAATTTCAAGTTTAACGGCTGCATGAGAATCAAGTCAAACCACTCCAGGTCAGGAACACACCCTTCCAGCCCTGCCCGCCCACCGTGATGCCCACAGACACACTAGGCTGCGCTCGCTGTGCTCAGAGTCTCCTGGGCTAATTCAGGGGTTTTCAAACTGTGTTCCGTGGAGCTCTAGCAGCTTCTCGGAGGTTCCTGCGCCTCCAGAACCAGGAGGAACAGGCTCTGCCCCAACCCCACCCCAATCGGAACAGCTCTGTGTTTTCCTTTTTTTATTTTGATCTGTTTCACATATTAGATTTGTTTGAAGAGCAGCTTCCTATGTTAAAAAATACTGGAAAAAAGATTCCATGGACCAAATGATTCCTAAAGTGCTAACACTGTGTAGGTCCACAGTTCAGCTGGAATGGCTTTTGCTGCCCTCCGGGCTGGCAGGGCTCCCTCAAGGCTCTGGAGAACACACACCACGAAGCCAGGGAAAGGGGGAGGGAGGGGCGTGGGCCAGCAGTTCCCGGCCGCCCGGACTCTTCTCTGCAGCACAGGCAGGAGCAGTGCTCAGAGCAGAGTAGCCTTCCGGTGAAGCCCGTCTGCATCACAGCCCGCGGGGCCTGACCCCGGCCCGCCCTCAGGAGCCCTGCATCTCTGTCCAGTCCCTCTGCTGCAGGATGTGCTGCAGCAGCCCGTTGACCACGTCCAGCGTCTCATCCTTCTCCAGCACGATGTCATACGAGTCCATGTAGCGCTCCCGCCGCTCCTCCACCTGCCCGGGGAGCAGAGACCGAGAGTCCCCCAGCACCCTGCCCTCCGCGTTGCCCGCTGTTGCGCACCTGGGGCTGGGGAAGAGGGCATTCAAGCTGCGACTCCCCAGGAGGAGTTCAAGGTTACCGGGAACTGCCCTTTGGAGACACAGATGGCCATGGATGCAGGCTGCCACAATTAACCTTTGGGTCAGTGCCAAAAGGACCGTCACAACGATTAGAAACAAGAAATATCAGATGTTACCTCTCATCTATCTGGATTGAATCTTCACAAGGCTTCAGCACCTACTGGCTGAGGGTGAGAACTGGAGGCCTTCTAGCCTGATGCCATACTGTGCCCCTCTGTGACCTTAGGTTTTCACCCCTGTCAACCTCTGGTCTGTTCCTATGCTCTCCTTCTCTAAATTATAAACCCACATCCTGAATACCAACATCTCCCATCTCATTCATGCCTTACTGGTATGATTTCGGAGGACTGGTAATCAGCCCAACCACCTTCTAAACTATGTCACCTTGGGCAAGTTACCTAACCCCCTTGCCTCAGTTTCCTCATTTGTAAACTGCGTATAACAGTCACTACCTCAGAGTATGACTGTACAGATGAACTGGGTTAATGTGAGCGGCACACGGTGAGCACTCGGTAAGTGTGGGCTCTGATGACGTGCTCTGACCTCTGGGTCACGCCGTGTGCTTCGTGCACAGCTGTAACCACTGGGTATTTCTTTTGTTTCCTATGAGACTATGGCTTGTGTCTGACCTCTGTGCCTCTCATACTTCACACAGGGTCTAGCCCACAGAAGGTGTTCAATAAGCACTCGTTAACAGGAATGAAGGAGAAGCCAGCCATGAAGAACCCGGGTCTCCTACCTACCTTGTCATTTAGGAAGCCAATCTTGAGAATGTTCTCCACGCCAGGAACCCCATCAGCCATAGTGAGGTCCCCCATGGAGTCTCCCAGCAGGAGGATGTTGGTTTTGCCCTGAAGCTCCTCGAAGTAACCAGAGTTCTCGCACACAGAGCTGTTCTTGTTGTAGGTGTGTATCAGCTGGCCCTTGAATCCCTTTAGGAAGCCCTAAATAATCAAGACAAGAGACAGACAGAAGGGCTACAAGGACCCATTCAGGACCAGTGTTCCACTGTCTCTGCCACAGAGGAAAGGGAATCCTGAAAGCCACAGATAATGCCAAAACTTCATTGTGATCCAACTAGGGGTCAGCAAGCTAGGGCCTGTGGACTAGATTTGGCCTATTTTTGTAAACTGCTTTGCTGGAACACCTCCAGGTCCATTTGTTTACCTCTTGTCTACGGGTGCTTTTTTCTGTAACAGAGTAGTTGTGACAGAGATCATATTGCCCACAAAGCCCGAGATACTTACTACCTGGTCTTTTACAGAAAAAGTTTACAACCCCTGGTTTAAACTAATAGGAACCATCAAATATTGTTGATCACCTACTCTGGTGAAAGCATGAAGCCCGTGGTACAAGCACTGCCTGGCTACATGTGCGCTAACTTCAGCTGTGGGCCACACCCTAACCACAGGTCAAAGGGATGAAAATTCCAGCCTTGGTTTTAAGGGGAAGAAGTCAGAACACGGGTGAGTCAGAGCAGCCCACCTCTGGCTCAAGAAAAACAAGTCCAAGTCCAAGCCCTTGAGTACCTAGGATGGCACACGAGCCATGACAGTGACACGGGGCCTGGCTGAGCCCTAAACTCGGTCCTCCCTGGCAGAGTCGACTGTCAGCCAAACACCCAAGAGTGGGTCCTTCAAAAGCGACTGTCTTTAGCTGGCACCAGTAAATAAATAACTGCTGAGGGCAAAGAAGCCGGCCTGCCTTCCCTCCCCGCTCCCCCATCAAGGTTAACGTTTAGGGTGAAGCACCCTGGCTGGCGGTCCCCACCCCTCTTCCAGCCCCAGCTCACATCTTCATCAAACTCCATGTAGTTGGAGACGACGTGGATGTTCGGGTGGAACACTTTCCTCTGCCGCATGATTTCTTCCAGGATGTCCCCAACGCCCGCGGAGAAGATGAAAAGGGGAACGCTGTTGTGGGAGAGGGTGTTGAAGAACGTCTTGTATCCATCCCTGAAGTGACATGAACGGTTCTGAAACGGCATTGTCTCTGCGACTGTTCTTTATTTTCTATTTGGGTTACATCGTTAACATTTTTTTAAAAACATTTTCAATTGTGGTATAAAATACATAGAGTAAATTATTAAACTGCACTAATCTTAAGTGTTCAGCTCAGTTAATATTTACACATGTTCACACACATGTAGTTACTGACCAGGTCAAGATGCCCTCATGTTCCTTCCCAGTCGATGCCATCGCCCCCATTTTGACGTCACATCACCATTGATTTGCTCTCCCTGTCCCTGAACTTCATATACACCATATAACCACATTCTTTGTTTGTTTGTTTGTTTGTTTCTGGATTATTTTGCCTGAGCAAAATACAACCAGGCAGCTATCCTGAGGGAGCTTCACTGGGGAACACCTCCAACCCACCCAGGCACTTACTGGGTCTGCACGTGTCTACTCTCCTGGCTTTCCACGAGCTAGCGTCTCTCCCCAATCAGGACACACAATCCTTGAGGGAAGGCACCCGTGTTGACTCCTTCCTCTACGTGCCCTCATCCCTCCTCCAGTAAAGAACGCTCCAGCAGACAGCTGCACTGTGAAGGCTACGGATGATCAAGGGTCCTAGGTCAGCCAACTCCCATGTCTGGATAAAGAGCACCAGTCACCATGGGGACCCCAAAAGTCTTTTTATCATTGGGAAAAATGAGCTAGATGCTGTTTCTTCTAGGCGATGGAGCCCTGGTCATATTCATACCACATCCACTACCAGCAGACTGCATCCTAGGACACACCCAAGGATAGAAAATTCTCTGGCTGTGTCCCGAGAGGAAAAGCAAGACCTTCTCCACGTCAGCTACTCATGGTGCTAGATCGCTTCTGACTCTCCCGGCAACTGACTCCTCTTCGATCCTTCCCAGCCTCTCTTTTGTGAGCAAACCCATTCCAAACAGTCTGGCAGAAACCTTTTCCAGAGCAGGCAGCTCACCTAAGCATTGCGTTGGACTCTCTCACCACCTGGGCTATCTGAAACTTCTGAATCTTCTGCTGGCACAGGAGCTCATGCGCTTTGGTCCACCTGGAAACAGACACCCCACGAAACCCCAAATTCAAACCACTAAGTGACCTTTCTCATCTCAGGGCCGAGTCTCCTCTGGAAGTACTGACAGCGGGGGCCTCATCCTTTTCCCCAGCGCCATTTCCTGAAGGACCCTGCTTGTCCCTAAAGGAAGAGGGTGAAACAGCAACACAGCAGCAACACAAGAGCTGGGCAAGTTGCTGCTGATGTCAGAGCTCTTCTGAATCCCTTCCTCTGTGACCCCACGCTATGGAGAACTGGGGCTTTGCCCAGTGAGACTGGTTTCCTTAGGAGGGTTATTGCCCCAAACTAAGGGGCTTCTAACTCATTCCAAGGATACTTGGTGAGCCCTCTATTCTAGCAGTAGCCACACGTAGCCTGGCTGTATCCGGACAATTTGTTCTAGCAGCTGGGCTTGTGGCCTTCAGTTAAGCATTCAGTAAGGTAAAGGAGCCTGCATCTGACCAAAGCTCAGGAAAAATACACCCCCGTCCAGACCAAGCATCGTGAGGGCCAGGGGCGTCTCACCACCACCATCACTTACCATTCCACCATGTCAGGTAACTTCTCTTTGATGGTCCGGTGTGGGTCAATCTCAATTGGGTAATAGTGGTGGAGGAGCGCTTTGAGCTGTGACATCCAAAGGAAGAGAAAAGCCATTTAGTCCACATCAAGTTTTCCCCAGCAGAGTCCTACAGTCCAGCATGAGAACAAAGTCACCTAGAAGATGCAACTTCATGTAAGGGAGTGACTGGAGCTGCAGAGCTGGCCATCCTTCTGCACTCCCGCTTAATCAGTAAGAACTGATTTAACGCTCTATTTCCCAAAATGTGGTACATTTTCTCAGGTGGTAGGCAAGATAACTTTGGGAGGTGGTACATGGATAAAAACACTTTTCATTTTAGTTGGTTGGGATTCATTTTAATGTATGTCAGAAAAAGAAAAAAAACTAGAATAGCACACTCATGCTTTCATAAAGATTGCTTCTTTCTTTTGCAAGTTAACTGCATCCAGATCTTTAAAAGCAGGGTAATTTACACAGATCTGGCAAAAATCATTCAAGTGAACTAGAAGACTGAAGCTTGGGACACAGCATGTTAGGGGATAACTTCATCGCACTGCCAACGTCAGGTGGACAATCTCACGGGGAGCATCTCTGTGCACCTCCTCTGGCTAAGGTCACCTTCCACATGCCAGGACCTTCCACAATCTAGGTAGGCTGCTTCAGGGATCATGTGTCGCATGGGCTCAGTCAGTAACGGTGCCCAATAAAAATGAGAACTGAGCAAAAAATTTTAATTTTGGGCTTCCCTGGTGGCGCAGTGGTTAAGAATCCGCCTGCCAATGCAGGGGACACGGGTTCAAGCCCTGGTCCGGGAAGATCCCACATGCCGCAGAGCAACTAAGCCCGTGCGCCGCAACTACTGAGCCTGTGCTCTAGAGCCCACGTGCCGCAACTACTGCAGCCCATGCGCCTAGAGCCCGTGCTCTGCAACAAGAGAAGCCACCGCAACGAGACGCCCGCGCACCGCAACGAAGAGTAGCCCCCGCTCGCCACAACCAGATAAAGCCCGCGCGCAGCAACAAAGACCCAATGCGGCCAAAATAAATAAATAAATAAATTTATTTAAAAAAAAAATTTTTAATTTTAATACGTGCATGGTCTCGGAATATTATGAGATCAAATGGAGTCCCTGACCATCAGTCCAAAAGAGGGTTAAATACAAAGACTGACAAAGACAGAAAGCTCCTAAAATGTGTTAAGATTCTCAATGTTTTCTTGAGTGTGAGAACATTTTTCTGAAAGTATAACAGAATTCAACAGAATATACATTTCTTCTTTCTTAAATTTATTTATTTTATTTTTGGCTGTGTTGGGTCTTCGTTTCTGTGCGAGGGCTTTCTCTAGTTGCGGCAAGCGGGGGCCACTCTTCATTGCGGTGAGCGGGCCTCTCACTATCGCGGCCTCTCTTGTTGCGGAGCACAGGCTCCAGACGCGCAGGCTCAGTAGTTGTGGCGCACGGGCCTAGTTGCTCCGTGGCATGTGGGATCCCCCCAGACCAGGGCTTGAATCCGTGCCCCCTGCATTGGCAGGCAGATTCTCAACCACTGCGCCACCAGGGAAGCCCCCAGAATATAAATTTTTAAAAAGAAAAAAGATTTCTTACATAAATTTTGCTTTATTAATTTCTTCAGGAACCCATCAATGCCACAAATCTTAATGTTCTCTAGCTTCTTTATCCTAGAGAGGGCATCCAAACCTATTGTCTTATTTGTGGACGTAGCTCTCTGGAAGCTGCTATGATCAGGGACGTGAGGAACCAAAAGAAGTGACCTGCCAAAGGTAATCAGTGGTGCAGCCAGAATCTACCTTAAGCTGCAAGTGGCATCACCCGAGAGACAAGTGTAGAAACAGAAGAGCTATCTATAATCACTGTCCATCCTAATAACCAGTAATCATGACAGAGTATTAGAAGATCTGACCAATATGGCAGACCAACAGCCCACTTAGTAACCAATGTGGTGAACTTCATGATCAGGTGGAACTACATGATACAGCTATGTAGCAGAAAGAGCTCAGCAACCTGCAGAGGAATGAAGGGTTAGCACAGCTCTGCTCTGGCAGAGAGGACACTGATGGGAAGAGCGCGTAGCAAAGTAAGATGAACTCCAAGGCTACAGGGATCGCTTTACAGTATCTGTATGCGTCTTAGGGAAACAGGAGGTTCATACAGAGACGTTAATTCAGAAGTCTTTCTTGGTACCTGCTGCCTTACCAAGAAAATGTATACCATCAAGGCAAGAGCATACTAGAGTGGAAAGAGTTCGGGAACAGAATCAGATCTATGGGAAAACCAAGCTCTGCATCTTGCTGTATGACCTTGGGTCAGTTGCTCAAACCTCTCCAAGCCTGTTTTCCCATCTGCTAAATGGAGACAGTAATGATTCTGTCCACCTCTCGGAGTCGTGGGAGGGTTACACAGCACACATCGAAGTCTCCTATTAAGTTCTATAGATAGCAGTAAGCCTATTCCAACCATCCATCATCACATGTCTTGGCCAAGAAGGAAAAGCTGTCTCAGTGTATTAAGACTAGCTCCACCTGAGCATAACAACAATTTTTTTAAAAATTCATCTTCTAAGGTCTCAACCCTGGAACCTTTGGTCCTAACCAAGAACCACTGGAAGTCATATATGATAGCCATTTCTTTTTTTTTTTTTGCGGTACGCGGGCCTCTCACTGCTGTGGCCTCTCCCGCTGTGGAGCACAGGCTCCGGACGCGCAGGCTCAGCGGCCGTGGCTCACGGGCCCAGCTGCTCCGCGGCACCTGGGATCCTCCCGGATCGGGGCACGAACCCGTGTCCCCTGCATCGGCAGGCGGACTCTCAACCACTGCGCCACCAGGGAAGCCCTGATAGCCATTTCTGAGCAAAGAAGGGAGTAACCCACCTCTTTGCGGCACTCCTCACTGATGATCTTGCTGTTATCCAGAATATCTGCAAAAACACAGAACTCCTTTTACTTGCCCCTTAGAAGCCATCATCCTGTCGAGCCCAATAAAGCAAGCTAGTATGTGACTTACTGTAAGAAGAAGGGCATCGCTTTCCATTATAGGCAAACCTGCTCAAGGTCATGTCAAAATCAGAAATGACCTAAAATGCAAAAGAGAGATGCCTAGACAGGCTCCTTCCAGGGTGGCCCTGTGCCAGCCAGAGAGGATGATTATGGAAGTCCAAACAGCTCAGTGCCAGTCTGCGGGCAAAGCCCTGGGGGAGTTAGGAAGCGCTGAAGGAAGAACTAATCCTAGTTAGTACCTGTGCTCACCCAGAGAAGAGCCAGCCTCTCTGAGGGTGGGGGTGGGGACTGCAGAATCAGGACCCCTTCCACTCTTTCAGTAGCACCCATCTCAATGCCTTGGTCCTTCCTAAGATGCCCCCACCTTTTGGCCCATCTACACATCTGCGCCTTCTTGGGGAGCCCACCAACCTCGGCTAGTGAGGACAACAAGACCCGGAGGCCTGGTGTGGGGGTGCTTTCTGTCTAGAGCACGACCTTACTGAGAAATTTGAAATCTAGGTTTCTGGGCAGGTGGGCTCTCCCTCAAGGCAAAACAGGCTTGCCCTCGGGCACCTGGTCATTTCTAGGGGCTGAAAGCATGCTTGCAGGTGTCCGCAGCAAAGCGGGAAGGCGCACTGGGCAGGCCACATCCCTAGCCCCCCCGCGGTACCTGTAAGCGGTCTCCCCCGCCCTTGCGGAGGGCGCCCACGATCTCCTGCACCCGCCCGGGCTGCCGCATCAGAACCGTGGCCTTCATCAGGGTGCTCACCTGTCCCGGGACCCGAGAGAACCGCTGACCCCGGCACCGCGCTGGGCCCAAGGGGAGGCCGGCGAGGCCGGGCCGGGGGCGCGGGGGACGAGCGGGGGCTCCGGCCGGGCCTGGGCACCTACGGGCCGCAGTGGCGCGGCGAGGCCCAGGCGGCCCGGTGGGGGTCTCGGAGCGCCCGGGGGTTCGGGGCCCGCCCCACGCCGGTCTCCTCCTCCCGCCTCACCTCCTCCGCCATGGCGCTTGCCGGCCGGTTGGCGGCGTGGGCACAAAGACCGCCCCGCGGCCCGACTGCGCAGGCGTCGCTTCCGCCGGGGCGGGGCGGGGCGGGGCGGGGCGGGGCGGGGTGGGGGGACGGGGAACGGGTCCGGGGCGGGGAGTGTCCCAAGAGGCTGGGGTTACGTGGGTGGGTGCCACTCTTTTTAGAACAAAAACCCTAACCGTAATGGACGTTTCGAGGCTTAAGGTTTGCATGACCAAAAGGCCGCAGATGGGAGGGGGTGTGAAGGAGCCATAAGTGAATTCTGTTGAACATTCCAGAAGGTGCTTCCTTCACGGGGCTCGCTCCTCATCACAGAAGATGAGTGCCTCAGTCCAGAGGGCAGGAGGGCCCTGGACATCTGGGCCAGAATGGAAACCCATCAGCTTTACTTCTCCCTTCTGCCTCCTCTGACTCGGTTTCCTTGAACTCAGTGTCTCGGGAGCCAAGTGCCAAGCTGCGGAAGAAGGTAGATGGTTGCTACAGAGACGCCAAGCTGAGCACCGGAAGTGGGCAGCAGGAGCGAGAGTGAATCAGAAGTCTTATGTGGTGTTGGTGGTCACGTCCTGCTCCTGGTTGGTTGCGGAAGGTGTGGGGTGGTCTTCAGCCTGAGTGATGCCTTGGGGGAGGTGGGGGAGGACAGGGACAGGAGAGAGTTCCAGAACCTGACAGCACAATGCCGAGAGTGACCTCACTGCGGGCCCAGGATCCTGGAACTTGGGCTGCCTGCTGGGCCCTGTATGAAAGATGTGATAGGAAGAAGGAGTGGCAGCTGGCTAAAGGGCCCCTACAAGCCTCCCCGACATCCCAGGAGAGCAGCCTGTCTCCGCTTGTCCCAGGGTGCCATGGAGATGGAGAGCGCCGCCGCCTCCACACGTTTCCACCAGCCTCACATGGAGAGGAAGATGAGTGCGATGACCTGTGAGGTCTTCAACGAGCTTAGGCTAGAGGGCAAGCTCTGCGACGTGGTCATCGAGGTCAATGGCTTTGAGTTCAATGCCCACAAGAACATCCTCTGTAGCTGCAGTTCCTACTTTAGGTATAACAGGGTTGCTGGACTAAGCCAAAAGGAGGGATGGGGCTCATTCTGAGACATTTTGGTTCATTCCATATTTCCCGCCCCATTATCTTAAGTTTAGGGACACTGTCAAAGCCCTGGGCTCCTGTAGACTGGCTCCTTTGTCTTCTGAAGAGGCACAGCTAGGGCCAGAGCCTCTTCTGTCTCGTTTTCAACTAGACTTCAACCAACTATTGGTGGGCCAGAGGCTTTTTTTCTTTGATTTTCACCCAAAGCAAACTTTGGGAAGGTTGGACACCTGTAGTGGATTTCCTACTTAAACCTAGATGACAATGCCACTTCAGCCACCCCTTAAGCCCCTATCTGAGACTATCTCAAACAGGGTGACAAATTAACAAGGACTGAGAGCATGGGAAGGGGGATGAGGGGAAAGAACCAAGGAAATATTTTTCAGAAGAAAAAGGGAGTTTGAGCCAGAACTATTGTCACCCAGGAAGTAAAAGACCTATTTTGTTCATGAGCTGAAAATATTTGAGTACTCGGTTCCGATGAAGATATGGTAAGTGCGTGCCACCCGTTGCTAAAAATTCTCATTCATCTAGACCTAGAGCAGGGTACACAAAAAGACCAAATAGTGACTATTTTAAGCTTTGCAGGCCATACAGTCTCTGTCACAACTACTCCACTCTACCTTTAGTAGGAAAGCAGCCATAGACAATACTAAATGAAAGGGTATGGCTGTGTTCCAATAAAATTATTTATGAATACCGAAATTTGAATTTAATTTCCAGGTGCCACAAAATATTTTTCCCCATTTAAAAATGTAAAAAATATTCTTAGCTCATGTGCAGTACAAAAACAAGAGTTGGGCTGAATTTGGCCAAGAGGCTGTAGGTTTTCAGACCTCTTCTCTAGAGAATTTGATCTCTGAGCCCACATTCCCTTAAACTTCCTAGAAAAAGGAAGGAAAAATATATTAGGGCAGGGACTTCTGTCCTCTGCAACACCTAGAGAAGTACCTAGCTACATAGTAGGGACCCAATAAGTTGTTGTGGAATAGTAGTCATTTTACTCATTGAATAATTATTTATTGAGTGCCTATTTTGTGACAGGTACTGGAAATAAGACAATGTATAAACATTCCTGTTCTCGTAAAGTTTACCTTCCAGTAGGGGGAACAGGCATTTAATAAATAAAATACATATTAGATCATAAGTGCTAGGGAAAACAAGGAAGATAGAGAGTGGTCAGTGGTAATTTTAAATAGGATTATCACTGCTGACAAAGTGACGTTTGAGCAAAGACTTCAAGGGGCTGTGGTCTTGGGAAATAACAGAGATCTTGGGGGAGCCTTCCAGGCAGAGTACAAAGCAAAGTGCAAAGATGGAAGCATCTCTGGTGTATTCAAGGAAAGCAAGGCCAGCAGGGCTGGAGCAAGGTGAGGAGGAAGGTGAGAGGAAATATGGTTAGAGAGGTATTCATGGTCCAGATCTCAGAGGTCTTTTGTAGTCCCTGGTAAGGACTTTGTATTTTACTCTGAGTAACCAGGGAAGTCAGTGGAAGGTTCTGAGCGGAAGAGGAGCATAAACTCATAAGGATCATGCTGGTGTCTGGGATAAGACTATAAACTCTGGAGGTATCAAAAGCAGAAGCAGAGAGATCAGTTGGGAGGTTTACTCCCAATAATCTCGGCAAGAGCTGGTGGTGGCTCACACCAAGAAGGTAGCAATGAGAGAGGTGAGAAGCGATCAGATTCTGGATATGTGTTGATTGAATAATACTTGTTTTAAAAGTGTATTTGCTCAAGTTTAATTTCCTTAATTAAGATAGAATTTGGTGGGCAATGGGCTGAGACAGAAAAAGACCTGGGTCTTACTCCCAGCTCTAGATACCAGTTTCTCCATCCACAAAATGGGAAAAAGGCTACTTATCATGAAGATAGGAATAAAAGTGACCAAAGTCAAAGTTCTTGGAAAGGTTCTCTTGACAACTGTATAAAACCTACCCTCCTCCCCCCGCTTCCTCACGCCAATTTATTTCCAAATTACTTATTGTGCACACTATTTGGAAAATGTCCAAATTTTCCACAACAAGAGAAGGTGGTGGGGGGAGGGAACATGGCAAACTAGAGAGAAATATTTCAGTGACTGCTAGTTTTCTTTCTTCCAGAGCTTTGTTTACAAGTAACTGGAACAACACTGAAAAGAAGGTATACAACATCCCTGGCATTTCCCCCGACATGATGAAGCTAATTATCGAATATGCGTACACCCGGACCATCCCCATCACACCAGACAACGTGGAGAAGCTGCTGGCTGCTGCAGACCAATTTAACATCATGGGTATTGTCAGGGGTTGCTGTGAGTTCCTCAAGTCGGAGCTGTGTTTGGAAAATTGTATCGGCATCTGCAAGTTAACAGACTACTTCTACTGCCCTGAGCTGAGGCGGAAGGCCTACATGTTCATCCTGCACAACTTTGAGGAGATGGTGAAAGTCTCAGCAGAGTTTTTAGAGCTCTCAGTCACTGAACTTAAGGATATCATTGAGAAAGATGAGCTCAACGTCAAACAAGAAGATGCTGTATTTGAGGCCATTTTAAAATGGATTTCTCATGACCCCCAAAATAGGAAGCAGCATATTTCAGTTTTGCTACCCAAGGTCGTTTAGTTATTCTTTTGTGGGATGCTTAATTGTGTTTTTTTTTTTTTTTTTTTTTTGCCTGTGCCACATGGCTTGTGGGATCTTAGTTCCACAACCAGGGATCGAACCCATGCCCCTGCAGTGGAAGCTCAGAGTCCTAACCACTGGACTGCCAGAGAATTTCCTTAATTGCTCACTTTTGACTCATTTATCCCAGAGGGATTGTCCCAAGAGCCATACTCAGATGTTTGACAGATTCCAAGGCTGTAGTTATACTTACATATACTTATATATGTACATCTACAGAAGGCATCCCCTGCTATTCTCTGGAATTTTGCAATTTTCTTTGCCCTTGGCATTGCTAGTTCCTTCTGCTCCAGTTATATTCTTTTTTTTTTTGCTGTACGCGGGCCTCTCACTGTTGTGGCCTCTCCTGTTGCGAAGCACAGGCTCCGGATGCACAGGCTCAGTGGCCATGGCTCACGGGCCCAGCCACTCCGCGGCATGTGGGATCCTCCCAGACCGGGGCACGAACCCACGTCCCCTGCATCGGCAGGCAGACTCTCAACCACTGTGCCACCAGGGAAGCCCCAGTTATATTCTCTTTGACCAAGATTCTCCCTGATAGTGGGGGAAGGAGAGGGCAGGCCTTCAAAAGAATTCTAAAGGGTCTTCCTCTCACCCCTTTCCTTCTGTGAGTTTCCCCAACCAAAATAGGAGTTGGACAAGAAACCAGATCATGAGTATTGCATTCAATTGTAGCCATTTGGTGCTAATTCGTGTTATTTTACATATAGAGACATAGATATCCAATTACTGAACAATGACCACAGCTTTTTCTGGTCTAATAGTCCTGTCCAGGGGCCAAGGAATGGACTAGCTCTGTGACCATTTGAGGTGGCTTCTATCTCGCTCATTCTCAGCATCCAATGTATACCACCTCCAAAACACAAATATTTAAACGGTGAGCTGTAAATTACAAAAACAAAACAAAACATGATCCTACTGCATTCAGAGGAGACTAAAGCTGCGGGCTTAAGGACATGGGTTTTCCAGGCACCATACCTCACCTGAATGACTTCCTGTATTTCCTTCTTAGGTTCGCCTGGCTCTAATGCATGCTGAATACTTCATGAACAACGTTAAGATGAATGACTATGTCAGAGACAGTGAGGAATGCAAGCCAGTCATCATTAATGCACTGAGGGCCATGTATGACCTAAACATGAACGGACCTTCCAATTCTGACTTCACCAACCCACTCACCAGGCCCCGCCTGCCCTACGCCATCCTATTCGCAATTGGTGGCTGGAGTGGTGGGAGCCCCGTCAATGTCATTGAGGCATATGATCCTCGGGCAGACAGATGGCTGACTGTCATTTGTGAGGAAGAGAGTCCTCGTGCTTACCACGGGGCAGCTTATTTGAAAGGCTACGTCTATATCATTGGGGGGTTCAATAGCGTAGACTATTTCAATAGTGTTAAGCGTTTCAACCCAGTCGAGAAAACGTGGCACCAGGTGGCCCCGATGCACTCCAGGCGTTGCTATGTCAGCGTGACAGTCCTCAGTAATTTTATTTACGCCATGGGAGGATTTGATGGCTATGTGCGTCTCAACACTGCTGAACGTTATGAGCCAGAGACCAACCAGTGGACACTCATTGCCCCCATGCATGAACAGAGGAGTGATGCGAGTGCCACAACGCTCCATGGAAGGGTAAGACCCCGGGGGAAGGTGGGGTTAGGAGATGCGCAAAAGCAGACAAGCCTGGAAACAGTGGGTGGAAAACGGAAGTGTCAGTATTCGCTTTGCAACGCTAACTCCCTCAGCAAACGGCTAAGTGGCCCTTTGTAACTATCTTTTCTGATTTTACTTATTAAAAAGCAATGCAGGCACATGTGGAGAAAAGAAAATCAGACTGAAGACTGGCATCAGAAGTGTCCCCTGCCCCCAGCCACCACCACATACACACCCTTTCTTTCTACTCCCCCGTTTTAATAATCTTGGAACTCTCTTCGCACAGGTCTACATATGTGGTGGGTTTAATGGAAATGAATGCCTGTTTACAGCAGAAGTGTACAACGCTGAGAATAATCAGTGGACAGTCATAGCACCCATGAGAAGCAGGAGGAGTGGAATAGGCGTAATTGCTTATGGAGAACACGTATATGCGGTGAGTTCCTTTTGTACAACAAAAATTATAGCCCTAGATTTTCTGTTAGCAAATAGGTTTACACTACCACTGGGAAGAATTTGAAAGCTTTTTTCCATGGAAGATAGTGGAAGAGGGAGGTATGAAATCACTGGTCCCCCCCGCCCCCCCCAAAGAGGGCATCCTCAGCAAACAGAAGCGATGGTTAACAGCCAGCTGTGTTTCCACAGGTAGGCGGCTTTGACGGAGCTAGTCGGCTTAGGAGTGCAGAAGTCTACAGCCCAGTGGCTAATACTTGGCACATGATCCCCACTATGTTTAATCCTCGTAGCAATTTTGGTATCGAGGTGGTAGACGACCTCTTGTTTGTGGTGGGTGGCTTTAATGGCTTTACCACCACCTTTAATGTGGAGTGCTATGATGAAAAGACCGAAGAGTGGTATGATGCTCATGACATGAGTATGTACCGCAGTGCTCTGAGCTGCTGTGTGGTACCAGGGCTGGCCAATGTTGGGGAATACACAGCTAGACGAAACTTCACAGGATTAGCACTGTGTGATGAAGTGCAGCATTCCGCCTCGACAAGTACCCTACCTGTATAAGCCTCTTCATTTAGCTAATAAAACGTCTGAGCAATAAGAATTCTTTCTCTTTTTTTGCGGTACGCGGGCCTCTCACTGTTGTGGCCTCCCCCGTTGCGGAGCACAGGCTCCGGACACGCAGGCTCAGCGGCCATGGCTCACGGGCCCAGCCGCTCCACGGCATGTGGGATCTTCCCGGACCGGGACACGAACCCGCGTCCCCTGCATCGGCAGGCGGACTCTCAACCACTGCGCCACCAGGGAAGCCCAAGAATTCTTTCTTTTAAATAAATGCAGTGTTTAAACTTGTAAGAGTATTGGAAAGTGTTCAACTTAAGGGAGCCAAGGGTTGCATGACTGAAGGGAATAAGAGGGGAGGAAGAAAGCAATTATATTCAATGGTGCAGAGTTAAAAAAAGGAAAAATCACAGTGCAAATCAGCTCTAAAGAAATACATTTATTTAAAACTTACATTGAGATGATTAGTAGCTATAACACAGAACAAGATAGCTTTAGGAACATAAAACAAGCGATTTTACAATGTAATGTCTCAAAGTGTCCTAAATTCTACATCTCCTCTGACTTAAAGGGGGGCAGTCAAGATTATACTTGCAGTAGATAGGGGCTTGATACTGTTAGCCCAGAAAACTCACTCTATCAACTGGAACTAAATATTTATTTTACGAATAACTCAAAGAGCCCCAGCACATGGATCATAAGATCTTCAACCATGTAGCAAGCACTACTTTTCATGAGTGCATTATGCAGGAGGATTAAGTTAACAAGTGCTCTATTGTATGTGCTTCACTGTCAGACATTTCCAGTAATGGTCATGGAGAGTAAGACAAAAGCCGTACAAAGGTAATCAACAAAGAGTGGTTATTTGGCTATCTAATTAAATTCCTTGAAGCAAAATGACTATTATGTTATTGTTACTGTATTACATCACGACTATGAGCTGTTTTGTTTCCAATGACCAAAACATATTATAATAGTAAGCATTATAACAAAAACAAAAATGGACTATTCTCAAGAAAGTAACAAACTGGAGTGATGAACTGTGACAGAATGTTTAACAGTTTAAAAGAGGAGAGACTGAACTGTTTCTCCAAATATTCTACACTTAAATGACAACCTATAAACACCCTATGTTTCTAGTGTAGGCAGAGAACTTGCTTCACAATTCTACATATTTGGGAAAGACATGAAATGTGGCCGATACACTTAGTTTGAGGCACGTACAAAAAAAACCTCCCTTTGGTTATGCTTGATTAGGCCAAGTAACTAAAACATACAATTCAGCTTATGTGTCTACCAATAGTATAGTGTTCATATTAGAATTATGAAGCAGAGAATGAAGTATTTAAACATACCACGTCTACACTAGCAAGAAACATAAAGAGGAAAAAAAGTGTGCCCTAGAAACTGCCTTACCAGCAGCCTGAAGAGCTTAATATACAAAAGAACAGAAATCTGCCATAAACACTATCTTTCTATCTCTTCAAACTTCTGTCCTACATAAAAAAAGATTTCAAAATTTTTTTGGTCCCAGAAATACAATACAAAATCAAGTAATCAAGACAAAACTGATGTCAATGAATTCTGAGGGTTTTTTTTTTTTTTTAGCAAAGTAGTTTTGAATTGGCACAGCAAAAGCAAAGTTGAGTATCAAGATACACAAGACTAATCATGCAAACAACTGCAAGTGAGATGTATTACTTAAACACTAAGCTCATGACTGACATTCTCAATATATACACTGATTTTTTTTTTTTTTTAACCGTGGTGGGGTAGGTCTAGTTAAAGGATATCCATTCTAAGATATAAGTAGCCTCACTCAAAGTTATGTATAGTTATTACTTTTTGGTATAATCAATTCCTCTCTTTTCCTTCTACAAAACAAAAACAAAAGCAAAAGAGGTTTGCTTGAATACATATTAAGCTGTCTTTTTAAAGCTGTCTTTTTAACTGCTTAAATTATCAAACACAATCTTTAAGTTTTCATCAAAAAGGAAATTTCTTTCCCAAAGAGCCATTTTAGGCTGGTCATCATAATCAGAACCTTTCCAAATACTGCGGGAAGTTATTTCCAGTTTAGAATTTCAGAATGTCAGCCTTGAACAGACTTAAGCAAATCTGGTTTCTTTCCTTATTAACAAGTTAGTTAGGATATTTCAGAAACACAAGTTACTGATGTGAAATCACACATGTGAATTCAAATATGAAAATTAGGAATTCAGTAGTCAGGAACCCTGCACACATCATCATGCAAGGAAGGACTTACCCTCTCTTTCCAGCCATGGCCTAGGCTGCCTGCCGAGTTAAAAAACAACAGTTTCAATCACGTTTTCAAAACCAGATTATACCTAAATCTTATGAGTTATGACTTCCGCCACATCATGTGAAAAAAAGATAACCCTACATATAACTTGGTAATGACTGTCTTAGAAGACAGCTCTGAGACAAAAAAAAAAAAAAAAAAGGGGGCAATCAAAAACCTTACACCCTTCTGGAGAGAAACTGGCACCTTAGTGAGCTACTAAATTATTTCAACAGCACCAAGAAAAGGCAGTTTGCTAGCACAGTCTATCAGAGAGAAATGAGAACTTCATTCAATGAACTCTTCTGTCTTACTTGCATAGACCTCTCACAACTACTTAGCACTTCTCAGAATCCAAATAGCTTTTATTAAAATAACTACAAATAAATGGAAATTAAGAAAACAGTAGAGGTGGGGTAGGATAATATACCCTCATATAGAAATAGACTTGCAGTCTCCCATCCCTACCCCAGCCTAAATTAAATGGTCTTAAAGCAGATTTCCAACACAGTATTGAAAAACTTTGTCCTACGCAGGGACACCAATTCAGAAATTTCAGTTAAGTTCTCAGTATAGAGTCCAAGGGCTAAACATTAATAGTCTCACAGCACACTGAGAGCCAAAATTCCTGGTTGTGCTTTTTTTCCTTTTGATGTTTGATCCAACTAGTAAGATTAACTATAATGGACTAGGGAAAAAAAAAAATCACTGTACTTGGAATTCACCTTCTAGAATGGTATTCCAGAATGTCTAAGAAGGTAGAGACATTCTGAAAGAAACAAGAAAAGTATACTGGACCCACACTTCAAACCGTTAGAGCAGGAGTCCCTTATGTTAACTGAGTGCCAGAAGTCAACCTAAGTGCTAATTTGCATAAAGCCTGGGCACAGATAAGAGTATCAGAAGAATGCATAAAAATAAATAAAAGATAACCATAGGTGATAAATTTTTAAGAGCCATAATTATGCACCCAAATGTAGTATTCTAGGCTCAGGCAAAGTTCCAATGAAAGTCTAGGGCAACTGGATAAAACACCGTAATAATCCAGGCTGAGAAATAATAAGGCTTCTCTTTAGCAACATTTCTCTAAATTGTTACTTCCTTCCCATTTTGAAAAAAGTTTCTTTTAGAAAGGAATGGTAAGGATTCCAGACAATATGCATCAGAGCAGAATTTAAAATTGAAGGCATTGTGTCGATTGTCATTGGCATTATTTACACTCATTAATTTATCTTCAAATAAGCCCGCAACTCCCGAAAAAAGCGGTTTTAAATTTTTCAGTGCCTTTGATTTCTTACTCTAGACTAACAATACTTTTCTTCTTAGAGAAACAAATTTCACAGATATAACTTCCTCTGTATTCAGTCCATCAGCTAAAGATCAGTGCTCTTGCCAACTACCCCTGTCTCAGAGTGATGACCTGAAGTTTATAACATAGTTGCTGAAGAAATGAAAAATACTCAAAAAATACATGAGCCAATCACAAATTTCTTATCAATCATCTCTTCTAGAAATAAACAAGACAGCATCTGTAGATAAGCAAATACAAAAAAGTATCAATGCAAACATTCTGAAATCATCTTGCTGAAATATGGTGCTTTTTCCTTCAAATTTCAATCTCACTATTGCACATACCTCCTGTAGATGACGGCTCAATACATAAATTCTGATCTTGTCAAAACCAAGCATGCGGGAAAAAAATGAAAAAGATTATCAAAGTAAATGTGCAAATATAACTGGTGCTTAAAGCATGTTCAAAGCATAAGACCCTAAGACAAAGGAGCTATAACTTGCTGGCAGACAGTCAAGTAACTGCACCTGGTTTTTCCACTTATCTTTAATAAGATCTTATTCAGCTAACACACACACAAACCAAAAATGGATAAAGACCGCAAACTAACAAAAATTACCATGTATTGAATTGATCTTCCCACTCTTCAGTTTTTGACTGTATTTCCTTTATTTGGGGCGATGATCAGTTCATGTAGAAAATAAGTCATCGACATACTTTTTCAAGTAACAGTCTGGGTATCTTCAGCCTCGTGAACAGGTATAACTGTTTTGAGCTGCACATATCAGAGAACCTAGCATTCTATCTGAGAGCTTGGCACTCGGCGCATGTTTAGGGCGTGTCGATGTATTTCTTGCATCTGTCTGATCCGGTCCTTCTGCCACATTAAGTTTTGAGGCATAGGATATCTCTGAGTGCCATGCAAGTACCGGTATGGGATTCTCACATGGCAGGCCGTGGCTCTACAACGAGGCTGTGGCATGGGAGGCAGAAGCATCCACCTCTTTCTCTCGGCACAATATCGGTAAGCTTCCTTCCGATACTGTTTGTCAATATCATCACTGTTTTTCCAGCCTCCAATAATGAAAACGTCATCTCTGTAATAGCAAATGGCCGCGCCTTCGATGCTTAGGACTTCTGGAGGTAAGCTCTCAAGGATCTCATCAGAAACTTGGCTGGCAATTTTTCTTACTGCCTCTTCATTTTCTAAAGAATAACTCTTGGGGCAGCATGAGGCTGTCTGATAAAAGTTTGAATTGACCACAGACATTTGGAAAAAGCAGTAATTGTCAATAAGTGGCAAAGATTCCACATCTTGCCACTGTCGAGTTTCCGTATCATAACAAGTGATGACAGCCTTTAACCCATCTTCAGTGTCCCGGTCCACAGGAGTGCGGGCAGCGATGTACACAAACCGGTCCTCAATGGCTAGTGCTTTAACATCTCGAAGAATCTTCGGTGCTGATTCCAAGTTGTGCCATTTATCAAGCTCGGGATTATAAACGGTCACATCTTTAAAACCAGGACTGAAGTTGCCATGTCCTCCAATGCTGTAGAGCTTCCCTTTGACTTCTGTTAGTCCAAAAGAATGCTTCCTTGTCATCAGACTACAAACGTGTTCCCAGGTATTCAAGTTTGGGTTATACCTTTCCACAGTTTTAGCAAACCCTGGTTCCATCGACCCAGCAACATACACGTAGGATTCTGTTACTGCAACAGCATGTCCGTCAAGGTGATTGTGAATATGGGGCAGGTTTACCCATCTGTCCTCATCGACAAAATATCCCACACATTCACTTAAATAGTCCCCTCCTTCTGACACGCCTCCAATGACCATGATCACGTCCATGTTTTGCCCATAGCGAGGTAATAATGAGACATGAGAAGCGGGATGCTGGAACGTGCCAGACTGTATATTCTCGGCTCTAAGAGCATGCCTCTCCACTGCATCGGCCACTAACTTGACACAAACTTCATTATTGGCCACCAGCCTCTCTGGTTTGACATGACGAGTAAGGTAAGTAGGTTTCATCTGGGACAATCTGAGCAACTTAAAAAGTTCTTCAAAGTATCTCTCTCTCTCTTCAGCATTTCTCTGAACCCATTTCAAAACTGTTTCAAATAGAACCTCTTCAGAATCAACTGTAATCTCCAAGTCCGACAGCCAGTCTCGAATGAGGTGGAAAGGTAAAGTATAAAATTCCTCATCCTGAATTACTTTGTGGAAGTTTCTCCGTATCATATCCGCAGCTTTCAGAGCAAGTTGGCTTAGAGTATACA
Organism: Mesoplodon bidens; assembly: GCF_964165515.1. NCBI lineage: Eukaryota > Metazoa > Chordata > Mammalia > Artiodactyla > Ziphiidae > Mesoplodon > Mesoplodon bidens. The sequence continues at coordinate 51,627,082 of NC_138179.1, read as the reverse complement.
TGTGAGCTAAACTATGAATGGCCACACAATTAGAGAGATGAAGTTTTTTCTTGAGAAATTCTCCACAAAATTCTTTTAAACGAATTAATAGGAACCTAAAATCAAGAAAAAGAGAAAGAATTTTCAAATGTGCATATTTTATGTGGCTGCACTTTGAGAGCATCTGAATTATACAAACTGAAATGTAAGCTTCATCTCACTTCATGCACAACTGAAAAAAGCATATCCTCCCAAATTAAAAAGGACTGTGCTGAGAAGTAGGTTTAAAAGCATACATAAAAATCATCTTTATATATTTTAAATTATTTCCATTAGATAGTTTATATGTATTATATATTATACAAAGTATGTGTAATACACACACACAAAACAGAGTTTTTGATCATGTAAGGTGTTTCAGAACATATCCATTAATAAAGTACAACAGTCCCATACTTTAATTCCACTTTAACTTGCCCTTGGCAAAGGCAAATCCCAATCCAGTCTTGTCTCTGCCATCCTGCCCTAGTCCTTTGCCAGCAACCAGCCTCTTCTTAGATGAGGCTGGGTCTCAGTGAAGGGAATTTCTTTAGCATCAGCTACATGGTACAGGAACTGTGACTCCTGGGAGGCTGTTTGGTCAGCTCTCAGAGGGAATGGCGGTGCAGGCTTTGTGTCAGAGGTTTTAATCTTCTCTTCACCAGAGCTTTCTCCCTGAGTAGCCCAGGGGTGGGGGCAGGGGTGGTGCTCAGGGGTTTTGTCCTGAGCTGGGTTCTCATTAAAGCAGGTGAGGCAAGGCAAACGAAAATATCTGAAGAAGCCAGGAAATAAAACAACAACAGAAAACGTGTAGGATGGTCCACGTTAAAAAAGTAAAGAAAGTAGTTTGGCATGTAGCTGACCAGATGTTGTTTGCTCACATAAATTAATCTGGCAGAATTCAGCCCCAAGGGTGGCCAATTTGAGACCACTGCTAAAGAGTAAGTCCTCAGAACTGAGAACATGAAATAATGTAAGAACGACTTCACTGGGACTTCCCTGGGGCCCAGTGGTTAAGACTCCGTGCTTCCACTGCAGGGGGCGCGGGTTCCGTCCCTGGTTGGGGAACCAAGATCCCACAGGCCGTTTGGCACGGCCAAAGAAGAAAAAAAAAGGAATGCCTTCATCAGTCCAGGCCTCTCTCACTTCAGTAACCATGTGCTATTATGATTATTGTGCTTAATAACTGACTGCGACATGAAGATGAATTTCAAGACAGGCTCCCTTCACCCTCTCCAGAGAACACACCATCTCAGACATAAGACAAAGACAAGGTTGAGTGGTGAGAGCTCTAGCGGCTCTCAAACATGTCTGGGTGACGGCGTCACTCCTTCCGGGGCTGCCCCACCCCCGGCTTCTGACTTTTGGCAGGCACTCCAGGTAAGCCGACACGTATTCCCTTGGACAGGTATTTGGAAATACTGCTCCATGAAAATAACAGCTGCTGTATACTAGGCATGTGCCATGTGACAGGCATCATGCTGGGCACTTCCTAGTATCTCTTCAGGTTGTAAGTGCCTGCAAGGTAGGTACGATCAGCAGGAAGAGTATATGGGGGGAGGTGGGGAGGTCGTAAAGGAATCCTGCCTCAGAGCTGACGGGCCAGACTGGATCTCATAGTTGCAGGGCACTTAATGCCAAACACAAGGCAGCTGCTCAGCAACTGACATAAGGAGAGAAGTCAAAGTTTTAAGTCAACTGTCTGCGGTGTTCCCTCCTCTCCTCGCCCCAATTCTCCAGTAAAGCAGCAGTAAATCTGAAAGAACACAAGCTCACATGACAGAAGCAAACGTAGCTTGAATGAGTGCAATGACCCTTCTTTATCCATCTGCATTCAACAAACCTCCCTCTCTTCTCTCAGACCTATATCCACCCACCCAACCGCACCCTCAAATAGATGACCCAATCTCATGCTCTGAGAAAACAGAAGCAGTCAGGCAAAAACTTCATCTTCCCGCCATCTTTTTTTTTTGGCCACACTTCGCAGCTTGCAGGATCTTAGTTCCCCGACCAGGGATTGAACCCGGGCCCCGGCAGTGAAAGCACCTAGTCCTAACCACTGGACTGCCGGGGAATTCTCTCCCACTATCCAATCTGTCTGCCTAACAGCTGTACGCTATACTCTGCCTTCCCAGTCCAACTTCTCCACTTTTAATACGGATTCTATCCCCTTCTTGGTTTCAAGGACTTTGGTCCTGTAACATCAATTTCTCCTCTTCCACAGATTCATTTTTCATCAGCACACAAACATGCTCCACTATCTCCTATCTTGGGGGCGGGGGGGAAGAACTTCCTGGACTCCTCTCCACACATGTCCACGTGTATCACTTTTCTGATCCTCTTCACAGTCAGACTGAAATGGCTCTTGTCAGTGCCATCAAGGACCTCTATTATCACCAAATCCAATGATCACTTACAGTTGACAGAGCTGACATGATTGGCTACTCCCTCCTTGACACACTTTAGGTTTCCATGGGATCAGTCTCCTCTGCTGGTTCCTCTTTACCATTCTGGAGAACCCCAGGGCTCAGTCCCGCTGTTTCTCTTTCCTATCTACACTCTCTTCCTAAGTAATTTCATCCAGTCCCGAGGCTTTAATTGCCACCTGTATGCTAATTTCCCTCCAATCTGTAGCTCCCAGTGCTCTTCTATACAACTGCCTACTAGACATTTCCTGGACCAAAAACCAAACTCCTGATTTTCCTCCCAAACACTTTCCTGCAGTCTTCCACATCTTAATAAATAATGAACAAACTCCATCTTTCCAGTGGGTCAAAAAACTAGCAGTCTTTTCCCTAACCCCCCACATCAAATCCATCAGCAAATTCATCTCCTCTGCCTTCAAAATATGTCTAGAATCAAAGCATTTCTCATCAATTTTCCTTCTCCTCCTCAATCGAAACCTCCACCACCATTGCCACAACCTCCTAAACTCGTCTCTCTGCTTCTGCCCTTGCAGCCCCTTCCCCACCACCTCATCCTTTTTCTCAACACAGCAGCATTCTCCACATCAGACCGCATCACTCCTCCACCCCGAACCTTCCCACGTCATTCAGAGTAAGAGCCCAAGTCCTTCCACAGGCTGACAAGGCCCTGTGGGATCCGGATCCATCCCCATTACCACCTTCAGGCCTCTCTTACTCCTCTCACCCTGCAACCCTTTGATTCAGCCACACTGGCCTCCTGCTATTCTCTAACACCCGGACAAGCACCATCTCAGGGTCTCTGCACCTGTGTCCCCAACCTGAAACACCCTTAACCTCACTTCCTTCGGTTCTTTGCAAAATGTCTTCTTCACGAGGATTTCTCTATCCATCCAATTTTAAAAACAGCTCCAGGGCTTCCCTGGTGGCGCAGTGGTTGAGAGTCCGCCTGCCGATGCAGGGGATGCGGGTTCGTGCCCCCGTCCGGGAAGATCCCACATGCCACGGAGCGGCTGGGCCCATGAGCCATGGCCGCTGAGCCTGCGCGTCCGGAGCCCGTGCTCCGCAACGGGAGAGGCCACAACAGTGAGAGGCCCGCGTACCGCAAACAAAACAAAACAAAAAACCCCCCAAAAAACAGCTCCTTTACACCAGCACTTTCTATATGCTCCACCATTCTTTATTTTTCAAAACAGCTCTAGCAATCACCTAACATGCTGTTTTATTTATTGTCCATCTACCGATGTAAGTGCAATGTGGAAAGGGACTTTTGTCTGTTTTGTTCACTGCTGAATTCCCAGCAGCTTAGATCCCAGTGTCTGAACTGATGCATAATAGGTACTCAATAGGTATTTGTTCAAATAACGAATGTGTAACATAATGCTGCCCCAAAAGACTCCTCCCCATCTCCAAACTGCATTCACCTGCCTCCTACCTAGTCCCTGGAACATCCATCTGGGCCCCCTACAATCCATCTTCCCCAGCAGCACAAACATCTTTAAAAATATTTAAATCAGATCATTTCTTTAGCCAGCTTCCCATCACCCAGTAAAATCCAAACTCCTTTTTCCAACACATTTCACACACCCTTCTCCCCTTCACCCACTAGATCACTGAGTTTTCCTTTTTTACTTCTTCTCTAAGCCAAATGAGGTTCCGCCCGAGGGACTCGGCGCTATCTGCCAGGAATGGTCATTCCCCATCTTTGCATGGCCAGTACTCCGTTGCCGTTTAAAGGTCTGTTTAACGGTCACCTCCTCAGAAAGGTCTTTCTTCTACGCAATCACTATCCTTTCATCCTTTTTAAATGTCCACACAGTACTCATTACATACGGACCTTCTTCTTCACTGCCTTTGTCCCTTCGCCTGGAGTCTGACAGGGCGCCCTCGCCGGACTGGCAGGCTGCAACCTCAGCACCCAGCGCAGGGGCGGCCCCACAGCACACAGCAGGCGCTCAGTAAGTATCAAACGAATGCACTTCGTCAGGGCTCACTCGAGCCCACCCTGGGCACTGCCCTCCCCGCCTTCTCCTGCGCCCTCCCTGGATGCGGCCCTCGGTGGGCGAGCATCCCCACCCCGGCCCTGCACATCCCGCCTCCGCCACCTACCTGTCGGCCAACTCCAGCACCTCGTGCACACTGCCCGTGCTGACGCGGATGCGCCCGGTGTACATGTATTCGATAACGGCTTCCACCGTGTCGGGTTCGGGCCCGGGTTCGGAGCTCCACTTGCGCATCTCCACCCGGCCCGAGCGGGACTCGGAGAACTGGCCCGAGAGCAGGGGCGTGAAGTACTCGGTGGCGGCGGCCAGCACCGAGCGGTGGGCCCGGAACTCGCGGCCTCCCGCACCGCCGAAGCACAAGGTAATGTCGCAGAAGAGGCCCTGGCGCCGCTGCTCGTTCTGCCTCCATGACAGCTCCGAGCAGTGAGAGCTGCACTCGAAATCCTCGGCCTCCGGGCCCGGGTCGCCCCCGCTCGCCTCCATTGCAGACAAGCCAGGCCCAGGCCCGAAGTCCACCGTGCCGCTGCCTCTGACTTCGGCGGCCAGCCCCGCCGAGCCGGCAGCGGCCGTCTCCATGCTCTCCATCTCTAGCACCTGCAGAGATGCAGCCGCGGCCGCCGCTGCTGCCGCCGCCACCGCCGCCGCCGCCATCTTGACGACGCCGCCCCCGACCCCGCAGTCTCCGAAAGATCCGGCGGCTCTGGTGCGACAGAGGGATTCTGGGAATAAATAGTGGGCGAGGGGCGGAGCCGGCCGCCGCTGGGTCTGCGCATGCGCCCCCCCACCCGACCTAGCGCGTCCCCACTCAGGTAAGGTGCAAACGTACTGCTCCCCAGTTATGACGGTCTCCCCGGGGGCCGCCCATCCACACGCCCTTGGGAGGATGGCTGTTTCCATCCCCTTAGAGAGCAGCGTGCTCTTCGTGATCGTTTTGTAAAGCAAAAGCCCCCTTAGACCCTCACCCAGTGTTGTCTTGGGTGGCAACACTGGATTTTTATTTAAGGGTTTAGAATGGCCTTGGAGTAAAAATTGAAAAAAGAAAAAGACTCGAGACTGAGCCCCAGTTAAGTGGATGCGGGTGAGCAAGTTACTTATGATCTCTGAACTAATTTATCTTGCTAAAAATGGGATACTATCTAGATTGGAAAATCGCGGTGAGGATTAAATGAGATGCTTGTCAGGTGTTTTACATAGTGCTTGGTCCACAGTTACTGTTCCATACATACTTGTTAAAAAGATAAATAAAAGCCACTTTGGGGCTTTAAGCAAGGGAGTGGCTCAATCAGATGCCTGTTTTAAAATGTCGCTGGTGGCTGTGTGGAGAATGGACTGTAAGGGGACAAAAAAAAGTGGAACTAAGGGCACTAAGTTATCAGACCAGATATGGGTTGATCAGAGGGGTAAATCGACAGGACTTGGCAACCAGAGAAGTGAAGGCAGGCTTTTGGCTTGAGTATCTAAGGAGAGCTTTGGTTCCCATTCACTGAGAAACGGAAGGTACCGATTCACGGGAGAAGATAGTGGGGTTATTTTGAAGATAGTATTTTGATTCTTTTTTTTTTAAGAGATGAACATTTTTAAAACTACATGTAGTCAAACTATTAGCAAGTACACTTCAAAGGAATGCAGATGAAAGGAAATGGATGACAGGAGATAGCAGTATGTTTTCATTGTTACTATATAGTTTATTTAAACCAAACTATAATACAGAGGAGAGACGGAGGTGGCAGCTGCCCAGAATCTTTGTGGATTACAAATGCAAACTGAAGGCAAGTCGGTAACAGACAAGTCAGTTGCATAAATACAGAGAATGTTAAGACACAAGACATTTCACAGCTTTTTGCTTTGCACTTCCACTTTAAACATATGTATGTTACAACTTTACATTTTAAATTACTGCTCCACATATCTGTAACAATGGCTAAGGATGCAATGGTCCTGTCCCCCTGACATCAGTCTGCAACACGGAACATTTCAGGGGGATACCAAACAAACTCTTAACACACAACATACGAAAAGATCCTAAAAAAAAAAAAAAAAATCAGATTAATACAATGCTCTTCAGGTTATATGAGGAGGAAGAAAAGCGAAAAGGAAAAACAACGTATTAGGGGTCCTTTAAATGGAGTATCTTGAGGTCTTAAAAGTGTCATTCCCTTCCTTCAAGGGGAAAACACTTTTTTTACCTAATGGAAAAAGAAAGCAACATTGTAACACCCTACAATGAGGAAAAACACTACCCTGACAGTGCTTAGATGCTTCCATATAATAAATACAGCAGGTAGCAGAGCAAATGTTACAAGTATTGGCTGGGTTCTTATTTCTATGCTTATAAAAAAAATATTAAGCTTCTTTGTGTAGACTGAACAGTGTTAGCCTGTGGGTGTTGGTCTTCGGTGCCTGTACACTGGTGGCTGTTTACATTCCAGACCCATCCTTTAAGCAAGCTCCAGTGCCAGCTGTCTGTGGCTATTTCCCAGGGGGGAGGCATTCTCGTCTTCACTTTACTGTGGCAGGGTTCCTGGCTCCATTACATGCTCATGTGTTCCGGAAGAACATATGAAATATCATCCCATGGGTGACGGTACAGCCCCTGCTTCAGCCTCTTCTGATCAAGATAGTGTCCTAAAATGAAGCAAACGCATCTTTTTGTTAAGAGTTGGTGGGGCTTCCCTGGTGGCGCAGTGGTTGAGAGTCCACCTGCCAATGCAGGGGACGTGGGTTCGTGCCCCGGTCCGGGAAGATCCCACATGCTGCGGAGTGACTGGGCACCCGCCGTGAGCCATGGCCGCTGAGCCTACACGTCCGGGGCCTGTGCTCCGCAACGGGAGAGGCCACAACAGTGAGAGGCCCGCGTACCGCAAAAAAAAAAAAAAAAAAAAAAAAAGAGTTGGTGAGTTTTTAAAATTTTGGTGAGGGGGAGGAGATAAGGAAGGGAAATCTTAATACAAAAAAAATGGGGAAGGACACCCAGATCCATCCCACAGGCAGATGCCAGCCTTGGTAAAAGGGAACTCTTGGACTTCATTCTATTTTCCTGGGCTGGCAATCAAACTCATTTCCAAGAGCAAAGGAACAAAGATAAAGATAAGGCAGAAGTTTAAGAAAGGAAGGATTAGGAACAGTGATTAAGGCAATGTGTCATCTCTCTTACAGAAACTGGCCACACAGGTTAAGTGGTATACCTGAACGATGGGGTAAAACAAACAAAAACAGAAACAGAAACAAAAAACACAAAAACAAACACACAAAACTCTTACTACCAACTCACCAATGAAGCCCATACTCCTTCCCAGCACAAAGATGCCATTGAGGGCTCCAATGTCAATATATTCATCAGCTTCCTCCCTGCAACACACAATCCACTTGTAGTTTTACAGTGGCTCACATGACTGCCCTCCTCCCCACAGAAAGTACAATTTCTGCCCAGGAATGAGAAGCTAGCTCTCTCTGAACTCAGAGTAGAAAAAAGGGATGTTCTGGATGGTAGGTGTAGAGGCACTTGTTTTCTTCTTTATACCTCTCCATAGTTTCTAAATCCTCTCTCATGAGCATGCATTGCTTTTAGAGTTGGGAGGAAACAAGAAAAATCAGTAAGCATTAGGAAGAAGAAAATAGCCGCAAGCTCACCGAGTGAAGGACCCACAGTTTCTGAGCATGTCTACAAATGCAACTCCAATTAAACCGTCTACATTCAGGATAAGGTTTGGTTTCTGGGAAGGCAAAAAAAAATTCCAAGTATTTATCATTATTACTCATTTTTGTTCCTCGTAATGTTCCACTATTACTATGACAACTATTACTACGAATTCCTGACCACCATTTAAAAGGCTCCCACCAAAACATCCCAGTTGATTAGGAGAGACAGTGTCTTACTTAATTCCCAATGTCTAGCAAAGGACCCAACCCCTCGTTGACACTTAGTATGCCTGTTGAACTTAGTTAAGCAACAGGAACAAAAGTTTCCAGAAAACCAGGTTCAATTTTAGCTGCACAGTCAAAATGTAACCTGGCTCTCATCTTCCCCGAGAAATTCAGCCAAAACTCTGATTCGGGCGTTAGGGACATTTTCTTTTTTACCTTCGAGGTGGTAATCTTCTCTACTTCCAGTGCGTAGTCAAGCAGGGGTGTGGCAGGGAAGTGCTGTCTGACGTAATCTTTGAGGATCTGCACGCGCATGTCTGGGTTGTTTATCTAGAAAGTGACCCAAAGTTACAGAGGAACCCACTCTAACACTGCTGTTAAAAGACATGTTCCTGGGAATACCCTGGTGGTCCAGTGGTTAGGACTCTGCGCTTTCCTTGCTGGGGCCTGGATCCCTGGTTGGGGAACTAAGATTCTGCATGTGTGTGGCACAGCCAAAGGGGGAAAAAAAAAAAAAAGATATGTTCATGCTTGTGTCTCACACAGGTGGACACAACTGTATGTGTCATATCCAGGAGGTGTGTTTCAGGGACTTGATCCACATGTATGATTCCATGTAGCACAGATCACGACACTGCTGTGGGGCTTAAGGTTTTTTGATGTCCTCCCATATCTTATTTGAGCCTCAAAACCACCTGAGATGTGGCGACGTTGGGTAAGTCAGCCATGGGGTCAGGCAGCAGGGCTGGGGTGCCTACCCTCAACGGGAAGTCTGAGGTTCTAGACGCTAGCCATACTGCCCACCAGCTTGGCAACGTAGTCAAGCTGTAACCAAGTTCTAGGTTTTTAACTAAGCAAGCACGTGTTGGCAGTGGAGCAGCAAAGCATCCCTGAAACTCCAGGAAAACGTCTGGACCTGAGATGAATGGAGATGAATCTTCTGTTCAGAGACCCACACTAAGCGATCACCTGTTGGGGGTGGGGGGGTACTGAGACAGGTTAGGCGCCCGCCAAGTCCCGATACCACAGGGACCTCCTCCCTTGGCCAAGACACGCAAGGTCAGGATGGAGTCCAGGAAGGAAGGCACCCGAAGACTGGGCATGGCAGCGCAGGCCTGCCGCTAGCTGGGGAAGATGCCCTGTGCTGTGCGTGTGCCATCTGCCTGGGAGGTGGCGATGGCTGAGCCAAGTTCTGTGAGCCCAGGTGCAACGTCCCTCAGAAGGAACCACTGTCCCTGGTTCAGTCTTTGCCATCCAGCTGCCTCTGGATCTACCCTGAGCTGGCCCAGCATGGGGATGCCGGGATCACATGCATGACCCTCTTGTATTAATGTGAGTGAGTCATACACCCTGCTCAGAGCAGCAGAGTGAGGGTTCTGGAGCTACGGAGCCAAGGACCCCGAGCAGCTGCCGCTTCCTCTTCTCTCGTTGCCTTTGATTTCTAAACACAGCTCACACGGGACACACAGAGGACTACCTGCCCTGTGAGAAACTCTATTAATTACTTAGAATAGTCACGCTGGCCTCTCCCAATCGGGCTGGCCCTGATTTTATTACTCTTCCTGCCCCAGTGGTGTCAGGCTTAACCACATTGACTTGCTTTGGCCGATGAAACGTCAGTGAAAAAAAAGGGGGCTGTGGGCTTCCCTGGTGGCGCAGTGGTTGAGAGTCCACCTGCCGATGCAGGGGACACGGGTTCGTGCCCCGGTCTGGGAAGATCCCACATGCCGCAGAGCGGCTGGGCCCGTGAGCCCTGGCCGTTGAGCCTGCGCGTCCGGAGGCTGTGCTCCGCAACGGGGAGAGGCCACAACAGTGAGAGGCCCGCGTACCGCAAAAAAAAAAAAAAAAAAAAAAAGGGGGCTGTGCAACTTCCAAGCAGAAGCTTTAAGAGCTTTCTTGTGGTTCGGCCATGGCTGTTTTCCTTCTGACATGAGACCAGCACCTCCTGGATAGGGGCTGCTCCTTCAGTGGAGATGACAGAGCCGTAGCCGTAGCGAACCCACAGTGGATGGAGGATGAGTAAGAAACAAACCTCTGCTGCTGTGAGCCACTGAGATTTTCGGAGTTGTTTGTTACCACAACCTGCAGCATTATGTAGCCTGAGACCAATGTGTCCCCTTAACCCTGACCTTAGTCCTTTCTATTAAGATTCACCTGGGTAGCTAAGTTACCAAGTTTCCAGCTCATCATATTTTCACACCACAACTGAACACAATACAAACTGTTTAAGGGCAGTCTGTATTATAATGGAAAAAACGGCTGCCTCAGTGCTGGCATCTGTCAACAAAGCTTTTCATGTTGGGAGCCAAGAGCCCGGCTGTGCCCAGCTAAATCAGTGCCCTCTCATCCTCATCCACCCTGTAGATCCAGGGCCTACAGAGCGACAACTTACCGATTTCACTCGGTGACCAATGCCCATGATGAGTTTTCCTTCCTTCTTCATCTTGTTCACAAACTCCATGGGGATGATGCCACTGTCAAAGGCCTTGCTGAACATCTTGGCCGCTGCATCCAGGGCACCCCCAAACCGGTCACCCTATAGGAGAAGCCAGCCCATGTCGCCCCAAGCTGTCGGAGTCTCCTTCAGCTTCGCAGGCCAATCCGGCGTGCCCCGAACAGCCCCCAGCACGGAGTGTCACACTCCACGGCTCCCTCTACGACCCCACTGCAGCCAAGCGGCAGGATGCTAAAGCCTGGTGTCCCTGCTGTTCACCTCCCAGGATGACGGTACTCACGATGGTGAGCAGTCCCGAGGTGAGGCTGGAGACCAGGTCCTTCCCGGCCCGAGCACAGATGATGGTGTTGTGAGCCCCAGAGACGGCTGGCCCGTGATCAGCCGTCACCATCAGGCACATCTCAATGAACTGGCAGGAGTACTTGGGCAACCTGGAGGAGGGCGTAAAGGAGTAAAGGGGAGAGGACAGGAGAGCTGGAACAAAGGCAGAGGCTGAACAGGAGATACGCTGACAAGGCCCCGGTCCTCCTGTCTCCCGTCTCCTTGAACAAGTCACTCAAGCTCAAGAAAGGCAGCAACCTCCCAATCCAGGCCTAATACTATCTTACAACTCCAAGGCAGCACCTTCTGATTCCTGAGGGGCTCTGGATGTTGCCGAGATCAAATACTGCTTTTAGAACTGAGGTTAGCAAGCAGGGTTTGAAATCTCTTCTTTAGGCAGTTTTCAGCCTGAGTTGCTGTGACAGGATGTGACATTATTTTTTGTGGTTACTACTCTCCACGTGCCAGACAGAGAGGAGGTGAGATCCCTGTGCCTTTCACGGTGCACAGTGATCAACCTCCCAGCTGATGATTAAGAACAAAGTCTGGGGAATTCCCTGGCGGTCCAGTGGTTAGGACTCCATGCTTTCACTGCCGAGGGCACGGGTTCAATCCCTGGTTGGGGAACTAAGATCCCGCAAGCCGTGCGGCGCAGTCAAAAAAAAAAAAAAACCCAAAAAACAAGATCCCACATGCTGAGCGGTGCAGCCAAAAAAGTCCCAAAAAACAACAACAAAAAAAACGAAAAACAAACAAAAACCAAAGTCTGGAGCCGTGGGGACGCAAGAGCACACACAGTGAAAACTGCTTGGGTGTTACAACCCTTGAACTTTTCCCAGGAAGGGTCCAAAGCAGGACCAAGACCCATCTCTCTTCAGGTGAGGGCAGGACACCAACCAAGACTTCCACCTGGCTTTCTGCCCAGAGCCACTCCAGGCCAGGGCTCTGTGAACAGGTACTCATCGGCCTCCCTGCCCAACTGTCAGTCCCAGGGGAGGGCTAAGCTTGGGAACTGCAGAGAAAACCAATTTTTTTTCTCCATGCAGGCTGATGAGACACAAATGTACAGAGGACACAGTACAAGGTACTTTAACTGTGCCGGTTCAGCAACTCCAGCAGGCCTGCACTCAAGCTATTGGACGCCTCTAGCCCTCCCCTTTGCTAACCCCTGCCTTTCTCTCAAGAGGCCTGCCTTCAACTCTGGCCCGTTTCTTTAAAAGTTCCCATGGCAAAGGCGCTGATCCAAAATCCCTGATGAGGTCATTGCTTTCTACTTCTCTAGGTTAAGGCTGGCCTTTGTGTCCTTGGAAGACTTAGGAATGGCCTTTATCTCTTTTCTCTGACCTTTCATTTGATCTGTGGCCATAAAGAGTGGCCCTGGACATACATGGTCCCCAAGGCTGCCCACCCTCACTCCCTTGTCAGGGGAAGAAACTTAACTCCGAGTCACAGGGCCCTGCCATCGTCTGCCCTCCACGCCTCACCTTTTCTGGAACCAGAGGAGGCCGAGGACCCCGCCGATGCCCATCTCCTCCTTGAAGACCTCAGTGATGGGCATGCCCGCGTAGATGAGCTCCTGTCCTCGCTCATCACAGATGCTGGTCATGAACGAGGCAGGTTTGCGGATCAAGCCCAGCTCCTGAGCAGAGATGGGGGCAGAGGCAAGCAGGGCTGTGGTGACCACAGAGATTTTCCCACAACAGCCCCACTGTCTGTGCCCAGAACCAGTGTCCCAGGCAGGTCTTAAATTCTGGCGGCCAAGCAACGGCTCTCAAAGTCCTCCCAAGAAGGAAGCGCAAAAGCCCTTTTATTAGATCATGTGGGGCGTAGAAAATAGGAGCAGTCATGCCCTGGCACCCACTCAGCCTGGGCACTGTGGCTGGTCTTTACCAAGCGTTTGCGGGCCCAGGCAGTTCGCTAAGCTGTTGAAGTCCAGGGGTTCATTTTAACCTCACAAACGGAGTAACCAGCCCCAGGTCGCCTGGCTAAGAAATGGAAGAACGAATCCAAAGGGACAATTTTTAAAATACTCTACACACAGCTACCAGTCCCCCAGTAAAATGTAATGAGGCCCATGGCTGGGAAAATGGGGAATCCCCTCAACACGTCCTTTCCCTGGGGGAGGGGACTGAGCTCCTGAATCCTCCGTTTCCAGAGTTGGGGCACAACAAGGGTAGCATCAGCTAACTCTCTCCAAGCCCATTTCTTCAAGTATCCCTTGTGAACTCAAGAAATGCTTTTTAAGTTATGTTTTAATTATAGAAGCAACCTGGAAGTTATGTTTTAATTATAGAAGCAATGTGGATTTTTAAAAATCCACACTAGAACAGCTAAAATCATGTTGCCTTTGACCTCCGCCCCATCTTGGTTTTCTGCCTTCGTGTTTGTTAGTTTAGTGGACATCTTTCTGGACCTTTCTTTCTCCACTTTTATTTACATGCATAGACACGTGGAGAAGAGACAACCGTGTTTTGCGTGCCTACATTTTTCATAATCATAATATAAATACTGTCCTATAATGTGCTGGTCACTCAATGAATCTGAGCTCTACACATGTCAGCACATATGTAGATCTAGTTCATTCCTTTTAACTACTGTAGAGTATCCCCTCATATGACAATCCTACAGGTTGGCCATTCCTCCACTGATGACCATCAACTAGAAAAATATGCTCGAACAAGTGTGTATATACGCAAGCATTTCCTTGAAGGAGCTTTCCAGACTTGGAACGGCCGGGCCATAGGTAGGAGCGCTGTTAAATTGGATTGACATTACCCAACTGCCTTTCACAAAGGCTGTGTCAATTCCACTCTCGCCACCAGTGAATGAATGTAGCAGCCTCCTCACACCCATACAAACAACGTATCAGAGAACTGTTTTTTTTTTTTTAATCTTTGCTGACCTGTAGAGCAAAATTGGTGTCACAGTTTCTACTTTGGTTTCTTTTATAAAGAGTGAAGTTGAGCATCTCTTTATGTTGAAAGAACATCTCCTATCCATTTTTCTAATGGGTATTGGTCTTTTAAAAATTGATTTTCTAGGGACTTCCCTGGTGGCGCAGTGGTTAAGAATCCACCTGTCAATGCAGGGGACATGGGTTTGATCCCTGGTCCAGGGAGATCCCACATGCCGCAGAGCAAGTAAGCCCGTGTGCCACAACTACTAAGCCTGTGCTTTAGAGCCCACGAGCCACAACTACTGAGCCCGTGTGCCACAACTACTGAAGCCCGCGCGCCTAGAGCCTGTGTTCCACAAGAGAAGCCACCGCAACGAGAAGCTCACGCACCGCAATGAAGAGTAGCCCCTGCTCGCTGCAACTAGAGAAAGCCCGCGTGCAGCAACGAAGACCCAACGCAGCCAAAAATAAGTAAATAATTTAGAAATAATTTTTTTAAAATTTGATTTCTAAGAGTTCTTGTATATAAGAAAATTCGCTCTTTATCTATGCCCCCGCCTTAGACAAGTAGCCTGAAATCTCTTAGCAGGTGCAAACAGCTCTAGAGGACATCGTCTGTCCCCAGCCCCCGTTCCCAGGTCAGGCCACACAGCTGTGGGAGATACACGCCGCCCCTTGCCCTCCTGGGCCCTGCATTTATTTCACCTGCTGGTCAAAAGGGGCCACCTCACAAGCTCCAGTGCACCTTGCCCACACAGTCAGGGACACACGTGGCACCTACCCTGGCCCAAGAGTAGTCCATGGGCACCGTCGGGGGTGGCACCTCCTGAGCAGGTATGATGACCCCTCTGGCCACGAGATCCTCGTACACGGACCTGGGAGGCAGGGGAAGGGGAGGAGAAAAGACATCCATGTGGATTTTATTCTTCTGGGCTCTTTAAGCTGTCCCACGAACGCTCCTCCCTCTTACCCCAGAGTTTCCCAGCTCTGTATCCCCTCCCGTCAGCAGTTACCAGGTGGATTCCCGAGAACTAAACGAAAACGGGTTCTAGCCAAGGCCTGCCCCACCGTCTCTGAATGGGGCTTTAGAGAAGGCTGAGAATCTGGAGGCCATGGAAGGCCAGAGGGAAGGAACGGGAAGAGACAACAGCTTATCTAGCAGCTCTTTATCAGTTGGTTTGAGATGACATTTTCTAGTGTTTCTATGCCCTTCTCTCATTTATGGCCCGCCAACTAGGTAGGCTCAGAAACTGAATGTTTTAACACCAGTCTGAACGGCGCGTAACTGCTGCTTCTAGAAACAAAACAAAATGAAAGCCAAAAAGAAAGGATTTTGCACCATCCGTACAGCTGCCTTAGACACCTGAGAGGGTCCAGGAATATCAGACACCTATATTTTGGAAAGGGTGCTATCCTCGGGAGGGAATGGGAAAGGGACAGGGAGGTGGCATGCTCCACCAGCTCCGCGTACTGGATGATCTCTCCAAGCTCATCGAAGCTCCGGGGCACAAACACTCCGGCCTCCTTCAAAGCCTGGTTTTTGGCTACTGCAGTTTCAGAAGCCTGGTTGGCACAAGCTCCAGCGTGGCCGAACTGTACCTGGAAGGCAAAGGAGAACGGCTTTACCAGGCCTGTTAATCCCCCGAAAGAGAGGACAAAGGCTCCTGGGACCATCGGCACTGATTGTAGGCCGGACCCCACTCAATGCTCTATGTGAATCACTTCAAGCCTCCAGAAGGCTCGCTAAATAGGCATGATGGCTGACCCTCATTCACAGATGAGAACCTGAGGCACCCAGCAGTTCAGGAGCTTACTCAAGGTCACACAGCTGCTGCACTACACCCAGGACACCAAGCCTGGCGCCCAACTCCACAAACACCTTCATCTGGCTTCCCGTGGGGCACTTGTTGGGGTGGGGGTAGGGAGACAGAGAACAGCCGTTAGTTTCGAGCAACCGTGAGACGTCACAAACTGCCAACCTTAGCTAAGCTGAGCTCATAGGCGTGATCTGACTGTCCTGTGCATACTTTGTATAAAGGATGTACCCTTATTAAGCAAAACAGAACACCAGAAGATATCATTAAAAATACAAATGGGACTTCCCTGGTGGCGCAGTGGTTAAGAATCCGCCTGCCAATGCAGGGGACACGCGTTCGAGCCCTGGTCCGGGAAGATCCCACATGCCGTGGAACAACTAAGCCCGTGCGCCACAGCTACTGAGCCTGCGCACCACAACTACTGAAGCCCACGCACCTAGTGCCCATGCCCAGCAACAGGAGAAGCCACCGCAATGAGAAGCCTGCGCACCTCCACGAAGAGTAGCCCCCGCTCGCCGCAACTAGAGGAAGCCTGCGTGCAGCAACGAGTACCCAACGCAGCCAAAAATAAGTAAATAAATTAATTAAAAACAACAACAAATTTCCAGCTTCTTGTAGAAAGTCAGATTTTGCACCATTTGGCCTGTACTGTATTCCCACTTAGCAACAATCACAGGGAACCAATTAGCTATTGCCCCCTTCCACCTGAGCATGAACTAAGATTAAACTATAAACTCAACAGAATATGGAGGGGTAACTGGTTATGGGGAGCGAGAGGAAAGAGAAAAACCCATCAGAAGAGCCAAGTGTTACCTGTTGGCTCTGATTAAGCAACAAGGAAAAGGAATTAACCTAATGAAATGTGGTATAAAACCCTGATTAGGGCAGGTGTGGTGGGTAATCATAACAATACCTTCCCTGTTTAAATAACAGTGTCCAAGCGCTTTTCTAAGAGCTTTACAAATGTCATCATTCAGTAGCTACGACTGTTTCCTCTCAACAAAGAAATGGAAGCACAGAGGGGTAAAGTAACTTGCCCAAGGTCACACAGGTAGTATGTGGTAGCATTTGAACCAGGCAATGTGGCCTCTCACTGTGCTCTTTACCACGGCATATAACAAAAGGGGCTGAAGTGTTGAAAAGGGTAGGAGCCGCTGCTCCAGTTAGCGAGGCTTGAAGACACATGCTTCGAAGTGGGTTCCCAATGCCTTCTTTGTAGGGTTTAATCTGCATGGGTGGATGGGGTGGGAAGGAGGTTCTGCATTCACATAAACTTAGAGAACACTGTATCCAAGGAAGTTAAGCAAGTGTAACTCAGATTTCTCAAAGCTAACACTAAAGCTTTTAGAAGGGAGAGAGATGATATTGCATGTTCATAATTTATAGAAGCTTCCCGTTGTTTGTTTTTGTTTTGGGGACCGCTGCTACAGGACCAGTGTTTTGGGAAAATGTCGCCTTACCACTGTCCCCTTGTCTCTGCTCCCATACCCCAGTTCTCAGTTCAGTTTCCCCGAGGCACTGAACCGAGGATATCGTGTTGTATACCTATCTCTCCTCCTCTGTAGGGCAGAAAGCTCTGCAAGGTCAGATGACCTGTTCAAGAAATCACAAAGCACTTATTAGCTGGCCTGTCAAGGTACTATTCTACATTTGCATATCCTTGAAACTACACAAAGAAAGTTGTTAAAAAAAACGAATCAAAAAGCAAAAGTAGGGGCTTCCCTGGTGGCGCAGTGGTTGGGAGTCTGCCTGCCGATGCAGGGGACGCGGGTTCGTGCCCCGGTCCGGGAAGATCCCACATGCCGCGGAGCAGCCGGGCCCGTGAGCCATGGCCGCTGAGCCTGCGCGTCCGGAGCCTGTGCTCCACAACGGGAGAGGCCACAACAGTGAGAGGCCCGTGTACCGCAAAAAAAAAAAAAAAAAGCAAAAGTAGAACACCGTGAAGACCTGCCCCACCCACGGGGCGATGACGAGCACCTGTCCAGAAACAGAAGAGCAGGGTCCTTGCCCTCTAGATGTCCTCGGCATAATGGGAGTGGGGAGGTGGGGGCTCTTGTAAAGCAGAGCTGGTGAAGAGAAACCCTGGAGGGAAGGGAGGAATTATTTTTGGCTGTTGTGGTGGAGGGGAGAGCAGCCGTGAAGAAAGAGACTCAGGAAGAGCTTCACGGAACAGGTGTGTTGAAGCATGGAAATGAGTATTTGCTAAGACCTGTATGTGGCAGGCCTCTACCATTACCTTCTTATGTAAGTCAGGCAACAATCCCGAATCATCCCCTTTTTACAGCTCAGGAAACTGAGGTAAGGAGAGGGTAAACGACTTGCCCCAGTCACACAGATCCACCAAGAGCTGATTCTCAAGCCTGTGAGAGTGGAGCTCAGCCCTGGAGGATGGGCAGGATTCCGTGACCTGCTCCCTGCCGTTTCACTTACTTAGAAAACAGATACGCACACATACACAGTTCACAGTTACACCAGATGGATCCTATGATAAGCATGTATCGCACCCTGCCCCTTCTTAGAGTCAACATGACTTGAACTCTATGTCGACATCTCAAAATCCACCTCATTCTTCTCCTGCCTGGTTTCCAATTACACAGCCACGCCATGAGGACACGGTGCCCTCCCGACCAGCGTTTAGGGTGTTTCCTTTTCCTGCCATCGCCAACACTGCAGTGAGTATCCTTGTACACATACCTTGAAATATTTTTGCACGCAGACCCACAGAGTAAATTTGCAGGAATGGAACTGCTGGTTCAAAAGAGAGGTGCATTTTACAACCGGACAAATACTGCCACTTGGAGGTGGGCGGGACTCTGAAGGGGAAAGGCAAGCAATCCAGGGGGAAAGGATAGGGTGACAGGCTAACTCGAAGAATTGAGGGTTTAAGCATAGGGATTATCATTGCTGCAGGAATCCTTGATGGCCAAGTTTTATTTCATATACACACAGCAGAGGTCAAGGCCTTACACTCAGAGCCTGCTCAGCTACTGATGAACTGATGGGTGACAGGTGGTGGTTTCCTCGGTTTCATCCTCACCGGGTGGGCCATCTTCGAGACAGAGGATTGTCTAAGCTGGACTACAGGGGCTGAGGTCTGGCCGATCCCACCCAGCAGGAGTCGGGCAGCTCAGAGCTTTTCTATCTAACATCCACTACAGGCTGTACCTACTTCTGCCCCCAGGCACTGTCACAGGCATCCGGTCACGTTCATACATACAGAGGGTTTCTTCTACAGCTTCTCCCCGAGCAGAACTTCCCACCACCGCCCTCCCCAGCTCTGAGCCTAGGGTGTGTCCTCTCCCTCCCAGGCCTCCCTCTCGCTCAGCAAACTCCTCCTATTCCTTAAGGAGCAGCTCATCTCCAGGAAGCCACCTCAACTCCTCCAGGCAGTAAGTTGCTCCTACTCTGAGAAGGGACTCAGAGCCTTGTTCTGGCCTTAATCTGGCTATGAGTTTGTCTCTTCCAACTGGCTTTTAGCTTCTAGAGAGCAGGGCCCCAGCTGGACCCTGTAGGAACCAAGCAGGTAATAAATGTTTATCGAAGGAACCAGCTGCTTCATAAGATGACCACATGGCTCCCCTCAGACGCCCCCTCTCTCGGCCTCCCTGCCCAGCAGGGATCTGTCCCGGCTATACCTCGGAGGAGAACATGGTGGCACAGGTCCCGATGCACCAGGAGACCACGGGCTTGGTGATGCGGCCCTCCTTGATGCCCCGGCAGATCTTATATTCCTCCGTGCCCCCTATCTGCCAGGGAACAGGGAACAAGAAAAAGCCCCCAAGTCAGTGGAACCCATTCTGAGTTGCACCTAGAGCAGCAATGCAGCAGGAAATCTGTCCCAAATCAGGCAGGGGCCAGGGTCATCAGGTGTCCCGAGTTAGAACTTGGCTAGAAAATGAGGGGACATGGGCTTTGGCCTGGAAGATCGAGATTGGATGCAAGGAAGAATTTTTAAAGGGCAGTGGGTATCCTCGGAGAGTCCCCGGAACTCCCCTTTCCTGATCTAAGGGTATGAGATAATTTAGGACCAGACCTATCAGGGGCACAAGTAAGAGAGGCTCTCTGACTCCAGCTATCCACTGCCCACCAGGGACAGACTGGGGCCAGCCAGTGGAAGCTTCTCCTCTGCTGGCACTAAAATATCTTGTGCCACCGAGAGGCAAGAACTTCTCTCCTGGGAACACACACGGCAGTGTTAACAGTGATAGCCTCTAAGCCCCAGTGTCTAGGGAGTAGGATTACCAGGGACTGTCACTTTCAGTTATAGATAACCAAAATGCATGAATTTTTTAAAACTAAAATCATCGTTACTTTTATAATCAGAAAAAAAATTTTTTTAACTTTAATAATCAAGTAACCTTTTCTTTTTTAATTGAAGTATAGCTGATTTACCATGTTGTGTCAATCTCTGCTGTAAAACCATTTTTTAAAAATAACTCACCTCTCCAAGAACCACAATCATTTTGACTCCTGGAGTGTCCTGGTAACGTAACACGTGATCCATGAACGTTGAGCCGGGGTACCTGGTGAGAGCAGGGAGGATTTTCATGATCAGGAGACTCGGTGAGGTGAGGTGTGTGTACAGGTGTGGGAAGTACACCTGTACTAAGAACACTGTGGGGTTTTTTGTGGGTGTGGATGCCCAGTGAGGGTCCAGAGATGCCTTAGGAACAATGGGGGAGGGGGAGGTAGTAAATGGGGTCCAAGGGAAGGGAAGGGAGAGGAAGTAGTGAGCCCAGAGAAGTGCATACGGCAGTAAGAGATGCCTCGAGAGCACATGTGGGGTGATTTTAAAATATGTCCACAAGTTCTTTGAAAAAGGTGGAAACTCATGCCTCTCCTCCTGAATTTGGGTCGAGTTTAAGGATTAGCTTCTAAGGAACAAAATATGGAGGAAGTCATTCTGTGACATTGACTTCCAAGGCCGGGTTATAAAAAAATAGCTTCTGTCCAGCACTCTCCCCTGAATCGCTTGCTCTAGGGGAAGCCAGCCGCCGAGTCCTGAGGACTCTCAGCAGCCTGTGCAGAAGCCCACAGAGAAGAACCACCTGCCAGCCACATGGATGGGCCACCTCCCGCGTGCCACATCTGACCACCTCAACAGGGAGCCCACCTGCCAGAACTGCCCAACTTGAGCCCTGAATCCTAACGCACAAGAACCATGAGGATACACATTTATTGTTGTTTGTAGCCACTTTGTTCTGGGGTGACTATTTTTTTTTTTTTTTCCTCTCACTGCTGTGGCCTCTCCCGCAGCAGAGCACAGGCTCTGGACGCGCAGGCTCAGTGGCCATGGCTCACGGGCCCAGCCGCTCCACGGCATGTGGGATCCTCCCGGACCGGGGCACGAACCCGTATCCCCTGCATCGGCAGGCGGACTCTCAGCCACTGCGCCACCTGGGAAGCCCTTGGGGTGACTTTTTTAAAACACAGCAAAAGATAATTAATACAGTGTACCAAGCTACATCCTAGGCGATCGCTAGAAGGTCTGTGTCTCGGCCAAAATATTTTTTTAGAGTTTCTACTGTCACGAGTTTGCAAAAGAGTTGTTTAAGGCCAAGTAGGCTTAAGATCTACAAGGTCCTTGTAGATCTTCGAGTGCTTCTGATGTGCTCAGGAGCATTTAAATCCCAAGAGGACAGTATAACTGGCAGCACTGCCCAGACGCATCTGACCCAGAGCCTTTCGTCAGGGAGCACCTGGGGACTAGGGGTCCCAGGGCCACCTCCCTGAAGACCTCAGCATTAAGTCCCTTCTCATGCAGTTGTTCCATTTGAAATGACTTGGGGGAGCCAGGAAGACTGACAAGGTGACTCACTCTCCCAACAGCTTTTGCTTTCTAAGCCAAACAGTTGCAGTAGTAACAGCAGTAATAAGAGTAAACAGTAATGGCTAACACTTATTATGGTAGTAAGTACCAGGCATTGCTCTAAGACATTACTCAATTGATGACCTACTGATTACTGTTCCTACTAACAAAAATAATGAGGACACTATTTGTGAAATGATAAGAAATACATATATGTCTCTGCTCCCAGTTCCTGACACGGAGCTCTGAAAACCCTTGTAATCTTCTGAGTGACCAAGGGTGCTAGGAGCATCGTTTGTGCTGATATTTGGTCTCTGACACCGGTTCCTGACACAGCCCTCCTAAAAACTTTGTCATTTCCTTAGTCATGGGGGTGATAGGAGTGTCTTTGGTTCTCACGAGGCAACTCTTGGAGGGCTCCTGCGGTGTGTTCACCAGAGAAGGCAGGGAAGCTCCACGCACCCAACATGCCTTGCCCTATGCACCTCTTCCACCTGGTTGTTCCTGAGTTGCATCCCTTTGTAATAAGCCGGTAAGCTAGTGAGCAAACTTTTCCTGAGTTCTGTGAGCCCTTCTAGCAAATCATCAAACTCGAGGAGGGGGTCATGGGAACCTCCGATTTATAGCTGGTGGTCAGAAGAACCAGAGGGCTGGACTTGCGACGGACGTATGAAGTTGGGGGCACTCCTGTGGGACTGAGCCCTGAACCTGTGGGACCTGACGCTATGATGCTATGTCGAAGTAGAGTGTCAGAACTGAACCGAATTGTAGGACCTCCAGCTGGTATCTGCAGAGAATCAGAGAACTGCTTGGTGTGGGAAAATCTGGCCACATTTGTGGCCAGAAGTATGAGTACGGTAGTGAGGAAAGGAACGGTGTTTCCTTTCACTCTTATTAACTACAACTAGCACCGAGTACTAAGTAAGCACCAGGCCCTGTGTTAGTCTCATTTAATCCTGCAACAACCCCAGGAGGTAGGGACTATGACTTTACCTGTTTGCTACGTGAGGTTGATGGAGGTCTAGGGAGGGTTGGTAACCTGCCCAGGATTGCCCCCACCCCGCCCCCGCAAGCAGGGAAACTGGGATTTGAACCCACAGGGTCTGACTTCAGAAGGAGCCCTGCTAAGCACTGCACTCTGCCGCCACCCTCCGGCCACAACTCAGACAACAAGGCGGATTAATTACCCCCAAGGCCCAAACACCTTGTAAAACACCTTTCTGTGTTTTTCTCTGTATTTTCTGATCTTATGCTCATGTTGGTCCTGAGACGGAGAAGAGATGCCCCATTTTATGGACTTAAGCAACATCCCTGTGTGCCTGGAACTCAGCGGTGGGCGGCGAGCAGAGACAGAGGACCCAGCGCCCTGTCCTTCAGCTGATCACCTGTCCCCGCCGATGGCCACGCCCTCGTAGACGCCATCCGTGGTCCGAGAGATGATATTGTTGAGCTCGTTGGACATGCCGCCCGAACGCGAGACATAGGCCACGCTGCCGGGGCGGTACAGCTTGGAGGCCAGGATGTTGTCCAGCATCCCGCCGGTGTTCCCAATCTTAAAGCACCCGGGCTTGATGCCACCAACCTGCAGGGGCGGAAACCGTGGTCAGGGAGGAGGGCGGGCTGATTGACCATAGAGCTTAGGGGGTGGGGGTGGGGTGGGGGTGTGGTCACAGAGCCTGGAATTACCTGCCCAGCCCACCCTGGCCGGCACCTGTATGTCGGGTTTCCTGCTGAGGAAGACTCTCTTCTCCCCATCAAGAGACATCACACAGAAAAAAGGGAGCCTTATTGGTAAAACGTGGCTTATGACTGCGGATTTGGAGGTGTATACTCAGAGTGAGGTCGCCTCTTTTGCTCCAAAAGGGCAACAGCACCCAGTAAAGGTGTCTGATGCAAGTGTGCACCTCTGCTCAAGATCACCCTCTACCTCCAAGATGACAGGTCCCTTGCTTAGCTCAAAAATCTTATACTTGAGGACATGGGGAGGGGGAAGGGTAAGATGGGACGAAGTGAGAGATTGGCATGGACATATATACACTACCAAACATAAAATAGCTAGCTAGTGGGAAGCAGCTGCATAGCACAGGGAGATCAGCTCGGTGCTTTGTGACCACCTAGAGGGGTGGGATAGGGAGGGTGGGAGGGAGAGGCAAGAGGGAGGGGATATGGGGATACATGTATACATACAACTGATTCACTTTGTGATACAGCAGAAACATGCCATTGTAAAGCAATTATACTCCAACAAAGATGTTAAAAAAAATTCTTAGCTTCAGCCAAATTTTTAATGCAACTAAATAAAAACAAACAACAAAAACAAAAAACATTCACGGGGCAATTTTTTCTTATGTAAAGGCCTTTGGGTCAAAAATAAGGTCCCTAGGTAGATATTTCTTTGGTTTACAGTTGAAGGAATAATCAAAGACCACGCTATGGTTCTCTGAGGGTGGACACTTAAAAAAATCTTGTTAGCCCCTCGAAACTGTAAAGGTGATATGGTCTGCGGAGAGAGCCCTTTAAAAAATTAACTGGAACCGGACAGGGAATTCCCTTGTGGTCCAGTGGTTAGGACTCGGCACTTCCACTGCCAGGGCCTGGGCTCGATCCCTGGTTGGCGAACTAGGATCCTGTAGGCCGCACGGCGCAGCCAGAAAAAAAAAAATTAACTGGAAATGGACAGACTGACTTTCAACGGGTACTCTCTCAATCTTTTCAAACTAGATGGGAGTCAGTAGAGTCAGCAATGAGCTTCCTACGGGCCCAGAAGTGGAAGGGATGCTCACAGTGGCAGGTCCAATGATGGTCACTCCCTTCTGCTCCGCCTTCTTGATCAGCTTCCTCGTGAGGGCCTCGGGGATGCCTTCAGCTATGATGGCGATGGTCCGGATCTAGAGCACGAGGATAGTCCGTTCCCGTTATCATTTCACCACTTGAGATGTCGAGGCAGTGACCGTTCCAGAACCCTTCTCCCAGGGCCCCTTCCAGGAGTAACGATAACAATATGCACCCCCTTCTTCCCACAGGCCTCTGTTCCTACCCTGATCATTCAACCCTCCCCCCAAAGAGAGGCAACCAAAACTGCGCTCCATTGGTTAACACCACAGTGAGTCAGTAACCAAGTGGAACAAATGTTTCTGAAAACTTGCTGTAGTCAAAACTTCTATATTCTCACCTATCCAAAAACTCATGAGACTCAGCCCCACCTGTTTCCCACCTGTCCAGGTGCCGGATCATAAAGCAGCTGTCTAGGGCTATCCCTGCTGTGCCCTCTGAGGCTCTGACTCTACAACCCCACAGGACAAAACCTTGATAGAAACAAGCTGCTTCCACACGTGGACCAGAGAGTGGGCTGAGGGAGAAGCCAGAGGGGGTGGTGGGAAAGATCCAAGGCAAACTTCTTCTATAAAGGGCCAGATAGTGTTTTGGGGTTTGTTGGTCATGTGGTCTCTGTGGTAACGATTAAATTTTGCCTCTGCAGCATAAAAGCAGCCACGGACAATATGTAAATGAGTGAGCATGGCTGTGTTCCAATAAAACTTTATTTACAACAGGCAGGGGGCTGGGCTTGGCCCTTGCACTGTAGTTCACCAACCTCTGTTCTAAACTAGAAAAGCCACTCATTTTTAGCAGACGTGTTTTCTTTTTTGCTTCATCGAGATATCAAAACAAGTTTACTTCAGTCATAAACTGAAGTAAGCCAGTCTGGGATCAGACAATAATTTTGAATAGAAAAATCAGTATCTTAATCCCTAAGGGCTCTTACAAATCAGTAACAAAAAAGATAAACACCTCAAAAGAAAAAAAGGAGGCGAGGCCATGTCACAGAATGCAAATGGCCAATACATATTTTTGAAGCTCATCTTAGTTAATAATCAAAGATATGCAAACTAAATAGAATGCCTATCATTTTGTCAAGTATATACGTCCTTTACGTCCAAGCGTTCAGTGTCGGCAAGGGTACAGAGAAACAGGCATTCTCAAACTAGTGATGGGAGTTTACGTCCCCATTTCTGGACTTTTCTGGAGGGCACCTGGGCAGGATGGATCAAAGGCTTTCAAATCTGCACATTCTGATGCAGCAGTTTGACTTCGAGACATTTACGCTGGGGAACCAATTAAGGATATATGCTCATCATGAGACTTGAAAAAGCGAAAATGACGTTGCTGGTAAGTATTGATGTGGAAAGAGTCACTGAAGGATTATAAAATAGATACAGCGTTATTTATTCCATTTGTTCAAACCCAGAAAAAGGTGTGAATAAGGATGTACTCAAACGTCAGCAACCATATTTCTGGGAAATGAGACTTGAGGTATTTACCCTCTTCTTCTAACTATCAGCATTTAATTCTTTTCTATAATAAATACGTAACAATTTTACAATAAGCAAAAAAAGTGCTTTTGATCCTGTTTTGAAAGCCAGTCTCAGCACAGAGAGGACCTGGTGGAGGCAGACGACCCCAGACTGACTCTCTGCCAGCCTGGGTAAGCAGCCCACCAACCCTTGGTGACCGCCTTGCCTCCTGAAGATCAGGTCTCCAGCCACTATCCCCCAAATCACTGGCCAGTCCCGAGTCCCAAGGCCTTTGTCGCTGCGGACGCCACTCAGGGTGCCCCTGCCTCCCGCCCCAGGGCGCAGTGAGCTACCTGTGCGTGATTCATGGTCTCGATGGTGCTGTCGTAGGCCGAGCGCAAGGAGGCAAAGCTGATCAGCACATCCACCTCCGGGTGCTTCTTCATGGCATCAGCCATGTTCTTGAAGACGGGGATCAGGATCTCCTTGTGACCCCAGTAAAACTTCTGTTTGTGGTCCCCGCTGTGAGGAAGGCAGAGGAGGGGTCAGGACACTCTTAACCTGCCAGGGCTCGGGAGGGGCTTCACCTGGAAGGCAGAAAGGCAGGGTCTGCCTTCAAAGAGTTTAGTCTGTGGGGGAAAAAGATCCCCCAGGAACATCGACCGCCCCCGTCTGGGTTGGGCAGATGCTTCTCGGGCAAAGGGGACAAGCCAGGGCTCGCCCAGCTCTGTGCTGCTGCTGGAGGAGATGGGATGAGGATATCCTGCTAGGCGGCCGCGTCCAGCCTCCCTACTGTGCGCGACTCACGTGAAAGGGTAGACCATGGCAGCCACCGAGGGCTCGTCGCGGGAGCAGACGTAGTCAAAGTCCAGCATGCCCTGCACGGCCCGGGTCTGCATGCCCCACACGATGGCCTTGGTATGGCGGCTGAAGAGGGTGGCGCTCTTTCCTGGGGGGGCAGAGACACAGCGAGTACACCCAGAACACACCCCCCGGGGGCTGCCTGCCAGACCCCTCCACGCCCCACGTCGGCGCCGCGTCAAAACTGCAAAGGAATGTCAAGAAGACGGAACTCTTGACAACGTGGGGGAAGAGGCGCCTAGATTTCTTCTGGAAAGAGGTGGCAGAGAGCGCAAAATGAACTGAGGGAACCTGCCTGGCTGGCAAAGGGCTCAGCAGTGCACAGACAGCAGAATTCCTACAGGACCTGCTCAACTTCACAGGAAAGGTGTGTATATGCAAATGACGGCTTGATCAATTCTTTTTAAAGTCACCAGAAAAAAATGTTAAGCTCTCCCAATTTGGGTGACGGAAAGACTTTTTTTTTTTTAACTTTTTTTTTGGTGGGGGGGCGTGGGCATGCAGGATCTTAGTTCCCCAACCAGAGATTGATTGAACCTGTACCCCCTGCAGTGGAAGCACGGAGTCATTTTGTTTTTTTGGGTTTTTTTTTTTAATTTTATTTATTTGTTATACAGCAGGTTCTTATTAGTTATCTACTTTATACATATTAGTGTATACGTGTCAATCCCAATCTCCCAATTCATCCCACCACCACCCCACCACTGCTTTCCCCCCTTGGTGTCCATACGTTTGTTCTCTACATACGTGTCTCTATTTCTGCCCTGCAAACTGGTTCATCTGTACCATTTTTCTAGGTTCCACATATATGCGTTAATATACGATATTTGTTTTTCTCTTTCTGACTTAGGAAGCATGGAGTCTTAACCACTGGACCACCACGGAAGTCCCCTGGACTTTTTTAAATTAAAGTATAGTTGATTTACAATGATGTATTAATTTCTGCTGTGCAGCAAAGTGGCTCAGTTATACATATATATATTCTTTTCTATATTCTTTTCCACTATGATTTATAAAAGGACACTGAATAGAGTTCCCTGTGCTATACAGCAGGACCCTGTTGTCTACCACCAGACTTCAAACAGCTCCCCAACAATCCTTATCACCTGTGAACTTGGACATCAGCCAGCTCGGGACAGGATCTGAATCCTCTTGATTCTAGGTCAGCGTAGGTCCAATGAAGAGGTCTGCTATAGCCTGATCCTACCTGAGCTTCCACATGACCTTCTCCCCACACCCTCCTCCCAGGTGGCTCTTTCCTGCTCACAGCAGCGTCAGGAAAGGGGTGAGGGGAACAAGAAGAGCTGGCGGAAGTGCATTCCTGAGCTGTCACCCCAGACAGGCAGGTCACCTGACCCTCCTGCTTTCTGCTGGAGAAACGTAGCCCACAGGGGACGTTCTCAGCTCCCCCAAGGAAAATAATGCAGAGAGCTCAGGGGCATTGGTATTAATTAACCTACTGCACTAGCACAGGCTTGGGTAAAAGAGACCAGTTTCCCAAGGCACGTAAGATTCTCATCCCTACGCAGCCTTGCCTCTTCCATCACAGCCATAAGCTTCTCACGACAGAAGGCTCCTGCTGGTGCAAACACCCGGGATTTACCGTGCCCTGGACCCATCTGGGCTCCAACGAGACATGAGCTCACAGAACAAGGGAGGCCACCTAATCCACTTCCCTCACTTCCCAGTCCCAGAAGACTGAAGGCCAGGGTTGCCAAATGATGAAGATTGTAGGTCACCTAGCATCAGAGCCAGGATTCTGTCCTAACCTGAGATTAGGAACTCAACTGTGCAACTGAGGAGGGATATAAAGCCAGCCCGGCCCACCACTCCCCCTCCTCGGGGAGCCCACACCCCCAAGAGTCAGCACGCGCGCATGTGCACATACACCCCTCTGTCCACCCGAGAGGCTACAGAAATCTCGGGACAAGGCCTGGAATCTCTACGAACCCACCCGCACTTCCAGCTCGAAAGGGGGCGGAACTGGAGCTCTCAGAGCACAGAGACGGCAGAGCTGAAGGTGGCGATCCTCAGCCCAGCAGCAGCCCAGGTGGAGGCCCCAGAGAGAACCTGTGCTCCGGGGCTAAGCCCCCACCAGGCTCCTCCACTGGCCCTGCTGTCCAGGCCCAGTCTACCCTCCCTTCCTGATCCACCGCCATCCTTCCTCTCCCACGTCTCGGCACCGCCCAGGACAGTAAGACTAAACCCCACCTCCAGCCTCCGCAGCCAAGAACTCTCACTGAGCGTCTGCCCCCATCCCTTCTGTCCTGCGCAGGGCTCAGCCTCAGGTCTGGTCTTTTAGGCAACAGTGGAAGCTGCCAGAGGTAGGGGAGGAAGGGCTGCTCGACCTTGCCTAGTTACCCCTTTCCTCTTCTTAGCAAGGAGTCAGAGGTCATCATTACGAAACCCCCCTTCCCCAGAGCGGGGGATCTCTCACCGCTGTCAATGCCAAAAAGGTAAATGAAGGCCCTGACACTTTGAACTGATTCACCTATTCACCTCGGGCAATAGACGAACGTGTCCAAGTGTATGTGAACACACACAGAAACTGTCCCCGCTAAACAGTGACCCCACACACCAGACAAAGCCCAGTCCCTCCTCCAGTTTTACTGCACACCCTTCCGGGTCTCTCTCTCTCCTTCTCCATTCTGTCTTCCACCCAAATCCCAGAGAAAGCTAAACTTGTCTCTGGTGCCGGGAGTCTGGGATGAAGTCGGCGGTGGCGAGGCTGAGGTGGGAAAAGAAAACGGGGACATCATGGGATGTAGATGAAAACCAGGTGGTCAGTGGCTCCCCGCCTGGCCCGCTGGCTCTGCCACGCCCCCTTCAGTTTCCATGGCTCCCTCTTTCCCAGGAGGACCCTCCCTGCTCGGCTCCACCCCACTGTCCAAGGCTGTGGGCCTGGCTCTTGCCCCTCCTGCGCTCTCCACCCCCTCCCACGTATGGAGTCACAGCCCCGCGGCAAGGAAAGCGGGGGCGTGAAATAAGCAGGGGTGGGAAAGAAAGGAGAGCGAAGACTAGGACTTGGGGCAGGCCACACCACGGCAGGGACAGAAAGGAGACCAGACAACACTGCAACCCACCGGGGACGGGGAGACAAAGGCGCACCGTAAGACTGTAACCCGCTGACAAGCCACACGTGGAGCTGGGGGCATCCTACCTTGCGGGGATCTTGGACCTGGGACTGAATCTGTCAAAGAAAATGACCAAGGCAACTGAGTGACCCGCTGATGGCTGGAGGCTTTGGAGGGAGCGGGTGGGAACAGGGAGGGGTCCACGGACAAAGCCTTGCAGGGCTGCTGCGCTCACCGTCTCTTGTCTGTTCACAACAGACAGGAGCAAGGCCAACAGAAGAGAGACCCCCGATGAGCAGAGTGGAGGCGAGAAGGGGAGAAGGACCACAGAGCGCAGAGAGGAGCAAAAGCACCGAGGCTCGGAGGGTGGGCTGAACACCAGAGGCCCAGGCCCTGCAGAGGGACAGCGGGCCCGGTCCCACCCTCTCAACCTGTTGTGTCCCTAGGAAGCACAAGGAGATGATTAGGCCGAGGGACTGGACCTGTCATTCTGTGCTGTGGACAAAGCTGCCGGTTTGGGGACTGCAGGGCGGCGGCTTCCAATCTGGAGTGCCTGGAGCCAGCGTCACTATTTCACAAGATGCCTTAAGCACGCTCTGTCCGTCCCAGGAAGGGGCCGCACAGGCCATGTCAGCCCAGCGGTAAGTAACACAGGTTACCTAGTGCTGGTCGCAAGGGCTGGCGGGCAGGGGTCATGTCTCTGATGAATCACAGGAGGGACAGACGAGCAGGCAAAGCACAGACGGGCTGGTAGACAATGTGCGCCCTTGCGGTGGGCTCACCGGAAGGGAATGTCCCGGTAAGAGCCCCAGGACGGCTGGGGGCGTGGGCGCGGGAGTTCTCTGCCGTTCTGAGCTTTGGGCTCCTGCCGTCCACTCAGGACGAGAGTCTGAGGGACCCTGCCCCCACCTGGCATTTCTGTAAGCCTGTCTCCTCCGCAGCCTCCCTGCCCAGCTCACACCCCCCACAGGAGGGGGCGGAGGGGAAGACAATGGGGAGTGGGGTGACCCAGGCGCAGCGTGGGCCCTCAGCACCAGGAGAGCCCACGGGGAAGGCTCCAGCCACCACTTCCTCGTGTCTGTTCCCATCCCAGGCACCATGCCCCAAAGCAAAGCCCAAACCGTTTTCCACCCACCTCTGCTGGCCCAGCGGGGCCCAGGAAGGGAAGGGGACAGGAGGGTCCTGAACCTGCTGGGAGTTACCTAGAGGCACGGCGGGCTTGGCCTTCTTTGCAGGTGCCACCTCATCAGCCCTGGACTCAGAAAAAGACGCCGTCCTGCTGGGGGCTGGAGTCTGGGGGGACAAGGAGAGAGAAACAGTCGCAGGGAACAGCTGGAAGAAAAGCTACCGATCATTAAGGCCCCAAAGAACTCAGGTAACAAGAACTGTGCACAGCTCTGTTCTCTACAAGCTGCTTCCAAAAGGACTATTTTAACAACCCTCCGAGATAGGAATTAGTATTGTCCCCAAGCTATAGGTGAGCAAACTGAGGCTCTTGGCGATACCCACCAAGGTCCCTCCCTTGAACTCAGGTCTGATTAAAAAATCCCTGGTCTTTCCATTACACTACCTTGATAGGGCAGAAAAAACTGGCAGAGATACAGAAACCAACCACATACTACCTTCTCCCCATACCTCCCCAATGCCCCCAAAAAGCTGGGGACTGTGCCCAGGATGGGATGGGATATGAGGGGCGACAAAGATGACTCTGCAGGCTTTACGGCAGAGGAAGACTGACACCTACCGACGTGCTCCCGCTGGCGTTGAGGAGGAAGTTTGCAGTGTGGGCCGCCGTGGGCGGCTGATTGGGGATGGGCCGATGGCCCAGGGCCATGCCCACAATGGCCGTCATGTGAGTCTCGGTGCCAAAGACATGGATGGGGATCCCAGTGGTCTTCCCTGTGAGGGACGGAAAAGCATCCGTGGTTCAAGTCTCCTAAGAAGTGCCTTGGCAAGGAAGGCCACATGACTCTGGCAAGGCCCCTTTAGAGCCCGCCCGATGTCTGGCGCTTTCTGCGCAAGCCCAATTATCCCAGGAGAAGTTGGTGGTCATTATCTTCACCACCAAACAAAACTCTGTAAAGGTCACCTGCCAATAAGAGCAAGAAACAGCCTTACAGACACTCTCCAGTGACCACAGGTATCATGAGAGCCTGCGCCCCTCCCGTTCCCCGGCTCTCCAACCCCCTCCAGATTTGTCGCCCGTGGCCACCACACTGCAGCCACCCAGGCCCGGCCTCTGTTCCCCAACAGCCGGGCTCCTTTCCCCAGGGCTCTGGCCCTGTTCCTTCCTCTGCATGGAGCGGTCACCTGGCTGTCACTCAGCTCAGCTCAAGCGCCACCTCCTGGGAAAGGCCTTCCCTGACCTCGACAATCGCTCCCCCCGACACCGCCCTGCCTGTGGGTCCCCACCAAACAGCCTCTTGTTCCAGCCGCTGTTTACTTGTTCATTGTCCCGTGAGTTTAACGTCCCAGGCATGACTGAGCAACATTCACCGTGCTGTTCCGAGGGCTACGTCCATGGCAGGTCCACGGTTTTAGGTGAAAACGAGGACTTGGTACCACTTCAAGTGATCGAGGTGGGTTAGTGTTTGCCATGGATATCAGATTTGGGAAAATGGGAAGGTGGAAAGGTTCTGTCTCTCCAGTTAGAGGGCGTGATCACCGAGCAGAAGTGTCTCATATCCTCCTCACCCTCACCCCCCCACCCCACACATAACTGCTCTTAGCAACGGGGCTGCGCTGCACTCAACACCAAAGCTGCTGGTTCTATCAGGTCAACTCAGGGAGACCCAATCGTAGTCCTCACTGACGTGACGTGGTCCCCAAGTTCTTGACAGCTCTGAGTCTGAGGTCTCAGGAGCCTGCAGGAGACGCCCAAAATGCAGAAGGAAGAAAGGAAACCAAAATGGACCCACACCCTCTCTGTCCTCAGCTCAGCGAGGGGCAACTCCCTCCGGTTCGATCAATTACCGGACCCCTCCCTCCATCCAGGCCACCAGCGGTCGGGGCCTGGACACTTACCACTGTCTCCCTCCCCCGTCCCCCAGTCCAGGCCACCACTCTGCCCTGGAGGCTGCCGCAGCCTCCTAGGTGGTCCCCCTGCTTTGACCTGGCTGCCCTCCGGTCTTGTCTCCACCCAGCAGCCTAAACAACCTTCTCAAACCTAAGTCAAATGGTGTCACTCCTCTGCTCGGTCTTCCAGCCGCTGCCAGGGTCACAGTCAAGTGCCCACGAGACCTGTTCTAGCCCCGCGCATATCTGCTCCCTCGGCCTCTCTGCCTCCATCCCCGGACTCCCTGCCTTCGCTCTCCCGACCCCAGTCCCTCAGCCCTCCCAGCTGGTCCTACCCCAGGGCCTTGGGACTTGCCCTTTCCTCGGCAGACAGTCACCACTGACTGCTCCCTCCTCCAGGTCTCTGCTCAAATGCCACCTTTCTGGTCAAGCGTTCTCCGATTGCCTCATTTAAGATTGCCTCATTTAAAACTGCCGTGTCCCCTCCCACAGATGCTAGATGCACCGATGTCCCCTCCTTCCCCCTGCTCGTCTTCCTTCATGCCGCCTGACGCTGCAATCACCGCACCGTCCTCAACCGCACGAGGGCTTGCTGCCCGTCATCTATCCCATGTGGCTGTGACTCCAGGGTTCAGCACAGGGCCCGGCACACAGCAGACCTTCCACAATTATTTGCTAGACGAACAGCTGAATGAAAATGCCTTCCTGCCCATTCTGAATTTAGGTTTTGGTCAGGTGCTCTGTGTCAGGAGGGCACAGAACAGCAGCAGAAGCAAGCTGCACCTCCAGAGGTGGGTGGGAAGGCACGGAGGCATTGGAAGGAAGACTGACTCTTTCAGGAATCCCGAGGAGGCGTGACACTCAGGGTGGGAGAGACAGAAAAGGTTCCCCATCTTACCGACTTCTCCCATCACCCGTAAGCCCTCCTGGTAGTTGGGGCCACCTCTTCGGACAAAGATCGTGACCTCGTGCTCCTTCAGGGGGCCCTGGTAATCTCGAATCGCTCTCACGATGCCCTGGAAGCACCGAGGGACAACAGACATGTGACTAGAGTGAACGCAGCCATAAAGCAAGCATTTATAACTACGGGAAACAAATGTCCCAGGGCGTAGATTACAAGGGCTGCTGGGAGTTCCCTGGTGGTCCAGTGGTTAGGATTCAGCGGCTTCACTGCCGCGGCCCAGGTTCAACCCCTAGTCGAGGAACTGAGATTCCACAAGCCGTGCGGCACAGCCAGAAACAAAACAAAACGAAAAAACCAGGGCGGCTTCTCACAAAGCACAGCAGGCCCTGGCACTCAAGAATTTTACACGTGTTGCACACACAAGCGACCCAAAGGCCCAGGACAAGCAACCAGTGTTAATGGTGCTGAGGTGAGAACATGGGGCACCCAGCGGTGACACCCCTCGATGCGCAGGGTGCTGGGCCTCCAACGCCAGCGGGGCTTTGCTGGTCTCTCTTAACCCATCTATAGTTGTTCTTGTTCTCTTATTGCAATTTTGGGGGAAACTCTATACCGAGGTCCTATGCAAGAGTTGTCAGGGTGATCAGGACATAGTCTACTTAAATGTCGAAGTCCTACAAAAGCTTCTTCAAGTGATCTGGGGGAAAAGCATTGCAATGGGTATCAACTGTGGAAACGTGGGAGCATGTACAGGTGTGGACCAGTTTTGTCTCTCCAGATGGAGGGCAAGTTTACTGAGTCTAAGTTCTGTCGCTCACGGCATTTCACGGGAAGCTCTACCCACAGTTCCTGCTCCAGACGTAACCGCCCTTATCGACGGCACTGCCTTTATTACAGGCTGCTCAGAAGTTAAAACAAAGCTGTTGAGATTCACCTGTGTCAGATTTGTTTGTTGAATCAGGTCCAATTAGGGACCTGTTTTAGGCAGGACTGGCGAGGCCTGGTCCTGTCCTGGTCCCCTCCTTCTCGAGAGCTCAGACTTTCAAGACTGACATTTATTTACGCTGCGGTACGCGGGCCTCTCCCATTGCGGAGCACAGGCTCTGGACGCGCAGGCTCAGCGGCCATGGCTCATGGGCCCAGCCGCTCCGCGGCATGTGGGATCTTCCCGGACCGGGGCACGAACCCGCGTCCCCTGCATCGGCAGGCGGACTCTCCACCACTGCACCACCAGGGAAGCCCTACGCATTATTTTCAAAGCTTA
The DNA here is from genome assembly GCF_964165515.1 of Mesoplodon bidens. Classification (NCBI taxonomy): domain Eukaryota; kingdom Metazoa; phylum Chordata; class Mammalia; order Artiodactyla; family Ziphiidae; genus Mesoplodon; species Mesoplodon bidens. The sequence continues at coordinate 51,592,066 of NC_138179.1, read as the reverse complement.
TGTGGTACTACCAGATGGAAGACACTCTTTTGAAGGGCTTCAGTGAGCACCTGACAGGACGGGATAAGGGGCCTCCTGAGGCGGCCCCCTTGAAGGGGAGGGGTCTCGAGACACGTTAGCTGTCATCCTTCTTGACCGGCAGTCACACTTTCTTTAAACTGGGGCCCACGCCCCTGACCTGTGCACAGGGACCCAGGCTGACGGGCCTCTGGCTGGATGGGCAGGAGCCCCAGGGCATCAGACATTTCCTCATGCCAACCTTTTGGAGAACGGGCAGATGACTGGGAAACAAAACCACTAGGAGGTGCAGAGAAGCCAGAGTCTTACAGTGGAGTGCTGGGAATGAGATCAGTCAAGCCAGTTTTTGAAGGATTGGTCCTGAAAGCGGGGAAGGCAGAAATCCCCCTTCTCCCCACACTTCAGATGGGAGAATTATGGCCCCGCGAGGGTCGGCTGCTTGCCCAGAGACACACAGGTTTGGACCCAGATCCATCCCAGTGTCTTGTGCATCCCTGGGTCAAAAGCCCCTCCCCGGACTGGGTAATTCATGGGAACCTGCTTCTGTCTCAAACCTACTTGCACAGAAACTTCCCTTCCCCGCTCCCAACCACCCCCCCCCGCCACATTCCCCTGCAGCTGGTTACCTTGAATGTGGCGGCCACATTGGTGAAGTTGGCAATGCTGCCTCCGATAATGAGGATCTTGCCTGGGTTTGGAGCAAGAGAAGCCAAAACAGGGTTAGAAAGGTAGACCTGGGCATCATACCAGAAATCCAGCTGAGGGAGTGCTGGCTCCCGAGTGAGCGTCCCCCAGCTGCTAGGAGATACCAGTGCAGAGGCGGGGGGAGCAAGCTGGTCTCTTCTGATGCCTGTTCAGTGTCATCAGCTCAACTCTCCATAACCTATGCCACCAAGCAGGTGGTTAATCCAAGCCCAGAAAATCTCAATTTCTTTTTCTGGCTGCGCCACGCAGCTTGTGGGATCTCACTTCCTGACCAGGGATCAAACCCGGGCCCTTGGCATTGAGAGTGCGGAGTCCCAACCACTGGACAGCCAGGGAATCCTCGAACCCACAGAATCTCTACATCATTCCTAGCTGGCATCTAGAAACCCAGCTTGGCATGTGGATACCCCTGGTGGGAATCTCTTATCTGGCTCAAGGGAAGGGGAATTGGTATCTGTAGTCCCAAAACACAGGACAGGTGATACAGGAAAGCTGGGAATCACACAGCCCAGACAGTAAATGTGTGAGTGAGTCGCTAAGAACCGCGTTCTAGCAGTCAGCAAAAGCATGCCACCACCGCCTCCCCGCGTGCACCTGCTCATAGGGCTTTATATAGGAAACTGAGGTCCAGAAGTTAAATAACTAGTCCCAGGTTGCAAAGGACCAGGAAAACCTTGGTGCCTCACAGCCCAGCCAAAGCTGTTCCCACCGAGGACGCTGGGCTGTCCCGGGGAAGGAGCGCATGTCTCACCATCGGGGTGCTTCTCGCGGGTCATGAGGGAGAGGATCGTCTTGGCGTAGTCATAGGTCTGCTGCTCGCTGGGGGCACCTGAGTACTCCCCGTAGTTCGCTAGCTCGTTGACACCCCCTAGGTCGCAGATGGTATCACTGCCAGGGAGACAAGGAAGTCAGTGCTGGCTCCAGCTTGAGTGGCAGAGGGTGGCGGCCTGGTGCCCGGGAGGCCACGCAGACGCCCCTGAAGGCTTGACGATGGGCAGCCTATGGAACTGACCTCTCGGACCTCAGACCCTCAAGCCCCAAACAAGTCACACTTGAAGGTTAACTGTCCTGCATCAGACTTCCCCGGGGCGGGGGGGCATCCTCCCAGCCCTACCCAACACTTCTACGAAGTGTAAAAGTATGACTATTCATACAGGCACTACGACACCTGGAAGGACACACACCGTGGTGACCGTAGGGGGAGGGGTGGTGACACAGCCAAGCAACATTCACTTTCTGGTTCGTTTTCCGTTATTTGTTGTACTTTTGCATGGAGCACATATCACTAATTATAAGAATTATAACTAATAACTTCATTTTGAAGCAAAGAAGAAGGTTGCAGAGACACTGTGTAGGCCCCTCTGGGATGCCCCCCGAGTTCTGCTCTGCACCGAGGGGGGAAACTGGAGACCCCGAGGCGAAGCGACTTGATCCAGGCCACACGTGGGAAGCCTAGGTGGACCCGGCCGCCATCCCCTCAGCAGCCCTCTCAGTCACCTGTACACGACAGAGGCGCCACCTCCGGCCACCATGGTCCAGATCCTCCCCTTGGGGTTCAGCAAGGTCAGCTTCAAGCTTGCCCCACTTTTGGCGTCCAGGTCTGCGATGTAGGCTTCCTAGGGGCCAGACAGCAACAGGTGGGCCCTGGGGGCACACCCTTCACCAGGTCACAGATCCCAGGACCCCTCCCCTTCTCCTGGAGTCATATGAAGAGGTCCTCCATTGCCTTTGCAACGTCAGGGAGAAGGGGTTGTGCAGGGCCTCATGTGCCTGGGACAAAACGTGATGCCGTCTCCAAGTACCAAAACCACCCACAGCCAGTCACCGCCTGGAGACAAACTTCCCAACTCCTTTCTCTCAGACTTCAAGTCCTTGGCTCTCTGCCCAAGTCCCGGGCCTCGCTATGTCACTCTACTTCTAGCATGGCCCCCACTCCCAGCATCTGCCTGCCTAGCTCATCCCCCAAGGCCCCATCCCTCCCCCCAGCCCAGCCTCTTCCCTTGACCTGGGTTCTGCCACACACGCCTGATCCTGTGGCGAGGACCTCTCAGAGGATGGGGTGGGAAGGAGCAATTAAAATTCTCAGCAAGCGGCCGAGAGAACTACCTTCCTGACAGGATTCGGGGAGCCACTCAGAATTACCGAGAAACAACAAATCAGGTCATGAGCCCAGGGAGGTTGATTGAGAGGAGAGTCTAAAAGGATCTCCGGCCGGGAGTCAGAGGCTTGGCTGACCCCCACACCCTCCTCCTCCAGGGTTTTAAAAAAATTAAATGGCTCTTGGCCTTCCTTTCCTGCCAAATACATAGCCCACAAGGGTTGCCAAATGCTCACAGGAGATCAATCACCCCCCCACCCCACCGGTCCCCCTCACTCTCCATCTCCTCCCCAAACCAGCCTTACCTCTGGATAAGCCTCCCGCCCGAAGGGGGGAGGGAACTCTATATCACCCCACTTCACTTTGCAGATGTAGTCGGCAGTGGCGTCCACCTTGGCGGCCAAGTCAAGGACGTAGACGCCATCTTTGGTCACTACTTTAAGAAAAGAAGGGACAATCAGACATGGGCCCTAGCAGAGATGACCATCAACCTCCAACCCCCTCTAGACTTCCCCACACACCGCTCCCATGGGGGACCACCCAGGCCTAACGACTCTCTAGCTCAACAAGAAACCAGATTGGTCCTTATGGAGACACAGCTTTTCCCCCATTCAAGGAAAAACAAATTCTACGAGACCAGTCCCCGCTCCCTGAGCTGTAGGTAATAGGGCAGGAACGTCTGTTTCAGTTGCCATGGCAATTTTTAAGCATTTTTACAAAATGCTATCCTCCATGCCTTAAACGTCTAACTATTCACCCACCACAACCCTGCTATTTACCAAAAAAGTGTTTGAGGCACAGTCGCTAAGGCCCCTGGGTGCACACACCAGGGTCTCCTAGGGTCCGGCGAGAAGTGGGAAGCCGTGGGCTCACTGGGCCCCCCAGCCAGCAGGATTCATTCACTGCCACCTCACTGGAGTCCATTTCCCTTTCCCCCAGGGCCATTTAGCTAATTAAGTCAGCACAGAGCCATCTGGTCCATTCCCTAGTTGGAATCTGAATCAGGACTTTGCCCTACGGAAGCCCCGGCCAGAGCCAGCCCACGCCACCTGCCTCCTTCACAGCGTGAGAGGCTTCGCCCAGATCTTTCCAGCCTTGGGGGTCAATGATGGACCAAGTCCTGGAGGGGGAGGCGGGGCGGGGGTCTCCGAGGCACCAAGAGGAAGGTAGGGTCTGACTGGTCAGGCGGATGCAGGGGCAGCTCAGCTCCTGGTAGGACAGCCTAACCCACTGGCAGAAGAGCCACAGAGCAGAGTCAGATCATAACCAGGACTTCCCCATCACAGAAGAAAGAAACTGGAGTTGGCGAAAAGAGGAATGATTGTGGCCTCCTGCGAGCTCAGGAACAGGAGCCTGGAGATCCCTCCGCCCACGCACAGCTGTCTGCGCCGCCCCCTGCAAGTGGGGGTCTGGTCCTCGGAACGTCAAGGCCAGGGTTACCATAGGTACTGGGACTCTGCCCTGTCCCACCCCAGCAGAGATAGTTACCAAGGGGGTTGATCTCGAGGTAGGTGAAGTACAGATCCTCATAGAAATTGAAGAGGCCGGAGATAAAGCTGGCCAGAATCCTACAGGGGGAGGCAGAGAGGGACTGTCAATCCGTGGCGGAGTGGCTCAGTAGCAATCTCTCACTGTCACTGACAGCTCCACTTGCCAACACCCACCCCGCTGACCCCTCACTTTCCGCTCCAAACCCCGCTCCCCAGACATCACTCTTCAGCCGCTGAGGCGGAAGGGAGCTGTCTGGCATGCAGCAGGCGGAGGACACGCGCCAGACAGGCAAGGGCACGGAGGTGAGGGACGCTGACGCACGTTTCAGTCTGAGCCGGCCTCCCCTCCACCCGCAGCACCCCTCCTGGGGGCAGGGAGTGGCGGTGCCTGCCTCCTGCTCCCCACCTTCCGGCCAGATGCTGGGGCGGCGCAGTGGGTGCCCAGACACGGAAGACCACTCTGCTTTCCCCACTCTGTGCCCAGAGCTGTCGGCCTTCCCCGTTCCTCCGCTGCCACCTCCCTGCCATCCCTCACTCAACTCTTTCTTGTCTTCGGGGGCGTGGACCAACAGGTGTTTCTTGATGCCCTCAAGATTCAGCTTCTCGTCCACACCAACGAGCAGTTTCTGGGCTTTGGCGTCCACGTCACCCACATCCACCCCGCCTTCGTGGTGGAACAGGACGTAGTCCCCTTCTCGGGTAGCATAGATGCAGGCGTAGAACTCCTCCTCCTTACGGGGGAAGAGAGCACCACGTGGGTGAGGGGCCCAACCCCGGTGGTATCATTTCTAAAACCCCGTAGACACCTCTCACCAGGTAAGAGCAGGTCACCATCTTCCCCTTGAGGACAAGAGACAAGCGGTCACTGCCTTGCTGGCTGACGGTCCAGACTGAGCCAACGTGACCTGCTCTGGGGGAAGGGGTCCTGCCTTCAAGTCCTTCTCATCCCAGCACTGGGAAGTCCCCTCTGTTACCAGCCTTGATTCCTTCCTGCTGCAAACTAAGCCCTTTCCTTCATCTCTGGACTCCCTGCTCCGCAGCACCCTCAAACCCTTAGCACCGCGTCAGAGACTCTGGTCCCTTTGGTTCTTCTCCAGCAGCTTGATTTCTCCTTCATCATTTTAGGGTCAGCAGACACAAAGCTCCCAGAGGGAGAAGACCCACCTGGGAGCCACTTCACACATACCTGAGTGTGGGGGACAAAGGGTTCGATCAGAAAGTTCTTGAGGAAGCCTCTGGCCTTGCCAACCTAGAGATTGAGGGAGATAAAGCTTAGACCAGGAGGCATGTCTTGCTCGCAGGGCAGGAGGAAGGATCGCCCTCTGGTCCCTCCACCTCGCCCTCCCATCAGAGGTGGGGCCCAGGCACTACTGACAGGACACCTGCCAGAAAGAGATCTTTCCAGAAACCAGGGCAATGGGCTCAAGAGGTCTTCGTGAGATCTCCTCTTCCACCCACCGCCTCGTGCCAGCTACACTTCAACGCTGACCTCACACATTCTTTCCTGCCTCCTCTGGAGGATGATAAATGAGCTGCAACATCACCCCGCCCCCAAAGGCAGAGATGAGGAGCATCTCCCCCTCTGCTGTGCCACAAATTAAAGCGCTCAGACAAATCAAGGCGATCTATCCCAGAGCTCAGGCAGGGAGACCGAGCCCCAGAACAGGAGTCTAGGCGCAGGGGATGGCTCGGAGTGGGGAGAGAGGGGAGCTGGACAGGGAAAACTTTTCCACACAGGCTTTCCAGGCTGAGGACAACAGGCCTGCAGAGCTAATCAGTTTGAGTGGGTCCCTGGCAGCAGCCGAGGCGAGACAGCCCTCATCCCTCCCAGCATGTGCCGAAGCCCCCGCCCACCCATGCGTGCGTCATTGCTGAGTCAGGACCAGACAGTGATCCATCAGAGGTAACGAGCTGCTCCTGCCGGGGTCACCGTTGCTGCCAGCTCACAGGTCCCTGACGTCCCCCTCCCGACAGACAGCTGAGGAGGAGGAAGCACGAGGACCTCCCTGGGGACACTGCTCAGCCCCCAACCCTGCTGCGCTCTCCCCAGAGGCCTGGGGGCGCAAAGGTCAAGATCCCTCTGCCCCGGGGCCTGTGTATAACGTCAAGGATCCCTCTTTACCCACGAGAGCCAGAAACTGGGAAATTAACAGGAAGAGCCCATTTGAGGAAGGCCAGTAAGAAGGAAGATGGCTCCATCACCATCTTCATCCGACTCCTGGGCAACCAAGTTAGAGAAGAGCTCAACCCTGGTCCCTGGTCACCCCAGATGCGACAAAGCCAGGTATGGACAGCACCTCCTCCCCAGTGTAAGCCAAGCCTCAGCTTCCTCCCTCCCTTCAGTTCTCCAGCTCCTTCTGGGAGAAGAAAAAGAAATGCAGTTTTATCTCTGGGCATCACTTAGCCTTCCTAAGCCGTATTTCACTTTAACTGTCTCATCTACAGAGTTGAAATGGATCAACGAGCTGGGGGAAGGCAAGAGTTAAGTTTACACTTCAGTATTATTGTTTCCTCCTCCTAGGTTCTTGGCCCAAGAACGTCTCTGCCTAAATGATTCTGCATCTCCCTTCTTCAAGTTTTTTTTTTTTTTTTTTTTTACCCACCCGCTTACATACGCAGGTCGTGACAAGCTACCCTACCCTTTCTGGAGATTGAAAAGAAAGGAGTTCCCGGAACAGCTCTCAGAGTCCCATCTCCGCGACTGTTGTCCAAGAAACAGACCATTTCCGCCTGGCTCTCAGACTGTACTGGGGTTACCTGTACAGCACACCTTGCCACTCCCCGACGGGGGAGCCGGGAACGAGCACCAAGGCGGCCCTGCTGCCTAAGGCAGCTCTGCTGGGCTCCTGCCTTCCCCAGGCTGCAATCTGACCGGCTGTGGGGGTGAGCCACAGTGCTGATCTGGGGGCGACCACATTTGCTTCTGTTACCACAGCACATCCACCCCGACCCTACACCCAGACTCACTGTGGCCTCGTGTCCCAGCCGTGGCTTCAGCCAGGACTTGACTCCGTCCAGGGTGAGGTTGACCCCAACTAGGCCCAGCTTTCCACGCCGTTTGATCAGCTGGTCTGGCTTAACCACCAAGCTCTGGAGTAAGAGGGGTTTGTATTTACAGCGAAGGAAGGACAGGGGAGAGGAAGAGGTGACACTTTGGGGACCCAAAGCACAGCGTAGCCTGGTGGCCTCCAACCCACTCCAGCCCCAGAGCGACTTACACCCCACCTTCAAGGTCAACTCCCAGAAGCTCCCCTCACCTACCCCGGCCAGTATCTGTCTTTTTTTTTTTTTTCTTTCTTTTTTTTTTTTTCCTTTTTGCCGTACGCGGGCCTCTCACTGCAGTGTCCTCTCCCGTTGCGGAGCACAGGCTCCGGACGCGCAGGCCCAGCGGCCATGGCTCACGGGCCCAGCCGCTCCGCGGCATGTGGGATCCTCCCGGACCGGGGCACGAACCCGTGTCCCCTGCATCGGCAGGCGGACTCTCAACCACTGCGCCACCAGGGAGGCCCAGTATCTTTCTTTTACCAACCAGGAATCCAAAGCCACCCTCGCCCAGGATGGGGTCTGGCAGAGCAGGTGCTCACTGAATACGTGCTGAATGGGTAAGTGATTCCCTACCCTCCCTATGTGGTATCTTAGCTGCATTCAACTCCTCAGAATGTGGACTAGCACCTGTGTTTCAAAAGAAGGAACAGAGACAGCCTTGGGGTGACAAAGGACCTTTGAGGACATCTGGTCAACCCGATCCCAGGCTTTGAACCCTGTCTCTAAGACCAACAAGCAGCCCCTAGCCACTGCTCCCACACCTCCAGGACCAGGAAGTTCACCGCCTCCGGAGGCAGCTTGCTTTGTGGTTTGGGCTGCCTCATGGTGGGAGGGCACCTGCCTCCCTGAGCGCCTCCCCGTACTGGTCCCAGTCCCGCCCTCTGGGACCTGCCAAAGAAGTCTAAGCTTCCAGACACCGTCCCAACCACAGCCCTGCAGACATCTACAGAGAGGCGCCTCTAGTCCAGGGTGGATCCCATCAGCCATTCTACCCTAAGTACGGCGTCACACTTCCTCATGGCCCTGACATATTCCTGAATAGGGTGGATGTTTTTCAGTGAGCAACTACCAAGTGCCAGGCAGCACACTGAATACTTTCCAGACATTGTTACTAATCCTTAAACTCAGTGTTTGAGTGTTATGCCCATTTGACAGATGGGAAATCTAAAACTCTAGCGAGGTGAAATGGCTTGCCCCAGGCCACAAGGTTAACGTGTAGAGAGCTGCCATCTGAACTCCGGTTTGTCCAGTTCCAGTCCAGGCTCTGTACGCCGTGCCAGGGGACCTCAGCATGCAGGGCCCGGGGCCAAACACAAAACGTGCTCAGCCCCCTGCACCCTGCCCACCCATGCAGACCGGCTGCCATCACATGCCCCGGGGGGACATCTCCAGCAAACCGGCTGCTTTCTCTTCCTGGGACTCTCGGCCTGGAGAAGGGGCTCAGGCCGGGGGGCAGGCTCACCTGGCTGAGCAGCCACGGGTGGTCCTGCAGCAGGTGGGCCCAGTCAGTGTCAGGGGTGACCCGGGCATACTTGAACCGGTTCTGGATGGCCGAGGTGGTGCAGATGTACTTGTAGAGGAGTTCTTTGCCTGTCTGCTCGGAGATCGCCTTGGCCGACATGGCTGCGGAGGGCCCTGCTCTACCTGGTGGGGTGAGAGGGGCTGGTCAGAGGGGGTGAGGAGATGGAGGTGCTATCTTCTCCAGCAGGGCAGACCCACGCCCAGCTGCCCCCAGACTGTAATACCCGATCTCAGCGTTTCTCCGAGGGAGAAGAGGGCCGCCCCAGGGGGAGGGATGGAAGGGAGATCTCAAACAGCGCTTCTCACATCATAGGAGGAGGATCGGGAAATGATGGTGGAGAAAAACATGGGTGGCATTTATTTCCCCAGGGACTCTTGGCCTCCACCCCCTCTAGGAAAACTAGCTCACCCGAGACCACAGTCACCCTGGCACAGAGGAAGCCGGATGGGGAGACCAGGAAGAGCAGGGATGTGACCCAAACCTGAGTGCTAGTCCCACCCGAGGTGGACATACAGACACTGAAACACACCCTTTGGTTCTGTGACCTGTGGGGAACACGGCCAAACTGCGCAATGCTGGCCTTACACGCCCTCCACGTTTGGTCTCCCCGACACCCAGACTCACCCACTTCACACTCTTATACACATCACCAGCCTGAAGGCTGGGCAAGCAAGTCTACTTAGCCTCACGCAGGACCAAGCCCCCAAGGAGCAAAGAGGAAGAGTCACGTCAAAGCCCATTTCTCCCAGGACACTAGACTCCTACCCAAGTTCAGAGCAGAAACAGGCTGGGGGAACTGTGACTTTCAGTGCATCCCACCCACCCCACTGCGTCATCCAGCTACTAATTTAGAGCAAAACAGAGGCCTCTCTGGGGACCACCCATACTGGTCACTTCTAACTGAGCCAGAGTTGGGAGAAGAGGCAGAAATCATCCTCAGTCACATGTATGTGAGCCCTGGGAGGGACATGGAGATTTATGGCCTTGTTTCTTAGATGAGGAATAAAACCTCAGAGGGGTTCAGATAACTTGTCCAAGAAGCCTAATTAATAAGCGGGTTGGGCGGGGAGGACTTCCCTGGTGGTGCAGTGGGTAAGAATCTGCCCGCCGATGCAGGGGACACGGGTTCGAGCCCTGGTCCGGGAAGATCCCACATGCCGCGGAGCAACTAAGCCCGTGCACCACAACTACTGAGCCTGCGCTCTAGAGCCTGTGAGCCACAACTACCGAGCCTGAGCCCTAGAGCCCGTGCTCCGCAACACAAGAAGCCACCGCAATGAGAAGCCCGCGGGTCACAACTAGAGAAAGCCCACACGCAGCAATGAAGACCCAACGCAGCCAAAAAAAAAAAAGCCTTAGGTCCCCTGCTTTTTTTTTTTGGCTGTGTTGGGTCTTCGTTGCTGCGCGCAGGCTTTCTCTAGTTGTGGCCAACGGGGGCTACTTTTTGTTGTGGTGCACGGGCTTCTTATTGCGGTGGCTTCTCTTGTTGCAGGGCATGGGCTCTAGGTACATGGGCTTCAGTAGTTGTGGTGCACGGGCTTGGTTGCTCTGCGGCATGCGGGATGTTCCGGGACCTTCTGGGATCAGGGCTAGAACCTGTGTCCCATGCATTGGCAGGCGGATTCTTAACCACTGCCAAACCAGGGAAGTCCGGGACCCAAGGCCTGAACCCAAACCCTCTCACTCCTGGTCCCCAGAAAACCCACACCTCAGCCCTAGAGAAAAGACCAGTTCTCCAAGGACCAGGCCATTTCCCCTACCTTCACCTCACAGAAGAGTCTCTGATGACAAGTTCTTCATATTCCCTCCCCATCGCTTTGTCCTGACACACCCATTCTCCCTTGGTAGTGCCAGGAGCGATTTGGGGAGAGAAAGGGTGGGGAGACAGGGAGGGAAAGGAAACCAAGTGATTCGTGCCAAGAGCTTGGCCAGATCAGGAAAAGTCACTCCTGCCTCTCCAACAAAGACCCAGAACTGAAGTTGTTGAATTTGCTGGGGGAGAAAAGTCAAGTGTAAATGAAGGAGGGTGGAACTTGAGGCCTGCCTGGTTTACACACTCAGGAAAGCTGGTCTCCATTCCCAGTTCCAGGGGCCACTCTGCACCTCCCTCCCAAAAGCCAGGCTGGGCCTCAGGTTCTCACCCTGGCTTGGCTGGCTCCCTCAGCCTCCCAGCTAGTCTCCAGCTCGGCACAATGGGTGCATTCAGTCTGGTGTCTGGCCCAAAGTCGGGTAGCTGGGAAGGGGCTCAAAGGAGACGTTCCCTTGTCTCACCTTTCCCTGGGATGACTTCCGGCTCCTTCTCAGCATCAGTTTCCGAAGGAGGTACCTCAACCAGCCCCACAGCCTCACAGCCCTCCACCCCCACCCACTCCAGCTCCATTTCCCAACCTCCTTGACTCAGACCAGAAAAACTGGTCCTGAGATCAGATGGGTACACGTGCCCCTACCCCCCTCCCAAACAGAGTGCAGCCCAGGGCAGATCAAGCAGAGAAAGGAGGGGGCAGCCGCTGACCACCCTTAGCAGTTCAGACACATCAGCCGCCGGCAGATCACAGATTCCAGGAGAAAGGAAGCCCCTCGCTAAGCCTCTCCAGCAGAGGGCACTCCCAGAACAACAAGCCCCCAAACCTGGCACCTCCCCAAACAGAGACCCAACTTTGGAAAGAACACGGATGAGCAACGGGACCTTCTGCAGCTGAAAAAAAAAAAAAAAAAATCACAATTTTCTTGAGCCCTTGTTCAAATCTCAGATCCAAGAACTCAGCTTCAACCAATCCTCGGGAGGGGATGGGAGAGAAGACAACAGGGGATGATACAGGATAGAAAAGCTTTGCCAGTTCACCCAAACAGATCTGCCACTAGAGCACTGTGGCTTAGATGGGGAAGGCCCTCTCAAAGCCCAGACAGAGAATTTACAGACAGAATAAAAGCACGGAAAGAATCTGGCCTCTGCGTGTTCAAGACACGGTAAGAAGGCTCACAAAGCCAGGGAGTGGACTGGGTGGAAAGAAATCCACAAGTTTAATCATTCAGTAGGGTCTCTCTAGGGCAGTGGCTCTTAACCTATCTGAGGTCTCAGACTCTTCTGAGCACCAGAAGAAAAGCCCAGAAAAATGTGCACATACCCAGTTGTGCATATACCATTTCAAGGTGGTGACCTATGACCATGATCTGACGGCCCAGAGACCAAGAGCTGAGAACATCTGCTCAAGTGACAATAGGACTTAACGTGTATACCAGTCTGGGCTGGGGACACAACACAACACACACACACACACACGCACACACCACTACAGAGTCTTGGGCTGCCTCCTCAGGAACTGAATAACTGAATGTGCTATCAAACTGGTGAGAGACGGTTTCAGGGCAGAGCTAAGACCCCAGGGCTCCACTCTAGAGTCCCAGAAACTGTTACTTAGCTAAATGTGGGAGAAATCATGCCAAGGAACCTGAAAACATACACACAGACACAGACACACACACACACACACACACTCACACTCTCTCTCTCTCTCTCTCTCAATCCAAAGGAGGGACCTTCTGAGCAGAATGGGGTCTTTTCTGCAGACAGGATAAGTGGCCCAGAACTGAGTTCATCCACAGCAGCCACCGAGGGCAGAAGCGGCCCACAGAGAAGGATGAATGAAAGGAGCCTGTTCCCCAGGACTGTATCCCTGGGACACAGCCAGTGGAGAGGAACCACTGGGGATGCTACTTATGGTCTCTGTGGGAAGGACAAAGAGCACTTATTTTAAGGTTAGTATCCGTAGGACTGGGATTTTTTTTAAACGACAGGCAATCCCTGGAGTAACAGGAGGGGCAGAATTCTGGGGGTCCCCTACTGCAGCAAACATAGTGGAGAATGGGGGTGGAGGCACCAACCACCCAGCTCAGTGTCTGAGGGCTGTTCCCATCACCATCCTCCAAGCTGCTTAAGGAGCGCTTAAAAACAACAAAAAACACAACAACAGCAGCAGCAGCAGCAGCTCTTTAAAAGGTGAAAACAACCCTCCGGGCAGCTGGGTCGACCAGCTGTCCTTCACCCAACATTTCAGAATTTCAGAAACCCAATGATCTGAGCTGGCTGGAACCCAGAGCAAAGTTAAAGGGTGGAGAGAGAAGCGGGCTGTGGGCTGGCTGACCAAACTGTGCTATGCACTGCTCCCCTCCCACCCACCCCCAAAATCCTCTTCCCAGGCAGACTCCGGAGGACCACCTAATGGCAGAACTCCTTGGCACTTCACAGTATCTGCCAAGGTTGGAGAGGGCAGCTGGCGCCGCGACTGGCCCTCGGCCAAGCCCAACAGGAGGGCGGCGGCAGCATCCTCCAGCCCCTTGAGGACCTTGCCTCGACCAAGCTCGGCATCAACGCCAAGGGTGGGGAGGGAGACGGGTACCCCGGCCATCTGTCGCTTAGCGGCTGGGCCCGACGGCACCTCCAGAGCTAGGAGGGTCTTTCCTGCGCCGCCGATCCAAGGCTAGGTCCTCGTGGCGAGGCCTGGGTCGGCCCGGCCCCATGTGGCCCGCAGCGGCTGCGTGCCCCGCTCGCTCCCTCCACTTCGGCGCGGGGCTCAGTCGACTCCACAGAACTAAGAGGAAGGGCCTGAGCCCGGCTTATGAGGGGTAGGAGTGGGGAAACTAGCCACTACTTCCCGTCCCCGGCATCCGGTGGGAGGGACCCAGATGGGGGAAAGAGGTGGCCGGATAAAGCCCGACGAGGCTCGATGACTGGCCCCGGGGGGTGGGGATGAGGGGCTCCAGTTAGGGGCAAATGCAATTCGGCGGAGGGGAGACAGGCAAGGACGGCGGCAAGCCCTGTGCAAACTCCCAGGAACTGGAATGTGGAGGCGTGGGGGGGGGGAGGGGGCGACACGAGGCAACCAGCCGGGATCCCGGCGAGGGCTAACCTAAAGCTTAAGACCCTCAAAACTTCCAAGCAGGTGCAGGGAGCGCGCGTGAGCCCGAAGCCGGCTTCTGGGGAGGCGGTTCCGGGTTGGGGGAGGGAGGCAGGAAGCTCCGGGACCAGGTGAGGTCCATCTCGCGAAAGCAGTCGCCCGCCACTCACCACTCTGCGAAAGCCTGTGCGCGGCGCTCGGTCTACAGGACCCCGAACACCGCCACTACAGCGAGCGCTCCAGCCTCCCGCGGCCGCCCGGAATCCGGCTTTTGTCCGGGCCCTGGCGGGCTTCTCCCCGCCCCCATCGGCACACGGCGCGAGCCGCCCGGCGATTGGTCATACGCGTTCCCTAGCCTGAGCTCCAGGGCTGCTCCCAATTCGCTGCCCGGCATAGCCCCGCCCCCGAGGCCGGGCCCCAGTGGCTGTTGGGACTTGTAGTCCCGCTGGTGCGTCTGTCCCAGACCGCTGGCCGGCACCGCCTCTCCGGAGCCTGCCAGGACGGGGAGGGGTCGGGGGCGGGGCCTCGGGTGGGGAGATGGGCCGGGCTACACTGGGAGGAGAACGTAGGAGGCTGGGGGCAGTGGCCTGATCGCTTAGGAGGTGGGCGGACCGCCGCTGCGATGGGGGAGTTGGGGAGGGGGGCTGGGGTGTCAACCGAAAGGGCTGTATAGCAGCTTTGGGGACCCGGAGTCTCCTTCCTGTCTCCCCGGGGGAGAAACTGACGTCCGTATCCCCGCAGCCTGAAATCGGCCACACCGAACCCAGGTGCTTAGACCAGGTATTTAAGCAGCCGTGGTAGACTGCTTTCCCATTTGCACGTGGACCTTCTTCGTTGAGCTGGTGGGGCGAGGCAGAGAGCTGAGGCTTATAGATTAGACCTCCCAAAGTGCGTGGGATAGGGCGGAGGACTGGGTGAGCAGGTGGGGCTAGAAAGGCGTCAATCACACCACCTTGCGTCCTACTCACCTGCTCACCTCAGCGCAGAGCTGAGAATTCAACGGGAGATTCTAGCACAGAGCTGGGCCCATCTCGCTGGTCTCCTGCTCCCGCCCCTCCCCCCACAATCCCACGCTTAGACACAGCAATGAACGGACTGCTGCCTTCCCCCTCTCCATTACCTGTGAGACAGACTATATTTTCCAAGTCAAACTCTGGGACACCCGGCCTGACAGGTGCTGGTGAACTTGTGGGGCAGTATTTTTGAAATCAGACAGTCCTGGAAACCAAGACATATATTTACTGCTGCAACATTCTGGAGCTTTGCTATGTCCACCCCAGTCCTCTAGGTCTCCCGAGCTGCTCCCTGACCCTAACAGCTGTCTAGCTCCAGGAAGGAGGATCATGCGCTGAACAGCTCAGGTGAAGGGGTCAGCCCAGTGTGCAGAGAATCCGCATGGCCGTGTCCCTGCCAAGCACTGGGGTCATACACTGTACACTGTAACGATGTTGACATTCTCGTGCACAAAAACTCTGCCAAACCCTTCTCCCTGCAATCCAGTCATAGCCAGGAATGGGGCAGCTAAACTTGCTGCCCATGCCTGAACAAAGTGACCCCTGTTGATGTCACTTTCCGGCCCCTTCCCTCGGGCATCTTTTTGAAATAGCAGTTCCTCAACTCCCCTCTCCTCTTGGTCATAAAGAGTCTTCTGGGCTTCCCTGGTGGCGCAGTGGTTGAGAGTCCGCCTGCCGATGCAGGGGACGCGGGTTTGTGCCCCGGTCCGGGAGGATCCCACATGCCACAGAGCGGCTGGGCCCGTGAGCCATGGCCGCTGAGCCTGCACGTCCGGAGCCTGCGCTCCACAGCGGGAGAGGCCACAACAGTGTGAGGCCCGCGTACCGCTAAAAAAATTTTTTAAAAACTAAAGTCTTCCACTCCTACATGGAGTGAGCTCCACCCCTACCAAGAATCTCCCCAAATGGCATCAATCTTGGAGAAAGATCACCTCATCACAGCTAAAGAAAGCATCTCCTGGGCTTCCCTGGTGGCGCAGTGGTTGAGAGTCCGCCTGCCGATGCAGGGGACACGGGTTTGTGCCCCGGTCCGGGAAGATCCCACGTGCCACGGAGCGGCTGGGCCCGTGAGCCATGGCCGCTGAGCCTTCGCGTCCGGAGCCTGTGCTCCGCAGCGGGAGAGGCCACAACAGTGAGAGGCCCGCGTACCGCCAAAAAAAAAAAAAAAAAAAAAAAAGAAAGCATTTCCTATGAAGGTACTCCTTTTCTGGCCTTCGTGGATAGCAACTCAGGATCTTCATGGGCTAGTGGGAAGATTGCAGTCAGGGGGAATCAACTGCGTAGCAATTATCCTTCTGGTTAGAAAGATACACTCATCCAAACAACAAGGTCCTACTGTATAGCACAGGGAACTATATTTAATATCCTGTGATAAACCATATGGAAAAGAATATTAAAAAGAATACATATATGTATAACAAACACTTTGCTGTACAGCAGAAATTAACACAACATTGTAAGTCAACTGTACTTCAACAAAATTAAAAAAAAAAACAAAATACTCATCCAGAAACAGGCATCCAAGTAGAACATAAACTGTAACAAACTTTGTATATCAACTTGACAATGTGGAGAAAAAATTTAAATGCACATGCCCTTTGCCCCAGCAATTCCACTTCTAACAATTTATCCTGCAGATATATTTGCAGATGTACATGTTTTCTTCATTGCCGTCTCTCCAGCGCTTTGAGTGGGGCCTGGTACATAGTAAATGCTCAATAAATATTTGCTGAGTGATTACGTGCCCCATCTAGATGTTGCTGCACCCAAGTCTGACTAGTCCTGGGCAGGACAACAAGAAAGTAACTATCCAAGGAGTGAGGGAGGAGAGGTGCTGGCCAGAGTGTCCATGAGCCAATCACTGAGGTTTTTCAGTTCTCTCAGTGGTCCCATTCCAGGCCCTACCCCCAACCTCGCCCGGGAAGACTCCCTCATTACCTCACCATGCCCTCACAGAGGCTCCCTCTGCTTCAGATTAATCAATCTGGGCCCCATCTTCTCATCTTTCTGTTCTCTTTTGATTTTCCCTTTTGAATCACTTCCCTCCTCTTTTAGACTGGGCAGAGGACAGGTCCATGTCACTGGGTACCATCTCTGAGCCCAGGCTTTGGGCATTCTATCTCAGTTTCAGGAGCCTTAGACTACCTAATGACTCCCTCCTAGGTTTTAATCCATTTTGGCTAATATTCATTGAGCACCTACTACGTGAAAGGCACGAGTGCTAGCTAGCACATACTCCTCACAGCAACCCCTTGCACGAAGTGTCATCATCATTTTGCAGATAAGCAACTGACCCTCTGCCACCAGGTCCCTTGCCTAGTCCACTACAACCTGCTGCAGGTGAAGAGGAGGGAAAGATAATCATATCCAGTGCATCTCCCCACTGGACGATAAGCTCCTCAAGACTCGGGAATGTGCCTTGTTCATTATGGCATCCCCAGTGCCCAGCATGGGGCTAGGCACATATTAGGCACTCACTGTATATATGACTGAATATACGCTGGAATGAATGTGTGAACGAAAGAAAGAAATCATGGGGGGACAGTAGGGGGAGGAGGGAGGAGATGCAGCCAGGAGGAGGGTCTACAGGAGTGTGCAGTTCTAAATCCACCTCTCTCTTGTGACAGCCAGAGACAGGGGCTTACAGCACAGACCCATCGTCCTCCACCCTGTGGAAAACCAGGGGGAGTTCTCACTCCTGCAACACTCAATGTTTTCCCAACACCAATTGGAGCCGAGGGCCCGTGTGCCCTGGAGAAGTGCCCCAGGGAGGGTCCACCAGAGCCAGCATCTGTACTCAGGAAGTATCTTCCAGCCAGACCATCCAATTCCTGGCTGGCCTCTTTCTAGTCACCTCCAACTTTACCCTCACCCTGTCTTAAAAATTGCTGCTGGCTCCTCCCCACCAGGTGTTTTCCTGTGAAATTCCCCCTTCTTTCAGGAAACGTTCCCCTAGGAAGGCAGTTTACCACTTTCTGTTCCAAGACAGAGCCTGCATGCCCCCTCCCTAACAGATCACTCAGGCTTGACCTTTACTTGGCATGTTTTACCTTATCTCTGAGTGAATTTGTCACTTTTGCCTCTTGTCTCTCTTTGCGTTCCATTTTGGGGAATTCTCTCAAGGGCAGGTAGAAGGTGTACAGATAAGAGCTTTCAAGCTCCATCAGGGCCAAAGTCTCTACCCTGACACCAATCTTTTTTTTTTTTTTAATATTTATTTATCTATTTGGCTGCACCTAGTCTTATGTGCAGCACACGGGATCTTTTAGTTGCAGCACATGGGATCTTTTAGTTGAGGCATGCGGGATCTAGTTCCCTGACCAGGGATCGAACCCGGGCCCCCTGCATTGGAAGCGAGGAGTTTTAAGCGCTGGACCACGAGGGAAGTCTCCCGACACCAATGTTAAGAGATATCCTGGGATGTTTGGAGGCCTCATCCCAAGCACAGGTTGCATTCTCCTCTCTCCCTCACAACTTAGGTGTGGTCGCAAGGATGCACAGCCCCAAGTGCTGCTTATTCAGGGCTCCTTGATGACAGATTCATAGAAAGTCAGAACCAAAAGAGACCTCAGAAATACTCTAGTCCAATTCTCTAATTTTATAAAGGAAATACAGGGGAAACTGAGGTCCAAAGAGGTGACCTTACTGCAGATGGGAGGGCAGATTGATGCAACTACTTTGGGGGACTTCCCTGGTGGCGCAGTGGTTAAGAATCCGCCTGCCAATGCAGGGGACACGGGTTCGATCCCTGGTCCAGGAAGATCCCACATGCCGCGGAGCAACTAAGCCCATGCGCCACAACTACTGAGCCTGTGCTCTAGAGCCCGCGAGCCACAACTACTGAGCCCGTGTGCTAAGACTACTGAAGCCCGCATGCCTAGAGCCCATGCTCCACAACAAGAGAAGCCACCACAATGAGAAGCCCATGCACCACAACTAGAGAAAGCCCACACGCAGCAACGAAGACCCCACGTGGGCAAAAAAAAAAAAAAAAAAAAAAAACTACTTCGGAAACCATTTGGCATTTATCTTATAAAATTAAAGAGTCACATACACTAAGACCCTGCAGCTTCACTCCTAGGTATGTACCCCGGAGACTCTCACACACATATGTGCGAGGACACACATGCAAGATTGTCCAAAAACTGGACAGAGCCCAGATGCCCATCAACAGTTGGATGGATGGATGGGTTGTGGTATATTCATACAAGGAAAAACTTGACAGAGAGCAGGGGAAAATGAATGAATTGCAGCTACCCACAGCAACATGAATGCGTCTCAAAAAACAAGTATTGAGCAAAAGAAAGCAGACCATAAAAACAGTTATGGTAGGATTCAACTCACATAGAGTTGAAACAAGCAAAACTAAATTGTATTATTTGGAATGGATACATAGGTGGAAAAACCACAGAGAAAAGCAAGGAAATGATTACTGAAAAAAAAAAAAAGGACAGTGGTTCTTTCATTTAATATGTATTTACTGAACTCCTGCAATGTGCCACATGCTATTCTGGACACTGGAGCAACAACAGTGAATGAAACAAGTAAAGGTGCTCACCCTGGGGAGCTCACCTTTTATCAGGGGAAACAGCAATAAACAATCATAAAATAAATAAAGAAGTTATAATAGTATATTGGAAGGTGGTGCTATGGAAAAAAGAAAAGCACAGAGGCTCAAGAATTCCCAAATCAGGGAGGGATAAATTAGGAGGTTGAGATGAACATATACACGCTGCTATATATATAGAACAGATAACCAACAAGGAGCTACTGTATATAGCACAGGGAACTCTACTCAATATTTTCTAATAACCTGTAAGGGAAGAGAATCTGAATATATATATGTATGTATAACTGAATCGCTGTGCTGTACACCTGAAACTAACACAATTTTATAATCAACATACTTCCATGAAAAGATTAATTAGTTAAAAAAATAAATGAGTAAACAATTCCCACGTTGGAAGCTGAGGGCAAGTAGGTTGCAGTATTATAGAGGATGGGCAGGGTTAGCCTCGTTGCAAAGGAGAGTCTGAGCAAATGCATGAAGAAGGGGAAAGTGTCAGTTAAGTGGTGGGGAGGGAGTATTCCAGCCCAGTCCCAGGCCCTTTGGAGCTGAGAGAACAGGCCAAGAGAAGGCCCTAAAGAAGGAGTCTAGCTGGTGTCTTCCTGCATGAGGAACAGCAAGGAGGCCAGGCGGCTGGAGCACAGGGCGTGATGGGGAGAGTAGCTTTTATTCTGAGTGAAATAGGAGACCGTTATAGGGTTTTAAACAGAGTGCCATGATCTGAGTTATATTTTAGAAGGAATATTCTGACTCCTGTGTTGAGAAGGAAGGGGACAAGTGTCGAAGGCGGAGACCTAGTTGGAAGGATCTTGCATTAATCCAAGAGAGAGACCGTGGGGGCTCCGACCAGAGCAGTAACTGGAAAGGTGGTGGTTACCTGGGTAGGGGTGGCAGTGCAGGGGTGGGGTTGCGACTGGGGAGGGGCCTCACAGGGAGCCCCCGTTGGCAATATGTTTCTTGACTTACCTGTGTGATGAATGCATGGGTGTTCATTTTATAAGTATCTATTAAACTGTACATGTATGTTTCAGTGATGTTTCTATACCTATGTTTTTTTTTGTTTTTTTTTTTTGCGGTACGCGGGCCTCTCACTGTTGTGGCCTCTCCCGTTGCGGAGCACAGGCTCCGGACGCGCAGGCTCAGCGGCCATGGCTCACGGGCCCAGCCGCTCCGCGGCATGTGGGATCTTCCCGGACCGGGGCACGAACCCGTGTCCCCTGCATCGGCAGGCGGACTCTCAACCACTGCGCCACCAGGGAAGCCCTATACCTATGTTTTAATTCACAGTAAATGAGGAAATAAAGAAGTAACATAAGGAGCCCAGCTAGTAAATGGCTGGGACAGGTTGGGGTCCAATTCCAGTGCCTTTTACCCTACCAATCCAACCCAAGACACGCGTCCCAGCTCAGTTCCCTTATATCCTGGTGCTGTGGCTTGGGGCAAACCCTGTCACCTCTCTCAGGCCCAGTGTTTCATCTGGGAAACCAGGAAAGTACTGCCTGGCTCCCTCCCTCCCTTGGGTGCTGTG
The DNA here is from genome assembly GCF_964165515.1 of Mesoplodon bidens. NCBI lineage: Eukaryota > Metazoa > Chordata > Mammalia > Artiodactyla > Ziphiidae > Mesoplodon > Mesoplodon bidens. Next base: position 51,571,185 of record NC_138179.1, on the reverse strand, counting down.
AATATCACAAAGTGTTTTGTAAACTGCCAAAAAGCACACGTTACTGTTGCTGTTTTATTGAATTTAAAAAAACATCTTTACTGATATATAATTGAAGTACAATAAACTGTACATACTTAAAGTGTACCATTTGATGAGTTTTAACACATGCATACACAATGAAAATGTTACCACAATCAAGGTAATACACATATCCTTCACCCCGCAAAAGTCTCCTTCTACTCCTTTGTAATCTATCCCTCCCTGCCCTATACCTCCAAGTTCCCAGGAGACACCATTTTGCTTTTGGGCAATATAGATTAAGTTTGCATTTTCTAGAATTTTATATAAATGGAATTATATAGTCTTTTTTGTACGAATTCTTTCATTCAGCCTAATTACTTTGAGATTTATCCATGTTATGCATGTGTCAATAGTTCTTTCCTGGGCTTCCCTGGTGGCGCAGTGGTTGCTAATGCAGGGCACAGGGGTTCAAGCTCTGGTCTGGGAGGATCCCACATGCCGCGGAGCAACCAGGCCCGTGAGCCACAAGTACTGAGCCTGCACGTCTGGAGCCTGTGCTCTGCAACAAGAGAGGCCGCGATGGTGAGAGGACCGCGTGCCGCGATGAAGAGTGGCCCCCGCTTGCCACAACTAGAGAAAGCCCTCGCACAGAGACAAAGACGCACACTGCAAAAATAAATTAATTAATAAACTCCTACCCCCAACGTCTTCTTTAAAAAAAAAAAAGTTCTTTCCTTTTAATAGCTGCGTAGTATTCCATTACATGGATAAACTACAATTTGTTTATCCATTCACCAGTTGATGGATATGTTTCCAGTTTGGGGCTATTACAAATAAAGCTGCTATGAATGTTCCCATAGAGTTTTGATTTCTCTTGGGTAAATTCCTAGGAGTAGAATGGCTGGGTCATATGGTAAGTGTGTTGAACTTTTTTAGAAGCTGCCAAACCGTTTCCTAAAGTGGTTAAACCATTCTACATTCTCACCAGCAGTGTGTGAGAGTTCTGGTTGCTTAACGACCTCATCAACACCTGGTAAAGTCAGTCTTTTTCACTTTAACCATTATGGCGGGTGTGTAGTGGTGTCTACCTGTAGTTCTTTTTATTTATTTATTTGTTTATTTATTTATTTTTGGCTGTGTTGGGTCTTCACTGCTGCGCACGGGGTTTCTCTAGTTGCGGTGAGTGGGCGGTGGTTTCTCTTGTTGTGGAGCACGGGCTCTAGGAGCGTGGACTTCAGTAGTTGTGGCACGCCGGCTCAGTAGCTGTGGCGCACGGGCTTAGTTGCTACGCAGCATGTGGGATCTTCCCGGACCAAGGCTTGAACCCGTGTCCCCTGCCTTGGCAGATGGATTCTCAACCACTGCGCCACCAGGGAAGCCCCGTACCTGTGGTTCTTAATTTGTATTTTCCTAATGACATCGAGCATCTTTTCATGTGCTAATTGACCTTCCACATATCTTCTTCGATGAAATAACTATTAAAATCTTTTGGTCATTTTTTTATTTATTTGTTTTATTATGGAGTTGTAAGAGCTCTTTACTTATCGTACTTACAAGTTCTTTGTCAGATAGATGTTTTACAAATATTTTATCCCAGTCTGTGGCTTGCCTTTTAATTTTCTTAAGTGTCTTTTTGAAGAGCAAAGGATTTTCATTTTGATGACATCAAAGTTATTTTTTCTTTTTCATGTTTTTTTGCTCTATTATTTTCATCTATTTTTTTAATAGTTTTATAATTCGACCTCTTATATTTAAGTCTTTTGAGTTAATTTTTGTATGTAGTATGAGGTAAGGGTCAGCTTTTTGCTTATTTTGCTTTGTTTTGGCATATGGTCATCCAATTGTTCCAGCACCATTTGTCAAAAAGATTATTCTTTCCCCAGTGAGTTTCCTTAGCAACATTAATTGATCATATATGTGTGGATCTATTTATGGACTCTATTCTGTTCCATTGATCTATATATTGATCTTTATGCTAATGCCATTACTGTAGCTCTAAAGTAAGTGTGTCCTCATCTCCCTCACAGGCACACAGAACTTTGAATAACAATATCACTTTGTGTAGTCATTATTGTTTTTTGGGGGGTTTTAAAAATAAATTTATTGATTTAGTTATTTATGGCTGTGTTGGGTCTTCGTTTCTGTGCAAGGGCTTTCTCTGGTTGCGGCGAGCAGAAGCCACTCTTCATCGCAGTGCGCGGGCCTCTCACTATCGCGGCCTCTCTTGTTGCGGAGCACAGGCTCCAGACGTGCAGGCTCGGTAGTTGTGGCTCACGGGCCTAGTTACTCCACGGCATATGGGATCTTCCCAGACCAGGGCTCGAACCCGTGTCCCCTGCACTGGCAGGCAGATTGTCAACCACTGCGCCACCAGGGAAGCCCCGTCATTATTGTTTTATGCAACTCTCTCCCTGGCTAGACAGAACTCTTCCAGGAAAAAAATGTTGTTTTTTTATATTGGTACTAAAGGTATTCTTTTTTAAAATTAAACTTATTTTGAGATAATTACAGATTCATATGCAGTTTTAAGAAATAATACAAAGACATCCCATGTACCCTTTACCCAGTTTCCCCCAATGGTAACATTTTGAAAACCTTTAGTGCAATATCTCAACTAGAAAATAGACACAGATCTTATTCAGGTTTCGCCACCTTTACACGTACTCATTGGTGTGTAGTTGTGCGTAGTTAAGGGTATCTTTTTGCTATTTAAACCTTAACAATGATTTTGTTTGTTCTTAGCTCCCCCTATGAATACAAGGCTAAGACCCTTGCAGTCTCATTGGTGTTGGAAGTTGACATTCTAGAGTAATGTAGTAGAGACTTCCCTGGTAGCACAATGGTTAGGAATCCGCCTGCCAACGCAGGGCACACAGGTTCAGTCCCTGGTCTGGGAGGATCCCACGTGCCGTGGAGCAACTAAGCCCGCGAGCCACAACTACTGAGCCCTTGTGCCACAACTACTGAAGCCCGCACACCAGAAGCCCCTGCTCCACAACAAGAGAAGCCACAGAAACGAGAAGCCCACGCACGGCAACTAGAGAAAGCACCCCCCGCAGCCAAAAATAAATAAATCTTTAAAAAATATATGTAGCAAATGCAGGGTGTTTATTGGAACCTAGAAGAACCTAGTCCACCTTTTTTGGGGGGGAGTGGTGGTATGGGAAAGGATATCAGGAAACGCCTGGAGGGGGTGAGGGCCTGCCAGGTGCTCACTAAATGTGTCACATTGAAGGTTAGTGCCCTTAGGTGCCTGGCCCAGGGTCACGCAGTGAGTGTACACAGACCTAGCACTCCGACTCCGAAGTCCTGGGCTCTCTCCCTCTGATGGTGGTACACGTGCACATATCCTTGCCACGCATGCCTTACCCCTATTTGGAATTCTGCCCCCAATCTTCTTTCTGTTTTCCTGGCTGTAAATTCTGAACGCCACGCAACGCCAGGAAGAACCGATGTAGCGTGCAACAGCCAACATTACAGAGCGCTCCCGCCTCGCAGGCGCCTTGCAGCTGCTGGCCACGCGCTCGTCTCGCCCCGCTCAACGCGCGGCTGCCTGGACGCATGCGCACGCTGGCAGCGGTTGTGCCCGGGACTCAGCCTTGCGCGCGAGGGGCGGGGCCGGAAGCAGCTCTACGTCTCCCTGTTGCTAAGAGACGGAGCTTCCACAAGCCAGACAGACGTTCTCAGGCTTCTTTTCCTCCCATTCTCCGCTTCATCGTCTCCGAATTGCGTCACCATGGAGGACCCAGAAACTGAAGGCCTGCGAAGCACCTTCCCCTCTTACATGGCGGAGGGCGAGCGGCTCTATCTGTGCGGGGAGTTCGCTAAAGCCGCCCATAGCTTCAGCAACGTGAGTCGCGCTCCGAACCTATCAGCCACCCATCACTGAGGTCCTGATGATTCCTGAACCACCCTATTGTTTCCATTATTCCACTGTTACTGATTGGTGCACATCTGTCACAGATAAGCCCCTGTTTGGCCGTTTTCTACCAATTCCCACTTGCTTTCTGCCTGGTTGTTTATAACCAACCTCTGTGTTAACAGTGACCTCGTCTCCTACTTTTTTACTCAAATGTTTCGCGATTGGCCTCCTTTCCCATACATAACTGGCCGGGAGATTAGCTGGGAGGCTGCTTGCGGAAGTGAAGTCTCTGGCACTCGGTTGCTTCTGGAAGGTGGTCAGTGAATAACTAACATCATAAAACTTTACTGTAGTATAAATAGCTCCACCCTACCCTAAGGGGATTGAGTGCTATTTTAGGATACCAGGCATACTGCCACTTAGCAGTATGAGCCACTTAGCAAGCTTATGGGGGAGGTGCTGTTATTACGCCATTTTGTAGTTGAGGAAACTGATATAGAAGTTGAGTAACGCCCAAGATCACTGAACTAACGAGTGGCAGAGGAAGGATTCAAACTCAGGCACTCAGACTTCAGTGCTGAGGTGCTAACCACCATACTCTACTGTACTGTCTCCCAAATAAGCTTTTGTATGTTTTTATGACTGTTTCTTTTATAACAAATAGCCCGCTTGTTACAAATGGAGTGGTAGGATAGCCCTGTAACCAGTCCTAAGGCTCCCCCTAAAGTCAAGCTTCTCAACTGCTACCTAGAGTCTTTTGGCCCTTTGGATCACCAACCACATCCTAAAACCAAAAATAATTGATCGGATGGGCCAACAATTAAGTTCAGGAGCCCTGCCCCGCGCATTCTCCTCTTTCTGGATCCTGTTTCATCCTGGAGAAGCTCAGGTAGTGAGAAAAGAACATCCCGAGGGCCTATAGCTTTAGGTGAGAAGTGGCCTTTTCTAGGAAAGAAAGTAGCTACTTCTTCCTGGGAATGTGTGAAGGTCTTAGACAGGGGCGGGTACAGTCTGATGCCTCAGGAAGGACAATACACTGCAGACTATGGTAATGATCTTAAACAGGAGAAGAGAGGACATGGGGAGTAGGGGAAGCATTCTGCTGCCACTTTAGGGCCCAAATCACAGTTTCCATTTTCCCAGCACTTTCATCTTAATCCCCTGAAATAGTGATTCATTCTCAATAAGCTATGTAAAAAGAGAGGGCTCGTGGAATGGATAACCAAGTTGCAGATTGTCTAAAATCCATTTTGTTAGCCTTCAGAATGCTTAGCCTTCAAGTAGTATTTTGAATGTGTTGTGCAGCCATTACAGGTTCATGGTTGAATTTTTTTTTTTTTTGGTGGTACGCAGGCCTCTCACTGTTGTGGCCTCTCCCGTTGCGGAGCACAGGCTCCGGATGCGCAGGCTCAGCGGCCATGGCTCACGGGCCCAGCCGCTCCGCGGCATGTGGGATCTTCCCAGACCGGGGCACGAACCCGCGTCCCCTGCATCGGCAGGCGGACTCCCAACCACTGCGCCACCAGGGAAGCCCCATGGTTGAATTTTGATGCACTGAACACCCTATGATTCTGAGTGGGCTGGAGGCATCCCAGACACTAGGAGAAATTCCGAATATCCACAGGGTAGTATATTCTCACATCTCAACCAGTGGTTTCCACAATCGCTTGTGATTTTACCTTGTTCCAGATGAGCCAGATGCAGATAACCTAGTTGACTGAGCAGAGATCAGTGTGGTGCTGCTTTTTTAGTCTGAAAAGATCCAAAGACCTGTTTGCTGGCCTGTGGAGTCCCCTTGAAACTCTGGCAGGAGGGTTTGGGCTGCTGTGTCCATTTAGGCTTCTTACCTCGCCCTGCCTGATGCCTGTTGATCTGAGTGGTTTCTTCCTCAGGCTCTTCACCTTCAGAATGGAGATAAGAACTGCTTGGTGGCCCGCTCCAAATGCTTCCTCAAGACGGGAGAGCTGGAGAAATCCCTGGCAGATGCTGAGGCTTCACTCCAGGGTGACCCGACTTTCTGCAAGGTGACCGTAAGGGTGGGAGGACTCACTTTTTCTTCAACACTGCCACCGCCTGCAGCAGCCTCTGATTAGTACTGGTTGAAGAACCAGCCAGACTGCCTGGAGTTTATTGCCTGGAGTTTCCCTTCATAGGTTACTTGCCTGGCTCTCTGACCCTGTATCCCAACATTTATCCTCAACCCAGGGACCCTTCTGTTCCACCACACCTGAGTCCTAGAAGGCCTTGTCTGCTCTCCTTGATTTGACTTCCTCTCATTTCAGGGGATTTTACAAAAAGCGGAGACCCTGTACACCATGGGAGACTTTGAATTTGCCTTGGTGTTCTATCATCGAGGCTACAAGCTGAGGCCCGATCGGGAATTCAAAGTTGGAATTCAGAAAGCCCAGGAAGCCATCAACAATTCAGTGGGAAGTGAGTGACCATGAGGCCTATGCCCTTATCCAGGAGGCTCTTGGAATCCTTAGGTTTGGGGGAAGGCCCGAGGTGCACTGGGTGAGCAGCCACCACCGGAAGGGCTATAGGGAGTCCCAAGCTTGGATCTGGCTGCTCGTGATTTCCTTGAGGATTAGGAACTGTCCACTGGGAAGACCAGTCCCCGATCCACTGTACTGAGCACTGCAGTGTCTGGTTCTCTCCAAAGCCAGATGAGAAGCACCATTTTTCTCACCCCAAGACAGACGAGTAGGCCTCTTTTTGGCCTGGTGTCATAGGGTAGAATGGGGTCCTGAGCCCAGCCTTCCCCGGTCCCTGGCTTCCTCCCTTACCTCATACGCACCAAGGGCTGGCTCTGCCCATCAGCTTAGTGGGGGTGGGGGTGGGGGTGGGTGGAGAGCTTGCCACTGTGGGCGGCAGAGTGTGGAAATGGAGACCACCCCTGGTGCCCAGGGCCTGCTGTGGCCTTAGGCTAGTGGGGGCTGCCTGGCTCCTAGGAGAGTGTTGAACCATTTGCTTGCTAGCCAGCCTCCACCATCCTCCTGCCAAAGTATGTGATAGATGGTGCCTGGGGGCCCGGCCGACCTGAGCCCCAGCTTTTGTCCTTGCAGGTCCTTCTTCTGTTAAGCTGGAGAACAAAGGGGACCTGTCCTTCTTAAGCCAGCAGGCGGAGGTAAGGGCCCCGGCTGCTCTGACATCATCTCCTTCGGAAGGCAGAGGCCACACGTGCCTGAGGAGCACAGGAAGTTCAGCTCGGTGCTCTGTGATGACCTAGAGGGCTGGGATGGGGGCAGTGCTGGGAGGAAGGCCCAAGAGGGAAGGGATATAGGTATACATAGAGCTGATTCACTTCACTGTGCTGCAGAAACTAACACAACACTGTAAAGCAATTATACTCCAATAAAAAAAAACAAGTCTTAATGGCCCTCGTGCCCGGGAGTGATGAGCTCCTGGCCAGTGCCGGCAGTCATGAGATTCTGCCCCAGCTCCTGAGGGGTTTTGGGAGTGTAGCTGTTCCTGGACCAGACACACTCTATGGTTCTCAGCCCACGGTGGTCCTGAAGGGAACGGTCTGGGATCACAGGCTCAGGGGACCTTGGCTGGGTGCTCCAGGCTCCTTTCTGAGGCTCTGTTGGGTATTGCTCCGTATTCCCAGAGCATGCAAGCCCCGCAGAAGCCTCATCCCGTGAGACAGCTCGTACACCATCCCAAGAGGGAGTCCAAGCAGAAGGGCTCGCTCAAGAGCAAGAAGATCATCCGACAGCTCCTGGGCGAGCTCTATGTGGACAGGGAGTATCTGGAGAAGCTCCTGTTGGATGAAGGTTTCAGACACTTTTTTTGCAACAGGGAACTCGGGGCAAAGGAAATCTGGGGTGGATGCTTAACGTATAAGCCAGAGGCAGAGCCTTTCAAAGGATATTTGCCGACACGTTCCTCTGGAAAGGTATTGCTACCATTCTCATTTTACAGATGAGGAAACTGAGGCGTAGGGAGGTTAAGTAACTCAGTGACACGGCTCTCGGATTTGAATCCAAGAAGTCCAGTTTCTGAACCAGAGCTCTTAAGTGCTATGGTACCCTGGGAGGGAACGCTGAAGATTTACCACTGCGGTCCCCAAAGGGGTATCCCCTGAGCCTTCAGTCTGTACAGGTCAATCCCCTGTAGAGGGCAAAGCAGTCCAGCTTGGAGGTGCTAGAAGAGGAATCCTAGGACCGTGGAACTGTAATGTCCTAAAACCTCATCCCTCCTTTATCAGAGAGACCCCGAATGGGGAGTAACTCGTCCAAGGTGACGAGCAAGCAAGCTAGTGGTGGGGTTGACAGCAGAGCCCAGGCCTCCTAACCTCCAGAGCAGCACTCTTCCCACCACACCATGCTGGCAGGGAGAGGAAATAGGACGGAGCCTGTTTCCTCATTAGACATTCATTATATGACTGTCTCGTATAAACATGGGTGGTGGGAGTGTTGCCTTTAGCTACTGAGCCTGAGCAGGGATCACCCTCGAAGCCAATGCCTTTTTCCAGAACTGACTTACCAAGGTCCTGTGTAGGATTCCCGGCAGGTTGCGTCTCAGGGGCAGCTTCACAGCTGGCACAACTCCTCTGTAACAGGCCTGGATGCTTCCCTCCCTGCAGAGGAGCTTCCATGGAAGGAAGAGGTGGCCGGAACATTACCCAAGTGGCCTTGCAGCTTTGCTCCCAGCTCTGACCTCTGGTTAGGCAGGTGGGCAGAGCTCGGGCATGCCCCTCCAAGTCCCAGCTTGCACTGGCACACTTGGCACCTGGGGACTCGCTTGTCACTGGCAACCTGGACTGGGTTGTGCATTTCTACTTTGTCTTCTCTGAGGACACAGCTTGAAATAAGGGAGCCCCGAGGGCTGGGAGCTTTTCAGAAAGCTATCCACCAGCTGCTGCTTCTGCTAGCTCCTCATGTCTTGCCGTAAGAGGCCTATGCCTGAAGCCCTGTGCCATGCGAGTGCCTGAAAAGGGGGGCTCTGGCCTCGTCTGCACCCAGTTAGACCCACTCTCCCACCTATGTGCTCTTGCTTTCATTACTGTCCCCCAATTCCAGGGAGAGGTCCCCACAGGGAGACCCTTAGCCAAGAGGAGGTGACTCCCCTTAGATGCCTCCCCACACCCTTGCCCACAGACCTGATCAGAGGCACCATCAAGCACGGCCTGACCATGGAGGACCTCATCATGACGGGCATCAACTACCTGGACAGGCGCAGTTACTTTTGGGAGCAGCAGAAGCCCATCTACGCCAGGGAGCGGGACCGGAAACTGACGCAAGAGAAGTGGCTGCGGCACCGCAAACGCCGGCCCTCACAGACGGCCCGCTACATCCTCAAGAGCCTGGAGGAGATTGACATGTGTGGGTGGTGTTCTCAGAAGGGCGGGCCTGTGGCCAGGTGGGGACAGAGCCTCTCGGCAGCCGGAGTCCCTGGCTTCGCTGGCCTGTGGATGGAATCTGGAGGGGGAAGTGGGCTCCCTTGTCAGCTGTGGGGGGCTGCTCCCCGCTCCATATCCCCTCTCTCCCTTCCCAGTGCTGACCAGCGGCAGTGCTGAAGGCAGCCTTCAGAAAGCTGAGAAAGTGCTGAAGAAGGTTCTGGAATGGAACAAAGAGGAGGTGCCCAACAAGGACGAACTGGTCGGAAACTTGCACAGCTGCATAGGGAACGCCCAGATCGAGCTGGGGCAGATGGTGGCAGCCCTGCAGAGCCACAGGAAGGACCTGGAGATCGCCAAGGAATAGTGAGTGCCTGCAAGGGCTTGGAAGGCCAAGCGGCCGAGGCCTGGGGCGGGGACTACGTCTCGGCCTTTTGCCAGGGCTGCTGGTGGCCGAGCTCCCACTTTCTGCCCTGCGTGCCTGAGGTGGATTCCCCCAGAGGGAGGAGTCATCTACCCAGGACAAGGGCACACCTAGACTGTCAGCTTTTTTTTGCCACAAAAGGAAGGTAGTGGCCCCAGACTCCAAAAAGCTCCCAGTGGTTTGGCTCTTAGGGATATTTTTATGTCATCTCCACAAGCATTCGTCAACTCCAGACATGCCAGATGTTGCTAGCATTGCGAACACAGCAGTGACCAGACACAAGGCTCATTTCCCCGCAGAGATAAAACAAAAAGTGACACAGCTAATAAATCGCAACTGTGCTAAGTGTCATAAGGAAAAAGTACAGGACCTGGTGCTATGAAAAGTGTATTCCAGGAGGACTTGACTGGGTGTTGGGGACACACTTGGCCTGTGGGAGGGCCCAGAGGTAGGCAAGAGGGAGCTTAAGGCCGAGAGGAGGCTGGACCAAGCAGGTAGGGGTTGGATCAAGCAGGGCCTCGGAAACCATGGCACTGACTAAGCTTGGGCTTCGAAGTTGTACCTCCCAGCTGTGGGGCCTTAGGCAGGCACTTAACTAACCTCTTGCAGCCTGGGTCTCCTCTGTCAAATGGACATAACGGTAGCCCTTATCCGATAGGGTAGAAGGGAGGGCGACATGAAGATCTCAGAACAGCGCTGCGTATCCGTGATGACTCCTGTGTTGGTTCTCGGGAACCAACTCTTCCCGAGACTGGATGGCCCCTCTCAGGGGTACCATCGCTTTCTGGGCACCCTGGTTCTAACCTCTGGAGTCATTTGTGACCTTCTCTTGCCCGATTCTACTTGCCCCACAGTTCTGAGCCTCTCTGTCTCCCATCCTCCCATTTTTGTTTTAACTTTTTAAAAACGTATTTAATTAATTTATTTATTTTGGCCGCACTGGGTCGTAGTTGAAGCATGCGGGATCTCTTATTGTGGCACGCAGACTTCTTAGTTGTGGCATGCGGGATGTAGTTCCCCAACCAGGGATCGAACCCGGGCCCCCTGCATTGGGAGCACGGAGTCTTAGCCACTGGACTGCCAGGGGAGTCCCTCCCATCCTCCCACTTCCTCTCAGGTCAGCCGTCACCTCTCCCTGCCTCGAGCTGCTCCCACACGTCACCTCCAGAGACATGCTGATTTTCATCTGTCGACTGTGCTTCCACTGCTGACACACAGGCCTTGGGCCCTCACTGCCTGCAGGTTAAAAGCAAATGCCTTGGGCTTCCCTGGTGGCGCAGTGGTTGAGAGTCTGCCTGCTGATGCAGGGGACGTGGGTTTGTGCCCCGGTCCGGGAAGATCCCACATGCCGCGGAGTGGCTGGGCCCGTGAGCCATGGCCGCTGAGCCTGCGCTTCTGGAGCCTGTGCTCCGCAACGGGAGAGGCCACAACAGTGAGAGGCCCGTGTATCGCAAAAAAAAACAAAAACAAACAAACAAAAAAAGCAAATGCCTTCACTTGGCACTCAGGGCCCTCTCTGAACCCACTTCTGCACAGCCCTCCAATGTCAGTCCACCCTTCTGGGCCAAACCGGATCTGCTGAACACGCCTGCCACCTGTGTTCTCCCCCTTGCTCATCCGAGTCCTAGAAGCCGTCCGTCCGTTCCCAGCTCATTTCTCACCTGCCCTCCCCGTGCCAAGCAGGAATCTCGCATGTTGGCCATTCCAAGAGTAGAAAACAAGCAAACAACAACCAGCTTTGGAGACAGACCTGAATTTGATTCCTGCCTTTGGCACTTAGAAGCAGTGTGGATTTGATTCAGTTGCTGACCCTCTCAGTTTCCTCATCTCTAACGAAGGCATAATAATACCAACTCATGGGGATTTTGAGGATTAAATAAGTATATACAGTACTTTGGATCCAACTTTCTCCCGTGCCCTAAAGACATAAATCTTTATGTCTTGCCTCCCTTCTGAGCTCCGGACCTGCATATGCAACAGAGTCCAAGGCATTTCCACTTGGATGTCCCACAGGAGCCCCAAATTTAACATGTCCAAAGTGGAACACCTCATCTTCCTGCCAAATCTCTTGCTTCAGGGCCCCCTATCCGTGAAGATGGCACTGGTGGCTACTCAGTCCCCAGGAAGGAGCCAAGGTGGCTTCCCAGACACCTCCCTCCCCTCACTGCTCACGCCAGCCCACCATGGCCCATCCACGCCGCCTCCTGCCATCAAGGGAACATACTTCCTCCCCGTACTTCCCTAGTGGTGCAGTGGTTAAGGATCTGCCTGCCAATGCAGGGGCCACGGGTTCGTGCCCTGGTCCGGGAAGATCCCACATGCCGTGGAGCAACTAAGCCCGTGCGCCACAACTACTGAGCTTGCGCTCTAGAGCCCGCGAGCCATAACTGCTGAGCCCACATGCCGCAACTACTGAAGCCCGTGCACCTAGAGCCCGTGCTCCGCAACAAGAGAAGCCACGGCAATGAGAAGCCTGTGCACCATGACGAAGAGTAGCCCCCGCTCGCCGCAACTAGAGAAAGCCCGCGCACAGCAATGACCCAACGCAGCCAAAATAAATAAATTAATTAATTAAAAAAAAAAAAAGAACATTCCCTTGTCTCTTTCCCTCCCACAACTCAGTCCAGACCTTACTCACTTCTCGCCTGTTTCCTCCGACCTGGGTTTCCTGCCACCCAGCTGGCCCTTCTGTGCAAAACAAAGCCAGTGGTCGGGAGGCAGTTCCAGCGCCCGGGTCTGCTCAGCTCAGACCGTCCTCCCTGACCTGACTTGCCCTGACCTCAGTTGACCAGGCTCTCTCGGGGCCCTTGGGCATCCTGAGCCCTGGCCAGCACCTCTCAGCTCTGCTTCTGTTCAGCCTTCTCTTTTGCCAGCCCTTTCTTCATCAGCTCCCTCCTCCCCATCCTTCAAATTGTAAAGAAGTGGTTTTTTTCTTGGGGAAAGCCCACCATGCGCCCCAGAGTGACTTAGCGGCCCTCCTCCGTGCTCCCTCTCCACACGCCATAACGTTTCTCGCCTGCCCTGTAGACCTTGGACTTTTCTACTCCCTTTCTCTTCCCAGCATCTGCCACATAATGGGCATGTGATGGATGTGCGCTAAGTGGCTGATTAAGCAAACAGAGGTGTTCCTTAAACAAGCTTAGTTCCTTTGCAACATCCACAAACGGGCCTCCAGTCTTTTTTTTTTTTTTTTTTTCCTTGGCTGCGCCGGGTCTTAGTTGCGGCATGTGAGATCTTTTTAGCTGCGGCATGCATGCGGGATCCAGTTCCCCGACCAGGGATCGAACCCAGGTCCCCTGCCTTGGGAGCGCTGGAGTCTTACCCGCTGGACCACCAGGCAAGTCCCGGGGCCTCCAGTCTCACCCATGAGTCTCACCTGTGTGCCCCACGGGTGTCCTCAGTGGAATCAGCCCCGCCGCCACCTCCAAAGCCCACCAGCCTTCCAGGCGCAGCTCAAATCCCGACTTGTCGGAGCACCTTCTTCAGTGACCCCAGCCCTCAATTCCTTTCTCTGATTACTCTGTGGGTGACTTGATTGCAGGCTTTCACAGCCCCATTACTGTCCAAGATAACAGAACACCTTATTGTCAGGAACACAGTAACATATTGCAGCGTGCCTATGCACACCGGAAAAGAGCACCCACTCTGGAAGGGGAGGCTGACATCAGAGCAGCAAACATGGCCCAGAGGCCGGAGAGAGAGGAGCGGAGGGGGCCTCAGAGAGGAGGGAAGGAAAAGATAGGACAAGGCGGGTGGCTCCGTAGGCAGAGGGACAGGGCAGGGGTGGAGGGCTGGGGGAACGGCGGCTCGTGGGCTGGGCAGGGCGGGCCAGGACCTGTGGGGAGTGGGAGGACGGGAGGAGGCCGCGCTGAGGAGGGAGGACCTGGCCGGAAGTAGTGAGGGCCGAGGAGGGCTTTGTTTTCACACCGGTCCGCGGCCTGGTGCTCGACCCAGAACTGTGTGGTGCTCACGGCTCCCCACAACCCCCAGCACCACGCTCCCCTCGCTTCCCTGGGGCCGCGTTGAGGTGTGTCCCCCTGCCCCCTTTTCAACGTATTTACCTACATATTTATGTACGTGTACACATACATAGGATTTTTAAAACAGAAGTGACTCACTTCTGCGGTTTTTTAAAAAAGAACGTGCCTTGGAAGGGAACGTCTCACTCTTCGAATGGCTTCATCGAAAGGTATTTCAGCGCCCACAGTACGCACGTAGGGAACTGCATCCCTGCGGACCGACACCGAGGCTGTTCCCTTTTGCCGGCACGCACACAGCTTCGGTGAGACTGCAGACAGATGTGGGTATGTCTGCGGGTCGAGGGATGCCTTGGTCAGGTTTGCATTTAAAAGGCAGCGCGGCCGCGGTGGGGAGAGTAAATCAGAGCAGACTTCCTGGAAGACAAGGAAGTCTGCCACTGTGGGCCAGGGGCTGAGGGGCGAAGGGAAGAAAGGGAGCTTGCCTGAGGAGGGAGGGAGTCGGGGAGGGATGCTGGGGGTGGGGCTGCGGTTGGGGGAGGGCTTTCTTGGTTTATTTGTTGGGAAGGAGGTATTTTTTAACAGATCAGAATGTTCATATGGTAATAGTAAAGAGCCAGTGGAGGGGGGAGTGGTGGCCTTTTCCTTATGGAAATATCTTTTGTGTGTGTGTGTGTGTGTGGTATGCGGGCCTCTCACCGCTGTGGCCTCTCCCGCTGCGGAGCACAGGCTCTGGACGTGCAGGCCCAGTGGCCATGGCTCACGGGCCCAGCTGCTCTGCGGCATGTGGGATCTTCCCAGACCGGGGCACGAACCCGTGTCCCTTGCATCGGCAGGCGGACTCTCAACCACTGCGCCACCAGGGAGGCCCCGAAATATCTTTTTTTTTTAAGGTATAAATTTTTTTACTGAAGTATAGTTGATTTACAATGTTGTGTTAATTTCTGCTGTACAGCCAAGTGATTCCGTTATAAATATATATACATTCTTTTTCATATTCTTTTCCACTTGATTTATCACAGGATATTGAATATAGTTCCCTGTGCTATACAGTAGGACCTTGTTGTTTATCCATTCTATACATAATAGTTCCATCTGTTAACCCCAAACTCCCCCTCCATCCCTCCCCCACCCCTATTTATGGAAATATATTCATCGCTTTTCTGATGACACGTGAATACTGAAAAAATATGTAGATTCTATGGATAAATTAGAAGTTTCCTTCATACTCTCATTTCCCTTAGGTAATCACTGTTAATAGTTAGATTTACATTCTCTATTTCTTTTTAAAATGCCCACTTTTTAATTTATTTACTTATTTTTTAGTGGTTTAAAACAATGCATTTATCCTCTTATAGTTCTGGGGGTTAGCTGTCTGAAGGCAGTTTCACTGGCCACAATCAAGGTGTTGGTAGGGCCACACTCCTTCCAGAGGCTCTGGGGAGAATCTGTTTCCTTGCCTTTTCCAGCTTCTAGAGCTGCAGTTATTGCACTCCTGGGCTCGTGGCCCCTTCCTCCATCGTCAGAGCTTTGAGCACAGCTTCTGCTTCAGGCCCCGCACATTCACTTTTAACACTAATGGGGCAACAGACGTTGTATGTGCTCCCATAATCTGACTTTTTAACTTAATATATCAGGGACTTTTTTCGTACACAAAAAATTGCACTGATTGCATTCAGATTGCTTCCACTGTTTATTACTACAAACAACACTCTATTGAGTGTCCTTGTCACATTATATTCTGGAGGTGAATTCCTAGAAGGGGAGTTGCTGGACCAAAGGGATATCTTTGCAAGCTGTTGCCTGTTTGCCCTCCGGAAAAGTCCCGATAATGTCCGTTCCCGGCCACAGGGCTCAAGAGGGCCTGGGTACCGCAGCCTTGCCAGCCTGGGCATCGTCCCTCCAACTGGCCCGTCTTTGACTTCTTTCCAGTTTCCGTAGTGCCTAGAATGGCCTTGTCTTGCTTCTTCCCCACAGTGATCTTCCTGATGCCAAGTCCAGGGCCCTGGACAACATTGGCAGGGTTTTTGCCAGAGTTGGGAAATTCCAGCAAGCCATTGACACGTGAGTGACCCGGGACTGTCCCCTCCCTACTCTGGGGCCAGGACATCCCACCCTCCCACTGGACTCCCAGACTGGGGCAGGATGTCAGGCAAAGAGGCATCAGAAGGCCCGAGTTTGGCTCCTGGCTGTGCGAAGTGACCAGGGGCAAGCCACTTTGTAAACTCTGTGGCTCATCAGTTAAATTAATTAATAGAATAGAATCAGCATTTTCTCCAAATTTCCCAGTGACAAGAGTCACCGAGGACACTTGTTAAGCGTATGAATTACTGGGCCTCTCTCCTGGAAATTCTCATTCTACAGGTCTGGGTTAGAGCTCAGGAATCTGACTTTAACAAGGACTCCAGGTGACCCTTACTTTGGGCAAGTTCAGGACCAGGTGGACCACTGACTTCTGGGAGCTCTTCAGAGGTTATTCTGTCACTCTGTGCAGTCTCGTGGGGTCACTGGGAATGGAGTCTGAGCTCTCCAGAGGGCTTAACTGCTGGACTTTAGATGTCCAGCCCTGGGGCTGGTGACCTGCTCCAGTGGGGTGACTCAACCCCAGGGAGACTCAGGGGCGGGCTTGACCACACAGTGAGAAATTGTCCTTCAGGCCTTCGTTGCTTGACTGGAATAGACTTGATCACCAGAGCCTTCTATTCCACGTCATATGGTTTCCCGAATGGCCCCTGGTGTCTAGGTGCCAAAAGACAGAGGCCTGTGAGTGTTCACCTACCCACTTGTTGTGCTTTTCTAAGAATTTGTCCATTTCTTCCAGGTTGTCCATTTTATTGGCATAGAGTTGCTTGTAGTAGTCTCTTAGGATGCTTTGTATTTCTGCAGTGTCTGTTGTAACTTCTCCTTTTTCACTTCTAATTTTATTGATTTGAGTCCTCTCCGTTTTTTTTCTTGATGAGTCTGACTAATGGTTTATCCATTTTGTTTATCTTCTCAAAGAACCAGCTTTTAGTTTTATTGATCTTTGCTATTGTTTTCTTCGTTTCTATTTCATTTATTTCTGCTCTGATCTTTATGATTTCTTTCCTTCTGCTAACTTTGGGTTTTGTTTGTTCTTCTTTCTCTAGTTCCTATAGGTGTAAGGTTAGATTGTTTATTTGAGATTTTTCTTGTTCTTGAGGTAGGCTTGTATAGCTATAAACTTCCCTCTTAGAACTGCTTTTGCCACATCCCATAGGTTTTGGATCATCATGTTTTCATTGTCATTTGTCTCTAGGTATTTTTTGATTTCCTCTTTGATTTCTTCAGTGATCTCTTGGTTACTTAGTAACGTATTGCTTAGCCTCCATGTGTTTGTGTTTTTTACATTTTTTTCCCTGTAATTGATTTCTAATCTCGTAGCGTTGTGGTCAGAAAAGATGCTTGATATGATTTCAATTTTCTTAAATTTACTGAGGCTTGATTTGTGACCCAAGATGTGATCTATCCTGGAGAATGTTCCGTGCACACTTGAGAAGAAAGTGTAATCTGCTGTTTTTGGATGGCATGTCCTATAAATATCAATTAAATCTATCTGGTCTATTGTGTCATTTAATGCTTGTGTTTCCTTATTACTTTTCTGTTTGGATGATCTGTCCATTGGTGTAAGTGAGGTGTTAAAGTCCCCCACTATTATTGTGTTACTGTCCATTTCCTCTTTTACAGCTGTTAGCAGTTGCCTTATGTACTGAGATGCTCCTATGTTGGGTGCATATGTATTTATAATTGTTATATCTTCTTCTTGGATTGATCCCTTGATCATTAAATAGTGTCCTTCCTTGCCTCTTGTAACATTCTTTATTTTAAAGTCTATTTTATCTGATATGAGTATTGCTACTCCAGCTTTCTTTTGATTTCCATTTGCATGGAATATCTTTTTCCATCCCCTCACTTTCAGTCTGTATGTGTCCCTAGGTCTGAAGTGGTTCTCTCGTAGACAGCATATATATGGGTCTTGTTTTTGTATCTATTCAGCCAGCCTGTGTCTTTTGGTTGGAGCATTTAATCCATTCACGTTTAAGGTAATTATCAATATGTATGTTCCTATGACCATTTTCTTAATTGTTTTGGGTTTGTTTTTGTAGGTCCTTTTCTTCTCTTGTGTTTCCCACTCAGAGAAGTTCCCTTAGCATTTGTTGTAGAGCTGGTTCGGTGGTGCTGAATTCTCTTAGCTTTTGCTTGTCTGTAAAGCTTTTGATTTCTCCATCGAATCTGAATGAGATCCTTGCTGGGTAGAGTAATCTTGGTTGTAGGTTCTTCCCTTTCATCACTTTAAGTATATCATGCCACTCCCTTCTGGCTTTGTAGAGCTTCTGCTGAGAAATCAGCTGTTAACCTTATGGGAGTTCCCTTGTATGTTATTTGTCGTTTTTCCCTTGCTGCTTTCAATAATTTTTCTTTGTCTTTAATTTTTGCCAGTTTGATTACTATGTGTCTCAGCGTGCTTCTCCTTGGGTTTATCCTGTATGGGACTCTCTGTGCTTCCTGGACTTGGGTGGCTATTTCCTTTCCCATGTTAGGGAAGTTTTTGACTAGACTATAATCTCTTCAAATATTTTCTTAGGTCCTTTCTCTCTCTCTTCTCCTTCTGGGACCCGTATAATACAAATGTTGTTGCGTTTAATGTTGTCCCAGAGGTCTCTTAGTCTGTCTTCATTTCTTTTCATTCTTTTTTCCTTATTCTGTTCCACAGCAGTGAATTCCACCATTCTGTCTTCCAGGTCACTTATCCGTTCTTCTGCCTCAGTTATTCTGCTATTGATTCCTTCTGGTGTATTTTTCATTTCAGTTATTGTATTGTTCATCTCTGTTTGTTTGTTCTTTAATTCTTCTAGGTCTTTGTTAAACATTTCTTGCATCTTCTCAGTCTTTGCCTCCATTCTTTTTCCAGGGTCCTGGATCATCTTCACTATCATTATTCTGAATTCTTTTTCTGGAAGGTTGCCTACCTCCACTTCATTTAGTTGTTTTTCTGGGGTTTTATCTTGTTCCTTCAGCTGGTACATAGCCCTCTGCCTTTTCATCTTGTCTATCTTTCTGTCAATGTGTTTTTGTTCCACAGGCTGCAGGATTGTGCTTGCTTCTGCTGTCTGCCCTCTGGTGGATGAGGCTATCTAAGAGGCTTGTGCAAGTTTTCTGATGGGAGGGACTGGTGGTGGGTAGATCTGGCTGTTGCTCTGGTGGGCAGAGCTCAGTAAAACTTTAATCCACTTGTCTGCTGATGGGTGGGGCTGGGTCCCCTCCCTGTTTGTTTTTTGGCCTGAGGCAACCCAACACTGGAGTCTACCTGGCTCTTTGGTGGGGCTAATGGCGGACTCTGGGAGGGCTCATGCCAAGGAGTACTTCCCAGAACTTCTGCTGCCAGTGTCCTTGTCCTCACAGTGAGACAGAACCACCCCCTGCCTCTGCAGGAGACCCTCCAACACTAGCAGGTAGGCCTGGTTCAGTCTCTGTGGGGTCACTGCTCCTTCCTCTGGGTCCCGATGCGCACACTATTTTGTGTGTTCCCTCCAAGAGTGGAGTCTCTGTTTACCCCAGTCCTGTCTAAGTCCTGCAATCAAATCCCACTAGCCTTCAAAGTCTGATTCTCCAGGAATTCCTCCTCCCGTTGCCGGACCCCCAGGTTGGGAAGCCTGACGTGGGGCTCAGAACCTTCACTCCAGTGGGTGGACTTCTGGGGTATAAGTGTTCTCCAGTCTGTGAGTCACCCACCCAGCAGTTATGGGATTTGATTTTACTGTGATTGCACCCCTCCTACCGTCTCACTGTGGCTTCTCCTTTGTCTTTGCACGTGGGGTATCTTTTTTGGTGAGTTCCAGTGTCTTCCTGTTGCTGATTGTTCAGCAGTTAGTTGCGATTCTGGTGTTCTCGCAAGAGGGAGCGAGAGCACCTCCTTCTACTCCGCCATCTTGAACCAATCCCTGTATCTTTTTATAATAAAATGTTTTATAGTAAATGTGCTTAATGTTAAAATATTAATTTGGAAAATATAGAAAAGTAAAAGGAGAAGTCTTCAGTCCCACCACCCAAAGACAAGTACTAATTCTAATCCTGCTCTTACTTTTATTGATATTTTGTTTTTTCATTCCAATCTTTTTTCTGTGTTGATTTTCTCTTACATGTGCTTAATAATATTCTTAAATGTTATTATGTTATTTCAAATGCTGTTTTACAAACATTATTTTCAACTCTTGTATCATCAAAGCCAGTCCAAAGAGAATTCGGTCCATCTCTTTGGATGTACCAAAATAGCTTTGGTAGTTTAAAAATATGTTAATGCTTGTTAGCTCCACCCCTGTTTCTAAAAGGACTGGTAGTTGGAGAACAGTTTTTCTTCTGCCACCAGTAGGAAGCCCGGCCTCCTATGGCCGAGTGCAGGGTCTGAGCGGAAGGAGGTGACCCTGGTTCTTGTGTCCGCAGATGGGAGGAGAAGATCCCTCTGGCCAAAAGCACCCTGGAGAAGACCTGGCTGTTCCACGAGATTGGCCGCTGCTACTTGGAGCTGGACCAGGCCTGGCAGGCCCAGAATTACGGTGAGAAGTCCCTGCAGTGCGCCGAGGAAGAAGGGGACATCGAGTGGCAGCTGAACGCCAGTGTTCTGGTGGCACAGGCACAAGGTATGGGCCCCATGAGGACCACCCTACCTTTCCCATGTCAGGGCCGGGAATCCTGTGGCCTGAACTTACCATCCCAGTGTATCCCTGTGCTGAGACTTCCGATTCTGAGAGTGGGGATAAACCCCTGCATTTTGACCAGCGTATGTAGTGCCTACTTTAAGCTAAGCCCAGTTAGGGCTTGGGGGCCCCTGAGAACTGCCCTGCCCTTGAGGAGCTCATCTGCAGACCAGCACAGTGTCATGTTGTCATCAAAACAGCTCCACTCCTCTTGCCTCGGTAGCCTTTACATGTGCCTTCTTATAACTAATCACTGTGCAAGCCAGTGATGGAGGCATTATTGTCCTCCTCTTTTTTTTTCTTTTTTTTCACGGTACGCGGGCCTCTCACTGTTGTGGCCTCTCCCGTTGCGGAGCACAGGCTCTGGACACGCAGGCTCAGCGGCCATGGCTCACAGGCCCAGCCGCTCCGCGGCATGTGGGATCTTCCCGGACTGGGGCACGAACCCGTGTCCCCTGCATCGGCAGGCGGACTCTCAACCACTGCGCCCCCAGGGAAGCCCTGTCCTCCTCTTATAGTTGGGGAAACGGAGACTCTGCGCGGTTCAGCAGATTGCCCCAGGTCACGTGAGGGAACTTTTTAGGGTGATGGAAAAGTTTTAAAACTGGGTTGTGCTGATCACTGCACAAGCCTATAAATTTACCCCAAATCATTGAACTGTATACTTACGAACAGATGCATTTTATACTAAGTGAATTACATCTCAATAAAGTTGTTAAAAAACAGCAAGGGGCAGGGGTGAGGAGGAGCAGATGAAACAAGATTGGTGATATTTTGGTATTTTTAAAAATTTTAAATTTTATATTGGAGTATAGTTGATTTACAATATTGTGTTAGTTTCAGGTGTACAGCAAAGTGACTTAGTTACACATATACATAGGTCTATTCTTTTTTCAGATTCTTTTCCCATATAGGTTATGACAGAGTACTGAGGAGAGTCTCCTGTGCTGCGCAGTAGATCCTTGTTGCTTATCTATTTTATATGTAGTAGTGTGTATATGTTAATCCCAACTTCCTAATTTATCCTAATTTATCTCTCCCCCCAACCTTTCCCCTTTGGTAAGTTTGTTTTCTAAGTCTGTGAGTTAGTTTCTGTTTTGTAAATAAGTTTATGTGTATCATTTTTTAAGCTTCCACATATAAGTGACATCATATGATATTTGAAGCTGGGTGATGAGTAATGGGGGCTCATGATACTATTCCTTCAACTTTTCTGTATATTTGAAATTTTTCATAATATGAACTTTAAAAACAAATAGCTTGGGCTTCCCTGGTGGCGCAGTGGTTGAGAGTCCGCCTGCCGACACAGGGGACACGGGTTCGTGCCCCGGTCCGGGAAGATCCCACATGCCGCGGAGCGGCTGGGCCTGTGAGCCATGGCCGCTGAGCCTGCGCGTCCGGAGCCTGTGCTCCACAATGGGAGAGGCCACAACCGTGAGAGGCCCGTGTACCGCAAAACCCCAAAAAACAGCTTACAGTAATAAGTAAGCAGGGGAGCTCGGGCTCCTAATCACTGTGCTGAGCTGCCCTGCTCCGGGCATGCAGCTGACCCCAGAGAAAGAGGAAGCATGATAGGTGCTCTGATCAGGGGCCTTATCACACATTCACTTATTCACATCACAGATGCTTACCTGGCACCTTCTAGGCACCAAGGCTGGGCATACAGTAGGGAGCAAAACTGGTAACTATTTCCTGCCCCCATGCCTGAGGAAGTAACTTTTAAGCAGAAACATTAAGAATGCAAAGGCACCAGCTGTTCCAAGACCTGAAGACAGAACTTTTCAGCCAAAGGGACCGCATTTAGGGAGGTGGGCAGGAGTTTGGCTGGTTTAAGAAACTGAAGGAGACCAGTGTCAAGCTCCTGGGGGCCAGGAAAGTCTGGAGAGAGGAGGCTGGTAAGGGGCCAGATCCACAGGGCCTCATGGGCCTCGTTACATATTGTAGATCCTTTCCTAAAAACATAGAGAAAACCACTTGAAAACTGTAAACTGGCGAAGACATGATTACTGTGGCCTTTCCTAGACCTCTTCCCTGTTCCCGTGAGGACTTTTCTTTGGCTGTGCAGCAGGGCTTGCGCGATCCTAGTTCCGCAACCAGGGATTGAACCCAGACCCCGGCTGTGAAAGCGCCCAGTCCTAACCACTGGGAGGTCTTATTAGGCCCTGAGGGCCTTTGGAGAAACAGGCCACTCACTGCGGGTCTCAGTTTCCCCACCCTAGGGTGGAAAAATCCAATCAAGTGCAGCAGCCCGAGAGCCACTGGGCTGTAGAGGCAACACAGCCAGAGCGGGCAGATCTTGGGCTCTGGGCCCTCCTGGCAAGTGCCACTCTGTGCCTCAGTTTCGTCCTCTGTAAATAGGGATAATTATATCAATAGTATGTACCTAGAGGATTGGTGTGAAGAAATAAGGTAATACCTAAGCGTGTAAGCACTTAGAACAAGAACTAGCATATAGTGAGCACTCCAGAAATACTCATTCCCTCCTTCCTGCCCTCTCGTCAGCTTCCCATAAGTGTTTCTAACACAGATGGGAAACAATTACAGTCCTTAGAAAAGTCGATTTATGGCTCAACGAAAATGTAAATATAAATGTGTAGATTTGTGGATACACAGCGGGGAAAAGAAGAGGAAAGGGGCTCCCAGAATGAAGATAACTTCAGGTTATAGATTCAGTTAAAAGGAATGGCCTTTACTGCTTCACTCCCATAAGTGTTATGACTCCTCTTCCGACCTGCGGTGTCCCAATGACATTGACGTTTATTCAGGGTGGTCTCTGAGGGATTACAGTGACTTTCCTTCTTTTCAAATGTGTATTTGAAAAAGAAATGTGTATTGACCTCATTCACTGTGACTCCACAGACTTTCAGAACTCTATTAGAATTGCTTTTCGGATATAATGCCTTTTGCAGTTTGACTTATGGACACAAGGCCCTTCTTTCCCCGGGGATCCCAAAGTAGTTCATCGTGGGGGGGGTTGGATCCTGGGGTACTCAGTTATAAGAGGAAGCGGTGGTGTGTAAAGAAAGTGGAGTGTGGTGTTCCCAGACCCTGGCAGGTGAGCACTTTTCTCCTTCCTTCCTGAAATTAACCTCTTTTCAAGGGCAGTCAATCAGTCCATAGGCCATCATCCCTGGCCCAGCAGTAACCTGTCCAGTGAGTGAGCTCGGGGGAGCTGCCTCCTCTCTGGGTTCGGATTGTACCAGCGTGGGCACTGATGTCCCAGCCGCTGGCCCACGAGTCACAGCCAGCCCATCCAGATGTGTTTGGTCTCCACAGTGTTCTTAACAAATTTGAGTGAACATTAAAAAGAAAAAAAAAAAATCTCCTTTTCTGGAACAATCTAGAGATGGGGCAAGATGGAGTTGTCCCCCTGGAGACGCATGATGTGGGCACAGACCCCTTCCCTCACTGACTCTTTGCACCTGAAATCCAAGGCTCAGCTTCTCAGGTTCTGGTCCTTAGTGGTGAGGACCCAGGAATGTCTGGAAAGGGTGGTGCTGGGAGGCCCAGATGCTGCCCGCCTGGGGCTGCTCCCGAGGGCCGCTGGCACCTGCAGGGCAGCCATATCGTGCAGCACACAATGTCACAATCTTCCTGTCTCCCTCGTGCTCTTCAGTGAAGCTGAGAGACTTCGAGTCGGCAGTGAACAACTTTGAGAAGGCCCTGGAGAGAGCGAAGCTCGTCCATAACAACCAGGCACAGCAGGCCATCATCAACGTGAGCCTCTCCCCCACTGGGCCGGCTCTGGGGCTGGGTGGGCCCATGGGCCCTCAGCCCTAGATATTTATCACCCCCCAACCGCAGGGCACATTCTGGGTAGGGCCGTGGCTTTCCACTGTTTGTTACTGCCATCAGTTTATATAGCAACCCAACCAATACCCATACTGTGAACTTTTTATTTTGGGCCGCGCCTTGCAGCGCAGCTTGCAGGGTCTTAGTTCCCGGACCAGGGATCGAACCCGCACCCTCGGCAGTGAAAGCTTGGAGTCCCAGCCACTGGACTGACAGGGAATTCACCTCAATACACATATTTTTATTTGAAAAAACAGACAAAAAATAGAAAGTTTTACAAAACATATTTACATTTACTATGTACACTGATATTTCCTACTCTATTCTATTTTCTTTTCATTCCTTTTCTTTAATGCTGGCTGAGCCCTCCTAAGCGGATTTTAGGACTTGCAGTTTGAAAAGTACCAGCTCCTCCAAACCCCCACCCACCCCCAGGAGTCAATAAGAAATCAGTGTGATTGCCTCACTCGCGCTGCTTGGTCAGGCAGCCGCTAGCCACCTGCAGCCATTTAAAGTAAGAGGAACTAAAAGTAAGTAAAAGTTACAGTTCAGTTCCTCAGTCACATCAGCCATGTTTCAAGTGCTCAATAGCCACGTGAGGCCTCTGGTACCACACGGTGCAGATCTAAAGTCTTCCCATCACTGCACCAAAGGTGACGACCGTGGTCCCGGCCCTCAGGAAGTGTGGTGTCTACAGGAAGCTTAGAACACAACGCCCTCATTCCTGACCCATGCAACAGGGACTAGGGGATTCAGCGTGAGAGCCTCAGCTGGGTAGGCAGAGCTGGGCCTTTCCCCTCAAGGAGGGTTTGAGGTCGCCTTGGAGGCTGGGCAGGTTTTGAAAGTAGGAGGCAAAGAGAAGCGCCTGTCAAGCCAAATGGACCCACGGCCCTAAGTGGCTCGTCATGGGACCAGGTCCCTGACCTTTCACCCCCTGGAATGGCATCTCCAGGCAGGAAAGCGTACGAGGGGGGCAGACCAACACTGCACAAGAGAGTCTAGGCCCGGCAGACGTTTCCTGAGTGTCTAGTGGTGTTCCGCCCCGGGGGGGTCAGGGGGAGGGCTGCGACGAAGAGGGCAGGGTTGCCCTCAAGATGCACACGGGCTGAGTTCCAGGTCCCCGGGGGTCCTGCAGACACCGTGGAAGCCCCTCGGAAGGCAGGCCAGCCCCCAGCCACAGTGTGTGGCTGAGTCCCCTCTGTGGCTTGCTGCCTGGCTGAGGGCTGAAGGGCTTGCCTTGTCTCTTTTACATTGGCTGAAGCCAAGAGAAGCTTTAGGTTAAAAGGTGGGACTCAGTAGACAGACGCAACCCCCCAGAACAGGCCTGAGCCCGAGGGAAATGAGTTTTGAGTTGCCTGCCAGCCACGCTATCTGTCATACCACTTAGTGTGGGGCGTTCCAAGTGCATAGTATCCGCTAACCTCAGGGCGGGAGTCTTCAGAGGAGCCAGGGGAAAGGGGAGGGGCAGGGTTCAGAGGAGCCAGGGGAAAGGGGAGGGGGCAGGGGTCAGAGGAGCCAGGGGAAAGGGGAGGGGGCAGGGGTCAGAGGAGCCAGGGGAAAGGGGAGGGGGCAGGGGTCAGAGGAGCCAGGGGAAAGGGGAGGGGGCAGGGGTCAGAGGAGCCCTACCTCCTGGCGCTGGGGCTTGGGTGGGGCAAGGACAGGTCACACGGGAGCTCACCAGCTCCTCTGCCACCCACAGGCCCTGGATGATGCCAACAAGGGCATCATTGAAGAGCTGAAGAAAACCAGCTACAGGGAGATACTCGAAGACAAGGAGAAAGGTGAGTACTGGGGCCCCGAAGACGGCAACCTCAGAACCCTCCCTCTGCTTTCCTTCTGGCAGTCTTCGCCACGCTTTCCTGCCGCTCCTTCGGTCGGTCGGGGGCTTGGCACTGCTCACCGAGCATTCTGATTTCAGTGCCGCCACCAACCCCAGCCTTTCTCGGGACGGGAGAGGGAGACCTCGGGCTGCGGTCAGAACCCGTGCTGTCGGCCCTGATTCTTCAGTACTCCCATATTTCTTTAATCAGTTCATCAACTCTTTGTTGAGCGCTTGTCACGTGCCAGGAAGGTGTGAGATTTGGGAGGAGACGGAAGCTCAGTCCCTGCCCCGGAGGAGCCCACAGCCCAGTGGGAAAGCCAGGCAATTAGAGTTGCCGGCGACCAGGGCTCCTGCACCGGAGCCTGCTGTGCAGGGGGACAGTGCTGTGCTGTGAGAGCCCGGGCAGGGGCGCTCCCAGTTCTGTGGGGAGGTAGGGAATGCTTCCAAGAGGGAGAATCTTCCGCTTCAGCCTCCAAAAGATGCCCAAGCATTTTCCAGATACGAGATGGAAGGTTGAGGGCATTTCCGGTGGGAAACAGCAGGAGCAAAGACAGAGGTGGAATAACAGTAGCTGACACTGCGGGGGCTCCAACCGCTGGCCCGACGCTGGGTTAAGCATTAGACAGAAGGATCTCCCTCGGTCCTCACCACCTAGGAGGTAGGTGCTGTTCTGGGGGCACTGGAGCCTGAGTGGAGCCACGTCACACAGCAGTCCGACTCAGAGCCACACGCTCCCCTGCTGCCGGCATCTGCTCTTCAGGGCCAGCAGTGGGCGGCGCAGGGGTCGGGGCAGGGGACCCGAGGGCCAGCTGAGGTGCATAGGTGGCAGGGCTGTGCTCCTGCTGGCCGGTCTAGCCCTTATCACATTCTTTCTCCCGAGGGCTCCAGGGAGTACAGAGGCCTTTGATCCCCCGCTTGCTCTAGGCTGTCTGACTGGCTCCCATGAAAGGAGTGAGGGAAGAGGAAGTGGCTGGGACTCCAGGCCCCACGGAGTCGACAGGGACCAGGGACGGGCCCCAGAGGGGGCAGGGATGATAAGAGAAGCTGACCTCCACTCGGTGCTTCCTGCATGCCAGGCACTCGTCTAAGCTTTATACATGCCGACTCATCTGATCCCTCCCAGAGCACTAAGAAATAAGTATTTCATGCTTGATTTTACGGATGAGGACATGGAGGCAGAGGGGTTAAAGTCCCACAGCGGTTTCCAGTCTCCAGCAGCCTACCTCCGGAACCCATGCTTTTCCCATGCTTCTGCAGTTTCTGGCTGCCCCTCTGAGGGGCCCTCCCTCCAGCCAAATCGCAGTAAAGGGGAGCTGGGGCCGGGGCTCCGGGCTCCTCGGGGGACAGAGCCCCTTGCAGGCACCGAGGCTGAAACCCTCTCTGATCCAGGTACAGCAGCGGGAATTTGGGCATGGGGTTTCTGGGCACCTGAGCAGCCAGATGACAGCCTTTTATTATCCAGCACCTGCCACGTGGTGACCAGATCCCCTCAGAGAGGATCTGCCTCTGCCTCCACACACCCTTGGAACTGCTCTCAGAAGCCACAGGAGCAATAATGTGAAGGGTACAGCAGGGAAATGGCAGATGCTCCAAGCATCCTCCTCCCTTGGCCGACGGAGTGCTGGGAAAGGCATCCTGAAAACTCCTCTGGAAGGCCCTGAGGCCAGCGGCAGCTGCTGGGCACTTCCCTTCCCGGACAGCAGGTGGCAGCATTGCATGTGTCTTGGCCAAACCACGTCACTTTCCTGCTCTGAACCCAGAGCCCCTATAGGCGGCTTAGAAACCAGGGCTTCCAGGAAGAGAATGTGGAGGAGACTCAGGAAGGGATTGGTAACTTTTCTCTGTAGCTGGTAAAAACAACGAGCAAAGATCCCTTGGGTTGTAAAATTGCTCTCCATCCGAACTTCCACCACAATCTGCTCACATTTTTACGGGGAACCTCCTAACAAATGATGAATATGCTTCCCGGGGACGAAGGGGAATGCAGAATGGCGATGCCGGAGGAGAAGCCTCCGTCCTTTCCCAGCACCTGTGCTAGTTCTCGTAGGGAAAAAGAATGTGGTCTGGGGGCAGACTGTCCTGGGTTCAAATCCTGGCTCTGCCAGTTATTTATTTGCAATGTAACCATCGTTTGTGATTTTCCCTTTATCAATCTCAGGTCCCTTGATTGCAAACTCGAATCAGTAACACTATGCAATTTTTTTTTTTTTTTTTTTTTTTTTTTTGCGGTACGTGGGCCTCTCACCGCTGTGGCCTCTCCCGTTGCGGAGCACAGGCTCCGGACGCGCAGGCTCAGCGGCCATGGCTCACGGGCCCAGCCTCTCCGCAGCATGTGGGATCTTCCCGGACCGGGGCACGAACCCGTGTCCCCTGCATCGGCAGGCGGACTCTCAACCACTGCGCCACCAGGGAAGCCCCACTATGCAATTTTTTGATGACCGAACGGTATAATCTATGCCGCTCACGTGATGCCAGGAACAGAGCTGGTGCTCAGTAAATGATGATCCCTGTTCTCATTTTGGAAAGGAGTGCTGTCTCTTAGAAGCATAGGCCCCCACAGGCTGGGGTTCCCCCAGGCCCGGAGACGGACAAACTTCTACCTTTCTTCCCTCCTTTCTCTTGTTTTTCAGAAGATGCCACTACTTTGGATAGTGTAACAGTGATGGCAAAGGAGAAGGAAACGATGAGGAGAATGAGAGATGAACCCGAGACGGTGATGAAGCAGTGCGAGCGGGAGCAAATGGAGAGTGAGAAAGAGACCGAAGGTGACTTGTCTAAGGAAACCCTGGGGATCACAGCTAGTGGACCAGAAGAACATTGGCAGAGAGGAGAAGTAGAAAAAGCCAGCCCCTCAAGGAGTAAAGGACCAGCTGCGATGGAGGGAGGTCCAGGAGATGTTGCCAAGGGACAATCCGGAGAAGCAGGCAGGAAACTAACAGAAGTGAACAGAGGGGAAAGAAGAGAAATTTACAGGAGGCCTTCAGAACTGGACCAAAACCTCTCAGAAGAAT
Organism: Mesoplodon bidens; assembly: GCF_964165515.1. Lineage (NCBI taxonomy): Eukaryota > Metazoa > Chordata > Mammalia > Artiodactyla > Ziphiidae > Mesoplodon > Mesoplodon bidens. The sequence goes on along the minus strand of NC_138179.1, from coordinate 51,542,240 downwards.
CAAGCAGAAGGGAATCCGAAGGACTAGAGAAGACCCTTTCAGAAATCGGCAGAAGAGGGTCAGAAGCACTGGGGAAAACAGAATCAGGAGAAATAAGAGAACCGGAAATAACAGAAAATTCCGAAAAAGTGGAGAAAGATGAAAAGGAAGACGAAGCCATCAAGTAGCCATTAGGATCAGGAGGCTGGTGTTCACAGGGACCACGGAGATCTTGTTAAACTGGACCTTCAAGCTGAGATTTGTCTCTAATAGGAAAACATGTGGACTGGGTCCCACAGGTCACCTCTGTCTCTTTCTATTACTGTTTTCCCTTTAAATGTGCATCTTTCACTCTTACAAACCCTGAGTCTGTCATTTTGCCTCCTTACCCCCACCCATTCTCAGAAGAGCCTTAGAGAATGAACGAGCGGGCATGGGGTACCACTTTCCTAGCAGAACTCTGATGTTCTGATTAGGTGAGAAACACGGAGACCCCCAAACAAGGCCTGACCCAGAATGTGACCAAGGTGTGAAACGTGGTCCTCCTCCCCAGGCCCTGTGCAAGGACCTCATGGAAGAAATGAGAAAGGTGCTAAGAAGAAAGGGTTTCAGGAGAGTGAAGAAACAGACGAGCTCCAAGGAGCTCAAAAAGCTTAAAGGGGGGAGGAAAGAGAAAGGCCTGGGAGTAGAGGTATGTCTGCCCAGCTGCTGGCCATTGGTTTGTCTTGCTGAGTACCTACTGTGTGCAGGGCACTGTGGGAGGCTTTCTGGAAGAAATAAGGATGGGACAGCCCCAGCCATCCCACAGTGAGGGAGACCTACTTGTAAACCCCTAAGCCTTGAAAACAGAATGAAGTGCACGCTGGCACTGGTGGGGCTCTAGGAGCCCAGAGGGAGAAGGAAGGTGTCTGCCCAAGAACAGGGAGCAGCCGAGAGTAGGAGCTGCAGCTGGACCCACCTGTGCCACCCCAGGGCCGGGCGGTACAGTCAAGTAAACCAGGCTCCTCCAGCTTGTCTCCTCCTCTGTATAACGAGTACCTGCCTCAGTGACTGGTGTAAAGATTATATGGGTGCTTAGCACAGCACCTGGTGCACAGGAAGCTCTTGAATACCCACCCACTGAGCTTTCAGTGGTTTCACAGAGGGGGTGGCTGAGCAGCTGAGGACGCGAGTTAGGATTTCATTACGTTATTCATCTGTCTCTTTGGCCACTGCCATCCTAGTCCCGTCTCCATAATTCCTGAAACGACTGGGGTTGGTTGGGGCAGAGGCTGGGACCTGCCGGACTAGGGGGAGGCAAGTGAGGCATTTCAGATGCAACTTTTAAGGAACGTAGGGCCAAAAAACTCAGTAAGGAAGAGAAAGTATTTTAACGCAATACTGTAAAAAAAAATTAATGCAAAACCCGATGATGAGTAAAATATCAAAATTTAAAATAAAGACAGGATTCGACCTTGTACTTGCACGACCCTGCCTCCCTCGCCTCAACCTAATCTCGGCGCGGGACCCGGAAGGGGTGACTGCCTGCCTCTTCAAGGAGTTCATCATCACCTTGTACAAGAAGAAGAGGCCGCACAAGCCCTCCGCTCCCCACCCCCCAGCCTCCGCCGCCGCCGCACAGGTGCCTCGAAGCCCAGGTGCCCCATGCGGCGGGCGTGCGGGAGGGCGGCCGGCAGCACGGCCGCCACGCCCCAGCGCCGAGTCAGTTTCGGGTTTCGATTCGCCGCGCCTGCGCAAAGGGGGCCGGGCTCGGCCCACCCGGGGCCCGCCTGCGCGCGCTCCGCCCCCGGGCTATGTAAGGCGGCGCCCAGTGGGGTCGCGTCACCGCTACACTCCGTGTCCCTCCGCGCAGGCGGGCGGCCCCGGAGAGCTGGTGCTGTGACGGCGGCGCCCCCTCCTCATCATGGTGAGCGGGCGCGGGAAGGCCGGGAGGGGAGTAAGCGGACCGGGCCGGGGTGGCACCGTAATGGAAAACGGGAGTATTGGGGAATTGGGGAGAGGCAGTGGTATGCAAATGAGGACCCGACGTTCCGGAGTTGAGTCGGGGCTTTCTTGGCTGTCCGTTACAGGCCTGAGGTAGGGGTGGTGCTGGGAGAGTGGGGAGTGCGGACGGCGCTGGAGGAGGAAGGGGACCGCTCTGCGGAAGGTGCTGCCCCGGAGCAGACCCGGCTGGCGGGTGGGCCGGGGTAGCGTGCGCTGGGCCCGCGCTGGGCCGGCGTTCGGCGCCCTTCCCTGCCCAGGGCCTTGTCTGAGATGAAGGTACGCCAGCTGAGCACTCAGGGTGCTGGCGGGAGGTGGGGCCTCCCGGTTTAGAGGAGAAGGCGCTGTACAGTAAAAACTATTGTCACCTGTGGGTTTTAGCAGGCAGGAGAACAAGTGGCTCAGAGAGGTGCTGCTGACACAGAGCAAGGGGCGAGCAGAGCTAGGCCCTGGACGCAGGTGCCCTGAACCGCCCAGTCCTGGGGCAGGCACAAAGACCACGGCTTTGTGGGGGGCCCAAGGGAGAGGAGGAGGAGGTGGCAGGCGTGCTGAATGAAGCCCTTTGTCTAGCGCTCCCCTGCCCTGCCCCCCGCCAGCCCTTCTGTGGGACCATTGTCCCCCCATCCCAGACAAGAGAGTATTATCTGTCGCTGGCATTGTTGGGGGAAGGGAGGCGGTCTTTGGGTGACCCTTCTCCACCCTCACCCTGCTCTGTGCCCTCGGGGCCACGGCTGCTGTGGCTTTGCCCAGACATGGAGCCCCCCACCTCCAACGAGGTCATCCTTAATAAGTGCCAGGAATATAAAGTTAGGGTTCACTCCTAGAAACGCAGGCTTCAGGCCCTCCCCTGCACGCACTTCCAGCACCGTTTTCCTTTCGAGGTAGCAGCAGTGGGCGATCCTTGAGGGTAATCCTTGAGGCTACGGTCCTCACGAGAGCGAAGAGTTTAGGAGCGCTCAGACAAGCATCTCTCTCCACCCTGCAAAGCCAGAAGCCATCGGGTCTCAAGGAGCGAGGAGAGACGGTCCAGCAACCCAAGGCTTGGGAGGGTGCCCAAGGCACCAGGGGTGCCTGTCAATCAGGGCCGTAGCACCTGAGCCAGCTGGGGTTCCCGGTTAGAACGAGGCCAGAGACAAGGAGGCGAAGCTGGCGGGGTGGCCCCGGGTGACCTGGCTGATGTCTGTCTCCCCCTCCTCACACAGAATAGAGGCTTCTCCCGAAAGAGCCAAACGTTCCTGCCCAAGATCTTCTTCCGCAAAATGTCATCCTCAGGGGCCAAGGACAAGCCAGAGCTGCAGTTTCCCTTCCTGCAGGACGAGGAGACGGTGGCCACCCTGCAGGAATGCAAGACGCTCTTCATCCTGCGCGGCCTGCCCGGGAGCGGCAAGTCCACGCTGGCCCGGGTCATCGTGGACAGGTACCGGGACGGCACCAAGATGGTGTCCGCCGACACCTACAAGATCACCCCCGGTGCCCGGGGGGCCTTCTCCGAGGAGTACAAGCGGCTGGACGAGGACCTGGCTGCTTACTGCCGCCGGGACGTCCGGGTCCTCGTGCTGGATGACACCAACCACGAGCGGGAGCGGCTGGAACAACTCTTTGAGATGGCCGACCAGTACCAGTACCAGGTGGTGCTGGTGGAGCCCAAGACGGCGTGGCGGCTGGACTGTGCCCAGCTCAAGGAGAAGAACCAGTGGCAGCTGTCAGCCGACGATCTGAAGAAGCTGAAGCCTGGGCTGGAGAAGGACTTCCTGCCGCTCTACTTCGGCTGGTTCCTGACCAGGAAGAGTTCCGAGGGCCTCCGCAAAGCCGGCCAGGCCTTCCTCGAGGAGCTGGGCAACCACAAGGCCTTCAAGAAGGAGCTGCGACACTGTAGGTGGCGGGGTGGGCGGGTGGGGGCAGTTAGCCTTATTCGTAAGCCCCTCTTGCTGGGCACAGGGTGCTGCGTGCACGGGACCGTTGTTCTCAAAGCACTGGGGGAGGCAGGGGGCTCACCTGGTACCGGCAGAGGCCGCTTTGGGTGGTGGACGCTCCGTGGGTTATGGGAGAGGCGTCTGCCAGGCACCTTGCCTCTCACCGCCCCCTTCCTGCCCTCTGCTCCCCATCTGCGCTCTCCCAGCCTGGATCTAGGCCACTGACCCCGTCTTAGAGGTGGGAAAAACAAATTACTTACTGCCATAGCAAGAAGTACATCAACATTTCGTAAAAACTTGGAGGGAGAATCTGGTCCGATGTTTTCAAACTCATTTTTAGCAGCAGAACTTTTCTAGAATAGAATATGCCATGCAGCCCTAAGCTGCAGAAAAATTACAACTCGGACTATTGTGACTCCACTGGCGATGGTTCCCAGGCCTTGAGCTATCCAGCGCACCTCCTGTGGCATCCCACAGCTCCAGAGAACAGTCTCCCTAGTCTAGCCCCTCGTTTTTGCAGATGGGAAAATGCCCAGAAGGGTTGCGAGGTTTGCCCAAAGCTGTAGTGAGAGCTCAACTCAGTTGCCTCTAGAGGGGCCTCCCCTTACTGGATTGGACCAGGGCTCGCTCCTGCAGGGCCTGTTTGCTCCATCGAGAGGGGAGGTTTGGGATAGGGAAGGACCCTGGTGGCCCTCCCTCTCCAGTGGCCCATTGGGGAATATGTCACCCACTCCCACTAATCATCTGTTACTTCCTTTAACTCATTCCTAGCTCCCCCTGATTTTAGACTATCTTCATACTTGAAATATCCCCACCCGTGTTTCTTTGCGTTGTCAGAGGTAATTTGTGCCGGTATAAGTTCTCAGAGAACTCTTATCTCGGCTCCTAAAATTCAAATGCTGGGAAACCAGGGGAACTGTGGTGCCTGCACCAGCCGGGCGTGAGCCCTGTACCTGTGAATAGCGTGACAGAGAAGCTCCCAAGGCAGGGCTCCTAGTTAGAGCTGGTTCTGCCCTGGAGATTGCCTCTTGAAGCTGCTTTTACCATTAAAAACTGGGATCCTTCTGCCCAGGACACAGCAGGAGAAATGTAATGGGCCACAAACAAGGCCTGCCCTCAGAGTAGAGGTCTCCCTCCCCTGTGGAGGGTGAGCCACGTCCTTCACAGGGATTCAACCCTGGGGGTAAACAGGAAAAGCCTAGCGACTCTGAAGCTAGCCACAAGGCTTAGAGTCTGGAAATTGAGATCACAGATACCCCAAGTCTCATCGAAACTACCAGCCACATAATGTCATCCTGTTATCTCACCAGGCCCATTATAGGCTTTCTTCCACCAAACGAGGCTGTAAGCTACGTATTACTAGAGTGACCAGGTAACTTCTTGTTCAAGTGGCCCCTGAGTGAAATGGGGCACGACTAATAGTTACCTAGGTGGTCTTGGGAAAACTGGGATGTGTGGTCACCCCCAATTGTATTTGATTGACAGATTAGGGTCAATCACTTGCCCCAGGTCCACAGGCTTGGAAGTGGGCTGGATGTTAATTATGCTGTTTCTGGCTCCTTCCGTTATACCACACAGTTCCCAACCTCTTTTTTCTTTCTACCCCATTTTTCATGACCTGCTTCCCTCTTTTCAGATGTGTAGCTAGCGAAGTTCAGATTCCCTTGGCATATGCCACCTACCCCTGGGTTACAAGTGCCTTAGTTTTCACGTCTGGGTAAGAGACGTAAAAATCTGCAGAACATAAAGCAGGGAACTTATATCAACACCTATTCATAGCTCCAAAGTTGCTATTAATTTGACCAACTAATGAATGGTAGTGGATTGCTCAATTATAGTGGATTGCACATTTATACTTAATGTCCGATTTTTTTCCTCTGGGTCTCCCATGGTCTTGGTGATAGATGTCGCAGTGCCCCTGCTCTCCCGCCCTGACTGCCCCACTTTCTCTCCCTTCAGTTGTCTCTGGGGACGAGCCCAGGGAGAAGATTGAACTGGTCACCTACTTGGGGAAGAGACCCCCGGGCGTGCTGCACTGCACAACCAAGTTCTGTGACTATGGGAAGGCCGCTGGGGCAGACGAGTACGCCCAGCAGGATGTGAGTGCTCCTCGGGGACAGCTGGCTGAGGTGGGGAGAGGGCAGGGCCTTCTGGAGATGGGTACCGGCTCAAGGCAGGGACCACAAACCAGCCAGCCTCTCAGGAAAAGAGGCGGCTCCATCCCCAGCTCGCCGCAGCCTGTGTAGTGCCCCCCAGGGCCTGCCCATCAGAGCCTGTTCCTTCTGCAGTTGCGCAGAGAATGCTGGTTGGCAGCAGCTCCTCCTCTGGCCTCGAAGCCTGTGTTCAGTTCCAAAGGCTAGAAGTCCCTTACCCCCAGTCTGAGGCCTGGCTGTGCCCAAGTGGGGAGTGTCGACAGGGAGGCTTATTGGCTTAGGGGTACCAGCCCCATCCCTGCCACACAGCCCAAGTCTCCCACCCACAGCCTCTGACATGGGATCCTTAACCACCGGGCGTGGCCGACTCCAGCCTCCTCCAGGTTGCCTTCACAGCAAGGCCCTCCCTGACCCTCTGCCAGCTCCCCCACTTCTCTGCCTAGGTTAACGCAGCCATTTTACTTGTTTATTCATGGGTCTCCTCCCGCATGAATGGAAGCTCCCTGAGGGCAGCACTATTTACAGTGTGGTTCACCTTGTATCCCTAGCACCTACCACAGCTGCATGAATGAACACAGCACTTTCACTCCCATCTCTAACTGTTCATTCATTTAGCAATGTTTATTAAGCACCTGTTATGCAGTAGACACTGTTAGGACCAGCGGTTGTGAGCAAAATAGGGAAGATTTTATGGTCAAAATCGGAGAGATGGGCTTTTTCAGAGAATCAGATATAATTAAGCCAAAGTGTATGGAGTAGATTTTGATCAAAGTCCTTTATTTCTGACCTCACCCCACCCTCCAGGATACTGCCTGGATACCAGGGTGCTTTTACAGGGTGAGTCTAGTAGTAACGACAACAGCCCTCGCCAGGCTCTTCTTTAGTCCTCACGCTGAGGAAGGTTCTAGCCTCAGCTCTCTCTTACAGGTGAATGAGCCCTGAAGCTGGGGGGTGGGGAGCCCGGCCTGAGCTCAGGAAGCCTTGCGTCTCACGCCTGCTCTCTCCTGCCTCTCTGGCACCTTCATTTTTTCAAGCAGCCTGGACAGTGTCAGTGGACAGACATCCTCCCGGCACACGGCCATGGATGTGGAGGTCTGCGGGCTCTGCTCGGTGGCACTCACTGTCCCTCTCTCGATGCCGCCACCTCCAGCTCAGTCCTCTGTCCTCTCTCCACAGGTGGTGAAGAAATCCTACTGCAAGGCCTTCACGCTGACCATCTCTGCCCTCTTTGTGACACCCAAGACGACGGGAGCCCGGGTAGAGCTGAGCGAGCAGCAGCTGGCCTTGTGGCCGAACGACGTGGACAAGCTGTCCCCCTCGGACAGCCTGTCGCGGGGCAGCCGCGCGCACATCACCCTGGGCTGCGCGGGTGATGTGGAGGCCGTGCAGACGGGTATTGACCTGCTGGAGATTGTGAGGCAGGAGAAGGGGGGTAACCGCGGCGAGGAGGTGGGTGAGCTCAGCCGGGGCAAGCTGTACTCCTTGGGCAGTGGGCGCTGGATGCTGAACCTGGCCAAGAAGATGGAGGTCAGGGCCATCTTCACGGGGTACTACGGGAAGGGCAAGGCTGTGCCCACACGGGGCGGCCGCAAGGGTGGTGCCTTTCAGTCCTGCACCATCATCTGAGTGTTCCCGGGCCACGGGCCCCTGCTCTTTACAAGGGAATGGGGAGGAGAGGGAAGCATCCCTCTGCTTATTTTTGGTTTAAGATTTTTTTTTTTTTTTTTTTTTTTTTTACTCAGAGTTAACCTTCTTGTAACTTTTTAAACACTTGTAAAATAACTGCTCGTTTTTCCTGCCCACCCGCTTCCCCTCTAACGCTCAAGCTCTCAACACAAGGGAGTGGGTAGGCGCCATTCAGGAACCCGGACCAAAGCTGACGAGGCTGGGCCGAGTTGGGCCTGTACCGGAGCCACAACCCCAAGCCCCGCTTACAGTTGCTGGGCCCCTAGGCCCGCTGCCCCACACAGGGCCAGCTAGTGGGGAGGGACACCCCAGCGCTGCTCGTACTCGCGGGGTGGTCACCACGGCCACAGAAGACTAGTGGTGGATTTGAGACGGGATGATCCCTGGGCTTTGACCCCATTTCTTAATCAGTGTAGCCCTAGGAAGCCTGGGCTATTTACCGGGGTAGAAAAGGGGTTTTTACCTTCCACCTTTGGTCCTAAGTGCCTGTCCCCTCCTCCTCACACTGTAACGAGGTAACAGTTTGATACTAGGGGAGAAAACAATAAGCAGCAGCCACATCCCAGGCTGGCTACAGGTCTCACCCCAGGAAGCGGGAGGGCTGCCATCCTTCCAGGGGCGTAGCTCTGCCGTGTGGGCGGGGAGATCAGGGCCAGAGACAGCGCCTCGGTGGGAAAGCTCCGATCTCGCTGTCCGCGCAGCCCGTCTTGCCTCCTTGGTGCCTCCGGAGGCCTCTGTGCCTCCACTAAAGGGGGTCAGTGGGTACCAAGAGCCAGTGGAGTGGCCCCCGGCTGTTTCGCGCCAAGCCCCACCCGGTGCCTCTGGGAAGGGGCTTTTAACATCGCTGCAGGTGCTGTGGTTCCTGGGGTGCCCTCCGCTGCCCTCTGCTCAGTAACAGGGCCTTGCTAATCGGGTTGTCACTTGACAGAAGTGCCCAGGATTTTAGTTACTATCCTGGCTTTGCCCAACCTCAGCAACTTGTAAGACTGATAATGAAATAAATCGTGTTAATCCTAGCTGCGTGCAGTCTCTCTCACCCTCTATGCCCAGCTCAGTCTTCCCTGGGGCAAGGGCAGGACTGCCTTTGTCCCCCAGCTTGGGGCCGTCGGTCCTGTCTCCCCTCTGCGGGCCAAGCACAGCTGTGGCGAGGCTGGGCAGTGGAACAGTGTTGGCTTTCATGAGGCGGCAGAAGGGAGAGAGGCTGGTCTTGGATGCACACAGGCAGCGGGAGTTGGCTGGTGTGAGGGACGCGGAGCACAGAGCTGCCACCCCCCAGCAACTGGGCACAGGCCCACAGGTGTGCCTGCGTTCTCTAGGGAAGGCCACCTTAAGATCAGCGCCACTTCCAACACAAGGGAAGAGCTGACTCTTCCGAGCCAACAGGGGCCTGGATGGCCACATGGGAACTTCCCAGGCCTAATGCAGTCAGCATTTCAGCGCGGCTTTGGCACTAAAGGGGGAAGACTGAAAAGAAAGGGCAGAGGCTCAGATGGACGAGAAACAGCTATTTGGGCCAAGGTCCTTACCCAGCCATCTCTACTTACCAAAGCACCCAAAATCTGAGCTTCAGCCAAAGCTTCAAGTGTGTCTACCTGGAACTGAGATTATTCACCACAAACACAAAGCTTGACCTGAACAGCATGACATATACCACTGCTTCCTCCCCCAGCTTGCCTCCCATACAGGAAGGGACACCAGTGGAGAGAAGGCAAGGGGCGTTTGCCAAGAATGGTGTTTCCAGCTAAGTGAGCTGATGTTAGCGCCCAGATCCCTGTGCCCAGGAGCTGCCTGTCCCACTTGGAAGGGGTCTGAGGGTCAAGAAGGCAGGATTTTGTCCTTGTCACCATCGCCCTCAAGCAGTGGGAACTCTGAGAGCCCATGTAAACCTCTGAGTTAGCCCAGTCTGACACCTGGCACCCACTTCGGACACATGCAGCTTCTAGTGATTTCTGGTGGCCCTACCGTAAAATGTGTTTTCTGAACTCGCTGCCCCATGACTGACATCAGGCTGGGCACGGCAGCATCCCCAGGGCCTGCTCAGCACTCCCGTGCTAAACCGATTTGGGGGCAGCCAGCACCCCACCTGCCCCCAGGTGCCCTCACCCCTCGTGGGATGGCTTGCTGAGCCTAAAGTCCACGTGGGCATCAGCTCCGTGCTGGGGGCTCAGCTCTGGCCCACTGACTCTGGAGTGACACAAAGCAGCTGCCAGAGCAAAGTGCCAGAAAGGGTCAAAACATTTTATTCTCTTAATTTTTTTTTTTTTTTTAATAAACAGTAAAACAAAAATTCACAAGCTGCCCTGTCCACCCCCCACCTCCCTCCCCTACCCGCAGTCTTCGGCGCTGGCTCCCTTTCCTTCACCCCACTCACAAAGACACCGGGTATCCAACTGAGAAAACGAAGCTGCTCTAAGTACGTGGATCATAATGAAGGGAGGAGGTGAACTGTGTCCACATTCGAGGTTAAACTGAGCAAGTCTGCATTTTCTGGGTTCTGGATGGTTTCATTAGCCAAATTGAAAAAAGAAATTCCCTGGACCAGATGCTGTAGGGAAAAGAAAAGCTTGTTAGCTGGCTCTGTGAATTTTCTGGGGGAAGATCAGTTTGCCCTGATTATGGAGAGTCTTTAAGGGCTACTTCAAACAGAAAAACCTCTAAGGGTATCAAACAGGCTGGGCCTTGGGGTGTAGGAGGGAGGATGCAAGCAGGTTGTACGTGCGTAGTTCTAACACCGTCACTCTTGCAGAGAAGCTCCGGTACTAGGGAGCTTAGAGACGTCTCCCTGACCCTGTGCAGGTGTGCCCGCAAACCCCTCCTCCATCCTCGGCAGCACCCTGTCCTGCTGTCCTGCTGGACGAGAATTCTGCTGCCTCCACTGTTGGGCCCCTAGTGCTGCCTAACTGGGGAGTCCTTGTGTCGGTTTGTGGTATGGGAACTCAGGCACACCCACCTTCAAAGCTGAAGCCCCCAGGACCGCCAAAGAATGCCTTGAAGATATTGTTTGCATCAAAATCTGCGGAGCAAAGTGAGAAGCAGAGAAGGCACAAAAAGGTGAAAAAATTAGAAGTGTCTGAAGAGGAACTTACGAGAGACCCATTCTCTAATGGGTCTCCAAAGCTTTCCCAGATAACATCACTTCCCTCCTCTCCCCAAACTTCACCGACGAGAGGCGATCCCACTCCTGGGATGTGTTCCCTTCTTCCAAGCATGGTCCCAAAGGAAAGCTTTCTTTGCCTCAACCCACTTCACTGAGCCTTCTCAACAACTGGAAATGCCATGTGCGCTTTACGACGTAAGACTTTCTCCACACTGTCTCCCTATAATGCTGGGGCTGCTACTGAAAGGGCTAAAATGTTCCACTTCAGTGCTACTAAGACTGTATATAAGAATGAGACCTATGATTTATTGCGTTTGATGCCATACTCTGTCTACACTGTATGCCAGAAAGAAAGCTATAGTTTACTAAGCACCTACCAGGTGCCAATCACGGTGCTGGGTACTTTGCATACATTATGTCATTGAGTACCAATTTATACTCAACAAAACCTAAGCAGAAGCTCAAGTAACTTGCCCAAGATCACGTGGCCAGTGAAAGCAACAAAACAACACTGCCAACTCCTGTATGCCTCCAGCGCCGTGCTTTCTTCACCAGGCCACAGCAGGTCTCACATCCCCAGTCTGCCTAACTCCCTAAGCTGCACAGGATTTACCTCCACCAGCCAATCCCACCCACAGGCACATCGTGTCCAAAAGTGCATCTGTCTCTGCCTGTGTATCTGCTCCTGTTCCCGGGTCCCCCGGCTCCGGGAACAGCCCCATCAGGTCGGCTGGGCCAAAGCCGCTCTGGACTGCGTCCTCTGCCTCTTCCAACATGTTCCGCAGCCACTCCTGGTGATTCTCACACCGTCTCCCGACTGTACCCTCTGATTCTCTCCTGGTGATTCTCACGCCGTCTCCCGACTGTACCCTCCGATTCTCTCCTAGTGATCGTGTCTTCCCTCCTCCTCACCCTTTCCAAACCAGCTCGCCTCACTGCCATCACAAAAGTATCTCCAGAGCCTAAATCAGGTCCATGGCTCCCCGACTTATATCCCTTCAACAGCTTTCGACTGCTTACAACTCTTCTCAACTGCTGGGCAGAGCAATGTTTATTATTGGTAAACCTAGGGGTTTTTTTTTGGGGGGGGGCAGGGCTGCACCTCGCAGCATCAAAATCATGCCCCCTACAGCGGAAGCGCAGAGTCCCAACCACTGGACCGCCAGGGAAGTCCAAATCCACACACACACACACACACACAACTGGCAAGGTCAGAACTATCTGTATAGCATCATCAACCTTATTTTAAATTCCAATAGATTTTCTCAGTGTAAGAGAAAGGGTTGGCATCAGAGGCAGTGGTCTGAGAACTGCATAGTTCAGGGCTTCTTTTATCTCCAGCTAAGCTCTCAGTGGGCAATGATGCTCACGGCTGCGCTTCACTACATTCTAAGTCTTCTGGGGAAACTGAAGTCTGTGGGGGCTTACAGGAATCTGTGAGACGCATAAATATCAGTCAGCAAACACTTTGCAGTGGGGGAAGAAAGAACTTCCAGCCAGAAGGACAAGTCCACATCCTTTCCTGTAGCCTCTAAGGCCTGCTGAGGTCTGACCCAGCTTCTGTGCAGTTCCCACGGCTCTGTGCCTCGAGCACCCTCTATCCTCCTAGCCGAGCCCCTGGCAGCTCCCACAAGGTGCTATGCTTTCTGCACATCCAAGCCTTCCCTTGCTAGTGCTGACCTCCTTGGCACCCACTCTGCACCCCTGACACCTGCTATACTTTACTGCCCTCGTTGGACTCCATGTCTATTAGACCAGGGGTCAGACTTGGCCTATGGGCCAGAGTTTGCAAACCCCTGGACTGTGGGTTCCCGGACGTCAGGGAATCTGTTTGATTCACCTTTGTTATCTTCCACACCCGTCAGAGTACCTCACACATTACAGGTACTCATCAGAGTGCACTTTACAAATTGTGGAGCATCACTGGCTGATTACCTAAGACTCTCTCCCTCTGGAGTGTCTTTAGAAAAAACGTCAACGTTCCGCAGCTGTCAGATTCATCCTAGGCTGCCCCAACCAACTCCCAACTCACCACCCATATTCATGCCCTCTTCATCCAGGTCTTGCCCACTGTCATATCGAGTCTTTTTCTTGGGGTCGGAGAGAATGGTAAAAGCTTCTCCGACTTCCTTGAACTTTTTCTCCTCCTCCTTCTGAACTTCAGCACTGGCTCCACTGTGCCGATCTAAAGGGAGGAGTATGGGAAGAACTCAGAGCCTCAAGAAAACAAAGTCTGAGAGAAAGACCACATTATGCCTGATTTTAGAATCTGGTACTTCCCAAATTTGGAGGGTATGGAACTGAGCAACACCTTATTCCAGCTCAGCAGCCTCTCTGAGGCTTTCGTGCTGGACTGAGCTTGGCGGCGGCCGGCCCACCCTGCTCTCCCCACTGAGCCCCCTCCCCACCCGCTCTACCTGGATGGTGCATCAAGGCTCGTTTCCGATAAGCCTTCTTGATTTCGTCCTCAGAGGCATTCTTGTCTACTCCAAGAATCTTGTAGTAATCTTTCCTCTTACTCTTCTTCAGTTCCAGCTGTGCATTTTTTAGGAGCTGTTTGTGTTCTGGAGGAAGACATCTGGCGTCAACGGACGCACCTGATTCTGGCTTCCCTTACCAGGCCCCGGCCAGATGCCCTGGAGTCAGGAGCCTCATTAACCATACCACGGGCTTTTACGGTGTTTTCTTCTGGAGATTAAAAAATCTACTCCTAGGTATGTTCTTCACATTGGCCTCATCACACAGAAAAGGAAGTGAAAGTGACAGGGAGGACTGGGGACCAGAAAACAGGTGCCTTGTCCCACTCTCGGGGTCTCTGCTCACTTCTTCAAATAAGCTCCAGGTTCATCCCTGAATCAAACTACTCCTATGTCCAGTTTTAGGACCTACAAGTCAGACCACACAGTTCCCTGAGACACATGCTCTCCAACTCCTTTACCTTTTGTTTTCTCCGTCTGATATACTTTTTCATAGTCCCGTACTGCTTCTTCGTACTGTTCTGTGTCCATATAACTGAGAAGGAAACACAGGGCAGTGCAGCGACATGAATAGCAATGGCCGTCAGTATCAGTCCAGGGGAAGAGGCACGGCTCAAGCAAGAGACACACACTTTTGGTTGAGATGCTTCATGAAACAGGAGTCCTTAAGCTAGCCATGAGAAAAATGAACTACCAATTCCTCAAGAGAAAGAGAGAGAGAGGTCTCATGCCACTTGCACCTAACCAGCAAAGTTATATTCTGCTCTGAGCAGACAGCAACCAAGGGGAGAAAGTTCCTTCTGATTTCACTCAGAGCCACCGAGAGGCATCTGGATCACCTCATGAGAGACAAATGTGAAGGTACCTACTTGACTACTTGGGACTGAAACACAGGAGAAAAACTATCAAGTGAGGTCAATGGATATGGAAGAGCTTGGAAGCAGAGAGAGCCATAAACATGCGGGGCCAGCTCCAATCCAGAGTAGATGTAGGATTCGTCGGCCACTAGAAGGATCAAGTTCAAGGTGGTGGCTGCTGGCAAATGCTTCCATTAAGACTAATCCATCTGAGAGATGTAGGTTAATGAGATAGAAAAGGAGACTGTAAACACAGGCTTGCTTCTATTTCCATAGCACAGAAGAATGGAGGGCCCCTGGCCCAAGATGGGAGGAAACAAGCTTGACAGGCTGATCGCCAGACCTTTTAAGTGTCTCCTCCACAGAAGTAAAGTGGCATTTTCCTGATAATATCACTGGCTCCAAGACTGGCCTACCGATTAAACAGACTCTGGTAGCCGTTCCAGACAGTCACCATCAGCTGGGGAGGGGCAAGTGACCATGCAGTGCAGCTAGCCACTGCACAAAGAGGTTCAATTTATTACACTGCCGCCACACGAGCCGATCTCTGCAAACATCACAGAGCCCCACCCGGCTTAGAGGCCAGAGCAGGGGGAGCATCACCGATGTGGCTGGCAAAAGTGAAGCCCAACATCTTAGGCATCTCTGATTTTCTGGCCACATCTTGATTAATGACTTTTAAAAAATGGTGACAAAACCAATGCCCCACAGACGCAAGGCACGAATGCTACTAGGAGTACAGAGAACCCATTTGCAGGATGGAGTATAATAACATAAACTGAAGTAACAGAAAACTAGTAACTGACCGCTCTGGGTATAGAAATGATGTGAGAAACAAGCTACCTGGTGGACTTACCAGGCCCTACATAATGTACTCAATAAGCTTGTATTAGTGATTTGCATTTTTACTTCACACTTTTTGTAATTCAAGGACATCCTTACATTATTTTTTTTTAAGTTGAAGAAAAAGTAGAAAAGTAGAGCTTTAGGGCAAACGGAAAACTCCAGCCCATCATGGGAACTGTAGCAAAGATCTGGCCTCTCCCCACCTACAGGGGCGAGCTGAGGCGGACGGGGGCAGCCGTCAGGGCTCTCGTAAGGCTCTGGCCTGAGCTCATCTCCAGTCCTTCTCGTCCATCCCAGCTGCCTGAGGGGACTGCCGCCCAGCCCTCAGCCGACTGTGCCCAACAGTGCACGCTGTCCTCTGCGGCAGGATCTCATGGCAGAGCCACTCAGAGAACACAAAGATAAGGAGCTATCTGATGAAAGCAATTCCTGATTTTTATTTATGGCACATATGAGAAACAAAATCCTTCATCCCATTACCCTCCGAACAAATCCAGAATTTTCTGTTCTCTTCCCAACCCTGTTCAAGCACTACAGAGTGTTCCATTGAGCTGATACAGTATTATGTATCCAGCCACCCCCTTCCCACTAGACATCTAGGTGAGATTCTCCCCTTATGCTATTACAATAACACTGCAGTAAACATGTATATAGCACTTTGTGTCTGATCAAATAAGTCTTTAGCTGGGTCAAAGGGTATGCTGTCGTCTTCCATGTGTGTCTGCAAGTGGTTTGAAAAGATGAGATGACTGACAGTTGGTCTCACAGAATCTGTAATATAATTCCGTGTATGTTTGTTGGACAGATTTAGTCATCTACTTAGAAATTCACTTAAAAAAAAAAAAAAGCACTACCCACAGGAGTTTTCCTGTTTTTTACAAACGTGGATGATTTTGGGAAAAACTAACTGGCGAGTAGCCCATGCTCTGCACCAGTGGTGAGACTGGGGAGCTCGAAGAACTATGGGCTCATCAGGTAGCAGTAACAGCGCCTGTTCTTTGGCTACGCCATTTCATGACAAGGAACGGGATGGGTGTTGGAGGACAGGTATACAACAAATAGGTCTTCCTTTAGGAACTTTAAAGACAGGACATTCTTCTCCGCCTGGGAAATTAACCTGAAAAAAGAAAAGACGGATTTGGGGGAGAGGTCTCTCCTAGCCCCTGCTCATGTTCCGGTCCGGAGAAAAGAGTCTAGTGGGGTCAAGAATAAAATGAACAAGTATGCTGGGGAGCAACCTGACTCTGAAGGCAAATCTGAGCACTAGATCTAGGCAGGAATATCCTGCCTCATAAATCACCTAGTGAGGACAAGGATATTTCCAAAGGGGCTTCCATATACTGCTGGGAGGCTGAGCCAGATTAAATCCCTTCCTATCAAAAGACTGTCTTCCCTAACCCAGAACATACAGGATAGGCACAACTCTCAACTATCACAAGAGATACCTTATTCCTCCTCTTCCAAGCACCATACATTCATTCAACAAAACATTAATTGAGTGAGCACCTACTGTGTGCCAAGCACCAAGCACTATGCCAAGTTAGAGCAAAAGTGTACAACACAAAATAAAATCTCCAAAGGAAATGGATTTGAACTTTAACAAAAGGAATTTGGGTCAGGCATCAGAGGAAACTTACTGACCGTGAGGGGCGTAAGACACTGGCATGGGAGACTGAGGGAGCTTGTGCAATCTCCTTCGCTGGAGGTCTATAAAGATAGTCTAGGGCTGGAACAATCCCACCTAGAGGCAGGGGGAAGGACCAAATGACCTCACAACATCCCTGGGTCTGCTTCATCATCCATAATGCAATTCCCCTGGCAGGCCAGCAGCAACTCCCTCTTCCCCCCACCCACCAGAGGAACTTACCACTGAGCTCTTCTCAAGTAGGCTTTTATATAAGTGTCATCAAGCTTCACTGCATTTGTGCAGTCTTCTATTGCATCATCTAGTTTCCTAAGCTTCAGGAAAAAGAGAGCAGTCATACTTCACATCTTGGGTGACTGAGGGAGCCCAGAAGCTGTGGGCATGGCTTCAAAATTCTAAGAGGATCGATCAGTCATGCTGGCCCCCTAACCGCCACACTCATTCTTGGTCACTGGAAAGCCAGTATCTCATAGGGCTAAGGACACCACATTCAAAATTGGTGTCTTTTCTAAATGATGGAAGCAAAGCACACTTATCTGCAAGGATAAACCACCTCTTACCATTCCAGGTCAGTGCCCAGCCAAGACATGGGAAGAGTAAGGGTGGTTCTTGCCTCCTGTTCTTCCAGAGGCCAACTGGAGGGACCAGAATTACTGTGACTTTTAAACTACTAGGACTCTGCAAGAGCAAGGAGCCTGTCCTTCTTTCTGACAGTTGTGTGGGACAGAACTTAGGACATTTTCAGCTGAGCGTGGTGACCATCAGTTATGCTGGAGAAAAAAACTAAGCCTGCCTCATACTCGAATTTCCTCCAAATCACTCCTAAAAAAGAAATAATCACTTGCTTAGGCAAAAAGAAGCAATACTTGCTTTAAAAATTGTCCCAAAGCCTCTAGCCATTCTTTTACTGGAAGAAAGAAACTTGAAGAACAGGTGGGAATATCCTTCCAAACTGTCCCTCAAGTGCCCCTAAATTCCACAGAAAAAATAAAAGCTTGCCTCTCAGAAGGAAGTTCCTAACAAGCTGAAATATCAGCCTTTTCTCATCTGGCTTACCCTCATTGGGCAAATTTCCCAAGACCTCTTTGTTGGCCCTTAAAAATATCTCCATAGGCCCCAAGCCCCAGACCAAGTGCTTACCTTGGAATTAACCGTACCCCGATTACAGTAGAGTTTAGCATTTGTTTTTATATTATTGGGGTCTATCCCCAGGGCTTCTGTGTACAGTTCATATGCTAGCTTGTAATTTCCTTCTTTAAACGCTTTATTCCCATCTTCCTTCTTTGCTTTAAGTGCTTTGGCATTCTACAGAGAAAAGCAAGGGGAGGTCAGTTCACATCCAGAAAGCCTCATCTGAGAGGCCACTGCACAGAGAGGCCAGAATCTATTTTCAATTTCTTAGATCCCAGCGGTTTAGCATCACATAGCCCTCCACCCTACCCAACCCCACCACCTGGGCTATTTGTTGCTCATTGGTGCTTCCTACAGAGTGGACAGGGGAAACCAAGATTTATAAAAGAATACCAATGAGACCTGTGTTACCCAGGGTTTACCTCCACTCCCCAGGATAAGCATTACTATCTTTTCTTCACTGAAGGAAGAAAAAAAGAAAAAACACACTTAGATATATTAAAAGGATCTGACCCTATAGATCACATTTACCTTTAGGCAAATAAAAGTTGTCCTGAAATAATTTCTCATGAAAGGATCAAGCGTCCTGGCAAGGAGGGAGGAAGTGCTACCACATTCCCTGTGATTCTAAAACCTTCCACCTTAACTCTTAAAGGCTCACAAAGAAAGCTTTCTTTCCTACCCAGATCTGGTGCCTAGAACTTACTCTGCAAGCAACGCAGGCCTTCTCATGGTCAGGAGCCATCCGGAGAGCTTGGACAAAAAACTGAACCGCCTTCTCAATACAATCTTCATAATAAAGGCAAAGACCTCGTACATATAGAGCATCGGCATTGGTGGAATCCATTCGTAAAATGTCACTGCAATAGCCAGAAAGGGGCACATTCAGCTGTGGTTTGGGTCTCCCCCACCATTACTATCATTTGGCCAGTTTTTTTCTTGACCATGTGTCTAATATGGAAAGGTAATATCCAAAGGTAGATTCCCAAGCACTCTTCCCAACCTGTCCCCAAATAAATCACCTGTATCTATCCTTATATACTTCTTGTGTCTCACAATCTTTATTAGATCAGGGATTGGTAAATACAGCCCACAGGGCCAAATCCTATCTGCTGCTGGTTTTTGTAAATAAAGTTTTATTGAAATTCAGCCACACCATTCGTTTATCTATTATCTACGGCTGCTTTTACACTACAGTGACTGAGCTGCATTGTTAACAGAGACAACATGGCCTGCAAAGCCTAAAATATTTACTATCCAGCCCTTCAGAGTTCACAAACCCCTTGAGTAGAAAGAAACGGACATTTAAAAAAACAAAAATACACAAAAAAATCTACACATCTCTTCTTTCACATATAGCTCAAGTACCTACTGAACTCCTATATAAATACCTTTGGATTTTCGGTATAATACCCAGTCTAACCTTTGGCTTTAAGTCCCAGGAAGGTCTGATCACCCTGGCTGGCCTACTACAGGACAATATGTTAACTCCTGTTGTAGAGAACTGCCAGACAGCATTCGTCCAGTGGTATCTGGCACTTTAATACAAAACTGGCCTGGGCTTCCCTGGTGGCGCAGTGGTTGAGAGTCCGCCTGCCGAGGCAGGGGACACGGGTTCGTGCCCCGGTCTGGGAGGATCCCACATGCCGCGGAGCGGCTGGGCCCGTGAGCCATGGCCGCTGAGCCTGCGCGTCCGGAGCCTGTGCTCCACGACGGGAGAGGCCACAACAGTGAGAGGCCCGCGTACTGCAAAAAAAAAAAAAAAAAAAAAAAACTGGCCTGACTTCATACCTGGCCACAGACTGTGCTTCTGGATAACGACCCAGCATTGTTAAACATTCTGCTTTAAGGATTTTGAAGCGATGGCAGGCAGGGGCATATTCTAGGGCACGGTCCATGCAAAAAACAACCTATGGGGAAGAAGAAAGCAAATAAGGTTCTTCATCCTGGACTCCAGAAAATGTCTTGACTTTAGTTTGGTCACAGGCAACAGATTCAAAGGGACGTAATACCAGAGTTTAAGAATATACCTGTTTAAAACAATACACAGACACACACACAGACACACAGACACACACACACACACACACACACACACCCTAATTTATTTGATTAAACCACTGAAAATGAGGAGAGCAGCTCCAGATGATAACGATGACAGCGAACATTTACTGAGTACTTTATATATTAACCCGTTTAATGCCCACAACAATTTTCTGAAGCAGGTAATATTAATACCCATATTTTACTGATGAAAAAACTAAAGTACAGAGATTAAGTAACTTGTTCAAGGTCACCAAAGCTTGGACCTTGGACCAAACAGGAATAGAATTTGATCTTAGACACGAAGACTCCAGAGCCTATAACCTGAATCACCATGCTAAGGTGCCTCCACAGGGAATCATATAGATAGTGACTGTGATCAAAACTCACATTCTTCTAGTAGAAATACCATTATTTGCTACTTTGCATAATTCATCATGCTTAGCCTACTAAGTAAGACAAGGAATACCAAAAAGAGAACCTGATAAAGAATCATTGCTCCCTGTATTACTGAAATTGCTCACAGTTCCCTCCTTCCTGTGGCATGAGCCTCACATGGTGGCCACTCTTCCACTTCCACTTTAGTACAGAAATATCTAATAATTAATTTGCTTTCAATAGTCCTAAACTATACCTAACACATTGCTATACAAACCAAAAAGGTTCTCTCTCTCTCACACTCTCTCTCTCTCTCTCTCTCACACACACACACACACACACACACACACACACACACAGCTGAGATTATTTCAGTCTTTCAGCTTCATAAAGACTTCCATATATTCCTATTTTTTCTGAGTTTGCTCTCTGAGCATTCACTTTGGTTTATCTGTTATTCCTGGGAAATCCTTCCTGAATCATATTCTCCTCCAAGAAAAACTGACCCAATGGAGAAATCTGGAGTTAAGGGATACCCGTTCCCTCTAAGAATCTGGTCATAGGGATCAGGAAGAGATGAAGTCTGAAAACTGGAAGCAGAAATAACTCAAATTCCATCAACAGGAGACTGGTTAGGCAATGTAGACATTCATATACTAGAACACTACTATGTGGATCTAAAATAGAATGAAGAAGTTCTGCATATACTAATATGGAAAGACTTCCAAGGCCTATTAAGTGGGAAAAAAAAAAGCAAGGTACAGAACTTTGCAGAGCGTTATTACCTTTCATGCAAGAAAGAAAGAAAGAAAGAAAATTAAGAATCTCTCTTTGTATTTGTTGGGAATTCCCTGGCGGTCCAGTGGTTAGGACTTGGTGCTTTCACTGCTGGGGCCAGGGTTCAATCCCTGGTCGGGGAACTAAGATCCTACAAGGCATGAGGCGTGGCCAAAAAAAAAAAAAAAAAAAAAATTCTGTATTTGTATTTGTTTATGTAGAACAAAACTGTGGCAGTAAATAGAACAAGAACAGTGGTTACCCTAAAGGGTGAGAAATAGGCAGATGGAAGACAAGTTTGGGGGGAGCACTTATCACTGAGTAATTGTTTATACTTTCTAGCTTTTGAACCAAGAACAGCACCTACTCAAATATTTAAATTTAAAAGTAAAGGGAAGTAGGTAAACACCATGAGCTGTTGCACTGGGAAGGCTTTCCGCAGTGTCCACAGAGCAGTGGTGGGGACACCTTTCCTTGAATGGCACAGCTTATGTTCTAAGGACAATATGAAAATGCAGGTACTGAGTAGGGTAGTCATGTGCTAATCTTCCCCTCCTTAAACAGAAAAAGAATTGGGAGGAGAGCAGTCCGTCAAAATGTAAGCAGCCACAACCTGCTGCCTTTGTGACGTTCTGTACAGAGATGGTTCAGCTCATGGTGGGGAGTGTCAGTTGGAGCCTCAGGGCTTCACTTCCCACCCCCACCTCCCCATGACTATGGACAGCTGCAGGCAAAGAAGATCTTTGTTTCTTCCAAGTTCATCTGTTTCCCTAGCCAGGATCATAATTCTTCATTTGTGACATCACCATGAACTACAGTGGGGGTGCTGGGATGTCACAAACAGAGGATTCTGTCACAGACTAGGGATTCTGGCTCCAGGGTGAGCAAGAAAGAAAAGAAACCCAAAAGACCGCCTTTTGAGACAAAGCTTTTGCCTATGCAAACCTCTAAAAATGTGACACGAGGCAGAACTGCTTTCTAAACACACACACAACCAAGTATGAACTGCACTACAAAGACACTGTGGTTATTAAAACCAATGGACAGAAGAGGGACGCTAATAAGTTAATGCTAGGACTCTGTATAAGCTAATCAGATATTACCAAATAAAAGACTGTCACAGTTTGTGACTTAAGAATGATTCTTGGGCTTCCCTGGTGGCGCAGTGGTTGAGAATCTGCCTGCCAATGTAGGGGACACGGGTTCGAGCCCTGGTCTGGGAAGATCCCACATGCCGCGGAGCAACTGGGCCCGTGAGCCACAGCTACTGAGCCTGCGCGTCTGGAGCCTGTGCTCCGCAACAAGAGAGGTCGCGATTGTGAGAGTCCCGCGCACCGCGATGAAGAGGGGCCCCCGCTTGCCACAACTAGAGAAAGCCCTCGCACAGAAACGAAGACCCAACACAGCAAAAATAAATAAATTAAAAAAAAAAAAAAGGAATGATTCTTAACTGTACCCTTTTATCAAGCATTTGAGTACCTGCTACAGAAAGCACTGAGCAAATTCCCACATGTGAAGTAACAACTCCAGTCCTTGGATGATACAATCTTAACTGATCCTGAAAGCTGATCCTGATCAGTGGTTTGGAAGCCTTTTGGGGGCCACTTACCTCCCCTTTTGAAACTCTAGTGAAAGCTACTTCCAAGTCCATCTAAAGAAGGGAATCAGGAATTACTCAGATGAGAGATAACCACTACAAACAAGACTTACAAAGATATCTGGGACTTTGATACCTTTCCCATGTTTCACATAGGTCAATCCCTTTGGCATGTACATTTTTCATGTACTACCACACAGCTCCATAAAGGACAGTAGTGTGCTTCTGTGGAAAGGCTTAACATCAAAAAGGTATGACGACAGGTTACGTACACTATTCAAAAATGTAAAAGGGGCCTCTGTTTTTTATTTATAGCTCCATCTAGATCAAACAAAGCAGGTGTTAAAGCTAGCTCTCATTATTCTAATAAAAATGGGTTATCCAAACCTAATATTTAATTCCAACTGGCTTTTCCTCTACTAACCAGCATACCTTATATCAGAAACAGGAACGAACTCGAGTAACAAACTCATACTGCTTTTTATGATAAAGCGAAATATAATTAAGAAAATAAGAACCTTAACAAAAAAAATTTTTTTAATGTTGATGACGTGGAGCAACAGAAACGCCCATTCATTGCTGGTGGGAATGCAGAATGATACAGTCACTTCTGAAGACAGTTTGGTAGTTTCTTGCAAAACATAACATACTTTTACCATAGGATCCAGCAACTGTGCTTCTTGGAATTAACCCAAAAGAGTTGAAACTTATATCCATACAAAAACCTGCACAGAGATATCCAGAGCAGCTTTATTCATAATTGCCAAAAACTTGGTTGTAACAAAATGTACCTCTGGAATTCTCCTCTGGGGAACACACTGATAATGGGAGAGGCTATGCATGTGCGGGGCAGGGGATATATGGGAAATCTCTGTACTTCCCTCTCAATTTGGCTGTGAACCTAAAACTGTTCTAAAAACAATAAATAAAAGTCTTAAAAAAATAGGGAAAGAAAAGGTCAATGCCAAATTAGAGTGATAACTTACTATTCTAGATCTTCTGTACCATACTACTCCTCTAATTACCTAAAACACACACACACACACACACACACACAGAGAACTTTGTGAGAAAAGTGTACATGAGACTTCCGCACAGTTGTACTTTACCTTCCGAAAATCCCGCTTCTCAAAATCCGTTTCTGCTATTTTCTCATATTCTATGACTGCATTAGCATTCTTGAACTATACGAGAAAAATCATATAAGAGAGTTTTAAGGAAGTTGCAGATTCAACAACCAGAAAAACCAACAAGGACTTGATGAGTTTATTTCAAGAAAATCAGAACCACAGACTTTTCACAAATCAATTTGGTGAAGATGTAGCCGAGACTCCTTAACAGAAAGGTTAAGGCCCAACCTTTACCCTCAGTTTGAACTTAAGGTCAGAAACAAAGGAGCCATGACATAACATACATAAAATAAAAGGCACTGTCAGAGGTTCAGTGAGATTCTCGCTAAATGCATCTAGGAGTAAATTGGGTACATATGAAGATGCAACTAAAACATCTTTTAGCTGCTACCAATTTAATCAGGATCTGAATTCAAATTTTTTAACCTCACTCAAATCAGTTCCTTGACGCATCTGCCCATCCCCCCAGCTATCTCAGAAACCCTCCAAATTTCACAGGTTTTCAAAGCTGTAAATCATATTCAAAATTCCTTTTACAGATAAGGAAGCTGAGGCTCAGAGACTATGAGACTTGCACACCGTCACCCAGGTGTGGCTGATGGCAGGAGTGAGACAAGATTTCAGTTCTGATTCTCAAGTCACTATTCCTCCCAAATATACCACCCTGCTGTTTCTTCTGATACTGATGGCATCAGACCCATACCTCCTGTTGTGCCTGAGCATTTTTGTGATCCAGTTCTAGGGCTCTCTGGAAACTACGACATGCCGCCATGGCATTCCCTAGAGATAGGTGGCATTTGCCCTCTCGTAGATGTCCCTAGAAGAAACACAAAGAGGGAAGAAAAGGAATCATGATTGGCCAAGCCAAAAGAAAATCAACAGCAGCAACACGCATACAAAACCAACAAGGGATGGAGCAGCAGTTCTCAACCAGGGGTGATTCTACCTTCCATGGGACATTCAGCGACGTTAAAGATAGTTTTGGTTGTCACAACTGGGAAGGGAGGAGAGTGCTGCTCACATCTAGTGGTTAAAGGTCAGGGATCTACTGAAAACACCCTATAATGCACAGGATAGTTCCCCGCAATAAAGAATTATCTGGCCCCAAATGTTAACTAACAGTGTCAAAACTGAGAAACCGTGGGCTAGAGGAACTCAACTACAGCAATTCAGACCCCCCCCAAACAGCGCCATTACATACCCGAACAAAACTGTCATCCAACCTCACTGACTGCTGTGCATCTCCAAGAGCTTCCCGGAACTTTCCAAGCATCATCAAGGTGGCTGCTCGATTCCCGTAATAGCTAGCATTTTTAGGACACATATCTACAGGAAAGGCAGAAGAATGTGAAACGAAGTTTAGCATGGGTCACTGCTTCAAAAACTCAGGGGCCGTCTCCCTCAGAACTATATCAAGGCAATCAAACTATAACAGGAATGCTGACATACTCACAGCCAAATTTTTGACTACTTGGACAAATGGACAGCAGCAATGGTGCAACCACTTTACAAAGACAAGTTATTTAAAAATAATTTATACTTAGCTTTAAAGTGCACTGATTATCCTTTATGGGTTAAGGGGTTAGTATATTTGTCTTCTTAATGATTTGTGTTTTATGTAATAAGACAGGAAAATGAATTTGCATTTGTTGAGCTGGGGGTGGGGAGCCTGTAAACAAGTTAGGTGAGAAAAATGCTGGCATGGGATTAAAACATACTGGCAAATTGAGCATGGAGGTAACTAAGACTTGTTAATATCTACAAAGGCCATTTTCTAAGATGGTAAATGAATTGGCAATGGCTGAGATGCATTTAGGTGGGTATCTTATTGCCATATTATCTAGAATTTCTAGAACTGCCTTTAATTTGCCAAATGAAGAACTACCTGCTTGAGCTAGAAAAAGTTATCCCTCACAACAGGGGGCCCCAACCCCCGGGCCGCCAACCAGTACCGGTCCTCGGACTGTTAGGAACCGGGCTGCACAGCAGGAGGTGAGCGGCGGGTGAGTGAGCGAAGCTTCATCTGCCGCTCCCTATCGCTCGCATTACCGCCTGAACCATATCATCCCCCCCACCCCGCCCCGTGGAAAAACTGTCTTCCACCAAACTGGTCCCTGGTGCCAAAAGGTTGAGGACCACTGCCACTAAGGTCATTAAACCCGAAAGACTTCACACAGTAACAGTTATCAACCCACTAAGCAGAGAGGCTACTTCTTAGAGAGGAGCTATTTATAACAGTATTTGGTGGGGGGTTTCCTGGTGGAGCAGTGGTTAAGGACCTGCCTGCCAATGCAAGGGACATGGGTTTGATCCCTGGTCCAGGAAGGGTCTGGGAAGATCCCACATGCCGCGGAGCAACTAAACCCGTGCACCACAACTACTGACTCTGCGCTCTAGAGCCCTCGAGCCACAATTACTGAGCCCATGTGCCGCAACTACTGAAGCCTGGGCACCTAGAGCCCGTGCTCCGCAACAAGAGAAGCCACCGCAATGAGAAGGCGGCACACGGCAGTGAAGAGCAGCCCCCGCTCGCCACAACCGGAGAAAACCCACGCGCAGCAACGAAGACACAACACAGCCAAAAAATTAAATAAAAATTTAAAACAACAACAACAACAACAACAACATTTGGCAAATTACTTTCCAGTGTATCCCTT
Source organism: Mesoplodon bidens (assembly GCF_964165515.1). Taxonomy (NCBI): domain Eukaryota; kingdom Metazoa; phylum Chordata; class Mammalia; order Artiodactyla; family Ziphiidae; genus Mesoplodon; species Mesoplodon bidens. The sequence continues at coordinate 51,515,894 of NC_138179.1, read as the reverse complement.
CTCACCTATGGCTTTTGTATAATAGTTATAAGCTTCATTGTAATCTTTCTTGGCATAGTATGCATTTCCTTGTTCCTTGAAAGACTCTGCTTCCCTGAAAACGAAAGAGAAAGAGAAACACGTTACTATACTATACCCAGGGAATAACCCCTGTCATCTCATGGGAACAATCTTTTGGTCTAGAGCCCCCGGCACATTGAGCTGAAAGTTAATGTGATACTTGAAGGAATTTATAGATTTGTTTGATGGGCTGATGGACCAAAAGGAGGTGCTAATGAACGAATCCAAGTTCTTCAGATGCTATTTTTTGTCACTTAGATACATTCAAACTAAATCCAGAAACCTCTCTGATGTTGCCTGACCTTTCCTCACTACTCCTACCTGTAATCATTCCCCTTAGGACAGGGAAATTTAGACATTCTCTCACAGAGACGGAACTTTTATATTTATTTCCTTTCCACTGTGTCACAACTTCTGCCTCTTTAGCAAACTTAGAAAAAGTCAGTTATAGGTAATGCCGTTCAGGAGCAACTGATTTCTCAATGTGAAATGGGTCATATTCTTGGAGTTTTAATGATTTATTCTCTTGGAAACTGGCTCATGCGTTTGTCACTGGAAGGACAAGCAGAGCAAAAGCAGGTGGCAAAGGTGTTAAAAGCATAGCATATTGGTGTTTAAGATGGAGGACAGAGTCGAGTGACAGCAGAGACCAAGAACCTGGACGACAGGGACATACAAAATACAGACTGCCAGTGCCATGCTCTAACAAGTACCCACCTACCGATGCTCTCCGCCCGTCACATCGATGTGGATACTTAACTGCCTCCTCAACCATCCCTCTAGTACCTTGTATAACCACCCAATGGCGTGGTTATGAATATCAAAAATTTTGCCCTACTCCAAGATCCATTTTTTTGAAGCTGTGCATGAGACAAACTGTACCTTCCAAAAGAAACAATGATATATAATTGCAAATTATATTCTTGACCAAAGAACTAGAATCAAATCAGACATGACCAACAATGTCTCAAAGAACAAACTTGTAACCTCTATCAGAGATACCCAAAATCACTCTAATGACCAACTTGAGTGACAAAGATAATTCTTTACCGAAATGATTACTGCAACATAGCTAAATATCTGGCATTTCTGTTATAAGGAAGAATCTGTTTCTCTTTCTGTCCTCCACACATGCTAAAAGCCCAGTTCAAGGGCTGCCTGAAGTGGGGACAAAAATACAGTTCTTAACCTTGGTGATGGTATAGGAGTTTACAGCTTGATTCCATGGACATCGGCAATGGGGAGATTTGTGATTTTATTTACTCACATATTTTAAACTACAAACTGGTAAAACTACCCTCCTTTTACTGAGGCGATCTCCCTTTCCATTCTTCTCCATCACTGTCCTGGCAAGCCCTATTAACAAGAAAAGTCCGCTAGCAGAAAGGAGACGGAAAATGGGGGATTTCCCTAGTGGTCCAGTGGTTAGGACTCGGCGCTTTCACTGAGGGGGCCTGGGTTCGATCCCTGGTCGGGGAACTAAGATCCCACAAGCTGTGTGGCATGGCCAAAAAAAAGGGAGAAGGAAAATGGAAATGACCTATAAATGTTGACAGATTTGAACTGTGATGGATTTGAGTAATTTTATTACACCAACTGTCACAATGCTGTAAAGAGGCCATCTGCTATTAAAAGTTCTCAAGACGGATCCCCCAACTGCAAGACTTATAAGACCAAGCACAGTCTTTCCACATGCCGAACAACTCTGAATTAAGCCGGGCACTATAAGAACTATGAAGAACCTATCCTTTAAGAGCAGACATGCCAGAAGATTTGAAGAAGGGGCTTCCCCAACACTGGATGTCGGAAGTTGAATTAAACCACTATGAAGAAATGGAGTAGTAAATTCAAAGGCAACAGGCCCAAACTGTACCGGAAAAGATCCAGCCTTCTATTCACTCAGCTAGTGGCTAAGACCACACAAATCCTTGAGGAAAACCAAAGGCATCTGGGCACTTGGATAGACGTTGTATCAGCATATAAAGCTTGTGAGTCAAAGGTGGAACAATCTGTAGAAATACAGAGAGATGCCCTTTCTTTCCTGAAACACTCACTCCAATGGAGGCCATGAGTTCAGCACTGGCTTTCCAGCAAAAGTGTAAAGGATGACTTCTGTGGAAAATCAGTAATTATTACTGAGGCCAGGTACTTTCCATACATTATCTTATCAGGTGAGTTTCATTATTCCCATTTTTCAACAGAGGAAATTAAGGGTTAGAGATTAAAAACCGTCCAGAGGGTCAGGGTGTCAACCCAGACCTGCAGATCCCACAGCTGTGCCCTATCTACTATGCTAAGCTCTTTCTCTCTAATGCTCACCTCTACCTATTGCCTACGACTTTAAAAATTAATCTGTACTGCTAAGAACAATGAATATGAATTTCTTTCGACTAAAACACAAAATAGCCGCAGCGTATAAAATCCAACTCCAGAACTGCAATCTGGATTTAAACAAGCCAAATGACATTCCTAACAATCAGTCACAGACAGAGTAGGGCTCCTTTCCCTTTAAGATGCAAGACCTAGTGAACTGGACTTTGCCTCCCCCAAGAAATGCATTTCATTTTAGTAAATGGTGAGTAGATTCCATTCTAGAGCAAACAAAGCGAGTAATGTAGAGTCAGCCCACAGCAGAGAGAACAAGAAGAATTGTGTTGTGACACGTTACCATGTTTTTAACCTCACACTGCACAGCATCAGGCCAGAATTAGCTATTCCCACACAACTGCCTCATGAAAAGGACTTATTTTCATAGAAACATGGTTGATTAACAGCTGCCTAAACAATGGGCACTTAGTGCTTTTAGACTGAAAGCTTATTTTTTGCCTCCAGGTCCAACGCCCAAAGTGGAGTCCCTCCGTCATCTTGAGCCTCCCCACCAAATACACGACAAGCTTTAACCAATGGGCCTGACCCTGCGAGACCAGCCGAGGAAAGAGTGGATCTTTGGAATCCAGCATGGCAGCAGCAAGAACTGAACAAGGCTGCATCAGGAACAACTCCAGGGCCAAATCCATTCAAGTCCTGCCTGGGAGTCTGAGAAAGGGCTGAAGCGTGTTCAAGCTGCCCTTACAGCAAAGGGACTGAAGGATGAGATGTCAAAGGCGTAGGACTGGAAAAGAAGGAGAAGAGCTGGTTAACACTGGAATTGAGGGCAATCTGGAGGTGGCATCTGTCACTCCACTCACTGCCGGTCAATTCATCTGAGAACCAAGCGAGGTTACAACAAGTACCTAACTAAAAAACATCGGTACTAAGAAAGGAAGAATTAGGATTAACTGAGTTCACCTGGATTAGGTTAAAAAAGGAACAGATTCCAAAAGGCACTACATTAAACTACAGATTATTTTCTGTGGCCACAAAATAAAATTCAGACTAAACCCTGAAATATACCACCACATGAAAATATAGACTTGGCCATAACTGACCCGATGACGCTTTAACAGACGCTGTATCCCTAGTGCATTTTCAAATTTTCAAAACATTTCCAAGGAGGGTCTTCACAACGGCCTTCTGAAGTGGTGATGGTGATAATATCACGTGTCCTCCAACAGACGAAGAGCTAGTGAGGCACCCAAGGTGGCTGCACAGGTTTACTAAATCTTAGAGTCCCATGTTTTCCCCGCTAGATCCTGTGAGTGGCAAGGTTTCTGGATTAAAACTAATTTATCCAGTTCCCCACCCAATCCTTGGATCAACTCTAAGCAGAAAAAGCTTCACGTCTCTGATTCACCAAGAGATGCTGGGAATGACTACCTCTACCAGACCAGTCCTTTCACTTGAATAGCCAGCAACAAATTCCTGTGAAAACAGCTCGTGAAAGGTTTTCCAAAAACTCTGCCCTCTTTGGATGTATGATGGGAGGGTGTCCCACAACGGGATCCGTGCCAGAGGGCCAGGCCGGCCTTCTCTCTGACAGACATAGGTAAGGAGAATACATTCTACTCTTGCTCTGCTTTGCTATTTTAAAATGTATTTATTTTTCAGAAATAACCTCATCAATCAGAAAACTGCAGTATGAAAACCTGCTCTTCTAACACTACATGTGCGTGAAAAATCTGTATATCCTCTGATCACACAGTTCCATTCTCTCTCTCCCAATTTAGCACTCATTCATCACAGATGCTAAGTACTCCAACAAACACTGCCAAGGGAATCATTTGGTATCACACAGGTCTTAGCAGGGCTCAGCATCATGTGATCAAATCAGACAACTTGGGCTTATGATCACCAGCCAACTTTGCACATTTACAGCTAAATTCAAAACAAATTAAAACACCACAGTTGAAATCGTAATGTGCCCCAAATTAGATGCTCTATAAAAACTTCCATTTTCTCTCTAAATACTTCCAAGTTGAACACTTAAGCAATATCTTTGCCTTAGGCCAACTAGTCTATCGTCTAGAAATTAAAGAGGTATTTAGAAACTTTACTCAACTCTCACTAATGCAGGATTCACTGGCAAGTAGTTTTTTTTAAAAAACGTCTCAACATCTCTGGGTTCTCTCTGGAATTACTTCACATGTCTATTTGTAATGTACCATTTTTAGATTTATTCTACCCCACTGCATGAAAAATAAAGGCTAACATGGCTTCACTATTCTCCATTTGCAACTGAGGAAATACTGATTAGATTTTTGAATGACCAAGGGCAGGGTGGGAAGCGGGGGGTGAACCACAGTGCTCTTATTTATTTCAAGTATTTGGCTAGAATAATGTATTTTTAATAAAGTTCCGTTCTTCCAATAGCCATTAATACCAGTTTAAATCAAAACAGACGCAGCAGCTTGAATGAGATCTTTTTTTTCTCTTTCTTTGCATTTTCTTGATGTAGTCTGCTACTCCAGAAGTGGAAGAGAAATCTACTAAAATTACAACGCAGGACAACGTAATTTCTTGTTAGAACAGAGGAGTGTTTAGGGGCCTTTGACCTGGAGACTATTTTACTGGCAGGAAGAACTTTAGAGAAAGATAGCTTTCCTTTTTTTACCCTCAGGCTTTTAATAATAATACTTTATACTGCCAACGAGTCAAATATCCTTTACTACTTCCAAAATGTCACCCTTACTCTAGATTGTTGCACCCATTTCTTTTATTCAGTCAAATTTACTAGTTGCCCGTTGATCAAGGAATGCCCTCCACCCTTCAGAATTTACAGGATCTTGGCCAGTCTCAGAGTAGAAATTCCTTCTTCCTTCCCACAGTACAAGACCTCTTGTCCCCAAAGGCATGTCACAGGGCCTGTTTCATGTTGCACTCTCTCTGACCTTCATGAGAGAGTAAAGTAAAAGGAGCCCAGGAGCCTAACTTTTACTCCATCTTACCAAATGCATATTATTCGATTTCTTTCTTTTTTATCCTCTAACAATCTAAGTTTCACATGGATAGGTGGAAGCCATACATGACCGGGAACAATTCCACAGACAGAGTGTTGGCTAAATGCAAGGCGCTAGATGTTGAGAGCAAATAAAGACTTCATAAAGGTCCAGAGAAAATAGAGGGCGGACTCTATCCAACTTCTACCTGTTGGTAAGGGTGGACTACCCAGCTCCCTTTACCCAATTTCCCATAGAATAGGCAGCTTCTGCTTTCACTTAAAAGCCCAGTTAAAACACCCACCCTCCCCCCAAAAAGAGAAGGAGATGAAGATGAAAAAAATATACCACTTCAAACTGTCCTCCGTCTGGACACTAAGGGAATCTCAACAGGGGCAAAGCCAGAAGAGACCAAAAGGCACCAAGTGCAGTCACAGATACAGACTACCCAAGGCAGCAGCACTCCCTACTGCTCAAGTAGGGAAGGACACCAGGCAACGCACTGGAGGTGGCTGTCTTATTCAGTGGGGAAAAACAGCAAGCAAGCAAGCAAGCAAGCAAGCAATCCGGACGGAAATTCCATCATTGCAGGCAGAAGGATATTCACACAGAAGTAGCAGCCTCAACTGTGTTAAAAACTTCTGCTAGTTCCTTAAATGGGAGGTGTCACAATCTGTGGCATCTACTTAACCTTCATTTACCCCTGGGGACAGGAGGCACAACCAAGAAGTTGCTTCTGAGAAACAAGCTTCTCAGAAGCTACTCTGAGGACACAAGCCACTGGCTTTTGGGCATTAGTCAGAGACTTGTTTTCATATTATCTCCCCAAACCCACCATTTTCTATTCCTTGATCTCCCATTCTGTGACATCTCGCAGTACCCTCACGGGGACACTAGGACTCATCAAAAATCTAGAACCGGGGAATCCCCTGGCGGTCGAGTGGTTAGACTCTGTGCTTTCACACCCGGGGGCCCTGGTGTGACCCCTGGTCAGGGAACTAAGATCCCACAAGCCATATGGTGCGGCCAAAAAAAAAAAAAAAAAAAAAATCTAGAACTGAGGAACTATAATTAGGAAAAAGGTTGCTTTCTGAGTTTTTTTTTTTTTTTTTTGGTGGGGGTGGGGGAGAGAGGGGAGGAGATGGAGATGGGAACTAGAGTCAGGAGTCTAGACTGTCAACTGTTATTTTGCTTCCCAAGTTTTTGTGGTTCTTTAGTTCATCAGGTGGTTCACTGTCTCAGAGCAAACTGCCTGAGGAAGAATTCTCAGGACAGAAACTCTAATAAGAGAGGGCCCTGCTTGCCTCACACACCCTCCCCAAAAGCCTAATATTAGAATCAGAAAAGACAGTTAACACTTTGCTTATCTGACAATCTGGCCACCCCACACAAAGTCACAGGCCAACAGAGTATTAGGTCTCAGAATCAGACTCTGAAAGTCAAATATTCCTGATCATATTACCATTCTCAAAAGCCTCAAACACTCATACCCCTGCCATGGTGGGATAAACACAGAAACTGCTGTTTGGATCTGCATGGGAAAGAAAAAAACTGTCAATCCAATAAAATGAATCAACTACTGGAAAAACTTGCATGCTGAATGCTGTTCTTACTGCTGAAATCCAGACAATTTAAAAGAATACCTGGAACGACCTCTAAGTAACTTCCACATCACTCAGCACTGGAGAAAGGGGACCAAACATTAGTGGAGTAAGGGAGAAATGGGCTCTCAGAGAGACTTTGCATCAGACCACAAGGCACCTAGGCCACCGACCATTGTTCTCCAATCTTCTAAAGTCCTAGAGAAAGAAACCAAAGGCAAGTGCCCAGTATGCAGCTTTTAAAAACTTAAAAAATACTAGCTTCAAAGACTAAACCAATTCCTGATTGGTTGGAATGTGCAATAAGGCTGATCTTTAAGCCAATCAGAGTTCTGGTCGTTGGGAATGAACTACACACTAGAGCAACTGCCACTCACTTGGCCCAACGTTTTATTAAAATCGCTCAATTTACCTGGCTTCAGTTAATACGTGAATCTGAATTAAACCAGCAAGGAACAGAGAGACCCTTTCTCTGTGCTCTACCTTTGCTCCAGTAAAGACTATTAACAGTTTTGCCACTTGTTAATACCAGGGTTCAATTCAATCGATTATTTGCTGGTATTCAGGATTCTGTATTCCTAGCTTTATCCCTTCCTTAACCGTGACTTATTTGTCCCACTTCTTCATCTGTGACCCCACACTTAAGGTATACCAAAATGAAAGTGAAGGCTGAAAGCAGTGTTTCTCACTGATTTGGGTTCAAGGTCAAAGACAAATTCCCAATCAGCTTGCAGGCTCTGTCTAGCTGCCTGCCCTCGAACTTCAAGAGCAAGTTTAGGGGGACACAAACCTAAGAATGTGAAACAGAGTGGGGAAGAAGGGGGAAAAGTAATCCCACAAGCTCTGCAGTTAAGGCCACAAACTCCAAAACACCCCAAGACGCTGCAGTTAATAGCAACTACAGCAGCCTCCGGGGTATGGATTCAGGGTTCAGTGCTTCCCACCAACAATATTCATAGAAAAATAAAAGGCAAAATCCCGAAAGAGTTTACAATACCTAGGTACCAAGAAAGGGCCTACTAGTAATTGTCCTTGCTCTCCGCCACCAGGACAACAGACACTGAGAAGTTAAGATTATCAACCCAAGGAATCAGGTAAGGATGCCCTTGGCTCCTAAATCGATGGCTCCCATTGGCTCTTTTGGACCTCACTGCCCAGTCAGGCCAGATATATGCTGAGACACAGAAGTACTTCCTCTATTGATTAGCAACTTGAAATCCTTCGATTTTACGGTAATAAAGACCACGTACGGAGACAAAACTGCTCCCCAGTCCAGGAAAAATGACCAGAGAGCCTTCACTCAAGACAGGCATTCATGGGGGCTTCCCTGGTGGCGCAGTGGTTGAGAGTCTGCCCGATGCAGGGGACACGGGTTCATGCCCCGGTCCGGGAAGATCCCACATGCTGCGGAGCGCCTAGGGCCGTGAGCCATGGCCGCTGGACCTGCGCGTCCGGAGCCTGTGCTCCGCAACGGGAGAGACCACAGCGGTGAGAGGCCCGCGTAATGCAAAAAAAAAAAAAAAAAAAAAAAAAGACAGGCATTCATGTATTAGGTAAAACAATCAGCAACTTCCCCGGAAAATGTAAGGTCTTAAATTAGCTGAAATGTAAAACCTCTGCAATTTAGTCCTCTGACTCCCCAAGCAGCTTTATCTATTCTGGTGGGCAAAGAGAAATACTAATCTTCATGTCCAGAACCCCGATCTATTTTGGAGTGCCAACTAACACATCTTTTATTTTAGCTTCTCAGCTGCTATGAGGGAAAAAGAACTTTGTCCAGAGTGACAGGCAAAAAAACTAAAGTCCATTTCTTTTTCTTTTTTTTTTTTTTTTGCGGTACGCGGGCCTCTCACTGTTGTGGCCCCTCCCATTGCGGAGCACAGGCTCCGGATGCGCAGGCTCAGCAGCCATGGCTCACGGGCCTAGCCGCTCTGCGGCATGTGGGATCTTCCCAGACCGGGGCACGAACCCGTGTCCCCTGCATCGGCAGACGGACTCTCAACCACTGCGCCACCAGGGAAGCCCCCCATTTCTTTTTCTGTAGAGACTCTAAAGCTAAGAAAATAAAACATGTAGCCATTTAAAATGCTACAACCATGAGGTCCAACTTCTTGAAAGTTCCTCTCACTCTGCCTCCCGTGGGACTGTGACAGTTGCAGCAGCAGCAGCAGGATGCCCTTGGGCCACGATGCAAGGAAGGACTCCTTGCTGGACTTTACAAAAACAACCCGAGACCCATCAACTCCTGTGTCCCCAAGTGAACTGGGAGTAGGACTGTAACAAGAGACACGAACCTGGCCAAATAACTAACCAAGTCAGATAGTAAAGGGCATTTGTAAGAGATGTGCCTATCCCTGCCCTCTGCTGTGGCTACACAGGAGGATTCCAGGATATGTGAAAAATGTAAAACAATCTTCCTCCAAAACTTCTAAGTCACCACTCCATTTTCAGCATTGGAAAGCGACACATAAACAAGGCTTTTTCTTACTAACAGAGCCCAGTATTTACCCTCCGCCATAAGGATGCCTTATATGGCGGAAAGTCAAATGGTGATATTTTTATTTCACTGTATTTTCCTTTTGATTTTTTCACATAAGTGGTATACAATAAACATTTACATTTTATTATGTCTAAAAAAGATCTATGTATGTTTTACATATAAGTCTATTTCATAAAAATGTGTTTTTCAGTTATAGTTTTTTTCTCTTAGTGGCAGAGAAAACCACCGTGCATTTTACAACCAATGACATCTTAAAACTCCATGAAATAAGGCAGTTAACATCAGTCAACACCCTCCCTTATTCTGTTTACTGCTACCAAATACCGTATGTTTTTTTCTGTCTGATGTGGTCACATTACGGCATCATCCTGTTTTATGTTTTTTATGATAGAATATCGTAAAAGGGCTGATTTTTTAAGGAAAAAAATTTGCTTTACATAGGAACTTTGAAGGGAAACTGGAATTAAGGACAGTGCCTACGTCAGAGATTTATACTAAGTAGGCTGAGTTTATTTTAAATTACATATAGCCCAACTCCCTCTTTATAGCACAAAGAACCACTGAACTCCTTCCAAACACAAGTAAATCCCTACAATTAATTTAAGTTCTGCCTGTACTGGTGGGAGTTCTGCGTCCTGTTTTGCAGTTCCTTAATGATGCTGATGATGCTTAATTCTAAATACCTGGAAAGAACTGGTTTGTGAAACCTCAAAACCAGGAGCAGACAGAGACTAGGCTCTGGTTTCCTGCCTTCTCTGATATCCCAGGGACCTACTACACTTTGTCAAGGCCCTCAGCTTCTGCTCGCAACAGGTCAGGAACCTGGGACACTGGCCGTAGTAACTACCCTTAAGCTTGATAACTATTCATTCTGCCTCCTTGAGTACCTCTGATGTTTCAAACCTGGATAGTTAAAAATTCTCGGAATCGTGATTTCAGATCTCATGAACTAATCACCACCTCGGATCCTCCAGACTGAAGCCATAATGGGCTTGGTATAAAGACATGAAATATGTGGGAAGGAGACTGAGAGAATTGTAGTCAGTTAACCCGCGGTTGATGAGGACAGGGCTCCAAACTTCCAGAAGCTTTTCGTTAATTCTGCTCCAGAATTAGGACAAGTATGACTACCCACAGCTGTGTTCCAACCCCACTTCCAATAACCTGCCTTAGCTGTAGCCAAAATCCAGAGCGTTCTCGAAAACCACTCACTCTGCAGCTCCCTTGCCGAGTCCGGACTGGCAATCTCGAGCCACTGCGGCTGCCCAGCAGAGCCAACAGCGCCCAAGCAGCTGCCCTCCTCCTTGCTGCTTAATTTAAGAAACAGCCCTGAAAGAATGAGGATCTTAGAAACGGTGGAAGGAGAGGGTTTGACGTGTGGAGCACGAGACAAAACCCCTCACCCTTCTTTCTCTATCACCTTCGACTTCTGGGGTAACCGAGGGGCCACTAGGTCAATAATGGACACACACAATACCTCGGGCCCAGACTAGCGCTCGCTGGGGTATAATTACTGAGGAAAGGGGGTGAGGAGAGCAAGAGCTTCGGAGACGCAAAGGGCTGAGACACAAGATACAGAAGTTAACAAGAGAAGGAAGGGGTCGGGGGCGATGTAAGAAGGCGTCGTCACAGCCGCGCCGCCCCACCCCCCCACCCCACCCCGCAACAGACCTCCGAGACCCCCTAAGAGACCCGGCCTCTACAACGAGGACGACCTTCCTCTCTGCTGGGCAACAACGCCATGCCTCAGCTCCTCAGCCAGGCGGAAGCAGGAGAGGAGGGCAAACCTCCGAGAGCGCCCCTTCAGGGGGTCCATCCGGACTCAATCTCAGATGGGGGAGGGGGGATTCTCGGAGGGCGGGGCATCGCCTCTGTAGGGGCTGCACCACGGCAAGGACGGGGTTCCCGGAGCCATGGAGCTGAAGCTCGCCCCTTCCCCTCCCCTGCCACCCGCTTACCTCTTCGCTTCCTCGTCGTCTAGCAGCTCTGGCTCGGTCGCCGCCATTACCACATCGCACTCGGCGGCAGCCGCCATCTTACCGCCGGGACCAGAGAGCCGGTTGGGAGGTCGGCGGTGAAGAGCACTTCCGGTCGGAGCATCGAGCAGCTCGGCGGCGCTGCGCCCAGAGGGGCTCCCTCGGGCCCGTCTACCAGCGAGAGGCTCTGATTGGGGCCAGAGCGGCCTCCCGCCCCTGGAGGTCCAAGGTGGTCTCCTCGCCGGAGCGGGGGCCCAAGGACGGTTTCTGTGCATAGGGGGCGCCACTTTACCCGTGGGTCGGAAGGGGGATACGGGAGGGTGTCGGCTCTCTAGGCTTTGGCTTTCCTCAGTATGCTGAGAGCCTCGTTGCCATAACAACTTCCAATCCTAGAGAGTCTCCTGTGAGGCTCAGGGAGTCTGAGTTGGGTAGGGACGCGGTGACCCAGTACCCCGGAGAGAAAGAGCCCCTCACTACCACCTTCCCGACCTTGGAGTATGTCCACAGCTTCCTCCCGCGAAAGGCAAGAAGAGACACTCTGAATCCAGTTTCCCCAGCGTTCATCGGCCCCTGGAAACCCTGACCAACCAAGCCAGGGGAGCGCAGGGCGTCTTCACACCGCGCCTTTCATCCCCTCTGGATCTCCAAGCACCAACTGGTTCAACACGCCTAACGACGCTGCTTTCATGTCAGACGCCTGGGAATGCCATCTCAGCATTAAGCCTAGGGAGGGTGGCACAGGACCCCAGACCCTGCCCTGGAGTTTATAAGGCAGCTCGCGGGGTGAGGTCCCTGCTCTACAGTGTCCTCAGTGCTCCCAACACTCATATAAACTCTGTGCTCAGCACGCTTGTCTTCCCGATTGCAGTCTGGATTGGGAACTCAGAGAGGGCAAGGACACAGCCCTTCGTAGTACTTCCCTTCACCCAAACCAATCATTTTTGTGGACTTGAATTAAATTGGGATTTCCTGAGGTTAAACTGGGGGAGTTTGAGGTTAAAATTTTAAAGTTAAAGGGTACTAAAATAAGAAGGGGTCAAGGGAATTTTAAAAGGATTTACCCCGCCCCCCAGACCCCCGACGCCCTCGCTTGCTTCTCCAGTAAAACAGTCTGTGCCATTGTCCATAGGCCGCTTGCATGGCTCTTCCTATCACAGTGCTGAGGGAGCTGAAATCACACCTAGCACTGGGGAGCGGAGAATGGGAGAGGCTCAGGGGTTTGGAAGAGAGAAGTCATTCATCCAGCCAGTCATTCAACAGCCCTCTCCAAAGTACCTACTTTGTGCTGGGTTGGGAAAGCGCAGACTCAGACCATCTAACCTGCTTGCCAATGGCTCATGGTCTACAGTCTAATGCAGGAGGCCCATCTGTCTTTAACCATCTTCCTCCTTTGTGTTCTCGGCATCTAAAACTCCCAAGTTATCACCAAGTCTTGTTGATTCTCTTACCAAATGTCTCCCAAATCTATCTCCTTTCCATCCCAATTCAGATTCTCATCATTTTTTGGAAAACTTGGAATACTACCATAGTCTAACTAACCCCAAGTCTCACCTCTCTCCAACCTTCACTCTTTTACCAGAGTGACTGACCCACTTAAAAGCAAAAACTGATCATGTCACTTCGCTGGCATAAGTCCTATCAATGGCTTTCCACTGCTGTTATTAGGATACAGTTTGAACTCTTTGGCCAGCACACAGGCCTTTGATTATTTGGCTCCTTTCTACCATCAGTAATGAACCCAAATACTTGTAGTTACGGTAAATGCCATGACTCTTGCCGTATTTCCTCCACCCTTTCCTCCCACACCCTTCAAACTTCAACACGGACCTGACCTCCTCTAGGAAGGTTCCGCAGAGAACGTGATGGCCACTGCCCCCAAGTTAAATGCCCTTAGTTGTGCTCCCATAGCACCTCTGTAATAGTTCTTACCATGCTGTACTGTAATTGTTGGTTTAGATGTCTAGCTCCTCTAGGTGGTGACGTTCTAATGGGCGGCAACGGTGTCTAATTCCTCCGCTTTTTCTCAGCACGTGGTCCTGTACCTGGCACAGAGTAGGACCTCAGAAGACATTGGATGAATAAATGACTGAGTAAACAAAGTGTTACTGTAGTAGCCTTTAGAGAAAGAACATATGGGCATCTGAGGCACCAAAACAGCACCCGGCCGGTCTAGGGAGCCTAGAACCCTGTGCTCTGGAGACCACCCAGCCCAGGTCCCGGCCGTCATTTCCCCGCCGGCCTCTGGAGGCGCTGTTCGGCTGGCGCCCGCTCTCCGCCGCCAAAATAGGTCTTGCGGGATGGAAGCTACGGGGCGGGGCCAGACGGAGCCCGGATGGACCGGGAGGAAGATCCGAGCGTTTGCGGCCGTGCTGCCCCACCCCTGGTCCCGGCGCGCGTAGAGGGGCCCGGCCGGGCTGCTGCGAGGGCCCCAGGAGGTACGGAGCTGGGAGGCCGGGATCGACCACTGCTTCCGGACGCTTTTAGGTGGCAGGATTCCGATTCCCTCTGGGAGCCCTCTCGTGGGGAAATCTGTTCCGGAGGCCCGCCTAGCAGTCTCTCTTGGGGTATCCCTTAATTGCGGGGCTCACTATATGAGGCCCCTCGTGGGGAGGGGGATCTGTACTAAGAGTTTCCTTTGGAGAGGTTTCTGTTTAAGATCCCTTTGGGGAGTGATCTCTGTATCTCTCCTCTGGCTGGGGGGGGGGGCGGTGCGGGATCCTTGTCTGGGGCTCCTTCTGGGAAACCTGTGTTTGGGATGCCTTCGAGGAGATCTCTGTTTGGGACCTCCAAACAGAGAAGGGATTTCTGTGTCTAGGCCTTATCTGGGTTTGTCAGTCCAAGAGAAACAAAATTTTTCTCTTTTCTGAAGCGTTTTTTTCCTTAGATTCCTTCACTCTTTTGTTTCTTGTCTGATGTTTTTCATCTTAGCCATGGCCTTGACTGGGAATTCGAGGGAACTAATTGTCTGGATAAGCCATACGGGAAAGCAAAATGTTCTTCCTAATTGTTCACTCTCCCCAGGAAGAGTGGTATAAGACAGATCCACACAAAATAATAGTCCTACTAATTTCTCCATGGGGTCATGGTTAAAGAGAGGGAGCTGAGCCAGAGCTCCCTTCAGCAACTGGTCCTCCACATCCTCTGCACAGAAAGGAACCTGGCTAGTGATTCCTTTAAACCAGCGACTCTCTTCCCCCTTTATGGCAACGCTTACCGAGCACCTGCTCTGTGCCAGTTACTGGCCTCATACTGGGAATAGATGAATAACATACAGCTAACTGTCCAGTAGTGGATATAGATACATCACTTCAGTACACCCTGCCTAGGGCAGCAGACAGGGCCGAACCCCTGAGGCCATGCATCCACTTCAGAACTTGCATCCTCAGTCAAGGGAAGTTTGCCCTTTGTTTTGATCCTGCCTCACCCAGCGTGCTTCCGTTCTTCAAGGTTGAAAGCTAAGCATGGGGAAGAGCTGCAAGGTGGTCGTGTGTGGCCAGGCTTCTGTGGGCAAAACTTCAATCCTGGAGCAGCTTCTGTACGGAAACCACGTAGTGGGTGAGTGTTGCTGGGCGTGAGGTGTGGTGGAGGAAGTGGAAGAATGAGGAGAGGATTTGATCACAACACGAAAAGGCTAAAGATCGCTGCTGCTGGTCATTACACCGAAAGATCCCAACTCTACAACACTGAGGACATCTGGAAAGAGAAAACCCAATGTCCGAGATAAGAAGGAAAAACTTCCGTGTCACAGTGTGTTTAGCAAGGTATCAGCGTGAGATTAGAGCTGTTCCCCCAAGTTATTCCAGTCTGGCCAGACTCGCAGTCTTTGGCCCTCTCTCCTCAGCCCCCATGTTCCTTTCTCTCCCTGTCTGGTTGGCCTGTTAGGATATATTCAGTCACTCATGTTCCCAATCTCTTTTCTCCCTAGAAACAAGTTTTCTCCTCATTTTGTCCCAGGTTCTGAGATGATTGAGACGCAGGAGGACATCTACGTGGGCTCCATTGAGACTGACCGGGGGGTGCGGGAGCAGGTGCGTTTCTACGACACCCGGGGGCTCCGAGATGGGGCTGAGTTGCCCCGGCACTGCTTCTCCTGCACTGATGGCTATGTCCTGGTCTACAGCACGGACAGCCGAGAGTCCTTTCAGCGCGTGGAGCTGCTCAAGAAGGAGATTGACAAATCCAAAGACAAGAAGGAGGTGTGTGGGGGAACCCTGGTGGTGAGAGAGAGTGGGCCCTGGGCTGGCTTTGGGAGGCCTGGAAAGGCTCTGTTTTTCACTGATTTGCCAGGACGTGGGTTTAGAGCTGGAGGGCGGAGATGGAGGCCACTGGAGGGTGTCTTCACCCCTAGAGGTGGCCGTATGTTGAAGCAGCTCAACCAAAGAGGCTTCTCCAGTTTAAGATGTCCCCACTAGTCTTTCTTTATAATGGTTCTGTGCTCTCCCCTGTGAAGGCCCTTTTGTTCTCAAATCCCGCTTTAAGCTGCAGGCATTCTGGGAGCGCTTCCTCACCGGTTACTTAGCCAGCAACTAACTGACTGCCAGTAATGATCAGGCATTGGTGACACAGGGCTTGTAATGGAACTCCTCCAGATGGAGGCCCCTGTCCACAGTTTCTAACATAGGAAGAGATGAGACATCAGCCATTGAGACTTTCCCTCTCCTAGGACTCCAAAGTGGAAATGGTTGCTTTTTCCTCTCCTTCCTCTGTTCAAATTCTGGCCTCCATCTGGCACCCCCTCCAGGCGTTCCATTAAAAGCCCAAGGTGGTCACTGGCCCTCACGACCATTCCTGAGGTCCATGCTACAGCCACGGGCCTCTACTCTGTCCCTCTTCCCCAGGTCACCATCGTGGTCCTCGGCAACAAGTGTGACCTGCAGGAGCAGCGGCGTGTAGACCCGGATGTGGCTCAGCACTGGGCCAAGTCAGAGAAGGTGAAGCTTTGGGAGGTGTCGGTGGCTGACCGCCGCTCACTGCTGGAGCCCTTCGTCTACCTGGCCAGCAAGATGACCCAGCCCCAGAGCAAGTCTGCCTTCCCCCTCAGCCGCAAGAACAAGGGGAGCGGCTCCTTGGATGGCTGAAGAGCTGCCTTGCCAGCCCTGGAAGATGGGTTGAGGGGAAAGGGAGGGGGGGTTTAGGCAAGCTGTCCTTCCCAGTCAAGGGGGGAGCTCCCCACTAGGCTAGGCAGCTGGGCTGTCCCAGGCTCAGGTCACTTTTGCTCCCTCCCAACTCTGGGAAATGCAAATAGTCTAGGTTAGCAGCCCCCAAGCCCCCCAGCCCCCATCCTGCTGTATCCTAACAGCAATGGAAAGCCATTGATAGGATTTATGCCAGCGAAGTGACATGATCAGTTTTTGCTTTTAAGCAGGTCTAGGGTGGTTTTGGATCACTGTCCCTGCTACTGGCCCTGGACAGGAAGCAGAGCTGTGTGTGGAAATGCCCAGTCTACGGTCTGATTCCTATCGCAGGGGTCTTACACCTCCGGGTTTCCTGCCAATCTCACACACACACACCCACATGCTTATGGCACCGGCCTGGATTCTAGGGAAAGCGCATCCAGGTAGAGAGAGAGAGAGAGAGAGAGAGAGAGAGAGAGAGAGAGAGTGTGTGTGTGTGTGTGTGTGTGTAGATGTGCACACGTGTGTGTGCTGGTGTTCGGGGTGCCTCCTCATCCAACACCCTGACTTCTCCTGGGCTGAAAGAAGCTAGCCTCCTGGGAGCATAATTTTCTGTTTCAACTCTTCCCCCAGCTGTTTTGCTTCCTCTTCCTGCTCAGGGAGCATTTCCTTGGTTGAGGTGGAGTGGAATGCCGACTGGGCTGGGAGTCACCAGCTGGCTTTGTGGCCCTGCAAGGCCTTTCCCCTCTAGTTTTCTCATCTGTAAGGTGACGGCAGTTGCTTAGATGATCTAGATCCTCTCCAGCCCTGTGTGGGTTGTATACTGCCCATGGTTGGGCTGGCTGCACTGTTCCCTAGCTTCTCCCGTTTCAAGGTGCTATGCCTGTGGCCCTGGAGGCTGGGACACTGCTCCCCACCCCCCCCAACCACCAGGGGGCAGGAGTGCACTACCCACTCTAGTTGCCAGAGTGACTGCCCAGTGCCCTGTCAGCGGACCTCACAGCCCTGGGGACTGGTCGTCACCCTTTCCTATGGTTGTTTTCAGCTGATAGCTGGACCTCTATTTATAAATTACCTGTGTTTATATGCCTGCCGCCGTGGTGGAGGCTGGGCAAGGTGCTCGTCTAGCCCTCCCTTCTTACCTCAGATGCCTGAACAGAATAAAGCCGACCAATAGCAGCTTCTCAGAAGCTGCCAGATCTCTGGGGGCTCAGAAGGGTGGTTACGCTTCCAACACGCTGTAAAGTGAGCTGGTAACCCACAACTTCCCGTGCCCACTTCGTGCTTCTGATGTACACACCTAGCATAGGTGAAGACACTACAGCCAGGTGACCTCCAGTACACGCCCCTTCTCCCCAGGATGGGAGAGGTGAGCAGGGTCAGGTGGCCCAGGCTGGGCGAGTTAGGGCGTGTACAGGCTCGGGCTTAAATTGATTTATTGATGCGTTGGACACAATAAAACCACAACTGTTATCAAAAAGTTTCCCACCCTCCCCCCTTTTTCTTGTTCTCCCATTGGAAACAGCTTTAAAATAGAAAAAAGATACAGGTGGATACTGGCAAAGTCCCATATGGTGGGATGAGGGTGGCAGTGCTGCTGGGGTGGGATGGAGGTTATGACATTAATTCTGACAGCATGAAAACGGGTCTTGAGAATGGCTCCGAGCGGGTCCCAATACTCAGGCGAGTCACAGTGAGGGGGCCTTGGGGTGCTCGTGGGGGAAGGGAAAGCTGAATTGAGTGCTAGGGGCCAGTTTGGGGTGAGGGGCTGGAAGGGAAAGCTCTTTGGGAGCCCTGGGAGGATTCGGTGTTAGCTGGATCCATAGTCTGAGGGAGACCCAGTGTCACCCCCCACCCCCCCCCAGCCCCCGAGAGCTGGGATTCTGGAGGAATCAAAGAAAGGCTAAGAGAGGAGAACGTGTGTGGGGCTGATCACTTCCTCTGTTAAAAACTGGGCCCGGCCTGCACATTACCCTCGCCTCCCCGTCATCTGTACCCCATCCTGTCAGAGCGGATGAAAAGCCCCAGAGGCTTGCAGTTCCAGCCACCCCTTGGCTTTGCCCCACTTAGCACTGCTGTCTTCCTCCTGCACAGTCTTCCGCCACATCCCCAATGGTCAGCTCGTCCAGGTAACCTTGAACCCACTCCATCTTGAGACCCTGTGGTTGGGATGGCTGTGATTGTCCCCTTAGCTTCTCCCTTGAGACGGCCCCCTCAACACCAGTGATTCTCTAGAGAATCCAGTGAATGGCGAGGGCCTCCCCTCCCTGCCCCCAGGGCATGGGAATAGAGGTCAGGCTAGGAGAAGGTACGGTTCCTCGGACCTCGGGCCACATGGGTGTAGGTCTTGAGTGGGAGAATGAGAGCACCACAGGGCTGGGGCTAGGATTTTGCATAGATCTTTGGATTTTCCAGTTTGTTCCCCATAAATCAGGATGGGAAATGGAGGGGAGCCCAGGGCTAGCCCTAGAAGCCTGGGGAAGGGAGGGCGCAGATGGATGGTCCTTGGGCCGGGGTGGGGGGGCATTAGTTGAATCCCCAGTGCAGATTGAGTGAAGGGCTCTTAGCATTAGCCCAGCTCTTCCTAGATTGGGCAGGAACCCCTAGGCTGTAAAAGGCAGTCTCCTGTGGGATGTAGGGAACCGAGGCATCTTGGGGAGAGGAGGAGGGGGAGGGCAACTGCTAGGAAATCAGCCCCGGGCTCCCCAGGAGGGCTAATAGGGGGCAAAGACGATGGGTCCCGTGGCAGGGCGAACGGCTCCTGCTGGGGTGCGAAACAGAGCTGGGCCCAGGATCGCAGGCGGGAAGAGGGTGGTGGCTGCCGTAGGCGCAGGCCGGAGGGCCAGGGGCCCTGGGAGGGCACAGATGGTTGCCGCCGCGGTGGGGATCGGGCTGGGCAGGAAGCGGGCTGCCAGCGTCTTGGTGAGTTGTTTCTGCAAGGCCAGTTTAGACTGCAGAGAAGAGAGGAAAGGACTCAAGTCTCTGACCCCAGGAAAATCCCGTCCCCTCCCTGGGCCCCCTCCTTGGGCTTTTTGCTGCGGGGGGGGTGGGAAACGTGACTGTCAGGATTCCAAACCTAAATCCTCCTCCCTTCCCACCCCCAAACATTCATTCCAAAGGGCTTTCTCCACCACCTGCCTTCCTGCCTGGAGGGAGGAGAATCTTAAGATGGGCCGAGGGAGGAGGCTATGGGGAGCGGGGGTGGAGATGGTCTCCGGGAGATGCATGCCCACGCCTCGCTGTTGCCCCTGAAGTTACTACCTGGGCCCACCTCCCCCCCGGAACTGTTTCTGAGCAGATCCCCAGATAGCCAAAAACCCAACCCCAGCTCTTTGCCTGCCCAGGCAGCCTCCAAGGCGGGTGGCTTCCTTCCTGCCCCTCCTCCCAGCCCCCCAGCTGGCCCTCCCTTCCGGCCTACCCTCTCCCCTTACCCTCTCCCCTCTGGACCTGGGTCCCAGCTCTGTTGCCCGGAGACAGATACCTTGAGGATACTCACAGCCAGCGCTGCGTGCTTCTGCAGCTTGCTGTGCTGGCTGGAGGGCTTGGGGGGCTTCCCGGCCAGGCGGTCTTTGTGCCTCCTGCTGCTCAGGTGCTAGTGGACAGACAGACAGACTGGGAACAAGATGAGGACCCCAAGGACCCCAAAACTAAGGCTAGCTCATCCTTTCTCTACCCACAATTCACACACCGAATGCACATGGCCCTGGAGTGGCCCTGGGAAGGGGAGGTAAGAATTGGCCTTGGCCTTCGCCTTCCAGGAGCCTTGCACCTCTTCCTCCACTGCTCCCTGCTCTGCTCTACCCACCTCCTCCCTGCAGGCTCCCTCCTCCTCGCCTGGCACTGGGCCCACCCCCCGCACCCCTGCTCCATCCCCAATCCCAGCCACACTTGCCCCACCTGCTTGAGTTGGGTCTCTGAATTGACCTGGAGCTGACAGAGAGCACAGTGGAAAGGGGGCCTGGGCCCCTGGCGGCCCCCGCGGACCCCCGTCACTCTCTTGGCCTTGTGTCCAGCTCCTCCCCGGGGCACTGCGTGGCCCCTGCCCCTGCGGGGAGCGCCCCGCTGACCTTCCACCATCCACCGGTGCTTGGCTCCTGGAGGGAGGAAAGAAGACAGCTTGCCAGCACCAAAGAGGGGCTTCAGGGGCCGCGGAGACCCCCTCCACACCAGGTCAGTTTGGCTGCCCCCTGAAGCCTCCAGGCTGCTCAGCACTGCCAGCCCCTCCAGCCATGTGAGATTTCTCTTTCCTCCCAAAGGTCCTCCCAGCTGTTCTCATTTCATGCCAGCATCCCCCAAGGAAGGCCTCGTTGCAGAGTTACAGGTCGGCTTCCCTTTGGCACTCATTCCAACCCAATTCCCCTGGGTCTGATGCAAGGAGAGGTGGGGGGTGTCTCCTGTCTTCTGTGATGACCCTCCAGTTCTTGCTGCCTGACTTTTCTTCCGGATCCTCCCTCCTCAGGCATTACCGGGAGGACCCGAAATGCCTGCCCAGCCACACCTGAGCACAGTGCCTCTGTCACCTAGCCCTGGAGCAAAGTGCCCAGAAGCTCTAGCCCTGCCCACATCTGGTGAGGGCCATCTCCTCCCCGGGACTGGAGCTGGTGGGGGGCGCACTGACCTGTGTTGTGAGCCTGAAGCTGGGAGGCAGAGTTCACGGTCACCTTACACGTGGGGCAGTAGAGGCGCCCCTTCTCGCCCCTGCCTTCCCCACTCACACCACTTTCCACAGCAGCCGCCGCCGGTTCAGGCCGTGGCGCCTCTCTTCCAGGCTCTGGGGAGCAGGGTGGGCAAGAGGAAGAGGAGGAAGAGGAGGCAGTATCCAAGAGGTCCGAGTGGGCCGGCTCCCTGGGCGTGGGTTCCGGACTCAGGGGTGGCTGGACTTTGGGACCAGGAGGAGGGGCTGCAGGAACTGCTGGGGAGATGGAAGGCGTGGGGTAAGAGTGTGAGGCCCAAGATGATTCTCGAGACCACGATCTTAAGCACAGATATTCTGGGGGTGGCATGGCAGATTGGAAGGGTCCCTGGTGCAGGGATGACCAGCACTGAATTCCAGACTCCCCACCAAATCGCTGGGCGGACTTGGGCCTCAGTTTTCCCACCTGATAGGATAAAGTTGGATCCAGTGGTGTCAGAGAGCCCACCCGGCCCTGATGGCCTCCAGTCATTAGGGAACACTGTTAAACATGTGGAAGTCACCCAGAAGATGTAGAAACCTGGAAACTGTCCACATATTTGTCGACAGGAGAGGAGTGAAAAGAGTTGATGGATCGTGCAATGGAGTACTATATGGCGGTGAAAAAGGACAAACTACAGCTACACACAACAGCAACTTCTGATGGGGTTATATCCTGATAAACCCATCGTAAGCTGAGAATGTCATAAGTTGAAAATGCAGGTGCTTCCCTGGTGGTCCAGTGGTTAAGAATCCGCCTTCCAATGCAGGGGACGTGGTCAGTAAACTAAGATCCCACATGCCACAGGGCAACTGAGCCCACGTGCCACAACTAGAGAGAAGCCTGCGCCCTGCAACAAAGAGCCCTCCCACCGCAACAAAAGATCCCGTGTGCTGCAACTAGGACACAACACAGCCAAAATCAATCAATTAATTAAAAGGAAGGGAATTTTTTAAAAATGCATTTAATAAAAAAAAAATAATAATAATAATAAAATATATATATATAATAAAAAAAATGCATTTAATACACCTAAGCTACAGAACATCATAGCTTGACCCAGCCGACCTTAAATGTGCTCAGAACACCTACATTAGCCTACAGTTAAGCAATATCATCTAACACAAAGCCTGTTTTATAATAAAGTGTTCAATATCTCATGTCATTTATTGAATAGTGTGCTGAAAGGGAAAAACAAATTGCTTGCATGGGCACAGAATGGTTGTGTGTCAGTTGTTTACCCTCCTGGGCATGTGGCTGCTGCTGACCAGCATCACAAAAGAGTATGCACCTACTGTGTATCAGGGTCCCCAACCCCCAGGCCACGGATCGGATCGGTACCAGTCTGTGGCCTGTTAGGAACCGGGCTGCGCAGCAGGAGGTGAAAGGCGGGTGAGCGAGTGAAGTTTCATCTGTATTTACAGCCACTCCCTATTGCTCCCATTACCGCCTGAGCTCCGCCTCCCGTCAGATCAGCGGCAGCGGCATTAGATTCTACAGGAGCACGAAGCCTACTGTGAAGTGCGCGTGGGAGGGATCTAGGCTGTGCGCTCCTTATGAGAATCTAATGCCTGATGATCTGAGGTGGAGCTGAGGAGGTGACGCTAGCCCTGGGGGGCGGCTGCAAATACAGATCATCATTAGCAGAGAGGTTTGACTGCACAGAGACCACAATAAATCAATTGCCTGCAGACTCACATCAAAACCCTATCAGTAGGGGTCTTCCCTGGTGGCGCAGTGGTTGAGAATCTGCCTGCTAATGCAGTGGACACGGGTTCAATCCCTGGCCCAGCAAGATCCCACATGCCACGGAGCAACTAAGCCCATGTGCCACAACTACTGAAGCCCACGTGCCCTAGAACCCATGCTCTGCAACAAGAGAAGCCACCACAATGAGAAGCCAGTGCACCGTAATGAAGAGTAGCCCCCGTTCGCCACAACTAGAGAAAGCCCATGCACAGCAACGAAGACCCAACACAGCCAAAAATAAAAACAAATTAATTAATTAATTAAAAAAAAAACAACCTATCAGTGGGCTTCCCTGGTGGCACAGTGGTTGAGAATCCGCCTGCCAATGCAGCAGACATGGGTTCGATCCCTGGTCCAGCAAGATCCCACATGCCACAGAGCAACTAAGCCCATGTGCCACAACTACTGAAGCCCAAGTGCCCTAGAGCCCATGCTCTGCAACAAGAGAAGCCACCGCAATGAGAAGCCTGCGCACCACAACAAAGAGTAGCCCCCACTAGCCGCAACTAGAGAAAGCCCATGCGTAGCAACGAAGATCCAATGCAGCCAAAAATAAATAAATTTCTTAAAAAAAAAAAAAAAAGTCCTATCAGTGAGTGGCAAGTGACAATTAAGCTGCATCTTACGGAGTAGACTGGACATAAGCAACACACTTCGGATGTCACTGTCTCCCATCACCCCCAGATGGGACCAACTAGTTGCAGGAAAACAAGCTCAGGGCTCTCACTGATTCTGCATTATGGTGAGCTGTATAGTTATTTAATTACATATTACAATGTAATAATAATGGAAATAAAGTGCACAATAAATGTAACGCGCTTGAATCATCCTGAAACCAACCCTCCCTCCCCGGTCTGCGGGAAAATTGTCTTCCGTGAAACTGGTCCCTGGTGCCAAAAAGGTTGGGGACCACTGCCGTATATTGCTAGCCCAGAAAAGATCAAAATTCGAAATTGGAAGTCCAGTGTCTACCGAATGCATATGGCTTTCACACCGTTGTGAAGTCCAAAAATCATAATCCAAACCACCATGAAGTCGGGGACCATCTGTATATCATTAACCAAAACCAGGTGAAATTGATCTCTGGTGAGAAAAGTCAGGCTCATAGTTACTCTGGGGGAGGGGTGTAGGTGGTTGCATAGCATCACCCCCAAACTCATGTCCATCTGGAACCTCAGAATGTGATCTTATTTGGAAATAGGGTCTTTGCTGATGTAATTAGTTAAGATGAGATCATACTGGACTAGGGTGGGCCCTAATCCAATGACTGGTGTCCTTATAAGAAGACCATGTGAAAGCACAGAGGCACTGGGGAAAATGTGAAGTGAAGTCGGAGGCAGAGATCGGAATGAAGCATCCACAAGCCAAGGAGCGCCAAGGATTGCCGGCAACGACCAGAAGCTAGAAGAGTGGACTGAAACAGATTCCCCCCACCCCGCACCGTGCCCCCAGAAGGAACCAACCCTGCTGACACCTTGCTTCAAACTGCTGACCTCCAGAACTGTGAGAAAATACATCTCTGTTATTTTCAGCCACCCAGTTTGTGGTCATTTGTTATCACAGCCCTAGGAAGCTAACAACAAGGTAGTGACCGGGAGGGGACCCAAGGAGGGGCTTCTGGGGTGCCTGTGACACATTTCTTCATCTCAGGAGATCCAGACTGGAAAATCCGTGGTACTCTACACACGTGATGTGTGCCTTTCCCTGTGCGTATGGACTGCTCCAACACAAGCGGGAATAATAATAAGCAGAAATCGCTCAACCCCTTGTCAGAAGCCAGATTTGGAGTGGGATGGGGGGAGAAAAGTTCAGGACTGACCTTTGCTCTGTGGCTCTTCAGGGGCTCCACTGGCTGGAGTCGGGGATGGGGACACCAGCGTCCCATCCTGGGCCAGGGTTTGAGGCCTCTGCTTGCTCTTGGAGGCTTCGACAGCCTTGAGTTTTCTGGCGTGTTTGTGGCCTTTGTAGTGTGCTTCGGCCTGGTTCTGGGGAGGGGAGGGCATGGGGTCACCATTCATTGGCTGAGTCCACCTGTCCCATCCATGAGCTGGCGCTGGGCAGGGGCCAGGTCAGAGGGAGGCACGGCTCCGGCCACACAGGGGGCGCATCCTTGTCATCACACGCAGCATGTGTGTGGCCCTGAGGTTTACAGAATGCATTCTCATATACAAGCTCCCAGGCAAGCAGCCACTGGCTTCAAATTCTGCCTTAGCCGCTTATTAACTGTGCCTCTTTGGGCAGGTCCCGTCACCTCTCTGAGCCTCAGTTTCCTCGCTCGTAAGCTCTGTGATGATAATACTGATTTCACAGAGTTGTGAGAATTAAAATGAGAACATGAATGACAAGGGCCTAGTACAAACAGTAGGTGCTCAGTGAATGTTAGTTACCAACAGGTTTATAAACGCACAAGTGGAAAAACAGAGCAGTCCCCACACTTTCGGGAATGTGCACCTCAGATCATTCATCCCTTTGTACATTTTTCCAACAAATAGTTATTGGACATTTGCTATGTGCCAGGCACTGTGCTGGGCCCGGTATGAAGAAGATAACGGTTCCTCCCTCAGAGTGAAGTCTCTCTGTCCATCACTTGCATGACTCACATAACCTGAAGGCCTGGAGGGACCCTCCAAATCTGGCCTGTCCACTAGGGGTCCCTTCTTGTTGCTCCCAAAAGTAGGAATGACAGGCCCCCGTGGCCCCTCCCTGGACACTTTCACCAGAGCAGGGAAGGTCCGCTCTCTAGGGGCAGGCCATGGTAGAAAGCATGCGGACTATGGGGTCAGCCAGGCCTGGGTTCAAATCCCAGCTCTACTTACCAGCTGTGTGGCCTCATGCAAGTCACTTAACCTCTCTGAGGCTGAGTTTCCTCATCTGAAAAGTGGGGCTGATGAGAGCACCTCTATCCATCTCACAGATGTATCATGAGAACTCATTCAGAGGGTGGGCATGAACACATGCTGGAAACTCTCAGGTGCATTAAGAACTCAGCTCTGGACCAAGAGCCGATGGTGACCCCTGGGACCCGGAGTAGGTAAGGGCAGCCTTCTCTCTGGCAGAAGGTTCCAGAACACAAGAGAGAGGCACAGGGGAGGGAAATGAAATCCCAGGGGGATGGGATGGGACGGGGCAGAGGAATCTGGAGAGAGGAGAGGATGGGATGGATAAAGGACCAGGAGCGGCTCTTCTGCAACAAAGGACAGAAAATACGGACCCCAGTCCCTTTGCCACCCCTGTTCCTCCAGGAAAGACCCCAGAAGCCCAGTCTCCAGCCCGCTCCCTGTCCAGTCCCCTCCCCAGCCTGTTTCCACTACTCCTTCTCACCGCTGAGTTGAACCTCAGGTGACAGATGTTACAGGAAATGAAGAGCTTCTTCTTCAGAGGGGAGGGAACCCCAAATGTGTGACTGATGACGGCCTTCTGGACCGGGTCCATCTGTGAAGGGGGTGGGAGTGCACAGTAACTTTGGGGTCAGCTCAGTAAGGGCGGGGGGCGGGCACTGCAAAATGCCAAAAACTAAGACTGTTGAGGAGGGCAGGGATCAGCCCAGAGGAAGAAATTTCCCATGTCTGTGGATATTAGAGAGAAAGAAACAGCCTCTTCCCTGGCTGACCTTCTCTGTCAGCCTAGGCTTCTGCTTAGAGGCAGGGGGATGGCCAGGATGACCTCCATGACCTTGCGAAAGAGAACCATGTGCTGGTGATCACACTGGCATCTCTTGCCGCCCCTCTGGTCTCTTTTTTTTTTTCTCATTCGCAAGAATCACAACTACTGGGACAGACAGTTGGGGGCAGGCAGTAGCAGAGAAAGGAATTTGGAATTTCCTCTCCCATAACCCAGACTTGCGCTGGACCTGCGGGCTGGGGGAGATAAGGCTTATGTTATCAGCTCTGCCACTGTCACCGGGTCTGAGAGGGAGAGGGACAGCCACTCCCAGGCGCGGTGGGGGGCTGGGCGGGGGCAGCAAGGGCAGCAAGTGGAAGCCAGAGGAGGGTTCCCTGAGTAGTAGGGTCGTTTCTCTGGCATATTAATTTGCGTGTTTTTTTTCTTTTCCTTATTTTAAATAAATTTTTTTTCTTCTATCAAACCAAGCTTTTATGTTCCCTTTTCTCAGGGGCTAGGTTGTTGGGCCCAAAGCAGAAGCTGTCTGGGCTTGCTTGTCAAGAGGAACTTTCCAAACCTTCCTGAGAGAGGAGAACAGAAACTTTGAGAGAAACTTCCCTGAGAAGAGAAGGAGACTCTAACTCCCACAGCACCCAGAGCGGGGGCGTGCAGAGGACAGGACTTCAGAGGAGAGTGGCCTGCAGGGCCCCCAGTAGGAAGACGACAGCGGGTTGACCCCCTCTTAGGGATTATATGCCTGAACAGTGAGCATGTCAGCAAGTGACAGCGGGGACCAAAGACCAGAGGACCCTCCCCAAATGTCTCAGGCTCCACAGGACGTTTGCACAACCGTGGAGGGTGGGAAGGAAGGAGCTCCCAAGGGTGACTGAGACGGAATTTCCTACCATCTTGTCAGGATGGGGTGGGGCTCATCAATGATTATATTTGATTTTCCAAATTTTTTAAAGAAGGGCACATACCTTATAGCTCATGTAGTGAAGTAAATTTCATATTTACACACATACACATATGGAAATACACGTTTCTGTGTATACAGACTAGTAGGCAGACACACAGCACATAAGCTTACAGGCAGTTACAAATTACAGAGACAAGTAGAAAGATACACACAGGCATGCACACCAACAGCACGCATCCACAAACTTACAGTCACCCAAACCACGAAAAACACACACCAAACACATACACAGTCGACACAAAGACACAAAAAAACTCAGATACACAGGCACATACACTAATTACAGACAACTACCCAGGCGCAAAGAGTTTATAAACACACATGCACAAACTCACACCCACGAACAACAAAGTCCTATAGAGACAAACTAAAACAGAAAGGCACACCCCGAGTGCACACAGACATCCCTATAGAGAAACTCAAGTGAAACCTGCAGTTCACAGGCCCCCCCGGGGCCCAGCAGTAGTTGCTGGGGGAGGAGGTGATACCATCCTGGATCCCTGGCCTAAGTGGGAGCTGGGCCCCATTTCAGGAGCCCTTGGTCACTCTGGTGACCAGCCTCTGAGAGCTGGGCCCTTGCAGCCCCCCTTCCCCTCCACCCCCATGCTCGGCTGCATGCCCCCCACCCACCAGCCCAGCCCGTACCGTGCTGAAGTTGGGGAAGAGACTGAGCGGGGTGGCGCCATTGAAGTGGAAGGCGAGCAAGTGCTTGAAGTCCAGCGGGGGCTGCAGAGGCCTGGCGGGCAGGGGCAGGGAGGCCAGCAGGGGGCTGGGGGTGCTGGAGGCCGGGCCTGCTGCAGGAGGAAGAAGGGCAGGGTCTGAAACAGGGAGCCACGGGGCTCACTCCTCCCTCTGCAGCCAGAACACGAGGCTGATGGGCTTCTTGGGCGTAGAGAGAGCGCAGAAGCCCCTGTCTCCCTGTTCACAAAGTAGTACTGGCCGAGTCCAGGGCGACGACAGCGCATTTCTGTGCCTCTCCTCTCCACAACTGGGGAAGCAGAAGCAGGGAGTCCACAGTTCCAGGCTGCCAGCCCAGAAGGATGACCAGCAACCCACCCATAGGGGCAGCATAACGACCTAAAGGAAGCCCAGAGGGGAGTCAGGCCAAGGGAGTCAGGCCCCTGACACACACCACCACGGAGACTGCACGATGCACTGGGTTTCCACTTTATTGCAAATTAAACCCAAATCCAGGAGGCTTGGGGAGAGGCCAGCCCCCTCCCCTCTCACTACCTACCCTGTCCAGATCCCCACATGGTTCACAGCAAGGGCTGACAGAGGGGATAGGAAACCCACTGGAATCTGAAAGCATGTGTTCCCCAGCTCTGGTGAGGCCCCAGCTGCTTCCTTCAGGAGGCAAAAAGCCCTCCAACATCCCTGCGTTGGGCCAGAGGCTGCACCTCGGAGTCAGCCAGTCCAGCACTGTGGTTTTACAGTCTTTGGTCTTAAAGGTCTGAGGCAGGGGCCCGGGTTCAATCCCTGGTCAGGCAACTGAGATCCCACAAGCCAAGCAGTGGGCAAGAAAAAAAAAAAAAATCTGTTGGGAATTCCCTGGCAGTCCGGTGGTTAGGACTCTGTGCTGAGGGCCCGGGTTCAATCCTTGGTCGAGGAACTAAAATCTAAAATCCCGGCGTGACCAAAAAAAAAAAAAAAAGTCTGAGGCAAGGGCAGGGGAAGGCTAGGAACTTAGAGAGCAACCAGACTTCGAGGCAGAAAAAAATTAGAAATAAATTTAGTCCACCTGGGACTTTTTTGGACCCTGTCATTACAAAACCAAAAGAAGTCCTTTTAGATTTCATGTATTAACACTGTGAAAGATAGGATAGATTTATTTTACATTTATAGATGTGTATGTCGATATACACAGCCATATAGAGAAAAGCCTCAGGCAGCCTACTGGTGAGGAGGGCACCACCACTTCCCTTGAACTGTTAGCTTGTGCACAGAGAGGGTGCTGTGCTGTGTGTCAAAAACAAGGGCGGTCATCTGCTCGCCAGTCACATCTGAAGAGATGCTGCTAGAAGTGGGGGGCCTACAGTCAAGGACCCAGTCTCCTCTCCTTCAACCCCTGAATTGCGCAGACCCGGTCTTCCTCCAACCAATAGCCCCTCAACTTTTCTAGGACCAAAATTTGGGCTGAGTTCAGAGGAAAAGGGGTGAGCTACTTCACCAAACTCTGGAAAGGTCAGGAGTGATATTTAGGGTGCCCCAGACCCCAGCACCTCTGCCCACTGGCCCGAGCCCCGCCCCCGATCCAGCCCCTCCTCCACAGCCCACGGGGCTGGGTTAGTACTCAGCGTGGAGCAGGGGAAGCACGGGGAAGGTGGGTGGGAGGCCACAGCTAGGAGGTCAGCTTGGGTGCACCAGTCAAGTCCGGCTTGGCCCTTAGAGAGCCTAGAGCCCCGGGCTGGCTGGACAGAGGAGAGGAGGCCGCCCTCCCGTGAGCTGCGAGCCCAGGAGCCCCTCGCCCCACCCACTCTCTAGGAACTCCACCGCCAGCGCAAAGTCAAACTCGTGCAGCGGCGGCCCATCCACCGCGATCTTCACCGCGGGGCCGCCCCGGCCTTCCCCCGCCCCGCCCGGCTCCCACCACCGCAGCTCCCGGCTGCGGCCGACCTTGTCCAGGAGGCCGGCGCCCGCGGGCAGCGCCAAGGCCAGGGAGGCGAGGGCGGCGAAGTCGGGGAAGAGCTCGTGCAGTTCAGAGCGCGCGCACGCCAGCTTGGCGCACAGGGCCCGCGGGCCCAGCCGCCCCAGGCTGCACACCACGCGCTTGAAGAGCGCGAAGTCGCCCAGCGCCCGCTGGCACACCACGGCTGGGGCAAAGGCGCGCAACAGGACGCGCAGCGCCCCCTCGCCGTGCGCACCCAGCTCCTCGGGTGCCTGCGGGTAGCGGCGGGG
The DNA here is from genome assembly GCF_964165515.1 of Mesoplodon bidens. Lineage (NCBI taxonomy): Eukaryota > Metazoa > Chordata > Mammalia > Artiodactyla > Ziphiidae > Mesoplodon > Mesoplodon bidens. The sequence continues at coordinate 51,485,429 of NC_138179.1, read as the reverse complement.
GTCGAAGATCGCCGCCAAGGCGGCCACGGCGTCCAGCGAGGGCCCGGGGTAGGAGTCCCGCAGCCCCCTCCGCATGGAGTCCAGGAAGGCCCCCCGCAGCCGCTCCAAGCCCTGGACCGCAGCCTCGGAGTAGCCCACCAGCTCCACACCGCGGTAGGTGCAGCGGCCACGGCCCAAGTCAGGGCTGGAGGTTGCCAGTTCCTGCAGGAAGCCCTGGAGACGCGCCCCACCTGAGCTGCGCTGCGCTTGGAGGGAGGCTGCAGCTGCCGTCACCAGCGGTTGCAGCAAGGCCAAGTCCGGCTCTTCTGGCTGCAGGACAAGGGCGAGCTTCTGCACGGACGGCAGAGCATCCAGCAGGAGGTGGGTGAAGGCCACAAAGGTGAACTGGCGCAGGGCGAGGGCCAGTGCCCTGGTTGTAGGTGAGGCTGGGGCAGAGGCCTCCAGTGTGGGCACCAGGCAAGGCCAAGCCTCAGCCACTGCTTCCACCACAGGCAGCAGGGAGGCCCAGGGCACTGGCCGTGGTCCTGCCAAGTCAATAGCTGCAAGGTCCAGTGCCGCCCGGAGCTCAGGGACCACGTGGGAACTGGGGCCACCATGGAGGCGGAATAGGGCATCCAGCACACTTTCATATTCACCTAGGTAGGCAGGGGGCTTGGGATCTGTCCGGCCGGGGAGGCAGTGTAGCTCCATGAGCAGTGGGCAGGCGGCCTGGAGCTGCGGGCCCACGCTCCCCAGGCGGTCACTGGGGAGGCTTGAGCTGAGCCAGGCCAGCTTGGATGCAGACACGCCGAAAGCCTGCAGAATGTCCAGGAGTTGGCCAGCGGTGGCCTCGCCTTTCTGTATCTCCACACTGCCCAGGAAGGTGGTGGCAGGCTGGCCATCGCAGGGGGACACCGAAGTGGCAAACAGGGCCAGATTGTGGGACTCAGGCCAGTCCCTGGTCTCGTCCAACACCAGGCCCACATACGGCGATGCCTTCAGGCGTTGGCAGGCCTCTGTGTGCAAGACACTGGCAATGGCCACCTGGGACAGCCAGGGAAAGAAAGGGAGGAAGGGCAGAGTTAGGCTTGTCCTGAGAAGGGGAGGCAGGCAGGGTGGGGTGACAGAAAGAGCACAGGCCTGGGGTCGGACTAATCCTAGCTTTGCCACTTACTGACTGTGTGACCTTGGGCAAATCATTTCACCTCGCTGTTCATCTCTGTTTCCTCAGCTCTAAAACCAGGCTGATACCTGCCCCCAAGCTCCTCAAAAGGTTGTTGTGACTCATATCTTAGTGCCCTGACCAGGGATTGAACCCGGGCCCTCATCAGTGAAGGCGCGGAGTCCTAACCACTGGACCGCCAGGGAATTCCCATCGATGTAACTTTGTGTTGTACTTATAAGTGTAAAAATGCTTTAGGAACCATAAAGATTCTACGGCATTTTGTGTGTGTGTGTTTTTCTGCAGCACTGCCCCTGTCAGCCTTATCCCTGGGGGTCTCCCTCTGCTCTGCTGCTCAGGGATTAACTGATAGACGCGTTGACTCCCTACCAGTTACACAGAGCCCCAGCTGTGTGCTGTTTGTCATCTCTCTGGGGGATGAGATCCAACTTCCCCACCCCCTTACCAGCCCCCAGGACTCATACAGCCAGTGCCTAGGACAGAGCTGCAATATGCATGCCCCCAGGGGCCACATGGGTGATGTTGACCTTGAAGTGGGCCAGGGATAAACCAAAGGGAATAGGGAAGCCCATGCCCTGCTTTCCACCTCCAGAACTCCATGCCCTGACTGCACAGGACCTAGCTTTTCAGTAGAAGTCACAAATCCATATTTTTATATGTAATCTCTTGGTTTTTTGTTTATCTTGGAGACTAATTTAAGTTTTCTTAAAAACACTGTGAAAAACACATCTGTGGGCCAGTCAAGCTCCCAGGCCACCAGTTTGCAACCTCTGACCTAGGTAGTGAGGGGAGCAGACCTGAGCCCCTGAGGACAGGGCCTGGTCCGGCCTCTTCACTGTTGGGCACCCAGGAGCTGGCCAGGGGCCTGGCACCTAGTACGCCCTCGGTGAAGGCTCTGATGGGCGAAGGTGTGAATGAAGTGCTTTGGCCGCTGCCCGGGGGCCTGGCATGCTGGTGCCATGCCCAGACGGCTCGATGTTCTCCCTCCTCAATCCCTCCCCCACAGCCCTGGCTGCCACCCACCTGCATGTCCCTCACCCTCCTGGGACTGTAGTAATCGCCGTGCTCCATGCCCAGCAGCGCCTGGCACAGGTTGAATCTCTGCAGCTCGAGCAGAGCAGAACAGCGGTCGTCAGGCACGTCCTCCTTGGCCATGCAGTACACCGTGGTCAGCACGGCCACCTTGGCCGGGTTCGCTTCCACCTTGACACCCCTGAAGCTGGGGGTGGTCGCCAGGCCCGGACAGGTCCCTCCACCCTCAGCCTGGCCCTCAAAAGTGGGCCGGCCCCGGTTGACGGCCAGAGCCTGGCGGTGGGCCCCCGAGGTCACGTGGCGCAGCAGGGCGTGGCGCTGGAAGTTGTCGGTGCCCACAGTGAAGGCGTTCTCCGCTTTGCCGTGCTTGTTCCGCACCAGGGCCTGGCGGCACTCGAGGCAAAACATCAGCTTCCGCTCGTAGTCAAAGTCCAGCCAGGTGAACTCCTCCTTCCAGTGCTCGTTGAAGTAACGCTTGCACTTCTTGTTGGAGTTGGAAGCCTCTCCGGCTGGTTTCTTCCCCGGGGGCACCATTCCTGCTCGAGGGGCAGGGCGCCTCCAACCCCCACCCAAATGCTTTTGCCCCCCCAGCCTGCCCCGCACACTGAAGCACCTCCTCTGACAAGGGGAGTCGGTGGGGAGGCAGGAGGGGGGCAGCCCGCCAGGCTAATGGGGACCATCCATCTAACTTAGCCCGGAAAGTTTATTTCCACTCCGCTGGTGGGAGACTGGAGGTGAAAGAGACAAGGGAGAGGTGTTAGGCATCCACTGGGGCTTCACACTGCCCACAGAGGACTCCCCGGGCGAGGGGTGGACTGGACCCAATGGGGAAGGGCTACTGGCAGTGGGCCATAAAGCGTTATCCAAAGTGGGTAGAGGTATGAGGGCCCCAGCCTCTAGGACAAGGCATCGATTGCTTTGACCGCTGAAGCATGTCAGAGCTCAGAGCTGGAAAGACTAGCACCATCAATGCAGCCACATTTTATAACCCGAGACAGACAGTGGTTCTCGGGGCTCACGAATGACTCGTGGCTGAATCCTGGCTCCTCGCCCAAAGGATAACTGGGGCCATCAGGCCACAGTCATTTGTGTCATCAGAAGGAAGTTAGCACGAAGCTGAGCTCCCAGAGCCACAGGATGAGGAATGGGATTTGTTTCCTCTGGAACTCCCTTCCCTAAACACACGCATGGGCACGCTCACACACACACACACCAGTTGTGTGGTTCTGGGAAGGGTAGCCCAGAAGCGGGGGCTGGGCTCCAGACTAAAGGCAGCCAGCTGGTTGCCTCTACCTCCCACACTCCACCACCACCCCAGGCGCGAGGCGAGGATGAGGAGTTCAGGACCCCACAGCCACGTCCAGTGGATGGCCAAGACCTGCCACCTCTGCTTCCTCATCATCTCTCACACCTGCCCCTCCTCTCCATGTTTACTGATAAGTGGTACCTACCATTTACCGAGTGCGAACTGACTCAGGCCCTGTGCTCAGGACTGCGGTGACTCCATCAGGAGACCAAGATTCCTCTTGCAAGTACTCTCTGAGGATGGTATCATCCTCACTTTGGACAGGAGGAAACTGAAGCTCGGGAGCTTTAAGTGACTTGCCCGAGGTTTGCCAAGCAGTAAGTGGCGGAGGTGGAATTAGAACCCAAGTCCCCCTGACTCCACAGGCCATGCTGAGACCCTGGCCTGCACCGTCTCACCTGGATTTCGCAGCGGCTTCCACCTCTGCCTTTGTTCCCCCACACTCATACCTCACGTAACAGTCAGAGAGCAAGGCCACACACAGATCCCACCGTGTCACTGCCCTGCTTCCGCCTCTTTGGTGATGTCCCATTGCCTAAGTCTACATACCTCACCATGAGCCAGCGAGATGCCCCCCCCCGCCGCCCAGCCTCTGGACACCTCCAGAGCCTTCCCACTCCTGTCTGCTCAGCCAGCTCCAAAGGCTTACCATGCCCCACACACATTACTGTTATTTTTGCTCCTGCCTCCATCCCCTGAGCCTGGAACTCCCTATCCCTCCTCTTTCCCTGGCTATTTCCCATTCATTCTTGGAGGGCAGCTCAGGCATCCCCTCTGCCACCCTGATCCCCCCCAACCTGGGCTGGTACCTGTCCTCTATTCTCCCATAATTCCCCGTGTATGAGTCTTTGTAACACAATATGGTGAACGCAGGGATGCTCTACGTATCTCTGTACTTGGTTCCTGGAAGGTCAAGATCACATTTGCTCATTTTTGTACCTCTAAGTCCCTGTACAGGACTGGGCACGCAGATGGCTCTCAGCAAAAGCTGGTTGTTTAAAAGAATGAAAGGATTATTTTGGCTATATGAAACAACTTCCTGTTTCTTTCTTTTTTTTAAGATTTTTTTTTTATTTTTTTTTATTTTTTTCGGTACGCGGGCCTCTCACTGTCGTGGCCTCTCCCGTTGCGGAGCACAGGCTCCGGACGCGCAGGCTCAACGGCCATGGCTCACGGGCCCAGCCGCTCCGCGGCATGTGGGATCTTCCCAGACCAGGGCACGAACCCGTGTCCCCTGCATCGGCAGGCGGACTCTCAACCACTGCGCCACCAGGGAAGTCCCAAACAGCTGCCTTTGACATCCTTTCCTCCTAAGGTCCCATGATTCTGTGACTTTGTCTAGCCCACCACCCAAAGGGTCTTAGAATGGAGAGGAGGTGCAAAGTCAAGGTGACACCCTTCTGGGTTTTTGAGAAAAGAACAGAAGAGTAGGGAGGGAGGAGGCCTGGGAAGATGGAGATTCTGAAACTGTACTGTCCAATAGGGTAGCCACCAGCCACATGTGGCTGTTTAAAATTAATCAGAATTTTAATTTTTTTTTTTATGGTCACACCACGTGGCTTGCAGGGATCTTAGTTCCCTGACCAGGGATCAAACCCATGCCCTCGGCAGTGGAAGCGCAGAGTCCTAACCACTGGACCGCCTTGGAATTCCCCAGAATTTTAAATTTTTTAAAATTCAGTTCCTCAGCCGCACGAGCCACACTTCAAATTCTCAATAACCATGTGTGGCTGGTGGCTACTGTACTAGATGGCCCAGAGAGAGAACATATACATCATCCCAGAAAGTTCTACTGAACAGCGCTGCTCTAAAAGACCAGGCAAAAGCCACTGACATTCTCCTACCTCAACCTGAGGGAACCGGGCTGGGTGGGGCGGGATGTAAGACGTGACTCTTGGGGCGATGTGTGTTGGCCGGTGGTCCCCACTCCACCCCAGCACGTAAGCCTCAAACAGTGTCTATCTATATGGCTCCAGGATGGGGGTCCCCAGTCCCCTCCCCAGCCTTCTTTGGGTCTCCTACTTTCGGGACCCCAGCAAGAGGAGTCCACGCTCCCGGCAGAGTAGGGCCAGGAGCCTCCCCCCCTGGCAGCCCGGTGAAGTAGGGGCTCCCTGCACACCCCTGCCCATCCTCCCGGGGCCTGGATGCGGAGGGCTGGGGAACTTCCTCTGGGGGGCGCGTGGTGCAGGAGCTCTCCGATGGGTGCCGCCCGCGCCGTGCCGCCTCTCCCGCAGGAGCCCCAGCCCCCGTGGCCGCCCCCTGCCTGGAGGTTCCTGGAGGGGGCGCCCCGCCCGGCCCCCTCCCCTCCCCGGCCCCCGCACGCACGCACTCACGGAGTCTCGGGAGCCACCATCTTGCGCGGTGGACGCTCTGGCCGCGGTCTCCTTGGGCTCCACTGAGCGACAGCAGCCACTAGCGGTAACCGGGGCAAAGAGGCGCCAGCGGCGGCGCGGGCCGGGGTCGCGGGCAGGGCGGCGGCGCCCCGGGGGTCGGCCGGCCGCGCCCGCCTGCCGCCGCTCTGGCCCGGCGCACCCTTAGCCCGGCGTCGCTCTCACCCTCCCCACCGCGTGCGCTGCAGCAGGAGCAACTCAGGTTAGACCGCAGGAAGGATGCTCCCCGCCAGCGGGAGGGACAGTGGTCATTCATTCACCACAGGTATCCGTGGGTTCCTAGAGGAGCTCACAGGTGAGAACTGACTGGTGAGACCCAAACAGGCGGGGCGCTAGGGAGGCTACACTCTGGCAAGTGCCCCGAGCGAGAGCGATGAACAAAATGCTTTGGGAATCACAGAGAAGCAGGCTGTCAGCTGAAGGTCATCAGCCTGGAGAGGCAATTAGGTTTCACAAAAGGGTCAGTGAGTGAGATTTTACCAGGCAAAGGGCATTTCAGCAGTGGGAATGGCAGAGCCATTGGGAACCATCGTGAAGTTCAAAGTCGAGTGCAGGTTCTCAAAGCTCAAGGTAGAACAGAGGTGTGGAAGCTCTACAGTGAATGCTGGGGATTTTGACCTTCCGGCCTTGTGGGGAACCTCGGGAGGTGGGTGAGCTAGAAAATCATGTGGGATCTTAGTTCCCCGACCAGGGATTGAACCCGGGCCCTCAGCAGTGAGAGCGCAAAGTCTTAACTGCTGGACCACCAGGGAATTCCCAGGAAATCGGTGTTTTAATCTAATGAGTTATTTGTAACAGGGATGACAAATGGGGTGGGTGGGAGGAGTGACCTCTTCCTAGAACTCTCAGACACCCAGGAGACCCTCACCCCTGTGTGGGTTTCCCTGCAGGAGGAATGTGGGTGGTACCCCACCCTCCTAGACCTAGAGGCCTGCAGTGGAGCTCCAGTAACGACATCAAACTCTGAGGCCTTGGCAGCCCAGCACTTAGCCTCAGTTTCCTCACCTGTGAAGTGGGAATTACACCTGGGTAAGGAGGAGGGAGCAGGACAGGAACGGGCCTGAGGACCAAATGAGGTGCTGGGTGTGGAGGCCGTTTGCACAGGCGGTACAGGGCACTTGGTGACCCAGTCTCCCCTTCTGGTCAGCACAAAGTCACCCGGAAATGCCTTCCGGCCCCCGCACAACTGGGTACACTCTTCTCCCACTCAAGGCCTAAGGCACACGTTGAGGTCAGGGCCTCTTCAGTGGTTGCTGGGAGCTCCCCGCAGCCCCCTTCACGCAGCGCTGCTCTGAGCCGCCCACCACCTGCCTCTGACATTCACTGTGAGCCCTGGCCCCCAGGGCCGCTGGGATGACGCACGAGTCATGGCACATGCACACACACGTGTGGCCACTTGGCTTGTGGGTACACTCAGATGAAGGGAGACGCTGCAGCCCCCACCCCCGTCCCAAGATGGCACCACACAGCCTGACGGGTCTAGAATTCTGCACCCCCAAAACGGTCAGGTGTGTGTTAGGGGGTCTTCTCGGGTAGCATCTTGCAACAGAACAGCCACCCTGGCTAAGTGTCTCAGAGCAGTCCCTCCCCACCCCTGGCCAAGGGTCCACAGCCGGGACCCAGGGCTCATTGGATGGCTGCCTCAAGAGGGTGGGTTGTTACTCTGATCGAACAGGAATAAACCAGACTAAGTGACGGAGAAAAGGCCACCCCCAGGGGTCCAACAGAGATGAGGGCAGGGGTGCAGAGCTGGCGTCTCATGAAATAACATCACCCTGCCTACCATCCACGGGAGAGAATCCGGGGAAGCTACGTCCTGCTGTGTTGCCATCACTGGGAAAGATACACACGAAAGAGCACAGGGACACACACCCTGAGGTCCACAGGCATCCACACAGATAGTGACAGGGACAGACACCAAGGCACACACTCACACACATCTCCCCATGGTGAGACCGTCTATGCACACTGATGTGTGTGTGTACATACGGAGGTGGTACCCACGCAGAGACAGACAGATACCCCTGCTGGCCAAGGGGCGGGCACAGAGGCCACGCATGAGCATGCATGAACACACAGGCAAGAGCAACAAAGACACACTCAGATCATATACACCCAGAGGGACACACACACGAGGACACGCAGACCCCTACAGATGCACATACAGACAACACAGAACAACAGGCATGCAGTGGCACACAGCATCACAGAGAGGTGCACGTACACAAAGATCCATATACAGAAACACACACACCCCTGACAAAATTAAACGCATCTGACATACACACAAGCTCATGTAGCCAAACCAAGTCCCCCTCCCACCCCCGTCTCGAGTCATAGGGGCAGATGGTAGGGTCCTCCCAGAGGCAGCGTGCACACGCGCTCACACACACACACACACACACACCCCTCAAATAGTAAAGTTGCCGTTTCTATCACAAATCAAACCAAAACTCTGTGAAGAAAGGGCGTCCAGGAGGGAGAGAGAGCCAAAGGCAGGGAATGAGAGGTTGAACCAAGACCCCAGCTTGCTCACCCCCGGCTAGGATTAGGATTCCTCCCCACATTCTCCAGCGCCCCCAACCCACCCTGGGCTGGCCAGCACTGTGGAGGCGTTGATGTTCCAGACTCCCGCCCTCCCTGCACCTGAGGAAGACCCCCGAGCCCAGTCACAAGAGGAACTCTGTTCCCAGCCCCACGGCCTCCAGCCCTTGCCCTTGTGGAAGGGGATCCCCCAAATCCTTAAAGGGTAATGGCTGTTTCCCTCAAAAAGGACCAGGCAAGCCCTGTGTGGGGAGGTGAGCCAGGAGACCACGAACAAAGCACGGGGGGCGTTGATGTTGACCCCAGCGCGATGGCTGGACCTCAGCGGGCGCCTGGCTCTCTCCTTCTCTGCTTCATTGACAACTGCCTCTAACCCCCGAGCCCTGCTCCTCCAGGCGGCCCCTTAGAGGCAGCTGAAGGTATGATTTGATACCAGGAACCTTTGTAGCGGGGGCTCCTCGGAGGACGCACACCTGCCCCAAAGTGCAGCAGCCTCATTCCTGCAGGCTGGACCTCCAGATTCCCGACCATTCCTGCCACCCCTGCCCCACCTTTGCTCCCGGCCAGAGTGGGGGCTCCCCCTGCCCATCCTTGAACTTGGGAAAAGGTACCAAGAGTCCGCTGGCTACTGGAGCCTCTAAACAGACGACTCTGGGGGGGGGGCGGGTCGACAACAGGAGGAAAAGGATAGGGCAGGGGAGAGGGGAGAGGCCCACCCTCGGCTCGAAGCCCCCACCCCAAGCCCCCAGCTCAGGCGTCCTCAGCACTCACCCAAGAGCATTCTCTGCCTTTGGAGGAACCGCTGAGCGCAGAGTGCGAAGCGAATGAAACCCAGCCGGAGAGTGACAGAGGGAAGGGGTGGGGGAGTGGAGGGACAGGAGGGGAGGGTGCGAGGGAGGGGCTCCTGCTTCTGCTGGGAAGCCACGGTTACCGGGCCCAGTCTCCCCTCTCCAGGAAGGCGCTGCCTGTTCCCCGGTTTCCCCACCCCAACCACCGGTGGAAAGCACAGGGCACTTCTTCCCCGAAGGTATGGGGGCAGCGGGAGGGTGTCGGGGCCTAGTGCCTCTTATACCGAGGCGAAGAGTTGACCCTGCCCACAGAGGCCTCCAGGACAGGAGGTGCTTCCAGCCCCTTCTCTGCCTGCCAGAAAATTCTTCTTCTGAACTTTGAAGCCCTGCCTGAGGGCTTGCTGCCGCAGGGGGCCCGTTCTCCTATCTAGCCTTACGTATCCTCTGCCCCCATCCCCTTTTATTAACCTCCTTTTGCTGCAGGGGAAACCGAGGCTCAGAGAAGGGGAAGGGAGCGCAGGTGGCTTGCAGTTCAGTACCTGGACTGCCGGACCTGCTACCTGGGCGATGCCAGGAAGCGGGGAAGGGGTGTTCATCGGTCACCGAGAACTTCTGACGCCCCTCATCCGCCCGCACCCTTCCCTCCCACCCATCTTTTCTCTTCTTATTTGACTCCTTCCTCCTCCGCCTCTTCCTGAAACCTGCGGGCTCCTAACTCACCTGAGCACCTGGTGCCGGGAGGGGGGTGGAATGCGGGAGAGGAGACAGCCAAGCCACAGCTGGATCCAGTCTCGCATTCCAAGCCCGGGTCCCAGCGCTAGCCCCCCACCCCCTCAGCATCCTGTCTCCACCAGACAATAACCCGTAATCTCTGCAGCAGCCAGTTCTCAAGCTGCAAAGAAGGTCTGGGGAGGGGGTGGCGGCGGCAGCCCCTGAGAACAGGTTTGTTAGGAAGAGGCTCTGTGGGGGAAAGGGCTTGCTGGTGTGGGGAGAGGACGGAAACTCAAGCCCAGAGCTAATTAACCCACCCAGAGACACAGACGGAACCTTTGTCTTCTGCGGGGGCAGGGATCTGAGCTAAGCCCCCTAAGTTCCACCCAGACAGCCTTGCCTTTCCTGGTGGCCCCTGGGGGGAGGTGCTGATGGTCAGGTTCACATCTGTGAGGGGGTGAGTGAGGGCACCGCCATCACCTGCCACTTAAGGAGAACCTCAGGAGGCACTGGTTAGACCCCCCAAGAACTTCTTAGTGGCCTTGGGGGAGCCAAGGTGAAGCAGGCATCCAGAGGCCTCGGGATGGGCTGGGAGGGCCACTGAGGAGGAACTGGAAATCCAGGGAGATACTGAAGCCATGGGGGGGACAGGCTGGAGGGCTTTTGGGGCCTCCTGATGGGACTGAAATTAATCCATCTGCAGGGAGTGGAGGGTGAAGAGCTCATCAAGCCCGTGACTCAGGTGTGACCCAAGCTCAAGGCCTTTGATCTCTGGGGCTCAGAATGCAGCCAGAGGCTTCTGCAGTCAAAGACTAGGAGAGGAGATGGAGGGACTGATTAGAACGGGATCTAGGAGAGGTCTGAGGGCGCAGGGCAGGGGACAGCCTCCATCTGCCACTCTGATGCCTTCCCGTCCCCAAAGGCACAGGGGTGTCTGGTACAGCTGCAGCCGTCTTTGCCCTGAAATCCAATATAGTCTGACTCCGTCTCCGCTTTCTTGTCCCCCTTAGTGTCTACCCTGTGCTCCCCATCCAAGTCCCCTCTGGCCATTTCGGTAAGCCAGAGCTTAAGTCATTTTTGAAATCTTCTCTCCCCTCTGGTGTCATGTTGCAATGGTGGGGAACAGGGGATGCGCCCTAAATTGCGCAGCTGGGTCAGTCCTGCCAAGAGACAGGGGGAGGAGCCAGTTGGATTTAGAAGGCTCCCCTCCCTGTCCCTAGCCAGCCTAAGCAGAGCGGGAGATGGCTGGCATCTCCCCATTTTTCAGTTGAGGACACCAAGGCATGGGTTCTGAGCATTTGAACTGCCTGTCATGGGAGCTGGTCTGCCTGCGCTGGGCCATCCCTCCTCCCCATTCCTGAAACATTAAGGCTCCATCTCTCTTAATGTATGCTGTTCTCCTCAGCAGCAAGGTGAGGAAGGCACGTGAGAGACAGGATTTAGAGTCAGAGATGCTGGGATCTGAACCTGGCTGTGGCCTTAGGCCCGTTGCTTACACTCTCTGAGTTCTAGTATCTCAGTTTCTCAAGTGAGGGCTGAATGCCAGTCAGCTACGCCCGGGGATGGCTGGGTGAGGAGGGAATGCTGTACTGCTTGTGGAAGTGCTTTGCAAACAGTTCATCTCCTAAGCACATGCTCATTGGCCCTGGGGGTAGGTCACAGCTCTTTCCCCAAGGTCCAGGTCCTGGTGTCCGTCCCCCAAGCCCGGTGCTGGCCCAACATCCACACTAGAGGTTGGAGGGAGGAGGGTTGAGGCAGCAAACCTTTCTCTCTGCAATGTTCAAGAACTACCTAAAATTGTTTAGGGATACGCGCACGCGCGCGCGCATGTGTGTGTGTGTGTGATGGTCAATAGGGTCATTGAGTTCAGCCACATTGAGGCGGAGGTTCCTGGTGCCCACACCTCCCATGGGGGGCAGGTAGGGTGAAAGATGGCTCCTTCCTGAAGCATGAAAGGGTCTGCTGTGTGGGAGACAGATCGGGAGGAGGGCAGGTGGGGGAATGACCTGGAGAAGGGGCTGGGGAAGGGCGCGGTTCCTGCTGTTTCCGCACCCTGTGCTGTTTCCCCTTCCTAGGTGTTCCAGGCTGACTCATGGTGGGCAGCTGGGTGAGGCTGAGTAAGGCGGCCTCTGACGCAGGCATTGGGGAGGAAGCTGAGAGAGGGGAGAGCCGCCCCCCGTATCTCCCTCCCACAGACGGCCTCAGGGACAGGATCCTCCAGACAGGATCCCGCCTCACTGCCTGTGACGGCCTGTCACTGTGCAAGGCGCCAGCCCCCCAGACCCCTAATCAGAGTGACAGCTCCAGGAGGCCTCCCAGAAAGGGAGCCTCGAAGGGGCATGACTGGGCCGTCACCCCCACCACTTCAGCGCCCTCCCAGGGAACGGGCGGCCCTCCTGGCTGCCACAGGACTGAGATCTCAGGTGTCCAGGAACAAAGCCGTGCGTTAAGGGCTCCTTTGCCTCAAGCCTCCTGAAAGTAGACGTGACTCTCCATTTCCGGAGGTGCCCCAGTCAGCCGTGCCCTCAGGGATCTCTGCCCTGGTCCAGCCTCCTCAAGCGGACTTCCGCACGACGGAGGTCCCCACCCCCTCACCCCAGGGGGAAGTTGCTAGCATTGGGCTGCCTCTCCCACCCGCAACTCCCAGAGGGCCAAGGAGACAGGAGAGTCCATGGAGGGGGTGGTTTGCTGGGGGGTCATGACCTGAAGTAGAGTCAAAGATAACCAGGCCAAGGGACTTCCCTGGCGGTCCAGTGGTGAAGACTCCGTGCTTCCAATGCAGGGGGCGCGGGTTTGATCCCTGGTCAGGGAACTATGATCCCATGTGCCTCTTGGTGTGGCCAAAAAAAAAAAGATAACCAGGCCAATGGAACACAGGTTCTCCGCTGGAGCCCCGGGATCCCAGGGTTCCCAGAAATCTGAGGATGCAACATCCTCGCCCTAGTCACAGCCATCACCCCCCGGCCCAGCATGCTCCCACAGTGCCGCTCACTCCTCTTAGCATGGCGGTGGGGAAGGTCTGGCCCCGTGGCTATCTTTCCCTCCAGACCGTGAATGCCCAGCACTGCTCAGTACAGAATCCCAGCATCCTGCACGGGGCCAGCGCAGGGCTGGAAGGCTGGTGATGCAGGACAGGTGACTGGAGGGCCAGTGACTTACGAGGTGTTGTTTAACAATCTCGGGAGGGAGTACCAGGCATCGTGTCTCCTGGTGACCCCCCCCCCAAACCTACCCTGTACTCGGGGGATAAGGACTGTGAGAAAAGGGAAGCCAAGTGAAGGGGGACCCCATCCCTCTGGGCAGCCTGTCTGTGGCCACCAGCGTCTGGTGCTGCTGTCCTTTTTCTCACACCCCACCTGCTCTCTCCGCACTGGGATGGTGGGTGGGGGAGAGAAGGAAGGACCACTGCCCGGAAGGAAGGCCTGAGAAGCCAGAGTTAGAGGGGAGCAGGGGTGGGACCAAGTCCTCTGGTCACAGGAATGGCCTTCCCCACCCACCCTTGCCTCCCTCTCAGCGGCCCCTTTCTGATAACGGAACTGTCCATCACAGCATCCCCTAAGCCAGAGTCATCCTTGGCACCTCCCTTCCCCTCGGCCCCACATCCCGTCAGTCACCAAGTCCTGCAGAAAAGACCCCGGAATCTGGTTCCACCATCCTACCCACTTCCTTCTCATGTACCCCCAAGACTTACCCTTCCCCCTCACCAGAGACCTCTAAAAACACTAATTACTCCTGCTCAAAACACTTCAGTGATGCCCATCACCTTCAGGACAAAGGCCAGATGCCCAGCTTGGCTTTGAGGACTTCACAGGCAGCCCCTGCTCACCTCCTGCCACGCCAGCCACTTGCCCAGCCCAGCACCGCCTGCTGTTCCTGCAAAGCCACGGCCTCAGGCCTGGGTGCATTTGCTCTAGCTCAGGGGTCCCCAACCCCCGGGCCTCAGACTGGTATTGGTCCGTGGCCTGTTAGGAACCAGGCCGCACAGCAGGAGGTGAGCGGTGGGCTAGTGAACGAAGCTTCATCTGTATTTACAGCCACTCCCTATTGCTTGCATTACCACCTGAGCTCCGCCTCCCGTCAGATCAGCGGCAGCGGCATTAGATTCTACAGGAGCGCGAAGCCTACTGTGAAGTGCGCGTGGGAGGGATCTAGGCTGTGCGCTCCTTATGAGAATCTAATGCCTGATGATCTGAGGTGGAGCTGAGGCGGTGACGCTAGCCCTGGGGGGCGGCTGCAAATACAGAGCATCATTAGCAGAGAGGCTTGACGGCACAGAGACCACAATAAATCAATTGCCTGCAGACTCACATCAAAACCCTATCAGTGGGCTTCCCTGGTGGTGCAGCAGTTAAGAATCTGCCTGCCAACGCAAGGGACACGGGTTCGAGCCCTGGCCTGGGAAGATCCCACATGCCACGGAGCAGCTAAGCCTGTGCACCACAACTACTGAGCCCACGTGCCACAACTACTGAAGCCTGCACGCCTAGAGCCTGTGCTCCGCAACAAGAGAAGCCACGACAACGAGAAGCCCACACGCCGCAAGGAAGAGTAGTCCCCGCTCGCCGCAACTAGAGAAAGCCTGCACACAGCAACAAAGACCCAACACAGCCAAAATAAATAAACTAAAAAACAGAACAAAACAAAACCCCTATCGGTGAGTGGCAAGTGAAAACAAGCTCAGGGCTCCCACTGACTCTGCGTTATGGTGGGTTGTATAATTATTTCATTATATATCGCAATGTAATAATAATAGAAATAAAGTGCACAATAAATGTAATGCACTTGAATCATTCCAAAACCATTCCCCCAGCCCCCCAGTCCGTGGAAACATTGTCTTTCGAGAAACCGGTCCCTGGTGCCAAAAAGACTGGAGACCACTGCTCTAGCTGCTCTAGCTGTCTCCCTGCCTGGGAGACAAGATCCACCAAGATCCACCTTCAGGGTCATTTCTCTGAAGCGTCCCCTGACTTCTGTCAAGTCACCACTCCCTCCCACTTCTCAAGGGAGCCCATCCCCACATCTATGAAGCCTGCTGTTATCTTGGACACGCTTGTCTGCGTGTAGTTATCTAGACAGCTCTTTCCTGACAGGCAGCTCTGTTGCCTTCTAAAAGCACAAATTCCCAGACAAATGCTGTATGTTCTCACTTACATGCAGAATCTAAAAAAGCTGAACTCATAGACATAGAGAGTAGAAGGGTGGTTGCCAGGGGCTGGTGGTGGGGGAAATGGGGAGATGCCGGTCAAAGGGTACAAAGTCCCAGCTGTAAGATAAATACGATGTAGGGATCTAATGCACAGCTTGGTGGCTATAATTAGCAGTACTGCCTTATACTCTTGAAAGTTGTTAAGAAAGTAAACCTTAACTGTTATCTGTACACATACGCTCAGAATTATGTGAGGGGATGGAGGTGTTAACTAGCTTTACTGTGGTAATCATTTCACAATATATACATGTATCAAATCATCACACTGTACCCCTTAAGTTTACATTTGTTATATCTCAGTAATATCTCAATAAAGAAAAAGTACAAAAAAGAAAAAATACTACAAGGTCCTACTGTATAGCACAGGGAAATATACTCAATATTCAATATTTTGTAACAACCTAAAAGGGAAAAGAATCTGAAAAAGAACATATATATATATATATATATATATATATATATCTCTCTCTGAATCACTGTGCTGTACCCCTGAAACTAACACAACATTGTAAATCAACTCTACTTCGACAGAAAATAAATAAATAAATAAAAATATGAATACCCCCAATCAGCAGCTTGCACATGGTAAGCTGTCTGTAAGTATCTGATGAATTAATGAATGACTTTTGAACACACTCACACACACACACTGCAGAAACATCCATACAGTTGAATATGCTCTTATTCAGAGTCACATCCTGGGGTCCAGCCCCAAGTGCTCAGGTGGGGAAGATGGTACCAGCCATTAGAGCACTCCCTGCTTTGCTTATGCAGTGACCTCTGCCTGCGAGGTCCCTTCTCTTCTCACCCCTGTTCCGAAGCTCACTGCAGCCCCCCTCCTTCGGGAGGCTTTTCGTGGTACCCCCAGGTAGAATCACCTTTTCTCCTTTGTACCCCTGAGGGCATGTCCCACGTACCACCCACAACACTCATCTGCTCATTTCGTGTCTGTCTCGGCCTAAAAGACAGTTTCAGTCTCGGGGGCCGCGGGGGGAGGAGTAAGACTGGAACGTCTCCAGGCCCCAGCACAGTGCGGGGAACACGGACGGCATCCCATAAACACTCACCCAAACAACAGGCAGCCCTCAGGAGGTCAGAGTGTAGCCCTCTGGCAAAGCTACCAACCTGGGCTGCAAGGTATGTGTGCAGGGCATGCTTCTGGTGGCCGCCCCCAGGAACCAGGCAGAAGTTCCGGCCCTTCCTGACTCTCACGCTGGGCCTGGTTCATAACCTGTTTCCCCTGCCGGCCAGCAGCCTGCTGCTCCTGGTCTCTCCCATGACTCCCATGTGCCTGTCAGCTGGAATCATCCTCACGAATCCATTCACCCACTTTGCCCAGAATCTGCCTTGCAGTCAGCGGTCCTCTTGCAGCCCAACCTCTGCAGAGTCATGCCAGCCAGGGAGAGGCCGAAATCCTGGCCAGGAGTCCAGTGGCCAAAGGGAGAGGGGCTTCTCCCCGCTCTTCCCCTGACCACCTCTCAGCCCTTAGCTGGAGTGTCGTGCACATCGCTGACCCTGGCCTTCAGAGACCAGAGCTGGAGCCCGGGACGCCCCGTAGGCGAGGCCCTTATCTGGAAAACTATCTGCCAGGGGGCTCCTGGTTGGAGAAATGCTGCTTAGGGGGCCTAGTCCTAGAAGACCCCACAGGGAGAGCCCCAGATCCAGAGGAGGCCTCAGACCTCAGGCCCTGAGAGACCCCATAGAGGGCTGTCAAGATGCAGGAAAACTTTGACGGCATCTGGGGAACTTCAGACTCTAAGACCCCATTGAGGGTACCCCAGACCAAAAGACCCCACAGAGAGAGGCCACAGACCCAGAGCCCCCCACAGGGGCCCAGAACCCAATCTGTGGGACAGCGCCCCTCCACACTGACCTGGCCCCAGGGGTGTCTTTCCCAAGCTGAGCTGCCGCAGGCGCCTCTGGTGGGCCCGCCCCCCACAGTGCACCTGGGCCTGGGCTGCCGAGTTCAGCTGGATGTTGCAGACGTCGCAGAGGGTGTACGACGGCCGTTTTCTCTCCCGCTTGGGCTTAGGTGGTTCTGGAGGCCGAGGGGGGCACTCAGCAGCTCCAGATCCGGGGGGATCCTTCTCACCCGGGGGAGATGGGCTCAGTGGCCGCTTCATACCTGGGCAGATAAGGAGACAAGTAAACAAAGGCGAAGGAGCAAGAGGGCTTCGGGACCCAGAGATGCCTGTGCCCCGTATCCCAGCTGAAATTCCCTGGCCTTCTGAAAGCCCCAACGCCAGGATGGCAAAAGGGAGCAGAAGGGGGGCTGTTTTAAACAAAGCAGCAGTAAAATGCGGGGGTATCTGGAAGAGTGTCAGAAACAGCCACACACTGGGTGGCCGACACCTGAGGGCTCAGAGCAAAGCGCTGAGAGGGAGAGCAGGGCTCTCAGAAAGCGGGCGACGTGGAGGGAGAGCCAGCAGAGAGGCTAGTGGAGACACTAGCCTGGCCCAAGGCAGGCCAGGCGCTGACAGTGCTGGGACAGGCAGGCCTGTGGTGCCTGCTGGAGATGCAGGAGCTGCCCGCCAGAGGATGACTGCAGAAACCCAACCACCTCGTGCCCAGTGCCGGTGACATGCACACACGGTGACAGTGTGTGAAGCCATCCCCACCCCTGCCCCACGTTGGTGTTTACACACACACACACACACACACGGGGCCCGCTTGCGCTGGGTCCTGCAGAGCATGTGCATCACCCCTCCAGGCATCACCCCTCCAGGCCCCTCCCCTTCTCCTTTCCCACTCACTTCTCTGAACCTTTCCCACCGGACTTTTCTGCCTCTAACTGGCTCTATTCTGACCCATGACCTTCCTCAGACTGAAATGGGTTGATTTTCACTTTCTTCCTGAATCTGTGTGCATGCTTCCTGCCTCTGCTTCAGATTGGGTATTTCCCGAGGGCAGGCCTGGTGTCCCCCTCACCAGGACAGAGAATTCCTGAGGTCAGGGACTGTGTCCCTCGCTCAGAGTCGGGGAGCCCCAAGGCTAGGGCCTGAGTGAGGATTGACTGAGCCCATTTCTCTTGTATGGGCTGAATTATGTCTGGTGACCTCCATCCTGCCCCCCTCCCCACAAATTCATATGTTGAAGTCCTAACTCTTAGCATCTCACAATGTGATTGTATTTGGAGAGAGGGTCTTTAAGGAGGTAATTAAGTTAAGGTGAGGTCATTAGGGTGGTCCCTAATCCAATATGGCTGTTGTCCTTGTAAGAAGAGGAAATTTGGGGAATTCCCTGGCAGTCCAGTGGTTAGGGCTCCATGCTCTCACTGCCGAGGGCCCGGGTTAGATCCCTGGTTGGGGAATTAAGATCCCACAAGCCATGTGGCACGGCCAAAAAAAAAAATAAAGAAAAGGAAATTTGGACACAGACATTTACAGAGAGAAGACCATGGGAAGACACAGGGAGAAGTTGGCCATCTGTGAGCAAAAGAACAAGGCTTTAGAAGAAACCAACTCTGCCTACACCTTGAGCCCAAACTCCTATCCTCCAGAATTGGGAGAAAACAAATTTTTGGTATTTAAGCCACTCAGTCTGTGGGTCTTTGTTACGGCAGCCTAAGCGAACCAATACATCCTCCTAAAAGACATTTCCTGTGTCTTTAGACTTGTGTTCATTTTGCAAATTAAACCCAGTGAAGTCAAGTGATGCCATAACGTTCCCATAAGACCACACGTCTAGTAGTGGAGCCCACATCTGAACACAGAAAATTAATTTCTCAAGTTCACAGCCAAGAACCTTGCCTGCAGTCCCTGGACCCCACCCCCTGCTCTTCGTAAGCTGCTTGTCACTTTTGCAGGCAACGCTCCCACAAAATGGGCTGTCATGACGTGTGTGGGGACTGTGAGTGAATGGAACAGAGGGGCACAGTAATTAAGAGCACGAGCTCTGGGATTTCCCTGGTGGCGCAGTGGTTAAGAATCCACCTACCAATGCGGGGGACACGGGTTCAAGCCCTGGTCCGGGAATATCCCACGTCCCGCGGGGCAACTAAGCCCATACGCCACAACTACTGAGCCCGCGAGCCACAACTACTGAGCCCACGCACCACAGCTACTGAAGCCCACGCGCCTAGAGCCTGTGCTCCACAACGAGAAGCCACTGCAATGAGAAGCCTGCGCACCACAACAAAGAGTAGCTCCCGCTCGTCACAACTAGAGGAAGCCTGCGTGCAGCAACGAAGACCCAATGCAGCCAAAAATTAAAAAAATTAAAATTAAAAAAAAAAGAGCACGAGCTCTATATTGACCCCCACCCGGTTTCACATCTCAGCTCTGTCACTTACTGGTTGTGTGACCTGAGCCTCAGTCCTCTCATCTGTTTATCTGTAAAATGGGGGTGATGAGGAACAGTTCCCAAGTCATAAGGGCACTGTGAGGATTAGACAAGCTGATCTATGTAAAATGCCTCTCAGGGTCCTATAAACGTCAGCACATGGGAGTCATGGGAGAGACCAGGAGCAGCAGGCTGCTGGCCAGCAGGGGAAACAGGTTATGAACCAGGCCTAGCGTGAGAGTCAGGAAGGGCCGGAACTTCTGCCTGGCTCCTGGGGGCGGCCACCAGAAGCATGCCCTGCAGACGCCCACCTGGGCAACGGGACCTGTCCCAAATAAGGAAAGGCATATGCCCCGTCCCACTCCCACCCTATAGAAGGAAAGTATATGTGCCTCGACCAATCAGTAAAGGAAATTTTCACCTCGGACCATTCTTTTGTTTTCTGGCTATAAAAACTGATCAGTAGCACATGTTTGGGCTCGACTCTCCCAGGCTATTAGGAAGTTGGCCTGCTGTTCTGGCAGTGACCCTTCCCTCTAATAAATTCTATCTTCTTTACATTCTGCCTTGTGTCTGGAAATTCTTTTCCAACCCGCGTTCGGACCACGACAGCATAGAACAGACTTCCTTTCAGCCCTTAGAAGGAACTAACCCTGATGACACTGATTTTAGACTTCCAGCCTCCAGAACTGTGAGACAAGACATTTCTATTGTTTAGGCCACCTGGCTTGTAGTGCTTTGTTATGGCAGCCCTAGAAAACGAATACACCATGGATCTGACCTTTGTGCAGTCCTAGGTGCCTGGTGACTTGAGGGACCCTGGCACTGTGCCCGGTGGTTTGGCTGGGCTGCAGTATGAGAGATAGCCTCCAGGTGGCGCAGGGAGCATCTAGCGGGAAGATAAGAGGTGGAACTCGGTACCCCACCCGGCAGGGCGGACCCCACTCCTCCACACTCTTGAGGCAACTCGGTTGCCCCTCTGAGCCATGCCAAACTCCTGGGCACCATGTCTGGGGTCGAGGGGACAGCTCTGCCCACGGAGGGCACACTGGAAAGTCACTCCATCACCTTGTGAGATTCTACATCCTCTCACCTCTAGATGGAGGTCATCACAGCTATTCTCCTGCCTTTACAAGTCCTCCCCCACTCTCCCAGCAGGAAAGAGGAGCAGGAAGAAAGTACCGGGTACAAGTATTGGGAGGTGGGTCCAACCAGCCAGGGGGAAGAGGCTTCAGGGGAATGAGATTTTCCTGGCCATGCCCAGGAGAGCTGCCTGCTTCACCAGCAAGGGGACAGGGATATTTTGAAATCTCAGTGCAACTTATGACAGGCAGGCCCAGGACATGGTCCAAGACAGCAGACAAATATCTGCCATGGGGCTGATTAAACCCCTGTGACATACAGCCTCTGAGCTCACAGAGCCCTCCTGGATTCCGGGGCTAACTGTGCCCCCCCAGCCAGGCTGCTGGGCCTGCTGCAGCCTGCCCTGCCTAACCCCGGCTTCACAGCTGTCCTCTCGGCAGCTCCACCACTCCAGCTCAGCTAAGACTCCCAGCAAGAAAATGTGGAGGGGTGGGCAATTTTTAGGGCACACACAGGTCGGTCTAACCCCTGCTGTGGGCATCAAGAGGTCAGTACACCCCCTGCTGGCTCCTATTCAGAACCAGCATGACTCACCCTCGCTGGACCCACGTTTGGGTAGGACACACTGCCTTTAACAGAAGAGGAAATCGAGTCCCAGAGCAGGGGAGGGGACTTGCTTCAAAGTACATGGACAGGCAGTACAAGAACTGCTTCTGGAAGCTTCCCTGCTTCCCCCTCTACCACTCAGCTGCCCAGACCACCTCTTCTTTATCATTACACCCGTTTACTGAGAGCTTACTGTGTGCCAGGTGCTTTACACACAGGATCTCTTTTAAACTTCACAGCCCCATGAGGTGGGCACCATTCTTGACCTATGATCCCATTTCATAGATTAGAGAACAAGCATGGAGAGGTTTCATGGCCCTGTCACCTCTCCTTAAAGCCTGCCAAGTCCTGATCTGAACTGCTGGGTGGGAAGGGGGGCTACGGATACAGAGAAGGGCTTCTGGGGAGGCTCAGGGCTGCCCAGCCCCTACCTGGCAGGCAGGGAGGTGCCACACCCTGGGCAGGGAGAGTGGGGGCCAGAGCCAGAGAGGCTGGGAGGAAGGGGTGTGAAGACAGGGGGAGAACTGAACTGAACTTGGGAAAAGACCAGGTGAAAGCAGAGAAAAAGAGCATGCGTGTACCTAGGTGTCTGTCTTGTCTGTCTGGTTTACACAGGAAGCGGGTAAAGCTCCCTCTGCTCTCACCTTCCCTGAGAGATGGGCTGCGGCTGCAGCAGGGAGGGAGCCACCCACCTGAAGGCAGGCTCAAAGCAGCGCTGGAGAGTGGATGGAGGCCAGGGTTGCTGCCTGCCTGTCTGTCTGTGTGTCCATCCATATGGAGCTAGAGGGGGTCGGAAAGGAGCACTCAGGCAGGCCCCAGGGCCCATTTCCATCCCTTCTTCCTGGGCGACAGTGGACTTCAGGGCCCCAGGTTTCTTTTTTTCTTTTTCTTGCTTTGGCTGCATTGGGTCTTTGTTGCTGCGCTCAGGCTTTCTCTAGTTGCGTGGGCAAGCGGGGGCTACTCTTCGTTGTGGTATGAAGGCTTCTCACCCCGGTGGCCTCTCTTGTTGCCAAGCACGGGCTCTAGGTGTGCAGGTTTCAGTAGTTGTGGCTCGCAGGCCCCAGAGCACAGGCTCAGTAGTTGTGGCACCCAGGCTCCATTGCTCCGTGGCATGTGGGATCCTCCCGGACCAGGGCCCCAACCTGTATCCCCTTGCACTGGCAGGTGGATTCTCAACCACTGCGCCACCAGAGAAGCCCCTCTTTTTTTCTTTTTAATTTATTTGGTTGCGCCGGGTCTTCATTGCAGCACGCGGGCTCCTTAGTTGTCGCATTCGAACTCTTAGTTGTGGCAATGCACGTGGGATCTATTTCCCTGACCAGGGATTGAACCTGGGCCCCTTGCACCAGGAGCGCGGAGTCTTAACCACTGCACCACCAGGGAAGTCCCAGGGCCCCAGGTTTCAGTGGAGTCCTCGGGCACTGCGTGGGATTCTCTGACTGCACTACCCAAAGAGGGGTGGATAGAAAGAACTCTGGAGGCCGTAAGTGCAGAGCAGGGAGTTGTTTCAGCCGCAGCCTGGGGAAGGGTGTCCTCGGGAAAGCGCTGCTTTTGCCAAAGGGTTAACAGGAGAAGAAGGTTCTAGGCCTGTCTCCAGCCTTTGGCAGGGCATGAAGGGCTCCCTCACCAAACCCTTAATGAACCCAACTACACTCTGGTATTTTTCCCCACGTCTGTCAATATCTACCCTCCTGCCCCCCTGAGCCAGGTCCCAGGCCCTGCCTCTGAGAAGGGAGCCTGGCTGGCCCGCCAACCTTGGGCCAGTTCCTGCCCCTCTGGGCTTCAGTTCCCCTTCTTTAAAGAGAGAGGGTGGGGCTCGGCTAATCTCTCAGGTCCTTTGCAGGTGGGCAGTGGCAACACAGAGCAGCTGTCACTCAGGTTGGGGCGGGAGGGGGGAAGCCAAGTTGTATTTGTCTGTTTCAGCCACCAGAGAAAGGCAGGGTGGGGATAGAGAAAGAACCGCCCCATGGCGAGTGTCCATTGCCTTCTGGGCACTGTATAGACAGCACCCCCGTTAAGCCTCATAACAACCCTGTGAGGCTTTACAAATGAGGAAACTGAGGCTCACAGTCGAAAAGACAGGCAGGTGAAAAGGGTCAGTTCTGTACCATCCCATGATGCAGGGGCAGGGCGTGCACACCGTGGTGGCCCCCATTCCCGTCACTCACAGGGTCATGAGCACGAGTGTGGAATCGTACCTGGAAGAAGAGAGGCCTCATCCATTCTCGTCCTAATGGAGTGTGAGCCCTCCTGGGCCTGGCTGCCCCCTCAGTGTCCCCAAGGAGCCACCACTGAGCATTTTGGTCTCTCTTTCCCGCCACTTCTACTCTCCCAAGGCTGACACTTTGCAGGGTGAGGAAGGGCAGTAACTCACTTCAGTTGTGTGGCCACCATAGAGCGGCACCCACCATGGGATGGCCCAGAGAGCTGGGGGTCTCTCAACACTCACACCCAAGACTCCCCAAAGGAGTCAGAGACCCCCACCTAGAGGAGTGGGATGGCCCGAGTGGGGGCAGCCACGGCAACCCCCAACCCACACGTCCCTGCTTTGCCAGAAGAGGAGGCCCTGGGGCTGGGCAACAGCTGGTCCAGGTGTCAGATGCAGTGGGGGGGGGGATCCACTGGGCAAGCCAAGACAGCCATGTCTGTCTTCCCACCCGAAGTGATGACAGAGGAAGCCGGTCACCTCTCCCTGGGGACTACTGGGTGCTGGGGATTTCAAGGGTGAGCTGGATAAGAGGTGCTGAAAGTCAACACTCCAGCTCCAAGGATGGGTGAGAGGGGGCATGGGAGGTGATGGAGAGCGACGGTCCAGAGATGAGGTCACCGTCCCCCCCGACCCTCTCCTCCTCCAATCTGTCCTCACCCCCTATTGGCTGGGAGTCCCAGAGGGCCTCCTTCCCTCCTGACACCCCCAGAGATAAGGGCTGCCTCTCCTGGACACTGAGACTCCCCTGAAAGACCCTCAGGCCACCCTCAGGAAGGAAGTCCTTCTTGCGATCCAAGCTGCATCCATCCTTGCAGGGTCCACAGTGGCAACACAGAACAGCTGCCTCTAAGGTGGGGGTGGGGGAGGGGGTATGAGCCTCAGTATCCCCTGTTCTAGCCTCTGCTGCCAGGCAAGGCCTAGGAACCTTACTTGCTGTGCAGGAGACCCTCCACACCGCCTGCCCAGGACGCTGGCACAGCTCAGCCTCATCCACCGCCTGCTCGCCCAGCACAACTCCCCAGAAGACTGAACAGTGGCTCCCCCAATCCGTGCTCCCCACCGCCATTGTCCCACAATGGGGAGCACTTCCCTATCAGCACTTCCAAGCTGGGGCTGAGTGAATGCGTCCTGAGGGCCAGAGGAAGGAGGGTTGAGACGTCCTGGGACTGTTTGAGAGTTGTGGGTGGGAGGTAGAATCCTGCCTCCCCCGTGGACCACGAGGGCCAACCTCTGCGCCTGACCCTGATAGAAGAGGAAGCATTCTGCTTGAAGGGGGAGGGACAGGCAGGAAGGCCTCCAAAGACGGTGCATGACAGGGATGGGAACCGGGGGTGGAGAGCATACTCTCTGCACCCCTGCCCCAAAAGACAACAGATCTCCCACCCCCCACCCCTTCCATTCTATTCTATCCCAGGGGCTGATAAGGGGGGGTTGATTTTTGGAGTCTCTAAACAACTTAGACGAAGAAGGTAGGTTATTTGGTGGAGCCCCCTGTCTGCAGAGAATGGTCCCTTCCTTTTTAGGATGAGAGCCTCACCGTCTCTGCCCCGTGGTCCCCAGCCTCCCTTCCCCTACCTCCTGGGAGCTGGAAGTCCTTCTGGCCATCACCCGGGTTCCCCGCTCCCAACCTCTGTTTCCGGTTAAGTCGTGATTCTTGTCTCCCACCTTCCCCCAACACAAGGCGGGGCAGGGTCCTCGCCGCTGCCACCAGCCCTACAGAGACCCCAAAACCGCCACCCCGCGCGCGGGCCCCCTTGGGCGCTCAGCCCCAGCGGCGCGTCGGTCCCGGATGGGGAGCCAGGAGTGCGGTCCCACGGCCTGCGCCCGCCCCTACCTGAAGGGCGCTCCCGACCGACCGGAGCGGGGCCGCATCCAGCCGCCCGCAGCCACCCGGGGCGACCTGGATTCTCGGCTCCCAGAGGTGCGCGGCGGGTGAGTCCCAGGCCCCCGCGTCCCGGGGCAGCCGCTGAGTCTCCGGAGCCTGCCCCTGGGCGGCCAGCGGGAAGCAGGTGCCAGGCGCCACGCCGCCCCGAACGGAGGGCAGGCGAGCAGGCTGGGAGGGGGGCTGCTCCCCTCGATGGGGCTCCCCAGGAGGGAGAGGAGGGGAGACCCAGGGGCTCTCTTGGTGGCGGGGCTGGGCCCATGGGTGAGTATCCTCCCTACCCCTGGCTGGCCAGTCCTGAGGGCTCCCCGCCTTCCGAGGGGTCCCGGAGCTTAGGGGAGGGGACCCCATAGTGGTCACCTCCCAGTGGCCTGCTGTGACCTTCCCTACCCCTTTGCAAACCAGCCCCTCTTCTCAGGGAAGCTCAGGGAGAAGGAGGAAGCTGACATTCATGGAGCACCTCCTGGGTGCCAGGAGGATGGCATCCAATCCCCATAACAACTCAGCTCAGATTGGTTTCATTCCCATTTTACACACCAGGAGATGAAAGATTGGGGATGTTAAGTAACTGGCCCAAAGTCACTCAGGAAGTGAGCACCGAAAAGGAGACGCCAGGTTGCTCCGAGGTCAGAGCACCAAACCAGGCCAGTGCGCCTGCTGGGGAAGTATCACCCGTGTGTGCGGCTGGGAGACATTTCTGATTCTTCCCAGGGAATCAGTGCACTGGGTCTGGCCTGCATCAGGGCACAAGGCAGGAGTATGAAGCCAAGCAGAGGAGGGCAGGGGCCAGGGGCATAACCTCCTAACAGCACTTGCCATTATTCCATTATCGGGGAGTCCCCCCAAAAGGGGATAGGAATGGCTCATGTATCTAAAGAAGATGTACCACTGCTGCTCACCCCACCTCATGCTCCGGGCAGGCTTCATGAGAAAGAGGCCTTCCAGAGAGGAGGTCCCACTGTGGGGAGCCCTGGAGATGCCATGCCTGCTCCCTCCCAGCACTTCTTCTGGTTCTCACACCCACCAACTCACTCCTGTCTTGAGGCCTCTGCTGTGGCCTCGGCCTGGAACCGACCTTCACAGGGCTGTTTCTTTGCCATTCAGGCCTCAACTCCAATATCACCTCCCCAGGACCCCATTTCCCCAGCCCCGTTATACTTTATCCCAGCCCCTGGTTAATTTCCCTCTTAGCACATCTCCCAGGATGTAATGCTTTTGCCTGTCTCCCTCATGGGGGCAGGGCCTTTATTTCCCAGATATTGGAAGCACCAACACAAAGCTCGATGCGTACCTAATAAATGCTCCATGTAAAGAGTCGTTGAATGAATGCATGAATTCATTTCCACTCTAAGAGTCAATCCACATTAAAGTGTACACTTTAAATGGGTGAATTAGGCTTCCCTGGTGGCACAGTGGTTCAGAATCCGCCTGCCAATGCAGGGGACACGGGTTTGAGCCCTGGTCCGGGAAGATCCACATGCCGCAGGGCAACTAAGCCCGTGCGCCACAAATACTGAGCCTGCGCTCTAGAGCCTGCGAGCCGCAACTACTGAGCCCACGCACCTAGAGCCTGTGCTCCTCAACAAGAGGAGCACAATGAGAAGCCCGCGCACCACAATGAAGAGTAGCCCCCACTTGCCGCAACTAGAGAAAGCCTGCGCCCAGCAACGAAGACCCAACACAGCCAAAAATAAATAAAATTATTTTTAAAATGGGCGAATTGTAAGCTATGTGACATATCTCAATAAAGTGGTTACTCAAAAATCCATCAGTGCAGGGTGGGGCTGACAGTCATGGTCCACCACGGGTACCGCGCCATCCCCCAGCACACCCACCCTCTAACTTGATCCAGTCACATCTCTCTCCGTCACAGTCCACATCCTGTGTCTGTCCATGGGGAACTGCAGTTGCTCAGACTTGGAAGGGATCTTAGCGGTCATCCTGTCCCTTTTGTAATTTGTCCCTGACAGGTTACCCTCTGGCCTCTGCTTGACTACACTGATGACTCACTCTCTCACAACACAGCCCGTTCCACTGATGGATGGTTCTCAAGGATAGGAAGCTCATCACTGTGGGGTCTGAAAGTTGCTTTCCTGCAATGCTTATGCAAGGGTTCTAGAGCTGCTCTCTGGTAATGTAGAAAAAGCCCACCCCACCTTCCACAGCCCGCCGAAGACGGCTGGCAGCCTCTTCCTCAGGGGTCTCTTCTCCCAGCAAAATAGACCTATTTCCCTCAACTATCCTTTCCCTTACATGGCCACCTCCTCCAGGAAGCCCCTCCTACATGCTCCTAGGGCATCTTGTATGGGCCCTAACACTGCACTTATCATACTGTATTGAACTGTGTCCCCCAAACCCTGCCCCAGCCATCCCACTGGGCTGAATAGGCTAGTTCTGGGCCTTTACTCAGTCCCTTCTGCTCAGTCACTTGCACGGTGATCCAGTGACCTGAACTGCACAACTCAATAAAAATTTGTCTCCAGAGGTTTTATGACCCCACTCATATCCCTGTTAAACTTATCTAGGCTTTCAATGTCCTGCTTAGAACAGAGCAAAGGAGATGATCCCCTCCCCCCGTCCTCCATCCTGTCCTCTATTAATGCTGCCCAGCCCTTAGCTTTGCTGCCCTCCTGAGTCAGCTCTATACAGACCTGAGGGAACCTCCCATGTCTATTTTCACGTGATATGTTGGCAAGTTCAGCCTCCCCATCTAGTTGCCCAGAGCGTGATTTCTTGAACTATGAGCACCAGACCTTGTGTTTGGGCTTGCTGGCTCTCCCGTTCTGCCCAGCCTGATGAAATCATTCAGGAGGACCACGAGCGCCAGCTTAGTGCCACCACAAAGACGTGGCTTCACCTAGATACACAGGGATAACATACCCTTGAACTCCAACCCTGCACACAAACAAAACACTGCTCTTAGCTGTGAGCCTTCTGCCTTCCAGACCCTTCCCACAGCTTTATCGATCCATTTTAACCTCCCAAATAGCCTTGAAAAGTCAGCATTTCTCTCCTCACTTTAAAGATAAGGAAAGGGAAGCTCTGAGAGGTTAGTTTACCTGCCCGAGGTCACACATTAGAAAGGGTTGAAGTTGAACCCCATCTGGTTGACTCTAAACTCTAGGGCCTCTTTCCTCTATGTAATGGTGCCTCTAAAGGCCTTATCCCAATATACCCAGACTTTTTTCCTATAAAAGTGGGTGAGGAGGAAGAAAACACAGAAAACCTCTTCTTAGTCTGGAGGTGCCAGGTGGTGCTGGTGCTCCCTTTCCCACCTATCACTCATCCAAGGAGGGAGTCAGGCCCCTAGTTATTGCCCTCCCCCTCCAATGCCGCCAGAAAAATGACCCTTAGTCTAAATAAAGCTACTGAGTCTCTAGTTGGGCCACTCAGTTCTCCCTGCTGCTCAGTCTCATCACATTATCTTCTCTTCCCCTGTTTTGTCTGTGATGAAGCCCCAGCCCTAGAACAGTGCCTGGCACACCAAATGCAACCAATACATATTGCTGGATTTGAGGAATGAACCAACTCTCACTGTGGGCACAAAAAATAGATCGGGTTCCTTGCTCTGGCTGTGTGGGCTGAGGCAAGTTACTTTCCCTCTCTGAGCTTCAGTTTCCTTATCTGTAAAACAGGACAATTAACAGGTAATAGGGCTTCCCTGGTGGCGTAGTGGTTAAGAATCCGCCTGCCAATGCAGGGGACACGAGTTCGAGCCCTGGTCCGGGAAGATCCCACATGCCGCAGAACAACTCAGCCCATGCGCCACAACTACTGAGCCTGAGCTCTAGAGCCCGCGAGCCACAACTACTGAAGCCCGTGTGCCTAGAGCCCGTGCTCCGCAACAAGAGAAGTCACCACGATGAGAAGCCTGCACACCACAGCGAAGAGTAGCCCCCGCTCGCCGCAACTAGAGAAAGCCTGCGCCCAGCAACGAAGACCCAACACAGCCAAAAATAAATAAATTTATTTAAAAAAATTTTTTTAAAGAAAGGAAAAGAGAACACATAATAACATGGCAGAGGGTGATGTGAGATCATCCCTGCAGAGCGACTGACATATGTGCCCAATTAATAAAACGGGTATCATTAATGAGGCGTTATGGTCCCTGCTTTAGAGACGGGGTGCCGGGGCTCAGAGAGGTGAAGGGACTTACGTAACACACACAAGCTGTTATGCCCAGCTTGGAAGTGGCCCATATAGAATGGGAGCCCGGTATGTCTGGCCTTAAGGCTGTGCCCTTTTCCCTGCACCGCAGGGCCTTCCCTGAGCGCTCAATAAATATAACCCCTATCATAAAGATCGGAGATGGTTATACTAATCACTCTTACTAATAACACCAAGGGCCCCAGCTGAGGCAAAGCCTGTAGCAAAGGGGCTCAGGAGAGAAGCCAAAGACCCCTGCCCAGACAGCAGCTCCTGTTCTGCTCATGGCCCCACCTGGGGTTGGGGGTACAGAGTAATTCTAGGCCCCTGTGTTCCAGGAAGGCGGGGGAAGCCCCAACCTCAGGTGGGCCTGCCCTGTCCATCATGGGTCCTTTCCGTTCCCACTGAAAGGGCAGAATCACTAATGGCTGAGAGCCCTCCCCCCACGGGGCCAGGCTTTGCCTCCTAAAATAGCCCAGAGCCACCATGTGCCCAGGGCGCCTCCTCACTTGTTGCAAATCCCTCTGAAATTAAATCCCCATCCTGCCCCCCGCAGGATGGCACCACCTGCTGCCTCCGGGCTCTATGGCTGACCGGGCTCCCCCCAGTGGAAGCCGGGACAATTGTCCTTCACGGTGACCGAGACATAAATCCCCAAATAATGAGACAGGCGCTGGGAACCAGAACCAGACACGGTGCTAATTGGTTTACTTCTGGGCAGGCATGATGTGGAGACAACAGCCACAGGCCTCGGTTTCTCAGCCAGGAAGATGGGGTGGGGAGACGTGATGACCTTCTGGGTCCCTGAGTTTCTGTGCCCTCTGACTGGCTTCACACCCAGACTCGCCAGCAGTTCCTTCCTAGAACATCAACTTCTTAGATGTAAAAGGGAAGGATTGGGATCCCCTGGTCCAGGTCTTGAAGTAGGGAGGCCCAAGTCATGCCTACCATGATCTAAAAATACCTCTTCCCACTAAAAACAAAACCAAACCAAAAGTCTCAGCCGCCTCAACATGCATGAGGATGGGGGTGGGGAGGTGGGGAGGGCCCAGCACAGTGTCCCTGCTCCTCATGCATGGTCGGTAGGGGATTCTAGGACCGGCAAGAGGTCCTCAGTTTTCAGTGATCAGGATGAGATGATCACATTAAACTTTAAAAGTCTTTGCTCAAAAAGAAGCAGCAGCATGAAGTCAGAAAGAGAAAAACAAATATCGTATATTAACGCATATATGTTGAATCTAGAAAAGTGGTACAGGTGAACCGGTTTGCAGGGCAGAAATAGAGACACAGATGGAGAGAACAAACGTATGGACACCAAGCGGGGAAAGCGGGGCGGGCGGCGGTGGTCGTGGTGGGATGAATTTGGGAGATTGGGATTGACTTGTATACACTAATACATATAAAGTAGATAACTAATAAGAACCTGCGGTATAAATAAATAAATAAATGCAATAAAACAAACAAACAATAAAAAGAAGCAGCAGCAGCTGACACCTTTGACTCCCCCGACTTTGCCACCATCACCCTCTCCTGGAAACATGGCCAGATGAGCTCCAAATACGTGCCACATGGAGGCGCCATCGCATTGGCTTAGAGGCAATGGAATGGACAGGATGACCTTTCCAGGCCTGGGCTGCTTCTGAGCTGTGGTGAGATGGAAAGGGGAGGAGCCAGGGGAGGGGATGAGTGTGTGTCTATGAAAGTAAGTTGGGGGAGTCTCATGAGAACCGGAGTAAGTTGGAATCAGGGAAACATGCATTTAAGTACAACTCTGCCACTTACTGACCTGTGACTGGGAACACGGCCCTTTTCCCCACATCTCAGTTTCCTGATCTGTGAAATGGGGATGACAATAACAGTAACTAATAATAACACCCCTAACCCAAGGCTGGCAGCTAAGAAGATTAAATAAGATAACAAACAGAAAATACCCTGCAGGCTATAAAGAGCCATTGTGATGTGAGGGGATGACACTGTTAGTTAAAGCAGGAGGGACAGTGGTAAGACTGCAGAAAGAACTTCCTCACAGCTGTGCAATGGAAACTAATGGGGCAAAAGAGAGGGAAGACAAACGGGCCTGGGAAGAACCCCCAAAACCTCACCAACGATCCCCTTTCCCAACACAGGGTGCCCTTCCCCATATCCAGACTAGACCCCTCCCCTCCTGCCTGGCATCTTGCCTCACGAGGCTATCAGCCCGTCCCCAGGCTTTCCCAGCCCAGAGCTATATCCAACTTGTTTTTGTTACCAACGCAATGGAAATTATTCCAACCTCCTCACTCAGCTTGGCAAAGCTGCCTGTGTTGTGCACGAGAGGCCGAAGCTGGAGGAGAGGAGGCTGGGAACTGGCGTGTCCACAGCAGGGGTAGCCCCCTCCCCAGAATATTCACTGCAACAGCAGCAGTCTAGAAGGCAGTCAGCTTACTGGGGGGACTTCCCCATACTGCCCCATGGAAGAGAAGGAAAGGCTGAGGGCCCAGGGGTCCTCACTGGGACCTTGGCTACCTTCCCTCTTACTTAAAGAGCTGCATTCAGAAGAGGCCGGGAGAGGCCCTGACTACCAGCCAGGATCAACCCTGAGGAAATTAAGATCTTTGAGTTTCCCCAACCCACCCTTCATTTCCTGATGCTTTTATTTAGTTAGTTTGTCCAGCAGAATGCTCCCACCCCACCGGACCTTGAGGTCCTCTCCTCTTCCTCAGTATAAGTAACTGAACCTAATGCACCCTAACCTCAGAAGGATGGAGGCAGGGGGAGGCTGAAGATGACCCTGAGAATCTGGGGTCACCTGGGGCCAGGGGAGAGACTCCAAGCCCACTGGCTGAGCGAGATGGTGGGGTGGCCGCGGTCCACCTTGCTGGCCAGGGAGCAGCTGCTGACCACATCAACGAGTCCTCCTCTCAAATCAGTCGGGTGGGTGGAAGCACATGGCTGTTGCAGGCCATGAAGGAAGCCTTTCAAAACCAGCAGAGAGGTTCCAAGAAACGCCCTGGGGATGGGCTGTGTCAACATGCCCTATGCCCCCCAGGCCCTCCGCTCAGCCTCCAGGCTGCCAAGCTGCTTCCCACAGTAGAGGCTGCCAGAAGGCCTTGGCTGGGAGGCAGCTCGGGGCCCAGGACAGAGCCTGGGCTCAGGAGCCATCAGACCTTGGGCAAGTCGCTTCACCCCTCTGATCTGTAAAATGGGCACAGTAGTATCTACCTTGCAGGGTTGTTGGGAAACTTAAGAGATATATATGGAGAGTGTCTCCCTTTGGGCCTGGCACAGAGTAGGGGCTCGATAAACTCACTCAATAAACATTCATTGAATACCTACTATATGCCAGGCCCTCCATTCTATGCCCCGGGGATCCAGCAGTGAACAAAAGTCCTAAGGGTCCCTCATGGAGCTTGCAATCTAGGGAGATGGTCAGGTCAATAAGCAGATAAACACACAAAGTCAGGGAGAACAAGAGGCCAGGAAAGGCTTCTCTGAGGACAGGACAGTTCAGCCCAGAGCTGGCTGATATGAGGGACAGGCCTGCTTGAGGGTCCTCAACTGTGGCTGCTCACTGGAATCACCTGGGCAGCTTTGAAAATGATGCTGGGGCCCCTCCCCAGGGATTCTGATGAGCTTGGTCCAGGGTGCAGCCTGGGCACCAGGACTTTTCAATTCTGCCCAGGTGATTCTCATGCGCAGCCAAGGGTGAGAACCCCTCACCCTGCAGTTTTCCCAAATGGCTGGCCACTTGAACATCACCTGGGAGCTTGTTGGGCATCCTGGGCTGGGCCCCAATCCCGGAGGTTCGGATTCAGGGGCTGGAGTGAGGCTCAGGCTCTGCCTTTTTAACAAGCACCCAGGTGATTCTGAAGAGCAGACAGGCTTAGAGATGTGTCTGGAAGACCAAGTTCCTGCACTGTCCTGCCCAGAGCCACGCCCTGCTGCTTAGGATCAAAAGGACCCACCTCTTTGACCTCAGCCCGGGAAGCCCCGCCTCCTTTCTCAGGCAATCAAGTTTTGCGCATGCTCCTAGGCTTAACCATGAAGACCGAAGGTCCCCACCGCTGTGGGCTTGGACTCTTGTTTCCCCAGCATCCTCAGCCTCTTGGCCGAAGCCCCCACGCCATTCTGTTTCCATGTCCATGCTTCATGTTCAACCATGTGGCTCCAAGTCTGGCACCCCACAGGTATGACTCGTCCTAGTTGAAGGAGTACCAAAGCTACCCCAGCCTCTGCTGGACACAGCTGCTCCCACAACTGGGCCAAAGGTGGAAGGGTTGTGACCTGCTCCTGGAAATCCCTGCTCCACCCCCTTCTCCTGTCCTGGGTCTCTGATCCCAGGACTCCTCCCGTGGAATCTGACTTCTCTCCCTCCCACTACACTCTTAGCCCTGCCCTAAGGGCCAGGCCCTGGGATGGGAGAGAATCCCCTTACATCCCTGCTGAAGAATCAGGTCCCCGCCGCCACCCGTCATGCTTTAGCTGCCTGGCCTAAGGGATGCCCACCCTTTAGGGAAGCAGCATAGTACAGCCATATCCCCACACTGGGTTCAAATCCTGCCCCTGCCACTTCCCAACTGTGGGACCTTGGCCACCTCTGTGCCACAGTTTCCCCATCTGTAAGATAAGGATAAATAGTATCTTTCTTAGAGAGTTGTTATGGGGATTAAATGAGTCAATATTTGTACAGTGTTTAGCAAACAGGTACATCATACACTCTGTGTGCTTGTTAAATAATATTTAAAAATATATGATTCCACGGGCTCCCCTGATGGTGCAGTGGTTAAGAATCCGCCTGCCAACGCAGGGGACATGAGTTCGAGCCCTGGTCTGGGAAGATCCCACGTGCCGCGGAGCAACTAAGCCCGCACGCCACAACTGCTGAGCCCACGTGCCCCAACTACTGAAGCCTGCGCACCTAGAACCCGTGCTCCGCAACAAGAGAAGCCACCGCAACAAGAAGCCCGCGCACCGCAACAAAGAGTAGCCCCCACTTGCCGCAACTAGAGAAAGCCCGCGCGCAGCAACGAAGACCCAACACGGTCAAAACATTAATTAATTAATTAATTTTTAAAAACTACACGATTCCAGGAAGGTGATGCTTTAGTCAATCAACAAAGTGGGTCCTGACGATGCACTAGTTCTGGGAGGCTGGGATTAAGATTCCATTTTACAGGCGAGGAGACTGAGGATCAGGTCAGTTCCTTCAAGCCTTCTCCCTTCAAGCACCCCAAGGCCCACCTCCCTTACTCCTCAGCCGCCTGGCCTGGCCCAGGTGGGCTCTGTGCCCCGCACCGACAGAGGCCCCTTTGTACCCCTGCCCAGGGTCACACCCAGAGCTCGGAGCCACGGACCAGACAAGCGCCTTGTGTCTGGGTCTGTTTCACAGCCAGATCTGTGGTCGCCCTGGCTGCTCCAGCCATGTGTTCTGGGCAGGTGGGCCTGAGGGCCAGCCCCACCCCTCCCAGCCCCCCACCCCAACCTCAGCAGGGCATCCTTGACCCTCCCTCGCCACATTCAGCCAGGAGACAGACTGGGAGGGAGCCCCAAGGAAAACACCCTAGTTCTCGGTCTCTACCCTGTGCAAACTTCAAGTGGTCGGACCCTGGGGTGTCTGGGGCCTCAGAGGAAGGGAGGGGCAGGAGCTGAGGGTGTGAGGAATGACATGGAGGTCACTCTGGGGGAGTGGGGAGGGCCATGGTGGGATTCAGGGAGTGGGATGGGACTACCTGGCCCTTTCTACCTCCCTATTCTGTCTGCAATCTGTTCACGTCTCTTTACCACCTGGATTAGCACCATAGCCTCCTCACCAGCCTCCCTGCCTCCACTCCTCCACCTCCCACACTCCCAATCT
This sequence comes from Mesoplodon bidens, assembly GCF_964165515.1. Lineage (NCBI taxonomy): Eukaryota > Metazoa > Chordata > Mammalia > Artiodactyla > Ziphiidae > Mesoplodon > Mesoplodon bidens. The sequence continues at coordinate 51,450,250 of NC_138179.1, read as the reverse complement.
ATTCTCCACGTGGCCAGAAGAGCCTTTTTTTTTTTTTTTTCTTTTTGCGGTACGCGGGCCTCTCACTGCTGTGGCCTCTCCCGTTGCGGAGCACAGGCTCCGGACGCGCAGGCCCAGCGGCCATGGCTCACGGGCCCAGCCGCTCCGCGGCATGTGGGATCCTCCCAGACCGGGGCACGAACCCGCGTCCCCTGCATCGGCAGGCGGACTCTCAACCACTGCGCCACCAGGGAGGCCCCAGAAGAGCCTTTTTAAAAGGCAGATCTGGGGCTTCCCTGGTGGCGCAGTGATTTAGAGTCCACCTGCCGATGCAGGGGACGCGGGTTCGTGCCCCGGTTCGGGAGGATCCCACATGCCGCGGAGCGGCTGGGCCCGTGAGCCATGGCCGCTGGGCCTGCGCGTCCGGAACCTGTGCTCCGCAACGGGAGAGGCCACAACAGTGAGAGGCCCGCGTACCGCAAAAAAAAAAAAAAAGGGCAGATCTGAACTTGTCACTCTCCTGCCTAAAACCTCCAAAGGCTTCTCCTTCACTTTATTTTATTATTATTATTATTTAAATATCAAATCTGATTTTTATTTTAAAAAACTTATTTATTTATTTATTTGGCTGCGTTGGGTCTTCTTTGCTGCACGTGGGCTTCTCTAGTCGCGGCAAGTGGGGGCATGAGGGCCCTGCAGTTGTGGCTTACGGGCTCTAGAGCGCAGGCTCAGTAGTTGTGGAGCATGGGCTGAGTTGCTCCGCGGTATGTGGGATCTTCCTGGACCAGGGCTTGAACCTATGTCCCCTGCATTGGCAGGCAGATTCTAAACCACTGCGCCACCAGGGAACTCCCTGGTTTTTATCTTTATTATTATATTATTATTTTTTTTTATTTTGGCCGCACTGTGCGGCTTGCAGGATCTCAGTTCCCCCACCAGGGACTGAACCTGGGCCATGGCAGTGAAAGCACAGAGTCCCAACCGCTGGACCACCAGGGAAGTCCCTCCTTCACTTTAAGAGAATCCTTACCACCTGGAAGATCTGGCCCCTACCCATCTCCCGAAAACCCTTCTCTTCTGCAACCCACCATCCCGCCCACAGATTAACTGAGATATAAATGCAACCCTCCACCTAAGGCTATGGCTGGTAGAAGTAACACTGGTAACAGCTAGGAACCAGATACAAGAAGACTCGTTATTGACAAAGTGGACACAGGAATCCAATCTTGACCACAAATCGCTTTTTACATTTGAATCTTCCAAAATTGGAGTTTACCCAGTCATTCACGCAACGTCAGAGACTAGGGTTGGGGTCTTTGATCGTTGTGAAATTGATCAGTGAATCAAATCTCGGCGGCAAAATCTATACAGAATTGATGCCAGTGAAAATAATTTCAGTAAAATTAAAATAGACTGGGGAAAAAAAGGAAATTTGTTTAATTGTAGAGGAAAAATGGAAAAATGTGATCAAGGAGTTAAGCTGGATGAATAGAGTCCAAACTGGAAAACAGTTTCTAAAAGTCTTCAGTGTTGGTATGTTTTGATTTAAAATGTTTGCATTCAAAACATCCTTTGGGTCAAACTGTCCAGGTCAAAATATCCTGTGCCCCTCGGATCTGTTTTCGTACCTCTCCCTGCCTTTCTTATGATACTCCAGCCACACTGGGCTCTTTCTCTCCCCGGAGCACAGCAAGCTCTCCCTCACCTCGGAGGGTCTCAGAACCTGTTCTTACTGGCTGCAGCGCTCTTTTCCTACTGACTCCTACCTCTCTTTCTCATGGCTGATGCTGAAATACCGTGAGAGGCCTTCCTTCCTTGCCTTCTTTAAGGTAGATGTCTTCCTGCCTCCTCATGTGCTCTCTTATTCCCCCTGTCTTATTCCTCCTTGACTTCCCAGGGCAGGGCCTAGCAAATTGTAGGGCAGGGCCTAGCAAATTGTAACACATAGTAGGTGCTCAACAAATATTTGTTTGTTTGGTTGGTTGTGCCACACGGCTTACAGGATCTCAGTTCCCCAACCAGGGATCGAACCCGTGCCCCCTGCAATGGAAGCGTGGATTCTTAACCATTGGACCGCCAGGGAAGTCCCAATAAATATTTGTTGAATGAATGAATGAATGAATGAATGAATAAATCAGTAGCACCAGGGTGAGGGGCAGGGGGATGGGTTAGGGCTTACAAAAGCCCCAGGAGAGTAAAGAGACGGGGCAAGGAAACAGTCTTCCACCTCTAACCCCCTCTTACTCATGACACCAGGTTCTGGAGAAGCCCATTTCAGCACAAAGGAGGGGACAGTACCAGTTCTGCTTCATTTCTGCCCCTTGCCCAGCCTCCCAAGGTCCAAGCCCATGTGCCAACTGGCCAGCGGCCCCACCCCCACCCCAGCTGGGCTAGGCACCCTGCCCCCCCAGGCCTGGCTCCCACATTTGGCTGTTGGCCAGGCTATTTGGGGAAACTTCCTGATCCCCCCTCTGGCCTCTCTGCTCCCACACCTCATCCCACAGCCCCGGAATAGCTGTCCCCAGCCTCAACCTAGGGACAGTCGCATTCTCAATTAGCACCCAGATGGCTGCAACCATCTCTAAAAGCTTCTCGTGTCCCTCTCCCCTCAGGAAGCCGCTAACTAGGACAGCCGATCTCAGAACAAGGTCACAAGACTCGTGCCCCGACACTCCCTTCCCAGCTGGAGACACGGGTGGGGACCAGGAGTCTCCACTGCAGCCCGTGAAGATGGAGGAGGCGTGGGTGAGGGTGAGATGCAGGGACAGCCAAGGCAGCCTGGGCTCCTTTTTGCCCACAGAGCAGTTCTGGCTCAGCCCGGGGAGGAGGCCTAGCTGTGGGGAATGAGGAGACCTGGCGTCGAGTCCAGACTCTGCCTGGATGGGGCCTTCATGACCTCTCCAGGCTTCACAGGGGGGGATGTAGTAGTTCTGTACACAGTACAGTACCATGCAAAATCCAGGGACAGAATGACCCTTGGGGTCCGAGGGAGATCATTCTGGGATGAATCCTGGGAAGGGCCCCAAACCCATTAGAGAAACATTCCTCCGCTGAAGTCTTGTTCTACCGCTGGCTCCAGGCTCAGCCAGTGAGGGTGGGTAGGCAGGTGGGCAGACTTCTCCCACATTCTGAAGACTACACCCCATGTGTTCCCTTTGGGAACCCCCAGAGGACCCAAGGGATCCAGTTCCCAACACCTTCTCAGGGTATTTCCGCCAACGCCAGGTGAGGGATGGGGGTTACAGGGCTGTGTCATAGCTCCCTCTCCTGTCCAGCCAGTGGGAGGGGGTCGCTGGCATCAGATGTAGGAACCAACAGACCTGAGATCAGGAGGGTAGAGATGTCTGGGGCCTGGGGAGGTAGGAGAGGCTGATGGGGGTGCTGGGGGAGGGCAGCTGGAGCGTGGCAGGGCCCGGCCTGGCCTCTGGCCTGTGCATCTGAAGTGGGGAAAAAAAGCACCTATGGAGTCGGTCCCCACCCCACCCAAGGAAACCTTAGTCAAATAAACAAACAGCCAACACAGCCGCTCCTGTAAGAGAAGCCAAGAAGCCGTGGCAGTGAGGAGAGGCCCCCTGAAGTGGGGAGGCTGGGGGAGAGGGCAGGGAGGCTGTTTGAACAGGCCCCGCGGCCCTGGGGCAGCTGGCAGAAATGTTTGGAATAGGGCGGGGAGCACAGTGGAGGCTTGGATCTGGAAGCTGGGGCCTGGGGTGGGTGCGCTGAGCTTAGCTGCTTCGAGGAAAACGAAAACCGTCAGTGGTCAGTGACGCTTCTGAGGAAGACTCCTAGTCCCCAAGACCTTTCCCTTGGCTCAAGGCCACAGACAAGGGGCTCTCTCCCTCGTCACTCTGAATCCCCAGCCCTGCTCCCAGGCCTATGACCCGGGGCCTTGTTGCAGAAGAAGATGCTGAATATTTCCGTCTGGAGCCAAAGCCCCCAAATTCTCAAGTTCTCAACAGAGGAGCTGGGGCAGGTGGGCCGACAGCCGTCCTCCCCAGAACCTGATAGTCCTTCCCCCTCCTGGCAGTTGGAGGGGCCAGAGGTGATGGCAGTGCCTGGGGTGCTTTATCACCTTTTTCTGCACTCAGAGACACCTGGCTGTCCTGTTCCCTGGGACGCCTCATGAGAGGAAAAGAGATGGGAGAGACAGAGACCTAGACTCACAGGCAAAGAGGGGGAGAGGCAAAGACAAACAGACACAGAAAGATGAACTAGTGAGACGCCACACGATCAGAGACACAGAGCCAAGGGACAAGGAAGGAGATTGAGAGTGAGGCGACATGCGTCCGTGCCAGAGAGACAGACGGAAGGGCAGAGCCACACACAGAAAGAGACTAAGAGAGACAGAGACAGATGTACAGAGAAAAGGGGAGAGGAATAAAGAAAGACACACAGAAAAAGAGAGACTCAGAGAAGGACAGAGAATGACAGGCACAGGAGCAGGGGGAGGGCCGCCCAGTGAGCACACGGGACACAGGGACAGACACCCGTACAGGCTGAGAGGCTTCCAGAACTACACAGGGACCTGGAGACACTCCCTGCGAGCCGCGGGGAAACAGAGGGGCCGATTGTTGAGCCCGGCGGGGTTTGCGGGGAGTCCCAGGAGGGCGGCATGGCTGCCTCCTGTCCCTAACGCTGAACCCCTGCAGGCATCTGGCCCCCAACCACCCTCAAGTAAGCCAAGCCCTGGCCACTGGAGCTGGTGGGTCACCCAAGGTGAATGAAAAGTCACCAATAGGGGAGAGGGAATGTGAACTGTAATGAAGGCAAAGGAGTTGGTGTAGGGCACGTGTCAGGATGGGTCCACGGGGGATCTGTATCTCGGATTGCACTTGGAGTGGTGATTAGGGGTGCGCCACCGTTCAGCGACGTCTGTGGGTTAGTGTAGGTGGGCGTGCTTGCCTGGGTGTGTGTCTGAATGCGAGTGTGTGTGTGTCCGGTTCAACCAAGCACTTCACAGCGCTAATGAGGCCAAGGCAGCAGGTTTGATCCTCAAGCAGCCCAATCAGGATCCGTGAGGGAGTCAGAGACGACCACGAGAAGGCTGCGCGTCTCCTGTTCTGAACAGACGGTGTGTTCAGGTGCCACAGGGCACTCGGCTACGGTCGAGACCAACGTGCCATTCCTTCCTGCTGGGGATGACCCCCACTGCCTGGCCAGCTGGCCCCCACACTCTTCCTCACCCAAAGCCCAAGATCCAAACTTAGAGGAGGACCCACATTCCAGACACATGGCCCCCTTCTTGGCCGCGGGTCCAGCGCCCTCTGAGAAAGGCAGCTGGAGAAATGGTCCAGCCCTGATCTTCCCCCAGTCTGACTTCCCTCCCTCCTGCTGCTGCAGCCCCACTGAACTCCCTCCTTGCTCCTTGGGTCCAGTGAGTGCCCACACCCGCCCCACAGTCAGGAGATAAGCAACCTCTCTCCCCCTCACCCCTTCCCTCTTAAGCATCGCAGGACATGTTTTAAATGTCCCAGTTTTGGCATGGAGAATGAGGTCAGCAGGCCCAAGGGGGGACTGCTTGTCGGTGGCAGCTGACACTCTTCATTTCACCTTGAGACTCCCTCCTGGTCCAGGTGGGCGTGTCCTAAGCCCAGTTTTACAGGGGTGCTATTGGGGGACAGAGAAAGCAGGAAGGGAATTCACCACATAGCGGTTTCAGTCACAGATGCTGCCAGGCCCACCTCGAACATTTGCAGGGCCTGGAGCAGGAGGATAAATAAGGGCCCACCTGCCCATGTCTAAATATTTAAAAGTTATAAATCGAGCTAGGAACCTGCTAATTAAAATATGTTCCGGGAATTCCCTGGCGGTCCAGTGGTTAGGACTCAGCGCTCTCACTGCCAGGGCCCGGGTTTGATCCCTGGTTGGGGAAATAAGATCCTGCAAGCTGCGTGGTGCGGCCCAAAGTCAAACCAAATAAAATAAAAAGTAAGTTCTAACCTCCCACCTTGACAAATACACTGTCATAATGTCCTGGAAGACCAGCTTCCCATTTAGATGTCTCTGACTCCTGGGAGTTTTGCAGAACAACTCTGTATAGGGAGAGACAGCTCCACTCCCACCCTGCGCCCCGCCAGCAGCCCCCCTTTCTACTGCAAGGGACTCACAGGCATGGAGGTCGACACCCAGCCTCAACTCACAACCTGGTTCCATCTTTATGCGCTGCAAACAGCTGTCCCTTAGCCATCTTCAGGTGTCCTTCAGGTCTAGGGGTGCACACATTAGTGGCATGACCTGCCCTGAGGAGAACGGGCCCAGGGAAGAGGCTTGCATAGCTGGGAGCAAGCCGGCGACCTTCTGGGCAGGGACCTCCAGAGTCACAGGTATGGGCATGTGGTCTTGAAGGGGATACCCAGGCTCATCCCCTTGGCCCTGCTGACTACTCCTCACCCCACAGGGAGAGGGCTGGCGAGAGGAGGGCCAGAGCAGAGACCTTGAAAGCACCCAGCCAGGGTATGGGCAACCCCTCCCTCGCCCAGGTTTAAGGGCACTTATTAGACCCAGACTTCCCTGGCAGCCTCCAGAACTCGGGCCAGGAACTGGAGCTGTCTTTCCGTTGGAGGGCAGCTTGGACAATCCCCAAGCAGGACTTTCAGTCACTTGTATTATTTATCTCCCTGGAAAAATTTAGTGCAGCTTGATCCCAACTTGTGGATTTCTGGATGTGGGGAGGGCAGAGAGGTGATGACAACGGGCCTTTTTTTTTTGGTTGGGTCTCTAAGCCACTTTGTTCCCCTGAGGCATAGCCCTCCCCAAGTGGGCTGCTACTGGTCCCTGCCCCGTCTTCTCACCCTGGAGACAAAAAACAGGGTGACTAAGGGAGAAGGTGGTGAGGGGACCTGGGCAGCCCAGACAGATCCAGTCAAGATCCAGGGACCAGCAGGGGCTGGGTGGGGGGGGGTGGGGTGGTGGTGAAGGGCACGGCTCTCTCCGGCCAAGTTTAAAAAAGAACCTCCAACCCCACCCCTACCCCTGGCAGATCGGCTTTGCTGTCCTACACAGGAGGGGACACTTGCACTTGTTGAGCCCTCACCAGGCGCCAGGCACCGTGCTAAGCACTCTATGTGCGCATTCTCATTTAATCCTTGCAGCCACCCTATGAGGTGGGTTCTATTATTATCCCCATTTTACAGGTGGGGAAGCGAACTCATAGGTGAACTAACTCGCCCAAGGTCACACAGTAGGTAGAGGTGACAGAACCCAAGTCTAAGTGACCCCAGAGTCCCCACTCTTTCCACCACAGCACATTGCCTCCCAGAAGCAAGAAGCTGGCACAGAAGCAGAAGGGATGAAGGTCAGATATGAGAGAGAACTTCCTGACAGTGACAGTGTATGTGGTGAGAGGAGACAATGGAATGGGGAAACTAGACAGACACAGAAAGCCCCGCCACCTGAGTTGGGTCCTGGTCTGTCTCTTGGCTTGCGATGATCTCTAGAAGGTCCATGGGGTCCTGGCTGGATCCAGACAGCAGCATATCCTGACCTCCCTCCATTCTACTATCTGGGGTCCCCTGCTCTACCCTAACACAGCAGCTAGGCCCAAAGTCTGACTCTCCTTTGTGGCTCAGAGCTCTAAGCATCCCATCTGAGCTGTCAACCCAGGACCTCCTTTTCCAGGAAGCCTTCCTCGAGGTCCTAGGAGGTAGGGCCCCTTTCCTACAGCCCAAATCCCAACACACAAGGTGCAAATGCACCCACGTCTACAATAACGCCCACTTCTGTGATCACCTCCCCCATCTGGCTCCGGGACATGGACGCAGGGAAGATCTATTCAGTCCCCAGGCTCTCTGGGCTCCCCAGGCCATCCGGACCAGCCCCTGCTCCCTCATCCCTTTCACCCCCACACATCTGTTTCCAGGGCGTAAAGAAATGATGCAGGTGCCCTGGGGCACACCGGAAAACCCAGGCTCCAACTCAGGTATGCGGTGTCTCTTGCCGCATTTTCCCTCAGAGGCCGTTTGGGTCACCCCATCAGCCCCTAAGTGGGGGGAGGGAGTAAGATGCTGCACTGACTGAGGCACGGGGCACTCTGAGTCAGTGAGGTTTCTTACGCGGAGCCCCGCAGTCACCACCCGCAACCTGCTCTCCTCCAGAAAGCTGCGCGCCTCAGGCCCGTTTCTGTCCTTGTCCGTCCCTCACAGCCTGCCTCGGCATCAGGGAAAGCCAGCCTCTAAACTTCTCCAGAGTTTAGTCTCACCCGCTACCTAGATGCCCAGCATCAGTGCGTAGAGCCAGTAGGGATATCCTCCCTGCCCCTTGGGGTCCCCCAGTTTTGAGGCGAGGGCACAGGACAGGTGGAAGGGGCTGCCTTGTTCTCCCGCACTGCCCTCGAGGTCCTCAGCGTGGACCAGCCTGCGTCGCTGACTTACCTGCGGGGCACAGACGAGCCCGTCGCGGCCACCTGCTCTCACCGCGCTCCGTAGCGCAGCGGCTTCGCGCTTGCCGAGGCGGAGGCGGGGCCAGGGGCGGGGGCGGGGCCTGGGGGAGCGGCGGCCGAGCCCCTCCCCGAGTCTCCGCGGGGAGGAGCGGGCCGGTTTATTCAGGTGGGCATAAAGCGGGGGGGGGGGGAGCATCCGGGCCTCTAGGGAGGCTCTGGCGCTCTAGCTATTCTGAGGGCTGGGAGTTAGGATTCCTGGGTCCTGAGGACCTCATGAAATGCCCTCCTTCAGGCAGCCTTACCCAAGTGCCCTGGAGGCAGTGGCTGCACATGAAGACCCCCTCACACGAAGAAGCAAGCCCGGGAACCCCTCCTCGTCTGCGTTCCCCCTTCCATCTGAGCTCAGGAAAGCTCTCCCAGCCAGGCAAGGTGGGTGCGCGATAGGACACGTCCTCTAAAGTCAGGGCCCCCCCATCCAGGGGTCAGCTGTGTAGGGGCTCAGGCCACCGAGGGGACCATTAGGTGCCCAGGTCATCTTTAGCCTCAGTCCATCTCTCTCCCAGCAACACAGCCACACACACACACACACACCACGCCACCCCAACCCCTGCCCTCAGCGCCAGCTCAGGTCCCTCAGCTGTCACTGTTTAGCCCTGGAATGACAGGCATCCGGACTCCGTGCATCCAGCCACACTCAAGGCCATTGAGCTTAGCACCCCTGGGCCCCTGCCCCCCTCCCTCTGCCCCCAGTCACTAATTTTATTGACCTGTAAAAGGCACGTTGCTGGCAGGAGAGATCACAAGTGAAGGTGAAGTGGGGAGCAGAGAGGCAGAAGAAGGGGCCCCGGGAGGCAGAGATGGGACAGGAGGGAGGAGGAGGGTGACTCCTGGAGCCACGGCCAAGGAACACCGGAGAATAGCAGGAAGAGAGGCCCTAGGAAAGAGGGGTACCCTCTCTGCGGGAGTGGAGGCCAAAAAGACTGGTACTGAAATGTCACCCTTCAATCAGGCAAGAGGCAGACTGAAGAAAGATGCTGGGAGAAGGGAGTGCGCATCATTTCCCATCTACCCTTAGGCAGGACCAGGGATGTAGCCAGAGGGAAGGAGGTTAGACGGCAGGAAGGACTGCCATCCTGCTCTCAAATCTCTGCCCTAGCCCCCTCCCTTCCTCTTGAAGGTGACTCCTGCCTGCTGGGCTGCTTACTACAGAAATAGCCCTTTCCCTGAAGAATCAACCTAGATCTTGCCTTTCTTTTTCTTTCTTTCTTGTTAAAACGAGAACAGAAAATTTAGGCCTTTACAACTTCTCCCACCCCCCATGCCTACCTGAGCCCTACCCCTCAAATCCTGGATCTCAGCCTCTTCTCAGCCCAGGGGAGATGACCTGGGGGTTAGGAGAGGCTGGAGAGGGGGGCACTGGGGTTTGAGCCTATTATGGGGTGGAGGAGGCAGAAAGGCCTCACATTCTCAGTGGCTCTCAAATTTAGACTTTTGATGCTCTCTCCAAATCAAGGTTACACGATAGCCATAAAGAGGGGTGTTAAAAAAATTTTTTTAAAGCTTTGAACATTAGAAATACAGCACAGGGACTTCCCTGGTGGTCCAGTGGTTAAGAATCCACCTTCCAATGCAGGGGACGCAGGTTCGATCTCTGGTCGGGGAACTAAGATCCCACGCGTCACGGGCAGTTAAGCCACAACTAGAGAGAAGCCCACGTGCCACAACTAGAAAGAAACCCACATGCCGTAACCAAGACCTGACACAGCCAAAAAATAAATAAATTAATTAAAACAAAACTAACTAAAAAAAAAAGAGAGAAATACAGCACAAAGCAGATTGGTGGATGTGGAAAGGGAAGAGGATTACATTGGGAGCAAGGAAGTTTTGAGGGTGATGGTGATGTTCATTATCTTGATTGTGGAAGCGCATACATACGTTAAACTTATCAAATGGCACACTGTAAATATGTACAGTTATGTCAATTATATTATACCTCAACACATCTGTTTTAAAAATACTACCCATTTTCTACATGAGTTCTACTTCTTTATTTTTAATTTATGGAGAATCTCAAAGAATACAAGTGGCCTTGGCAGGGAAGGAATGTTGAAGCCAAGGGAAACTGGCGATGCCTAGTACAGTGGGGCCATTCTTCTGCCTCAGTTTCCCCCCACCAGCTCCATCCATTGCATACGAAGGTGTCTGTGTACATGTTAAGGGGGGTCTGGGATGAGCTGTGGCTCTCCAGCTGCTTCCTGAGTGTGGGAGTCCAAGCCAGCCTGGGTGCCCAGGGTTCCTCTGTGGCTGGTCAGCCGGGAGCCTGGAGCTGGTGACTCCGGAGGGAGGGGCTGGACCCAGGCTTTGCCCAGGAGACGGTGGCTGCTGTGGATTCTCCCGCCCCCTGCAGGCTACAGCAGGCACTGCAGGGACAAGATGGTCAGTCCAGGGAGAAGTCTGCCAGGCTGCTGTGGATTCTCCCGCCCCCTGCAGGCTACAGCAGGCACTGCAGGGACAAGACGGTCAGTCCAGGGAGAAGTCAGCCAGGCTCTGGGCACAGTGCTGCACGTAGTCAAAGTCAGGCACGGTGAAGGGCACGCGGGACCACTTCTTGGACTGGACCCGCCCTTGCGGTGTCTCCAGCAGCAAGCTGCGGACTTTGAGTACTGGCAGCTTCGCTGACTTGTAGATCATCTGCAGACCCCAGCCCTGTGGGTGGGACAGAGATGGCCAGGTCTGCATCTCTGTCCTCAGACTGGGCTTCTCTCCTCAGGCTGGAGTTCATGAATGCTGGGCCTATGTCTCCCACCTCAGCCTGAGAGCCATCTCCCCCATCACACTGTGGACTCCCTAAGACAGGGGTGGAACTCCTCTCCACAGATTGGGAGCTCCTGGGGCAGGGCTGCCTCCCCCATCCCAGTGAGGGCACCCTGATGGCAGAGGCTGGGCTTCCTCTCTCAGACTGAGGACTTCTCAAGACTAGTGCTAAGGGCCACGGCCCCAGCACTTACCTCCCCACAGTTCCTGCAGCTAATGACACCCCCAGGCCTCCAGTCCTTGAAGACTCTGTTGATGACCACAGGCTCCTGGGAGATGTTGTAGTAGATCCTGGAGAAGAATGGGAGTGGCCACAGCCCTCATGGACCCCAACCCCCAACCCCAGCCCCAGATCTCATGCCCTCCTGCCTGCTGAGCCTGCGCCCGGGCCTTGGGCCTTCCTGCCCGTCGAGAGGTTACACTCTGCCTATGCTGCCTCCACGGCACCTTCTTCTGCCCAAGCTGGCCTCAGCACTACCCACCTGGATGATTTCAACAGTCCCCCAACAGCTCTCCCTGCCCCATCCTTCCATCCCATTCCATCCTTACTCTCAACCCCACATCATCCTTCCACCAACTGTCAGAGTGACCCTCTACAAATGTACATCTGACCCTGACATTCCCTTGCTCAAAATCCCCCCAAGACTCTGCATTGCCTACAGGACAAAGGCTAAACTTTCAGGCCCGACCTTCAAGGTCCTCCACGGACCAGTCTGTGTTCCTTCAGAATCTCATCCTTCACCATCTCTTCCACTCAAGTCAACCAGAATTACTCCCGTTGCATCATCCCTGCCTCTTCTCATCTCATATTCCAACCCAGTGCATCCTTCAAGACAAGCCCTAGTTGAAATGCTACCTCCTCAAATGAGAGAACCTGTGTGAAGATCCTTGGCATAGCAGGTACCTAATAAATAATGAATGGATGGAGGATGGGGAAAGGTTACCCTCTAGAGGGTGGAAGATGAGGGGATGGCTCAGGGACAACTAGCCCCTCTTGATGTCTTCAAAGTAGGTAGGACCACCTGGTTGGGGAACCAAGATCCCACATGCTGCGGGGCAATTAGGCCCAGGTGCCGTAACTACTGAGCCCGTGCGCCTCAACTACAGAGCCCATGTGCTGCAGTTAATGAGCCCACGTGCCGCAACTAGAGAGAAGCCTGTGCGCCACAGCGAAGAGCCCACACACTGCAACACAAGATCCTGAGTGCCACAACTAAGACCCAATGCAGCCAAAAATAAATAAATAAATATTAAAAACCAAAAACAAAGTAGGTAGGACCAGGGGGCCAGTCTGTGGCCCCTCAGCATTTGGCATACTGAATTCCAGCTTTTGCTCAACCACATAGTGGCTGTGGGAGCTTGGGCAAGTCACTTAGCCTCTCTGAGCCTCTGTTTCCTCACCTGTAAAGTGGGGTGATGATAAGACCTGTCTCCTCAGACTACTGTGAAAATGCATACTTGGTCGTTGTTAAAATACTCCTTAACTTTCCAAACCCTCAAAGCACTGTCTGGATGGAAGGGATTCTCCATCTCCCATCATACCCTTCTTCTCTCCCCACTTCCCATCCCGACAGCCCCTTCTACAGTTCTCACGAGAAGTTGGGGTTCACGTTGACGTGGTGGGTACCCTCCACCCTCCGTAGGTCACTCCCATAGCCCACGGGCACCGTGCAGTTGACACAGAGGAGCCGCACGTGCTCTGCCAGGAACTTGTGCTGGAGACTCTCCCGCTGGGCCGCCTGGGCTGCCCGCTTGACCAAGGCTGCCCGCTGCAGATCCTGGATCTGGGGTGGGAGGGGACACGGGGCATGGCTGGGGCCTGAGAGACCTGACCCCAGGAATGCTCCCAGGGGGCCAAAGGGCTCCCAAAGGGCTCAGATTATTAGCACCCAGAAGGGACTTCCTCAACCATCCCTGGAGTTTTTAGAAGCAGCTCTGTGGAAAAAAATATGGGGGTGGAAAAAAATATGAGAGGAAGGCAAGTCTTTTTGCTGGATCTTTACTCCCTCTTTGGAGGATTTCGTGCAAAGTGGCTTCTTTTTTTTTTTTTTTTTTTTTTTTTTTTTTTTTTTTTGCGGTAGGCGGGCCTCTCACTGTTGTGGCCTCTCCCCTTGCAGAGCACAGGCTCCGGATGCGCAGGCTCAGCAGCCATGGCTCACGGGCCTAGCCGCTCTGCGGCATGTGGGATCTTCCCAGACCGGGGCACGAACCCGTGTCCCCTGCATCGGCAGGCGGACTCTCAACCACTGCGCCACCAGGGAAGCCCAAAGTGGCTTCTTTTAATCTAACATGGGGCATCATTAATAATTATGCTGGGACAGCAGGAGTAAATAGGGACCATCCTGAACAAGGCTGGACGATGGTGACCCTGCCTCAGGGGAACTGATTTAAGCCCTGGTTCTGGGCTTATTTTGTGGATGTGTCTGTCTGTTTCCCTGCTGCCTGGTTCCAGAAGGGCTGTAAGGCGGCTCTCACAGATACACAAAATATTTGGTGGTGAGGATAAATTCAAAGCCCTGGATAAGGCCTGTTTCCAAGGCATTTTGGAGAACGGCCATTGCCTTCCCTGGAAGCCCCACCCCCAGCCTCTACCTTTCCCTTCATTCAAATCTTCCCCAGGCGGGCCAGGCTAGCCCCCAGAGGAAGGGGGACCAGGGGCGTGTATGTGTGTGCAGTCAGAGACCTTCTAGGCAGAGCGTCCTCAGTCCCCTTCCCCGTAGGGTAGTCAGGCTGCCCACAAACCTTGTCCTGGTACTTGGCCCGGTCCATCTCCTGCACAGCAGCCACTGCCCGTTCCATCAGAGTCTCCAGCGCCTCATTGGTCAGCTCCCGCTTCAGCTCCCGACTCCCTTGGGCCGCCACAAATGAGTATACACTTTGGCTGGCCCGGGCACGGCCCCTTGCCTGGGAAAAGAGAAAACAGAGGGGCCTGAGTGGGGCTGGGGTCCCACACAGCATCCTTTGAGGGCTGTTTTGGGGAGGGATGCTTTGGGCACCTGGACCATGGAGATCTCATTGGTCAGGAGCCCATAGCGCACCACCACCTTGCACTGGGGGATGTCCAGCCCCTCCTCTGCCACACTCGTAGCCACCAGGAGGTTCAGGGTACCAGTCCGGAACTTCTGGATCACTTCTTGCTGGTCCCTCTGGGGGGAAGTGGGGGAGGAGAAAGAGGATGGTAAATGAGGTCGGTTGAGGCCTATCTTCCTGCCAGCCCAGCCTCTCCTGGTTTAGCCCTTTTACTCACAATCTTGTCCCCTTTCCCTAGGAACCCTGCGTCCCCACCTCTATCTTCAAGTAGCCCCAGGACCTTGCTCATCTTCCCAGGTACCCGTCTCACCCCCGTCTCCCTTAGGAGTCCCTAAAGGCCCCTGCCCCTCTACTCTAGGAGTTCTCAGGACCTATTCTCCTCATGCAAGGGACCCCAGACCCCTGATTCCCTGTCCTGAGGACATCACTCGCCTCTCCCTGCAGATCCCCAAGCCTCTGCCTCTCTTCCCCCAGAGATCTCCAGATTGGGGGAACCTTCAACACTGGGGATCTCAGTGTCTCCCTCTCCCCCCGCAGCTCTCGGCCCTCTGCCTGGAGTTAATCCATCCCCCACTGCTCTGTGCTGAAGAGTGTCCCCTCCCTTTCTCCACTGGGGAAGCCCCACCCTCAGCTCCGTTCCCCAGAACCCACACCTGAGTCATCTGGATCATCTGAGTGTTCTGGCTGCTGTTCCCAGCCCCAATCAACAGCTGGGGCCTGATGTCCACTGTCTGCAGGCCTGGCTGCTGCTGGAGCCAGAGCAGGAGGGAGTGAGCGCTCTGGCGGGTCTGGGTGAAGATGATGCCCTGGGGGCTGTCAGGGCTCCTGAACTGCTTCTGCAGGATCTCTTCCAGCACCGCCAGTTTCGGGTTCTCTGGGCCATGAGTTGCCAGGTGGGCCAGCTTACTCTTGTGGTCTGCCAGAAAAGCCCAAAGCAGAAGCGCAGGACTCAGGTCTGGAGGTGGGCAGGGTTGGGCGTGGGGGACTCATGGGGATAAGATTACAGGAGTTGGGGGTCCGGGGGTGCCTGACGACACCTGCTCCTGCCTAATTCCCCTGAACAGCACCAGAAGCACATTTAAGGATACCCTCTGCCTGCCCAGCCTTAGGTCGGGGGCCTACAGTGTAGAATCCTTTGCTCACATACCTCATCCAGTACCCCTCTTCAACCCAGCTACCAGGATGACCCTGGACATTTTCATACTGATCTTTGCTCCCCGGGTCTTCAGAAAGATCCTTGCCCTCCAGCCTGTGCTGCGGCCTCCTCTAGCCTTACATTTCGTTCTCTGACCACCTCACTTTCCCAGTTTAAAGGTACCACACAACCGAAACCTTCAAGGACCGTCCCAATTGAATGTTTTTTTAAAAATCTCTGTCAAAAACATGAATTCGTTTTTATATCTATGCAAACCTTCACAAATGAGGGCATATTATCTTTTGTCATATCCACGGCTTTGACTTTTGCTTAGAAAATTCGGGCCCCAGTACCCTCGTTGGCACCTTCCCCACCCACGTTGGCACCTGCGTCCTGGCTGGCCTCTGACCTTTAGTTCAGTTGCGAGCCTCACCATCAAACAGCGCCAGCAGCCAGCGCTCGGCACGCAGGATCTGGGTCTTAGTGGTGCGCTCCCTGTCGTAGAAATCCTGCAGAGTGGCCAGGGCATCCACCGCACGGACCGTGTCGTGGATGAGCAGTGCGTCGTTGTAGCGACGCAGGTGAAGCGCGTACACCCGCCGCTCCTGCAGCCCCGCCTCAGCCGCTGAGGGAGGGCAGGGTTCGCAGCGCCTGAGTGGCCACGCCCCTCCAGGGTCCACTTCCGCCTAGGCTACGGCCCCCGAAAGGCTCCGCCCAGGCTGGCCCCGCCCCGGACCGCCCCGGCCACCTAGCCCTTCCCTAGAACGGCCCCTCGCACCATTCCGGCCCAGCTCCACCACTTGTTGCTCGTAGGTCTGCGTCCCGAAGTCCCGTCTCAACTCGGGCATCTCCAGATGGTCGTGGATTTGGTCCATGAGCTCCTTCAGCATGTCGCCAAACGGCTCCTGGACGAGAAGAGTGAGGGTGTGAGGGGTTTCCCACACACATCGGGGGAATGGGCACCCAGTGGGGACGCTGATCTCCGGGCGAAGCTGCGCCGCTACTGCCGGCACATCGGAGCTGGACAGGAGGGAGCCCCAGAGGGAGGCCGGCTGGGGTGTGAAAGGAGTCCTGGCTGGAGGCAGAGGTCGGGGTCCTGCACCCCGCTCCTGCTATGTCGGAATCCTTGACTTCTGGCCTGAGCACAGTGATGTCTAGTCCTTGTGCAGCCCTGTCCTGGCAGACGCCAGACAGTGTCTGCACCGCAGGAGAGAGCTTGGAACAGCCTCAGCACAGAGTGCCCCAGCTTTACGGTTTGCAAAGCGTGCCCAGGGTTTTGAGAGATGCCTACGGTGGCATCTGAGTCAAACAAAACAGCAGGCTGAGGGCGTGGGCTGTATCTGCCCCATTTCACAAAAAGGGGAAATGGAGGCTGAGACAAAAGCAAATAACCCGAAACCACAGAGCTAGTGAGGGTGGAGTCAGAGCTCAACCCCAGGTGCCCTAACTTCACACCAGACCCCACCCCCTGCCACGGCTCTCCCCCCATGCACCTGGGTGCGTCTGTGGCAGAGGTCGTACTGTTTGCAGGGCTGGCGGCTGTGCTCCTGCAGCTGGGAGCGGTAGTCCTGGGGTGACATGATGCGCCATGTGTCCAGGTTGGCACAGAGCTGGGGCAACAGAGAGGGGTTCACTGGAATGGGGGGTTCTGTGGGGACAATGGGCAGAGCTTTGGGGCAGGATGGGCTGAGGCAGGGCCATTGGGAGTGGGGACTCATGTGTTCAACAAATAGCTATTGCCCTCCTTCTCTATGCCCAGTGCTGTTCTAGTTACCAGAGATACAGAGCATCTTACGTTGGAGATGGGGAGACAGATGATAAACAAGTAAAGAGTAACAGAATGAGGGACTTCCCTGGTGGTCCAGTGGTTAAGAATCCGCCTTACAATGCAGGGGACACGGGTTCGATCACTGGTCCCGGAACTAAGATCCCACATGCCGCGGGGCAGTTAAGCCCGCACGGTCTGGAGCCCGTGCCCCATAACTAGAGAGAAGCCTGCCCACTGCAATGAAAGATCCCGCATGCTGCAGCGAAGATCCCGTGTCCCGTGTGCCGCAGCTAAGACCCGATGCAGCCAAATAAATAAATTTAAATTTAAACTAAAAAAAAAAAGAGTAACAGAATGAGACGTAGTGTTAACTAGCTCTTTAAAAATAAAACTGGATGATATGAAAGAGCACAGTGGGACTTCCCTGGTGGCGCTGTGGTTAAGAATCCGCCTGCCAATGCAGGGGACACGGGTTCGATCCCTGGTCCAGGAAGATTCCCACATGCCGCAGAGCAACTAAGCCCATGCACCACAACTACTGAGCCTGTGCTCTAGAGCCCACGAGCCACAACTACTGAGCCTGCGTGCCACAACTACTGAAGCCCGTGAGCCTAGAGCCTGTGCTCTGCAGCAAGAGAAGCCACTGCAAAGAGAAGCCCGCGCACCGCGACGAAGAGTAGTCCTCGCTCACCGCAACTAGAGAAAGCCCATGTGCAGCAATGAAGACCCAACGCAGCCAAAAATAAATAATTAAATAAATAAATTTATTAAAAAAAAAAAAAGACGTGACATTTAAGCTGCTCCCTGAATGACAAGAAAGAGCCTGACAAGTAAAGTGCAGGGTAAAGGCATTCAGGGCAGAAGAAATGGCAAGTGCAAAGGTCCTGAGACAGGACAAGCCTGACATGCTCAAGATACAGAGAGAGGCCAGAATAGTGGGAGTGAGGGGAAGGGTGCAGGAAATGAGGGTGGGAGGTAGGCAAGGCCTAGGTCACATGGGACTTTGTAAGCCAGAGTGGACTTGGGAGATTATTCTAAGTGCGACAAGAAGTCATTTGAGGCTGGAGCTTAGGTGGGGAAGCGCCTTGAACCCTGCCTGGGGAGTCTGGAGAGGGCTGATGGGCATGGGGTTAGGCAGGACAGGTTAGGGAGGTTTCTGGTGGGAGGGTCACAGGGGCCAAGCTGACCTGCAGGACGTGGTCAATGGCCCCATCGAGCGTGGAGGCCCCACCAGTGCCTGGCGAGGCTGTGAGACCCAGCACCTGCGGCAGCGGCCGGGTCCTCCGGAGTTTAAGCTCCAGGTACCGGCTCAGGATGACGTTGTAGACGGTGTCTTTGTGCGTGTGGTGACACTCATCCACCACCAGCAGGGAGAAGGCTGGAGGCACACAAGAGAAGGTTATTACCTAAGCTTGCAAAGCCCTTCCTCCCATAAGCTGTTTCATGTAGTCCCCACAACTCATCTGAGAATTCCTTCCTCCCTTCACAGCTTGCAGCTGGGCCCCAGAGAATGGGCCAGGCAGGGACGATTTACCTCCATTTTACAGATTAGTAAACTAAGGCCTAGCTGGGGGAAGGTACTTGCCCAAGATCCTGCACTCTAGCCAGGTCTGTTTCTACTGGGGTGTATGCTGGGGTTTGGTGAATGGGGAACCCCTCATCCCATGAAATGTCCCAACACCTTTACTAGAACAGGAGCCCTGGGGTTGGCAGGCAGGGGTCCTCAGGGGTGCACCCTTTCCCCCTGCCCCCAGCCCTCACCGTTGAGCTCCACATGCTCCCCCTCCTCCAGGCTGGTCAGTGCCTTCTGCAGCAGCTCAGCCGTGCAGATGAGCAGGTCATGCCTCTGGGCCACGTGGGCAAAGCCAGCTCGTGGCCCCATGTCCCCACTCAGGGTTGTAATGGTCCAGCGTCTGCCCAGCATGCTGCTGAACTCCTCACAATGCTGGGTCACCAGGTGCACCTGGGGGTGGAGAATGAGATGGGGAGAGGAAGCTGGAACGGGGCCTGGGGAATGGGGGGAGCAAGGTGACCCCCAGGACATAGCTGAGTTCTGGAATGGGTGAAAAGACAGGTGAGCTTAGAGACGGTCACAGCCGCTTTGGAGTTCCAGAGGGTCCTGAGAGGGACTCGAGGAGTGGAGACGCCGCTGGGGGGCGGGCAGGACACTCACCCTGTTGACCAATACAACCACCTTGGCTCCGTCTACAGTCTCTAGATGTCTCTTGGCCACATAAGCAGCTGCCCTCGTCTTCCCAGAGCCCGTGGGCAGCCAAATGATGATATTCTTGCCCTCCAGGGCAGGCATGATCACCTCCCACTGGTAGGGTCGCAGCTCCATTCTGGAAATGGCAGGGAGCTCAGACCACTGGTCCTCCTGGCCTCCTCCCAGGCCCGGCACCCCTCGGAGCCAGTCTCCACTCCTGGCCAGCTCAGTCTTGCTTAGGAAACTCCGTGTGCCCCGGACTCCATTCAGCTTGAGGGAGAAGTGGGCAGGGACCTACCGGAAACCGATCTGGGCAGGGGAAAGGCTGAGTACCACACAGACCACACTTGCCCTGTGCCAGCCCGGGTCTCACCTGCAGCCCTGCCGGCTTAGCCCAGATGCTGCTGGGCTCCGCTGAGCAGGAAATGGAAACTGAAACTGAGGGGAGGAGCCAGCCCTGCAGAGATCAACCTAGGAATCTCCCTTCGCTGCCCCACAGAAAAAACTTTGTGCGCTTCAGGGGGCCCGGTGGGTAAGGGGCAAGTGAGAGGGTGAGGGGTGGAGGGAGGGGAGAAGCGCTGCTGACAGCAAGGCACCCTCTCTTTCCTCCTGGGTCCCGCTAGCCCCTCCCCCAGGAGTGGAGTCTTCACCTGGACCGGGAGCAGCCAGCAGGGAGAAGTGGGGGGCTGCAGCCCGGCAGGCCCCATCGCCCCAGGGGCGCGGGACAGGCACGAGGCTTGCTGAGGGCAGCCCCAGCCTGCAGGCAGTACTGGCGGAACAGGGTCAGCCTGCTAAGGCCGGGGATTCTACTGAAGAAACAATCACACTGAGAAAAAAATCCCCCAAACTTTATTGTTCCCTCCAAGGGATTAATGCCGGGAAATGAATGGTCCCCATGCCCCCCACCCCTGGGGGACAAACAGAACAGTGCAGGGTGGGGCATGGCCCCTCCAGTCCAGGTTGAACTTCCAACCCCTGAAGCCCCCTCACTCAAGCTAAAAAGTTGGCGATCCTGCCCTTGAGGAAACAGTGACCTGGAACAGTGACCTGGGCCAGGGCCAGGGCCAGGACTCCAAAATTCCATAGCTTGGGGGAGTGTGTGTGTGCATGGTGTGTGTGTGTGTGTGTGTGTGCGTGTGTGTGGCGGGGGTGGGGGTGGGGAGAAGGGGGGTCAGGACTGGGGGCCACCAGGGCTGGACAGGGTTCATCCTCTGGCCACCAGCCACTCTTAGAGGGGCGGAACCCCAGACCTGAGAGACGCCGTCCCGAGGTCAGACACAATGAAGGGTGGGACAGAGCTGCAAGCTTGGGGGTGTCCCAGGGCCCTGAAAGGGCTGCAGGATCAGGGCCTGGAGGGCCCCTGGCTGGAGTGTCTCAAACTGAGGCAGACCTGGGCACAAGGGCACCCCAGGGATTAGATCAGAACCCGAGGTGGAGACATTCCAGGTTGAGACCGAGGTCCGCAGCCAGGCTACTTGTCAATGAGCC
The DNA here is from genome assembly GCF_964165515.1 of Mesoplodon bidens. Taxonomy (NCBI): domain Eukaryota; kingdom Metazoa; phylum Chordata; class Mammalia; order Artiodactyla; family Ziphiidae; genus Mesoplodon; species Mesoplodon bidens. The sequence goes on along the minus strand of NC_138179.1, from coordinate 51,429,456 downwards.
CGCCCTCCTTGAGCTTGAAGTAGAAGAACTTCTCCAGGGCGCTGGCGCAGCGGCAGTACTCGCTGTCCGGGGGGTTGTACTCGCGGCAGTTAGCGATGACCCGCTGCAGGTCAGCTACAAAGAGCTTTCGGGTCACATAGTAGCGGCTGCGCAGCCTCTCTGTCATGGTCTTCAGGTCTGGGCGGCAGGAGAGAAGGGCACGGTTTTCAGGGGCTGCACGGCCCAGGGCGCCGGAGCAGGTGTGGGAGGAAGGAGTTGGAACGGAGGGTCCTCACCGATGGGGAAGCGGATGACCTCGTAGTAGTCTGGGGCCTCCGACTTCTTCACGGGCTCCATGAAGGGCCAGGCACTGGGGTGGGACTGCAGAGGAGAGCCGGGCTGAGGCCAGGCCCACTGTGCCCCCGCCCAGCTCGAGACAGCCACCCCCCACACTGGGTCGGAAAGCCACAGCCATTGGCACAGGGACCCCCAGAAGGGAGCCTGGTCTCCCCACCTTGATCTGGGCCAGCAGGTTTTTGAGGGTCGTGTAGAGCTGGTCCGGGTCCTTCAGCTCCTTCCTGGGGCAGGAGAGGCCGAGTCTGAGGCTCCCGGGCCCTCCGCCTCCCCCTCCTCCCTCCCTTCCCTGCACACAACACTCACCCCTTCTCCTTCCCCAGCGGCTTCCAGCCCGTCTCTCCTGCAAAGTGGGGAGTGGGGAGAACATCCCTAAGAATGCCTGTCCACACCCCAAGCAGTATACCCCCTCCCCAGCCGAGACCCCTGCTCACGAATGCCGGGGACGCTCTCCACAGGGATCTGCCTCACACCCTCCTTGAAGCAACTGAGCCCGGGGTAGACCTTTCGGATCTGGGCCTGTTTGCGCTCAATCAGCTTCTTGATGATCTGAGGGAAGGAAGGGTCTGAGGGGCCAACCCAGCTCCAGCAACCACCCTCCCAGGCCACAGTCAGGCCCCCCTAATTTCCCCTAAGACGCAGAGCAAGAACCAAGACCCTGGCCCATCCCACTTTACATGCGCACATGCATGTACACGTGGTACACATCCACACGTGTTCACCCTCGAGTGCACGTTCCTGAAAAGCCCCATGGAGACGTGCATGTGCGAGTGCACGCATGCACATGCACACACACCTCCTTCTGCTTCTTGATGATGTGGGACAGCTCCGTGTAGGGAATTCGAGGGTTCAGCTCACACTCCATCAGTGTCGCGCCCTCATAGTCCTTAATGTAGCCCAAGTAGCGGCTCTTGGGCACCTTGATGTCCTTGGAGAAGCCCTAGGGCATGGAGAGTTACGACCAATCCATCAGCAAGCCTTTTCCAACCTGAATCTGACTCACCCCCAGAACCTCCCAGCTCTCCCAGCCTGCCCAACTGCCCTAGAGAACCCCATCCTTCCCTGGAGCAGCAGCAGGAGGAACACAGGCGTGAAGGACTTCCCCGCAGGTGTGGGATGGAACAGGGGAGATGAAGGACTCCTAGTCCATCCACATCGGGGATGAGACAGGATGACTCCTGTCCCCAGGCAGTGGGCAAACGGGGTGAGGTGAGGGTCACCTGCTTTTTGAAGTAGCCAATGGCGTACTCGTCGGCGTAGGTGAGGAAGTAGAGAATGTTGTGTTTGATGTGATACTCCTTCAGGTGGTTCATCAGGTGAGTCCCATAGCCCTGCAGGGGAAGGGGGCAGGCCTGCGGCTAGAGAGGTCTCAGGAGGGCAGGGAGGGGAGGGCAGGGACAGGAGGGAGCGGACTGGAAAGGAGGTGGGAATAGCCAGGGGATCCAAGTCAGGGAGGAGGAAAGGCGACTGGCAGAGGAAGGGGAGTTTATGGGGGAGAAAAGTGAAGGATGCTGGACGTCTAAGCGCTTACTCTGGAACAGGTGTGGTGCTTGGTTCTTTATAGAGTAATCCTCAAGTTAACCCATGAAACAGCTATCGTTACCTCCATTTTACAGAAAAACACCTGAAACTCAGCTATGTTAGGAAATGTGTCCAAGTCAGGTGGCCAGCTATGGCAGGGAGGTTCTCCATCTAAACCCAGCCAGGAAGCTGTGCTCCTCAGGCGGCTAGTTCCCGGTCCCTGGGCCTCAGAATTGGAGGCAAGGGGAAGGGGAATCACAAGGGCCCGACTCATCATCATATCTGAACCCCAAAGAGACTGTCTTCCACACACGTCAGGACCAAAGAGGCACCATGCAGATCCGGGTTACGTAAAACAGGACAACCATGGAATTCTCTGGCAGTCCAGTGGTTAGGACTCCAAACTTTCACTGCAGAGGGTGCGGGTTTGATCCTGGTGGGGGAACTAAAACCCTGCAAGCTGCACAGCGTGGCCAAAAATAAATAAATAAAGTGGCTGCAACATTTTAAAAAGTAAATAAATAAAAACAAAACAGGACACGGGACTTGCCCGGTGGTCCAGTGGCTAAGACTCCACGCTCCCAATGCAGTGGGCCTGGGTTTGATCCCTGGTCAGGGAACTAGATCCCACATGTTGCAACTAAGAGTTCGCATGCCGCAACAAAGATCCTGCATGCTTCAACTAAGACCCGACACAGCCAACTAAACAATAAATAAATAAATATTTTTAAAAAAGAGTATTAAAAAAATAAATAAATAATAAAAAATAGGGCTTCCCTGATGGTGCAGTGGTTAAGAATCCACCTGCCAATGCAGGGGACACGGGTTCGAGCCCCAGTCTGGGAAGATCCCACATGCCATGGAGCAACTAAGCCCGTGCGCCACAACTACTGAGCCCGTGTGCCACAACTACTGAAGCCCGCGCGCCTAGAGCCCGTGCTCTGCAACAAGAGAAGCCACCGCAATGAGAAGCCCGCGCACCACAATGCAGAGCAGCCGCCGCTCGCCGCAACCAGAAAAAGCCCGCGCGCAGCAACGAAGACCCAACACAGCCAAAAATGAAATAAAATAAATTTATTAAAAAAAAAAAAAAAAACAGGAAAACCAGGGAACTTACTAGTGGGTTTACTGTAACAATTAAAGGACAGAAACCAGGACTATCACCCAGCACAGGGTGCTGTTATAAAAGTTAACTCCCCAGCATATGTGAACATTCTTGTGACGAAAGAAATACAGGCCCATTTAAAAGTGTTACTGTACATCTGGAAAGTTCTCATCACAAAGAGAAAGCATTTTTTTTCCTATTCCTTTAATTTTGTAACTATATGAGATAACGGAGGTTCACTAAACTTACTGTGGTCATCATTTCACGACGTAAGTAAGTCAAATCATCAGGCTGTACACCTTAAACTTACACAGTCCTACATGACAGTTATATCTCAATAAAACTAGAAGAAAACAAAATAAAAGTGTTACTGATTCTGGCGTGCCATATGTCAACAGGTGTTTCCTTAATCCAGTTATCAAAGTACAACTGCCACCTTGTGGGGGTGTGAAGAACTGTCTGGCCACTAAAAGAAGGGTTGGGGGCAGCTGTGTCACTATTGTGCTGCTCTGACCTCGTCCAGAGCAGAAGCAGGGGGTGGGATGGGGCTGGGACCAGGGGCACGGACTCACCTTGACCTGCTCGTTTGAGGTGACGGCGCAGAAAACAATCTCTGTGAAGCCCTGGGTGGGAAACATGCGGAAGCATATCCCACCAATGACCCGCCCGTCCTTGATCAAAGCCAGAGTCTTGTGCTTCCTGAGGGGAGAGGGGTCAGGTCACAGGCCCTACCTGTCCCCCAGATGCTCCCCAAGAGCCCACAACAACCCCGGAGGCCTGAGCTGTACACAGTGCTGGGAACTAAGGAGCAAGAATCGCCCAGGGTTGGAGGAAGAGGCCTGGGGAGCAGTGGGGAGGCCAAGGAGGAGGCGCCTGGGTGTGGTGGCCTCGGGCTGGGCCCTCCTGGGGACATACGGGTCAAAGACAAGGCGGGCGATGTACTCCTTGGGCATGCGTGGCAGCTGGTGGGAGAAGACATTCTGCAGCCCTACGAGCCACAGCAACACCCGCCGGTTGGCCTTGGGTGTGAGCGAGTTGCCAATGACGTGGAACTCGATGATGCCACGGCGCTCCTCCAGGCGGGCAGTCTCATCCCGGGCGGCGTTGGCCGACAGCAAGCTCGTCTGGCACCAGAGGAGGGGTGTTGAGCTGGGGTCTCAGGTGGTGAGCCACCACCCCACCCCCAGCACAACTGGTCCGTAAGTTGGGCTGCCCACCTCAGGCCCGAGCATGGCCGCGGGATCCGTGATGGTGAGCATGACCTCATTGACGAGCTCCATGGGGATGTCGCCCATCACACGGAGCCGTTTGGCATCCTCCAGGGTCAGGTTCTCTGGGAGCTTCCTCTTCTCGCCTGCTGAGGAAGCTGGCAAAGTCTCCCAGGGATGGCAAGAGAGGCTGGGGGAGGGGTGAATGAGGGGTAGAGGTCAGGGGTCAAGCACCCACCTGGCATGGGCTCAGCCCCTCCGGAATCCAGGCTCAAGGAGCTGTTGCTGCCCCCAGCCATGGTGGGACTGAAGATGGGGGCGCTGGGAACCACCGCAGCGCTGACTGTAGCTGAGATAGAGAGAGACGAAAAAATCGGGGGATGGAGGTTGAAGGTGCTGGTGTGTCCCTCTAAGGGACCCGAGCTTTCCCACCCCCAGCTGAGCCCTCCTGTACTTCCCCACTGCTGCCAATCGCAGCCCATCCTCCGCTGCGGGGCTGAGCTCAGCCAGGAGGGCCAAGCAGAAAGCCTACTGTGTGTGACACATACCTGGCCGGGGCACCAGCTGGGTTCCCTCTGAGGGCGGCATGGTGAAGCCTGACTCCCAGATTGGAGAGTTTGCCCCGTAGATCTCCTCCTCCAGCATAGACAGGAATCTGGGGGGAGGGTAGAATCTGTCCCACACCGCTGTCCTCCAACTGAGGGAGCAGCCTGGGCCAGACACGGGAAGGCCTGGAGGCTGCCCTCAGGGAACTGGGAGACAGAGACAGCCTCTGCCTTCAGACAAGGAAGAGGCACAGCTCCCTGTCTTCTGGGAGCCCCTCGTTGAAGGTAGGAGGACAGGGTGATCCAGAACAGAGACTAGAAGCCCAGTATGCCACGGTGAACAGCACAGGGAGACAGGGTCTGAACCGAAGCCATCCTGTGCTGTGTGCCAGGCGGGGCACCCAGTCACCCTGGGCCTCAGTATCAAAATGTGATTCCACCCTCTCCTGCCACCTCTTACTGCCACCTGGTGGCAAGAGGAGCACATGAGGGCCTGCATTAGTTGGGAAAGGCTTCCTGAACTGGGTGGCTGTAAGCCAGGTTCAAAATGAAAAGATGGTGTGGCAGAACAGAGAAAAATCTCACAGAAAGGGCTTGAACGGGGTGGAAAGCAGTTTCACCTCAAGTGTAAGCTCTTGAGGAGTGCTGTGGTGAGACGGATTCTGAGCTGCGTCCACACCCCACGGGAAACAGTTAGTCATGTCTACCAGGGGCGTGGGCAGTGTTAGCACTCGGGCCATGTACCTGTCATCCCCAGACTAGTACAGGAAAAGGCAGAGAGCTAGCAGGTTATATCTGGGCCTTGGGCAAGCCTCCCAGGTAGAGGCCCAGATCCCAGAAGGTTCATGGAGTGAGAGGAAGGACCAATCCAGGAAGCCCTCCTGGAAAAAAGGGGACCACAGGGAGGATGTGAACGTGGTGCAAGATCCCGACGGGCCAGAATAAGCCTCACTTGGGGAAGTGGGTGAGGATGAGGGTCCTCTTCTCGGGCACCAGCTTGTCCTTCTCCACCCGGAACTTCTCCAGCAGCTGTCGCCGGGTAACGGTGAAGATGGAGCGGAGAAGGCTCCGCCCAAAGACGTGAGTGGTCTCGTACCGGGGGAGGCTATCGCAGCTCTGGGGCACGTGGCAGTAACAGAGCCATCTGCAGAGCGTTTGAGGAGCAGGGAGGTGATAAGTGAAAGCCCAGGCTGGGCCTACAAGCCTCCCCCATGCTGTCCCTGGCTGGACCTACCTGGTATAATTGACCTTGTAGGTAGCCACGTCCTCGGCCTGAGACCTCTGCCGAAATTGGGCAGGCGTCTCAAGCTTCCAGTAGTTAAGGCAGAGCAGGAACATCTTCGAGAGCTCGAACATGGTCTGCCGCTCCCGGGGGGCCAGATGACTAAACTTGTACTGCACAAAGTTCAGCACACCCTGAGAAGGGGAGGTAGGTAGGGGACAAAACGGGAGGAGGTGTGAGCAGCCAGCAGGGCCTTCTTATCCAAAAGCAGGTGCTTCCTGAGGGCAGGGGGCTCTCTGGGGTTTTTGCTCTGGAGCTGTCTGTGAGGAGAAATTATACCCCCTCCCACCCCCATGCCCACCCTGAGGTTAGCCCAAAGTATCCTCCTTTCTCCGAACCTCTCCCCTGTTCTCAGCTTGTGGGGTGGGGGGGGAATGGATAACACAGCCTCCCCACTCCTCCAAGATGCCCCCAATCCTCTTACCACCTGCCTCATCCCACCTGCTCAATATTAGGCTTCTCAAATGGGGGGCTGCCCAGGGACCCCTCCACCACGGGCCGAGTCATCTGCAGGATGCATTTCCGCAGGAGCTGGAAGAGGGAGGAGGAGAGGTCATTGGAATACAGAGCTGCAGACCTCCCAGCCTCCCTCCTTCGCCCACGCACACTCACTTGGAAAAAGCTCACCTTGAAGAGGTAGAAATAGACCTGCTTGGTGTCCGTATCCTCCTCCTTGTGAACAGACATGAACAGATTCTCCACGTCCACCACCATCCCCAAGAGCCGGTTAATCTCATCCTCTGACACATTCTCCAGGTGGGACACGTGGTCGGCTGTAAGGATAAATGGCAGTTGGGGAAAAGGAACAGAAAAAATCAACAGGGCTTCCTGCTCCTTTTCATCGCCAGCCAAGACACACCCTCAGTCCCTCCAATCAGCGTGACCGGCAACGAGACTGACTGCTCCTATCTGGGTGGCCTCTGGTCTCCTCTGGCTGGCAGATTTCCTTTCTCCTCCCTTGGGGCATACACACTCCCTGACCAATTCCTCTTTAGGAGGCATCTTTGGTCTTTCAGAGATGAAACTATGTGGCACTTAAGTCATCCTGTCCAAGTAGGACCCAGCACCTCCACCCCCAACCCCCAGCTCCAAGGGCACTACCTGCCTTACCCAAGGGGTGCTCACAGCTGCGGCACAGCTCGCTCAGGTTGGCAGCTGGCTGCTGCAGGTCCATGCGGGGTGCAGTGGGGGGCTTGGGGTTTTTCCAGCCATTACACTTGCAAGTTTCATTAGCCTGGACGCAGAAGAATCAGTCAATAACCCTGTAACCCGGGGTGAGAAGCCGTTCCCCAGCCAGAGCTTTGCCCCCATTCCCACCCAAGCCCTAGGATGCCCCAAACCCCGCCCCCTCTCACCCCAGGCCCCGCCCCCACCTTGCAAGCCGAGAAGACCCCTAGCTTCTCAAGCTTCTTGGCGCGCGGCAGCCCCCGGACTTGCGCCTTCCTCTGGCTGGCGCGCTGCTGCTGGCTCAGGCCAGGTCGAGCCGGATCACCCCCGCTCCCGGTACCCCCACTTCCTACCCCGGGCCCCCCAGTCCCGGTGCTCCCGGCTGGGGCTGTAGCTGGGGCTGGGGCTGACGCCGGAGTGGGAGCCGGAGTCGGGGCCGAAGCCGGGCTGAGGGTAGGAGTCGGAGTTGGGGCGGGGGCTGGGGACTGAAGGGCACGGGGCTGCGCGGCCGGGGCCGGGGTCGAGGCCTGGGAAGGTTCCGTCATGGCCTCCCCGCAGCGGAGCGCGGCGCAGCGCGGCGCGGCGCTCCCAGCCCTAGGGCCGCATGGGCAACCGGCGTTCAGTGCGCAGGCGTCCCTGCCCCGGAGCATGATGGGAATTGTAGTCTTTCACGGTCGCTCCCTTTGCCTCCAGCTTCCAGGCTTTTCGGTCCTGTCTCTTGATGTCGGACAGACAAGTGAGGCCCGAGCGAGCACCCCAGATTGACTCCTCCTCACTTGTAATCTCTATTGAAGGCTTCCAAGATAGTAAAGATTGCTGCCCTCTTGGGACAAGGAGACCTACCCCAGAACACAGGCTTCTGTTTGGGGCATCACCTCCCAAGCCCAAGGGTGAAAATGCAGGCCTGGGGCCTGGAGTCGAGTTGGCTTCTTGCGCAGCTCCCTCCTGCCCCCACCCTGGCCCTATCCCACACGTCTCGGGACACAGAGTTGCACCCAGTGTGGCGATTAAATAGCAACAGTTCTATTTCTTGACCTGTTAAGTGGTACACGGGTGTGTTCTCTTTGCGCACTTTTCTCTGCGTACGTTATACTTCAACAAAAAGGGTTTATTTTACAAGTGCTGAGCGCCACAGTAATGGCCGTGGTCAGGTAAAAGGCTCCCAAGGTGGAGATGGGGTAGAGGCAGAGGAGGGCGGAACGGCTCTCCCGCCCACACGGTGGGCACCTCCCATGCAGGGCCCAAGTCTTCATCTTTGTGGTCCCAGAGCCCAGCTCTGAGCCTGCCACAGCAGGCCCGGGATGGAATGAAGGAAACCAGGAAGGCGCCTCCACCTCCCAATCCCCATGTGTCGCAGGATTGTGCGTGGTCAGAGAATTGCAGGACGTTCCAAGAATGGATGACCCCGCGGTCACATTGATGGCTCTGTTCAGGGGACAGTCCTCCTTCCCCCCAGGCCTGATTCTCAGAAGGGCAAGAGCCCGGCAGCTCAATCTCATCTCCGCTCCGTGCTGGTGACAGCTCCATTGTTGGGCTCGAGCGCCACCAGCCTCTTTCGGCCTATCCGGTTGGGTCTCAGCCCCGGCGGCCGGGCCCTCTGACTAAGGTGGGGAAGGGCCCGAGAAAGCGGCCGGATCCGAGATAAAAGCAGCAGCAGGGGGTGCCAGGGCGGCTGCCAACCTGACCCATGGAGGTAGGACGTACCCAGTTGACCCCATACTCTGTGGAAGCCAACCTCGCCGGAAGCCAAGGGAGCCCCCTGAGCAGGGCGGCGTCGCGCGAGCAGGAGCGGAGCCACGCGGGGCCACGAGGGCCCCTGCTCCCGGCGTCCGCCCCCCGGCCCAGCGCCGAGCGCTGCATTCGGAGCCTCGCGCCCTTCAACAGCAGTTGCTCAGTCGGATGCAGCGGGTCGGTAGCAGTCTCCCCAACGGGAGCCAGTCGGCGTCCCGATGTCCCAGCGTGGCCTTTACTGAACAGAACCAGGTGATCACCCTGCCGGTGCAGCATCTCGCGGAAGATGTGGCAGCTTGGCTTCCAGATGAAGATGCATGCCCACGGTTTCGCCCGAGGAGCTGGTGGTTCAAGTGGACAGCGGATGCCTGATGGTGACTGGCCAGCGGCAACTGGAGGGCTGTGACCCTGATGGGAGCAGCTTCCGCGTGGCGCAGAAGGTGCACCAGCAAATGTCATTACCACCGGACCTGGATCCCGCCGCCATGACCTGCTGCCCGACCCCGTCTGGCCAGCTGTGCGTCCGTGGCCGGTGCCGGGTGCTGCCTTCCTCTGAAGCCCAAACAGGACCCGCCTCGAGACTCAGGAGCCGTGCCTCTAAGAAGGGTTCCAAACTAGCCTGACCCAGTAAACCACCACCGCAGTGAGCAACACAACAGCTTCAGAGTCTGTGGTCGTTTCTCGGGGCTGGGGTCAGAGGGGGAGGTAGAACAAAGGTAGAGGGAGGCCAGGTGGAGGGCCCAGAGGGGCAGGAAAGGCACCGCAAGGTGGTGGTCCACGATAAATCTGGCCCCCCGGGAAGCTGGGGGGAGAGTGGGCAGTGCTGCTTTACTCACCTCAGCTCACTGCTTGGACCAGCAGCCCCAGCAGGGAGCAGCAGAGGGCCAAAAGGGCCCCAGCATCGCTTGACTCCAGAACCAGCAGAGGGCGCCCCAGAGACTAGGGAGCAGGTGGCTCGGACCCAGTGTGGGGCTGCTGTCTTGGCCTTATGACCGGTCCAAGGTTCCAGAGGTCGTCGGTGTTCCTTCCTCTTCAGAGAAGAGGGTGAGAGGACCCCATCTCTCACGAGCCTAGTACAGACTAATCAAAAAACCCCGAAGAGGTTGTTTCTGGTGTTCAGAGACCAACTACTTTCAAATACAGACTGCACATACCCCAATATAATCTGGAAGAGCTGGGGAGGCTCCTCCAGGCAAATGCAAGGCCCTCAACTTCAACCTCGGTGATATTCAGCCCCAGCTCACTCTCACCCCACTCCACCCAGTTAGAGCTGGTAACAGCTGGCCTCTTTCTCTTGGTTACCATGACCACCAACATCCCCTCACTTTGGGGGCGGGGGGGGGGGAGAAAGCTTTTGTTTAACAAGATTTAGAGGTTCATTTTAAATTAACTTCAAGTCAGCTAGCGAGGCTACGGTCCGATAAACTCTGCCAGAGAAAGACAAGGAAGACAAGCGGGAGGTCGATCGATCGGCTGACTATATTGACAAGATACTGATTGGTTACATGTTGAAGAAAACATACAATACAAAATACAGAAAAAGTTGGTTCCATCCCCTCCCACTACCCCCCCCTTACCCACCCACCCCCAAATACTCATCATTGTGATTTGGTCAGAACAGGGCTCAGAGCCAGAGGTCAGGGTGACCAAGGACGAGGGGGAAGGGGGCTGTGGGCAATGGGTTCGTGGCTGTCACAATAATGCTGTGGTAATGCTGTGGGTTCTCTCCCAGCTGTGAGTCAGGGGGTGGGGAGGGGACGCTGCAGCCTGATGACAGCCAGCTGAGGGAAGAGCTGTCTCCCCCTTCCCTGGCCCCTAGGACCTGCCCCGTCACCCAGAACGAAGCGCACTCCAAACACAGTTAAGGATATGGATGCTCTTGCTGAGCCCGCTAATCAGCAAGAGGGAAAGAAGGGTAACTGCTCCAACCCCCGCCTCCCCATACACCAGGGTGGGGGGAACAGGGGCACGTGGCTACTACCGGCAAAGGAGGAGTGGGAGAGCAGTAGAAAGGGCAGAAGTGGGAAGAGCAGATCATATATATTAAAAAAGTGACTTAAGACTTAAAATTGAATTAGTATTTGTACAGAAAGGTGCAGGTGGAATAACTCACTCCGGCCTATGATCAAAATGATATGGAGAAACCATGGTGGGCCCCTCCCCCTGCCCCCCAGTGGTGGCCCGAGTCGGTAAGTGCGATTGGTTAGAGTGGATTCCAGTCGGGTCGTTGAGGCGGAGGAGGTGGGGGCAGTGGGCAGGTAAGGGGGGCTCAGTTGCTGCAGCACTGGCTCCGGCTGGCAGGGTTATTCTCCTGGAGGTCCACTCCTCGGTTCCGGCCCGGAGCACAAGCTGTATTCTGGGGCTCGTTCTTGGGAAGCTTCTTAGCTGTTTGGGAGACGAGGGGGAAGACGGGTGTCTGTGGGGGAACCCTAGTACTCTCCCAAGTCCACTTGGGTACCACCCAATCAGCGATAACCAACATCCTGATGGATGTGTGTTCTATGTGCCAAGTATATTTTGGGTCTTTCAGGAAACTGAGGCAAAGAGGGGTTAAATAACTTGCCCAGGACCACAGAGTTAGCAAGTGAGAGAGCGAGGATTCAAACCCACACAGGATGACTCTAGAGCCAAATGAGCCCCCCAAAATCCTAAGTGGGTAGGGGGCTGGTGATGTACAGCTTTAGGTGGGTGGTACGCTGCAGGGTCAGGAAGTGAAGTGGTGAGACTTTGGCCCAGGCTTTAGAAACTTCTGGGGTGAGCTATCTATATCTGAGAGTCAGATGACAAAAAACAATTTTATCAAAGTATCAAAAATGGAAAAAGATCTGTTGGTGAAGGGACCCCACAGACCTACTACAGAACAGCAGGCAAGTAACACACCCTGGTTGGGGGAGGAGAGCCAAGGCAACTTACCTATTGCCATGAAAATTTCATTCACGTTCATCGCAGTCTTTGCTGATGTCTCCATGAACAGCAAACTGTTGTCCTCTGCATAGGCTTGTGCTTCCTGATTTGGATGGAGGTGAGAAAGTGGGTGGGAGGGAAACACTGACAGTTGGCAGGGGGCTGAGGCCCAGGATAAAAATCTTCCCTGATCACAGTGTCTTCCACACAACAGAGACGACACAGGGGTTTTCAGCCCTAAGGCTCCCCCTGCTCTGAGTTCCCCACTCCACATACAGCACCTCTCAGCTCACACACGTCGGCAGAAGTTTGACTCAGGTCTCCATAGGCCCATTCTGCCTTCTTGCTCTTCAAAATCACTAGGCTAGGAGATATTTCTAGAAAGCTATCCTACAAATACACGTGCACATTTGGACAAAAGTATGTGATGTCGACTACTGCACTGTTTCCAGTCTTTTGCAATTACACACGACCTAGAAGTCCATCGGGTGGGGAGTGGTAAAAAAGTTAAGTATATGGTATGAAAAGAAAGGGATTCATATGCTTGTGCATGTTTCCAGAAAGACAAGAAACTGCGAGCAACTTGGGGGAAGGGAGATTGAGTGTCTAGGGTCAGAGACCCAAATTTCATCCTGTATACCTTCTTGTACTGTTTAAAATCTCCTATTGCACATATTACCTGGAAAAGTCTGTCTTTTTCACCGTTTCGTTAAAAAGCCAGTTCATAGAGAAAATTAGCTGAAGCTTCTGCTACCCATATGCACACACACCCCACCACCACTGACAGAGAAGGCGGAGTGGTGGACGGCATCCCCTTTAGGCCCATGCTTGAGCCGCGAGGGGACAGCAAACAGAAGCTCCCCTGCTGTCGCCCAACGCGGCCCTTCACAAAGCCCGGACAGCCTGGGGAAGCCGAGCGGAGCTGGCTCGTCCTCCCCCGGGGCCTGGTCCGTCCCCCACCTGGAACTCCACAGCTCTCTTGCTGGCCAGGTCGGCCTTGTTGCCCGCGAGCGCGATGACGATGTTGGGGCTGGCCTGCCTCTGCAACTCCTTCACCCAGTTCTTGGCCCGTGCAAACGTATCCTGGGGAGACAGGGCCAGAGCGTCAACAGGGCGGAGCAGGCATCCTGCCCAGGGCTGTTCACTGGAGAAGCTGGCGCTGGCGGAGCCGAGGTGTCTAAGATGTCATCACCCTGAAGATTCTGGCGAGACACCCCCGAACACCAGAGGAAATGTGCCCCCCCCCCCCCATTCAGGAACAAAGGGTTGAGAAGCAAGGGAAAATCTTTACTGTGTTGGTGATGTCGTAGACCACGATGGCAGCCTGGGCCCCCCGATAGTACATGGGGGCCAGGCTGTGATACCGCTCCTGTCCAGCTGTGTCCCAGATCTCAAACTTGACTGTTGTGTCGTCCAAGCAGACGGTCTGTGTGAGGAAGGCCGCTGGAAGAGGGAGGGCAGTGTTACCAGGCGCAGAGGGGCCGAGGAGACACCCTCACGTATCTGCACCGTGCCACCCGGGCTCTGGCACTTAGAAGCCCGAAAACCCCCAACCCGGCGGCCAGAGAAGCCGAGCAAGGCAGGTGGAGCGGGCGCTTCTGTTGAGTCGAGGGGGCTGGGGGCTGCACAGGCTTTACAGACCCAGCCAGGCAAGAGTGGGAGGAGAAGGGAAGCCTGCTTGTACCTCAGCCATTTCAGGAGCCCTCCCTGAAGGACAGCGGCCAGGGGCAGGACAGGGAAAGTCTAGGAGAAGCCTGGCTCCAAGCACAAAAGGGTGGGCCCACGCTCCTCCTCCCCTCCCTCCCCTCCCTCCCCTCAGAGAACAGTCCTAGCCCCTCCGTCTGCTCCAACCCAGGGGCACGGCTGGCCTTCGGTGTCCTGAGGACACTCACACACACACTCAGCCACGCTGGGGGAGACTGAAGTACACGCCGTGCTAATGCCAGGCGGGGGCTGGGTGGCCGGCTTCCCGCTACCCCTGCCACCTCCAGGCACGCTGGCTAGCCGCCACCCTCGGCTTTGCCCTCGACTTTATTCCTGATTGGCTCGACCTTCAGGGAACACAGTGACCCCATCTCTGACCTGAGGAGGCAGGGGAACACACGGCACTTGTGCACGTGCTTCAAAGGAGCCTCGCAGCTGGGGCTGGCAGGTGGGAGTCCCAGCCGAGGATCCCAGCGGCTCTGTGCAGGAAGCCCGCTCTCCTGGTCGGCCCTCCCCCCTCCGCCCTGAGGGGCCTGGGGCACGGCCTCACTTCCCCTCTCCAGCTCCTGACTCGTGCTGAGGAGGCAGCAGAAGACTGCTGACACGGCCTCCGTTGTTTCCAGCTGCCTGGAAACCTCCTGCCAACCAAGAGGGCAGAAAAAGGATGACTCAAGCCCAAGGTCGGCCCCAGCCCCTCGGGCTGTGTACTGGCCACTGAGGCAGGAGGCTGAGTCCAGACCCTCACGTGCTCAGTGCTGACCACTGGGAAATCAATGACGGGCTCTGAGCTCAAGAAAGGGGTAAAGGTCAGCTTCAGAAACACCAGCCCACTCACGAGGCCATTTCCCCATTCTGGAACGTGGGGGAGGCCGAGGTAGATGCACTGCCTGGTAGCGGTAAGAAGAGCCCTCAGAGAGGCAGACGCAGCCTCTCCCTCCCCAGGCCAGTGGAAGGGTGTACCCGGGGCCACACAAAGAAATCAAGGGACGGAACCAGGAGAGGAAGGCAGTTTTCGACTCTCAGCTAATTCCTACTAGATGCTTGTTGGGACTCTGACATGGAGGCCAGCTGCTGGGTTTGATTCCAGGGCCCAGATGAGGCGAGGTGCCGCTGCCCCAGGCATGCTTAGCCCCTGGGCAGTCAGCTTCCCTTCTCCTCGCGCCAAGGCATTTCTTCCACTTCCCTGAGGCCACCCCCTCTCCCTCGGGCCCACTCACCTCCAATTGTGCTCTCCTGGTACTCGTGGAATTGACCCTTGACAAAGCGGAGGACGAGGCTGGATTTGCCCACTGCGGACTCCCCCAGCAGGACCAGCTTAAACTGACAGATCTTGTTCCCAGCAGCTGGTCCGTTGGGTCGTGCTGCACCTCCCCGACCCGCCATGGCCCGTCCCGCTGCAGTGGTGCCGGTGAGCGTGGGGGCGGGGGCCAGTGCTGTGCAAAGAGGCACTTAGTGGGGAGGGGCCTCCAACTGCAAGGGAGAAATCGTAAGTGCTGGGTTAGGCCAAAGACTGCCACCCAGGGAGCCCTCTCTAAACCACAGGTCACTGCCCCGCTCTGATGACCTGGCTGACTGCCTCCCCTCTCCCTAACCCCCTGTCCGGCTTCTCCGCAAGTTAGGACATGAGCCCTAACTAGGCTGTACCACACATCTCCTGGCCCTACAGCCATCCGACAGTAAAGCGAAAAGTGGTCCCCCAACTCTAGGATCACAGTTCTGTGCAAACACGCTGACTTCCCATCCCCAGATATGTACACTCACATACAAATAAACACCCACAGGAGAGGAATGGGCATATGCCAGCCTGGTGACAGTTAAGTCAACAGGCAACACAGGGTACCAAAAAATGGCTCAGGAGACACTAGGATCTAGCTCAACAAACAGTTGACCTGCGGTCTGGTAGCTCAGATCACAGCCTGCCTCTGTGCAAAGCCAGAGTGGGTGGTGAGGCCAACCAGGGAACGGGGAGTCCCGGTGGAAAGCTCCTCAGACAAGGTGCTCGGCCAACCTCGTGGGCACTCAGGGACCAGGGCCTGGCCAGGTGCAAGTCGTTATCAAAAGAGCTGTTTTGTCCTGCCGTCTCCGGTCTCAGTCTGAGGCTGGAATCAAAGCCTTATTTCACTCGCTCATCCTGAGCCTCGTCCCCGCAGCTCTCTCATTTTTGATGGGCCAGAAGTCTCACACACATTAAAAAACCAAACACACACAAAACCAAACACACACCACAGCCAGCGAGCTCTGCTGGCAGTCAGAACAGCGGCCAAATTTCCCTTTTAAATAGAGACCTCAGTTCCATTCTCCACTGGCAGAGGCAGGGCTGAGGGAGGACGAGGGGGAGGTGTGGGAGGGCGGAGACAGACACGGGTACCGAGACCAAGACCTGCACACCCGGCAGCTGGTGTTCCTGCGCTGACATCTTAGTCACTCAGTCAGTGGTACCCTCGGAAGTGCCAGTTTTTTTTTTTTTAAGTTTTGGAACTGCAAAGAAGGATGAGGAGGCTATCTCCAGAAGCCTCTAGAAGACTGATACGAAAAGGTATCAGAACGTACACAGAATGTTTGACAAACGAGCACTGTGAGTAGGTACTGTGTCCTAAACACGCTGTGCGGCATTTGAACCTAAGCTGAGAAGAAAGGGTTTGGATGAGAATGCCCTGCGCAGAATAGAGTCTATGCAGGAAGGGTCTTCGGAGCAAGACAACCCTGACCTGCCCCTGAGCGCGGGGAGCGCGTTCCCCGACAGTCAGAGGACGGGGTGCGAACGAAGAGGGGAACGTCTGTGGGAAGCAATGGTCTGGGCTCATGCGAGAAGCAGGCACAGAGGGCTTGCTTTGTGCAACCTCAAATCGTTTCTCCACGTCCAAGTTCTCCCAGCAACTCATTTAAAAAGTGAGCTGCAGGAAGAGTGATTCACTAACCAGGAACAACAGTTTCCTTTCTGGACGGCACTAAAGGAAAAGAGGCTTGAAGCGGGGGCCACCTATTCCCCAAGAGTACAAGGAAGGAAGCACGGGGGGGGGGGTGTGGAATCTCAATTAGTGACAAGAAATGCCAGTTCTGAAATATTTTAGTTTAAGATGCTTTCTCTTTTCACCCCAGTCAATGATGTTGGCAAGCTTCTACACTATGGCCCTTGAGGTGAGGTCTGTGCTTCTGGCTTCTTTGCTGCCTTCCTCTCTATGTTCTGGACAAACAGGGAATTCAAAGAGCGCTCACCAAATGAGATGATTTTCAGAGACAGCTAACATTTACTGAACACCTGCACAACCATTATCTCCTTTAAGCTTTAAAACCATCTCCCATTTTTCAGATGAACAGCCTGCGCTCAGGTGTTAAATGCCCTGCTCAAGGCCACCCAGCACATGGTGACGGAGCCTGGACGCCAGCCATCCTCCCGGCTGTAGGAAGAACGGTGGAGGCAACGCCCACCCTCTGTGCTTGGTTTCGGGCTGCTGGGTGGATGAGAGACTCTTTTTGTGGCAGTACCTTTGCTGGCCCAGCGAGGACTGGCTCTGGCTGACAGTCACAGCGATCCTGTGGTCCCTGTGTACTCCTGCCACCAGTGGGAGGAGGTGCCCAGGGCCAGGCCAGGCAACAGCGATGATGGGAAGCCACGATGGAATTACAGGTTGGTGATTACCACGAATCCACGTGACACATAATCTTGGCCGGGCAACAGAGCGTGGCTGGGGCACTGGAGGAGGAGGTATGAATGAGTGGGGTGAGGGGAACAGAGGTGAAGGCTCTGATTCCAGGAAAACCAAAGCAGCTGGGGCTGAGGGCCACTGGGGTAGGAGGTAACCAGCATCTACAAGTCAAGAAAAACAGAGGTAACATCTAAGTCTCGTCCCTATCAAACCAGTGGGTTTCCAAACCTGCCCAGGCAGCATCTGATTTTTTTAAACAAGCCAGAAGAGACAAATAACTTTCATGCAGCGGTTCTCAACCCTGTCTGCACAACAAAATCACCTGTGCAGCCAGCCCCCGGAGGTCCGATGAAGGTTTGGAGAAGGGCCTGTGTCTGTATTTCTTAAGCGCTCTCAGGTGCTCCGCCTGGCGCAAACTGCCTGGTGACATGCTCTGCCTGGATGCTGGTCCTGCTTTCCACAGATACCTGAGCAGGCACACATGGCGTTTTTTTATGGCCTGTTGCCTCGTGGTTTTCCTGGACCCACTTAGTGATCACATGAGCAGAGGTCTTGAACCTTCCCAATCAATAAAGCACAGAGGAAGTTGATTGTGCCACGAAGGGCACATGGAGACATGGAGGTGCCTCAGACAGGCAAAGGCCACACTCAGAGCCCCAGGAAGCCCTAGGTCATCCCCTCCCCAGACTGGGAAATCAGAGACGGAGCCCCTGGCAGGTGGTAAAAGTGAATTCACTGAGCTTGCCTGCTGTCTGGGGGAGGCAAGCCCACTGTGGGAATCTTTCCTCCTGAACCAGCAGCTAGAATTACCCACAGGCGCAGTCAAATGATGGAATTATAACCCAAAATGGCACAGTAAAAGTCTTCAGGTTTTTTAATAATTCTTTTTTTTTTTGGCCATACCACGTGGCTTGCAGGAATCTTTGTTCCCTGACCAGGGATCGAACCCGTGCCCCCTGCATTGGGAGCACGGAGCCTTAACCACTGGATCGCCAGGGAAGTCCCCAGTAAAAGCCTTCTTTCAGACCAAGATCCAATTCCCTTTAAGAGCTAAAGCTGTGGTCAAAGTTCCTTATAAGATACAGAATAGGCCAAAAATATATATATTTTTAAAAAAACCAGTTTCTCCAGCACCAGGAAAAACACACAAGTGGGATGAATTTCCTCCCGGATATTTTCATGAAGCTGCTGAAATGGGTAGAGCAGCACCTCGAGGGCCCCTCCTTGCCGTGACCCCCTCCGCCACGCTCCAAATCAGAAACCTGGTTTCTTCAGCGGCCACGAGAACAAGCGTCACGGGAAACGGGAGAGAATTCGAGGATGGGGGCATCCTACACCTTTCCCCACAGGGCACACGAAAGGGCAGAAGGGATCGGAGCTCCTAAACACTCTGGTCCGTGAACAGGCATAATGGGCACACGCCCAGCCCATCCTGGGCCCAAGCGGGGAGAGAAAGAGGGAAGAAGAGCGGGACGCTGCTCCTCCTTGCTCTGGACACTGTGGGTCAGTGGGTCTCAAACTTTTCTTCATCAGAATCACCCGGGGCGTTTAGAAAATAAGCCTGACCAACTGAATCTAGAATCTCTAGAGGTGCAGTCCAGAAATCAATGTGTTTAAAACAAGTTCCCCAGGAATTCCCTGGTGGCCCAGTGGTTAGGACTGGGAGCTTTCACTGCTGAGGGCCCGGGTCCAATCCCTGGTCAGCGAACTAAGATCCCACAAGCCGTGCGGCGCGGCCAAAAAAATAAAATAATAAAACAAAATAATCCCCAAGTGATTCTAGGAGGCTGATTTAAGCCCAAGAGCTGCAGTTGACACAGGAAGGAGGGAGGAATGTGAGAAGCAGAAAGGCGCCCCCCAGATGGGTGCCGTGGACAGTACAGGTGGATCAGGCTGGCGGTGGAGACTGGTTCCTGGCTTTATTCCACACCTGAAGCCTTCTCGACGATGCGAGATGCTGCTGGAATGTCGCCCCTCCCCCCAGCTTCCACTTGAAATGTTCACCTTTCTCTTCTCTAATCCATGAAGTCACCCACTTCATACTCTTTGTCCTTCTGGTAAAGAGTGAGCAATTCCAGCTGGTGGGTGTCTCTCGCGCTTCCTGTGTGCTTCCTGTTTGCTTCGGAGACTTCCTCTAGCTGAGTCCCGGCACAGCTTGGATAGTGAGCAGATTAAGGAAACCAACCAGATTTTGTTTTGGCCAGAGGCTGGTCTGCTCTAGATTTGCTCACTCAAGGTTAGCCTGGGGCCCCCTGGGACCAGGACAGGGAGAGGAGTGGGGAGGGCGTGGTGCTGAGAACCCAGCAAGCCCAACCAGGGCCCCTGGAGGCGGTTCTGGCCGGTGACTCTTCAGCTACACTTTACTCTGGATAAAAGCATTCCTGAATATTTAACACCCTGAGAGCTGGGCAAGAGGACATCAGAAGCAACCTGTTAGCTTAAAGAGAATAAATGAAAAAATCAGGGGATACGGGAGAGGTAATTAGGTCCAAAAGCTAAGGTGGAAGACATTAAAACGCTCAGAACAGCAGGGGAGATGATTTACCCATAGACTCAAGAACACAGCTCATCCTCAAAGGGGAAGACCACCACTACTGGCACCCAGGACCACAGGGCAGACTCACAGCAGGACTACGCAGGCCTCGAGCTGGTTGCAGAGACAGAGGAAAGAAGAATCTGAAGCAACACAAGCCAAGAGCCCCATGAGGTCCCCACACTCCTTCCTAGCACAACTAGCAGTCAGGACTTGGGAGGCTGAACTGGGTTTGGTTAAAGCCTGGCTCCACCGTTTATTAGCTGAGTGACCTTGGCCAAGGCAGATGAGTGACCGCTGTCAGCTTCAGTCCCTTATCTATAAAATGGTATTACTTAATACCAATCACACAGAGTTGTTAAATCAAACAACACATGGTGTGCATGGTACAGTACTCTCCTGAAGATGAGGTCCTAACGAACGGCAGGGTTGTTATACTACTAAGAGCCTGACTAAGCAGCTTTGACTCACTGGTTGTCAAAGCTCGGAACTCCTCTTCATAATTACAGAGAAGGAGATGGAGGTGAGGCAAGGTGACCTGCCCAGGGTCACAGCCAGGTGGTGGCAGAGCCCAAGCCCAGGACTCGTAACTCCAGCAAGGCTCCACCATCAGAGATAGAAAACCCAAGATTAATAACGTCATCACATCCACTAAGAATAATGGGGCCACCACCTTCTGTCTATGCTTTAATAAAATATGGCTTTTAACTATGGGAAAAGGAGTTTGTATCAAATTTAAAAAACACGCTGCTGGATGGAAAAGTTCTATTATCTTGATTTGGGAAGTAGATACATGGACGTCTACAAATGTAAAAATGCACTTAAGATGTGTAAGCTTCGGGACTTCCCTGATGGCACAGTGGTTAAGAATCCGCCTGCCAATGCAGGGGCCACGGGTTCGAGCCCCGTTCCGCGAAGATCCCACATGCCGCGGGGCAACTAAGCCCGTGAGCCACAACTACTGAGGCTGCACTCTAGAGCCTGCGAGCCACAACTATTGAAGCCCGTGCGCGCCTAGAGCCCGTGCTACACAAGAGAAGCCACTGCAGTGAGAAGCCCGCGCACCGCAAGGAAGAGTAGCCCCTGCTCACCACAACTAGAGAAAGCCTGTGCGCAGCAACAAAGACCCAATGCAGCCAAAAATAAATAAATACATTTACTTATTAAAAAAAAAAAAAAGATTTGTAAGCTTCACTGTATGTAAGTTACATGTCAATAAAAACGTTAAAAATCCTGCTGGTATAGAATTTTGCATACAGCAATGAAAAATTAAAGCTTAGAAATATGATACCAATCTAGCTCCCCTGTATATAAAATATTTTCTGTCTTAGTATAAAAAAATTCAGAGTAAAGACAATGAAAAAGGGGCTTCCCTGGTGGCGCAGTGGTCAAGAATCCGCCTGCCAATGCAGGAGACACAGGTTCGAGCCCTGGTCCGGGAAGATCCTACATGCCGCGGAGCAACTAAGCCAGTGCGCCACAACTACTGAAGCCTGCGCTCTAGAGCCCGCGAGCCACGAGTACTGAGCCCGTGTGCAGCAACTACTGAAGCCCGCGCGCCTAGAGCCCATGCTCCGCATCAAGAGAAGCCACCGCAATGAGTAGCCCCCACTCGCTGCAACTAGAGAAAGCCCATGCGCAGCAACGAAGACCCAACGCAGTCATAAATAAATTTAAAAAAAAAAGAGACTATGAAAAAGATGATGTCTGAATTAGAAGAGGTCCAAAAGAGAACAAAGATACCCAAACAAATAAGGGGCAAGATAGCAGGATTCAGCATAAACAAATGTGCCTGCTGCATACATATTAAGAATATATTTATTGTTTGTATTTAACTGTGAGCTGAAGAATTTTGAAGTTGTTTAAAGCTTCATGATAGTAAAAAGAGAAGCTGACGCTTAAGTCTTTTCAGCAGGGAGAAAGAGGTTACGATGGTGTGATGCTCCGCACTCCCCAACCAATCCAGAGCGTATCTGCAGAGGGAAAAGGGGTTTAGGGGTGGAATCAAAGAGAGGGGTGTCTTCCCTGTGTGACCAGGACTATGGAATTGCCACACAGAGAGCCTGTGTCTCACCTGGAGCGTGTCACACAAGAAGCTGGGCCCTGGAAGCCAGAAGCTTAACAGTGCAGGTTGAGATTCAGGGAGAATGCTGACAGGCTGTATCAGGCCAGGGCTGTAGCCTCTTCCCACCAGTAAGTAGGGGGCTTAGGGGACACGGCAGCAGGAGAGGAAGGGTATGCAGCCTTTACAGAGCCACAGCAAGACAACTCCCTCTCCAGGGGGAAGGGAGGGAGATCATCCCAGAGGGGGACTGAGAGTGAGAGGGCGCCCCTACCGCTGGGGCAGGCCCTTAAATCTGCCCAGCCCGCCCAACTCCCTTAACTGGGAGCAGTTTCACTTCACTCCCCTTTCAACAGTAAGACTCGGACTGGGGCTGAGTACCTAGACTCCTGCACCACAGTGACGCCTGTGAGCACGGAGTCCACGAACTCCACCAACACCTGCCAAAGGGGCCAGTGTGCAGGGGCACCGAGAGGCTTAAACCCTGGATACACACGACCGAGTGGTCCTTGCCCGGTGTCTGGGCTGAACCTGGAACTGTGCCAGGAGCAGCCAGGCCAGAGCACAGCTGCTCCTGCAGCCCTCTCCCTTGTTGGGAAGACCGGCTGTGTCGCTCAGCATAGATGCCAGGCCGAGTTGCGTGGAAGCCACTCTTGAGGACAGACCCCCAGCCTCCCGCGGCCCTGCCCCAGCAAGAGCACCAAGAAATCCTTCTCCGATCTCCAAGCTGCTTTCTCAGCTCTCAACCATAGACGGGCTCCCTGGACAGGAGGAGAAGCAGAGTCAGCGCTAACTTCCAGGCCCAGGATGAAAAGCTCCGGTCCCTCTCTTCCTGCGCCCACGGGGAGGAAGGCTGCTGGGGGCGGGGGGGGGGGGCAGCGGCTTATCTACAGGGATTCGCTGGCACGGCCTGGCCGGCGTGGCTGTCCGTACCATCTGGGGAAGGGCCCCGGGATTCAGGGGCGGCTCTAGGGTTCTCATTCACCGGCCCCGCTGGCCACAGAGGAGCCAGGCGCTTGGGTGGTGGGGTCATGGGGAAAGGCAGCCAGACAGCGGTCTGCCTACAGCTGCACCAGGCAAGGCTCGTGCTGCCTACGGATTCGAAGAGGCACCGGGGGGGCTCTCGGCCCTACGCGTGCTACTCCTAAGAGGGCCTGGACTCCGGCTCAGCACACCTCAGCCAGCGAGGCTGTGGCAGACTCTCCGGCCCCATGGAGGGCAGCTCTCTAAGAAGCCTCAAGCAAAAGCCCAATGTGAAGTCTGGCACTTTCGGTGGCACAAACCCACACACGCATCCGGCTACAGGGTCCGGGGTCCGGGGTCCGGGGTGCGGGGGGAATGGGACCAAGGCTGTGTGGTGGCTCACCTCCCCCCACCGCCCCAGCTGCTGCAACACAAAGAGAGCTGGACAAGGCTCAGCTTTTTCCCCCCCCGCCACAACCTATACCTGCCGTGGCCCCAGGACGGAGCACAGGTCATGTGGAAGCCAGTCAGGACAGCTGTAGGAGACCAGCTGACCCACAAGCCTCACGATTACTCTGTGTCTGAGCTGTTTATGCTCATGCAGTTACTATTTCCTCACACGGTGCTAACTAGGATCTCAACAATACAGGGCCCATTGATCCCTCTGTCTTGGGAAGGTCTCTGCAGGGGCCAGGAGTACCAGCCTGGACAGCTGCTGCCCCAGGCCCAGAAAGACTCCAAGAACCTCTGCTGCAAGTCAGGATCATCAGCAACACCTGCGTTATCGAGCTACTCATACCAACAACTGACACCTCTCACAAACCCTTCCTGTCTTTACAAAAAAAAAGAAAGCCAGTTTAAGTTACCACCCTCTTTGTTTTGCCCTCAGCTCCTAAACAGAGAGCAGAGGGCAGAGGTCATGCTTCAGAGGCAAGCAGGGGAAAAGAGAATCAGGTATCAGATCTAGCAAAGCCAAATTCCTCCTGCTCAGACACCACACACACTATGGTCACAGGCTGCCCAACTAACAAGAAACAAGGTCAAAGTTCCTGCTGTGGGATCTGAGGGATGATGGCTGCTCTCAGGAGCCCTGGTGCCAATGAACAATATTTTAGGCTGATTTTTTCTTTCTTAAATTTTTGTCGAACAAAATGTAGCAGGGTGAAGTGAAGAAACCAAGCAATGAATGGGTCTCAACAGGTGGGTCTCAACATTCATTCATCATTTCGATGAATGAATCACACTTCTACTTCATAGCCCCAAATTTTCATGACTGTTGCGGGTGGCAAGAGGTTGGAGAACTTGGGGGCTTGAGGGCTGGGAGTGAGAAAGTGAGAGAAGCTAAGGGCATGTTGCAGATGAAACGATCATGCTACAAAATTCGCAAAGGCAGACTATGGGTTTCCCTTTAACAGCACATAACATCAAACCTGACACACAGTGGGTGTTCATAAATGTGGTGAACTGCGAGCCTGCGATGTAGGTACAGCCCGGTTAGGTCTGGCAAGTGAACGGGGCAGCTGAAGGCTTCAATACACATCCATCTGCCAGACAGTTTGGATCCCCTAACAGAGCCATAGCCCAGTGGAGGAGACACCTCGCCACCCCAGACAGGACCTCTTAGGTTCCTTCTACACAGGGGTGAAAAGCATGAGTGCTGGAGTCAAACTTCAGTTCAAGTCCTGGAGCCACCACTTCCTAGGGTGACTCTGTGTTGTGTCACTAAACCCATCTCCTCCCGTGTAAAATAGAGAGATCAGCACCACCCATCTCCCGGGGCCGCTGGGTAAAGGATGCACCGAAGACTCGCAGCAAAGGGCCTGGCTCAGAGCAAGCTTTCGATAAATAAATGTTCGCGGCGGGGAAGTCCCTATGACGTGGATTCCTCGAGTAAACATTCAAACACTGTTTATTCACGTATTGCTTCTGCTTCCAGTTTCCCTGAACCCCATTCCTCAGTGCCCCTCGTTTGGAGAGAATGCTGAGAAGGACAACAGCTCTAGTCTGAATATTTTTGTCCCTCTCCCAAATGCCTATGTTGAAATCCTAATCCCCACTGTGATGGTATTTGGAGCTGGGACCTTTGGGAGGTGAGGCCATGAGGGCAGAGCCCTCATGAATGGAATTAGTGCCCTTTTAAAAGAGAATCCCAGAGCGCCCTTGCCCCTTTCATCACGGGAGGACACAGCAAGAAGTCGGCAATCTGCAACCCGGAACAGGGCTTCCACCAGAACCCAACCATGCTGGCCCCCTGATCTTGGACTTCCAGCCTCCAGAACTGTGAGAAATAAATTTCCTTGTTTATAAGCCACCCAGTCTGTTGTAATTTTGTATAGCAGCCTGAACAGACTAAGACAACAACTTTCACCAGTGCCCTAGAAAAAGGAGCAGCTCACAGCTGATGTCCTATGTCCTGTCAACAACCATAACCTTGTATTCTCTGGAGACTGGCTTCCAAAGCCACAAGAAAGGAGGGTGGGGACGACCACCACCAACCAAAAAAATCAACAATGAGTTAAAACCCCTAACCAGGCAAATCATGAACTCTTAAAAAAAAAAAAAAAAAAAAAAAAGCCCTTCAGCACAAAACATCTTAAAGCCCAAATGCTGTTCCTTCCATTTCAAAGCCTCTTTCAGGAAAGGGAAGAAGGAGTTCAGTGGTGGAGAGGGGGAGGGGACAGGACTAGGACAGCTGACAAAGGCACCAGAGTTCCTTTTAAAAAACCAGGCTGCAAACGCTAGAGGTTTGGAAATTGGTGTCATTAATCACCACAGCCTTTGGAGCGGCTCCGAGAGCAATTTGATGACTAGGAGAGCAGCCAGGGTTAGGGAGGCCACCCACGCCCTCCCCCACGCCCTCCCCCACGCCTGGGATGCTTCTGACAGAGCCACCTGAAGGGGACACACACGGAGCTATGAATAGAAGGCAAGAGGCTTGTAAACCAACTCCTGTTAAGATCCCAAGTTAGTGTTTCCAGCAGGGCTCAAGTTACACGTCTTCATAAGGATGACAGTACAACGGAAGGATTTAAGCTATTCAATGATTCAGGATCACAGCTCAAAGTGACAGCCTGCCCTGAGCCTGCCTGGAGCCACAAACCCTGCATGAACCCTCCCAAAGGGGAGGTCCATTTTTGAATGGCAGCAAAAGAACGCTGGCCCAGACCACATGGACTCGCCTCCCAGACCTGGAAGGTTTAGCTGGAGAACTTAGCACCTGAACTACTGAACGATTATGTACCTCACCTTCCCAACTGGATAGTAAACTCCAGAGTAAATACCAAATCCGACCATTTTTCGATCAGTCAAAAAGCATTAGGCAGGGGTAGGAGAAGTATGGAGAAGCAACTGCCTGCCGTTGGGGTCAGCTCCCAGGAGTGTCCAGGGGTGGATTTCCCAGGCGCAGCTCCACCTCACCTACCTCTGGAGGCTTCGGTGACTATAACTAACCATCAAGAGGAGAAATAACGTAACTCCAACCACAAAACTCCATATCAACATAACTGAGAGGAAGCGTTTGCTAAAAAGGGAGTGGCCTTGGAGAGCCAGCTGATTCTAGGACCAGGGCAGGAAATACACAAGGTAAGCCTGGAGCATCTTGTAGTGCCAAAAAGTAAGGAAGTGCTATCAAAAATGAGAACGAGGGCTTCCCTGGCGGCGCAGTGGTTGAAGAGTCCGCCTGCCGATGCAGGGGACACGGGTTCGTGCCCCGGTCCGGGAAGATCTCACGTGCCGCGGAGCGGCTTGGCCCGTGAGCCATGGCCGCTGAGCCTGCGCGTCCGGAGCCTGTGCTCCGCAGCGGGAGAGGCCGCAGCAGTGAGAGGCCCGCGTACTGCGGAGGAAAAAAAAAAAAAAGAAACGAAAAAACCCCAAGATGATGGGGGTACGTCAAAGAGAGCTGAAAAAGCTCCCAGTGACCGCAGCTGGAACAAGCTGAACAATAAGGTGAAGCAGTACTGGCTTATAAACCAAAGTGTAAAATAAATGCCCACGAGTTCACAGTGATATAAATAAGTGAATAAATAAACGGGGGAGGACAGACAAATCTTTTGTGTACAAGCACTCCAAGTAATTCATGTAGACACCCTGCCCTGGAGGACAGGAGCATAACGCCCCACCCCTCAAGTGTGGGCTACACAGAGGGACTGCCTTCCAAGGAGGACAGCACAAAAAGGGGGAGGGGAGACAGCGGAGAAGCCTGACAAACATCGCCTCAGGACTCCCCTGGTGGTCCAGTGGTTAAGAATCCATCTGCCAATGCCGGGGACACGGGTTCGAGCCCTGGTCCGGGAAGATCCCCCACACCGCGGGGCAACTAAGCACGCGTGCCACAACTACTGAAGCCCGTGCGCCTAGAGCCCGTGCTCCGTAACAAGAGAAGCCACCGCACTGAGAAGCCCACGCACCGCAATGAAGACCCAGCGCGGTCAAAAAAAAAAAAAAAAAAAGATCGCCTCAGCTGGGAGACCAAAGCTGACGCTGACAGTGCTAAGTCATATTGATCGTACACACCCTTGATATGATGTGGTGAGAATGGCACTTTACCTCTGAGGTCTTCCTCCCGCAAACCCATAGCCCCAGTGTAACCATGAGAAAAACATTAGACAAATCCCAATTGAGAAACACGCTATCAAATATATCTGACCAATATTCCTCAAAACTCTCAAGGTCATCGACATCAAGGAGAGCCTAAGA